>NC_136069.1:648321596-649639270 GCF_964261635.1 Lissotriton helveticus
GTTTTATTCAATCCCTCCAGGGCAAAAGAAAGTGAATGCGAGGTATGTGACCTGCCTCATCTGCAAAGAGAAATTATCAAGAGGGACTGATAAAAAGTATAGCTATGGGAACTATACCATGCATCGGCACATGACCAGGAAGCATCCACTTAATTACAGCCGGGCGGAAATACGGGATATGGAACAAAACCCAACAGCAACTCCTGTGGCCAGGTCAACATCGTCAATATCATTGACACCAGCAGAGGCACGGGAAACTGTGCCAAACATCCAAGAGAATTTTGGGCACATGAAACATACTTGTATGCACTGTGGTGCGTTGATATCATGTGGTAACATGAGTATTAATGCCATCAACCTGGCTTATGACAATCATAATTGCCCTAACCGCCCCCAGTAATTTTTTTTTGCTCCTGTTGAGCCCTTTTCAACGCCTGTTTTTTGTTGTTCCCCCCCCCCAAAAAAAACCCAAAAAAAATATAAAATCGTTCAAAAAATACAAAAAAAAACAAAAAATGTTCAAAAAATACAAAAAAAATATAAAACAACAAAAATATAAAAAAAAAAGTTCTTTTCAGAACTACCTTCCCTTTCCAAAAAAATTGCTAGAATGTTTAGCACTCTGGCAAGCTCTATTTCTTTTGGTTCGCTTCCGGTTTAGCTTCCCGGTACGCGTACCGGGAGCTAACCAAAAAAAAAACTTTTTAAAAAAAAAGAGTAAGTATAAGGAAAGTAAACAGAGAGTGATGTTTCAAGAAAGACAGCTATAGGGAGTAAAGAAGAGATACTATTTAATAGATCTATTTACCAAAGAACAGACAGAAGATGGTATAATTGTGAAAAACAAAATAGATAACGAATTGAAAGAAAAACAAGCATTGGCATAGCCAATAGGTATCGACTTTTGGACCTTCTAAGTCTTTAGTTATGCAGCATAATATCCTTGGTGCAGCAACATCAACTGTTGCATGGCTAAACACGTATAAGGTCCCAAAGGCAAGACCTATTGTCTATGCCAATGCTTGTTTCTTAAGTAGAATTGCAATACGTATGGCTCTTCCATGTAAAAAAATCTTATCTTGTGCTCTAAAGATTGCTAAAGTCTCGACAGAGAACAGGCTAGATTGTAAGTAGGGTAAATTGCGCTTGGTGATCTGTTTGAGGGAGCGTCTGCTTTGCCTGGTGTCTTTGGAGAGCAATTTTGATTGTTATACTGGACAATATAGCCCTAATGTAAATAACATAGGGGCATATTATCAACATAGGCAATAAAAGTTTTGCAGCTTTTATAGGCAGAAATGTGTCGCTAAAGCTGCTTTTGCGGCAGAAAACTGCCGCTAAAGCCGCTTTTGCACCAGTTTTCTGCCAATAAAAAGAGCAATAATTTTATTGGCTGCATTCATAATATGACCCTTAGTGTGCTTCAACTACACAGAGAAAGCATTATGAACAAATAGTGATACAGTGATCAGTCTAAGACACTAAGAGTAATAGAGACGGAGTGAGTGAACAAGAGTGAGGAACTATGAGAAGAGAGGGACTGAGAAAAAAAGTGGAAGGAGTTGAGTAAGTAGGTAATAGAGAAAGGAATGAGGGAAGTAGCAAAGGCAGGAAACTGAGGATTAAAGAAATGAAGCAGTGGAACTAATAGTAGTTCAATGTGATAGAAATGTAACGAAAAGAGTACAAAATACTTACCTTATAATTGTCGTTAAATTCCTCACTTTTTATTTTTATACTTTCAATCTGTGAAAGAGAGAACAAACATTTGAAAAATATAAAAACATGTATTGAAAAATTACAAAAGACAAGGGCAAAGATTGAAGGACAAACAGTTTTTCAATAACTTTGACACTTACAGAAGCTACACAGTCCTAAAGATATACATTTTAAAGTAACACTATCTTGATGGAGATGAAGTGAGACCTATCTTAAAACATGGTGCATCTTTTGCATTGCTGTTGTCTCAGAAAAGTGTCGCAAGACACTAAAATTTAAAATAATTGCTTCAGGATGCCAATAAGATGTCTACTATCCAGAGTTTTGTTTCAGGTGAGGCCTACTCAGGGTTGCAGATGAAATTTCGAGTTGTTGAAGAGAATAGAAGACATAATACATGTGAAGGTCTACCAATGAAGTGAGTCATGTCCACTGCAATGTTCAACAAAGTCCAAACCTCCTATGTTTCCCTGGACAGACCTAAACTTGATCTGCACAATGTGATTCGTAATGATAGGAAACACAGGTGATGTAATTGAAATACATGCAATTTATTTTGCTCATTTCACAATCACATCACTTCTGTTTCCTTTGCTTAGGTATCTCATTGTGCAGATGTAGTCTAGCATATCAAAGAATACGCAGAAGTGCAGCACTGCATGCAACAACTTTGACACTTACAGAAGCCTCACCTTCTCCATGCCTTCTACACAGTTCTACATATACATCATAAATGGAAACATTACAGAATTAATTATACATGTTAAATGGTTTATTTTTGCTGTTCTCAGAATGTATCAAAATTCACTAAAAACAGTGACTTGAAGGTATTCATCATGTAACAGCGGGGAAAAAAAAACACAATCAAAATGATTGTGTTTAAAAAACCCATACAAGATCAGAAATCAAAAATCAGAACTCCTTAAAGTTAACTTACTTTCCATGACGTCCAAGGATGTCCTATGAATAGCTTATACTCTTTTGTGCTGTTATTACTTTCAGCCCACCAGTTTCTGAAAGAAAATCTCCATCGTTTTTAAAAACATGTTACATACAATAAATGACTTCTTGCTCTCTACCACAAGATTCCACAAGGCCAAATTTTGTCAGAGCCATGTATAACTCTTGGATTTCTTGTTAGCCAATCCCATCATTTGGTATTCCCGCAACTTTCAGAATTAAAATGTTGAAGATCATTTTCACAATCCTGGAATAGTAATATCTTCCCCTTCTTGCTCAGTCATGTTCTACATTTCGTATGACACTGATACTGCTTAATATGAAGCAGACTTACACTACCTCTATGAGTACTACAATTATTTAATTCTCTACATCACTTTTAATCACAAAGTAATGTAAAACAGTATACAGCATTGCAGACTTACATTCCCTCTACTCCATGTTTTGATTGGCTGCTTTAATTAGCTTATGAAAAGAAACAGTTTTTCTGAACTCATTTAAACTGCACATACATGTCCATGATGTCCAATCCTATGATTAGAAGTTATGTCTCTGAACTACACTTATCCTCAAGGCCAAATTGTGTAGGAGCCATTAGAACTTCTTGAAATTCCACAGATCATATCCCGAGAATATTTTCCTAAAATTTTGGTTTTAAAAACACCAGGTAAGAGTTTTTAAGGTCATACGGCAATTTTTTTTTGAAAATTACAACAGAATCATTACAGAATGACCAGCCATTTCTAGACTTTAAATAAGCTGTGTAATGTCCTGATGATATTGAAGGCCCGTCATGATATATAATTGCTGTAGTTACAAAAGTCCTTCCTGATATTGACAACTGCGAAGCTACAAAATTTTTTATTAAAGTTGTCAATTTTGTTCCATCAGGCCTACATCGTTGGAACATTAAAATGATGTACTGGCCATATGTTCGTATAAATAATGTGGACATCATTTCAGATTTACATTGGCTACACTCCATGTTGTGATTAGCTCCTTTTACTAGCTTATTAAAGGAGACTGATTTACTGTCTGGCAAGTTAAATATACAAATCTTTCTGAGTCTACACTAGTAGTACTTGATACCATACAGTTCTCGCAGTCATGCTGCCATTGATAAGAAAGCCCAAACAGCTGATCTACATCTACACCTTCAGCATGTAATACATGAAGCATATACATTAAAAACTCCTGACAATCTTGCTGAATATTTTGAGAGAATTGTGTTTGGCCTGAACATCTATCTAACAGATTTCTAATTTCAGACACACTTTCTATGTTTCTTCTATCAGTGGTACATTTCTCTAACACAGAATTTAACAAACTGCAAAATCTTTGATCAGAATTGACCACAATCTCTTCTTTTACATTTTTTAGAGAAAACAAAACATTAATTACTACATTAGCATAGCAGTTGACACCAGAACTGTTTTCAAACTGAAAACCAACAACATCTTCAACAGAATCCTCTTTGTTTCTGCTTGTAATTTTTAGGTTCATTCACTTTTTGTCTTTTTGCTACAACCTCTCCAGTATTGTTCTCATTTCTTCGTTTCCGGCCTACCAGACGTTTCTCAAACAAAGGAAACTGAGGCAAATGTGGCGCATACTCTCTTCTTAACCTATTGTATTCCTTAACACAATCTAGATCTGCACAAATGTTTCTGACATCACAGTCAATCAAGTACAATCCCGATAAAGTTCTAACTCGTGACAATGCCACATATGCCATACCCTCCTTGAACACAGAACTGCCAATATTCACCAATGCAGTGTCTACACTTAAACCTTGCGATTTATGAATTGTCACCGCATATGCCAAGCAAACAGGGAACTGCTTACGGCGAACATATAAGTCTTTTACAAGCAAAAATCTAGCAGAACAACGAGCAATTAGCTGTACTTCCTCAATGCCATCAAATTTAATTTTTAAAAATTCAATTCCATCTCTATTTCTGTATTTCACAAAATCAACAACATTACCCATTGATCCATTTACCAGACCTCTTTCAACATGTAAATTCCTTCTTAAAATTATACGGCAGTTCAAGCACACATTCAGAGTCTTTTCAAAACCTGCAGTTTTAGATATACTCTTCTCTAATGAATCCAATTTTGTTTTCAGATTCTCAGACAAAATAATTGTTGATCCCATATGCTCTACTCTATCAATAGCTTCCACTTTCACAATCTCTTGCTTTTCTAAATGCAACATTTTGTTGTTAAATTTTGCACATTCTGCAAGAGTTGGCATCAAACATATTCCAGATTTCTTATCAGTAATTTTCTGAAAAATATTCTCAGGCACAACATCTTGTTCTGGATATAAATTTGTCAGTAATCGTGCATGTAAAGCTTCTTTCCCATGCTCGGTCACTTTTCCAATTCTAACATCTTGTAGAATAGTCTTGTAAACTTCATCCTTTGCCTGACGCATATTTTCATGCAGTTCAGCATAATTGAAGTTTAAACCATATATTGACGTTGCCAATGCTGCCTAGGCACTTCCTGGTATCTTCATGCGTGAGCATTTTGAACACAGGTTGCCCTTTCACTGGTGTCAGCTGCAGAAGATCTCCAAAAACAATGATGTGTTTGCCACCGAATAACACATCATACTCTGTTTTGAGAACTTCTTGCATCCTCAAATGCACAAAGGCAAGCATGACATTGGAAACCATGCTTACTTCGTCAATGATAAGAAGTTTCATTTTCCTCAAGATTCTTGAAACTTCAAAACAAGCATCTCCAGATAGCTTGTGATATTCTAATTTGTTGTCATGCTCCACTGGCAGCATCAGTAAACGATGTAAAGTAATCCCTTTAATATTATGTGCTGCCAGTCCAGTTGGAGCAGTGACAACACAAGACAGTGATGACTCTGTCCTTTCCTGCAAATAGCATGAAATTGCTTTAATGAGGAAACTTTTTCCAGTTCCCGCTTCTCCACTAACGTACAGTCGGACAGGCTTCAACGACGTACATGAGCACTCTTTCTTATCATGACTTAATCCATGATCAATTTGCATGGTAACTTCGTCATATATTTTCCTCTGCTCAACGTTGAGTTGCCTTTCCAACTCTTCTAAGTTAACCGCATCCTCTTGAGCATGTGCCATGGCTCTTTCCACCTCATTCATAGCAGTGGCAGCTTCATTTTCAATAAGAGGTCCTCCTAGTGGATCCTGACTCAATGAAGCAGAACTCTGACTGTCCTGAGAACTGTCTCTGGCAATCTCGGCTGCAATCGTTGCTTCCTGCTCAATTTCCGCATTCAACATTTCTACATATTTGGGAAAAGCAGGACATTCTATGGTCTCCTTGGCGGCATTGAAAGAGTCTTCGTAACAGAGGAAATCTCCAAGCAGTTCCTCTTCTGCACGCCAAGGCTTGAAAAGTTGCAAAAGTGCTAAATAGAAAAACTCCTTTTTTTCAGGAGATTCGCCACTCAATTTTCGATGGTTTATCAAGTGGCATTTTTCTTTGCTTGACCAGACATCCCTCACTTCCTATTACAGCATACACTCCTTTCTCAGTATCTTCTTTGATGTTCCTCTTGAACATGTAATTTTGCAGAACCTCATACAGACAAACATTCTCTAGGTGACTGCTTCGATTTGGATAATATGTATCCAACATGTTTGTCTTCAAAATGTCGGTACTGTTTGGCTCCTTTTCCGCCAAATACTCAATTTCCCGCACAGGTTTGAGAACTCGATTACGCGTTGCAGCAAGACCAAGACTCGCCCAAACGATACTCCTGGACTTGGCATAGAGACTTGCTGAAGACAACCGGTCAGAACATTCGTACGCTCCGATTTCTCGATGCGACAACATCTTCAGACTGAAACTGTACAACTTCTTGCTGAGGCTCTTTTCATGGGAAATGTCCTCCCACATATCCTTCAATTCTGTCTTCTCTTTTTTGGTGATATACGACGTCACATACCGAGCCACAGCCATACAGTTATCAGCCACAAACTGTATATCCATGTTAGCATTCCACATGGACAAAATCACCGGGTTGTAGTCGTTGATATACTTGGACTCTTCGTTCCTCTTCAAATTGTAAGTGTTTTTAGGTGATTTCTTCATCACATTATGTCGCAGCGAAGACATCAAACTGTTTACTCTTCCTTTAGAAATCACCGGTCGTGGGAAGCCGAAACGACATTTGGTGTAGAACTTGTCTTTGTTTCGGAATTTACGACGGCAGTACTTTCCACATCGATGGCTTTGGAAACGCAGAACTTTTTCTCTTAGGCTTTTCTTCTCCTTTGCGTTTGGAACAGCACACGTAGAATACTGTTGGATGAAACTCATCACTGAGTCTTCTGGATCCGTTCCAAATTTAGGTGCATCCTTGATCCACAGCAACATATGTATATGAGGAGCTCCTCTTGCTTGGTACTCCTTTCTCCAGAAGAAATCCAACACCTCTCCAAGAGGTGGATTCTTCTTATTCATGATGAAAGACATCATAGCTTCAAATCTATGATTGAAGTACCTACATACATTGACTGGATCCAAAGAGCACAGTTCTCCGGGTGTCTTGAATTCGATGTTTTCTACGTTAGCATTTGCCTCTCGTAGAAATTGAAGTAAGTCTTCCCAGCCATACTCGGCACAACTCAGAGTGAGGAACCATGTGGGAGTACCTAAGTTCCTCAGCATACATTTTAAATCACCATGACGACGGTACCAGTACTCATTAGTACCACGCTGACACGCCATGAGATTAATCAGGTGAGATTCCAAAATACTATCTTGGACATTCACTTTATCCATAAAATCACTTGCTGAGATGTTTTGCATGTGTATACCACTTTTCAAGATGTGGTTCACTGCATATGACAGTCCAGACAGATCACTTTCAAACAGGAGATGAAACAAATAAGGAATGCATTGTCGAAACCTAGCATCTCCTGCATACAATCGCAAAGTCCGGTATTCAGAAGCAGGAATTTGATGAGGTCGCTCATCATATCTTCCTCCCTGACCTGTTGGAAAAAGCTGTGGGAAACACCGAGCTTCCAAACTTTCCTCCCAAACACTAATGGGACTCCCTTTGGCTTGTTTCATTTGAAACAACTCAATAGCATTCCCCATGACTTCCTTTGAATGCAAAGGATGAACACTATAATGTTCATATATTTCCTCACTAGTAGAGGGTTCTACTTTCTCAATTTGACCAGCACACAAATCGCTATCCTCTTCCTCACTTACTTCCTCTTCTGCAACATATACATTCTTATAGTATTTATTATTTTTTTTCAAATACAATGTTGCCTTTTTAACTTTCCTAACATCTACTAAATCTTGCCATATTTTCTTATTCTTTGTCGGAACCCCATTAACTAAGATAACCAGAGGTTCCTCTTCCACTTTTTCTACTCCAATTGTGTTAATGTTTTTCTTCAAATCTAGAGGCAAATAAACAACTCTTCCCTTTAATCCTCTCTGTAAATCTGATGGAGGCAATTTCCCTGTCTTTGGCTCCATTCTTACAATAGCCTGAAAGGGATGGATACTTTGAATCAAAATAGATTCATAAGTATTTAAATCCTTCAATTCAGAAGGAATCTCAACCAATTCCAGATTATTATGAACTGCTCTAGCAGGCATCTGGTTTTGTTTTAATTTGTTACAACAATAAGTACACACACGTTGATCCAATCCCAAATCAAAACAATTTTCTACCATCAAGTATGTTGCAAAATCCTTCCATTCACTATTATTTTCCCTTTCACTTTTTGCATATAAATCCACTAACTTAGTCTGATTCTTATAATAAGTGCGTCTACAACACACACAAGTGAAATTAGGCCTCTCACTTGATTTCATGTCAAACGTCGCAATTTCCCTCTGGAAATTATCTGTACTGGAAACCTGTACACTATCTTCCAAATGACCCTCTACTTCTTGCTCAATTTCAACATTCTCCTCTTTACTTCCAAAGTAACAAAACTCAATTTCTTCACATATATTCTTCACATCTATTTCAGAACCATGCAAAAGAGCAGCGCATAATTGTTTCAGCATAATTGCTGGACTCTTAGCATAATACAACAGTCTAACTAACTTCCTCACTTTGTTATGATGCACTGCTAGCATCCTGAAATGATGAAAAACACTCTGGCATACTCTCCTGGAAAGACAAGCCAGTGAATGACCATGCAAACCTGTCACTTCTCTCACTCTGCAAGGATCTAATTCTTGCAACAACCTTATTTTCTGCTTCAAACTTTTCTTGTTAAATGTCCGTACAAAATCACAAAGCAAATTGATGGAATCCTGTCGCACACTGCAAATACTACTACACTTCCAGGTGTACACAGGACCCTTAGCACGTCTTCCTAAAACCTCATTACCTAACAACTCTTCTGCCTCTGTTGTCACAAGTTTTTCTTTTTCAACTGGACAACCATCTTTCACTTCATAAGCACGACCACTGATGTCAACTGCATGCACCAAATCATTATCCTGGAAATAACTCTCTTCATTAAAAAATGCCTCACAGCTTGAACTATGTATCCATTCTCCAGAAAAAACTTCACAAAAATTACTACGATTAACTATTCTCTTCCATCTACTATTTCTTTTGAAATCAAAAATTGCCTTGTTTAGCTTCCTAATTCTATTGATTATCAAAATAAATAACTTACGTTTAATTTCAAAAGCCTGATCAATAACTTTCTCAACTTTTTTTTTTCTCCTATAAAAAACTAATTTCTGTTGACCTTTCTTAATATTTTTTAACAAATTGCCAATTATCCTGTTACGGAACATTCGTTTACGAATCTCCGTAAACTGTTGTTTCCTTCTACTATCATGCACAGATTTATCTCTTGCTCTAGCAGTAACATTTTCATTTGTCCTTTTCTTTCCATTTGATTTACTTGTCATTTTATGGATTGAAACATTTTCTGTACTAATATTTTTTTTATTACAAATATTTCTTATGAAATATTTAGAGCTCTTACCCGGTGCTTTCTTCATGGCTTGAGAAATCTTTTTGTTAGAGGACTGCTGCATTTTTTTTTTCTCCTGCTGTCTTTGACGTTTTGCAGCCTTCATCTCTCTTATTTTTGTAGGCATCTTGAAATGATCTGCAGTTGAATCTGAGGAAAAAGATACTAAAAAATGTTATTAAACATTATTATCAAACAGTAAATCATTAATAGTGATCAAAAATATAACACACTACTTGACATTTTATTTTGAAGATTTTTTAGTCATTGCCATTTTTACAATACAGAAATACCAGAAAAGAAATGACATTTATATTTATGTTACCTATGCTATTTTATATGTGAATCTGATCTAATTTTATGAGCATATTTTAATATTTTATTGAAAACACTACACATAACCTGTTTTTGAAGGTGTTTTTATTTTTAAATTAAACGGTTTACCTTTTTACTTTTTATTGATTATAAATTTTAAAAATAAATGTTTATAATTCCAAAGGCTGAAGCAAGTCAGCTTCCCATCCGATATCATATAATTCAGACAAATCTGCATCCTCATCACGCTCTTCTTCATCCTCAGGATTTAAATCATCCAATGGATCAACATCCACTGATGTTTCAATTACAAGTTCAATGATGAGGTCAAAATCAACTGATTGCAGATTGTCGCTCATGTTGAGGTTGTCTTTATCTTTAAAGAAAGATAACAACAATGAGATGTTGCAGAGTAAGAGACAAATCTCACAGATTATAATAGTAAAATTATTTAACAAGAGTAACATTTTGCAGCTATTATTTAACCATGTCCAGCGATGCTGAGCAGGTGAAGCCTATGTCTAATTTTTCACTGAACAGGACTCATCTGTTCTTAACCTTGGATAAGCCTCAACGACTCTGTGTTCCCTGCACATACTCAAATGTTAAAGTGCAGATTTATATTAAATGGCAGATCCCCAGGCATGCACCAGTTAATGTGCACCACTGTTTTACCACCCATGGTGTGCCGCATTTACAATCAGATAGGAGAAAGCTGCTTCAAAACCCTGCGCCTGCTTGAAGCTTGCATAGGTCTTGACGCAGCATTGTATAGATGGGGCACCCCTGAGCCTTGCTGGAGCTGCATCGCACTTACGATACAACTCCAGCAATGCGCCACCTTTACAGCACAGATACGTCACGCATCTGTGCCATTTTTGCCCCATGCTGCGCCGCATTGTAAATACAGCACACCATGGGTGGCGGAACAGCGGCGCAAAATGACTGGCACATCCACTGCTGCATCGGTTTCATGTGGCACGTTTTTTTTACACCATGACACATCTGCCTAAATGCATCAATTTGTAATTTTCTCGCCTCATAGCAAATCTTTTGCACCGCCACTGCGTCACAAAAGTGACGCACAGTGGCGCAAAAGATGCATACACCTATCATAAATCTGTCCCTAGCATTTTAAATGATTAATTCAGGATGACGATAAGGTGTGGCCTATGCAGAGCTTTGTTTAAGGTGAGGCCTACTCAGGGTTGCAGATCAAAGTTACGCTTGATGAAGAATACAGAGGAGATAATACATGTAAAGGCCTACCAATGAAGTAAGTAATGTCCACTTTATTGCACCAGTCATCATAAATGTATCCCTAAGCTTCTTATCTTGTTACAGATGAACCACCATATGTACATGACATTTTAAGTAATTTCCACATGTGCAGTGTTTTCAAAATATAATTTGAAAATCGTTTTTGGGGAAAAGTAATGGTTTGCAAAATTATGACAATTACATAATGGTGTATGCTTCTCTATAAAGCATTTCAGTATCTCTAATGTCATTTTTCCCATATTACATTATAAGACCTTTCCCCATGAAGCACATTCCTTGTAAATATGCTCCCACCTGTGCATTGCAAATTTAGATTTTCACTGTTTCAGACACATAGCCATGTTGAAAGTGACCCAAAAAAATTGCAAACGTTTCCCCATGAAGCACATTCCTTGTAAATATGCTCCCACCTGTACATTGCAAATTTAGATTTTGACTGTTGCAGACACATAGCCATGTTGAAAGTGACCCAAAAAATTTGCAAACGTTTAAAAAAAAAAAACATTCATGTGTCTTAATGACATTTTAAGTCATTTCCCCATGGAGAATGTTTTCTAAGTGGCACAAAAGAGGTATACACCTATCATAAATCTATCCCTAGCATTATAAATGATTAAATCAGGATGACAATAATATGTGGCCTATCCAGAGGTTTGTTTAAGGTGAGGCCTACTCAGGATTGCAGATTAAAGTTACGCTTGATGAACAAAACAGAGGAGAACATTTTATTGTAAATGCCTACCAATGAAGTAAGTGATTTCTACTTCATTGCACCAGTCATCATAAATGTATCCATAACCTTACTTAAATTGTCCTTAAGACACATAAAAGCGTTTTTTGATTGGCTTTCCTGCATGGTAGGGTCACTTTTAACATGGCTATGTAACATAAACATTCAAAATCAAAATTTTCCATGTACAGGTGGGAGCATATTTACAAGCAATTTGCGCCACAAAGAAAGGTCTGACATTAAAATGGCAAAAATAACATCAGGGACAGTCAATTGCCTTATAAAAAACCATACACCATTATGTCCTTCTCATGCATTTAAAAACAATTCCTTTTTCCCAAAAACGATTTTCAAATCATAATTTCAAAAAACTGCACATGAGAAAATGACTTAAAATGTCATTGAAACACATTAAAGCATTTTTTGATTGGTTTTCCTGCATTGTTGATTCATTTTTATCATGGCTATGTAACACAAACATTGATAATTAAAATTTTCATGCACATGTAAGAGCATATTTACAAGCAATTTGCGCCACAGAGAAAGGTCTTACACTAAAATGAGAAAAATAACATCAGGAACAGTCAATTGCCTTATAAAGAACCATACACCATTATGTCCTTGTCATGATTTTATAAACAATTCCTTTTCCCCAAAAACGATTTTAAAATCATAATTTCTAAACACTGCACATCAGAAAATGACTTAAAATGTCATTAAAACACATGAAAGCGTTTTTTGATTGCCTTCCCAGCATGGTTTGGTCACTTTTAACATAGCTATTTAACACAAACATTCAAAATCTAAATTTTCCATGCACATGTGAGAGCATATTTACAAGCAATTTGCGCCACATAAATCATAATTTTCTCCTTAAAGCACACTATTCTCTATCTAAAGTAAAGAAATATTTTCTCACCTTAGCAAATACTTTGAGTTTGAAAACAGTCTCAGAAACACACCAATTTGTCTTCAGCAGAGCAAAAGGTATGCACTCCAGAGTCTGCAGCTATGAAAAGCACAGAAATGGTGTAATTCTTCACACATATTTCTCATGTCACCCAATCAAAACTCTTCCCTCACTTTTTTTCAAATGAAAACCCTTCCCCCTCTGCCCTTTCTGCCTATTTTCCATAGCAACCACCTCTTGGAGAAACTCTGGTGTTTGCAAATTCACACAACAATGTTGCAATTGAACTCTGAACTCTCAGTGCACCTGCATATCCAGTGCTTTCTTTCATTTAATGATTTTTTATTGACCACTCAAAATACATCTTTCAAAGAACACATCTCTACACCCTAACTTTCTGTTTTCATCAATCAAAATCCACCAATCACTGTTACTACTTCATGAACACAGAAACTCCACAGTTTTTTTCATTTCAAACTCACATTTTTTCAACTGCCATTTCATTGCCACACTTCATCTGACTGCAGGAGAACCTTCTCTCACCATGTTTTCTGTCTGGATTGTTGGTCATAGTTATATTCACTGGGCTCAAAGGTACGTTGAAAGCAGGAATTTACCTAACCTCAATTTACAAGATGTGGAAATTAAGTGGTTTGGCCACAGAGGATTAAAATGTCACCAATTGATACCATTGGTGAAAACCTTTATGCATTTGCCCAAACCTGACCTGTTAATTGTGCACTGTGGAGGTAATGACTTGGGCACTTTGACTGGTGTAGGTCTGGAAATGCTTTTAAAGGACACCTTTGAGCAATTAATGGCACTTTTTCCTCAGACTGCCTTGGTATATTCAAATATATGCCAAAGACAGAAATGGAGGTGGTCAAACCAATTTTGTCCACAAATTGAGAAGTCGAGGAAGCATGTAAACAAATCTGTTTCAGCTTACATGAGAGACCATGGAATGGGCTCCCTGTACAACAATAACTTGCGTTACTACATGCAAGATATCTACAGAGGAGATGGAGTTCACTTCTCAGATGAGGGCAACAGAGTTTTCACTCTGAATTTAAAAATGTGCATTGGTACCTACTTATAAGTACCAAAATGTACCATAAACCCAAAAGCTCTTCTCAGAGCTACCCTACATCTAATCACTCACAATTATTATTTTACTCTAACTTTTTTTACTAATTTTCAACAAAGTACGCTCCCTGGGGCGCTACCCGGTACGCGTACCGGGAGCTAACCTCGCGAAATTTTAAAAAAAAATGTTTTTTTTTCGCACATATGGGCCTCCTCAGCCACCCTCACAAAACCTAGGGGGTCAAGATAAGTCTACCATGCCCCCTTCTACCTATTCTGAACATTATTTGCCCTCCATCTTGTATCATAATTCGACCGAAACACAAAATGGTGGACTCCCGTTACGCTTAAGGTTCGCGTACCAGGGCGCTCACCGGTTCGCGTACCGGGTCGCTTCCTGGGAAGCGCACCATCAAAAAAGGTGGGAAAGTAGTTCACACAAAAGCCACTTGAGACAATTTCACCAAATATAGATTAGCTCATACTACATACCAATCCCTACCATTTTCACAAATTTGATTGGAATTCCATTTAGCCATTTAGCCTATAGAACTCACTAAATACCGTGAGGTAAATTACTTCACAAAACACATCTGAAGTGTTGGAATTGACAACCAATTAAAATGTTACTTTCATTTTCTACTTTTTTTACCTGACATTTAATTGGTTATGTACCCGAATATATATAAAGGAAGAGAAGGAAACACAGCCATTTTGACTACTACTTCCTGGTGTACATTTCTATTAGAATTTTCATTAATAACTTCAACTTCTTTTTAAAGGTAAGTTGTTATTTTTAAAACTGAAGTATATTGAGCACTTTAAGTTAATATGGCAAACTTTTTCTGTTAGTTATATACTATCCCTCTGTAGTACTTATAAATTTAGATACACTTTTTTATATTCCTACTTCCACTCTGATACTATACACTGCCCAAAGATAAATTCTCTGTTAAAAACTGCCTATCTAAAATTAATCCCAACTGTGCCCTACCTCTACTAATATATATTTTTTTATGCAAATTTCAGGAAAAATGGAAAGTGAACAAAACATTTCATTTGAAATTGTCCTTCCAGAGTCCAACACAGAAATCATTGATCCAAATGAGATTGAATTTATGGATGAATCTTGGGACCAAGAACTACTGCAATGTGTACAAGCAGTAGATAACCTCCTTGCAAATGAGGACATTTTACAACCTCAGAGACTACAATCTATATTCCATGATTATGAAATTTCTGACAATGAAATGTTAGAAAGTTTAATAAATTATGAAACACAATAAAAAAAACTTAAAAAAAAAAAAATAAATAATCAACAAAACCAACAATCAATTAACATACAGCATTTGAAAAGTCTATCATTCATTTTTCATTGTGATACGCTCCCCAGAACGCTTCCCGGTTCGCGTACCGGGCGCTAACCACGAAAAAAAATAAAAAAAAAATTTTTTTTTTTTGCTTAGCGGGGCCCCTTTAAAGCCTCCACATCAAACCTAGGGGGTCAGGGAGGAGCTAGTATGCCCCCTTATGGTTATTTCCCCCTTTGTTTTGGCCTCCTCTTGTCTCTCAATCCTACCGAGAGACAAGATGGCGGCCGCTCCGGACTGTTTAGAATGTTGACAGACACCGGAGAGCCAATCAGCTTAGCTACGCGAAGTTCCGGTACGCTTAAGGTCCGCGGACCGGAGCGCTGCCCAGAGCGCGCTTACAGATATATATCTTTTTTTAAACGTTAATTTCTCAAAATCCACTGGAGCACATATATTGAGACCTACAAAAGGCACATCGGGCTACCAGTCCCTACAATTTTGCCAAGTTTCGTGCAAATCCATTCAGCCGTTCGGGCTAAAAGTGAGGCTAACCGCCCTATGGAAAACTCAATGTTAAAAACACGTTTTGGGACCCCCCTTTTTTCTCGGCCCCCCCTGGACGAACCCCCCCAAAATTTTCAGGGGCTGCTCAGAAACAAAATGTT
This sequence comes from Lissotriton helveticus, assembly GCF_964261635.1. Lineage (NCBI taxonomy): Eukaryota > Metazoa > Chordata > Amphibia > Caudata > Salamandridae > Lissotriton > Lissotriton helveticus. The sequence continues at coordinate 648,337,550 of NC_136069.1, forward strand.
CCATTTTCCTGAAAATTTCAGCCAATTCCGTCCACAAACGCCAAAGTTATTAGACATAGAATTTTCAAAAATCCCATAGGGAAAAAATCCTAACTATATATACCTACTGGCGACCGCCAGTAGGTAATATATATATATATATATATTCACTGAAAAAACCATAGGTTATAGACCATATATAGTTAGGAATTAGCATTTACAAAACCTTGAAAATTCACTGAAAAAACCATAGGTTATAGACCATATATAATTAGCATTTAAAAAACCTTATTTTACTCACACAAAACCATTGAAATTCCATATATAGTTAGTTGTACTAACTATATATCGCGCACCCGCAATCCACTGCTGATCATGTCACATATTACATCATTCATGACATGGTCAGTGACATCACTGATGACATCACTGATGACATCTCAAATGACATCACTGATGACATCACTGATGACATCTCAAATGACATCACTGATGACATCACTGATGACATCTCAAATGACATCACTGATGACATCACTGATAACATCTCAAATGACATCACTGATAACATCTCAAATGACATCACTGATGACATCTCATTTGAAATCAATGGTCACATCACTGATGATATCATTCATGTGACAATACAATGCATCTCCTCACACTTTAATATAACCTCTGTTACACCCAGTGTTAAATACAGAACATATTTTTTTAAACAATTGACACACCAATATTAGTTACTACATACGCACTCACTGATTCCTACGTCTACACACACATTCACTCATTCACCCATACAATCATTCATACATACAATCACTCATCTTTACAACACTATCATATGCACTCATACACCCTATACAGACACTCACACTCTGCCACTCATCCTTGGAGTTACTCACACACCTAGTCAGTCCTGTAAAGAATCAATCACACTTCCATTTTCTAATCTATACAGTTAAACATAGAGTACCTTACATTTTCAAACATATTCTAACACATACTTACTCTCTTATAAATCATTGATACAAGAATACATTGATCTGCACAGAGTCACACATCTCCCAGCCAGCCACACACACACTCAGTCTCCCATACAAATACTTGGACAATCAATCAATAACCCATATAGTTACTCATATAGCTACTGATCAACACATGCAGCAGTTTACAGAACACCAGACATAATGATGCACAAATTAAGACAGTTTAGTCACTAACCCATGCATTCAGTGAGACACATTTAATCACTCACTCATACAGTCAGTCACGCACCTACTAAATCCTTCATCCAGACACTTCTACATCTACTCATTCTTCAATATGTAAAACATATTTAAACTTTACAGAAACACACAGTCACTGGATGATGTCATCAGTGATGTCATCAGTGATGTCATTTGAGATGTCATCAGTGATGTCATCAGTGATGTCATTTGAGATGTCATCAGTGATGTCATCAGTGATGTCATTTGAGATGTCATCAGTGATGTCATCAGTGATGTCACTGACCATGTCATGAATGATGTAATATGTGACATGATCAGCAGTGGATTGCGGGTGCGCGATATATAGTTAGTACAACTAACTATATATGGAATTTCAATGGTTTTGTGTGAGTAAAATAAGGTTTTTTAAATGCTAATTCCTAACTATATATGGTCTATAACCTATGGTTTTTTCAGTGAATTTTCAAGGTTTTGTAAATGCTAATTCCTAACTATATATGGTGTATAACCTATGGTTTTTTCAGTGAATTTCATTGGTTTTTTAAAAGCTAATATCTATAGCTGTAAAATTTATTCTTCTTTAAATCCAAAAATATATTTTATATGTTTATTAATAATTTTTTTAAATATTTTTTTTGTTTCGCTCCCGGTCCGCGAACCGGGAAGCTTCCCGTTAGCTCAATTTGATTCCGCGACCCGGTCCGCGAACCGGTAAGAAATCAACATAGTGACGGTATCGCGTTGCCGCGTAATGCGTCTTATGACGTACTGCGTTAGCGCACCCGGAAGTGCCCCGGGGCGCGGACCGAGGCGCGAAACGCAGCTCCCCGGAAGCGATCCGCGGCGCGAAAGCGCGACGTATCGCGTTGCCGCGAAATGCGTCTTGTGACGTATCGCGTTAGCGCACCCGGAAGTGTCCTGGGGCGCGTACCGAGGCGCGAAGCGGAGCGAACCGGAAGCTAACCGGGGAGCGTTCCGCAGCGCGTAACTTGAGCGTGAGAGGTCATGTGACTTGTTAATAAAACTTTTCATTGGTTCATTTCACTTTTGGTTTCATAATGATGGAAGGCTAGGTCAGGTGACTTAAAAATAACACTTTTCATTGGTTGAGAAGTATTGTTTTTTCCCAAATGATGAAAACCCCTCCTTCTTTCCTCACTCTGACTTTCATCATTGTGAGAGGAAGACCTATTTTGCTTGTTGGAAGACCTATTTTGCTTGTGTGAAAATGGCTTCATTGGTTGCTTCAGCTGGTGCACCCCCACCACCACCACCACCTCCTCATGGGAAGAAAGGACCACCTCCCCAGGTCCTTACCAACACTGAGGAGGAAGAGGAAGAAATGGATGAGGAGGGAGAAGAACCACAATTTTTAGAAGAGTTGCCCCGGGTTTCCAGAAAGAAAGCCAGTTTCATCTGGCAGTTTTTTTCAATACCTCGTGGGCAAAAAAAAGTAAACGCGAGGTATGTCACCTGCCTGATATGCAAGGAACAATTGTCCAGAGGGACGGACAAAAAATATAGCTTTGGCAATCACACTATGCACAGGCACATGACGAGGAAACATCCCCTAAATTACAGCCGGGCGGAATTAAGGGATATGCACGACAATCCCAGACCAACTCCTGTGGCCAGACCAACAATACCGGTTTCTCTATCACCAGAAGAGGCACGGGAAACTGTGCCAAATATTCAACAACATTTTGGGCACATGATCCACTTATGTATGCACTGTCGTGCATTATTAGCTTGTGGCAACATGAGCATCAATGCACTGAACCTGGCGTATGAACACCATGATTGCCTTAACCGCCCCCAGTAATTTTTTTTTGCTCCTGTTGAGCCCTTTTCAACGCCTGTTTTTTGTTGTTTCCCCCCCCCAAAAAAAACCAAAAAAAATATAAAATCGTTCAAAAAATACAAAAAAAACAAAAAATGTTCCAAAAAAATAAATATATAAAACAACAAAAATATTTAAAAAAAAGTTCTTTTCAGAACTACCTTCCCTTTCCAAAAAAATTGCTAGAATGTTTAGCACTCTGGCAAGCTCTATTTCTTTTGGTTCGCTTTCGGGTTAGCTTCCCGGTACGCGGACCGGGAGCTAACCCAAAAAATTAAAAAAAAAAAAAAAGTGTAAGTATAAGGAAAGGAAACAGAGAGTGATGTTAAAAGAAAGACAGCTATAGGGAGTAAAGAAGAGATACTGTTTAATAGATCTATTTATCGAAGAAAAGACAGAAGAGGGTATAATTGTGAAAAACAAAATAGATAACGAAGTTAAATAAAAAAAAAAGAGAGTATAACATTAACAAAGAAGAGTTTCTTGGAGAATGTGAGTGAATGTTCAAAATAAGATTAAAAAATGAGGAATAACAGAGAGAAAAAATAGAAAACAGAAAACAAAAAATAATAGAAAAAGATTAATTGAAACAGCAAAGAAATGTAATTAACATAGAGCCATATCATCAACATAGGCAATAAAAGTTTTGCAGCTTTTATTGACAGAAATGTGTCGCTAAAGCTGCTTTTGTGGCAGAAAACTGCCACTAAAACCACTTTTGCACCAGTTTTCTGCCAATAAAAAGAGCAATAATTTTATTGGCTGTGTTCATAATATTACCCTTAGTGTGCTTCAACTACACAGAGAAAGCATTATGAACAAGTAGTGATAGAGTGATCAGTCAAAGACACTAAGAGTAATAGAGACGCAGTGAGTGAACAAGAGTGAGGAACTATGAGAAGAGAGGCACTGAGAAAAAGAGTGGAAGGAGTTGAGTAAGTAGGTAATAGAGAAAGGAATGAGGGAAGTAGCAAAGGCAGGAAACTGAGGGTTAAAGAAATGAAGCAGTGGAACTAATAGTAGTTAAATGTGATAGAAATGTAACGAAAACAGTACAAAATATTTACCTTATAATTGTCGTTAAAATACTCACTTTTTGTTTTTATACTTTCAATCTGTGAAAGAGAGAACAAACATTTAAAAAATATTAAAAAATGTATTTAAAAATTAGAAAAGACAAGGGAAAAGATTGAAGGTCAAACAGTTTTTCAACAACTTTGACACTCACAGAAGCTTCTGCTTCTCCAGGCCCCCTACACAGTCCTAAAGATATACATTTTAAACTAACAGTATCTTGATGCAGATGAAGTGAGGCCTATCTTAAAACATGGTGCATCTTTTGCATTGCTGTTGTTTCAGAAAAGTGTCGCAAGACACTAAAATTGTAAATAATTGCTTCAGGATGCCAATAAGATGTCTACTATCCAGAGGTTTGTTTCAGGTGAGGCCTACTCAGGGTTGCAGATGAGATTTACACTTGTTGAAGAGTACAGAGGAGATAATACATGTGAAGGTCTACCAATGAAGTGAGTCATGTCCACTGCACTCTTCAACAAAGTCCAAATCTCCTATGTTTCCCTGGACAGACCTAAACTTGATCTGCACAATGTGATTCATAATGATAGGAAACACAGGTGATGTAATTGAAATACGTGCAATTTATTTTGCTCATTTCACAATCACATCACTTGTGTTTCCTTTGCTTAGGTATCTCATTGTGCAGATGTAGTCTAGCATATGAAAGAATACGCAGAAGTGCAGCACTGCATGCAACAACTTTGACACTTACAGAAGCCTCACCTTCTCCATGCCTCCTACACAGTTCTACATATACATCATAAATGCAAACAGTACAGAATTAATTATACATGTTAAATGGTTTATTTTTGCTGTTCTCAGAATGTATAAAATTTCACTAAAAACAGTGACTTGAAGGTATTCATCATGTAACAGCGGGGAAAAAAAAACACAATCAAAATGATTGTGTTTAAAAAACCCATACAACATCAGAAATCAAAATTCAGAACTCGTTAAAGTTAACTTACTTTTCATGACGTCCAAGGATGTCCTATGAACAGCTTACATTCTTTTGTGCTGTTATTACTTTCAGCCCGCCACTTTCTGAAAGAAAATCTCCATCGTTTTTAAAAACACATTACATGCAATAAATGACTTCTTGCTCTCTACCACAATTTTCCACAAGGCCAAATCTGGTCAGAGCCATTTATAACTCTTGGATTTCTTGTAAGCCAATCCCGTCATTTGGCATTTCCGCAACTTTCAGAATTAAAATGTTGAAGATCATTTTCACAATCCTGGAATAGTAATATCTTCCCCTTCTTGCTCAGTCATGTTCTACATTTCCTATGACACTGATACTGCTTACTATGAAGCAGACTTACACTACCTCTATGACTACTACAATTATTTAATTCTCTACATCACTTTTAATCACAAAGCAATGTAAAACAGTAGACAGCATTGCAGACTTACATTCCCTCTACTCCATGTTTTGATTGGCTGCTTCAATTAGCTTATAAAAAGAAACAGTTTTTCTGAACTCATTGAAAGTGCATGTATTTCTCCATGACGTCCAGTCCTATGGTTAGAAGTTATGTCTCTGAACTACACTTATCCTCAAGGCCAAATTGTGTAGGAGCCATTAGAACTTCTTGAAATTCCACAGAGCACATCCCAAGCTTATTTCCCTAAAATGTTGGTTTTAAAAACACCAGGTAAGAGTTTTTAAGGTCATACGGCAATTTTTTTTTGAAAATTAAAACAGAATCATTGCAGAATGACCAGCCATTTCTAGACTTTAAATAAGCTGTGTAATGTCCTGATGTTATTGAAGGGCCGTCATGATATATAATTGCTGCAGTTACAAAAGTCCTTCCTGATATTGACAACTGCGAAGCTACAAAATTTTTTATTAAAGTTGTCAATTTTGTTCCATCAGGCCTACATCGTTGGAACATTAAAATGACATACTGGCCATATGTTCGTATAAATAATGTGGACATCATTTCAGATTTACATTGGCTACACTCCATGTTGTAATCAGCTGCTTTTACTAGCTTATTGAAGGAGACTGATTTACTGTCTGGCAAAGTTAAATATATAAATCTTTCTGAGTCTACACTAGTAGTACTTGATACCATACAGTTCTCGCAGTCATGCTGCCATTGATAAGAAAGCCCAAACAGCTGATCTACATCTACACCTTCAGCATGCAATACATCAAGCATATACATTAAAAACTCCTGACAATCTTGCTGAATATTTTGAGAGAATTGTGTTTGGCCTGAACATCTGTCTAACAGATTTCGAATTTCAGACACACTTTCTATGTTTCTTCTATCAGTGGTACATTTCTCTAACACAGAATTTAACAAACTGCAAAATCTTTGATCAGAATTGACCACAATCTCTTCTTTTACATTTTTTAGAGAAAACAAAACATTAACCACTACATTAGCATAGCAGTTGACACCAGAACTGTTTTCAAACTGAAAACCAACAACATCTTCAACAGAATCCTTTTTGTTTCTGCTTGTAATTTTAGGTTCATTGACTTTTTGTCTTTTTGCTACAACCTCCCCAGTATTGTTCTCATTTCTTCGTTTCCGGCCTACCACACGTTTCTCAAACAAAGGATACTGAGGCAAATGTGGCGCATACTCTCTTCTTAACCTATTGTATTCCTTAACACAATCTAGATCCGCACAAATGTTTGTGACATCACACTCAATCAAGTACAATCCCGATAAAGTTCTAACTCGTGACAATGCCACATATGCCATACCCTCCTTGAACACAGAACTGCCAATATTCACCAATGCACTGTCTACACTTAAACCTTGCGATTTATGGATTGTCACCGCATATGCCAAGCAAACAGGAAACTGCTTACGGCGAACATATAAGTCTTTTACAAGCAAAAATCTAGCAGAACAACGAGCAATTAGCTGTACTTCCTCAATGCCATTAAATTTAATTTTTAAAAATTCAATTCCATCTCTATTTCTGTATTTCACAAAATCAACAACATTACCCATTGATCCATTTACCAGACCTCTTTCAACATGTAAATTCCTTCTTAAAATTATACGGCAGTTCAAGCACACATTCAGAGTCTTTTCAAAACCTGCAGTTTTAGATATACTCTTCTCTAATGAATCCAATTTTGTTTTCAGATTCTCAGACAAAATAATTGTTGATCCCATATGCTCTACTCTATCAATAGCTTCCAGTTTCACAATCTCTTGCTTTTCTAAATGCAACATTTTGTTGTTAAATTTGGCACATTCTGCAAGAGTTGGCATCAAACATATTCCAGATTTCTTCTCAGTAATTTTCTGAAAAATATTCTCAGGCACAACATCTTGTCTGGATATAAATTTGACAGTAATCGTGCATGTAAAGCTTCTTTCCCATGCTCGGTCACTTTTCCAATTCTAACATCTTGTAGAATAGTCTTGTAAACTTCATCCTTCGCCTGACGCATATTTTCATGCAGTTCAGCATAATTGAAGTTTAACCATATATTGACGTTGCCAATGCTGCCTAGGCACTTCCTGGTATCTTCATGCGTGAGCATTTTGAACACAGGTTACCCTTTCACTGGTGTCAGCTGCAGAAGATCTCCGAAAACAATGATGTGTTTGCCACCAAATAACACATCATACTCTGTTTTGAGAACTTCTTGCATCCTCAAATGCACAAAGGCAAGCATGACATTGGAAACCATGCTTACTTCGTCAATGATAAGAAGTTTCATTTTCCTCAAGATTCTTGAAACTTCAAAACAAGCATCTCCAGATAGCTTGTGATATTGTAATTTGTTGTCATGCTCCACTGGCAGCATCAGTAAACGATGTATAGTAATCCCTTTAATATTATGTGCTGCCAGTCCAGTTGGAGCAGTGACAACACAAGACAGCGATGACTCTGTCCTTTCCTGCAAATAGCATGAAATTGCTTTAATGAGGAAACTTTTTCCAGTTCCCGCTTCTCCACTCACGTACAGTCGGACAGGCTTCAACGACGTACATGAGCACTCTTTCTTATCATGACTTAATCCATGATCAATTTGCATGGTAACTTCGTCATATATTTTCCTCTGCTCAACGTTGAGTTGTCTTTCCAACTCTTCTAAGTTAACCGCATCCTCTTGAGCATGTGCCATGGCTCTTTCCACTTCATTCATAGCAGTGGCAGCTTCATTTTCGATAACAGGTCCTCCTAGTGGATCCTGACTCAATGAAGCAGAACTCTGACTGTCCTGAGAACTGTCTCTGGCAATCTCGGCTGCAATCGTTGCTTCCTGCTCAATTTCCGCATTCAACATTTCTACATATTTGGGAAAAGCAGGACATTCTATGGTCTCCTTGGCGGCATTGAAAGAGTCTTCATAACAGAGGAAATCTCCAAGCAGTTCCTCTTCTGCACGCCAAGGCTTGAAAAGTTGCAAAAGTGCTAAATAGAAAAACTCCTTTTTTTCAGGAGATTCGCCACTCAATTTTCGATGGTTTACCAAGTGGCATTTTCTTTGCTTGACCAGACATCCCTCACTTCCTATTACAGCATACACTCCTTTCTCAGTATCTTCTTTGATGTTCCTCTTGAATATGTAATTTTGCAGAACCTCATACAGACAAACATTCTCGAGGTGACTGCTTCGATTTGGATAATATGTATCCAACATGTTTGTCTTCAAAATGTCGGTACTGTTTGGCTCCTTTTCCGCCAAATACTCAATTTCCCGCACAGGTTTGAGAACTCGATTACGCGTTGCTGCAAGACCAAGACTCGCCCAAACGATACTCCTGGACTTGGCATAGAGACTTGCTGAAGACAACCGGTCAGAACATTCGTACGCTCCGATTTCTCGATGCGACAACATCTTCAGACTGAAACTGTACAACTTCTTGCTGAGGCTCTTTTCATGGGAAATGTCCTCCCACATATCCTTCAATTCTGTCTTCTCTTTTTTGGTGATGTAAGACGTCACATACCGAGCCACAGCCATACAGTTATCAGCCACAAACTGTATATCCATGTTAGCATTCCACATGGACAAAATCACCGGGTTGTAGTCGTTGATGTACTTGGACTCTTGGTTCCTCTTCAAATTGTAAGTGTTTTTAGGTGATTTCTTCATGACATTGTGTCGCAGCGAAGACATCAAACTGTTTACTCTTCCTTTAGAAATCACCGGTCGTGGAAAGCCGAAACGACATTTAGTGTAGAACTTGTCCTTATTTCGGAATTTACGACGGCAGTACTTTCCACATCGATGGCTTTGGAAACGCAGAACTTTTTCTCTTAGGCTTTTCTTCTCCTTTGCGTTTGGAACAGCACACGTAGAATACTGTTGGATGAAACTCATCACTGAGTCTTCTGGATCCGTTCCAAATTTAGGTGCATCCTTGATCCACAGCAACATATGTATATGAGGAGCACCTCTTGCTTGGTACTCCTTTCTCCAGAAGAAATCCAACACCTCTCCAAGAGGTGGATTCTTCTTATTCATGATGAAAGACATCATAGCTTCAAATCTATGATTGAAGTACCTACATACATTGACTGGATCCAAAGAGCACAGTTCTCCAGGTGTCTTGAATTCGATGTTATCTACGTTAGCATTTGCCTCTCGTAGAAATTCAAGTACGTCTTCCCAGCCATACTCGGCACAGCTCAGAGTGAGGAACCATGTGGGAGTACCTAAGTTCCTCAGCATACATTTTAAATCACCATGACGACGGTACCAGTACTCATTAGTACCACGCTGACACGCCATGAGATTAATCAGGTGAGAATCCAAAATACTGTCTTGGACATTGACTTTATCCATAAAGTCACTTGCCGAGATGTTTTGCATGTGTATACCACTTTTCAAGATGTGGTTCACTGCATATGACAGTCCAGACAGATCGCTTTCAAACAGGAGATGAAACAAATAGGGAATGCATTGTCGAAACCTAGCATCTCCTGCATACAATCGCAAAGTCCGGTATTCAGAAGCAGGAATTTGATGAGGTCGCTCATCATATCTTCCTCCCTGACCTGTTGGAAAAAGCTGTGGGAAACACCGAGCTTCCAAACTTTCCTCCCAAACACTAATGGGACTCCCTTTGGCTTGTTTCATTTGAAACAACTCAATAGCATTCCCCATGACTTCCTTGGAATGCAAAGGATGAACACTATAATGTTCATATATTTCTTCACTAGTAGAGGGTTCTACTTTCTCAATTTGACCAGCACACAAATCGCTATCCTCTTCCTCACTTACTTCCTCTTCTGCAACATATACATTCTTATAGTATTTATTATTTTTTTTCAAATACAATGTTGCCTTTTTAACTTTCCTAACATCTACTAAATCTTGCCATATTTTCTTATTCTTTGTCGGAACCCCATTAACTAAGATAACCAGAGGTTCCTCTTCCACTTTTTCTACTCCAATTGTGTTAATGTTTTTCTTCAAATCTAGAGGCAAATAAACAACTCTTCCCTTTAATCCTCTCTGTAAATCTGATGGAGGCAATTTCCCTGTCTTTGGCTCCATTCTTACAATAGCCTGAAAGGGATGGATACTTTGAATCAAAATAGATTCATAAGTATTTAAATCCTTCAATTCAGAAGGAATCTCAACCAATTCCAGATTATTATGAACTGCTCTAGCAGGCATCTGGTTTTGATTTAATTTGCAACAACAATAAGTACACACACGTTGATCCAATCCCAAATCAAAACAATTTTCTACCATCAAGTATGTTGCGAAATCCTTCCATTCACTATTATTTTCCCTTTCACTTTTTGCATATAAATCCACTAACTTAGTCTGATTCTTATAATAAGTGCGTCGACAACACACACAAGTGAAATTTGGCCTCTCACTTGATTTCACCTCAAATGTCGCAATTTCCCTCTGGAAATTATCTGTACTGGAAACCTGTACACTATCTTCCACATGACCCTCTTCTTCTTGCTCAATTTCAACATTCTCCTCTTTACTTCCAAAGTAACAAAACTCAATTTCTTCACATATATTCTTCACATCTATTTCAGAACCATGCAAAAGAGCAGCGCATAATTTTTTAAGCATAATTGCTGGACTCTTAGCATAATACAACATTCTAACTAATTTCCTCACTTTATTATGATGCACTGCTAGCATCCTGAAATGATGAAAAACACTCTGGCATACTCTCCTGGAAAGACAAGCCAGTGAATGACCATGCAAACCTGTCACTTATCTCACTCTGCAAGGATCTAATTCTTGCAACAACCTTATTTTCTGCTTCAAACTTTTCTTATTAAATGACCGTACAAAATCACAAAGCAAATTGATGGAATCCTGTCGCACACTGCAAATACTACTACACTTCCAGGTGTACACAGGACCCTTAGCACGTCTTCCTAAAACCTCATTACCTAACACCTCTTCTGCCTCTGTTGTCACAAGTTTTTCTTTTTCAACTGGACAACCATCTTTCACTTCATAAGCACGACCACTGGTGTCAACTGCATGCACCAAATCATTATCCTGGAAATAACTCTCCTCATTAAAAAATGCCTCACAGCTTGAACTATGCATCCATTCTCCAGAAAAAACTTCACAAAAATTACTACGATTAACTATTCTCTTCCATCTACTATTTCTTTTGAAATCATAAATTGCCTTGTTTAGCTTCCTAATTCTATTGATTATCAAAATAAATAATTTACGTTTAATTTCAAATGCCTGATCAATAACTTTCTCAACTTTTTTTTTTCTCTTATAAAAAACCAGTTTCTGTTGACGTTTCTTAATATTTTTTAACAAATTGCCAATTATCCTGTTGCGGAACATTCGTTTACGAATCTCCCTAAACTGTTGTTTCCTTCTACTATCATGCACAGAGTTATCTCTTGCTCTAGCAGTAACATTTTTCATTGGCCTTTCCTTTCCATTTGATTTCCTTCTCGTTTTATGGACTGAAACATTTTCTGTAGTAATATTTTTTTTACTACACATATTTCTTATGAATTGTTTTGTGCTCTTACCCGGTGCTTTCTTCGTGACTTGACAAATCTTTTTGTTAGAGGACTGCTGCTTATTTTTTTTCACCTGCTGTCTTTGACGTTTTGCAGCCTTTCTCTGTCTTTCTATTGTAGGCATGGTGAGATCTTGAAATAATCTGCAGTTGAATCTGTGGTAAAATATATAAAAAAAATTTATTAACCATTATTACCAAACAGTAAAACAATAACAGTGATCTTCAAAATGTTTTGCATTTCCTAAATAGCGAATTTTAAGGAATAAATAGCGATTCTTTACCATTCCTAATTTGCAATGAGCAAATTGCTAATTGCAAGTTACCCATTCATTTCCATGGGCTAGGAGGCTCATAGGAATGAAGGTTTAATTTGCGATTAGCAATTTGCTCATCACAAATTAGGAATTTTTCCAAGGGTGCAGGGGTGTCTCAAGAACACCCTGCTGCACCCCTGAAAAAGAAATTTGGGGGCATATGGCACACATACATGCCCTAAGGGCATGTGTTGGCGTCATATGGGACCTTTTGTTTTTTTAAAAAAAAGCTTTTTGAAAAGAATTCACAAATTACCACCAATTTACCACAATAGTTTCCAAATCCTTAATGTCATTTTTACATATTTTTTGTTTGATACATTGCATTTAAGTAGTCACAAAATTTGCAAATCCTTCAGTGCAATTGCAAAATAAGGAATAGCAAATTTTGCTACTCCTTATTTTGCATCAAACTTGTTTGATACATACCATTTGTCTAATTTACATTTGCAAAGGCCGAAATTCGTAGAATTTTGATCTTTGCGAATGCTAATTAGCTTGATACATATGGCCCCAAGTGAGGCCTGTCTTGCGACATGGTGCATCTTTTGCATCACTGCTGCATCGGTTTCATGTGGTACGTTTTTTTTACACCATGACATATCTGCCTAAATGCATCAATTTGTAATGTTGTCGCCTCATAGCAAATCTTTTCCACCGCCGCTGCATCATAAAAGTGACGCACAGTGGCAGAAAAGAGGCATACACCTATCATAAATCTGTCCCTAGCATTTTAAATGATTAATCCAGGATGACAATAAGGTGTGGCCTATCCAAAGGTTTGTTTAAGTTGAGGCCTACTCAGGATTGCAGATTAAAGTTACGCTTGATGAAAAATACAGAGGAGATAATACATGTAAAGGCCTACCAATGAAGTAAGTAATGTCCACTTTATTGCACCAGTCAACATAAATGTATCCCTAAGCTTCTTATCTTGTTACAGATGAACCACCATATGTACCATCAAACTATTTTGCATTTCCTAAATAGCAAATTTTAAGGAATAAATAGCAATTCTTTACCATTCCTAATTTGCAATGAGCAAATTGCTAATTGCAAATTACCCATTCATTTCCATGGGCTAGGAGGCTCATAGGAATGAAGGTTGCAATTTGCGATTAGCAATTAGCTCATCACAAAAAATGGAATTTTTTCAAGCGTGCAGGGGTATCTCAAGAACACCCTGCTGCACCCCTGAAAAAGAAATTTGGGGGCATATGGCACACATACATGCCCTAAGGACATGTATGGGCGTCATATGGGACCTTTTGTTTTTTAGAAAAAAATGCTTTTTGAAAAGAATTCGCAAATTACCACAAACTAGAAGTTGGTGGTAGTTTCCAAATCCTTAAAATCATTTTTTACATATTTTTTGTTTGATACATTGCATTTAAGGAATCGTAAAATTTGCAAATCCTTCAGTGCAATCGCAAAATAAGGAATAGCAAATTTTGAATTAAGGACATTTTAAGTCATTTCCATATGTGCAGTGTTTTGAAATTATGATTTGAAAATCGTTTTTGGGGAAAAGTAATGGTTTGCAAATTTATGACAAGGACATAATGGTTTATGCTTCTCTATAAGGCATTTCAGTGTCTCTGATGTCATTTTTCCCATATTACATTATAAGACCTTTCCCCATGGAGCACATTCCTTGTAAATATGCTCCCACCTGAGCATGGCGAATTTAGATTTTGACTGTTTGAGTCACATAACCATGTTAAAAGTGACCCAAAAAAATTGCAAACGTTTTAAAAAAACACATTCATGTGTCTTAAGGACATTTTAAGTCATTTCCCCATGGACAGTGTTTTCTAAGTGGCGCAAAAGAGGCATACACCTATCATAAATCTGTCCCTAGCATTTTAAATGATTAATTCAGGTTGACAATAAGATGTGGCCTATCCAGAGGTTTGTTTAAGGTGAGGCCTACTCAGGATTGCAGATTAAAGTTACGCTTGATGAAGAATACAGAGGACATAATACATGTAAAGCTCTACCAATGAAGTAAGTGATGTCAACTTCATTGCGCCAGTCATCATAAATGTATCCCTAAGCTTCTTATCTTCTTAGACATCAACCGCCATATGTATCATATAACTATTTTGCATTTCCAAAATAGCGAATTTTAAGGAATAAATAGCGATTCTTTACCATTCCAAATTTGCGATGAGCAAATTGCTAATTGCAAATTAACCATTCATTTCCATGGGCTAGGAGGCTCATATAAATGAAGGTGCAATTTGCGATTAACAATTTGCTCATCGCAAATTAGGAATTTTTCCAAAGCTGCAGGGGTGTCTCAATAACACCCTGCTGCACCCCTGAAAAAGAAATTTGGGGGCATATGGCGCACATAAATTTTAACAACATTCCTTTACCTCAAAAACGATTTTCAAATCATAATTTCAAAACACTGCACATGGGAAAATTACTTAAAATGTCCTTAAGACACATAAAAGCGTTTTTTGATTGCCTTTGCAGCATGTTTGTATCACTTTTAACATGGCTATGTAACACAAACATTCAAAATCTAAATTTGCCATGCACAGGTGGGAGCATATTTACAAGCAATTTGCGCCACAGACAAAGGTCTTACACTAAAATGGGAAAAATAACATCAGGGACAGTCAATTGCCTTATAAAGAAGCATACACCATTATGTCCTTGTCATAAATTTAAAAACAATTCCTTTTCCCCAAAAACGATTTTCAAATCATAATTTCAAAACACTGCACATGGGAAAATGACTTAAAATGTCCTTAAGACACATGAAAGCGTTTTTTGATTGCCTTTCCAGCATGGTTGGGTCACTTTTAACATGGCTATGTAACACAAACATTTAAAATCTAAATTTACCATGCACAGGTGGGAGCATATTTACAAGCAATTTGCGCCACAGAGAAAAGTCTTACATTAAAATGGGAAAAATAACATCAGGGACAGTCAATTGCCTTATAAAGAAGCATACACCATTATGTCCTTGTCATAAATTTAAAAACAATTCCTTTACCTCAAAAACGATTTTCAAATCATAATTTCAAAACACTGCACATGGGAAAATTACTTAAAATGTCCTTAAGACACATAAAAGCGTTTTTTGATTGCCTTTCCTGCATGGTTGGGTCACTTTTAACATGGCTATGTAACACAAACATTCAAAATCTAAATTTTCCATGCACAGGTGGGAGCATATTTACAAGCAATTTGCGCCACATAATTCATAATTTTCTCCTTAAAGCACACTATTCTCTATCTAAATTAAAGAAATATTTTCTCACCTTAGCAAATACTTTGAGTTTGAAAACAGTCTCAGAAACACACCAATTTGTCTTCAGCAGAGCAAAAGGTATGCACTCCAGAGTCTGCAGCTATCAAAAGCACAGAAATGCTGTAATTCTTCACACATATTTCTCATGTCACCCAATCAAAACTCTTCCCTCACTTTTTTTCAAATGAAAACCCTTCCCCCCTCTGACCTTTCTGTCTTTTCTGCATGGCAACCACCTCTTGGAAGACTTCTGGTGTTTGCAAGTTCACACAACTTTGTTGCAATTGAACTCTGAACTCTCAGTGCACCTGCATATCCAGTGTATTCTTTCATTTAATGATTTTTTATTCACCATTCAAAATACATCTTTCAAAGAACACATCCGTGCACCCTAACTTTCTGTTTTCAGCAATCAAAATCCACCAATCACTGTTACTGCTTCATGAACACAGAAACTCCACAGTTTTTTTCATTTTAAACTCTCATTTTTTCAACTGCCATTTCATTGCCACACTTCATCTGACTGCAGGAGAACCTTCTCTCACCATGTTTTCTGTCTGGATTGTTGGACATAGTTATATTCACTGGGCTCAAAGGTACGTTGAAAACAGGAAATTACCTAACCTCAATTTACAAGATGTGGAAATTAAGTGGTTTGGCCACAGAGGATTAAAATGTCACCAATTGATACCATTGGTGAAAACCTTTATGCATTTGCCCAAACCTGACCTGTTAATTGTGCACTGTGGAGGTAATGACTTGGGCACTTTGACTGGTGTAGGTCTGGAAATGCTTTTAAAGGACACCTTTGAGCAATTAATGGCACTTTTTCCTCAGACTGCCTTGGTATATTCAAATATATGCCAAAGACAGAAATGGAGGTGGTCAAACCAATTTTGTCCACAAATTGAGAAGTCGAGGAAGCATGTAAACAAATCTGTTTCAGCTTACATGAGAGACCATGGAATGGGCTCCCTGTACAACAATAACTTGCGTTACTACATGCAAGATATCTACAGAGGAGATGGAGTTCACTTCTCAGATGAGGGCAACAGAGTTTTCACTCTGAATTTAAGAATGTGCATTGGTACCTACTTATAAGTACCTAAATGTACCATAAACCCAAAAGCTCTTCTCAGAGCTACCCTACATCTGATCACTCACAATTATTATTTTACTCTAACATTTTTCACTAATTTCCAACAAAGTACGCTCCCTGGGGCGCTACCCGGTACGCGAACCGGGAGCTAACCTCGCGAAATTTTTTTTTAAAATGTTTTTTTTTTCGCACATATAAGCCTCCTCAGCCACCCTCAGAAAACCTAGGGGGTCAAGATAACTCTACCGTGCCCCCTTCTACCCATTCTGAACATTATTTGCCCTCCATCTTGTTTCTTAATTCGACCGAAACACAAAATGGTGGACTCCCGGAACGCTTAAGGTTCGCGAACCGGGGCGCTCAACGGTTCGCGTACCGGGTCGCTCTCTGGGAAGCGCACCATCAAAAAAGGTGGGAAAGTAGTTCACAGAAAAGCCACTGGAGACAATTTCACCAAATATAGATTAGCTCATACTACATACCAATCCCTACCATTTTCACAAATTTGATTGGAATTCCATTTAGTCATTTAGCCTGTAGACCTCTCTAAATACCCTGAGGTAAATTACTTCACAAAACACATCTGAAGTGTTGGAATTGACAACCAATGAAAATGTTACTTTCATTTTCTATTTTTTTTACCTGACATTTCATTGGTTATATACCTGAATATATATAAAGGAAGAGAAGAAAACACAGCCATTTTGACTACTACTTCTTGCTGTACATTTCAATAGTATTTTCACTAATTCCTTCAACTTCTTTCTAAAGGTAAGTTTTTATTTTTAAAACTGAAGTATATTGTGCACTATAAGTTAATATGGTAAACTTTTTCTGATAGATATATACTATCCCTCTGTAGTAGTTATAGATTTAGAGAGACTTCTCTGTTATAGTTATGGATGGAGTTAGGCTTCTCTTGTATAATTATGAATTTACTTACGTTAAATCACATACACTTTTTTATATTCCTACTTCCACTCTGATACTATACACTGCCCAAAGATAAATTCACTGATAAAAAATGCCTATCTAAAATTATTCCCAACATTGCCCTATCTCTACTAATATATATTTTTTTAATCCAAATTTCAGGCAAAATGGAAGGCGAAAACCAAGTTTCTTTTGAAATGGACCTGCAAGAGAGCAGCCAAGAATTGATTGATACAATTGATCAAATTGACATTGAATTTTTCGATGAAACTTGGGACAATGAACTACTGCAATGTGTACAAGCAGTAGATAACCTCCTTGCAAATGAGGACATTTTACACCCTCAGAGACTACAATGTATATTCCATGATAATTATGAAATTTCTGACAATGAAATGTTAGAAAGTTTAATAAATTATGAAACACAATCACATTAAAAAAAATGCTTAAAAAATAAAGAAAATAAAAAATAATCAACAAAAACAACAATCAATTAACATACAGCATTTGAAAAGTCTATCATTCATTTTTCATTGCAGTACGCTGCCCAGAACGCTTCCCGGTTCGCGGACCGGGCGCTCCCCACGCAAAAAAAACAAAACATTTTTTTTGTTTTTTTTGCCCCGCGGGGCCCTTTTAAAACCTCCACATTAAACCTAGGGGGTCAGGGAGGATCTAGTATGCCCCCTTATGGTCATTTTCGCCTTTGTTTTGGCCTCCTCTTGTCTCTCAATCCTACCGAGAGACAAGATGGCGGCCGCTCCGGACTGTTTAGAATGTTGACAGACACCGGAGAGCCAATCAGCTTAGATACGCGAAGTTCCGGTACGCTTAAGGTCCGCGGACCGGAGCGCTGCCCGGAGCGCGCTTACAGATATATATCTTTTTTTAAACGTTAATTTCTCAAAATCCACTGGAGCACATATATTGAGACCTAGAAAAGGCACATCGGGCTACCAGTCCCTACAATTTTGCCAAGTTTCATGGAAATCCATTCAGCCGTTCGGGCTAAAAGTGAGGCCAACCGCCCTATGGAAAACTCAATGTTAAAAACACGTTTTGGGACCCCCCTTTTTTCTCGGCCCCCCCTGGACGAACACCCCCCACATTTTCAGGGGCTGCTCAGAAACAAAATGTTCCATTTTCCAGAAAATTTCATCCAATTCCGTCCACAAACGCCAAAGTTATTAGACATAGAATTTTCAAAAATCCCATAGGGAAAAAATCCTAACTATATATACCTACTGGCGACCGCCAGTAGGTAATATATATATATATATATATATATTCACTGAAAAAACCATAGGTTATAGACCATATATAGTTAGGAATTAGCATTTACAAAACCTTGAAAATTCACTGAAAAAACCATAGGTTATAGACCATATATAGTTAGGAATTAGCATTTAAAAAACCTTATTTTACTCACACAAAACCATTGAAATTCCATATATAGTTAGTTGCACTAACTATATATCGCGCACCCGCAATCCACTGCTGATGATGTCACATATTACATCATTCATGACATGGTCAGTGACATCACTGATGACATCACTGATGACATCTCAAATGACATCACTGATGACATCATCCAGTGACTGTGTGTTTCTGTAAAGTTTAAATATGTTTTACATATTGAAGAATGAGTAGATGTATAAGTGTCTGGACGAAGGATTTAGTAGGTGCATGACTGAATGTATGAGTGAGTGATTAAATGTGTCTCACTGAGTGCATGGGTTAGTGACTAAACTGTCTTAATTTGTGCATCATTATGTCTGTTGTTCTGTAAACTGCTGCATGTGTTGATCAGTAGCTATATGATTAACTATATGGGTTATTGATTGATTGTCCATGTATTTGTATGGGAGACTGAGTGTGTGTGTGGCTGGCTGGGAGGTGTGTGACTGTGCAGATCAATGTGTACTTGTATCAATGATTGTATAAGAAAGTAAGTATGTGTTAGTATATGTTTGAAAATGTAAGGTGCTCTATGTTTAACTGTATAGACAAGAAAATGGAAGTGTGATTGATTCTTTACAGGACTGACTAGGTGTGTGAGTAACTCCATGGATGAGTGGCAGAGTGTGAGTGTCTGTATAGGTGTATGAGTGCATATGATAGTGTTGTAAAGATGAGTGATTGTATGTATGAATGATTGTATGGGTGAATGAGTGAATGTGTGTGTAGACGTAGGATTCAGTGAGTGCGTATGTAGTAACTAGTATTGGTGTGTCAATGGTTTCAAAAATTATACTCTGTATTTAACACTGGGTGAAACAGAGGTTATATTAAAATGTGAGGAGATGCATTGTATTGTCACATGAATTATATCATCAGTGATGTGGTCATTGATGTCAAATGAGATGTCATCAGTGATGGCATCAGTGATGTCATTTGAGATGTCATCAGTGATGTCATCAGTGATGTCACTGACCATGTCATGAATGATGTAATATGTGACATCATCAGCAGTGGATTGCGGGTGCGCGATATATAGTTAGTGCAACTAACTATATATGGAATTTCAATGGTTTTGTGTGAGTAAAATAAGGTTTTTTAAATGCTAATTCCTAACTATATATGGTCTATAACCTATGGTTTTTTCTGTGAATTTTCAAGGTTTTGTAAATGCTAATTCCTAACTATATATGGTCTATAACCTATGGTTTTTTCAGTGGATTTCAATGGTTTTTTAATAGCAAATATCATAAGCTGTCGAATGTCAAGTACGTGGTAAGTGAAAACATTTTCGTGTTTATGCACACTGATCTGCTTTGAATGGTGCCCCCCCCTCATTTCTATTAGGAGTGCTCTCTCTTTGCAGATAGTGAAAGGTAGTTAACGCAGGCCTTTGCCCCCGTTGTAATACGTCGTGCCTGCTTCTCTCTCCATTTGATTGATTGTTATCCAAGCATTTACTGTTTTAGAATTGGTTCTCTTTGGTTCATTCTCTATTTACAAACAAACACAGAGTCGCAATACTCTGTTTAGTCTTTGCAGATAACGAAAAATCGTGTAAAAAAAAAGAAAAGGAATCGAGCAAAATCAGTAGGCCACTAATGGGATCTCTTTTTGACCTCGCTAAAATAGAAACATTAGGAACAACCCCTCATGACAAATACAAAACTAGTGAGATGAACTGAACTCCACACAATGATGGCTGCAAAACAGCTCGGCTCCGCCACCCACCCCGCCCAAAATAACGATAAAGAGCGGCTGCCATGATTGGTTGCGGAATGGCCACGACGGAGCTACGAAATGGTGGTGCTCTCATGCTAACCCCAGCTTCAGTCTGAAACATCCAGAAACACTGTAGACTACCAATTCGATCAGTTCCGGTAGCGCCCCAATGTAACCCGGTAGAGAAGAACTAGCCCTCCCCTCTTTGACTGATGGTTCTGGAAAGGGGCGACCACTCGGTCCCCCCAAACGTATGGTGGAGTACCCCGATCCCCCCGGGAAACCGTTTTGGGCGGGAGGCGTGGCTTGGCTGGTATGCCCGTAGTGGCGTAGCCGGGGCGCGCCTTTTCCCGCCCAGGAAGGGTTGTCCTAGACACCTACACCGTTCGAACCGCCCCGTAGGCGTGTTGGGGAAGGTCCACGCCCTACCGAAGAAGGATAAAAGGAGCATCTTGCCAAGGAAGCATCCTCTTGTTCCTGTGCTTGGAAGCTGCACCTCCTCGTTGCTCGTGAGCCCGAGACGGAACAAGGAGCCAATTTTGACCCACCCACCAGCCCCTGATGACAGCGATTTGTATTGCAATAAAGTCATTTGACATGGATATTATCTCTTCTCAGGTTGTTTCAAAAAAAAATTGGGATGGTTGTGATATGACAATAAAATGGTTGTTCTTTTCTCGTGAGGTATCACAGCTAAGGGAAAAAACTGTTATGGCATAATTGGAGGTTGATGTTTTAAAATGCCCAGTATAACTGTTATTCTCTTTAGTTTAAAAACTGTCGTATTTATTTTCTGGTCGGGCGGTAAGGTCATGATCGGTGAGCAGTAATTGGAAGATCCCTAGAGGTGGGGCGCCACCCAATATGGATGGGAGCGCCCGGGGTGAGGCGGCCATTGGCCCCTCACACGGGGAGGCGGTACCCTCTAAGGATGGGGACGCCGAAAGGGAAGGCGGTCATCGGCCCCTCCCTGGGGAGGAGGGGCTACGGGCCCCTTCTGGGAATTTCCCGGGGCCAGGACATCCGCGACGGCGGATGTGGTAAGCAGTGTGGGGTGGGAGGGGGGTCTACGCTACCTTCTAGACACCTCACACGAGTCCTCGGACGACCACCAAGATGGCGCGGAGTAAATATGGGGCCCCCGTTAAGACAAGGGAAATTGGAAGTTGGCACAGAGGTACAGTCCTCTGTGCACCCGCCCCTCACAAGTGAGGGGGGAGTTATGGTATTAGGGATCTGACACCGGTTACGACCTTGCCGTTGGCCCGTAATGCTAGGATGTACAATTTGATTTTGAGAAAATGCATCGTAATGTGTAAATGAAATTGTACATGATATGAAACTGTTAATTTAATGTTTTAATTTTTGTTTCATATTTTAATAAATACGGCCGGTGAGGGTAACTCCCTCACCGCCTTCCAAAAGCTCAAGAACCGTTTCCGTCTTCCCATTCTTGGGGATTGTGTTGGGAGGGGGTGACGGGTATCCCGCCCATATTGTTGCCTGTCCCTTCTGTTGTCATTTAACAGAACTATTTAGCCTGCTGAAAGGGGTTGTGTTCCGACCGCTGGTTGGTGGAGACATTTTGACTATATTCTGGACCTGCGTTGTCGCGTAATGCGTCATATGACGCGCCGCGTTAGCGCATCCGGAAGTCATCCGGGGCGCGCAGCGCGTAACGTAAGCATAACAAGTCATGTGACTTGTTAATAAAACTTTTCATTGGTTCATTTTACTTTTCTTATTCTAATGATGAAAGGCTTGGTCATATGACCTAAAAATTACGCTTTTTATTACTTCCGAACATTATTTTTTCTTAAATATATGTTATAATGTTCCAGGCTAATGTACTTTCCCGGAAAATTTACAACTGTCCTGCAAGTAAAATATATTCTTTTTTCGAGAAAAAGAGCGTTTCTTCGTCCCATGACGGAGCCGTTGAGCAAAAGAGGGTCGACCTGCTGTCTTAGTCGCCGATACGCCTGAATATGAGATTCTTATCGATCACTTTATGTTGCAGGAGTAGAAAACACAACAGCCCTTGACCATTTATCTTTACTGCGTTCCTGCGTATTATACCTTTTACCCTTTATGTAATTGGTCTGCTTTATTTCACTTGCCTTTTAATGATTCTAAAACAGTGACTATTATTAAAAACTTTACCAATGTATATACTACTACCATGTTTTCTTTTAAAAACCTTTATTGTGAAAATTTCATTATACAAATACGAGCCTATAACCACGTGGGCCGGCCACGGAGCAAACTGTAATCGTATATGATGAGTAGACATTTACACTGTAGAGGAACGTAACGGGCGGGCCATTAGGTTGCAAGAACTAAGGCGTCTAACAGTTGCGGAATCGGTGGACGTACATTTTATAATTAAAATACGACAGGGCCAGTTACAATAAAATTATCTAGATATACATTTGCGGGCAAGTACCATGGGTGACGTTAATTCGAACTTTCAATAGTACAGTAATCAATAACACATCAGAACTTAATATCAATAGGGATGTCGAAATATTCAATCAATTCTCGTCCCCGCCCGCCATGTGCTTCAAAACTGCATACGTATCTCGTGATTTCAAGGTTCTGCAACCAGTACACAACAAGGAGTTACGAGTCCCATTTATTCCGGCGCCATTTTGGGCGAGGACGGGCAGGTCCAGGATATAGTCAAAATGTCTCTACCAACCATCGACTATGATGATGTTCATATGCTGTATTTATTAGAGTAACACTCATCTGTCCACATGAAATTAATTTGCCACAATCTAAACATGTCATTTTAATCTTTCCAAAGTTCTTCTAAATATTTGGGACCGTTTCCCTTGCCTCTGATGCTGTCAGTGCCACTTCTTTGATGAATGTACTGGCAGGTCAGGGGTTCTCCTCCAAATCTCTCTTTTATGCAGCACTATAATTAATTGGTGCCACCTCTCTATGACGATGCATGGTATAGTTACCATAACTATATTTTTTTTCGGTTCCTCTGGAGAGTTCATCGTGGCAGATGAAGCGTGTAACGTACCGGGCATTTACCTTTTTTTGCATGTACAGGAAAGGAAAAAAAAATCGAGCGTCCGAGTTCTAAGGTGTCCCAGGGCCATTTTAGTGGACCAGGCCCAAATCCAAAGAACAGGCCGCTATTTTGAGAGTCCTGTTGCAGCCGCCTGTCGCTGTAGCATCAAGAGCAGCCGAAACTCAGCATGAATGGCAACTGAAACGGTAAAGGGGCGCCCCACTACAGCAGACGAGCCTCCACCTAGGAAGGCCCGTTCACGCCGCCTCCCCCCCCCCCTTCGGGCACCCCACGCCGTTATTCGGAGCAGTATTGTAGGATGGCCACACCAGTGCGGCAACTTGCTAGACATCACCTAGGTGGTAACCGAATTTCAGCGCCTTGTGGTGTCTCCTCTTCAGAAAATATTCTTGCGCTACCTTTGCCCCATTCACACATCGGTCCGCTACTGACGCCATCTCACAGGCTAATGGGGCGCCCCACGCCGAGTTTCAGCATTGTAGGATGACCACACCAGTACAGCCACTTGCTAGACATCACCTCAGTGCCATCCGGATCTTGGCATCTCAACGCCTAGTGGTATCTTCCATACAGAAAATATTGTTGCGCTGCCTTTGGCCCCATTCGCACATCGGTCCGCTACTGACACCATCTCACAGGCCAACAGGGCGCCCCACGCCGACTTTTACCATTGTAGGATGGTCACACCAGTGCCACAACTTGCTAGACACCACCTCGGTGCCATCCGAATCTTGGTATCTCAGCGCCTTGTGGTGTCTTCTATTCAGAAAATATTGTTGCGCTGCCTTTGGCCCCATTCGCACATCGGTCCGCTACTGACGCCATCTCACAGGCCAACGGGGCGCCCCACGCCGACTTTCAACATTGTAGGATGGCCACACCAGTGCGGCAACTTACTAGACACCACCTCGGTGCCATCCGGATCTTGGCGCGTTGTGCTGCCTTCGGCCTATTCGCACATCGGTCCGCTACTGACGCAAACTCACAGGCCAACGGGGCGCCCCACGCCGACTTTCAGCATTGTAGGATGGCCACACCAGTGCTGCAACTTGCTGGACACCACCTCGTGCCATCCGGATCTTGGCGCGTTGTGTTGCCTTCGGCCTATTCGCACATCGGTCCGCTACTGACGCCGCCTCACGTGCCAACGTATTTTCTCCGCATTTTATACCCTATGCCGCATAACAGGTCATGTGACTTGTTTATAAAACTTTTCATTGGTTCATTTTACTTTTGGTTTCCTAATGATGGAAGGCTTGATCATATGACCTAAAAACAACACTTTTCATTGGATGAAAACTTATTTTTTTTCCCAAACAATGAAAGCCCCACCTTGTTTCTGGATGTTTCAGACTGAAGCTGGCGTCAGCATGAGAGCACCACCATCTCGTAGCTCCGTCGTGGTCATTCCGCGAGCAATCATGGCAGCCGCTCCCCACCAGAAGCCTACAGGAGTCGGGGGCCCCCAAAACTTTTGATGAATCCTCAAGGCGGAGGGGACGCTTTCGAGAATGGGGTCCAAGACCTAGCAGACAAGCGTCCGATTTCCAAGGTGTCCCAGGGCCATTTCAGTGGACCAGGCCCAAAAAGGAAACAGCCTGCCGCCATTTTGAGAGTCCTGTGACAGCCGCCTATCGCTGCACCGCAAGAGTGGGCGCAACTCAGCTGAATTGCGGCTTTTGACACAGTGGACCAAAAGCGGACGGAATGGCAACTGAAACGGTAAAGGTGCGCCCCACTACAACAGACGAGACTCCACCTGGAGAGGCCCGTTCACGCCGCCTCCCCCGGGGCGCCCCACGTCGTTATTCGGAGCAGCATTGTAGGATACCAAAACCAGTGCGGCAACTTACTGGACATCACCTTGGTGCCATCGTTCTGCTGCCTTGGAACTATTCGCACAACAGTTTGCTACTGATGACCCACCCCCCGCGACGCCCCATGCCAGAAATCTGGACGTTGTGCTGC
Organism: Lissotriton helveticus; assembly: GCF_964261635.1. NCBI lineage: Eukaryota > Metazoa > Chordata > Amphibia > Caudata > Salamandridae > Lissotriton > Lissotriton helveticus. The sequence continues at coordinate 648,363,462 of NC_136069.1, forward strand.
GTTGGGACTATTCGCACAGCCGACCGCTACTTCGTTGTTTTTCCCTAAAAATGTTTATATGTTATTACTGTTTTTGTTTTCTTGTATATATTTATAAGTTATTAAAGTTTTATAATCTTACTACTTTGTTGGAGTGCTATATATTTTTAATGTGACACATAATTGTAAAAACTTTGATGTACAAAGAGTCATCCCTGGAATCTTCCGCTTCAGGCTCGGTCCCCTCCCCAATCACAATACAGGATGGTTTTCAGATAATAGGAACGCGTCTGCTGTGACGGATCTCATCGAGTGTGGGCCTTGATCTACTATAACTCCTTTGAAGAGGGGTGATTCTTTACAGCTGGGGCCATAAACTACATCTGCAGGGCTAGCTGATACCCTAGGACCGGCCTGGACAATCGGACACAGAGGAAAAGGAGTGTCAGAGGGTGCGGTAGTAAATAGGGCGAAAGGGAGGTGTCGGGCGGGCACAGGGTGTGATTCTCAGGGAAGAGCAGCGCAGATGGGGGGTGGTTTATTACCCATGCATAAGACAGAGAGCGGGGGTGACCACTGCCTGGGGGAGATGCTTGCGAGGGTGGGGAGCCATGCTAAGGATCGACAGCGTGCACAGAGTGGGTCTGGTCAAGGCATCTAAAATGACTGCCGTGCACGACAAAAGTGTGGCATTTGAAAAAAGGCAAGATGGCGCAGACAATGTTTTTCAACACTTCCTGATTTCCTTCGAATCGAACGTTAACAGACGTTGGGGCATATTACCAAAGTTAAGCGATATTTATCCCTAACGATGCTTAGCAACAAATTTTTTACCGCTAAGCATCGTCAGAAATTATCGCAGATAAACCTTGCTATTATCAAGGTTTATCGCAAATACGATAAAAAACGACCGCAATGCATTAATATCGCTGAAAACTCAGCGATATTCATGCATTACCGAGCTAATGCTCTTAGCCATGTTATCCACCTCCCATTGGATAACATGGCTAAGAACTGCTCAGGGCAGGTGCTAGCTTTTGGAGATATTCGCGCTTATCGCGAATATTTCCAAAAGTTGATAATAGGAGATAGCGATGTTAGCGACTGTTTCCAGTCGCTAACATCTTGGCATGCCCACTTTGCATGTCATTAGTGATAAATATCACTCACATGCAAAGTGGGGCCCAAGATGGTCGCTATCTCCTACTAGCCGTCGCTAACTGGTGTTTGCAACAGCTAGGTAATACAGAGATAATTTTATCTCCGCGGAGCGCTGTTACAGATATATATCTTGTTTTTGAACGTTAATTTCTCAAAATCCACTGAAGCACATATATTGAGACCTAGCAAAGGCACATCGAGCTACCAGTCCCTACAATTTTACCAAGTTTCGTGCAAATCCATTCAGCCGTTCGATTATTATTTTTATTTATTTTTTTGCCCCGCGGGGCCCTTTTAAAACCTCCACATCAAACCTAAGAGGTCAAGGAGGATCTACTATGCCCCCTTATGGTCATTTGCCCCTTCGCTTTGGCCTCCTCTTGTCTCTCGATCCTACCGAGAGACAAGATGGCGGCCGCTACGGACTGTTTGCAATGTTTACAGACGCCGGAGAACCAATCAGCTTCGCAAACCTCCGTTACGCGAAGCGAAGCGCTGTTACAGATATATATCTTTTTTTGAATGTTAATTTCTCAAAATCCACTGGAGCACATATATTGAGACATAGCAAAGGCACATCGGGCTACCAGTCCCTAATATTTTACCAAGTTTCGTGCAAATCCATTCAGCCGTTCGATTATTATTATTATTATTTTTTTTGCCCCGCGGGGCCCTTTTAAAACCTCCACATCAAACCTAGGGGGTCAGCGAGGATCTACTATGCCCCTTTATGGTCATTTGCCCCTTCGCTTTGGCCTCCTCTTGTCTCTCGATCCTACCGAGAGACAAGATGGCGGCCGCTACGGACTGTTTGGAATGTTCACAGACGCCGGAGAACCAATCAGCTTCGCTTCACAAAGCTCCGTACCGCGAAAAGTCCGCGAACCGGAGCGCTGCCAGGTCCGCTGTTACAGATATATATCTTTTTTTTAACGTTAATTTCTCAAAATCCACTGAAGCACATATATTGAGACCTAGCAAAGGCACATCGGGCTACCAGTCCCTACAATTTTGCCAAGTTTCGTGCAAATCCATTCAGCCGTTCGGGCTAAAAGTGAGGCCAACCGCCCTATGGAAAACTCAATGTTAAAAACACGTTTTGGGACCCCCCTTTTTTCTCGGCCCCCCCCTTGACGAACCCCCCCCAAATTTTCAAGGGCTGCTCAGAAACAAAATGTGCCATTTTCCTGAAAATTTCAGCCAATTCCGTCCACAAACGCCAAAGTTATTAGACATAGAATTTTCAAAAATCCCATAGAGAAAAAATCCTAACTATATATACCTACTGGCGACCGCCAGTAGGTAATATATATATATAAATATATATATATATATATATATATATATATATTACCTACTGGCGGTCGCCAGTAGGTATATATAGTTAGGATTTTTTCTCTATGGGATTTTTGAAAATTCTATGTCTAATAACTTTGGCGTTTGTGGACGGAATTGGCTGAAATTTTCAGGAAAATGGAACATTTTGTTTCTGAGCAGCCCCTGAAAATTTGGGGGGGGTTCGTCAAGGGGGGGCCGAGAAAAAAGGGGGGTCCCAAAACGTGTTTTTAACATTGAGTTTTCCATAGGGCGGTTAGCCTCACTTTTAGCCCGAACGGCTGAATAGATTTGCACGAAACTTGGCAAAATTGTAGGGACTGGTAGCCCGATGTGCCTTTTGTAGGTCTCAATATATGTGCTCCAGTGGATTTTGAGAAATTAACGTTTAAAAAAAGATATATATCTGTAGCAGCGGACCGGGCAGCGCTCCAGGACGCGTACCTTTCGCGCAACGGAGCTTTGTGAAGCGAAGCTGATTGGTTCTCTGGCGTCTGTCAACATTCCAAAAAGTCCGTAGCTGCCGCCATCTTGTCTCTCGGTAGGATCGAGAGACAAGAGGAGGCCAAAACAAAGGGGCAAATAACCATAAGGGGGCATAGTAGATCCTCCCTGACCCCCTAGGTTTAATGTGGAGGCTTTAAAACGGCCCCGCGGGGCAAAAAAAAATAATTTTTTTTTTGTTTTTTTGCGTGGGTAGCGCCCGGTCCGGGAACCGGGAAGCTTTCTGGGCAGCGTACTGCAATGAAAAATGAATGATAGACTTTTATTTTTTAAGGATTGTTTATTGTGTTTAATAATTTATTAAACTTTCTAACGCGGCGCGTCATATGACGCATTACGCGACAACGCAGGTCCAGAATATAGTGAAAATGTCTCCACCAACCAGCGGACGGCACACAACCCCTTTCAGCAGGCTAAATAGTTCTGTTAAATGACAACAGAAGGGACAGGCAACAAGAACCATCAGTCAAAGAGGGGAGGGCAAGTTCTTCTCTACCGGGTCACGTTGGAGCGCTACCGGAACTGATCGAATTGGTAGTCTACAGTGTTTCTGGATGTTTCAGACTGAAGCTGGCGTTAGCATGAGAGCACCACCATTTCGTAGCTCCGTCGTGGCCATTCCACGAGCAATCATGCTAGGCGCTCCCCACCAGAAGCCTGCGGGAGTCGGGGGCCCCCCAAGACTTTTGTAGAATCTTCAAGGATGAGGGGACGCTTTCGAGAATGGAGCCCAAGCTCTAGCAGACAAGCGTCCGAGTTCCAAGGTGTCGCAGGCCCATTTTAGTGGACCACGCCCAAATCTGAAGAGATGGCCGCCATTTTGAGAGTCCTGTGGCAGCCGCCTATCGCTGCGCCGCAAGAGCGGGAGCAACTCAAGTACATGGTGAGCGAGACGCTGTAGTCGAAAGAGCGGGCGGTAAACAGCTGAATAGCGGAAGAGGCACAGTGTAGCAAAAGCGGGCTGAATGGCAAATGAAACGGAAAAGGGGTGCCCCACTACAGCGTGTCTTTAGGTGAAACGGATTGTGGGACAAGGTGAAGAATGGAAGAGTCACCAAAAGGAAAAAAGTTCCGCTTGACCCCGGGAGCCGGCCACCTATGTCGGGGGCGATCTCAGGCCACACCAGGGCAACACGACTTGGGGAGGGGGCCGGAGCCAAGCGCCCCCTCCGAGTCCGCGACATGACACCGTCCCTCGGGGGCCTCCGTCAAGCGGTTCAGGGTGGCACCGCATCACAACAGCCCCCACTTACTTTAAGAATAGTGAAGATGAAGCAATTGCAAATAGGCTTCAGACAATGTTACAAGCACTCCTCAAAACTTTGAACTTTCAGAGTGCATGAGTTGGGACAGCGAGGGGTGATTTGGTTTCTCGGATTTGGTTTCTCGGACTGTTTTTCTGGTCTCTCACCACTGGCATAGTTTAACGTTTTCTTGTTTCTAGGACATTAATAGGTTTTATCATTACGTTATGTTATCGTTTCTTTGTTTGTTGTTTAATAAAAGTTCATGTTCATCAGTGGCCTACTGATTTTCGTTTTCCTATTTTTTTCTTTCCAGGTTGTTTCATGGTAAAGTTTCTGTTAACAGGATACAGTGATCACTTCGTTATTATTGCATATGTCCTTTTCACTAGGGGTGCTCTCTGGTCGGGCCAGATGACGTATCTCTAGTAAATGGTCCGGGTGAAAAAGGTGCATCAATCAGTGGGGAGTAGATAGGCATGACAGATTACAACGGGGGAGAAAGGTCCGCATTACGTACCCTTTCACTACTTGCAAAGATTTTCCTACGTTTATATGCAAACAGGGAATACCTCCAAAAATAACTAATTCCCAAACAGTCAATGTTCGGACAATCAATCAATCAATGAGGAATGAAATAGGTACGACGTGTTAAAGGCTTGCGTTACCTACCCTTCACTATCTGCAAAGGGAGAGAGAATATTCCTATTCTTCCTCGTTTGCAGGTAGAGAAGATCCTTAAGAGAATTAACTTCGAACAATTCAATGCTCGATTGAAACAATCAACAAGGGGTACTGTGAACACAAATGAACGCCGCTTATGTACATACGCATTGCTATTTTCAACAGGTTGTTCCTAATGTTTCTATTTTAGCGAGGTCAAAAAGAGATCCCATTAGTGGCCTACTGATTTTGCTCGATTCCTTTTGTTTTTTTACACGATTTTTCGCTATCTGCAAAGACTAAACAGAGTATTGCGACTCTGTGCTTGTTTGTAAATAGAGAATGAACCAAAGAGAACAATCAATCAAATGGAGAGAGAAGCAGGCACGACGTATTACAAAGGGGGCAAAGGGCTGCGTTAACTACCCTTCACTATCTGCAAAGAGAGAGTACTCCTAATAGAAATGAGGGGTGGGGGGCAGTATTCAAAGCAGATCAGTGTGCATAAACACGAAAATGTTTTTACTTACCACGTACTTGACATTCGACAGCTTATGATATTTGCTATTAAAAAACCATTGAAATTCACTGAAAAAACCATAGGTTATAGACTATATATAGTTAGGAATTAGCATTTACAAAACCTTGAAAATTCACTGAAAAAACCATAGGTTATACACCATATATAGTTAGGAATTAGCATTTAAAAAACCTTATTTTACTCACACAAAACCATTGAAATTCCATATATAGTTAGTTGCACTAACTATATATCGCGCACCCGCAATCCACTGCTGATCATGTCACATATTACATCATTCATGACATGGTCAGTGACATCACTGATGACATCACTGATGACATCTCAAATGACATCACTGATGACATCACTGATGACATCTCATTTGACATCATTCTTGTGCTAATACGATAAACCTCTTCAGACTCTAATATAACCTTAGATACACTCAGTGTAAACAGACACTCACACACTGCCACTCATCCATGGAGTTACTCACACACCCAGTCAGTCATGCAAAGAAACAATCTCACCTCCATTTCTTCAACTATACAGTTAAACACACCTTACTTATTGAAACATATACTAACACATATTTACTCTCTTATACAATCCCTGATACAAGTTCACAATGATCGATACAACCACTCACTCATTCAGTGGCTCTCATGCACAGTTATTTATATATGCCAACTCTCACATGTACTGTGTTTTACATATGTACTTACTATGACATGTAGCATTGAGATATCCATTCACTCATCAATACACTCATGCACACAGTCAACTGCCCATGTAGCTGTTTCCACATGCACTCTTGAACTCATACACCTAGTGAATAAACTGCTCACACATCTATGCATAGAGTCACACACCTTCCAGCCACCCCCACACAAACTCAATCTCCCATAGAAATACTTGGGCAACCAATTAATAACACATATAGCCTCTCGTATAGCTAATGATCAACACATGCAGCAGTTTACAGAACAACAGACATAATGATGCACAAATTAAGACAGTTTAGTCACTAACCCATGCATTCAGTGAGACACATTTAATCACTCACTCATACAGTCAGTCATGCACCTACTAAATCCTTCATCCAGACACTTATACATCCACTCAAGACATATTTTAACTTTACAGAAAAATACAGTCACTGCATGTTGTCATCAGTGATGTCATTTGAGATGTCATCAGTGATGTCATCAGTGATGTCACTGACCATGTCATGAATGATGTAATATGTGACATGATCAGCAGTGGATTGCGGGTGCGCGATATATAGTTAGTGCAACTAACTATATATGGAATTTCAATGGTTTTGTGTGAGTAAAATAAGGTTTTTTAAATGCTAATTCCTAACTATATATGGTGTATAACCTATGGTTTTTTCAGTGAATTTTCAAGGTTTTGTAAATGCTAATTCCTAACTATATATAGTCTATAACCTATGGTTTTTTCAGTGAATATATATATATATATATATTTATATATATATATATATATATATATATATATATATATATATATATATATATATTTTCCCAAAATGCCTTGGCGCAATGAGAGGGCACTCAACATTGTCCCACCAAACGGCTTTTATCTGCAGGCTGCTTCTCACATTCTAGTTTTTTTACATATTGGCCGACGCGTTTCAAGACTCTCTGTCTGTTCTTCAAGGGCCGCCATATAACACCACTGAAAACGAGCATTGTAGTAATTAGTTAATTTATTCATCAACATGTCACCCCCCCCCCAGTGGGCGCCTACTTCACGCAAGTGTTCTGGGTCCTGCAGTTCAATGCTCGACAAATTGTAAACTTTGGTAAAATCAATAGTGCAATGTACATTGAGGCTTTGTATTATACCTTAGTAGGCAACGGATGTGGGTGCAGCCTCATTCACGCAGGGGACGCTGTTCAAACAATCCTGAAGGTTCAAGACCTGCCGCCTCTGCAACCAGCTTTGCAGTCCTCACTGGCTGGAGATGGTGCTCCTCTCCGCGGTAACACCACAGCATAAAATATTGTTTCCCAAAATGCCTTTGCGCAATGAGAGGGCACTCAACATTGTCCCACCAAACAGCTTTTATCTGCAGGCTGCTTCTCACATTCCATTTTTTTACATATTGGCCGACACGTTTCAAGACTCTCTGTCTCTTCTTCCAGGGCCGCCACATAACACCACTGAAAAAGAGCATTGTAGTGATTACTTAATTTATTCATCAACATGTCACCGCCCCCAATGGGCGCGTACTTCACGCAAGTGTTCTGGGACATGCAGTTCAATGCTCGACAAATTGTAAACTTTGGTAAGTTCAATAGTGCAATGTACATTGAGGCTTTGTATTATACCTTAGTAGGCAACGGATGTGGGTGCAGCCTCATTGAAGCAGGGGACGCTGTGCAAACAATCCTGAAGGTTCAAGAGCTGCCCCCTCTGCAACCAGCTTTGCAGTCCTCACTGGCTGGAGATGGTTCTCCTCTCCGTGCTAAGACCACCACGTAAAACAATGTTTCCCAAAATGCCTTTGCGCAATGAGAGGGCACTCAACATTGTCCCACCAAACGGCTTTTATCTGCAGGCGGCTTCTCACATTCCATTCTTTTACATATTGGCCGACGCATTTCAAGACTCTCTCCCCCACATGCATCATTGTTCCATTTTGCGATTCCTTAATTGCGAAAATTAAGGAATCGCAATTAAGGAATTGCAAAATGCAATTCATTAAGAAATTCGCAAAAAAATTGCGATTTCTTAAAATTCCTTAATTGCGATTCTCTAATTGAGAATTGCAATTAAGGAATTTCTACCCATTCATTCCTATGGGCCTAGAGGCCCATAGGAATGAATGGGAGGGCATTCTCAATTTGCAATTCATCATTGTGAATTCGCAAATTGAGAATGCAATTTCAAGGGTGCAGGGGTGTCCAAATGACACACTGTTGCACCCCTGAAATTTGCTTTTAGATACATCTTACACACACACATGCCCCAAGGGCACGTGTGTGTGTAACATGAAACAAAGAAAAATGCATTTAAAAGTATTTTTCTAGATTTTCGCAAATTACCATGAAGGTCAACTTCACGGTAATTTGCATTTCTAATTTGCAAATTCGCAATTTCTAAAAGTATGATGAATTGCATTTAAGGAATCTCAAATTGAGATTCCTTAAATGCATTTGCAATTTAAGATATCGCAATTGTGCGATTGCTTAAATTGCGAATTTCTGAAAAAGGTTGGTGCATCCCAAATCAGGAAATTGCATTGGCAAACGGCCGAAAAATGCGATTCGCACCGTTTGCGAATGCAATTTACCTCTATGCATGTGGGCAGTAATGACCTTGATTGCAACCCATAATTAGAATGGGAGCCTCAGAGCTCCAAACTACAAACGTTCACTAGCTATCCTTCATCGCAAGACTGCCCTTTTGGTGTTTTAGAAATGTTTAATCTTCAAAATAACAGGATAATTCCACACACTCATAGAAGAGTTTCACACAATGTTGTCATATTCAGCATTAAGGCGATGGCTGTGGCTAAGACGTTCAGAGGCCGTAATCTTGCTCAGTGAGTTAGACGTGGGTTGTTAACGTTCACTGTGAATGATGTCGATTCACAAGCCGTCAGCTTGCTCAGTGTGTTAAGCTGAGATGTTACTGTTCCTTTGACCGAGGTCCATTAAATTGAGTTAAAGTTATGCGTGTCATTTTAAGTAAAGCTGCAGCACTGAGTGCTGAGGACAATTTTGCAATATTATCATTATAAAATTCTTTGGTAGGCAACATGTGATTTTTTTTCCAAAATACGTTTAGTACTGCCTGTATTAAAATGTTGCTATGCAGGCCTCTAGACATTTAATAGACTTTGAATGGATGCAAACCAATTGTTATTATTTTTAGCTGCTGCTGCATGCCTTATCCCAACCAATGCTTTAATCTATAACTGTGCCATCTGAATAGGCTCTCAGTTAGCAATGAAGTTCGAAGAAAGTAAACAGGTTTCTAAATGCCACAAATGAAAAAGTAATTACTGCTAAAAGCCAATGTTAGTTTGCTTCTCATAAAAGTAAAGTGCACAATAAGTTGAAAGCTGACAACCAGGATATAATAATATGTAATTTCGATTTAGCATCGCATTGGGCTCATATAGAACATTTCAATGTGCATCGAATTTCTCAGGTACATTCATTCTTTATTTCCACTTTACATGTGCATATTTATTAATTTCCAGAAAATAAACGTCACCTTTTCGTATTACTGTAGCCACAATGCAAATAGGTCTATGACTATTAATACACCTCCTTCATTTTTTGTTTTATGATTTTTTTATCCCTCTTTATAATGTCTGGACATTGTAACTGTTCACTAGAAAAGCAACAATTTAGGTTAACTGAAAATCCGACCTTTGATAAATAGAAAATGTGAATTGTGCTGAAAAAATTGACCTTTGACAAATGTATTCCTCATTTAAAAGGAGATAAAGAGTTTCAAATATATACAATTGTAGCTCTTGACTCAAATTGAGGAAATGTTTCGTGGTTACATAAGAGATTCAATTGAAAAGCCAATTTTTTGTTTGCTAGAAATGGTGGCACTGTTTGATGAAGCTGCAGAAAACTTTTGAAAAAAAAGATTTATTTCGACACATTTTGGGATGTCAAATTTAGTTACATGCTGATCTGTCAAGGTGAGGGAGGAGCCAAGGGGGATAAATAGTGGGTCAAATGAAGCAGGGTTTCCCATTGCCGCTTCAGTAGAAAAGTTGTTATTTTGAAACAAAAAAACAACACTGAACATAATTACACCAAATTTGGTATTAAACTACCACTATAAACAGTTGAGTGCCTTCGCGTGGTTTGCCGAAAATCCATTCAGAAGGTTTTGAGAAACTTGTATTGAAATATGTGTCGGGGGATTTTGAAAGGTTACAAGTTAGAGATATTTCAACTGTTAATTTGCAGATTATCCACAGCCATAAATCCATGGAGGATTTATAAACCCATTAAAAAATTAAACTAACAATATTGGACAAAGGAGTTTTCCCTTCCTCTGTCTACTGCTGTTTCACATGTTTGGCTATGGATCAACGATCTCTCCTCACTCCGGGGTATATTATCAAGGACGGCGTTAAAAATATCGCCGGTTTAGCGGCAGAAAACTGCAGCTAAAGCGGCGATAATGGGCTTGATAATATGCCCTGGAGAATTCCAATAGGGTTTGTCTAACGGGACCCTTAAGCAGAATTTTTTTTTAATGGAACTTTCTTCATGGGAGTCACAGATGTAAAGATGGAGGCTGTCACTCAATTGGCTGATACCACAGGATTGGACAATGAGCCTGGCAAAAGGTCAGGATCTGCAGCGAAATGTTTTTCTTTATGTTTATTGAGAGATAAATATGATCAAATGAAATATATACTGAACGACATAGAAATGTATGATTTATTTGCATGTAAGTTATGTTAACATTTTTATGTTTGATACATGAGTAAACACTCAAAACAAAATGTCAGCTTCAGATATCCAATACAATTTGAAACCAATTGACCTAATGCATTGGATATACATTGGCAGACGCAATGTGTAATTTCAAGCAAATGCATGTTCTCAATACAGTTCCAGATCTGTGCATTAGTGAGGACTCACATATGAGCATGATTAACAGATTAGTTAGTGTAATATCAATTTCTTTTTCTTTTAGCAATGACGAACTAGAGCTAATTCTATTGATCTCCCTGATAGAAGGAGCAAAGGAGAGATCAGCCTTGTCCAATCCAGAGGGCCACAACCAGTTTAGGGCGATGCCCTTTGGATGCAAGAATGCCCCTCCAACCTTCCACAGGCTGGTGAACCAGGGTCTTGCTGGAATGGAGGCCTTCAGTGCTGCCTATCTGGATGACATTGTTTTCAGTAGCTGCTGGAAGGACCACCTGTTTCACCTACAGGAAGTGCTTCAGGCTCTATAGCAGACATGCCTGACTATCAAGGCCAGTAAGTGCCAGGTAGGGCAGGGATCTGTGGTATAATTTGAAAACCTGGTGGCCAGGGGTAAGGAGCAGCCCCTCCAGGCCAAGATAGAGCCTAGTATGGCCTGTGAGCCCACTAAAACCCAGACAGAGGTCATAGCATGCTTAGGCCTCACATTGCACTATAGGAGGTTGTCAAAGGATATAGCACCATTTTTGCCCCTTCACAGAGCTGACTTATAAGAAGCACCACTGAAATGTGATTCAGGCAGAAGCATGCTAAAAAGCATTTGACTCTCTAAAATAAGCCATGTGAACAGCCCCTGCACCCAAGGCCCCTGACTTTTACCTGGAATTTATTGCACACACAGGTGCTTCAAAGCATGTCATAGGGGCAGTAATTTCACAACTTAACCCCTTGGCCGTGGTGGTAATTCCGCACAGCGCTGGGGGAGAGGGGGGCCACGCGGCACCGCCATGCTCGTGACGGAACCACTCCGTCATGAGCCACGGGCGGGCTGTGCTTGTGACTGAGTAGTTCCGTCAAGGCCCCACCCGCTCATTAGAACGGCAGCGCAGGCGCAGAATTCCTGTAGCGTGGGCGGGTCAGCCGTGCCGTGACAGTACCACTCCTTCACCAGCACAACGCGTCCGTGGCTCGTGACAGAGTGGTTCCGTTGCGAGCATGGAAGGGGTTAATGAAGAGGGCACAGACCAACCTGTAGGTTTTATCTTTGAGAGGTTACTTCCAACAGAAAAAAAGGTGGTGTGCTACTGAAAGAGAAGCTTTCGCTGGGGTCTGGGCATTGAAGATTTTGAGGCCATACCGAGCTGAGCTCGTCATGACCACACCCATTAACATTATGGCCCAGCACAGCAGGATGAGCACCCCCAGCAGCCATGGTGTTAATGTTACTAGTCGGCCTGCTGCACTGAATGTGCCACCCACACAAGTAGCCCTTTAAACATGTCTCAGGCAGCCTGTGTGTGCAGTTTTGCTGGCACTTCAACTTGGTATTTAAAGCCCCTTTGCTAAGCCTTCAACTTACCTTTTATTACACATAGTCACCCTTAAGGTAGGCCCTAGGTAGCATAGCCCATAGGGCAGGGTGCTGTGCAAGTAAAAGGTAGCGCTTGTACTTTTGCGTTTTGCTTGTACTGGTAGTGAAAAACACCCACATTCTCCTAGGCTAACATAGGGAATTCCTTATTACACGTTTAAGCTGTGATTCCTGATTGTAAAGGAGTACAGTGTCATGTTTCACCCTTAAGGTAGGCCCTAGGTAGCATAGCCCATAGGGCAGGGTGCTGTGCAAGTAAAAGGTAGCGATTGTACTTTTGGGTTTTGCTTGTACTGGTAGTGAAAAACACCCACATTCTCCTAGGCTAACATAGGGAATTCCTTATTACACGTTTGAGCTGTAATTCCTGATTGTAAAGGAGTACAGTGTCATGTTTTATATGTTTGGAATATTAATGAAAAATTCTCTTTACTAGTAATGCTGGATTTACCATTACTGTTTTAGAAATGCCACTTTTAGAAAGTGAATCAATACAGTGATTTAAATGGCAACATTTGCAAGGACGAAAATGCTGAAACACAGAAAGAGACAATAGTATATGCAAAGTTATACATTTTTTACCCTTTTTCAAAAATAATTGTTGAATATTTCATATGGCTATATACAATTAAAAAAAATTGAACAGATGACATAAGAGCTCCAGTGACATAGGTAACTATATGCCATATACACATGGGTGAAGACAAGACAAAATTATATATACAACATTTACAAAAGAAGCATTTCCTTAATATGGCCGGTGTGCTGGTGAATCAGTGTCTCTGTAAGAGTATGAGTGTCTTTGACAGTTTCAACAGAGACCCAAAGGAACTGGCCCATATTGATCGTCGACGTTTCGACCCTGAATTAAGCACATCTAGTGAAAAATCATGGTGGGTCTTCCTCAGGACAGGAAAAACAGCTTAGAGGGAAATCAATTTGAATATGTCAGGCATGTCTCAGCTAAAGGCGTCAAACGAATGACAAGGGTACTTAAGTGAAGGTACCCACCAAACTGGTTGTGTATCAATGGACCAGACTTGTGACTAGTCTAAAGATTCATCCTCAACTATTTCAGGCGCTTCATTAAAGCCATGCTGCACCTTAGATCCTGGTCCATTGAAACACAACCATATGGGACCAGTTCCTTTGGGTCTCTAGATTGGAACTGTGAAAGACACTCATACCCTTACAGAGGCACTGATTTACCAACACACTGCCCATATTAAGGAAATGCTTCTTTTGTAAATAGAACTTTGTCTTGTCTTCACCAATGTGCATATAGCATTTGTACGCTTATGTCACCAGAGCACTTATAAACAACAACAGCGATCCCCAACATTAAGGAATATCACCACATGAATAAAATATAGACAGAGTCAATCTATATTTTCAAAAAAGACATGTCCAGCCGGACAGAGGTCTTTCAGAGATTTTACTCAAGATTTATGTATTGAAATCACATAAAGATACCATCCAACAATCAACCAAAGTGGACCACAAACCTGTGTCCAGTACTAACAGAGCAAGTACAAGAGGTGATGTAGACAGCAGAGAAGGGCTTTGTAAGGCGGAACAACGTTACTCTATAAACAGTACAATTGTACAGGGTATAACAGTCATGCACTGGACATTTCAGTAGTAATCACAGTTAGGTTCACGTGCATTAAAGGTCGACGGCGTTTCGGACCCCTATAAAATATCAGGGACCATCATCAGGACAAATACAATGAAAAGCCTTAGGTTAATTAAGCCTCTAAATGCCTAAAGGGGGGAAAAAAGAAATATTTAAATCAGATACAGGGACAGCTTAGGTATGATCAGTAACATAGTGACTTGAGTGTGACCAGTGAGCGACACAGTACCGGTCAAGCATGTCAAGTGAACTATGGTGATGGTGTATACAAGATTAGCCGTGATCCGGAAGAAGGGAAAGTACATATAGCAGTGAAAGTGTCCAGTGAAGACGTAATTGCAGTCAAGAACGTTGTAGCACAAAAGTTACGCCGCGGTGACTAAACTAGAATGGCCTCGCAGTAAGGGAGTGAAGTCGGGTGAAGGCGATATTTAAAAAGGGGCAAGATGCGTGATCGTGAAGGATTAACTGGCGCGGGTGGAGTCAAAAAGTAGCACCAAGGCTCACCGGGTAGCCTCGTAAGATAAGGGCTGGCTCCTCGGGCATAAGAATAACACGCGATCACCCTGCAAGGGCAGAATAATTAGTAGCAGACAAAACGTGGCATCTTAAGGTAACAAGCCGCGAGGGCTCTGCCAGGGGAGTAACGAACTTACCAGAATCGAGTGGCGGCGGCCGCGGAGTGCAATAAAGTCCGTCGGCTTGCCAGGATACCTAATGGAAAGGGGACGCATTACCAATATATTCATAACGATAATAACAGTACGAGAGGGGAGAGTGGAGGGAGTCCGCTTACCGGGTTAGTCGGCCTGAATCATTTCCTGGCGTGCACAGGGCAGGGCATTCAGTGAGTAATATAGTCGCATCGGATTGGTCCCAAGGTGGGGCATAGAAATCGATGACGGACTCACATAGGCGCCATCTTAGGGCAGTGGTTGTGAGGGGAACAGGTCGTGACGCGAAGTGAATTAACATGCTTGGAGAAAAGACATGCTTTTAGAAAAAGGCGCGCTTTAAGAAAAAATGCATGCTTTAGGAACAAGCCAGTGAATTGTGCAGTTTAAAATACATTTTTACAATGGAATGCAGGACGGACTGAAGAAAGCATCCAGTTCTTGATGGATGCTTCAGGGAAAACACATAATTATTACAGTCCAAATACAATTATAAAACAGAGAAATAAAGAAATGAGTCTGACTCCAACACCCCAAGTATCAGATAAGGGCAGTCCATTCATCTTGAAGGTTAAGCCCCGAATTCAGACTATCAGTCTTCAAAATCCATTTGAGTTCCTCCCTGTTCAAGAGGCGTGTAAGATCACCACCCCTGGGTGAGATGATGATTTGTGAAATCACAGTCCAACGGATATCATTCTCAGAGTGTCCCTTCTCCAAGAAATGTTCCACCAGAGGGGCGTTGGGTGTTTTACACCTGATGCGGCTCCGATGTTGGGAAATCCTCAGTTTGACCTTCTGCTTGGTTTGGCCCACGTATATCAAGTTGCACGGGCAGAAGATGGCATACACAATGTTCTGACTATTGCAATTGGTAAAAGTTTTTTGTACATTTCTTACATTGTTATACACAAATTCCTTGCCATCAATTGAGAACTCACACACAACGCACAACCCGCAGCGGGCGTGCCCAAGGAGTGGGGGTAATTGCCAGTGGTCATGGAGGGTTACATTTCTAGTAGATGGTAACGCAGCCCTCACCAATTGGTCCTTGAGATTTTTGTTCTTCTTGAAGGCAAACAACAGAGTGTCCCAATTTAGTACCCCTAGTTTAGAATGTGCCAGTTCGTTTTTACACATTGTCTCACCCTGTTGGAGACTGGGGAATATGTAGTCACACAGACTAATTTTTCAGTGGCTTTTTTGGGTTTTGGGTCAAGGAGGGTTTCCCGTGGACAATACCAAGCTCTCTTCATAGAGTTCTTAATGAGGCGCCGGGGGTATCCTCTGAACCGGAGTTTACTCGATAATATGCTAGCTTCACAGAAGTAATCTTCCTTTTTATAGCAGTTCCTTCTCAGCCTAAGGAACTGAGAGTATGGCAGACTGTCCCTCAGAGCCCTGGGGTGACAACTGTCATACCGTAGCAGCGTGTTTCTCTCCGTAGGTTTACGGAAAAGGGAAGTGTATAGGATGCCCTCATGATGTTGAATGTTTAAATCAAGGAAGGAGATGCTACTTTGGTTGTGAGCAATTGTGAAGGTGAGACCATTACAATTATGGTTTAACCAGTGTAGGAGCCCGTCCAGTTCAGGGATAGTGCCGCCCCAAATCAAGAAGATATCGTCTATATATCTCTTCCAATTTTTTAATCCCTGGTAAAAGGGATTTGTGGGGCACAGGATGGTGTTCGTCTCCAACCAATCCATGTACAGAATAGCCAGGGTGGGGGCAAAGACAGCCCCCATAGATGTACCACGCACTTGTTGGTAATACTGCGAGTCGTACATAAAGAAGTTTTGGGTAAGACAGATTTCTAAGAGTTGGATAATAAATATCGTCGGAACTCTGTGTGGACTGGGTCGGGCGTTGAGAATGCTCTCCATCACCATCAGAGAGTCCCTCTGTGGTATATTCGTGTACAAAGACTCGACGTCTAATGTACACAGGGTCTCAGTGTTTGGGTCAAAAGTGTGGTTTTCTATGATGTTTATCATATGCATACTATCTCTAATATAACACTGGGTTGTTGATACAAAGTCTCTTAGGAAATAGTTGACATAGAGGCCCAGTGGTTCAAGGACTGAACCACAGCCCGAAACGATGGGTCTACCAGGGGGGTTATCCAATCTTTTGTGGATCTTCGGTAGAGTGTATATCACTGGTATTCTGGGATTGGAGATGTTGAGGAAGTTATATTCATGTTGGCTGATGATGCCCTTTGACATCGCATCTGTTGTCACATGCCTGATGAGAGTCTGCAGTTCCTTTGTCGGATTACAAGGTAATCTGCAATAATGATCAGTGTTGGAAACCTGACGTAGTAGTTCATCTTTATAATTTCCAATGTCTTGTAAGACAATCCCCCCACCCTTGTCAGCAGGTTTAATTATGAGCTGGTTGTTATTTTTCAGGGTGGAGATGGCATTCTTCTCTTCGATCGGAATGTTAAAGGGTATGAAGAGATGAGATTTTTCTAGCTCAGAAATCTCTTTAAGGATAACCTTTTCAAATGTCACAATCTCTCTCGGTATCATGCTGGCTGCCGGAGAGAAGGTCGAAGGTGGTCTAAAAGGTGTAACAGTGGTTTTTGGCTCAGAAGGATTGAGTTCGAAGTAAGAACGTAGTCTTAGCTTACGAAAAAAGGCCATCAATTCAGATTGTAGGTCCAAGAAATTAGGGTACTTAGCAGGGACAAAAGATAGTCCTCTCTGGAGGAGTGACGACTCATAATCAGTGAGTAAGTGGTTGGAGATGTTAAAAATCGGTATAAGGTTGTGGGCACAGTCAGGAGTTACCATTGGTAAAATTTGTGTCTCGTCTGGCGTTCCCCAGGGGGATTGTGCCATCTCTGTTGTTGTTTTACCCTGCCTTTTTTTTGGGGTTCTGAGTTGCCTCTGGATAAAAAATGGGAAGGGTTACGTTGCTGGCCACTTGTTCCTTCTCCTGTATCCGAACTGTCAGATGAGTCAGCTGACGAGTCCGTGAATCCAACCACTGTGTTCCTTTTATTAAAGCGTCCCCAAGGTCTAGGGGTCTGCTGGTGTGGGTTAAAGTTGCGATTAAGATAGAAATCCTTCTGTAGATAGGGATAGGTGCGCTCCAAGGAGAAGAATTTGATGTCCTTCTTAACCTTGTTAGATTTTTTATTCTGTTCTATCCGGTGAAACTCGGCAACCGTTTTGTCAATTTTCTCCAAAAGGGACTTTGTATCAACAATAGTTTTGTCATCTATGATTTGTTTTTCCAAATCCTTAATAATATCGTCAAGTTTTTTCAATTCCTCAATAGCAGTATCAATCCCAAGTACTAACCAGTGGCGGGAACAGGTAGTACCAATCCCGCTAAACCCTGTGATGTATTTGGGGTTGTCAGTAAACACACCTGGAATATTTCTCACCTGTAAGCCAAGGGGTATAGTATTAGACTTAAGATACTGTGTCAACATAAGCATCATCAATTCTAGCCGTGCATGTTTTTTCCTATATTTTTCCAAATCATCTGGTAAGCTGGTGTTACCTGTCGGAGATGGTGCATCTGGGGTGTCAAACAAGGAGGGGCCTGCACAAATTTTGTTTATGTACTCGATGGAGTATAAGGATGCTGGGTCAGACATAACACAAGAAAGGGGAAAGGTACACAACTGTAGGTACCGGAAAGCAGGGGCCACTTAGGAGAAGTGGAGGGAACGGAAACCCTTGCAATCAACCGATTGCGCAAAGTGAATTTAATGACAACAAGGGACCCCAAAATTAGTCAGCAGGGACCAAGGGGAGCATACTTTTAAACAACAACAGCGGTCCCCAACATTAAGGAATATCACCACATGAATAAAATATAGACAGAGTCAATCTATATTTTCAAAAAAGACATGTCCAGCCGGACAGAGGTCTTTCAGAGATTTTACTCAAGATTTATGTATTGAAATCACATAAAGATACCATCCAACAATCAACCAAAGTGGACCACAAGCCTGTGTCCAGTACTAACAGAGCAAGTACAAGAGGTGATATAGACAGCAGAGAAGGGCTTTGTAAGGCGGAACAACGTTACTCTATAAACAGTACAATTGTACAGAGTATAACAGTCATGCACTGGACATTTCAGTAGTAATCACAGTTAGGTTCACGTGCATTAAAGGTCGACGGCGTTTCGGACCCCTATAAAATATCAGGGACCATCATCAGGACAAATACAATGAAAAGCCTTAGGTTAATTAAGCCTCTAAATGCCTAAAGGGGGGAAAAAAGAAATATTTAAATCAGATACAGGGACATCTACGGTATGACAGTTGTCACCCCAGGGCTCTGAGGGACAGTCTGCCATACTCTCAGTTCCTTAGGCTGAGAAGGAACTGCTATAAAAAGGAAGATTACTTCTGTGAAGCTAGCATATTATCGAGTAAACTCCGGTTCAGAGGATACCCCCGGCGCCTCATTAAGAACTCTATGAAGAGAGCTTGGTATTGTCCACGGGAAACCCTCCTTGACCCAAAACCCAAAAAAGCCACTGAAAAATTAGTCTGTGTGACTACATATTCCCCAGTCTCCAACAGGGTGAGACAATGTGTAAAAAAGAACTGGCACATTCTAAACTCAGGGGTACTAAATTGGGACACTCCGTTGTTTGCTTTCAAGAAGAACAAAAATCTCAAGGACCAATTGGTGAGGGCTGCGTTACCATCTACTAGAAATGTAACCCTCCATGACCACTGGCAATTACCCCCACTCCTTGGGCACGCCCGCTGCGGGTCGTGCGTTGTGTGTGAGTTCTCAATTGATGGCAAGGAATTTGTGTATAACAATGGAAGAAATGTACTAAAAACTTTTACCAATTGCAATAGTCAGAACATTGTGTATGCCATCTTCTGCCCGTGCAACTTGATATACGTGGGCCAAACCAAGCAGAAGGTCAAACTGAGGATTTCCCAACATCGGAGCCGCATCAGGTGTAAAACACCCAACGCCCCTCTGGTGGAACATTTCTTGGAGAAGGGACACTCTGAGAATGATATCCGTTGGACTGTGATTTCACAAATCATCATCTCACCCAGGGGTGGTGATCTTACACGCCTCTTGAACAGGGAGGAACTCAAATGGATTTTGAAGACTGATAGTCTGAATTCGGGGCTTAACCTTCAAGATGAATGGACTGCCCTTATCTGATACTTGGGTTGTTGGAGTCAGACTCATTTCTTTATTTCTCTGTTTTATAATTGTATTTGGACTGTAATAATTATGTGTTTTCCCTGAAGCATCCATCAAGAACTGGATGCTTTCTTCAGTCCGTCCTGCATTCCATTGTAAAAATTTATTTTAAACTGCACAATTCACTGGCTTGTTCCTAAAGCATGCATTTTTTCTTAAAGCGCGCCTTTTTCTAAAAGCATGTCTTTTCTCCAAGCATGTTAATTCACTTCGCGTCACGACCTGTTCCCCTCACAACCACTGCCCTAAGATGGCGCCTATGTGAGTCCGTCATCGATTTCTATGCCCCACCTTGGGACCAATCCGATGCGACTATATTACTCACTGAATGCCCTGCCCTGTGCACGCCAGGAAATGATTCAGGCCGACTAACCCGGTAAGCGGACTCCCTCCACTCTCCCCTCTCGTACTGTTATTATCGTTATGAATATATTGGTAATGCGTCCCCTTTCCATTAGGTATCCTGGCAAGCCGACGGACTTTATTGCACTCCGCGGCCGCCGCCACTCGATTCTGGTAAGTTCGTTACTCCCCTGGCAGAGCCCTCGCGGCTTGTTACCTTAAGATGCCACGTTTTGTCCGCTACTAATTATTCTGCCCTTGCAGGGTGATCGCGTGTTATTCTTATGCCCGAGGAGCCAGCCCTTATCTTACAAGGCTACCCGGTGAGCCTTGGTGCTACTTTTTGACTCCACCCGCGCCAGTTAATCCTTCACGATCACGCATCTTGCCCCTTTTTAAATATCGCCTTCACCCGACTTCACTCCCTTACTGCGAGGCCATTCTAGTTTAGTCACCGCGGCGTAACTTTTGTGCTACAATGTTCTTGACTGCAATTACGTCTTCACTGGACACTTTCACTGCTATATGTACTTTCCCTTCTTCCGGATCACGGCTAATCTTGTATACACCATCACCATAGTTCACTTGACATGCTTGACCGGTACTGTGTCGCTCACTGGTCACACTCAAGTCACTATGTTACTGATCATACCTAAGCTGTCCCTGTATCTGATTTAAATATTTCTTTTTTCCCCCCTTTAGGCATTTAGAGGCTTGATTAACCTAAGGCTTTTCATTGTATTTGTCCTGATGATGGTCCCTGATATTTTATAGGGGTCCGAAACGCCGTCGACCTTTAATGCACGTGAACCTAACTGTGATTACTACTGAAATGTCCAGTGCATGACTGTTATACTCTGTACAAATGTACTGTTTATAGAGTAACGTTGTTCCGCCTTACAAAGCCCTTCTCTGTTGTCTACATCACCTCTTGTACTTGCTCTGTTAGTACTGGACACAGGCTTGTGGTCCACTTTGGTTGATTGTTGGATGGTATCTTTATGTGATTTCAATACATAAATCTTGAGTAAAATCTCTGAAAGACCTCTGTCCGGCTGGACATGTCTTTTTTGAAAATATAGATTGACTCTGTCTATATTTTATTCATGTGGTGATATTCCTTAATGTTGGGGACCGCTGTTGTTGTTTAAAAGTATGCTCCCCTTGGTCCCTGCTGACTAATTTTGGGGTCCCTTGTTGTCATTAAATAAACCAGAGCACTTATGTCACCTGTACATATTTTTTGAATTGTAAACAGCCATATGAAATATTAAAAAATTATTTTGAAAAATAATAAAAAATTTAGAACTTTGCTTATACCATTGTCTATCTGTGTGTTTCAGCTTTTTCCTAATTGCTAATTTTGCTATTTAAATCACTTTATTGATTCATTCTGCAATATGTTAAGCAAATATTCATACATTACAGAACCATTGTAGCTTTTTTGTATACTTACCCAGGTTCTGAGGGACATAGGATTACCCCATTTTTATTTTACTTGTAGAAAGTGGACATTTCTCTGCTCTTACAGCTCTGTTTGCCTGCAGCCTGTCTCCAACATACGTCTGGGGAGGCTGACAGCTTCACTTTGTGTATTCCCTCTAAACAGCCACAAACACAGGAAGGCTAGGTGTGTCTGAGTGCTCATCCACATTCTGATGGCTCATTCTAGACAGAATGTGAAAGAGGAGCTTCCACTTACACCAGAATAGGCAGTGTCCTGGCCCCAAACAAAGGGCTGATCACCTCATACACTTAGTCTGAAGGCAGAGTTGGGAAGAAAGGGCTTCTGTGAACTTAAAGACTATTCTTTGAAGTCACCCCCACTTCAAAAACCCTACCGTATATAAAAACTGGGTCTCTGACCCCACCAAATTAGACACGTCTGGATCAGTATATAAGTTTTCTCAGAAGAACTGCTGCGCTGCTACACGGATTGACACTCTGCTGGATGGCTGATCTGGAATACTTGCTTTTCTGCTGTGCTGCCCTGCTGCTTGCTGCCCTCTAACCCCGCTCAGGGGGAGCTGCACTCTGCCCTGCAACTAAAGGGATCTCCAAGGGTATGTTGGCTTGCCTCCTGTTGCTTAAGACTTAGGGCTATCAAAGTCTCTATGCCTGCCCCTGTTCCTGGTTGACTGGAAGTGGACACAGATATTTGCACCAGAGAAATTGATGCATCTTCAGTCTGCTTGAAGTAGAACCGGTGCATCGACCCTGTTGAGGGAGTAGAATCGGCTCATCATACTTAGAACCGATGCATCGCCTCCAGAACCCAATGCATCAGAATTGCCCATCACCACCCCAGCAGTGTGGAGAGAATAACGCACCCCCTTGACTGCAAAACCTGGTGTATCACACCAGAAGCAACACCTCTCTGCTTTGGCGCTTTGACATTGAGGCATCGTTCAACTGCGTCCTGCATCTTGCTGTTGAGCCCTAGATCAAGGCACTCTGTTTATCGAACCTGCGTGGCTCCTGCACACGGTATGCGCTTCATCGTGGTTGGCCTGAACTGTGGACTTTGCCCCGGTTCACAGCGACCAGATAACCCCCCATAGGTGATTATTGCTTATATGCTCTAGAAATACTTTTATTCTTTAAACATCCATACCTTAACTTCTAATTTTAGATTACAGCCATTTTGGTCCTCATTATTTATACAATTATGGTCTATTTTTCTAAACCAATGAGGAATCTGTTTGTCGTTTTTTCATGATGTTGCTCTTTGCTGTGTTGCATAGATACTTTCCACATTGCCTATTTGGATTAGCCTGATTTTTCTGTGCCCAGCTACCAGAGGGCAAGCACAATAATCTTTTAGTGTGTATCTGAGATTTCCTGACTAGGATTGTGATTCCTGCTTGAACAAGGTGCATAACTTTGCAACCAGAAACCCAATATATAACAGGTCTCATTACAGACATTTGAGAACACTGTGAAAGATGCCATTAAATCTTTCCCTATGTGACCATATCATTTTGCTTTGCTTTCAGGTTTCCAGAGAGAGGAAAAAGAAAGACCCTCAGACAAAAGGGAGAGATCAGGAGGCCATCAGAAGGTTAAACAGAATGTCCCAAACTAGATGATCTGGTATCTCTTTCTGCAAATAACAGCTCAAATACCTAGCTTTGAGAACTATGTTCTTAATCAGATAATTCAGGATAAACATTGCTTTATAGTATTTAATGTACAAAAAACACTCAAAGCACAAATATGACCTTACAAAATAGGAGAGTGTCATGGCTCAAATGTTGCTTTAGTCAGAGACAATTAGGCCACAGGACATTCAAGATGTACAAACGGTAAATACTGGTACATCCTAATGGTTTACAATCCCAACAAGATTGTTCTAAGCTGATACTCAGTGATGAAAAATATTTTGGACAACTGAGAAAATGATCTTAATTAGAAGGTTTTCAAAGGCTATGTGCAAAATGCCACACAATATCTCCACCTTAAATATAGATAAAGAGTGTGACTTTATTTTACACCTAGAACCTTGAGGCCTGTATTGATAGACACTCAAAAGTTTTTCCTGCACTTTATCATAGTCTTGCAACATAATCATATATATATATATACAGCAAACATCCTTTGTTCCTTCTCTGTGCAACAAGCTTGAAAACATACAGATTTACAATATCACAATGAAAAAACATTAAATAGGATACTAGGAATAACCCAAAAATGAATGAAAGAAAACACAATTAAATCCAAGAAGGAAGGTTTCTGATTGTGTCTTCACTAAGCCGTACAATTCTATCACACTGATCATCAAAAGATCAAAATGCACGGGTGACACCAGTAAGATATACATGGACAATCAGTATAATATGGTGGAGTCCACATAAAAAGTGACTGAATGTCAATATGTTTCCAACAATAGTAGAATTTGAAAACTACTGGAGCATAAAAAAATATAAGCAGCTATTTGAAATGTGTTCTCCACAAAAAAAGTGATGGAATCGAATACAATAGGCATTCTTGCTAAAAAGTTTCACCTTTTGGAACTATTGGCTTTGACATTGGTTTTAAAGATTATTGGAAGGTGGTTTAGTAGGTATAGGTAGGTACCTACAACTAGTAATACCACCACAATCCCAAATAAGGTCCAGGCAAGTATCAATAAATGACGAGCAGTCAGGCTTAACTTAGATGTGAAAAGTATTTAATACAATCAAAACAGTAAATAGGTAGAAGACACAACACAATAAAAATCAGACAGCAGTTTAAAAAGAGAAATATTTTATATTTATAATGACACCAAAATGAAAAATCTCTAATGTAGGGAACCAGAGATAAACATTTTTAAAGTTTAAATTGAAATACGTGATTTTTCATGCCTAAAATTGTAAAGCACCAACAGTGTATATCTTGTCTCGCTGGACCATGACGAAGTCAAAGTTTCAGGCTGACCGGGAGGGAGCGTGGGTCAATTAAAATGAGTGCTTGGGCCCGGTCAAGTTTTTAACCTCTGACTAAGTCACCTTTTTGGAGCTTTTTCTCTCAACATTGAGCAATTGGGTTTTCCGATCCAGATTTTAATACAACAATGCCAGCCTGCTGCAGCGCAATGTCTCTGTGAGCCCTTTAAGTTTTTATCTTCATCATTGATGGTGAGGCACTCGGGAGCTGTCAGCAATGCTAACCTGCACGTACAGGCCGAGTCACGGATTTACATCGCTGGCTTGATTCTGGGCATGTATGGCTCTTTTCACAAAAGTTGGAAAAAAGTTCTCAATTTTTCAGACCATCCTCTAAAAGGTTCCTTGAGGGTCCAACCAAGGGTTCAGAAGATCTGATTTGCCTCTTGAGGTCTGGGACTCCCACAATGCACCTGGCCAATCATTGTAAAATCCAGGTGAAGCTGGTAAGCTGGAGTTTTCCTTGAAGTGGATGTTGCAGGTGGCTTCTTCCAGCACTTTTCTACTTGTTGAAGCTCAGGTAGCCCACTAGAATTTTCAGACAGGAAATGTCTGTCTGTTGTAGAGCCTTTAAAATGCAGCAGGTGTAGTCCTTCTGAGTGCAGTCCTTTCTTGTGCAGTCCAAGGGTCAATCAGAGCAATATGTCTTCCTTCAATGTTTTTAGGCAGGGATCAGAAGTGCTCTTGCAGCTCTCCCATGTTTATTTCCCATTCTGGACTAGCAAAGTGGGGCTCCCCAACCAATATGGTTCACGTTGCCACCCTCTACCATGACAACGTCCCGGGAAGTGTGGAAAATGTTTGTCCAAGAATGCACTTCTCTGTAAAAATCAAAATACACACAATTTCTCCTTGGATTTCAGCTCACAGTTGTGGTTAACTTTTCTCTAACTCCTCTTCCAGCACATGTCTTAATATAATTAGAGGGGCTCCCATCTGACTGGGGATCAAAAAAGTGGGGTCTGTCCTGGGTCCTGTGACATCTGGGCTTCTGCATTTAAAGACCAATTTAGCTCCCCAGCCCCCTTCCAGTCCCTGGTGTATGCAGGAACCAAATCTCTTCCAACCAAATGGTTGCATTGTTTCAGCTGGTTAAAAAACAAAAAGATCCACCTCTAAGAGTTTGTTGTATGTCTAGGATTTAAGGCATACACAGTGTTTGTTAAAATACCCCTCACACACCAAAAGGGCCCTTGGTGTCATGCTTCTTCATCTGTCATGTGTTGGTGTAGGAACTCCGAGGTAGGAAGCAATATGGAGGGCAGTGGAGAAGTATGCATCACAGGTGAGGGAAAGCAACGTTGAGTATAGGGGTAAAATGGGGTGAGAAACCAAGAGAGGGAGAAGCACTTGACAGTATGCGCCACATGGAAGGGGGCCCGAGAGAATCTCAAGGTAAGATTGAGCAACAAAGCCTACTCTCATGGAGTGTTTACCTAAAACGAGAATAGTAGTGCTTGAAAAGTAAGCAATTGAAGAACACAAGTAATAAGGGCATGTCCCGGGAGAGAGGCAAACAAAATAAGGGGGAGAGCACACACAAGCTAACAAATAAAAAGCACCATATGAGAGATAGAATAAATACTATCAATGGTAAACAATGAACAGGTTCTAAGTCCAGTGTAAGCTAGCAATAGCAATTTTCAAGAAAGAGACAGCTTGGCGAGCCTTATGAAGGTCCTTGTTCTATTTTGGAGACTTTGTGGTCTAAGGGGGGAAGGTACATTGCATTGATTGCTTTAACCATCTTCCGCTAAATACACTTACCTCAGTTGACTACCACCACTTCTTTTCCTGCAACGGCTTGACAGATCAAATCTGTCAACTTGGAAACCTAGTGACAAAAAAATACTGTGGAAGAGGGAGAAGGTTTAGCTCAGTGGCACCAAAGGCCAGAACGATTAACTGTAATCAGGCTGGGCAGGGCCTCAATTATTTTGGACAAATTAAGGAAGTAAGACTATTGTAATATCATTGAGAAAACCTCAGCATATACCACATTAATTATACCATCCGGTAAAGAGAAATATGCCACTGTTCTTGGGTATTTTATGGCACATTTATCTAGTTAATCAAAAAATGGTTGGACATTTCTGGCCATTTCTACCTTGTTATTAGCTCATAAGAAGGGAATTCCTCTATTGTGATACACTGCAGGGGAAAATTAATATTTTTTTGAACCTTAGCTCTCACAGCACAAATCAAACTTTTTTGCACTAAAAAGTTGATATAAACACCTTGAAATGCAGGTTTGCATTGCAAAGGGCCACATACACTTTAGTATAATAATAATAATTTTGCCACTGCCCCATATTTATAAGGGTGGTATAAATTAGGGGCAGCACCTAAATAAAAACAAGGGAAAACCAGGTCTTAACATGGCGAATAAATCATTGTTTATGTGCAGGAAGGTATCTCTTCCTGCACATAAATAATCAATACAAAATGAAGATTTGCAACATCTATGTGTGCTGCACAATGCAGCACATATAGAAGTTACACATAGCCTTTTGTGATTGGTTTTGTGCAGGAAGGGACATCTTCATGTACATAAATAATCATTTCCCCCAATCCAGGCACCCTTGCACCATACCAGTCAACCATGCAAGGGTACCTTTGTTGGCGCTAGGCAGCTTAATCTAGAGCCAGCGCTAGGAGAAATGCAGGGGTGCACTGTCGGAGTGTGACGTTAGCTAGTTTAGCTTAATGCCACGCTCTGTCATTGTGCTATAAATAGTACCCATAGAAAGAGCAAAAACTAGAAGAAATTTAGCATTTCACTCCATTTGAGACACTCAAACACACACTAACAGAACCACTGCAACACTTATACATCGACTCATAGATCCACCCTGACACTCATACACCCACTCACACACCCATACAGTCACTCACACACTCTGTTATAAATCCTGTCAGGAAGTACTCATACACTCAGACATTCACACATTTACTCATAGACTCACTCTGATGTACACATACCCTTTCACTCACCCATTCAAAGACTTACACATCTACTCACAGACTCACCCGATGCTCACCCTCCAAGTCACTGACCCTCTTGGACACTCATGCATGTACCTGTTCACTTACCAACTGAGAGAGCTCACAGACCAATTGAGACACTCGTTTATACACTCACAGATTTACTCAGACAATAATACACCTACTCTCAGACCCATTCAGACTTTCATATACCCATACAGTCACACACACACTCACAGACCCACTTTGTATGCACCCAGTCACTCATGCACTCAGAGACTCATGGACCCACTCACAGTTGCAATCAGAAACCCACGCACCCATTCACAGAACCACTCAGACAATCACAATCCCAATCATAGACTTACTGAGAGATATATGCACTCAGTCACAGACCCACTCAGACACTCATGCACCAACTTACTCACCCATTTTGACTTGCACTTAAACACTAATGTATGACTCACAGATCCAGTCAGACAGTCATATACTTACCTTCAAATGCACGACATTCATGCACCTACTCATAGATTGGAAGAGAGATTCATGCACCCATATCACAGATCCATTGAGATACAGATGCACTCAGTCATAGATGCACCAAGACAGTCATGCAGTTTGTTAGAGAACCATTGATAGACTGATGCACCGTCTCATGGATCCACTGAAATAATTTAACAGTGAATGATAGACTTATTGATACAGAGATGCATGCAGTCAAAGATTCCACTGAAAGAGTTATATTCTGTGTTATAGAGATATTAAGGAAGGAATACATGCCATTATACGTCATTTTGAATGTGGTGGTGGCTGAAATTCACTTAAAAAAACAGAGGTTACTGGGATGTTATAGTTGGGAATAAGCATTTAAAAACTCCTTAAAATTCATGGAAAAACCAGAGGTTGCAGGGACATTATAGTTAGGCTGATATTTTACTCGCTCAAAACCAGAGAGCTGAGCTAACTATATCTTGTGCGTCCCAATGCACTGCTTATGACCTCACATATTATATCAATCATAACATGGTTAGTTACATCACTGATGACATCACTGATAACATCCCAAATGACATCACTGATTACATCACCTACAAAAACACTAATGCACCCACTCACACCCACTCACACCCATATAAAACCTTTCATACACCCACTTCCACACAACCATTCACAAACCCATTCACAGATCCATACCTGTACTTAAACACCCATCACTGATTCATAGATCTACACATAAATCCATGCACTTACCCATACAGCCACTCATTCACCCACTCTGTCACTGATACAGCCACTGACATATACACTTGCATACCCATACAGCCTCTTACACCCTGAGTCAGTCACCCATATAGCTATTTATACACTTACTCACTCACTCATATAGGCACATGATTTTAATACAATTGTGTGTCAAATCATAATTAAATATTGGTGACAAAAACACAATAATAACTTGTATTCCTTCAAAAAATATATGATTTATTTCATTATAATAGATTTAGATCCTATTTGTTTGCATCAAATAACATTTCTTTATGTATTGAAAATTATTATTTTTTATGAAGACAAAACATTTTTATATAAACAGAGCCAACATAGAAAAGACATGAAATACATAAAAATTATACATAATTCATTAACCCCTGGAGGAGAAAAAGAAAACATCAACATATACACACACTCATAACAATCTCAACAATTTCACTCTAACTGCATACATCCCCACACCTATCCCGTGTGGATTGAGGACGTGTGTTTGCTTTCGAACTATATATACACACGCTAACCCATCTATTCCGAGATTATTTGGAACACCTGAGTTGTCACGGTCAGAGGGCTTTCCAATTTGGCAGCCATGACGGTAGTTTTACCAAAACATGGAAAGCATCCATATTAAATAACAGACTACTCGATCAGTCGCACGTTTTCTCCTTTCCCTTAATTTTTTTGACAATTCATCTCAGTTTTAAAAAATTACTCACGGTATTTACGAGAAACCGCTATTCCTCGTATATTTTTTTATAAGTAGAAAGCAAATTTCATGAAATCGCAATTGTATTATTTTACATGATGTTGTCGGCCATTTGGCCATTGAGTCATTTTTTAAAACTGAGATGAATTGTCAAAAAAATTAAGGGAAAGGAGAAAACGTGCGACTGATCGAGTAGTCTGTTATTTAATGTGTATGCTTTCCATGTTTTGGTAAAACTACCGTCATGGCTGCCAAATTGGAAAGCCCTCTGACCGTGACAACTCAGGTGTTCCAAATAATCTCGGAATAGATGGGTTAGCGTGTGTATATATAGTTCGAAAGCAAACACACGTCCTCAATCCACACGGGATAGCCAGAGAGACCGGACGACCGCACCGCAAGGTTAAGGTAAGGGGGACGGATGACCATGAGATAGAGATCTGCACTCTGATCTTTTCTGTAGAATCGAGGGTCTGAGTAAAGAGTGTGCTTAGCGTGAGGGCATTAGTTTGAAGCCACACACTAACCTTAAAAGAAAAGGGCATCCCCGATATCAAATGATATCGCATTTGCCGAAACGCACCCGTATACAAGATTAATGCGCGAAATATAAACGCCTTTTTGAAATCATTAGAATAGATAAATAATTTGCATTAGAGGGGTCTTCGAAGTTAATATGACCAAAAATCCGCCCCATTTATAAAATATCGAGTATGGTGTATTTTTATACACATCTCTATGTTTAAGCAGTAGAGGAAATAGCTGTATACCCTAAGTACAGCCCGCTTAATGAGTGTATATTTAAGAACAACGTGCGGCACTAAACACTAGATATGTTATCTACCCATGCTGAGGTGATTCATGAAATATCGAGCAAGGTGTATTCTTAGAAATATATCTCTATATTTAAGCAGTAGAGGAAATTGCTGTTAATTCTAAGTATAGCCTGCTTGATAAGTGTACATATAAGAAAAACGTGAGGCACTAAACACTGTATATGTTATCTACCTAGGCGGAGGTGATCGCATCTAAATTTAAAAAAAAAGGTGTTGGTGGCATACAGATTGATGTATGAAGTGCCGAGATCCTCGCCGCACGAGAACGAACAGAAAGGAAAATAGTCCCGACCAAAACGTGAATCGTGCAAGACTAATGCACCAACCGGCTTCCTGATGAAATAAAAGTAGGTGGACAGTTCAGAACCTCACATCAGGCTCTAGTGATAATGTGGGTAGTTCCCAAATTCATGTGTAAAATTTAAAAACATGTCTCTCTTATGTACAGATTCCCTGATTTAATGAGAGGGAGACGGAGTAACCAAAATCAATCACAACTCCCGGATTTTGATGTGGCAATGCAAAAAAGGACCACAGTTTAATGTGAGAAAACATAGGTCTTTGTCAACAGTTATGAGATATAACTCCCCTGATAGTCTAAACAACTAACAATTGTTATGTATCTATTTTGAGATAAAGAAGATCTTTTTAAATAGTCCTGAAGAAGGTGTTCCAAAGGACAAATCACCGAAACGCGTCGACAAACTGTTTTTAATTGTAGCAATTAATTGTTTTTGTGTACTCTAAAAATTATGGTTTTTATAATGATTGTGAATGTATTTGTATAACATGTTTTTGTGCTCAAAAGGATTTTTATAACTCAAAGTGATCATGTTTATGACATTAGGATTTTAAATGTATTGTGTAAATCACTGTATGAACGTACTTGCTTCCTTTTGAAAAAAATTAAAATAAAAACAATATTTTGATACACTCTTTTGTTAGTTGTGGCTAAGATACACTGCTTGGGGTAACTGTTGTTTGGAAGAGGCCAATGTCATCTAGAACTCTAATACTCAGAAAGGAAATTTCTCTTTTTGTTGAGGTGAGAGAACTGGCCAGTAACCTTCCCCAATCTTCACCCAGCACCTCCAAAAGAAAGCAACCCACTCCATCGGGACTAGACACAAGGGAGACGATGCCAATCATACAACCACGGTTTGGTGAATTCAGGGTCACTTGTATTTTTTGTGGTAAGACCATCAGCTATGGTGAGCAGAGCATAAAGCTCATCGTTCTTGCTGGTGACAACCACAATTGCCCCAAAAAACCCTAATTTTTTCCTGATTTTTTTTTTGCTCCAGTTGAGCCGTTTACAATTCCCTGTTTTTTGTTTCTCCCCATAAAAAATACAAAAAAATATAAAACTGTTCAGAAAAGCCCAAAAAAGTAAAAAAAATTCAAAAAAACTATAAAAAATATAAAACAACAAAAAGAATAAAAAAACATTTCTTTTTAGAACTACCTTTAATTTATAAAAATAAACCTATATTTTTAAGAATCTCTGTCATTCTTTTTTCCTTAGGGTACGCGCACCGGGGCGCGCACCCAAAAAAAAAAATAATAAATTAATGAAGGAGTTAGCATGAGGGAAGAACACAAAGAGAGTAATGTTAAGAGAAAGAGAGCTAGAGGGAGCAAAACAGAGGGATTGTTTATTACATAGTAAAAAACAGAGAAGGTGTAATAGGGTGAAAGTGAGAAAAGTAAAATGAATATGGGAGCGAAAGAAGGGAAAAGAGAGGAAGAAGAATAAAGTAGAGGTACTGGGAGAATGTGAGTGGGTGTTGAAAGAAAAAGGAAGGACAGTAAAGAATGGGAATGAAGGGTAGTGAAGGAACCGGGATAAATGAACAACGGTGAGGGAGGGTGAGAAAAGAGCAGTGAGTGTAGGTAAAGAGGGGTGAAAGAGGGTGAAAAAATTGAATTAGGATAAGACATGGGGAGTGACAGAGAGAAAGGACAGAGAGAGTAAAGGGAACAGTGCCTGAAAGGGTCTGAGTGAAACAGCAAAGAAAGGTAAGTAAGGCAGTGTGGGTGACGTATAGGGAGTCAGTGGGTGTAGGTGGGGGTGTGGGGGTGTAAGGTGTGTGTGTGGGTGTGGGTGTGGGTGTGTGGGGTGTTTCGGTGTGGGTGGAGGTGTGGGTGTGTGAGATATGTGTGGGCGGTGTGTGGGTGTGGGGGTATGTGTGTGGGATGTGTGTGTGTGTGTGGGATGTGTGTGTGTGTGTGTGAGGCGTGTGTGTGGTGTGTGTGTGAGGTATATGTCAGAGGTATGTGTATGTGTTGGGGCGGATGAGGTGTGTGTGTAGGAGTAAAGTAAATAATCAAGAAAAAGAGAATGAGTGAGGGAGCAAAGGAAGGGAACAGAGGGTAAGTGAACTAAAGAATGGGGACTGAAAGAAGTTGAATGTGAGAGGGGAAATAGGGAAAGGGGAGTAAACATGGAGAATAAGAATAAGTGACGGAAGCAGAGTAAAGAAACAGGAGTGAGGTTGGTTGAGAAATTATTAGTGAGGTTAAAGCAAAGGGTGATGACAAACTAAATTTTTTTAGTCACACTTACCATATAATAAATGTAACTTTAATTACATTTTTTACTACACTTTGTATCTGTGAAAGAGAAGAAAAAATAAGTTATAATTAGTAAAATATGTATTTTAAAATAAAAGATACAAATGAAGAGGTTAAAAATCATAACAGTGTATTTAGAAATAAAGTAAGAGTGAAGAACACAGAAAGAGAAATAAAGTAAGGTAGAAGGACAAAAAGAGAGAAAAAGAAATAAAACGAGAGCAAATTACTAAGAGTAAGGCATATAGATTCACTGACAGAGAGGAAGAGAAGAACAGAGAAATGAACTGAAGGTAAGAAAGATACTAAAAGAATGTGAGTTAGCAAAACTAAATCAGGAAACAGTAGTAAGTAAAAAGATAATAACTGAGACGGAAAAGAGTTTAATTAAGGATGCATTTAGAAGAATGAGGAATGGAAGATAACTGAGAGTAAGTGAAGAACAGTCATAGAGTGAAGGGATGAAGAGAGAGAGGATAATATAGAAGGATTGAGCGAAAAGGAGTGAGGAAGTTAGTAGACAGACAGACTAAGAGAAAAACTGAGTGAAGTGGAGTACAATGAGTGAGGAGAGGAAATGAGTAAGGGAGCAAAAAAAGGAAAGAGAGGAGAAGAGGACTAAAACAGTGGTACTGAGAGACAATGATTCGGCGATGAAAGTAAAGAGAAGGACACTGAAAGATAGGAAATGAGGGATAGTAATGGAACCAGAGTAAAAGAAATGGGATGAAGAACGATGAGAGAGGAGCTGTGAAGTTGTGTAAGAGAAATGATAGAAGGTAGATAAACACAAGTGAACATAGCACAAGGAGAGTGAGGGACTGAGGACATTGAGGTAGTGACGGAAAATAGAGAGAAGAGGTCAAAAGAAAGGAGCAAACAAAGATAAGCGAGGGAGAGTGGGTGATTTATAGTGACAGAGTGCGACAATACTGCTGAGTGAGTAAAGAGGAATTACTAAAAGAGCAAAGGAGGAAAAGACGGAAAAGGGAAGTAAAGCAGAGAGACTGAAAGCTGAATAGTTGTGCAAGGGAGAGAGGGGATGCAGACAGTTGAAATGAGAATGAGGGGTTGTGAAAGAAGTGGAGTAAAGGAACGGGGGTGAAAGAGAGTGAGAGAAAGACATTATAAGTGAGTAAAAAGAGCTGAAAGAGGGAGGAAAAGGGAAAGTGAGTGTGAGACAATGGGAATACAATTTAAATTACAGAATACAAACTATATAATAACTTGAACAACATGTTACATAGTTTATTTTTGCTGTTCTCAGAATATATTGAATTTCACTTAAAACAGTGAGTTCAAACTACTCATCATATGACAGCGGGAAAAAAAAACACAATCTAAAAGATTGTGTTTTAAAAAAAACCTTCGAAACTTAAAAATCACAAATGTACACTAATCCTTCATTCACTTACTTTAACTTTAGGCCAAATAGTATATCATGAAGGTCCTTTTCGTTGGAAAGTACTCTGCTGTTCATTAAAAAATTCATTTCATCGACTTTCTAGAAGAAAAGCTCCAAGAACATCTGAAATATTTTCATTATTTTCATATACTCCTTTTTTTCAGTCATGACTCTTTGCTCATTCCTTTACTTTTCCTTAAGGCCAAATAGTGTCAGATGTATGAGTATATTTTCAAA
Organism: Lissotriton helveticus; assembly: GCF_964261635.1. Classification (NCBI taxonomy): domain Eukaryota; kingdom Metazoa; phylum Chordata; class Amphibia; order Caudata; family Salamandridae; genus Lissotriton; species Lissotriton helveticus. The sequence continues at coordinate 648,398,201 of NC_136069.1, forward strand.
TTAATTAAAAGAAACTGTGAATTTACCATTTTTCCGATGTTCTGAAAGAAAGGCTCATGCAACATCTTCACAATATTTAAATATTCGTAAAACCATCTCTGACTCTCTCATGTTCATCATTTTGTATAATACTGATATCACTTACTATGAGATCCACTTACAGTACCTATATGACAAGTCAATTTTTTATATTATCTTGATCACTTTTCGTCAGAATATAATTTTAAACAGCAAACTAACCTTTATTAACTGCTCCCGTCTTCATAGGCCAATTACCTTTACTTAAATTTTGGTTCTAAAAACACTAGGTATGAATTTTTTAAGTCAAAAGGCAAACGTTGTTTGAAAGTCAAATGAGTGTCATTACAGTGGGTCCAACCTTTACGACTTTTTAAATAGCATGTGTAATGCCCTGATGTTGTTGAAGGACCGTCATGATGAATAATAGCTAGAGTTGCAAACGTTCTTCCTGAAATTGATAACTGAGAAGCCACAACATTTTTTATAGAAGTTGACAATTTACTTCCATCAGGTCTACATCGTTGGAACATTAAAATCACATATTTACCATGAGTTTGTAAAAATAATGTGGACAGCATTGCAGACTTACATTGGGTACACACCATATTGTGATCAGCTGCTTTAACTAGATTATTAAAAGACACTGATTTGCAGTCTGGTAAAGTCAAATATATAAATCTTTCAGTGTCTATTGTAGTACTACTTGATAAACTACAGTTGTCGCAGTCATGCTGCCATTGATAAGAAAGGCTAAAAAGATTTTTTATATCTACACCTTCATCTTCCAAAACATCAACCATATACATTAAAAATTCCTGACAATCCTGCTGAATATTCTGTGAAAATTGATTTTGACCAGAACATATGTCTAGAAGATTTCGAATTTCTGAAACACTTTCTATTTTTTCTCTATCACTGCTACATTTCTCAAACACAGAATTCAATAAACAGCAGAATGTTTGATCCCGATTTTCAACAATCTCTTCTTGTAAATTTTGAAGAAAAAAAACAACATTAACCACTACATTAGCATAGCAGTTGACACCAGAACTGTTTTCAAACTCAAATCCAACAACATCTTCAACAGAATCCTTTTTCTTTCTGCTTACAATTACAGTTTCATCTACTTTTTGTCTTTTTGCTACTACCTCACTGCAATTATTCTCATTTCTTCTTTTTCGGCTTACCACACGTTTTTCAAACAGAGGATATTGAGGCAAATGTGGAGCATACTCTCTTCTTAACCTATTGTATTCTTTAACACAATCTAGATCAGCACAAATCTTTGTTTCATCACACTCAATCAAGTCCAATCCTGATAAAGTTCTGACTCGTGATAATGCCACATATGCCATACCCTCTTTAAACACAGAACTTACAATGCTCACCAAAGCGTTATCTACACTTAAACCTTGAGATTTATGGATTGTCACCGCATATGCCAAACAAACAGGAAACTGTTTTCGGCGGACATATAAGTCTTTCACAAGCAAAAATCTAGCTGAACAACGACAAATTTGTTCTATTTCGTCAATGCCATCAAATTTAATTTTTAAAATTTCAATTCCATCTCTATTTTTATAATTCACAAAACCAACAACATGACCCATTGCTCCATTTACCAGACCTCTTTCAACATTTAAATTCCTTCTCAAAATGATACGACAATTTAAACACACAGTCAGAGTCTTTTCAAAACCAGCAGTTTTAGATATAGTATTCTCTAATTACATTACACACCATCATACCTCCTATTCACTTATGCAGTCATTCTACTCACTTATGCAAACAAATGATCATACTTACATTTACTAAGCCACACACTTATACAAACACCACTTTATTTATTCGTATAGATAGTAACTCATACTTAGTGTGTTATAAAATTACTATTACAAGTATACAGTTTTCGATAGTCACTCATACAATCACTGAGTCTTATGTATACCTATTTATATACAACTGTCACATACACTGCCTTTTATATTTCTAGTTTGTTAGACATGTATCATTGAGAAATATATTTACTCATCACCATACCCATAAAGAGATTCACTCACCCAAACAACTGTTTCCACATACAGTCTTAACCTCATATACCTAGTAAATCAACTATTTACACATCTTTGGACAGTCGCACACCTCCCACTCAACCATCAGTGATGTCATTTGAGATGTTATCAGTGATGTCATGAGTGATGTCACTGACCATGTCATGAGTGATGTAATATGTGACGTCATTAGCAGTGCATTGCGGGCGCGTGCGTTATAGTTAGCTGAACTAACTATAACGGGGGAATATCAATGGTTTTGTATGAGTGAAATGTCCAGCTAACTATAACATGTGTGAAACCTATGGTTTTTTCAACGAATATATATATATATATGTATATATATATATTACCTACTGGCGGTCGCCAGTAGGTATATATAGTTAGGATTTTTTTCTTTTGGGATTTTTGAAAATTCTATGTCTAATAACTTTGGCGTTTGTGGACGGAATTGGCTGAAATTTTCTGGAAAATGGAACATTTTGTTTCTGAGCAGCCCTTGGAAATTTGGGGGGGTTTCGTCAAGGGGGGGCCGAGAAAAAAGGGGGGTCCCAAAACGTGTTTTTAACATTGAGTTTTCCATAGGGCGGTTGGCCTCACTTTTAGCCCGAACGGCTGAATGGATTTCCATGAAACTTGGCAAAATTGTAGGGACTGGTAGCCCGATGTGCCTTTTCTAGGTCTCAATATATGTGCTCCAGTGGATTTTGAGAAATTAACGTTTAAAAAAAGATATATATCTGTAAGCGTGCTCCGGGCAGCGCTCCGGTCCGCGGACCTTAAGCGTACCGGAACTTCGCGTAGCTAAGCTGATTGGCTCTCCGGTGTCTGTCAACATTCCAAACAGTCCGGAGCGGCCGCCATCTTGTCTCTCGGTAGGATTGAGAGACAAGAGGAGGCCAAAACAAAGGCGAAAATGACCATAAGGGGGCATACTAGATCCTCCCTGACCCCCTAGGTTTAATGTGGAGGTTTTAAAAGGGCCCCGCGGGGCAAAAAAAACAAAAAAAAATTTTGTTTTTTTTGCGTGGGGAGCGCCCGGTCCGCGAACCGGAAAGCGTTCTGGGCAGCGTACTGCAATGAAAAATGAATGATAGACTTTTCAAATGCTGTATGTTAATTGATTGTTGTTTTTGTTGATTATTTTTTATTTTCTTTATTTTTTAAGCATTTTTTTTTAATGTGATTGTGTTTCATAATTTATTAAACTTTCTAACATTTCATTGTCAGAAATTTCATAATTATCATGGAATATACATTGTAGTCTCTGAGGGTGTAAAATGTCCTCATTTGCAAGGAGGTTATCTACTGCTTGTACACATTGCAGTAGTTCATTGTCCCAAGTTTCATCGAAAAATTCAATGTCAATTTGATCAATTGTATCAATCAATTCTTGGCTGCTCTCTTGCAGGTCCATTTCAAAAGAAACTTGGTTTTCGCCTTCCATTTTGCCTGAAATTTGGATTAAAAAAATATATATTAGTAGAGATATGGGCAATGTTGGGAATAATTTTAGATAGGCATTTTTTATCAGTGAATTTATCTTTGGGCAGTGTATAGTATCAGAGTGGAAGTAGGAATATAAAAAAGTGTATGTGATTTAACGTAAGTAAATTCATAATTATACAAGAGAAGCCTAACTCCATCTATAACTATAACAGAGAAGTCTCTCTAAATCTATAACTACTACAGAGGGATAGTATATATCTATCAGAAAAAGTTTACCATATTAACTTATAGTGCACAATATACTTCAGTTTTAAAAATAAAAACTTACCTTTAGAAAGAAGTTGAAGGAATTAGTGAAAATACTATTGAAATGTACAGCAAGAAGTAGTAGTCAAAATGGCTGTGTTTTCTTCTCTTCCTTTATATATATTCAGGTATATAACCAATGAAATGTCAGGTAAAAAAAATAGAAAATGAAAGTAACATTTTCATTGGTTGTCAATTCCAACACTTCAGATGTGTTTTGTGAAGTAATTTACCTCAGGGTATTTAGAGAGGTCTACAGGCTAAATGACTAAATGGAATTCCAATCAAATTTGTGAAAATGGTAGGGATTGGTATGTAGTATGAGCTAATCTATATTTGGTGAAATTGTCTCCAGTGGCTTTTCTGTGAACTACTTTCCCACCTTTTTTGATGGTGCGCTTCCCAGAGAGCGACCCGGTACGCGAACCGTTGAGCGCCCCGGTTCGCGAACCTTAAGCGTTCCGGGAGTCCACCATTTTGTGTTTCGGTCGAATTAAGATACAAGATGGAGGGCAAATAATGTTCAGAATGGGTAGAAGGGGGCACGGTAGAGTTATCTTGACCCCCTAGGTTTTCTGAGGGTGGGTGAGGAGGCTTATATGTGCGAAAAAAAAAACATTTAAAAAAAAAAATTCGCGAGGTTAGCTCCCGGTTCGCGTACCGGGTAGCGCCCCAGGGAGCGTACTTTGTTGGAAATTAGTGAAAAATGTTAGAGTAAAATAATAATTGTGAGTGATCAGATGTAGGGTAGCTCTGAGAAGAGCTTTTGGGTTTATGGTACATTTAGGTACTTATAAGTAGGTACCAATGCACATTCTTAAATTCAGAGTGAAAACTCTGTTGCCCTCATCTGAGAAGTGAACTCCATCTCCTCTGTAGATATCTTGCATGTAGTAACGCAAGTTATTGTTGTACAGGGAGCCCATTCCATGGTCTCTCATGTAAGCTGAAACAGGTTTGTTTACATGCTTCCTCGACTTCTCAATTTGTGGACAAAATTGGTTTGACCACCTCCATTTCTGTCTTTGGCATATATTTGAATATACCAAGGCAGTCTGAGGAAAAAGTGCCATTAATTGCTCAAAGGTGTCCTTTAAAAGCATTTCCAGACCTACACCAGTCAAAGTGCCCAAGTCATTACCTCCACAGTGCACAATTAACAGGTCAGGTTTGGGCAAATGCATAAAGGTTTTCACCAATGGTATCAATTGGTGACATTTTAATCCTCTGTGGCCAAACCACTTAATTTCCACATCTTGTAAATTGAGGTTAGGTAATTTCCTGTGTTCAACGTACCTTTGAGCCCAGTGAATATAACTATGTCCAACAATCCAGACAGAAAACATGGTGAGAGAAGGTTCTCCTGCAGTCAGATGAAGTGTGGCAATGAAATGGCAGTTGAAAAAATGAGAGTTTAAAATGAAAAAAACTGTGGAGTTTCTGTGTTCATGAAGCAGTAACAGTGATTGGTGGATTTTGATTGCTGAAAACAGAAAGTTAGGGTGCACGGATGTGTTCTTTGAAAGATGTATTTTGAATGGTCAATAAAAAATCATTAAATGAAAGAATGCACTGGATATGCAGGTGCACTGAGAGTTCAGAGTTCAATTGCAACAAAGTTGTGTGAACTTGCAAACACCAGAAGTCTTCCAAGAGGTGGTTGCCATGCAGAAAAGACAGAAAGGGCAGAGGGGGGAAGGGTTTTCATTTGAAAAAAAGTGAGGGAAGAGTTTTGATTGGGTGACATGAGAAATATGTGTGAAGAATTACAGCATTTCTGTGCTTTTGATAGCTGCAGACTCTGGAGTGCATACCTTTTGCTCTGCTGAAGACAAATTGGTGTGTTTCTGAGACTGTTTTCAAACTCAAAGTATTTGCTAAGGTGAGAAAATATTTCTTTAATTTAGATAGAGAATAGTGTGCTTTAAGGAGAAAATTATGAATTATGTGGCGCAAATTGCTTGTAAATATGCTCCCACATGTGCATGGAAAATTTTGATTTTGAATGTTTGTGTTACATAGCCATGTTAAAAGTGATACAAACATGCAGGAAAGGCAATGAAAAAATGCTTTTATGTGTCTTAAGGACATTTTAAGTAATTTTGCCATGTGCAGTGTTTTGAAATTATGATTTGAAAATCGTTTTTGGGGAAAAGGAATTGATTTAAATTTATGACAAGGACATAATGGTGTATGCTTCTTTATACGGCAATTGACTGTCCCTGATGTTATTTTTCCCATTTTAATGTAAGACCTTTCTCTGTGGCGCAAGTTGCTTGTAAATATGCTCCGACCTGTGCATGGGAAATTTAGATTTTAAATGTTTGTGTTACATAGCCATGTTAAAAGTGACCCAACCATGCTGGAAAGGCAATCAAAAAACGCTTTCATGTGTCTTAATGACATTTTAAGTCATTTTCCCATGTGCAGTGTTTTGAAATTATGATTTGAAAATCGTTTTTGGGGAAAAGGAATTGTTTTTAAATTCATGACAAGGACATAATGGTGTATGCTTCTTTATAAGGCAATTGACTGTCCCTGATGTTATTTTTCTCATTTTAGTGTAAGACCTTTCTCTGTGGCGCAAATTGCTTGTAAATATGCTCCCACATGTGCATGGAAAATTTAGATTTTGAATGTTTGTGTTACATAGCCATGTTAAAAGTGACCCAACCATGCAGGAAAGGCAATCAAAAAACGCTTTTATGTGTCTTAAGGACATTCTAAGTAATTTTCCCATGTGTAGTGTTTTGAAATTATGATTTGAAAATCGTTTTTGAGGTAAAGGAATGTTGTTAAAATTTATGTGCGCCATATGCCCCCAAATTTCTTTTTCAGGGGTGCAGCAGGGTGTTCTTGAGACACCCCTGCACCTTTGAAAAAAATTCCTAATTTGTGATGAGCAAATTGTTAATTGCAAATTGCACCTTCATTTATATGAGCCTCCTAGCCCATGGAAATGAATGGGTAATTTGCAATTAGCAATTTTCTCATCGCAAATTTGGAATGGTAAAGAATCGCTATTTATTCCTTAAAATTCGCTTTTTTGGAAATGCAAAATAGTTATATGATACATATGGCGGTTGATGTCTAACAAGATAAGAAGCTTAGGGATACATTTATGATGACTGGCGCAATGAAGTAGAAATCACTTACTTCATTGGTAGAGCTTTACATGTATTATCTCCTCTGTATTCTTCATCAAGCGTAACTTTAATCTGCAATCCTGAGTAGGCCTCACTTTAAACAAACCTCTGGATAGGCCACATCTTATTGTTATCCTGAATTAATCATTTAAAATGCTAGGGACAGATTTATGATATGTGTATGCCTCTTTTGCGCCACTTAGAAAACATTGTCCATGGGGAAAGGACTTAAAATGTCCTTAAGACACATGAAAGTGTTTTTTTTAAACGTTTGCAATTTTTTTGGGTCACTTTTAACATGGCTATGTGACTCAAACAGTCAAAATCTAAATTCGCCATGCACAGGTGGGAGCATATTTACAAGGAATGTGCTCCATGGGGAAAGGTCTTATAATGTAATATGGGAAAAATGACATCAGAGACACTGAAATGCCTTATAGAGAAGCATACACCATTATGTCCTTGTCATAAATTTGCAAACCATTACTTTTCCCCAAAAACGATTTTCAAATCATAATTTGAAAACACTGCACATGTGGAAATGACTTAAAATGTCCTTAATTCAAAATTTGCGATTCCTTAAATGCAATGTATCAAACAAAAAATATGTAAAAAATGATATTAAGGATTTGGAAACTACCACCAACTTCTAGTTTGTGGTAAATTGCGAATTCTTTTCAAAAAGCATTTTTTTCCAAAAAACAAAAGGTCCCATATGACGCCCATACATGCCCTTAGGGCATGTAGGTGTGCCATATGCCCCCAAATTTATTTTTCAGGGGTGCAGCAGGGTGTTCTTGAGATACCCCTGCACGCTTTAAAAAATTCCTATTTTGTGATGAGCTAATTGCTAATCGCAAATTGCAACCTTCATTCCTATGAGCCTCCTAGCCCATGGAAATGAATGGGTAATTTGCAATTAGCAATTTGCTCATTGCAAATTAGGAATAGTAAAGAATTGCTATTTATTCCTTAAAATTTGCTATTTAGGAAATGCAAAATAGTTTGATGGTACATATGGTGGTTCATCTGTAACAAGATAAGAAGCTTAGGGATACATTTATGATGACTGGCGCAATAAAGTGCACATTACTTACTTCATTGGTAGGCCTTTACATGTATTATCTCCTCTGTATTCTTCATCAAGCGTAACTTTAATCTGCAATCCTGAGTAGGCCTCACATTAAACAAACCTTTGGATAGGCCACACCTTATCGTCATCCTGGATTAATCATTTAAAATGCTAGGGACAGATTTATGATAGGTGTATGCCTCTTTTGTGCCACTGTGCGTCACTTTTATGATGCAGCGGCGGTGCAAAAGATTTGCTATGAGGCGACAACATTACAAATTGATGCATTTAGGCAGATATGTCATGGTGTAAAAAAAACGTACCACTTGAAACCGATGCAGCAGTGATGCAAAAGATGCACCATGTCGTAAGACAGGCCTCACTTGGGGCCATATGTATCAAGCTAATTAGCATTCGCAAAGATCAAAATTCTACGAATTTTGGCCTTTGCGAATGTTAATTAGACAAATGGTATGTATCAAACAAGTTTGATGCAAAATAAGGAGTAGCAAAATTTGCTATTCCTTATTTTGCAATTGCACTGAAGGATTTGCAAATTTTGTGACTACTTAAATGCAATGTATCAAACAAAAAATATGTAAAAAATGACATTAAGGATTTGGAAACTATTGTGGTAAATTGGTGGTAATTTGTGAATTCTTTTCAAAAAGCTTTTTTTAAAAAAAACAAAAGGTCCCATATGACGCTAACACATGCCCTTAGGGCATGTATGTGTGCCATATGCCCCCAAATTTCTTTTTCAGGGGTGCAGCAGGGTGTTCTTGAGACACCCCTGCACCCTTGGAAAATTTCCTAATTTGTGATGAGCAAATTGCTAATCGCAAATTAAACCTTCATTCCTATGAGCCTCCTAGCCCATGGAAATGAATGGGTAACTTGCAATTAGCAATTTGCTCATCGCAAATTAGGAATGGTAAAGAATCGCTATTTATTCCTTAAAATTCGCTATTTAGGAAATGCAAAATATTTTGATGATACATATGGCAGTTCATCTCTAACAAGATAAGAAGCTTAGGGATAGATTTATGATGACTGGCGCATCACCAGGGATGTGCCAGTCATCTTGCGCCGCTGTTCCGCCACCCATGGTGTGCTGCATTTACAATGCGGCACAGCATGGGGCAAAAACGGCACAGATGCTTGACGCATCTGTGCCGTTAAGGTGGCGCATTGCTGGAGTTGTATCGCAAGTGCGATGCAGCTCCAGCAAGGCTCAGGGGTGCACCATCTCCACAATGTTGCGTCAAGACCTATGCCTGCTTCAAGCAGGCGCAGGGTTTTGACGCAGGTTTCTCCTATCTGATTGTAAATGCGGCACACCATGGGTGGCAGAGCAGTGGTGCACGTTAACTGGTGCATGCCTGGGGATGTGCCATTTAACATAAATCTGCCCCTTTACATTTAAGTATGTGCAGGGGACACAGAGTCGGTGAGGCTTATCCAAGGTTAAGAAGAGATGAGTCCTGTTCAGTGAAAGATTAGACATAGGCTTCACCTGCTCAGCATCGCTGGACATGGCTAAATAATAGCTGCAAAATGTTACTCTTGTTAAACAATTTTACTATTATAATCTGTGAGATTTGTCTCTTACTCTGCAACATCTCATTGTTGTTATCTTTCTTTAAAGATAAAGACAACCTCAACATGAGCGACAATCTGCAATCAGTTGATTTTGACCTCATCATTGAACTTGTAATTGAAACATCAGTGGATGTTGATCCCTTGGATGATTTAAATCCTGAGGATGAAGAAGAGCGTGATGAGGATGCAGATTTGTCCGAATTATATGATATAGGATGGGAAGCTGACCTGCTTGAGCCTTTGGAACTATAAACATTTATTTTTAAAATTTATAATTAATAAAAAGTAAAAAGGTAAACCGTTTAATTTAAAAATAAAGACACCTTCAAAAGCAGGTTATATGTAGTGTCTTCAATAAAATATTAAAATATGCTCATAACATTAGATCAGATTCACATATAAAATAGCATAGGTAACATAAATATAAATGTCATTTCTTTTCTGGTATTTCTGTATTGTAAATTTGCCAACGACTAAAAAATCTTCTAATTAAAATGTCAAGTAGTGTGTTAAGTTTTTTATCACTGTTACTGATTTACTGTTTGGTAATAATGGTTAATAACATTATTTATTATATTTTTCCACAGATTCAACTGCAGATCATTTCAAGATTTCACCATGCCTACAATAGAAAGACAGAGAAAGGCTGCAAAACGTCAAAGACAGCAGGTGAAAAAAAATACGCAGCAGTCCTCTAACAAAAAGATTTGTCAAGTCACGAAGAAAGCACCGGGTAAGAGCACAAAACAATTTATAAGAAATATGTGTAGTAAAAAAAATATTACTACAGAAAATGTTTCAGTCCATAAAACGAGAAGGAAATCAAATGGAAAAGAAAGGCCAATGAAAAATGTTACTGCTAGAGCAAGAGATAACTCTGTGCATGATAGTAGAAGGAAACAACAGTTTAGGGAGATTCGTAAACGAATGTTCCGGAACAGGATAATTGGCAATTTGTTAAAAAATATTAAGAAAGGTCAACAGAAACTGGTTTTTTATAAGACAAAAAAAAAAGTTGAGAAAGTTATTGATCAGGCATTTGAAATTAAACGTAAGTTATTTATTTTGATAATCAATAGAATTAGGAAGCTAAACAAGGCAATTTTTGATTTCAAAAGAAATAGTAGATGGAAGAGAATAGTTAATCGTAGTAATTTTTGTGAAGTTTTTTCTGGAGAATGGATGCATAGTTCAAGCTGTGAGGCATTTTTTAATGAGGAGAGTTATTTCCAGGATAATGATTTGGTGCATGCAGTTGACACCAGTGGTCGTGCTTATGAAGTGAAAGATGGTTGTCCAGTTGAAAAAGAAAAACTTGTGACAACAGAGGCAGAAGAGGTGTTAGGTAATGAGGTTTTAGGAAGACGTGCTAAGGGTCCTGTGTACACCTGGAAGTGTAGTAGTATTTGCAGTGTGCGACAGGATTCCATCAATTTGCTTTGTGATTTTGTACGGTCATTTAATAAGAAAAGTTTGAAGCAGAAAATGATGTTGTTGCAAGAATTAGATCCTTGCAGAGTAAGAGAAGTGACAGGTTTGCATGGACATTCACTGGCTTGTCTTTCCAGGAGAGTATGCCAGAGTGTTTTTCATCATTTCAGGATGCTAGCAGTGCATCATAACAAAGTGAGGAAATTAGTTAGAATGTTGTATTATGCTAAGAGTCCAGCAATTATGCTTAAACAATTATGCGCTGCTCTTTTGCATGGTTCTGAAATAGATGTGAAGAATATATGTGAAGAAATTGAGTTTTGTTACTTTGGAAGTAAAGAGGAGAATGTTGAAATTGAGCAAGAAGAAGAGGGTCATGTGGAAGATAGTGTACAGGTTTCCAGTACAGATAATTTCCAGAGGGAAATTGCGACGTTTGAGGTGAAATCAAGTGAGAGGCCTAATTTCACTTGTGTGTGTTGTCGACGCACTTATTATAAGAATCAGACTAAGTTAGTGGATTTATATGCAAAAAGTGAAAGGGAAAATAATAGTGAATGGAAGGATTTTGCAACATACTTGATGGTAGAAAATTGTTTTGATTTGGGATTGGATCAACGTGTGTGTACTTATTGTTGTTGCAAATTAAATCAAAACCAGATGCCTGCTAGAGCAGTTCATAATAATCTGGAATTGGTTGAGATTCCTTCTGAATTGAAGGATTTAAATACTTATGAATCTATTTTGATTCAAAGTATCCATCCCTTTCAGGCTATTGTAAGAATGGAGCAAGAATGGAGCCAGAGACAGGGAAATTGCCTCCATCAGATTTACAGAGAGGATTAAAGGGAAGAGTTGTTTATTTGCCTCTAGATTTGAAGAAAAACATTAACACAATTGGAGTAGAAAAAGTGGAAGAGGAACCTCTGGTTATCTTAGTTAATGGGGTTCCGACAAAGAATAAGAAAATATGGCAAGATTTAGTAGATGTTAGGAAAGTTAAAAAGGCAACATTGTATTTGAAAAAAAATAATAAATACTATAAGAATGTATATGTTGCAGAAGAGGAAGTAAGTGAGGAAGAGGATAGCGATTTGTGTGCTGGTCAAATTGAGAAAGTAGAACCCTCTACTAGTGAAGAAATATATGAACATTATAGTGTTCATCCTTTGCATTCCAAGGAAGTCATGGGGAATGCTATTGAGTTGTTTCAAATGAAACAAGCCAAAGGGAGTCCCATTAGTGTTTGGGAGGAAAGTTTGGAAGCTCGGTGTTTCCCACTGCTTTTTCCAACAGGTCAGGGAGGAAGATATGATGAGCGACCTCATCAAATTCCTGCTTCTGAATACCGGACTTTGCGATTGTATGCAGGAGATGCTAGGTTTCGACAATGCATTCCTTATTTGTTTCATCTCCTGTTTGAAAGCGATCTGTTTGGACTGTCATATGCAGTGAACCACATCTTGAAAAGTGGTATACACATGCAAAACATCTCGGCAAGTGACTTTATGGATAAAGTCAATGTCCAAGACAGTATTTTGGATTCTCACCTGATTAATCTCATGGCGTGTCAGCGTGGTACTAATGAGTACTGGTACCGTCGTCATGGTGATTTAAAATGTATGCTGAGGAACTTAGGTACTCCCACATGGTTCCTCACTCTGAGCTGTGCCGAGTATGGCTGGGAAGACTTACTTGAATTTCTACGAGAGGCAAATGCTAACGTAGATAACATCGAATTCAAGACACCTGGAGAACTGTGCTCTTTGGATCCAGTCAATGTATGTAGGTACTTCAATCATAGATTTGAAGCTATGATGTCTTTCATCATGAATAAGAAGAATCCACCTCTTGGAGAGGTGTTGGATTTCTTCTGGAGAAAGGAGTACCAAGCAAGAGGTGCTCCTCATATACATATGTTGCTGTGGATCAAGGATGCACCTAAATTTGGAACGGATCCAGAAGACTCAGTGATGAGTTTCATCCAACAGTATTCTACGTGTGCTGTTCCAAACGCAAAGGAGAAGAAAAGCCTAAGAGAAAAAGTTCTGCGTTTCCAAAGCCATCGATGTGGAAAGTACTGCCGTCGTAAATTCCGAAACAAAGACAAGTTCTACACTAAATGTCGTTTCGGCTTTCCACGACCGGTGATTTCTAAAGGAAGAGTAAACAGTTTGATGTCTTCGCTGCGACACAATGTCATGAAGAAATCACCTAAAAACACTTACAATTTGAAGAGGAACCAAGAGTCCAAGTACATCAACGACTACAACCCGGTGATTTTGTCCATGTGGAATGCTAACATGGATATACAGTTTGTGGCTGATAACTGTATGGCTGTGGCTCGGTATGTGACGTCTTACATCACCAAAAAAGAGAAGACAGAATTGAAGGATATGTGGGAGGACATTTCCCATGAAAAGAGCCTCAGCAAGAAGTTGTACAGTTTCAGTCTGAAGATGTTGTCGCATCGAGAAATCGGAGCCTACGAATGTTCTGACCGGTTGTCTTCAGCAAGTCTCTATGCCAAGTCCAGGAGTATCGTTTGGGCGAGTCTTGGTCTTGCAGCAACGCGTAATCGAGTTCTCAAACCTGTGCGGGAAATTGAGTATTTGGCGGAAAAGGAGCCAAAGAGTACCGACATTTTGAAGACAAACATGTTGGATACATATTATCCAAATCGAAGCAGTCACCTCGAGAATGTTTGTCTGTATGAGGTTCTGCAAAATTACATATTCAAGAGGAACATCAAAGAAGATACTGAGAAAGGAGTGTATGCTGTAATAGGAAGTGAGGGATGTCTGGTCAAGCAAAGAAAATGCCACTTGGTAAACCATCGAAAATTGAGTGGTGAATCTCCTGAAAAAAAGGAGTTTTTCTATTTAGCACTTTTGCAACTTTTCAAGCCTTGGCGTGCAGAAGAGGAACTGCTTGGAGATTTCCTCTGTTATGAAGACTCTTTCAATGCCGCCAAGGAGACCATAGAATGTCCTGCTTTTCCCAAATATGTAGAAATGTTGAATGCGGAAATTGAGCAGGAAGCAACGATTGCAGCCGAGATTGCCAGAGACAGTTCTCAGGACAGTCAGAGTTCTGCTTCATTGAGTCAGGATCCACTAGGAGGACCTGTTATCGAAAATGAAGCTGCCACTGCTATGAATGAAGTGGAAAGAGCCATGGCACATGCTCAAGAGGATGCGGTTAACTTAGAAGAGTTGGAAAGACAACTCAACGTTGAGCAGAGGAAAATATATGACGAAGTTACCATGCAAATTGATCATGGATTAAGTCATGATAAGAAAGAGTGCTCATGTACGTCGTTGAAGCCTGTCCGACTGTACGTGAGTGGAGAAGCGGGAACTGGAAAAAGTTTCCTCATTAAAGCAATTTCATGCTATTTGCAGGAAAGGACAGAGTCATCGCTGTCTTGTGTTGTCACTGCTCCAACTGGACTGGCAGCACATAATATTAAAGGGATTACTTTACATCGTTTACTGATGCTGCCAGTGGAGCATGACAACAAATTACAATATCACAAGCTATCTGGAGATGCTTGTTTTGAAGTTTCAAGAATCTTGAGGAAAATGAAACTTCTTATCATTGACGAAGTAAGCATGGTTTCCAATGTCATGCTTGCCTTTGTGCATTTGAGGATGCAAGAAGTTCTCAAAACAGAGTATGATGTGTTATTTGGTGGCAAACACATCATTGTTTTCGGAGATCTTCTGCAGCTGACACCAGTGAAAGGGCAACCTGTGTTCAAAATGCTCACGCATGAAGATACCAGGAAGTGCCTAGGCAGCATTGGCAACGTCAATATATGGTTAAACTTCAATTATGCTGAACTGCATGAAAATATGCGTCAGGCGAAGGATGAAGTTTACAAGACTATTCTACAAGATGTTAGAATTGGAAAAGTGACCGAGCATGGGAAAGAAGCTTTACATGCACGATTACTGTCAAATTTATATCCAGAACAAGATGTTGTGCCTGAGAATATTTTTCAGAAAATTACTGAGAAGAAATCTGGAATATGTTTGATGCCAACTCTTGCAGAATGTGCCAAATTTAACAACAAAATGTTGCATTTAGAAAAGCAAGAGATTGTGAAACTGGAAGCTATTGATAGAGTAGAGCATATGGGATCAACAATTATTTTGTCTGAGAATCTGAAAACAAAATTGGATTCATTAGAGAAGAGTATATCTAAAACTGCAGGTTTTGAAAAGACTCTGAATGTGTGCTTGAACTGCCGTATAATTTTAAGAAGGAATTTACATGTTGAAAGAGGTCTGGTAAATGGATCAATGGGTAATGTTGTTGATTTTGTGAAATACAGAAATAGAGATGGAATTGAATTTTTAAAAATTAAATTTGATGGCATTGAGGAAGTACAGCTAATTGCTCGTTGTTCTGCTAGATTTTTGCTTGTAAAAGACTTATATGTTCGCCGTAAGCAGTTTCCTGTTTGCTTGGCATATGCGGTGACAATTCATAAATCGCAAGGTTTAAGTGTAGACAGTGCATTGGTGAATATTGGCAGTTCTGTGTTCAAGGAGGGTATGGCATATGTGGCATTGTCACGAGTTAGAACTTTATCGGGATTGTACTTGATTGAGTGTGATGTCACAAACATTTGTGCGGATCTAGATTGTGTTAAGGAATACAATAGGTTAAGAAGAGAGTATGCGCCACATTTGCCTCAGTATCCTTTGTTTGAGAAACGTGTGGTAGGCCGGAAACGAAGAAATGAGAACAATACTGGGGAGGTTGTAGCAAAAAGACAAAAAATCAATGAACCTAAAATTACAAGCAGAAACAAAAAGGATTCTGTTGAAGATGTTGTTGGTTTTCAGTTTGAAAACAGTTCTGGTGTCAACTGCTATGCTAATGTAGTGGTTAATGTTTTGTTTTCTCTAAAAAATTTAAAAGAAGAGATTGTGGTCAATTCTGATCAAAGATTTTGCAGTTTGTTAAATTCTGTGTTAGAGAAATGTACCACTGATAGAAGAAACATAGAAAGTGTGTCTGAAATTCGAAATCTGTTAGACAGATGTTCAGGCCAAACACAATTCTCTCAAAATATTCAGCAAGATTGTCAGGAGTTTTTAATGTATATGCTTGATGTATTACATGCTGAAGGTGTAGATGTAGATCAGCTGTTTGGGCTTTCTTATCAATGGCAGCATGACTGCGAGAACTGTATGGTATCAAGTACTACTAGTGTAGACTCAGAAAGATTTATATATTTAACTTTGCCAGACAGTAAATCAGTCTCCTTTAATAAGCTAGTAAAAGCAGCTGATCACAACATGGAGTGTAGCCAATGTAAATCTGAAATGATGTCCACATTATTTATACAAACATATGGCCAGTATGTCATTTTAATGTTCCAACGATGTAGGCCTGATGGAACAAAATTGACAACTTTAATTAAAAATTTTGTAGCTTCGCAGTTGTCAATATCAGGAAGGACTTTTGTAACTGCAGCAATTATATATCATGACGGCCCTTCAATAACATCAGGACATTACACAGCTTATTTAAAGTCTAGAAATGGCTGGTCATTCTCCAATGATTCTGTTTTAATTTTCAAAAAAAAATTGCCGTATGACCTTAAAAACTCTTACCTGGTGTTTTTAAAACCAAAATTTTAGGGAAATAATCTCGGGATGTGCTCTGTGGAATTTCAAGAAGTTCTAATGGCTCCTACACAATTTGGCCTTGAGGATAAGTGTAGTTCAGAGACATAACTTCTAACCATAGGACTGGACATTATGGAGAAATACGTGCACTTTGATTGAGTTCAGAAAAACTGTTTCTTTTTATAAACTAATTGAAGCAGCCAATCAAAACATGGAGTAGAGGGAATGTAAGTCTGCAATGCTGTCTACTGTTTTACATTGCTTTGTGATTAAAAGTGATGTAGAGAATTAAATAATTGTAGTAGTCATAGAGGTAGTGTAAGTCTGCTTGTATCAGTGTCATAGGAAAAGTAGAACATGACTGAGCAAGAAGGGGAAGATATTACTATTCCAGGATTGTGAAAATGATCTTCAACATTTTAATTCTGAAAGTTGCGGAAATGCCAAATGACGGGATTGGCTTACAAGAAATCCAAGAGTTATAAATGGCTCTGACCAGATTTGGCCTTGTGGAAAATTGTGGTAGAGAGCAAGAAGTAATTTATTGCATGTAACGTGTTTTTAAAAACGATGGAGATTTTCTTTCAGAAAGTGGCGGGCTGAAAGTAATAACAGCACAAAAGAGTGTAAGCTGTTCATAGGACATCCTTGGACGTCATGGAAAGTAAGTTAACTTTAAGGAGTTCTGAATGTTGATTTCTGATGTTGTATGGGTTTTTTAAACACAATCATTTTGATTGTGTTTTTTTTTCCCCGCTGTTACATGATGAATACCTTCAAGTCACTGTTTTTAGTGAATTTTGATACATTCTGAGAACAGCAAAAATAAACCATTTAACATGTATAATTAATTCTGTACTGTTTGCATTTATGATGTATATGTAGAACTGTGTAGGAGGCATGGAGAAGGTGAGGCTTCTGTAAGTGTCAAAGTTGTTGCATGCAGTGCTGCACTTCTGCGTATTCTTTCATATGCTAGACTACATCTGCACAATGAGATACCTAAGCAAAGGAAACACAAGTGATGTGATTGTGAAATGAGCAAAATAAATTGCATGTATTTCAATTACATCACCTGTGTTTCCTATCATTACGAATCACATTGTGCAGATCAAGTTTAGGTCTGTCCAGGGAAACATAGGAGGTTTGGACTTTGTTGAAGAGTGCAGTGGACATGACTCACTTCATTGGTAGACCTTCACATGTATTATGTCCTCTATTCTCTTCAACAACTCGAAATTTCATCTGCAACCCTGAGTAGGCCTCACCTGAAACAAAACTCTGGATAGTAGACATCTTATTGGCATCCTGAAGCAATTATTTAAAATTTTAGTGTCTTGCGACACTTTTCTGAAACAACAGCAATGCAAAATATGCACCATGTTTTAAGATAGGCCTCACTTCATCTGCATCAAGATACTGTTAGTTTAAAATGTATATCTTTAGGACTGTGTAGGGGGCCTGGAGAAGCAGAAGCTTCTGTAAGTGTCAAAGTTGTTGAAAAACTGTTTGTCCTTCAATCTTTGCCCTTGTCTTTTGTAATTTTTAAATACATGTTTTAATATTTTTCAAATGTTTGTTCTCTCTTTCACAGATTGAAAGTATAAAAACAAAAAGTGAGTAATTTAACGACAATTTTAAGGTAAATATTTTGTACTCTTTTCGTTACATTTCTATCACATTGAACTACTATTAGTTCCACTGCTTCATTTCTTTAATCCTCAGTTTCCTGCCTTTGCTACTTCCCTCATTCCTTTCTCTATTACCTACTTACTCAACTCCTTCCACTCTTTTTCTCAGTCCCTCTCTTCTCATAGTTCCTCACTCTTGTTCACTCACTCCGTCTCTATTACTCTTAGTGTCTTTGACTGATCACTGTATCACTATTTGTTCATAATGCTTTCTCTGTGTAGTTGAAGCACACTAAGGGGCATATTATGAACACAGCCAATAAAATTATTGCTGTTTTTATTGGCAGAAAACTGGTGCAAAAGTAGTTTTAGTGGCAGTTTTCTGCCGCAAAAGCAGCTTTAGCGACACATTTCTGCCAATAAAAGCTGCAAAACTTTTATTGCCTATGTTGATGATATGGCTCTATGTTACTTACATTTCTTTGCTGTTTCAATTAATCTTTTTCTGTTATTTTTTGTTTTCTGTTTTCTATTTTTTCTCTCTGTTATTCCCCATGTTTTAATCTTATTTTGAACATTCACTCACATTCTCCAAGAAACTCTTCTTTGTTAATGTTATACTCTCTTTTTTAGGTCGAGTGACCTATCTCAATGCGCATGTGCGCATTGAGATCGGGAGCTCGATCTATTGCAGCTTAAACAGAGCTTACCGAGATCAGGCAATTCCCAGGCGATTTCTTCCAGTGCACGTGAAAGCACGTGCACAATGCCACCAGCCGCTTGCCTCGCATTACCACATCAAAGGCAAGGCGGCCTCGTCTCAGGCCCCTGCTGCTTCACACCCTCATGCCGCTCTCCCCGCTCCGCCCCCTCCCCTGCCCGCCGTGTCGCATTTCTCCTCCGCCGGCCGTACTTTCACTTTGACGGCCGCAGGCCATCTCTCGTGTTTCTCCTTGTTATTGTTCGAGTGTTTCCCTGGCTCAGCGTGGTGCCCGATTCATGGACATTTACAGACGCTCTGGTCTCTGTTATTGCCAGGACATGGTGCCATTCTGCCGCAGCAGCATTAGGGCTGTACATAAAATGCCATGCGATAATTCACTCTAGTTTTACTTAGGCTCTCACAATGTTTTTAAGTAACGTGACAGCTGCAACATATTTAAGTGCCCAGACAGCTACAACCACACTTGTGAACAGCATTTCTTACCCCGCTCGGTAGGCGGGGTCATGACTTCACTCAAATGGTGAACAATGGCATGGGAGTCAAGAACATCGCAGAGTAGGGTTATAAGCTGGCCGGTGCTTGTTCTACATTGGCATGCAGCTCTCCCTTTGAAGACTAGATTCCTGTTTGTATTCCCCAGTCTAATATAAACAAGCATTTTTTATACTGCAATCAAAATAAAATAAAGCGGAACAGGACCGTAAATTACGTGTGACGTACATTGCATACAAACTGAGGATTCACGTGTGTTTGTCTATACACTCCAGCACCCGCTTACACATACAGTGGTACCTACACAGCAGCACACACACACTAACAAACATAGATAGATACACAGCACAGCGTGGGACACGCACACAAACACAGTGGCTCACACACGCACACTCACAGTAGGCCACATACAGTAACTCGCTGTACACACACGCGCACACACACGCAGTACATCACGCTCCACATACACAGGCACTCAAGGTTAAATGCACACGCATAAAGTGGCACAGACACAGAGTGAGTCACACACAACTGCAAGGTCAGTAATTGTCAGGTACAAACCCACTCGCAAACAGCGTGACTCACAAGCGCAGTAGTGCATACCCTCACACTGTTACATGCTTAAAGTGGCACACAGTCTAAGATGCAGTGATACATAGACTATTACTATGAAGCACACACACTTAGATAGACATACCTAGGCACGTGCACACGAGCACTCCTAATTTCAGATTTGGACGTAGCATTCGCTGCGTTTTGTAGTCTGAGAGGCATTTGAAACACACAACCACCTGCCTTTAGCTCATACAATCAGAAGGTGCCAGCACAGGGCTCCCTCCTATATCCGCCTTAATGCGCTCTTGTTCTGCCAATTAATTAGCCTCCGAGGGTGGGAGCGGTCGCTCTTGTGATCCCCCCGCCTGCCGGGAGGCTCGGGCACATTACAGACGGAATAGCAGTGGTCCCCACGCCACCAGCTGCCTAATAACTGAGCTGCCTGCAGCCCGGCAGAGCACAGCTGGGACCTGTCCCACCAGGCTCGGCACCAACAGCTCCCCTAATCAGCCGGGCCAGCCGGCCACTGCGAGCCGCTCTTTAGTGGGCAGATGGTGTGACTTTGGACACTTTTACCTGCGTTAAAGTATTGCATGCCTCCCTCGCCCCCCCCCTCACTCCCCTCAAACTATACACCCCTGCTTTCAAGTGGAGGCTGGAGGGCATCTTACTCATTCTAGAGACTAATTACAACTCTGATTTCTAGTGTTTATTTGGAAGGGGCACAGAAGTTGCAATTGTGTGTTGCATTATTTCTTATCAAGCACGTAGCAGCAAACACCTGGGTAGGTCAAATGCATGAGAGTATTTTTCTAGGGTTTATCCCAAGCTCAAGCATTTAAAAGTACTTTGAGATGTGATAAATGTCCAAGATCACACAGGGTGTGCCTGCAATGACACTGTAATTGTGCCCAGCTATCAGGTTTTACAATTTGCACTTCAGCCGCTGGATGGTAGGTAGGATTTGTAAAGTGTGCCTAGGATCACACAGTGTGGTCATGCAGCAGTTTAATTGTCTACTGGACCAATAAAACTAACATTGTCCAGTATACCAATCAAAATTGCTCTCCAAAGACACCAGGCAAAGCAGACGCTCCCTCAAACAGATCACCAAGCGCAATTTACCCTACTTACAGCCTAGCCTGTTCTCTGTCGAGACTTTAGCAATCTTTAGAGCACAAGATAAGATCTTTTCACATGGAAGAGTCAGACGTATTGCAATACTACTTAAGAAACAAGCATTGGCATAGACAATAGGTCTCGCCTTTGGGACCTTATACGTGTTTAGCCATGCAACAGTTGATGTTGCTGCACCAAGGATATTATGCTGCATAACTAAATACTTAGAAGGTCCCAAAGGCGAGACCTATTGGCTATGCCAATGCTTGTTTTTCTTTCACTTCGTTATCTATTTTGTTTTTCACAATTATACCCTCTTCTGTCTTTTCTTCGGTAAATAGATCTATTAAACAGTATCTCTTCTTTACTCCCTATAGCTGTCTTTCTTTTAACATCACTCTCTGTTTACTTTCCTTATACTTACACTTTTTAAAAAAAAATAAAAATTTTTGGTTAGCTCCCGGTCCGCGTACCGGGAAGCTAACCCGGGAGCGAACCAAAAGAAATAGAGCTTGCCAGAGTGCTAAACATTGTAGCAATTTTTTTTGAAAGGGAAGGTAGTTCTGAAAAGAACTTTTTTTTTTATATTTTTGTTGTTTTATATTTTTTTTTATTTTTTGAACATTTTTTGTTTTTTTTGTATTTTTTGAACGATTTTATATTTTTTTTGGTTTTTTTGGGGGGGGGAAACAACAAAAAACAGGCGTTGAAAAGGGCTCAACAGGAGCAAAAAAAAATTACTGGGGGCGGTTAGGGCAATCATGGTGTTCATATGCAAGGTTGAGTGCATTGATGCTCATGTTGCCACAAGCTAATAATGCACGACAGTGCATACATAAATGTATCATATGCCCAAAATTTTGTTGGATATTTGGCACAGTTTCCCGTGCCTCCTCTAGTGTTAAAGAAACCGGTATTGTTGGTCTGGCCACAGGAGTTGGTCTAGGATTGTCCAGCATATCCCTTAATTCCGCCCGGCTGTAATTTAGGGGATGTTTCCTCATCATGTGCCTATGCATGGTGTGATTACCATAACTGTATTTTTTGTCCGTCCCTCTGGACAATTGTTCCTTGCATATGAGGCAGGTGACATACCTCGCGTTGACTTTTTTTTGTCCACGAGGCATCGAAAAAAACTGCCAGATGAAACTGGCTTTCTTTCTGGAAACCCGGGGCAACTCTTCCAGGAATTGTGGTTCTTCTCCCTCCTCATCCATTTCTTCATCTTCCTCCTCAGTGTTGGTAATCACCTGGGGAGGTGGTCCTCTCTTCCCATGAGGAGGTGGAGGTGGTGGTGGGGGTCCACCAGCTGAAGCAACCAATGAAGCCATTTTCACACAAGCAAAATAGGTCTTCCAACAAGCAAAATAGGTCTTCCTCTCACAATGATGAAAGTCAGAGTGAGGAAAGAAGGAGGGGTTTTCATCATTTGGAAAAAACAATACTTCTCAACCAATGAAAAGTGTTATTTTTAGGTCACCTGACCTAGCCTTCCATAATTATGAAACTAAAAGTGAAATGAACCAATGAAAAGTTTTATTAACAAGTCACATGACCTCTCACGCTCATGTTACGCGCTGCGGAACGCTCCCCGGTTAGCTTCCGGGTCGCTAAGCTTCGCGCCCCGGTCCGCGCCCCGGGACACTTCCGGGTGCGCTAACGCGATACGTCACAAGACGCATTTCGCGGCAACGCGATACGTCGCGCTTTCGCGCCGCGGATCGCTTCCGGGGAGATGCGTTTCGCGCCTCGGTCCGCGCCCCGGGGCACTTCCGGGTGCGCTAACGCAGTACGTCATAAGACGCATTACGCGGCAACGCGATACCGTCACTATGTTGATTTCTTACCGGTTCGCGGACCGGATCGCGGAATCAAATTGAGCTAACGGGAAGCTTCCCGGTTCGCGGACCGGGAGCGAAACAAAAAAAATATTTAAAAAAAATTATTAATAAACATATAAAATATATTTTTGGATTTAAAGAAGAATAAATTTTACAGCTATAGATATTAGCTTTAACCCATATAGTTACTCATATAGCTACTGATCAACACATGCAGCAGTTTACAGAACAACAGACATAATGATGCACAAATTAAGACAGTTTAGTCACTAACCCATGCACTCAATGAGACACATTTAACCACTCACTCATACAGTCAGTCATGCACCTACTAAATCCTTCATCCAGACACTTATACATCCACTCATTCTTCAATATGTAAGACATATTTTAACTTTACAGAAAAATACAGTCACTGGATGTTGTCATCAGTGATGTCATCAGTGATGTCATTTGAGATGTCATCAGTGATGTCATCAGTGATGTCACTGACCATGTCATGAATGATGTAATATGTGACATGATCAGCAGTGGATTGCGGGTGCGCGATATATAGTTAGTACAACTAACTATATATGGAATTTCATTGGTTTTGTGTGAGTAAAATAAGGTTTTTTAAATGCTAATTCCTAACTATATATGGTCTATAACCTATGGTTTTTTCAGTGAATATATATATATATATATATATATATATATATATATATATATTTATATATTGGCTGCAGAGGGTCCTTGGGGGTCAACACGCCCTCCTGTTACCTCCAGCAACTCCCAATAGCTGGATTGTTGAGAGGACTTCAAAGGTCACACCCCTTTTCTCCACCACTCTGCAAACATGACTCCTGGTGCACTGCTGGTTTAGGAATGAAGTGCCATTGACTCCAGAGGGTCAATGGAGGCCAACAAGCCCTCTTGATACCTCCAGTAAGTCACATACTGTAGGACAGCTGAGAGGTCTTTGGAGTCCACGCCCCTTGCTCCACCACTCTGCAAATAAGCCTCCTGGTGCACTACTGGTTGTGGGATGAAGTCCCCTTGAATGCTGAGGGACCTCCAGGTAATCCCTTACAGTGGGATTCCTGAGAGTTGGTTGGAGTCCTCGCCCCCTTTCTCCTCTGCAAGTGTGACTACTAGTTAAAAAACATTGAAATTCACTTAAAAAAAGGTGCATAGTCTGCTGTAAAGCCCTGTCTAGCTGGTCTTTGTGAGACGGAGGAAAAATGGCGTCCGGCTGAGGTGTGTCGGAGCCGAGCTCCTCTGAGCATCCCCACATGAAGAAGTTCGGTTACTGCCAGAACTAACCTGGTAACATTGAAGTGGCCCACGGACCTTTGAAGAACCACAGGATGGCGTTGATACTCCTCGCTAGCTCCCGGGACGTGTGGTGGCCGAAGGAATGTTGGTATTCTCGCCGTGAGGAGCCTCGCATCTCTCTGGCATCCCTGATCCCCGCCGCCCTGCGCTCCGCCGCCCTGCGCTCCTCCCGCCCGATCCCTGAGCTGGCCTTGCGATTCAGGCGATTCAGGCGAAGCACAGTGAGACCGTTCGGAGCAACATTTCTTCACAGGCTGACACGGAGGGCAAGCGCCAGCTGCAAGATAGTGCTTCTACTTCTCAGCGCTGGGAGAGTTGACAGGACGGGTAAGGAGGGGCGCGGAGGGAAGATTAAAGCAGAAACCAGCTCTTTCTTGCAGGGAGGCAATATTACAAACTCATCTCAGGGAAGCCCTTTTACCAATCTACCACGAGGGAAGGAAACTGAGCCCCTGGTTGCAAGGTCAAAAATGGGAGAGAAAGGGGAAAAAAAAGAGGAAACTAAAGGCATTGAAGGCCTTGAAGACGTAGAACCCGAGGCTGATAAAACTATTTCTACTAAAAAGATCAATACACGTCTTACTGAAAATCCTAACAGTATACAGCCATTAATCACCACAAGCTTTTGCGGCGCCTAATCAAGTAATGAATGAAGGAAGTGGAGATGGCCACTGGGCGGAGGAAAGCTGCGAGGAAGAGTCTGCGGTGAATACTTTGAGCGGGGGAAACAGAAAGGCCAGTGAAAGCTGGATATCTTCCCCACTGTTATCACCATCACTAAAGGACACTAACACGGCTTCCCCCCTCACCAATGACTCAGTGACCAGGGATAACATCCTTTTTAAACAGCAGGCAGGAGGGCTGATTGAGGGGAGGGGTGAGCCCAAAACCATCTAACAGCTTGAGCAACATCCAGAACGGAAGCCTAAATCCTGTGCCTGTTCCTTCTGATCCATGCAATCTAGATCATTTGAATTTTATCTGTGAGTCAAAGACACCTAAAACTCTGGATAAAACTCTGGATAAAACTCTGGATAAATATTATTCCTTGACAGAGGACTCGGAACCCTCAGATATTAGTGTCTCGGCCTCCAGTGGGGGCGAGGAGGGAGGCAAACGGTATAGTAGTTCCAATCGTAGTTCCAATACCGATCCCTCAATAAACAGGCGGTCTAACCAGAAAGGCAGGAGAAAGAGACATCGGAGCCATCGGATGCGGCGTAAGCCCAAGGGAAGCAACTCCTCTAACAGCGATGAAAACACTGACCTAGATGGGAACTACGAGGAAACAACGCCTGCGGCTTTCCCCAACTCGGAATCACCTCATTCTAAGCTGTGGAATTCGGCTTGCAGTGGAAATCCACGGCAGAACCCTATCCAAGAACCTGCTCTGGCAGATATCTTACACACCATCAAGAGCTTCCATGCTGAGGTTAAAAGCGATAGTCGCGGATTCCGCCTAGCCACGAAAAAGCTACACAGGGCTGTCCGGAAGGTGGGAAAGACTTGTGCTGAAATTGCGGAGCATACAGCTTCTGTTGAGGTGAGGACAGATCAACTTGAGGAAGATGTCCGCGAGCTCAAAAGATCCAGCGAGGAATATGAAGGTACTGTTAAGGTTTTACTGTGGAAACTGGAAGAGCAAGAAAACCGGCAGAGACAGAACAACCTTAGATTTCTGGGGGTCCCCGAGGGAATTGAGAAGGACGACCCGAGGAAGTTCATGATCTCCATCCTTAAGGAAACATTTCCCGAATTGAACCACTGGGACTGGGACAGAGAGGTACAAAGGGTCCATTGATTCCCTCTGGTCCTTAACAAACGAGCACAGGTCTCACAACAACATCCCTGGGTTATGCTGGTATTCTTCAGCAATTTCCTGCTTCGAGAAGCCTTGTTCAACCTAGCAAGACCAAACAGTAAAAAATCTTTTGAAGGGTTCACTTTTTCACACGTCCAGATTTCGCTCACGCCACGGTCGAGCGAAGGTGGAAATTAAGACAGCTCTTTGATCCCTTGCAGAAATTGGGGGCTATGGTGTACCTGCAGAATCCAGCTAGGCTGAAGGTTATCTTTAATGGGACTACCCGAAGTTTTATCTCTGAGCTACAGGCTAGGGCTTATTTAGAGGAAATCGCAGCTCAGGAAAATGGATAATACTAGTGTGTCGCTAATGTGGGACTATGGCAAATGAAGGGGATACATGAACCCTCACGGTCTCTTTTTTTCCATGCTCTACTCTTAATCGACTCTACCTTTTCACCCCTTATGGTCTTATGGTCTCTTCCCTATTCAGGAAAATGGACAATACATCGTGATGTAAATATGAGACATGAAGCGGATATATGAGCTTTCATGGGTTTTTTCTTCTTCCTATGCTCTACTTTTAACTTACTCTATTTTTTTTCACCCTACGAGATATACTATTAAGGCTCTCAAGGGATTTGAAGTTAGAAATGGTAAATATGTTTATTGGGCTATTTGTAACTCGACGCATTAGTACGTATAGCCAATTATGTTTTCTATGAACACATGTGGGGAGGGCTCAGGGGGTGCACGGAGGGACACTCTCGGACAGACGCTACACCCCTAGTGATGCAGCCAGGTAATCTCCAATGTAGGTGGGGGGTGGGGGGGGGGGTCATGGGTGGGAGGGGAATGGGGTGGACAGACAGGTTAGCAAAATGTATGTCAAATAGGAATAGGGAAATACATATAGGGATCACAGGAAACCTGAAAGTCTGGGATAAAAATGATGGCACTCTTCTATTAGTAGCATGACTGGGATAAAAATACTATCTCTGAATATTTGTGGTCTGAACAATCTTAAAAAAAAGGCAAAGAGTTGCAATTAGCTTACAAAACTGGGGTGCCAATGTTGTGTGTATGCAGGAGACGCATATTGAAGGGTCCCAGAGCCAGCTGTTAAATACACTAGGGTAAAAACTGGTGTGTGCTACTTCACAAGATGCTAAAACTCGGGGGGTTGCTATTCTGGCTAAAGGGAATGGATTGGTGTTTAGCAATTCTAAAACTGATAAGTTTGGCCGTTGGGCTATCACCGAATGCAGCTACCAAACATGGCAAATAATGACAATTTGTGCTATTTATGGGAGCAATACAGATGACCCCGGGGTCTTTGATGAGGTCTCTAACGAACTGTCACACTGGCCTCTTCCGGTGATGGTCTGTGGGGACTTCAATATAAACCTCCTGACCAACTGGTCCCTGAATGATGACTGGGTCTATAAAGGACGTAAACCCAAAGTATTTCGCTCTCTAAAGGATCTGTGTCTTGTATATGGACTTGTGGATAGCTGGCAGACTTCTAACACCAACACCAGTGACCTTGGCTACACCTTTTATTCAAATCCACACCGCACGCATGCCAGAATTGATTATATTTTACTCTCAAATTCACTAATTAAGAATTGCCAAACTGTTAAATTGCCCCGGGTACTATCTGACCACAATCCCCTTTTTTGCACGTTGACCATTAGACCAGCTAAATCAGAGCCTACTCTCTGGACATTTGAAAAAGCATTACTGAACGACCCTCAGTATTGTCTCCACATGAAAGATTGGATTCCCAAGTTCCTAGCTGAAAACATTGATAGC
Organism: Lissotriton helveticus; assembly: GCF_964261635.1. Classification (NCBI taxonomy): domain Eukaryota; kingdom Metazoa; phylum Chordata; class Amphibia; order Caudata; family Salamandridae; genus Lissotriton; species Lissotriton helveticus. The sequence continues at coordinate 648,426,221 of NC_136069.1, forward strand.
ACGTCAATAGAGGTTGTTTGGGACACTTTGAAAGCTGGGGTCCGTGGCGAGACTATGTCATATTTACTTAGGTCAAACAGGCGGGAGAAAGAGGAGATACGGAGGTTGCAGGATGAGCTTATGTTAGCAGAAGTAGGACTTATTAGCGTCACTGGCAATAGGGACACAACTGGGGATATCTCTAGCACCTTAGCCCAAGTAGCAGTAGCCAAGGCAGCAATCACTAAAATGTTTACAGATAAGGCAATCCGGAAAGCTACGGCACAAAAAGAACTAATTCATGAAGTTAATGAGCAAGTGGGCCATCAATTGGCGGTGCGATTACGACAACAGGTCAATGCTAATTTAATTAGGGAGATTATAGACCCAGTGGCAGGGCAGTTAAAAGATCCAGAACTGATTAGCAAGCATTTTGGAGGTTTTATAAAGAATTATATACTGAGAATGGCAATGGGGACACAACCGAAATTGAAAGGTACCTAGAGAATTATGAAGGTGTATGCCTCGAGGTAAATACGCAGCAGGCACTAGAGGAAGCTCCTAACATGGAAGAGGTATTAACCGCTGTCAAGAGCCTCCCTAAAGGGAAGGCAACAGGTCTGGATAGTATCACTTCGGAGTTATATGGCACATTTATAGACGAAATAAAACATATCTTAAGGGATTTGATCATCCATTTTTTCTCCGGGGGGGAACCACCCAGTTCCTGGTCCAGGGCCAAAATAGTGATTTTCGCTAAAAAAGGGAAAACCCCAGAACATCTAGGTTCATTTCGTCCCATAGCCCTTTTAAACGCTGATTCCAAAATATACTCCAAAATCTTGGCAAACCGAATAGCACCTATAATACCCAAAGTAATCTCCAAAAGCCAGCACGGTTTTGTTCGTGTAAGGTCAACGATAAATCATATTCTGAGGGTTATCACGCTTTTTGACGGAACAGAAACTACAGGAGACCCTATGGCCCTGATCCTTTTGGATGCAGAGAAGGCCTTTGATAGGGTCTCCTGGCAGTTTCTCTGGAAAGCAACGGCGACGATGGGATTTCGAATCAAGTTTATTCAAGCGATACAAAAAATGTATATTAATCGTAAGGCTGTTGTATCTGTTAATGGAAGCCTAACTAAGGAAATTGCCATCTCCAGGGGAACTCGCCAGGGGTGCCCATGCTCACCATTGATCTTTGCAATATATATAGATTCTTATATTCGCTATTTGGAGAAAAATAACAACATAACACCCATTATATCACAGGGGTATGCTACAAAAACATTAGCATACGCTGATGATATTGCTATAGTTACCACAGACCCCACAGCAGCAATGCTGACCATCGAGGCCGAGGCCAGGAAATTTGGGCTGGTTTCTGGCTACGCGCTAAATCAAGGAAGACACAAATTGTTCTAAATCAGAAAATTGTGATGGATGATCCTAGGGTGGTGAAGGGAGCGACATACTTGGGTGTCACAATTTCCTCACAGCTGGAGGAAATTATGGACATAAATGTTAAGCCAATGCTGAACACAATACAAAAGGATCTACGACGGTTAGACAATCTCCACCTGTCCATTATCGGGAGAGCAAATGCAATTAAAATGGTGTATTTTCTCAAAATACTATACTTATTCAGGGCAGGTTGCATAGAATTTTCTAATCAGTGGTTTACAGTAATGGAACGCACCTTTTCTAGATTTATATGGTCATATGCACAACCCCGTCGGGCATATAAATATCTTACCCTTCCTAAGGACAGAGGCGGGCTAGCTCTTCCCAACTTAAGGAGATATTATTGGTCATGTGTATTACTGTACAGTAAGGAATTATTGCAAGGGGGGAAAAACACAGAGGAACATACCGCTTCAATCTTTCAGCTACTGGTGGGGAATTCCTGCTATGGCTATTTATGGAGGCACATACACGACAGCTACCATAAAAAGGTCAAATTTAAGACTCTTTAGAGCTGTTTTAAGGTATGGAAGGTCGTAAAGAAAATATTAGGAATAGGAAAAATCTCACATTATACACCGGTATTGAACAATCCAATTCTTCCACCAATAATCTTTAAGGATAACTGTGTAAACAAATGGTATAATTTAGGAATAACACAATTAGGGGATTTTTATACTACTCAGGGGATTAAATCTTTTGATGCTCTGAAGGAAGAATTTGGCTTAGATTGGCTGGATTTTTTTAAATATCTCCAAATTAGGGATTTCTTAACTCACAAACCTGGAGCAAGGACACTCGGGGAAGAATCTACTGTAGTAGAGACAATTATACACTCTAAGAAACACTCAATAGGCGGGGTTTATTTGTCATTGTTGGACATGTTCCCGGATGATTTAGATAAAACGGCAATGAAGTGGCTAAGTAAACTTGAGATCTCAAAGGAAGGATTTTTATATTCCTATCAGCTAGCCCAAACTATTCCTATTTCTACCAAACTCCAGGCACAATTTTACAAAACCTGTTTTTTTCTCTACTATACACCTGATAAGATCACAAAATGGGGAACCAGTAAGGGGACTTGCTGCCAGAGATGCAACCTATTTAAAGCAGATTCCATTCATATCTTTGCCTCTTTTCCGGTGTTAATACCTTTGATACAATATATAGAGAGGTTTTTAACTTCTGTTCTTTACAGAGATGTTGCTTTGTCACCTGAGGCAATGGTACTTGGGGCGGAAGATCCAGATAACCTTGAGAGGGGCCACAAATGTATTTTCATCTCTATGGCTGTTTTGTGGTTATGCCTAGCCTAGGCTTGGCTTGATCCGCTACCACCCTCTTTCCAACAGTGGCTAGCCAGGCTTTTAGCAGTGCATAATATCGAGATAGCTATATATAAGCGGAAAGGCAGACGGCGACGCAAAAGGGGTATGAAAATCTGGACTCCTCTCACACACTGGTGAGATTTACAAAACTAATTTATTATTAATGCTGTAATGTATTTATGTTATTGTTTTAGTTTGTATTCCGTGAAGCCTGGTATATATTCTGTACATTTTCTATAATGAATATGTAAGTATGACAAGCATAATGTAAAGCTCATGATGTTAATGTGCAGATTGTTTACCTGTCCGGGGGTGATGGGGGGAATATATATGTTAAAAATAATAAAAACATTTAAACAAAAAAAGGAATTCAGATAAAAAAAACAAAGGTTACAAGGACATTATAGTTAGGCAATAGAATTTGAAAAATCTTAGAAATTTACTTATAGAACCAAAGGTGACAGGGAAGTTACAGTTAGAAAATAGAATTTAAAAAACCTTAGAAATTCACTGAAAAATCTAAAAGTTACCAGCACATTATAGTTAGGCTGAGATTTTGTGCAAAACTAGTAAAGTGCAGGGTGGGCACATTGTGCTTTGGAAAAAAGTATTTTAAACCGCGAAAGTGAAGCACATAAGAAATAACCTGCGTTTTTCTTTGGGAACTACTTGAAAAGAGTATTATGCATACACTTTTAATTTATGGTGTAACAATGACAATAATCCTTACATAATTAACAGTTTTTCGACCTTCATGACTTGAGGTCATTTTCAAGACTAGAGGATACACAGGAGATTGCTGCCCAGCTGGGAATAAAGAAAGAGTTAACACTGTGGATTGATGAATTTAATTCAATATAATATTAATTTATGGGGTACATGTTATAAAGGTACCTGAAGAAAATCCAAGCACCTAGGGACAAGGGAAAAAGAGAGAGAAAAGGGGCTACATCAGCCACAACAGATTAGAAGAAAGGTTCCAGAAAAGTAGGGCCAATGCACTCATGTAGAGAGATTTGCAAAGCAAATTTGTCGAAAGCTGGGCCAACACCTCTGGTCACCAGGCAGGAGGAAAGGGGTTCATCAGTAGTTCTTCAGATTAAGACAATTAGCCAAGGAAAGGAGTTATTTGCAGGGCTGTAAGGGACAAAAGGAACAACCCAGTCAATGAAAATGGAAGGGTAACACAATAAATCCAGATTAGACTGGTTGGGATTCACCCAACAGAAAAAGGACAATTTGCGTATGGTCAAGATTAGGTGTGTATAAAAGGAATGTCAACTGATCAGGAATGGATCTAAAATGAATAAGGAACAAAGAGGGTAAAAAGGTGTGTGCGCCTGAAAAATGGGGGGTTCGGTTTGCATTATTCAGGGTTCTACATAACCCTCTGGGCAGGTGTACAAGAACTAGAGTAGCTGCTTGCATGTTACATAGATGGGTTACAGTTATATTAATCAATACCGTACTCAATATACAATGGGGTGCGTGGATTGTAAATAATAATATCAGAGTGTGAGGGTATTGACTTGTCCCATATAGAACAGGTACAGGTCTAACCCTGTGGTAATTAAAGGCCAAATATTCACCTGGGAATCCCAGTGCAGGGGGGAGCGGGGCAAGCCATAACCTGTCTCCCATTTTGGCATGCCAGCACAGGAGAAAGTAACATGATGGCATGCTTTTTAAATTATGTTATTTTAAAATGTTTAACTCATGCTCCAGGGCCAGCAGCTCGAGAGCTAGGAGGTGATATTCATGAATCAGGGACAACGTGTCTTACTGTGATGGAGGTCAATTGAATGTTGGAATCAAAAAGCAACTATAATGTGAAGGGAACCGGGTAGGTTAATTCATGTGATCCTTGGGTGCTAAAAGGAGAACCAACCTGTGTAATGCAGCCAGCCAAATATGGGCTCACAATTTCCCATAGATCTGATCCATATTTATTCAGAATTAATGGGAATGAAATTGATCTCCCTGTGATGGAGGCCAATAGAACGCTGCTATTGGAAAGCAACTGGAACCCGTTACAACATGCCCCTGGAGTACTGAAATGAGAACCAACTCATGGAATTTAGCCTGCCCAAAACGGGCTTACAGTCTCACGTAGACCCGATCCATATACAATCAGTTTTTATGAGAATGAAACGATTAAAATCATGAGCATGTAAATAGGCACACAATACTGAAAATGTGAAACATTTATACCAAAAAAGACATTCAAAGTTATTAGACAGTTATTATATACAGGTATATGTATATTGGTAAGGTCAGGGGAAAATCTCCCATGGTAGTGAAGGGCAAGCGTGTTATATGCCTGGACCCAGTAGAAAGAGGTAGGTAAGTTTTGATAGACACTATATTGTTCCATTCATCTATGATGTTTAAGCAATTGTCAATGGAATTACAATGTGTAATCCAATGACATTCACATTGTAACAGTAGTTGGACCAAACCGCCACAGCCAATAGGCAAGCTCGTTTCAGCGAATATGATACCAACCATCTTTGTCTTTTAGTACAGCTGCCTCTCTGACGTAATCCTTCGTCAACTTGCAATTCCTGTAGAATTACATGAAATGTCCATAGAATAATTAATCTCTGAGGCCCCTGGGATGATTGCTGGTTTTTTTTTTTTTTTTTTTTGGTATACAGAAGCAAAGGATTCAGTTCAGTAGGTTTCCTAAATACGGATGTTCTTTTTTTTTCATCCTCAATTTGCAGAGACAAGTCCAAGAAAGGGAGAATATTGCTTTTGGCTTTGAAAGTGAACCTTTGATGGAGTTGGTTAGTGTTGAGCCAATTGACAAATAATTCCAGTAAGTCTTTCCCACCCTTCCAGACGAGTAGCATCTCATCTATTACACACCACCAAAATGAGATTTGGTCATAAAAAAGGACTGTACTGTGAGCGAATTATATTTTATCTAGATTGTCCACATACATAGTAGCAAAATTAGGGGCAAAGCAAGTGCCCATTGATACTCCTTTCTTTCGGAGATAGAAAGTATCCTTGTATAAAAAGTAATACAGCTATTTGTAGTAGTCCCATGATGAGATCTGTGGGGATGCACATGGGTAATGGTCTAGTATTCAAAAGGTCCCCTATAATTTGCATGCCTTCTATCTGCGGGATATTGGTGTAAAGAGACTTCATGTCCAATCAAACAAAGGTCTGTGGTGGAGTCAAATTGTCTATCATTAACTTGGCAAATCAAACCCATACTGTCACAAATAAAAGTATTCATGAACGGCACAAATTCCTTCAATATAGAGTCAATATATTTGCCCAATGGTTCAAGGACCGATCCACACCCAGAAACATTTTGCCTTCCAGGAGGGTTTTGTGAGTTGCTTTGTATTTTGGAGAAGATGTACAGAACCAGGGTACTTGGACATTTGTTATTCAAGAACAAATATTCCTTTCTCGAAATGATATTCTTTTCCAATGCCTTTTAAAACACCTTTTCATGGGCATAATGGATGTACCCTGCACCATCGTAGACAATTTAAAAAGCATTGTGGAGGCTGCCTCTCAGTCCTGGCAAAGTCTATATTGATACATTTCTTTTCTTGTGTCAATATAATTGCATTGACATTTGAAAGTGGGACTATATGTTTTTTGTGTAATTAATTTTCTTTCTAAATTTTTTTTATTGCCTGTTATTTACTAGCACATACCCTAAGAGGTAGCTAATACATAGCCGGCAAGTTTCACAGATTTATGTGTGATTTACAACTACAATGCATGTTTTTTCCTTTAGATTTTGAGTCTTGTACTCCTCTTTTAAAATACAATAAACAGGACTACAAGTCCCAGAATTCAAAGAAATAGATTCCCTGTGAACAGCACATTATTTATAGATATGTAAATCTTTCCACATCTTCTAATACATTGTTAAGTATAAGTTTAACACTTAACGTACAGTTTATTTTTCTAGCAATCAAAGCATGCAGTAAAACAGCAGAAGCACAATATACAATTCCAGGGCAACACATTGTGAAGCAACTATCACACACCTAGTCTGCACATCAGTCAAACTGCAACATACTCATGCACACATAAAGGGTCTGTCTCACCTTTTAATAAATATATAAAACCACTTACACTACCACTCACAGATCATCTCATGCATTTCGAATATTTAAAGAAAAACTTTCATACTGTCTTCATTCGCACATACACATATACATATTCAACCATTTTTCCTCCATATGAAATACAATTTGCATACCTGAAAATTGAGTTTATTGATCAAATTTGTTTTGCTCCTATCAGATAGATACAGTACTCTCAGGAAATGTAAAAATAAAGGCCCCCATTACGATGTCAGTGGACCCAACTGTTGCAAGAAAGAAACCACCCAACCATGGGTCGGCCGTTCTGCATTCCCAATTATGAACTAAAACCTTTCAATGGGAGCTTATGTGTCGGGCTGAAAATGCCCGCAGCACAAGCTACCATTGAAAAATGCATGTTTGTAAAATTCCCTGTGCCTCACTGTGCCTGCCCCACAATGAAGGGATGTTTGTGACCCCAGGTCCAAGTGCGGAGGCCCAGGAGGGAAGGGGATCCTACTAGGGACCCCCATAGTCAGTTTCTGACTGCCAATTCATGTCTGATAGGCGGACATGGATTGGCTGTCTGAAATTGACATTAGAATCCCGACAACTGAAACATCATCCTTAAGTGATTATGGTGCCTTTCCGACTGATCGACAGGGTCTTTGAACAGCATCGGATTCTCCCACTGGTTTAAACTCTGACCACTGTTATCCTAATGCAGCAGTCAGACTTTAAACCTACCATGTTGGTCGGAAAGCCTCCGGCCAGTGGTTGGAAACTTTCTGCCTGATATCAAAATGAGGGTCTAAGCATAAGAATGGGGCACCACTCTCATGCAAAACAACAATAAATGGCAACATTTTCAACTTTGCACTCTCTGATAGGGTGTAAGCCATCAAATAAAATCATGTCTGTCACTTTTTTATTTTGTATCTCCACTTCTGAATGGTTAATATGTGTCAACCCATCCATACACTATTACAAAGAATCCCAATATGCTAGGGTTTTTGTGTATAATTGTGAATTATTTGTTATTTCCGCAAAGAAGTCGTTAAAAAAAACAGGAGTCCACAAACATATTTAGCTTTGTACTTTCATGATTTTAAGACTTTATCAAGCCCTCGCTAGAAAATGTGACCCATGTTACACAAAAACCAGTCTAAATAACTCTAATTTCTTAAAAAAGACAGCTCTCTCTTTAATACCCTTCCCCAATACACTCTTAGTAGTTTCCATAGCAACCCACTAGAACCAGTATGCCACAAGTTAACAGCACATTCTAGAACTGCCATACTAGTTACTAAATAAGTTGCAGCAGGTTCGGTTTACATTACACAATTAAAAGCATATCCGAGTCTTTTTTACACTTTTTTATTTTTCCAGCAGTCAATCATAGATCTATTTACTTATCTTTTCAAGTCACCACCTAATTTTAGTCTCGTCCTTATTCTCAGCATCCAATAAAGTGTATGTTTTTAAACCAGGAGCACACCTTCATTTTAAATGCCTTTCATTTTGAAAACTATCTAATCAAGCGTCAGTCTTGTTCTGTGTGCTACTGCTGCTTCTTTTCAAAATGGTTATAGTGTGTATTATGGGTTAGTGCTATGTTTTTTGGGCCAGAGTGTCTGCTAGAAAGATTGGTATTCACAGGGATTTCAATTTCTTTAAATTGAACATTACTTGGGTTGGCAAGAGAGGGTTGAAGTGGCATAAATTGCTGCCTTTTTTGAAAAGCATTGTTGATTCTCAAACTCCTGACCTTATGATTATGCACTGTGGGGGGAATGGCCTAGGTACACTGACTGGGGTAGGACTGGAAATACTAATGAAAGACATATTTTCACAATTAAAGACACATTTCCCTAATACGTCTTGGTTTACTCCAGCAAATGCCAAAAGCAGAAATAGAAGTGGTATAATCAATTTTGTCCACAAATTGGCAGAGCCAGGAAACATGCTTATAAAGCTGTTTCTGCATACCTCAGAGACCATAACATTGGCATTATCTACAACAACAACCTGTGTTTTGGCATGCATGGAATCTATAGAAGTGATGGAGTTCACTTTACAGATGAAGGCAACAGGGTGTTTCTCAGCAACCTGAAACTCTGCATCCCGTCTTATGTGTAGATCTCATATACTCACAAAGAAAACAAAGGCTCACACTAGTTACCAAAATATTGTTCATTTTTTAATAAATATCTTTTTTCAATTAAAAAAAATCACAATGATGTTGTGATATTCGTGAATATGTTGTAAAATCGCAAAATACCAGCATGTTCAAAATGTATATGTACATAATTCCTTCTAACATCACACTAGATACATTGCTGTCTAAATAACTCTATAAAAACATGTACTTGTTTACGAATGTGCAGCGTGCATGAATGTTTGAGTGAGATCTGTGACTGGGTGGACGAGTGTGTCAGTGGGTTTATGAGTGGGTGTATGAGTCTCTGAGTGGGTCTGTGAGTGGGTGTGTAAGTATCTGAGTGTGTTTTTGAGTGGGTGTATCCATCTCTGCGGGGTTTGTGAATGGGTGCATGATTTTCTGAGTGGGGTCTGTGAGTGAGAGCATGAATTTCTGAGTCAGTCTGTCAGTGGGTGTGTCCATCCCTGAATGGGTGTGTGACTGGGTGCGTGAGTTTCTAAGTGGGCGTGTATGTTAGTGCATCAGTGTCTGAGTGGTTGTGTGAGTGGGTGTCTCAATCTCTGACTGGGTGCTTGAGCATCACAGTGAGTCTCTGAGTGTGGGTATGGGTGTGTGAGTGGGTCAGTGACTGACTGCATCAGTATATCAATAGGTTTGTGTGTGAGTGCCTGACTGTCTGCCCTGGTCTCTGAGTGAGTGTATGAGAATATGAGTGAGTCTGTGAGTGAGTGCATCAGTGTCTAAGGGGATCTATGAGTAGATGTGTCAGCCTCTGAATGGGTCTGTGAGTGGGTGTGTGAGTATCTGAGTGGATCTCTGAGTGTCTCTTTGAGTGGGTGTATGAGTTTTGAGTGGGTCTGTGAGTGGATCCATGAGTCTCTGATTGGGTCTGTGAGTGGGTTTGTAAGTATCTGAGTAGATCTGTGAGTGGGTGTGTGAGTGTCTGAGTGCATCAGTGAGCTCAAGCGTTTGTCACTGAGTGAGTGTGTGAGTTTCTAAGTGAGAAAGAGGGTGGGTGCATAATTTTTTTCCCAGTGATATTCTTGAATTGTCACAATGTATATTTGTGAATTTTGTCACAGTGTTTCATGGGGAGCCATGCTGATGGCTGTGGCGATCCCGTGATTATCAGCATATTATACTCATGAGGAGCTCCTCAAACACCCAGATATTCCTCTCATTGGGTCAGATCACATGCAACCTGACCCCTTATGCCACTTTTGGCCATTTGCTTTGAGCCCCCAGGACTGTTCTGATAAGGTAAAATGGTGGCCAACTCTCTGCACAATTGCAGCCAGCCAATCACGGCATTCCTGTTGGCGCGCACATTCTCGATTTATTGTAAAATTGTCACAAATTAGCCGCAATCTCAGATAAACAAATTTGGATTTCCTTATACTGCTCAAAAACAATCGAACCGATTTACAACGGATATCTGAAAGTGTGATCTGTGAACAAAAATCTACCTTCCTACCAAGTGTTGTACAATTCCATCCAGTGGTGCGGGCTGTAGGCATGTTTAAAAATCTGTCTGAATAAACATTGGAAACAAACTTTTAATGACCCCTCTTTTTCTCTGCCCACATATGACAGATCACTCTGAAACTGTTCATGCACAACAAAATTCATATGGGAACTTTTTGAGGAAAATGTCATGAAGATTCGTCAAATGACGTCAAAGATATAGCTAAGTCAAAAAAGGCTTTTCCTATGGAAATGTGGTCCTAACTATAACTACCTACTGGCGATCAATTTAGTTTCACATAACATTCGGTTAATTTTGTTCTGAATAATTATTGAGTATGAAAGCATTTGAACATTTAACGATGCAAGACGTGACTCAATCATTTTAAGCAGCTCAGTTCACAGAATATCTCGTAAAAAAAAAAATATATATGATTCTCAAACAATACCTACCAAATGCTTCTGAGAACTAGTTATACCATTCATAAACTCCCAATTAAGGGGTCCATTAGGATGGCGGACGGATCGCCACCGCCATGCAGGCGGTGGTGATCCGTCCGCCATCCCTGCCCGTCTGCCACCTTTCTTTCCCCTGCCATATTACGATGGCGGGGGGGACGACTGTGGCGGAAGGGAAGACCGTCCGCCGCTTTTCCGCCGCGGTCGGCTTGCAACCGCGGCAGAAAAGGCCTGATATGGTGCCGGTGTCTATCAGACACCGACAGCCATATTAGGATGGCCGGTGAGGAATGCCTTTCCGTGGAGGCAATGCCGCCACGGAAAGGCATACGGTCTTTGCTTTGGGGGCCCGTTGCGGGCCCCCAGGGTGAAGGGTGTGTGGGGGTGCACATGGGGGGTACCTATGGTACCCTCCAGCATTTCAATGTACACAATGACAAGCACCGCACAGTGCCTGTCATGTTGTGCATAGAAATGTGCAACGTGCATTTTTTGCATTGCGGCGGCCGACGCTTCAAGCACCGTCCACCGCAATGTAAAAAATATTGGATGCACCCGCCACTGTGGCGGATGCATTCTAATTGGGGGCACGGTTCAAGTTCAAGTTCAGTAATTTGTATAGCGCACTACTCACCCAGAGGGTCTCAAGGCACTTGGGGGAGGGTGGGTGCATTACTTATCGAATAGCCAGGTTTTTAGCTGCTTTCTGAAGGAGAGGTGGTTCTGAGTATGGCGGAGGTGAGTAGGGAGAGAATTCCAGGTTTTGGCCGCTAAGTAGGAGAAAGATCTTCCTCCCATGGTGGATCTATTGATGCGCGGAATTGCGGCGAGGGCTTGATTGGATGAGCGTAGTTGGCGGGTGGGTGTGTAGAAGGAGAGCCGTTTGTTGAGGCATTCGGGTCCTAGGTCGTAGAGGGCTTTGTGTGCGTGGGTGAGGAAACGGAACGTTATTCTCTTGTTGACGGGAAGCCAGTGGAGACCTTTCAGGTGATCGGAAATGTGAGCTTGGCGAGGGATTTCCAGTATGAGTCTGGCTGAGGCGTTTTGGATGCGTTGGAGTTTTTTCTGTAGTTTGGCTGTTGTTCCCGCGTAAAGGGTGTTTCCATAGTCTAGTCGGCTAGTGACTAGTGCGTGGGTGACTGTCTTTCGTGTTTCGGTGGGGATTAAGCATGGGTGTAAAATCCGCTCCGCTCGCGGATTTTTCGGATTTTCGGCAAATTCGCAATCCGCGAACTCTCGCGAATTTGTCGAAAATCCGTGAATCCGCTCGCGGCGGATTTTTTGCTTGGTTGCGGCGCGCGGCGTGGTGCACGGCGTTCACTTTCCGTCATTTAGCGTTTGCCGAGTTGTTTTTCTTTGCGAGTGACGCGCCATTTTAGATCTTGCTGCGTGTTCCCGCGGGAGTTTAGCGCCCGCGAATACGTACTCGCGGCTTGCCACCTTGCACACCACACCTCGCGAGAGTTCGCAATTGCGAACACGTAGTTGCGGCGGAAAGGAACAATCTCGCACTTGCGAAATAGAGATTTTGCAATTTCGCACAAGAAAATCACCAGCAAACAGGATAAACCTTCAGAAAATTATGATTTTTATCAGAATCACTCCTCAGGTTGACATTTGCATGGCCTTTTTTTTGCAAGGAGTCCATTTTGGGGGGGGGGAGGAAGGAAGTGCCCCACAGTCTCCAACTTCCTGTTCCTGTCCAGCAGGCTCCTCCCAGTGCTTTGTCCATCTCCTGGTCACTTTCATTTGGATCTGGAGCTGGAAGGATTACTTTTTGTGGGTGCTGCTGGATATTTGGATTTGAGGCCTTTTTGACTGTCTTTGGATCACTTTTGGATTAGAAATCAACTTTCACAAGTAAGTTTGTTTGGGGCATTACAGTTGCTGCAAGTAACATTTTGGAACTTTTTCAGAACATTAAATAAATTATATTGTGGGTAGCCACAGTATCCAGTAGGACCAGGGTTGGTTAGGGGTGCATGATACAAATGTTTTGTGGAATTTAAACACCATTGAGGCCATGGATGGGCTGGGATTGTGCTGATTTTTGTCGTTTTTTTGGGCCTGCTGGTGGGGCCCTTTGCCCAGGGGTGGTGAGTGTTGCATGGGCCTAGTCTTTCTGTGGGGTGTCTTCTTGAATTTAAACATAATTGAGGCCATGGATGGGCTGGGATTGTGCTGATTTTATTGTTTTTTGTCATTTTTGGGGGGGTGCTGGTGTGGCCTTTTGCCCAGGGGTGGTGGTGCATGGACTGAGTGTGCCTGTGGTGTGGTCTCACTCTCTTTAATGTAAACATCATGGATGGCATTGGATTGTGGTGATTTCTGGCTGTTTTTCTGTTTTTTGGGGGTGTACTGTTGATGTGGACTGGCCATGTGGGTGGTGGTGGTGGCCATCTTGAGTGCTGGCTGGTACAGGCAACATGTGCTTGGGGTGTAAGGGAGGGGCCATTTTGAGGAGAGGCAGTGTCTGAGGCCTGCACTTATTTTGCCTACTTTTCATCCATTATGCCCAGGGGTGGTGAGTGTTGCATGGGCCTAGTCTTTCTGTGGGGTGTCTTCTTGAATTTAAACATAATTGAGGCCATGGATGGGCTGGGATTGTGCTGATTTTATTGTTTTTTGTCGTTTTTGGGGGGGTGCTGGTGTGGCCTTTTGCCCAGGGGTGGTGGTGCATGGACTGAGTGTGCCTGTGGTGTGGTCTCACTCTCTTTAATGTAAACATCATGGATGGCATTGGATTGTGGTGATTTCTGGCTGTTTTTCTGTTTTTTGGGGTGTACTGTTGATGTGGACTGGCCATGTGGGTGGTGGTGGTGGCCATCTTGAGTGCTGGCTGGTACAGGCAACATGTGCTTGGGGTATAAGGGGCCATTTTGAGGAGAGGCAGTGTCTGAGGCCTGCACCTATTTTGCCTACTTTTCATCCATTATGCCCAGGGGTAGTGAGTGTTGCATACTTGCATGTCCCTAGTCTTTCTGTGGGGTGTCTTCAATGTAAACATCATGGATGGCATGGGATTGTGCTCATTTTTCTGTGTTTTGTCGATTTTTTAGGGTGTATAACTGAACTGATGTTCCTCTGTCTTCCATTGCTTTTAGGTGCACAAGAAGACTCAAGAGAACCACAAGTGCCAGGAAGAAGTCCTGCAGCGGTGTGTGCAGCATAACGTCACGCGACGTCACGTCTGGACACAGAACCCTCTGCAACTCGTGCAACTGCTGCCTGCTGACCTGCTCTGAAGAAGATGGCCCCAAAAAAAGTAACCTGTAGCTCCTCTAGCAAGAAAGGTGCCAGTAAGGAGCAGAAGAAGCAAGTTACCAAGGACACTGGTGTGCCGCCCGCCCCTTTTTTTGGGAGTAAAAAAAAAAGTATGCCTGCAGCAGCAGCAGCGGGATCTGCTGGGGACCAAGCTGGCAGCAGCACCCCCGCTCCATTGGGCTCAGTGCCACCACCACCACCACGCCAACTTAAGTCCAAGCCCTTGAGTGCTGCAGAGGCAGCCAGTATAGTTCTTCAATCACCATCGACCAGTGATGTTGGCTCATCGCAAGAAAGCAGCAGCAATGTCCCTCAATCAACACAGGTTGTTGTAGCTCATCTGACGAGTGTTGAACAACCACAGCCGCAACAACAATCACATGTGCAAGTACAAGCCCAAGTACATGTGGAAGGAGAGGCAGTGCAAGGAGATGCGCAAGCAGAGGTGCATGGAGGGTCACAAGTGCCCACAATAGTTGTTCCTCCCGAAGTAGGGGCACATCAGGAAATCGACAATCAAGGCGAGGTATCATTTGAGGAAGCCACTCCTCCTGATGATCCTTCATTGTCTTCCACACCCCTAGCAAGGAAGAGATCAAGGGTGGTGTCTACATCCTCTTCAAGCACACCTCCTTCTGATGATACGGATCAAACTTGGGAACCAGCACCACAGCCGTCTGAGAGTGAGGCACACCATGATCCAACAAAGGTAGTTAAGCGTAAAAGGAAGCTCGTCCAAAGTCTCAGAGTTATGGAGTGTGATGAGGCTCAACAAGAAGTGGCGGATACTGCTGCTGATGAAGACTCTGCCAACGACGACCCAGTCATCATAAAGGTCACTGCAGCCCCAGCGGGCATGCAGCAAACAGACATTTTGACCCTAGCCCGAAGAGCTGCTGAGCGTGATGATGATGATGATGTTGTCGATGAGGAGGCAGTGGAAACACCACAATCATTGGAGTTAAGTAGTACACCAACTCGTCCCGCTTCCATATTTCTTTCTGGCAAGAAGAGACCTCCGTCAACCTCGACCTTAATTAGTGGCGGTGAAAGTGCAAAACGTACAAAAGTTGGGCAATCCAGATCCTCCACTTCATCTGGCATTAGCTTCATGACCACCACCACCAGTATCGCCGCCTCCTCCAGGTCCCACAGACACTTCAAGTCCCCAGTTTGGGACTTCTTTACTGTTTGTCCAAAAAATCCAAAGTTTGCCATTTGTACCCTTTGTAAGCTTGCAGTTAGTCGTGGTAAGTCAGGTACCAACTATGGTACCGGCGGCCAGAGAGGTCATCTTGAGAGAAAGCACACTGTCAGATGGTTTGCGCACCTAGATGCGATCAAGAAAGGGCAAATTCAAGGAAACGTTGATGTTTCATCTGATGATGACGAGGAGGAAGAAGACGTGTCAAACACTTCCCTTACACCCAGTACCCCTGTCAGCAGCACACCCAATGTGAGGCACACTAAGAGTGTTGGAGCGAGTGAGACACCAACGCACAAAAGTTCACCAGCGAGCAAAATTGGGTCAACGAAGTCATTATCAGCCCGTAAATGCTTGGTCCAGGGCAACATTAGAACAATGCTTACTTCAGACGTGCCATATGAACGCAACCACCCACTGACGCGTCTGTATAACACTAAGCTGGCTAAAATGCTAGCTGTGGACCTTCTACCTTTTTCTTTTGTAGAAGCGGTAGGTTTTCTTGAATTAGTGGCAACGCTCTGCCCTAAATGGAAGGTTCCGAGCCGGTTCTATTTTGCCAGAGTTGCGGTTCCAGCACTACATGAAGATGTGCTGCAGGCGATTGTGGCAGCTTTGCAGAAGAGTGCTGTTCACACAATACATCTGACAACAGACATGTGGACCAGTGGCCCAGGCACTGATTACATGTGCATCACTGCACACTGGGTCTCTTTTTCCGGTGTTAAAGCAAGGCTAAACGCAGGTGTTGACCCGGACAAAGTTTTCAAAGCTGCTCGGAAACATGCAACACTAGCCATGTTTGGCTTGGAGAAAAGTCACACAGCAGAAAACCTTTTGGAAGAGTTTAACAAAAAGGTCTTGACAATGCTATCCCCCCTAAAACGCAAGATTGGTTATGTTTCCACGGATAATGGCGCCAATGTAGTTAAGGCCATGTTCATGGGTGACCATGTTAGAGTGCCGTGTTTGACGCACTGTATCAACCTGGTAGTTCAAAAATTCTTGAGTGATAAACAGAGTCCAGCGTTCGAGGTAATGGCCACCTGCCGCAAAATGTGCAACCATTTCAGCCATTCTTTTAAGGCCCGGAAGCATCTGCGGAGACTGCTACTTCAACGTGGAATGCCAGTGAAAGCACTCATCCAGGAGGTGGCAACACGTTGGAACTCAACCTTCTACATGCTTGAGCGTCTGTATGAGCAGTATACGGTACTCGATCACTATTTCTTCACAGAGGGTACATCTCAGAAGGAGGACCTGCGGATGAGTGCGGCGCAATGGGACATAGTTAAAAGCCTGACAGACATGCTTCGTCCTTTTGAGTTCTTCACGCGTGCAGTCAGCCAGGAGGACTGTAATTTGGGAAAAGCTATCCCATTGTTGTGCATGCTGGAGCACCAACTGATGGCGGTGTCTTCTGAGTTTGAAAAAGATGAAAAAAAAAAGACCATTTTATTTTGTCTGAGAAATTATTAGAGCGCCTACGTGGTGATGAACGTCTTCAAAAGATCAAGTCAGATCAGCATTACATTTGTGCTACTATTCTGGATCCACGCTACAAAAAGGCGCTGGCAGGCGAAGCATTCTTTCCTTTTGCTGATGCAGATGTTCAAAAATACAAACATTGGTTAGCCTGGTCAGCCAAGAGGTTTGAAAAAGAACGGCAGGTTATTGAAGGAGAAGCCAGTACATCAGCATCAGCATCAGCAGGCCATCCCCAGTCACAAGAATCCACTTCTGCACCTGTGGCTGGGGCACAAGTGACCTCTCAGCCGTTAAAGACACCGGCAACTGGATCATCTGCACCACACACAATGACAACACTAACAGTGGCTGCGGAGGAGGATTGGCTAAGTTTGATGGGGTATGGTTCTTGAAAAAATGTCACAGGCACAGCAAAAAGTAAGCAAAGTGGAGGAACAGTTTATGACCTTGAGTCGATGGTGCAGGACTATCTGAATGACTCAACAGAGGTCTTCCTTAATGATGAGCCATTGCAGTATTGGCATGGCAAAAAACAATTGTGGCCACAGCTCTTCAACCTGGCTATAAACTATTTGTCTTGCCCACTCGCAAGTGTGTCTTCTAAACGTGTTTTCAGTGCTGCTGGTGGCATTGTAACTCCCAAACGGAGCCGCCTCTCGCCCAAAAATGTGGAGCGGCTGACAATGATCAAGATGAATCAGCACCTCATACCACCAGATTACAAAGTACGAGAAAGCACGCCGCTTGAAGACGAGGAGGACGGCAACGTAGATGAGGGGATTTTTTCTCTGTTCGGTGGCACTGACCTCATTTAGCCTGAATTCGCAGAGTATGATGACGAAATCTTGTTCTTATTCCCTGACACCGAGCCCTGAAAATGAGACAATCAATCAAGAACTTTCTTTTTCGTCCTTATTCACTTTTATTCCTGTGTGCTTTGTGTCTCTCTTTCTTTGTTTTGCACAGTTAATTTAATTCAAACTTTAATCACCTAATCCCAAAAACAAGACCATCATCAGAACTGTCTTCACTTGTTTGCTTATTGATTTGAAGGTGCCGCAGTCTACATTCCTCAGGTTCACAAGTTCTGAAGAACATGCTCCTCTATCCTCCTCCTCCAGACTGCGATTTCCCTCCAAGCAGAGTGCTGGATTACGCCCAATGAAGAAAGACTCAGCACTTGTGGGGGTGTTGTACTTCTTTGCGGGTGAGTTGACGGATTTGGGCCCATTGCTGTGAAGCTCTAATAATGGACAAAAGTGTTTTGGACCAAATATGAGGTGGAAATTTCTTGCCGTTTTTGCTGACTTGCTTGACTTTGAGGTGCTCTTTGGCGGGGTTCCGGGTGTTTGTGGGTAATTTTTGTTGTCTGTCGAAGCACTGCTGCGAGCCTGCGACAGTCTAATCTTGATTGCATTTGCTTTTCAGGAAATCCGTGCTGGAAAACAGGAGTTATGATGATTGATGATGATGATGATGACCTAGCTGCACAGCGCCGCGTTTGGACCGAAGGCCGAGAGACATTGTAAGTATGAGATTTAGCTTTTTCGCTGTTTGGGGGTGTTGTCGGGTGTTTTTTTGCGGGTGGGTTGGCGGGTCTTGCCTGGGGCATTCCTGGGAAGGTCTAATACCGGATAGAAGTGTTTTGGACAAAATCCATAAGGAACAGCCTTTTTTTTGCTATTTCTTCTGACATCTTGCTCAATGTAGCGTTTTGGGGGGCTTCCTGCTGTTCGTGGGTGGGTTGCGGCCGGGGTCTCTGTCGAAGCACTGCTGCGACAGTCTAATCTTGATTGCATTTGCTTTTCAGGAAATCCGTGGTGGAAAACAGGAGTTATGATGATTGATGATGATGATGATGACCTAGCTGCACAGCGCCGCGTTTGGACCGAAGGCCGAGAGACATTGTAAGTATGGGATTTAGCTTTTTCGCTGTTTGGGGGTGTTGTCGGGTGTTTTTTTGCGGGTGGGTTGGCGGGTCTTGCCTGGGGCATTCCTGGGAAGGTCTAATACCGGATAGAAGTTTGTTGGACAAAATCCATAAGGAAACACCAGTTTTGGCACTTTTTGTAAGTTAGGGTTCGTTAGGGTTAGCCCTAGCAGCAGGATTGCATGTGTTTCGGGGGGTTCTATTGCAACGCAGTACTGTTGTTGTAGAGCACTGTTGGAGCGATGCTGGCTATGGATACTTTTGCTTGCTTGCAAGTGGTTTGAATACAATCCACGGTCTGTATTTGGGCCTACTGTTACTTTCAAAGTACGTTTTGTAACCATTTTTCTGCTAGGCATCGTTTTTGGAGATCTGATTGGGGTTCTTCTACATTTTTGCGACTGGCTTTAGTAAGGGTCTTGGTGGGAGCATTGCTGGGAAGGTCAAATTTTGTTCTAAAACACAGTAGTACACCTACCTTGAGGGGAAAGATCCGCTATAATATTTTGGCCATACTTATTGATCCTTAAAAAGGTGACTCAGACAGAGCACGCAATTTCAAAAATATTGTACTGTCTATTAGGGAAATCAAAGTGTCACTTTTTGAACCACACAGCGTACATACCTTTTATTTATTTATCAGTGGTATTGTAATAGCACTTCCTGTTTTCCGTTCAATAATTACAGGCCGGGTTTCAGTCAACATCCGCCAGGCAGGCAGTGGACAGGGTGTCTTCTGTCAGTGGTCACCACATTGATGGACGAAGCGTCAGCTGGAATGGAGGAGTGCCGCCAATAAGAGGAATTGTTTGCTGCATGCAACTTACTTACCAAATTCAACAGGACAACTCCAACAACATACGCAATACAGATACAGTATCCATTGTTGTCTTTTATTCTATGAGTGTGACTGCATGTGCTTACCTTTAGTTTGTAACCAAAGATTGTCTGTATCTTCAATTATTGTTTGTCCATGCTCTGCTTTTTTTTTCTTCTCTCAACAAAACCTACCCAAAAAGAAACCCCCATTCCCATCCATTTTACAAACCCTAACCCTCTTCCCCCGGGCTGTGTTGTTTTGCTTGATGTCTGACTAAAATGACATCAATAATTCCACACACTTGCTGGGGAGGATAAGGTCATAGCAACAGGCTGGTGAAGGAATACGAGGATATCTTCTAGACTTACTCAGCTTCAGTACTATATCTTCTAGTAGTAGTAGCCAATGTCAAATAAATTCAACGCAAGTACTAGTTATACTTGCAAGCAAATACTTTACCATTTGTTAGGCTACATTATGGCACTGTTCTAGTGTACTGTCACCTGCTATTTTCTCGATCGTACCGTAACCGTTGTAATGCTACAGTAAGGAGGACAAACAAGGTTTTGTTTTCTTTTTTTCCATAGGCATGCAACTGCCACTGTGTCACACCACTAGTACCACCGCAATGAGGAAATGTCACCCGCCCAGGATTGACAACGTTAATCCCCATTTCACCTGGAGCCAGCCCTGGGCCTAGCCCTAATTTCTAACACAAATTACAGGTAAGATAAGCGTTTGGTGGGAGGTAGTATAATGGAGTATTATTTCGGAGTAGACAAGAGATTGACGGTTGTACTACTAAAGTCCTACGACTGTTCAGGAAAACAAAGTTACTGTTGCCCCCCACCCACCAGACTGAAAAGCAGTAAAAAACAGGTATGGTCAGATAAAGTTTAAAAATATATTTATTTAGCCCTAACAAAATAATCTCCCTCACCCACCCTAACCCCAACGATTGTCTCTGAAACGTCCCAAAACGATCCCAACTCCCAAATCCCACCCCCCAAAAGTCTATAAAAAAAGGGCAAGGGACACTCCACTACTGGAGGGTGCTGGTGCTGGTGCATGATGCGGCATGGGCATCATACTCCTTGCGGAGGGTGGCAAGCTCGGAGCGGAGGCCCTTAACCAAGTTCTTATACTTCAGGACCTCCTGCTACAGGTTGGACATGCGGACTTGTAGGCGGCGTTGGCGGTCCTTGCAGCTCCTGTGGGGGGCAGCTGGTATTTCGGTTGCTTGGCGGTGGCGGTCATCTTTCTTAGCCCGGCTCGGTCCTGCTGGCTTAGTCACGGAGGAGGATGCAGTGGTCACAGTCGAGGATGTCGTTGTTGCCCCGCTCGACTGCGTGTCCTCCTCCTCCTCCAGGGCCACCAGCCGCCGATATTCGGCGACAGTGGCCTCCAGCCTCCGTTGCCGGGCCAATCTAGCCTGCTCCCTCCTTGTTGTTGATTTGGAAGGAGCAACTATATGAAGAAAGAAAGACATAGTCTGTAACCAATGCTCCTTATTAATAACACAAAGTGATTGAGCCGAAAGTTGGGTCACAGAGTACAAGTAGCAAATTGAAAGCACAGTACATAACTATTGAGGACAGTATCTATGTAACCTCCCACTTCTGCATCCTTGCTCTAACATTAGTGGTAGTTTAATGAACAAATTCTACGACCACTATGGACTTCCATTACAGTCGACTATGACAGTACACCAGTCTTATTCTTCTTCTTCTCTCTTGTTTAGGGAAATTGTTACGTTATCTTATGCAAGCCGGCAGAATGACATGGACAGCACAGTGAACTTGCACCCGAGAAAAAAAGTTGCACACCATGATGAGTGAGACAGACTTGCGTTACTGTACCGGTCCAGTACATGCAGGTGGTGAAGCTATCACTTTTCTATTACGGGTGGCACTGAGAATACTCTGTTACAAGGGCTACTGCTTAATTAATTTACCTTTCACCCTACAGTGCAAATGAGTACTAGAAAAGGAAAATGAAGAAGCTAACTAATTTGATTATCTATCACTTCACATGGGACGTATTTGATGACATATGAGATGACTTTAGGTGCTTTGCTTAATATTGAGTGAACAGTGATACACCCACACATGAATGACGTACTACAAGTAAACTAAAGTTATTAAGAGAGGTACGGAGTGTCCACCGTAATAACCAGATATATGCTGTGATTGCAAACGCAATACAAAGTACTGCTACTATTCATGGTAGTATTGGACACATTTACAATTTCTTTTCCTTGCCTTCCCTGCACTGGAACGGACGTGCGGGTGCGGTGGTACATGCTCTTCAAGGTAACACTTACTTCACCTGGCGACCATCTACTCTCTCTAGATACACATGTGCTATCTAAGACTCAGAGAATACCATGCTCCGGGCATCCATTCAGTCAAAGTATACGCACACATACAGTTTCTGTTTCACCCACCCAGGCTGCTGTCCTTCCACCCATCCTTGCTTCATCATTGACCCAGCCATGCACCATACCATATTCTTTCCTTCCCAGCCACCTCGGGGGCCAAGCAAACACATATCGTTCTTCTTTGCCAGCCATCATACAAGTTCGCGTCCCACTTACTTACACCCTTCTTTCGCTTTTCGTTCATCCCATCCATCACGTTCGTCTAAGAACTTATTGGGATTCTTCTCACCAAAAACTTCACAGCTAAGTCGAAGTACATTTCGAGGAGGCTACTACCTGGTTGATTTGTAATTGTAATACACCCGTGCAGAAAGCACACTATGCAGTCTTCAATCTCAATAAGTAAGGAATATATAGCTTACCTGTTTCCGCCACCACCGTTTGAACCCCCACAGGACCGTCCGCCGGCTCTTGCACCGCCTCCTCCCCAGAGTCCTCCGAGTCCTCGCCCAACACAGCCACCTCCGCGCTGGCCCCGTCACCAGATGTTACACCTACGAAGTACATTTAAGAATGTTAGAATACACCACTCACTACTATATAATATTTGGTCTAGGAGAAATGTTAAAAAAACAGAATACAATGTAATAATTTGTGACTGTCTACTCCATAGTAAAAATGTCCCATTTTCCAGGGAAGGCTGTTGTCTTGCTGCACTTTTATGCACAACTGATGAATGCTTGCTTTTGATTTTTAACACGCACCACTTTTTCTCCTAACAGACAGAAGCTTGACTCCTAAGAACACGACCAGGATCAAGTTCAAACCAGGTGAGAGCGCGGCTCGACCACAAGAAATGTGTCCAATTTATCGTAAGCACTAACCACTTTTCCATTTTCAGTTAAATAGTTTTATGACAAAGTAGTTTTTAATAAATGTGTTTACTTTTAATAAAGCTTTTAAACTTAAATAGACTCTGTGGTTTTTGTTCCTCCAGACTAGAGTGGATGAGCTAAAGGTTTTGGAATTTTTGCAAGCATGAGTGCCTCTGACACTTCTTGACTGTGCTGTGACTCCGTACTACTCTCTTGTCCTGCGTACGATAATCTAGAGATCATTGGGGATCTATAATCGGTGACTTCGGGAGCTGAATGACTCTGCCACACTATCTAGTCAGTAAGGAGACAGTGCATAGAGGTATTGCTGAATATAATGGGAGTCCAATGGAATTGCCAAATGTCCAATCTTAGTTAGCTACACAGACAGACTAATAAGAATAGTCTAGTAATACCACAGGGAGTCATATTCGAGGCAGGATAAGAATTTATATCCAGTCTACAAGAAGATCAAAGACGATTTAGAAAAAATCGAATGAGGAACGCTAGGAAAAAATAGGTACTGTTTATTAAAATGTAAACTTACTGGGGCCAGCAAAGGAGCCCTCGCCTGCCCGATCCTGGCCTGCATCCTCAGCACCCTCCTCCTGTGTCCTCTTGCCCTTGGGGGGAGCTGATGTACAACATGAAAGAAAGAAAAACCAGAAAACATGAATGAGATTTTTCAACCAAATCAAACATTTCAAAAGAACAATAACAAAATATTTTGGAAAAATAGCAAATAGATAGACAACTATTCCACGGGATCTATCTCATGTGGTATACTACGTTATTCGTATTGCCTGATTTGCGGAACGTTGACTTAGAAAGTTCCTATGTAACTCAATAAACAGACTACTAAAGAGGTTTGCCTAGGCCTGGCACTGCAGGCAGCAGTGCGCAGCACGCGAAGTGACAGACAAAGTCCATCCTGCTTGCAGATCAGTGAATACTCAAACTATCAATCCACCCGCCACCACCGCCACTATTTCTTCTTATAGCCATGTGTCTAAAGGAAGGACTGGACTTCAGTCTGTTGGGGCTGATTTAGAAGTCCCTTGCGGAAGTTGCGGCTCATTTTCCTCCATTGTTGCGTGCCTTTTGTGACGCAGCGGCAGAACAAAAGACTCGCCATGGTGTTGGTGCGGCGTATATATTAAAAAAAAACACATATGGGCATATGGGCGATGCATCACGTTGTAAAGCCCTGCGCCATCAGGGGGCGTTCCGGCGCAAGGGAGGGCGTACCTGCGCAGGAACGAATCCTAAAAGTGGCTGAGGGAAATCGACAAGATGTCAATCAGTCACTTTTAGGACAATGATGCATGACTCAAACCCTGCGCGCTTGAAGCCGACGTACGGCTTGATGCAGCATTGGGGAGATAGGGTACCCCAGAGCATTGCTGGAGCTGCGCCATCGTTGGCACGCAACTCCAGCAATGCGCTGCCTTTACGGCACAGATGCGTAAGGCTTCTGTGACGTTTTGGGCCAATGGGTGGTGGTGGCATGGCACACAATTACTGCCGCATCCCTGCTACTTTGCAGGGATGCGCCGGTAATTGAAAATATGACCCTTACTGTCTAGCATTACGCAGTTCTTATCTTTACACTACACTCATACATAATTTCTCAGGCCAATGAAATGCTTCTGAACACAACATACAAAACAAAGAAGCATAGTAGCAAGCAAGGCTACTGAGAAGGAGAGCAGTGCACCTGAAATGCATAGAAGATTTTGAAATATAATTTACCTCAATGTAATCGGCAGCATTATTGCTCTTGGTAAAGAACAAAGATTTGCAAATAACAGAGCAGGATAAAACAGAGTAGTAAATGTACTACTACTACTACTCACCAAGCCCGGGGACCTCTACGCCGAGCGCGTCCAGCAAGTCCCGCTCCCGGTCCATGACATCGGTCCAGCGGTGGGTGGCCTGGTTATATGTGCGCCGGACCCCAGAGATCTTGTACATGGCCCGGTACACCTTCTCCCACCGCTTGCGACGCTCCCGGATGCCATAGCCAGTCGCGATCTTGCCGCCTCCCAGGATCGTCTTGGGGAGGCGGCGCTGGACGTGGAAGATCAGTGCCGCCACTTCCTCCGCGCTGAAGATCTCCCTCGGGACCACTTGCTCCCCCCTTAAACGCCCGCACGGGAGCCGGGCACGGGGTGCGGGACCCTTCCCCTTCTCAGGGTGCTTCCCGGCTCCCTTTACCATGGTCTGGGCAGAAATAGAGTTAAATGATAAACAAGAAATAGAATAGTGAAGAAGAAAAGAAAAGAGTTTAAAAAAGTAGTTTAAAAGTAACTAAAAGCTGCAGAAAACACAAAAATATAGAGCTAGAAAAATAGAGGGATAGATAATAAGTAAAATTAGATCAAAAAAACTTCAAACAAGCAAAGGATGGCAGAGATTGAGAGAGGATAGAGAAAGCATGCCCAGAACCATAGCAATGAATGAGAAACAAGATGGCCGCGCCCGTTCACGACCGCGTGGGTAAGTTCGCGTGAGATTTTCCTTGCGAGTACGCGCGAAATTGTACTAGCGAGCAGCACACTTTGCGAGATTACACATAGCGGCCGGAAACGGAATTACGTCACGCCAACAAGATGGCCGCGCCCGTGTACGACCGATAGGGTAACTTGGCAAACGTATAGCTAGAAGCGCCTCGCGAACACGCGCAAGATCACGCGAACATACACGTCGCACAAAAAACAATTTTGTATTCGCACGTATTCGCGGCTTCCGAAATCGATCTCGCACGGATTCGAGCCCCAAAAAACGCGCGAAATTGCAGAAAAAAACGATTTTAGCTAAACTGAAAGCAATGAGCAGGTGCAAAAGTTCAAACTTAACATTAGTAACATTCAAGGTAGTGCTTCCTGAGGGGCCCCTCCAGAGTTTGCAACTATTCTATGACCCTGCTATGACCCAAACAGCAGGCTCATAGAATAGCTACAAGTAGACCATAAAGGTCCTGTGAAAAAAAATTTCACTGCAACAAAAAGCAAATTACAGATAAGGAAGGAAGCAGGTGCCAGCCAGACTGGAAGTTTCAAAATTACTGACACATTAATGACCCACAAATTAATTGATGGCAGTTGAAGAAGGGCAGGTGTGCTTGCTTTTTTCAACCACCATAATCTACAGTGATAAATAAACCTAATGGGTGGCAGTGAGGATGTACCAGAGGGTGGCATGGGTGTCCCAGAGGGTGGCAGTGGTGAAACAGAGGGTGCTGTGAACCTGTGATGATAAACCAGACGTAGAAACAACATAGTCGCGGCCGTTGCGAGCCGAAAAGTAAGTTCGCAATTGCGAACTTGTCCCAAAATCGGCGCGAACGCGCGCCAACACAAAAAACGGGAAAATCCGCAAATCCGCTAGAGTTCGCGGTTCTTCGCGGATTGCGAATCCGTAAATCCGCAAGTTCGCGTACGCGAGATCCGCTAGATCCGCCCATGCGATTTTTTTGAGCATGCGTAGGATGTTGAAGTATGATGATGAAACGGCGTTGACTTGTCTGGTCATCGAGAGGGAGGAGTCTAGGATGAAGCCCAGGTTCCGTGCGTGATCTGTAGGTATGGGTGCTGTGCCCAGGGCCGGTGGCCACCATGTGTCGTCCCAAGCAGAGGGGGACGATCCTAAGATGAGGACTTCCGTTTTGTCCGAGTTTAGTTTTAAACGACTGTTCTTCATCCATTCGGCTACTTCTTTCATTCCTTCGTGTAGATTGGTTTTGGCGGTGTTGGGGTCTTTGGTGAGGGAGAGTATTAGCTGGGTGTCGTCAGCGTAGGAGATGATGTTGAGGTTGTGTAGTCGCGCGATGAATGCGAGGGGACTCATGTAAACGTTGAAGAGGGTGGGACTGAGTGATGATCCTTGAGGTACGCCGCAGATGACTTTGGTGGTCTTTGATTTGAATGGGGGGAGGCGGACTCACTGGGTTCTTCCGGCGAGGAACGAGATGATCCAGTCCAACGCTTTTCCTTGTATTCCGACGTTGCTGAGGCGTTGTATGAGGGTGTTGTGACAGACTGTGTCGAAGGCGGCGGAGAGGTCAAGTAGGATGAGGGCAACTGTTTCTCCGTTGTCCAGTAGCGTTCGGATGTCATCTGTAGCAGCGATGAGGGCGATTTCGGTGCTGTGTTTGGCTCAAAAGCCGGACTGTGAGGGGTCGAGTGAATTGTTGGATTCAAGGAAGGCGGCGAGCTGACTATTGACGGCTTTCTCGATGACTTTGGCCGGGAAGGGGAGGAGTGAAATGGGGCAGTAGTTCTTAAGTTCAGAGGGGTCCGCTGTGGGTTTCTTCAGGAGGGCGCTGAGTTCCGCATGTTTCCAGCTCTCTGGGAAGGTAGCGGAGTTGAAGGAGCAGTTGATGACATCGCGGAGATGGGGTGCGATGATGTAGTCTGCTTTGTTGAAGATGTGGTGGGGGCATGGGTCAGTTGGTGAGCCTGAGTGGATGGAGTTCATCAGACGGATGGTGTCTTCAGTAGTGATTGGGTTCCATGCGCAAAGGTTGTGAGAGTGTTGTTTTCGGTTCGGAGGTGGGTGGAGTGGGTTGTTCCTCCGACAGGTTTTCAAAGCTGTTATGAATGTCGGCGATTTTGTTGTGGAAGAAAGAGGATAGGGAGTCGCAGAGGTCTTGGGAGGGAGTGATGTCGTTGGTGCCGGCAGTGGGGTTGGTGAATTCTTTGACGATGTTGAATAGTTCCTTGCTGTTGTGGGCGTTGTTGTCGAGTCGATCCTTGAATGCTGATTTCTTGGTGGATCGGATCAATTGGTGGTATTTGCGGGTGGCATCCTTGAAGGTGGTCAGGTTGGTAGTGGTTGGGTTTTTTCTCCAGGTTTTCTCGAGGGTACGACATAACTTCTTGGATTTCTTAAGGTCGTCGTTGAACCAGGGGGCCTTTTTGCTACCTTGGTGGTTTTTCAAGGGTGCTAATTCATTAGCGCTGTGGGTGATCCATTGTGTGAGTTTGGTGGCAGCTTGGTTTGGGTTTGATGATGTGGCAGGGGGGTTTTGGTTAAGCGAGGTGAGGAGATGGTCGGTGGTGATTTTGTTCCAGTTTCTTCGAGGAATCGGTTGTGGGGGGTTGTGGGTCGGGGTCTTTTTGTAACTGAAGTGAACGCAGCTGTGGTCCGTCCAATGGAGAGCTGTGGTGTGATCGAAGTAGATGTGTTTGCTGGAGGTGAAGATGGGGTCTAGCGTGTGTCCGGCAAGGTGGGTGGGGGTGTCAACAAGTTGTTTCAGTCCGAGATTGTTCAGGTTGTCCAGGACTGTGGTAGTGTTGCTGTCGTTGTTCTTTTCCAGGTGGAAGTTTAGGTCTCCCAGTAGAATGTAGTTCTCGGAGGTGAGGGCATGTGGGCTGACGAAGTCAGTGATGTCTTCGTTGAATTGTGTGCAGGATCCTGGTGGTCTGTAGATGAGGGTGCCTCTAAGTGTGGTCCTGGGGTCGGTGTGGATCTGGAAGTGAAGGTGTTCGGCAGTAGGGAGGTTATCGACGGAGCTGGACACCTGCTCGGTCCACAGACACGCCACTGAACTCTGGGACAGCTCTGGGACGGTTCCTCCGCCATTGTGGCAGACGGTACCGACCCCCGACAGGATGGCGGACGGACATCCTAATGGACCTCTATATTGCTTCACAACATTTCGATAGCGTTTAAAAGTCACAAACCGAAGTTGCATGTAACTCCCCAGCCACAACAGAACAGAACAGCTTCTTGATCCTTGACATATTTTTATTTTCTAAAGTATTAAGAGGCTGCCACTTGCAAAAAGGCGTTTTCCTGTATAATTGAGGCCAAAGGGCCCGTGACTGGAAGACGGCATTGGTGCTTGGAAAAACCATGCATATATTACATGCAACTTCAGGTCGTGCAACCAACCCTCAGATGTTCCCTAGGGAGCACCCATTAGTTATCACTTATGGGTGGAAAGATGTTTGCATTTTTGGTGGACTCTCCCCAGTCCTAACATGCCCATCCCCATGCCCAAAATATTCACATTCTGACTTTGATAATTAAGACCAGAATGACAAGGTATAAGGTTCAAAATTTAGGTGTGGTACATTGGCGTAATTCAAATCAGGACAGTTCTCTGTCATTGAATATTAGGAACCTACCACTTGTGCTTAAAAAGCATCCTAGGACATCTCAGATTTCACACCACAACGGCAAACATCATATATGGCACAGATATATGTCTGATTTTAGCCATTTTCACATTGCAAGATAAAGTAATTTTTTTTCTGAAAGTTCATTTTATAATTGACGAGATTTTCAAGAGAATAAATAAAAGAAAATGTCTGACGTTTATTTCATTTTCAATCTATTTCTTGACTTTGGCCTGTGCACTGTGTGAGAGTTTCTTGATACTTTCAGAGGAGGTGATGTCGCTTTACAAAGAGACCTCTTTTACATATGCATTCTCTGTCTTGGCAGATCTAGGGTCATTAGTATAATTGGCTGAGCATATCACCTAAAACATTCCCAGAGAAATCATAATAGTGGCTTATGTTTATGTTTTAAAGAGAAATAGACACTTTTTGATAGTTTGTTCTTGATCAATACGCACTTTATTAGACTTGTGATACAAAAGTACACACCATTTTTCAAACTTGTGATACCAAAGTACTAATGATGCCTTTTTATACCTAGTCGAAAATACTATTAAGTGATTACCTATGGGCAAGGGAATAATCTTCTCCATTCAATCCATCTGGAAAAATAAAGGGAAATATCATACAGCAGCAAATGGCATCTCCCCTATGTGTTCACAGTAAAGTGATAGGGGAAATGAGCCATAGGTGAACTCATAAGCACAGAATTTTGTGCAACATTAAAATTTCAACAAAATTAGAAATGGTTCCAAAATGACAATTAGGGCTGGCAATGCCACAAGAAAGCATCATAAATTATCTCTGCATTTAAAACATCCTTGTGGTTGGCACTAGAGCAAACAAACACCTGGCAATGTTCCTGTAGGCAGAATGGAAATTAGATTGACTGTTTTGAAAAAAAATGCTTAAAATAGTAATGAGACATACTCCAGAGCTTCTCATTTCAAGGTTGGATGACCTACTAAAAAAAGTCTGTTTGCACTGGCTCAACAAACACCACTGGAAGCAACTCATACATACACATTTCATCCACTGCCTGAACATTTTAGAAAGTTTCACATCCGTTACATAATAAGGCACTATGCTAACCAAAAGCATTAAAATGGCTATTTTAATGCCAGGCATACATTTGGGAAGAAGTCTCTAATGGCCCAACAAGATGACAGATAGAACAGACATAATGAGGAAAATCGACCTAAGCTGGCTGCGTTGAAGACAAAATGGCTCCCTGACAGTAAGCTTCATTGATTAATGAGCAACTCACACGATGCTTTCTGTAAACTGTAAATGCTGTCAAATAATTTGCTATGAAAAGTTGTAGTAACACAGAAAAAAACTGTTAGCAGAAAGGCATGCTCAAATGTAAAATACTACTGTTGGTCTAATGGTGTTAGTATTGGCAGATCATGCTGACATCTTGTATTAGAAGTGCATCCTGCTCAGGGCAATGCTAATGCAGACTATGATGCATGTGCCAACATGCCACAAACACCCTGCATAAAATCCAGAGCGTTAGAGGTCATATTTATTGCCTTCCTCAGTAAAATCACTTGATTCACTGATCCCCTGTTCTGTCCAATTTAGCGTTGCCCTTGAGAAAAATGTGTTCGGGCAGGTTAAATGCCAAACTAAGTGTAGTATGAGTAATAAAGCACATGTAGAACTATAAAAAGTGTAAGGATATGAAACTTTAGTAATACGCAGTAAAACCTAATTAAGCTTGAAACATTGACTCCATTCTGATTTACTGATGTCCAGAACTCACTGAAATGAAAACGCCTAGAAGATTGGAAAATAACTGAAATACGCATTTGAATGAAAAGGGTTTTTTAATTTTATGGCTTACTAAAAACTGAAAGCTGACCACTGGAGTTATTAATTTTGAAATGTCATCTGTTGTGTATGTAATATATTCAAAATCTAAATGCACATGACATAGAAAACGCAAGGTTAGGGCATCTAGCTTTTAGCTTCTTCTCTGAATCAATTGAGAATGTAACCTCCAAGAAACAAACCTCTGTCATTATCATCTTTAGAGCTAAGCTATATGAAGAATTCAAGGTGAGTTGTTTTTTCTTCCTTCTTCAAAGACATAGATAAAGTTTGGTTGTCTGCGTTACCATGCTGAGAACACACATAAGACAAATGGTCTCCAAAGATTTTGTGGTGCCCCAAATATATGTCATCAGTGGTATATTAGGCAACGTTTTGCCTAACCACTTTTTTTAATATCACAGGATCTTGTGACAGGAGTGTTTGTCACTCTTTAAATGTACAAACTGCATTTGAGGTACTAAAACAAAATACCAACACACCATCTACTTATAATAACACTACACAATAGCCCAACAGATGTACAGCAAAACACAGCAACCCAAATAACATACAATAACATAACAGGAAAATATGCAACCTAACAGCTCGGTGCAACAATACACAACAAGGTACAACACATAAAATACAGCAAAACAATACAGTAAACGAACAACAACACAGCACAAGATATCAGCATAACC
Source organism: Lissotriton helveticus (assembly GCF_964261635.1). Lineage (NCBI taxonomy): Eukaryota > Metazoa > Chordata > Amphibia > Caudata > Salamandridae > Lissotriton > Lissotriton helveticus. The sequence continues at coordinate 648,457,747 of NC_136069.1, forward strand.
AATAGCAACGCCACTCCAAAACAAAAGACTACACACATACTATATCAAATTAAAAAGAAAAGCTCCCTGCAGCAATTCCTATCAGAAAAATACAAATAACACAATAATATATACAACTGGCTGTAGCAGTACGAGGGGACCCAAGGTGGTGACCGTGGACTTGTGCATTTTCTTGGGGATTCCTTCACCACCCACCTACCTGCACATGATTGTCATGCCCGCAACAACTTGTTCCTCACTTCCCCACACCACCGACCCAGATGCACAAACATTTTGCTTTCTGGGAGTTGAAGTCTGTGCATTTATCTCAGCGACCAACAGGTGTGTTGAATCAGCATGGGGGAGGAGATTTCAGGGCGTGCAAGCACTTATTGAGCAGCAGGACTTGGGCAAGAGAATGAAGGACGCTTTGCAGTGAAGGGCGCTGAGGAAGGCGCAATGCCGAAATGCATCCGCCGCCACTGTGATATGCTCAATAAAGCGTGTTAACCCCATTGGACTCCCCTCTGGCCTCTGATTTCTTCGTGAGGTGGGATGTGAAGTCATATATATATATATATATATAAATATATATATATATATATATATATATTACCTACTGGCGGTCGCCAGTAGGTATATATAGTTAGGATTTTTTCTCTATGGGATTTTTGAAAATTCTATGTCTAATAACTTTGGCGTTTGTGGACGGAATTGGCTGAAATTTTCTGGAAAATGGAACATTTTGTTTCTGAGCAGCCCCTGAAGATTTGGGGGGGGTTCGTCAAGGGGGGGCTGAGAAAAAAGGGGGGTCCCAAAACGTGTTTTTAACATTGAGTTTTCCATAGGGCGGTTGGCCTCACTTTTAGCCCGAACGGCTGAATGGATTTGCACGAAACTTGGCAAAATTGTAGGGACTGGTAGCCCGATGTGCCTTTTGTAGGTCTCAATATATGTGCTCCAGTGGATTTTGAGAAATTAACGTTTAAAAAAAGATATATATCTGTAACAGCGGACCGGGCAGCGCCCCGGTTCGCGGACCGGGGCGCGTACCGGAACTTCGCGTAGCGAAGCTGATTGGTTCTCCGGTGTCTGTCAACATTCTAAACAGTCCGGAGCGGCCGCCATCTTGTCTCTCGGTAGGATTGAGAGACAAGAGGAGGCCAAAACAAAGGGGGAAATAACCATAAGGGGGCATAGTAGATCCTCCCTGACCCCCTAGGTTTAATGTGGAGGCTTTAAAAGGGCCCCGCGGGGGGAAAAAAATAATTTTTTTTTTGTTTTTTTGCGTGGGTAGCGCCCGGTCCGCGAACCGGGAAGCGTTCTGGGCAGCGTACTGCAATGAAAAATGAATGATAGACTTTTTAAATGCTGTATGTTAATTGATTGTTGGTTTTGTTGATTATTTTTTATTTTCTTTATTTTTTAAGCATTTTTTTTTATTGTGATTGTGTTTCATAATTTATTAAACTTTCTAACATTTCATTGTCAGAAATTTCATAATTATCATTGAATATACATTGTAGTCTCTGAGGGTGTAAAATGTCCTCATTTTCAAGGAGGTTATCTACTGCTTGTACACATTGCAGTAGTTCTTTGTCCCAAGTTTCATCGAAAAATTCAATATCATTTTCATCAATGATTTCTTGGCTGCTCTCTTGCAGGACAATTTGAAATTCAACTTTCTGTTCGCCTTCCATTTTGCCTGAAATTTAGATTAAAAAAATATATATTAGTAGAGATAGGGCACTGTTGGGATTAATTTTAGATAGGCAGTTTTTATCAGTGAATTTATCTTTGGGCAGTGTATAGTATCAGAGTGGAAGTAGGAATATAAAAAAGTGTATGTGATTTAACGTAAGTAAATTCATAATTATACAAGAGAAGCCTAACTCCATCCATAACTATAACAGAGGAGTCTATCTAAATCTATAACTACTACAGAGGGATAGTATATAACTATCAGAAAAAGTTTACCATATTAACTTATAGTGCACAATATACTTCAGTTTTAAAAATAAAAACTTACCTTTAGAAAGAAGTTGAAGGAATTAGTGAAAATACTATTGAAATGTACACCAAGAAGTAGTAGTCAAAATGGCTGTGTTTTCTTCTCTTCCTTTATATATATTCAGGTATATAACCAATGAAATGTCAGGTAAAAAAAGTAGAAAATGAAAGTAACATATTAATTGGTTGTCAATTCCAACACTTCAGATGTGTTTTGTGAAGTAATTTACCTCAGGGTATTTAGAGAGGTCTACAGGCTAAATGGCTAAATGGAATTCCAATCAAATTTGTGAAAATGGTAGGGATTGGTATGTAGTATGAGCTAATCTATATTTGGTGAAATTGTCTCCAGTCGCTTTTCTGTAAACTACTTTCCCACCTTTTTTGATGGTGCGCTTCCCAGGGAGCGACCCGGTACGCGAACTGGTGAGCGCCCCGGTTCGCGAACCTTAAGCGTTACGGGAGTCCACCATTTTGTGTTTCGGTCGAATTAAGATACAAGATGGAGGGCAAATAATGTTCAGAATGGGTAGAAGGGGGCACGGTAGACTTATCTTGACCCCCTAGGTTTTGTGAGGGTGGCTGAGGAGGCTTATATGTGCGAAAAAAACCAATTTTTTAAAAAAAATTCGCGAGGTTAGCTCCCGGTTCGCGTACCGGGAAGCGCCCCAGGGAGCGTACTTTGTTGAAAATTAGTGAAAAATGTTAGAGTAAAATAATAATTGTGAGTGATCAGATGTAGGGTAGCTCTGAGAAGAGCTTTTGGGTTTATGGTACATTTAGGTACTTATAAGTAGGTACCAATGCACAGTCTTAAATTCAGAATGAAAATTCTGTTGCCCTCATCTGAGAAGTGAACTCCATCTCCTCTGTAGATATCTTGCATGTAGTAACGCAAGTTATTGTTGTACAGGGAGCCCATTCCATGGTCTCTCATGTAAGCTGAAACAGATTTGTTTACATGCTTCCTCGACTTCTCAATTTGTGGACAAAATTGGTTTGACCACCTCCATTTCTGTCTTTGGCATATATTTGAATATACCAAGGCAGTCTGAGGAAAAAGTGCCATCAATTGCTCAAAGGTGTCCTTTAAAAGCATTTCCAGACCTACCCCAGTCAAAGTGCCCAAATCATTACCTCCACAGTGCACAATTAACAGGTCAGGTTTGGGCAAATGCATAAAGGTTTTCACCAATGGTATCAATTGGTGACATTTTAATCCTCTGTGGCCAAACCACTTAATTTCCACATCTTGTAAATTGAGGTTAGGTAATTTTCTGTTCTCAGCGTACCTTTGAGCCCAATAGATGTAACTATGTCCAACAATCCAGACAGAAAACATGGTGAGAGGAGGTTCTCCTGCAGTCAGATGAAGTGTGGCAATGAAATGGCAGTTGAAAAAATGAGAGTTTAAAATGAAAAAAACTGTGGAGTTTCTGTGTTCATGAAGCAGTAACAGTGATTGGTGGATTTTGATTGCTGAAAACAGAAAGTTAGGGTGCATGGATGTGTTCTTTGAAAGATGTATTTTGAGTGGTCAATAAAAAATCATTAAATGAAAGATTGCAGTGGATACGCAGGTGCACTGAGAGTTCAGAGTTCAATTGCAACATTGTTGTGTGAACTTGCAAACACCAGAAGTCTTCCAAGAGGTGGTTGCCATGCAGAAAAGGCATGAAATGGCAGAGGGGGGAAGGGTTTTCATTTGAAAAAAAGTGAGGGAAGAGTTTTGATTGGGTGACATGAGAGATATGTGTGAAGAATTACAGCATTTCTGTGCTTTTGATAGCTGCAGACTCTGGAGTGCATACCTTTTGCTCTGCTGAAGACAAATTGGTGTGTTTCTGAGACTGTTTTCAAACTCAAAGTATTTGCTAAGGTGAGAAAATATTTCTTTAATTTAGATAGAGAATAGTGTGCTTTAAGGAAAAAATTATGAATTATGTGGCGCAAATTGCTTGTAAATATGCTCCCATCTGTGCATGGAAAATTTAGATTTTGAATGTTTGTGTTACATAGCCATGTTAAAAGTGATACAAACATGCTGCAAAGGCAATTAAAAAACGCTTTTATGTGTCTTAAGGACATTTTAAGTAATTTTCCCATGTGCAGTGTTTTGAAATTATGATTTGAAAATCGTTTTTGGGGAAAAGGAATTGTTTTTAAATTTATGACAAGGACATAATGGTGTATGCTTCTTTATACGGCAATTGACTGTCCCTGATGTTATTTTTCCCATTTTAATGTAAGACCTTTCTCTGTGGCGCAAATTGCTTGTAAATATGGTCCCACCTGTGCATGGCAAATTTAGATTTTAAATGTTTGTGTTACATAGCCATGTTAAAAGTGACCCAACCATGCTGGAAAGGCAATCAACACTTTCATGTGTCTTAAGGACATTTTAAGTCATTTCCTCATGTGCAGTGTTTTCAAATTATGATTTGAAAATCGTTTTTGGGGAAAAGGAATGGTTTGTAAATTTATGACAAGGACATAATGGTGTATGATTCTTTATAAGGCATTTCAGTGTCTCTGATGTCATTTTTCACATATTACATTAAAAGACCTTTCCCTGTGGAGCACATTCCTTGTAAATATGCTCCCACCTGTGCATGGTAAATTTAGATTTTGACTGTTTGAGTTACATAGCCATGTTAAAAGTGACCCAAAAACTTGCAAAGGCTTTTAAAAAAAACGTTCATGTGTCTTAAGGACATTTTAAGTAATTTCCCTGTGGGCAGTGTTTTCAAATTATGAATTGAAAATCGTTTTTGAGGTAATGGAATGTTGTTAAAATTTATGTGCGCCATATGCCCCCAAATTTATTTTTCAGGGGTGCAGCAGGGTGTTCTTGAGACACCCCTGCACCTTTGGAAAAATTCCTAATTTGCGATGAGCTAATTGCTAATCGCAAATTGCACCTTCATTCATATGGGCATCCTGGCCCATGGAAATGAATGGGTAATTTGCAATTAGCAATTTGCTCATCGCAAATTTGGAATGGTAAAGAATCGCTATTTATTCCTTAAAATTCGCTATTTTGGAAATGCAAAATAGTTATATGATACATATGGCGGTTGATGTCTAACAAGATAAGAAGCTTAGGGATACATTTATGATGACTGGCGCAACTTACTTCATTGGTAGAGCTTTACATGTATTATGTCCTCTGTATTCTTCATCAAGCGTAACTTTAATCTGCAATCCTGAGTAGGCCTCACCTTAAACAAACCTCTGGATAGGCCACACCTTATCGTCATCATGAATTAATCATTTAAAATGCTAGGGACAGATTTATGATAGGTGTATGCCTCTTTTGCGCCACTTACAAAACACTGTCCACGGGGAAATGACTTAAAATGTCCTTAAGACACATGAATGTGTTTTTTTAAAGCGTTTGCAATTTTTTTGGGTCACTTTTAACATGGCTATGTGACTCAAACAGTCAAAATCTAAATTCACCATGCACAGGTGGGAGCATATTTACAAGGAATGTGCTCCATGGGGAAAGGTCTTATAATGTAATATGGGAAAAATGACATCAGAGACACTGAAATGCCTTATAGAGAAGCATCCACCATTATGTCCTTGTCATAAATTTGCAAACCATTACTTTTCCCCAAAAATGATTTTCAAATCATAATTTGAAAACACTGCACATGTGGAAATGACTTAAAATGTCCTTAATTCAAAATTTGCTATTCCTTATTTTGTGATTGCACTGAAGGATTTGCAAATTTTGCGATTCCTTAAATGTAATGTATCAAACAAAAAATATGTAAAAAATGACATTAAGGATTTGGAAACTACCACCAACTTCTAGTTTGTGGTAATTTGCGAATTCTTTTCAAAAAGCATTTTTTTCCAAAAAACAAAAGGTGCCATATGACGCCAATACATGTCCTTAGGGCATGTATGTGCGCCATATGCCCCCAAATTTCTTTTTCAGGGGTGCAGCAGGGTGTTCTTGAGATACCCCTGCACCCTTGAAAAAATTCCTATTTTGTGATGAGCTAATTGCTAATCGCAAATTGCACCTTCATTCCTATGAGCCTCCTAGCCCATGGAAATGAATGGGTAATTTGCAATTAGCAATTTGCTCATTGCAAATTAGGAATGGTAAAGAATTGCTATTTATTCCTTAAAATTCGCTTTTTAGGAAATGCAAAATAGTTTGATGGTACATATGGTGGTTCATCTGTAACAAGATAAGAAGCTTAGGGATACATTTATGATGACTGGCGAAATAAAGTGCAAATCACTTACTTCATTGGTAGGCCTTTACATGTATTATCTCTTCTGTATTCTTCATCAAGCGTAACTTTAATCTGCAATCCTGAGTAGGCCTCACCTTAAACAAACCTCTGGATAGGCCACACCTTATCGTCATCATGAATTAATCATTTAAAATGCTAGGGACAGATTTATGATAGGTGTATGACTCTTTTGCGCCACTTACAAAACACTGTCCACGGGGAAATGACTTAAAATGTCCTTAAGACACATGAATGTGTTTTTTTAAAGCGTTTCCAATTTTTTTGGGTCACTATTAACATGGCTATGTGACTCAAACAGTCAAAATCTAAATTCACCATGCACAGGTGGGAGCATATTTACAAGGAATGTGCTCCATGGGGAAAGGTCTTATAATGTAATATGGGAAAAATGACATCAGAGACACTGAAATGCCTTATAAAGAAGCATACACCATTATGTCCTTGTCATAAATTTACAAACCATTCCTTTTCCCCAAAAACGATTTTCAAATCATAATTTGAAAACACTGCACATGTGGAAATTACTTAAAATGTCCTTAATTCAAAATTTGCTATTCTTTATTTTGTGATTGCACTGAAGGATTTGCAAATTTTGCGATTACTTAAATGCAATGTATCGAACAAAAAATATGTAAAAAATAACATTAAGGATTTGGAAACTACCACCAACTTCTAGTTTGTGGTAATTTGCAAAGTCTTTTCAAAAAGCATTTTTTTCCAAAAAACAAAAAGTGCCATATGACGCCAATACATGTCCTTAGGGCATGTATGTGCGCAATATGCCCCCAAATTTCTTTTTCAGGGGTGCAGCAGGGTGTTCTTGAGATACCCCTGCACCCTTGAAAAAATTCCTAATTTGTGATGAGCTAATTGCTAATCGCAAATTGCACCTTCATTCCTATGAGCCTCCTAGCCCATGGAAATGAATGGGTAATTTGCAATTAGCACTTTGCTCATTGCAAATTAGGAATGGTAAAGAATTGCTATGTATTCCTTAAAATTCGCTATTTAGGAAATGCAAAGAAGTTTGATGGTACATATGGTGGTTCATCTGTAACAAGATAAGAAGCTTAGGGATACATTTATGATGACTGGCGAAATAAAGTGCACATTACTTACTTCATTGGTAGGCCTTTACATGTATTATCTCCTCTGTATTCTTCATCAAGCGTAACTTTAATCTGCAATCCTGAGTAGGCCTCACCTTAAACAAACCTTTGGATAGGCCACACCTTATCGTCATCCTGGATTAATCATTTAAAATGCTAGGGACAGATTTATGATAGGTGTATGCCTCTTTTGCGCCACTGTGCGTCACTTTTATGATGCAGCGGCGGTGCAAAAGATTTGCTATGAGGCGACAAAATTACAAATTGATGCATTTAGGCAGATATGTCATGGTGTAAAAAAAACGTACCACATGAAACCGATGCAGCAGTGATGCAAAAGATGCACCATGTTGCAAGACAGGCCTCACTTGGGGCCATATGTATCAAGCTAATTAGCATTCGCAAAGATCAAAATTCTGCGAATTTCGGCCTTTGCGAATGTTAATTAGACAAATGGTATGTATCAAACAAGTTTGATGCAAAATAAGGAGTAGCAAAATTTGCTATTCCTTATTTTGCGATTGCACTGAAAGATTTGCAAATTTTGCGATTACTTAAATACAATGTATCAAACAAAAAATATGTAAAAAATGACATTAAGGATTTGGAAACTACCACCAACTTCTAGTTGGTGGTAATTTGTGAATTCTTTTCAAAAAGCTTTTTTTCCCAAAAACAAAAGGTCCCATATGACGCCAACACATGCCCTTAGGGCATGTATGTGTGCCATATGCCCCCAAATTTCTTTTTCAGGGGTGCAGCAGGGTGTTTTTGAGACACCCCTGCACCCTTGGAAAAATTCCTAATTTGTGATGAGCAAATTGCTAATCGCAAATTAAACCTTCATTCCTATGAGCCTCCTAGCCCATGGAAATGAATGGGTAACTTGCAATTAGCAATTTGCTCATTGCAAATTAGGAATGGTAAAGAATTGCTATTTATCCCTTAAAATTCGCTATTTAGGAAATGCAAAATAGTTTGATGGTACATATGGCGGTTCATCTGTAACAAGATAAGAAGCTTAGGGATAGAGTTATGATGACTGGTGCATCACCAGGGATGTGTCAGTCATCCTGCGCCGCTGTTCCGCCACCCATGGTGTGCTGCATTTACAATGCGGGGCATCATGGGGCAAAAATGGCACAGATGCGTGACGTATCTGTGCTGTAAAGGTAGTGATTGCTGGAGTTGTATCGCAAGTGCGATGCAGCTCAAGCAAGGCTCAGGGGTGCCCCATCTCCACAATGTTGCGTGAAGACCTATGCCTGCGTAAAGCAGGCGCAGGGTTTTGACGCAGCTTTCTCCTATCTGATTGTAAATACGGCACACCATGGGTGGCAGAGCAGCGGTGCACGTTAACTGGTGCATGCCTGGGGATGTGCCATTTAACATAAATCTGCCCCTTTACATTTAAGTATGTGCAGGGGACTCAGAGTCGGTGAGGCTTATCCAAGGTTAAGAAGAGATGAGTCCTGTTCACTGAAAAATTAGACATAGTCTTCACCTGCTCAGCATTGCTGGACATGGCTAAATAATAGCTGCAAAATATTACTCTTGTTAAACAATTTTACTATTATAATCTCTGAGATTTGTCTCTTACTCTGCAACATCTCATTGTTGTTATCTTTCTTTAAAGATAAAGACAACATCAACATGAGCGACAATCTGCAATCAGTTGATTTTGACATCATCATTGAACTCGTAATTGAAACATCAGTGGATGTTGATCCCTTGGATGATTTAAATCCTGAGGATGAAGAAGAGCGTGATGAGGATGCAGATTTGTCCGAATTATATGACATAGGGTGGGAAGCTGACCTGCTTGAGCCTATGGAACTATAAACATTTATTTTTAAAATTTATAATTAATAAAAAGTAAAAATGTAAACCGTTTAATTTAAAAATAAAGACACCTTCAAAAACAGGTTATGTGTAGTGTCTTCAATAAAATATTAAAATATGCTCATAAAATTAGATCAGATTCACATATAAAATAGCACAGGTACAATAAATATAAATGTCATTTCTTTTCTGCTATTTCTGTATAGTAAATTTGCCAAGGACTAAAAAATCTTCTATTTAAAATGTCAAGTAGTGTGTTAAGTTTTTGATCACTGTTATTGATTTACTGTTTGGTAATAGTGGTTAATAACATTTTTTATTATATTTTACCACAGATTCAACTGCAGATCATTTCAAGATTTCACCATGCCAACAATAGAAAGTCAGAGAAAGGCTGCCAAACGTCAAAGACAGCAGGTGAAACAAAATAAGCAGCAGTCCTCTAACAAAAAGATTTGTCAAGTCACGAAGAAAGCACCGGGTAAGAGCACAAAATATTTCATAAGAAATATGTGTAGTAAAAAAAATATTACTACAGAAAATGTTTCAGTCCAGAAAAAGAGAACCAATTCAAATGGAAAGGAAAGGCCAATCAAAAATGTTACTGCTAGAGCAAGAGATAACTCTGTGCATGATAGTAGAAGGAAACAACAGTTTAGGGACATTCGTAAACGAATGTTCCGCAACAGGATAATTGGCAATTTGTTAAAAAATATTAGGAAAGGTCAACAGAAAGTGGTTTTTTATAAGAGAAAAAAAAAAGTTGAGAAAGTTATTGATCAGGCATTTGAAATTAAACGTAAGTTATTTATTTTGATAATCAATAGAATTAGGAAGCTAAACAAGGCAATTTATGATTTCAAAAGAAATAGTAGATGGAAGAGAATAGTTAATCGTAGTAATTTTTGTGAAGTTTTTTCTGGAGAATGGATGCATAGTTCAAGCTGTGAGGCATTTTTTAATGAGGAGAGTTATTTCCAGGATAATGATTTGGTGCATGCAGTTGACACCAGTGGTCGTGCTTATGAAGTGAAAGATGGTTGTCCAGTTGAAAAAGAAAAACTTGTGACAACAGAGACAGAAGAGGTGTTAGGTAATGAGGTTTTAGGAAGACGTGCTAAGGGTCCTGTCTACACCTGGAAGTGTAGTAGTATTTGTAGTGTGCGACAGGATTCCATCAATTTGCTTTGTGATTTTGTACGGTCATTTAATAAGAAAAGTTTGAAGCAGAAAATAAGGTTGTTGCAAGAATTAGATCCTTGCAGAGTGAGAGAAGTGACAGGTTTGCATGGTCATTCACTGGCTTGTCTTTCCAGGAGAGTATGCCAGAGTGTTTTTCATCATTTCAGGATGCTAGCAGTGCATCATAATAAAGTGAGGAAATTAGTTAGAATGTTGTATTATGCTAAGAGTCCAGCAATTATGCTTAAACAATTATGTGCTGCTCTTTTGCATGGTTCTGAAATAGATGTGAAGAATATATGTGAAGAAATTGAGTTTTGTTACTTTGGAAGTAAAGAGGAGAATGTTGAAATTGACCAAGAAGAAGAGGGTAATGTGGAAGATAGTGTACAGGTTTCCAGTACAGATAATTTTCAGAAGGAAATTGCGACGTTTCAGGTGAAATCAAGTGAGAGGCCTAATTTCACTTGTGTGTGTTGTCGACGCACTTATTATAAGAATCAGACTAAGTTAGTGGATTTATATGCAAAAAGTGAAAGGGAAAATAATAGTGAATGGAAGGATTTCGCAACATACTTGATGGTAGAAATTTTTTTGATTTGGGATTGGATCAACGTGTGTGTACTTATTGTTGTTGCAAATTAAATCAAAACCAGATGCCTGCTAGAGCAGTTCATAATAATCTGGAATTGGTTGAGATTCCTTCTGAATTGAAGGATTTAAATACTTATGAATCTATTTTGATTCCAAGTATCCATCCCTTTCAGGCTATTGTAAGAATGGAGCCAAAGACAGGGAAATTGCCTCCATCAGATTTACAGAGAGGATTAAAGGGAAGAGTTGTTTATTTGCCTCTAGATTTGAAGAAAAACATTAACACAATTGGAGTAGAAAAAGTGGAAGAGGAACCTCTGGTTATCTTAGTTAATGGGGTTCCGACAAAGAATAAGAAAATATGGCAATATTTAGTAGATGTTAGGAAAGTCAAAAGGGCAACATTGTATTTGAAAAAATATAATAAATACTATAAAAATGTATATGTTGCAGAAGAGGAAGTAAGTGAGGAAGAGGACAGCGATTTGTGTGCTGGTCAAATTGAGAAAGTAGAACCCTGTACTAGTGAAGAAATATATGAACATTATAGTGTTCATCCTTTGCATTCCAAGGAAGTCATGGGGAATGCTATTGAGTTGTTTCAAATGAAACAAGCGAAAGGGAGTCCCATTAGTGTTTGGGAGGAAAGTTTGGAAGCTCGGTGTTTCCCACAGCTTTTTCCAACAGGTCAGGGAGGAAGATATGATGAGCGACCTCATCAAATTCCTGCTTCTGAATACCGGACTTTGCGATTGTATGCAGGAGATGCTAGGTTTCGACAATGCATTCCTTATTTGTTTCATCTCCTGTTTGAAAGCGATCTGTCTGGACTGTCACATGCAGTGAACCACATCTTGAAAAGTGGTATACACATGCAAAACATCTCGGCAAGTGACTTTATGGATAAAGTCAATGTCCAAGACAGTATTTTGGATTCTCACCTGATTAATCTCATGGCGTGTCAGCGTGGTACTAATGAGTACTGGTACCGTCGTCATGGTGATTTAAAATGTATGCTGAGGAACTTAGGTACTCCCACATGGTTCCTCACGCTGAGCTGTGCCGAGTATGGCTGGGAAGACTTACTTGAATTTCTACGAGAGGCAAATGCTAACGTAGATAACATCGAATTCAAGACACCCGGAGAACTGTGCTCTTTGGATCCAGTCAATGTATGTAGGTACTTCAATCATAGATTTGAAGAATCCACCTCTTGGAGAGGTGTTGGATTTCTTCTGGAGAAAGGAGTACCAAGCAAGAGGTGCTCCTCATATACATATGTTGCTGTGGATCAAGGATGCACCTAAATTTGGAACGGATCCAGAAGACTCAGTGATGAGTTTCATCCAACAGTATTCTACGTGTGCTGTTCCAAACGCAAAGGAGAAGAAAAGCCTAAGAGAAAAAGTTCTGCGTTTCCAAAGCCATCGATGTGGAAAGTACTGGCGTCATAAATTCCGAAACAAGGACAAGTTCTACACTAAATGTCGTTTCGGCTTTCCACGACCGGTGATTTCTAAAGGAAGAGTAAACAGTTTGATGTCTTCGCTGCGACACAATGTCATGAAGAAATCACCTAAAAACACATACAATTTGAAGAGGAACGAAGAGTCCAAGTACATCAACGACTACAACCCAGTGATTTTGTCCATGTGGAATGCTAAAATGGATATACAGTTTGTGGCTGATAACTGTATGGCTGTGGCTCGGTATGTGACGTCTTACATCACCAAAAAAGAGAAGACAGAATTGAAGGATATGTGGGAGGACATTTCCCATGAAAAGAGCCTCAGCAAGAAGTTGTACAGTTTCAGTCTGAAGATGTTGTCGCATCGAGAAATTGGAGCTTACGAATGCTCTGACCGGTTGTCTTCAGCAAGTCTCTATGCCAAGTCCAGGAGTATCGTTTGGGCGAGTCTTGGTCTTGCTGCAACGCGTAATCGAGTTCTCAAACCTGTGCGGGAAATTGAGTATTTGGCGGAAAAGGAGCCAAACAGTACCGACATTTTGAAGACCAACATGTTGGATACATATTATCCAAATAGAAGCAGTCACCTCGACAATGTTTGTCTGTATGAGGTTCTTCAAAATTACATATTCAAGAGGAACATCAAAGAAGATACTGAGAAAGGAGTGTATGCTGTAATAGGAAGTGAGGGATGTCTGGTCAAGCAAAGAAAATGCCACTTGGTAAACCATCGAAAATTGAGTGGCGAATCTCCTGAAAAAAAGGAGTTTTTCTATTTAGCACTTTTGCAACTTTTCAAGCCTTGGCGTGCAGAAGAGGAACTGCTTGGAGATTTCCTCTGTTACGAAGACTCTTTCAATGCCGCCAAGGAGACCATAGAATGTCCTGCTTTTCCCAAATATGTAGAAATGTTGAATGCGGAAATTGAGCAGGAAGCAACGATTGCAGCCGAGATTGCCAGAGACAGTTCTCAGGACAGTCAGAGTTCTGCTTCATTGAGTCAGGATCCACTAGGAGGACCTGTTATCGAAAATGAAGCTGCCACTGCCATGAATGAAGTGGAAAGAGCCATGGCACATGCTCAGGAGGATGCGGTTAACTTAGAAGAGTTGGAAAGACAACTCAACGTTGAGCAGAGGAAAATATATGACGAAGTTACCATGCAAATTGATCATGGATTAAGTCATGACAAGAAAGAGTGCTCATGTACATCGTTGAAGCCTGTCCGACTGTACGTGAGTGGAGAAGCGGGAACTGGAAAAAGTTTCCTCATTAAAGCAATTTCATGCTATTTGCAGGAAAGGACAGAGTCATCGCTGTCTTGTGTTGTCACCGCTCCAACTGGACTGGCAGCACATAACATTAAAGGGATTACTTTACATCGTTTACTGATGCTGCCAGTGGAGCATGACAACAAATTACAATATCACAAGCTATCTGGAGATGCTTGTTTTGAAGTTTCAAGAATCTTGAGGAAAATGAAACTTCTTATCATTGACGAAGTAAGCATGGTTTCCAATGTCATGCTTGCCTTTGTGCATTTGAGAATGCAAGAAGTTCTCAAAACAGAGTATGATGTGTTATTTGGTGGCAAACACATCATTGTTTTCGGAGATCTTTTGCAGCTGACACCAGTGAAAGGGCAACCTGTGTTCAAAATGCTCACGCATGAAGATACCAGGAAGTGCCTAGGGAGCATTGGCAACGTCAATATATGGTTAAACTTCAATTATGCTGAACTGCATGAAAATATGCGTCAGGCGAAGGATGAAGTTTACAAGACTATTCTACAAGATGTTAGAATTGGAAAAGTGACCGAGCATGGGAAAGAAGCTTTACATGCACGATTACTGTCAAATTTATATCCAGAACAAGATGTTGTGCCTGAGAATATTTTTCAGAAAATTACTGAGAAGAAATCTGGAATATGTTTGATGCCAACTCTTGCAGAATGTGCCAAATTCAACAACAAAATGTTGCATTTAGAAAAGCAAGAGATTGTGAAACTGGAAGCTATTGACAGAGTAGAGCATATGGGATCAACAATTATTTTGTCTGAGAATCTGAAAACAAAATTGGATTCATTAGAGAAGAGTATATCTAAAACTGCAGGTTTTGAAAAGACTCTGAATGTGTGCTTGAACTGCCGTATAATTTTAAGAAGGAATTTACATGTTGAAAGAGGTCTGGTAAATGGATCAATGGGTAATGTTGTTGATTTTGTGAAATACAGAAATAGAGATGGAATTGAATTTTTAAAAATTAAATTTGAAGGAAGTACAGCTAATTGGTCGTTGTTCTGCTAGATTTTTGCTTGTAAAAGACTTATATGTTCGCCGTAAGCAGTTTCCTGTTTGCTTGGCATATGCGGTGACAATCCATAAATCGCAAGGTTTAAGTGTAGACAGTGCATTGGTGAATATTGGCAGTTCTGTGTTCAAGGAGGGTATGGCATATGTGGCATTGTCACGAGTTAGAACTTTATCGGGATTGTACTTGATTGAGTGTGATGTCACAAACATTTGTGCGGATCTAGATTGTGTTAAGGAATACAATAGGTTAAGAAGAGAGTATGCGCCACATTTGCCTCAGTATCCTTTGTTTGAGAAACGTGTGGTAGGCCGGAAACGAAGAAATGTGACCAATACTGGGGAGGTTGTAGCAAAAAGACAAAAAGTCAATGAACCTAAAATTACAAGCAGAAACAAAAAGGATTCTGTTGAAGATGTTGTTGGTTTTCAGTTTGAAAACAGTTCTGGTGTCAACTGCTATGCTAATGTAGTGGTTAATGTTTTGTTTTCTCTAGAAAATGTAAAAGAAGAGATTGTGGTCAATTCTGATAAAACATTTTGCAGTTTGTTAAATTCTGTGTTAGAGAAATGTAGCACTGATAGAACAAACATAGAAAGTGTGTCTGAAATTCGAAATCTGTTAGACAGATGTTCAGGCCAAACACAATTCTCTCAAAATATTCAGCAAGATTGTCAGGAGTTTTTAATGTATATGCTTGATGTCTTACATGCTGAAGGTGTAGATGTAGATCAGCTGTTTGGGCTTTCTTATCAATGGCAGCATGACTGCGAGAACTGTATGGTATCAAGTACTACTAGTGTAGACTCAGAAAGATTTATATATTTAACTTTGCCAGACAGTAAATCAGTCTCCTTTAATAAGCTAGTAAAAGCAGCTGATCACAACATGGAATGTAGCCAATGTAAATCTGAAATGATGTCCACATTATTTATACGAACATATGGCCAGTATGTCATTTTAATGTTCCAACGATGTAGGCCTGATGGAACAAAATTGACAACTTTAATAAAAAAATTTGTAGCTTCGCAGTTGTCAATATCAGGAAGGACTTTTGTAACTGCAGCAATTATATATCATGACGGTCCTTCAATAACATCAGGACATTACACAGCTTATTTAAAGTCTAGAAATGGCTGGTCATTCTGCAACGATTCTGTTTTAATTTTCAAAAATAAATTGCCGTATGACCTTAAAAACTCTTACCTGGTGTTTTTAAAACCAAAATTTTAGGGAAATAATCTCGGGATGTGCTCTGTGGAATTTCAAGAAGTTCTAATGGCTCCTACACAATTTGGCCTTGAGGATAAGTGTAGTTCAGAGACATAACTTCTAACCATAAGACTGGACGTCAAGGAGAAATAAGCTAATTGAAGCAGCCAATCAAAACATAAAGTAGAGGGAATGTAAGTCTGCAATGCTGTCTACTGTTTTACATTGCTTTGTGATTAAAAGTGATGTAGAGAATTAAATAATTGTAGTAGTCATAGAGGTAGTGTAAGTCTGCTTCATAGTAAGCAGTATCAGTGTCATAGGAAATGTAGAACATGACTGAGCAAGAAGGGGAAGATATTACTATTCCAGGATTGTGAAAATTATCTTCAACATTTTAATTCTGAAAGTTGCGGAAATGCCAAATGACCGGATTGGCTTACAAGAAATCCAAGAGTTATAAATGGGTCTGACAAGATTTGGCCTTGTGGAAACTTGTGGTAGAGAGCAAGAAGTCATTTATTGCATGTAACATGTTTTTAAAAACGATGGAGATTTTCTTTCAGAAAGTGGCGGGCTGAAAGTAATAACAGCACAACAGAGTGTAAGCTGTTCATCGGACAT
Organism: Lissotriton helveticus; assembly: GCF_964261635.1. Taxonomy (NCBI): domain Eukaryota; kingdom Metazoa; phylum Chordata; class Amphibia; order Caudata; family Salamandridae; genus Lissotriton; species Lissotriton helveticus. The sequence goes on from NC_136069.1 coordinate 648,474,354, forward strand.
CCTTTGACGTCATGGAAAGTAAGTTAACTTTAAGGAGTTCTGAATTCTGATTTGTTATGTTGTATGGGTTTTTTAAACACAATCATTTTGATTGTGGTTTTTTTCCCCGCTGTTATATGATGAATACCTTCAAGTCACTGTTTTTAGTGAATTTTGATACATTCTGAGAACAGCAAAAATAAACCATTTAACATGTATAATTAATTCTGTACTGTTTGCATTTATGATGTATATGTAGAACTGTGTAGGAGGCATGGAGAAGGTGAGGCTTCTGTAAGTGTCAAAGTTGTTGCATGCAGTGCTGCACTTCTGCGTATTCTTTCATATGCTGGACTACATCTGCACAATGAGATACCTAAGCAAAGGAAACACAAGTGATGTGATTGTGAAATGAGCAAAATAAATTGCACGTATTTCATTTACATCACCTGTGTTTCCTATCATTATGAATCACATTGTGCAGGTCAAGTTTAGGTCTGTCCAGGGAAACATAGGAGGTTTGGACTTTGTTCAAGAGTGCAGTGGACATGACTCACTTCATTGGTAGACCTTCACATGTATTATGTCCTCTGTTCTCTTCAACAACTCGAAATTTCATCTGCAACCCTGAGTAGGCCTCACCTCAAACAAACCTCTGGATAGGACATATCTTATTGGCATCCTGAAGTAATCATTTAAAATTTTAGTGTCTTGCGACACTTTTCTGAGACAACAGCAATGCAAAAGATGCACCATGTTTTAAGATAGGCCTCACTTCATCTGCATCAAGATACTGTTAGTTTAAAATGTATATCTTTAGGACTGTGTAGGGGGCCTGGAGAAGCAGAAGCTTCTGTAAGTGTCAAAGTTTTTGAAAAACTGTTTGTCCTTCAATCTTTTCCCTTGTCTTTTGTAATTTTTAAATACATGTTTTAATATTTTTCAAATGTTTGTTCTCTCTTTCACAGATTGAAAGTATAAAAATAAAAAGTGAGTAATTTAACGACAATTATAAGGTAAATGTTTTGTACTCTTTTCATTACATTTCTATCACATTTAACTTCTATTAGTTCCACTGCTTCATTTCTTTAACCCTCAGTTTCCTGCCTTTGCTACTTTCCTCATTCCTTTCTCTATTACCTACTTACTCAACTCCTTCCACTCTTTTTCTCAGTCCCTCTCTTCTCATAGTTCCTCACTCTTGTTCACTCACTCCGTCTCTATTACTCTTAGTGTCTTTGACTGATCACTCTATCACTACTTGTTCATAATGCTTTCTCTGTGTAGTTGAAGCACACTAAGGGGCATATTATGAACACAGCCAATAAAATTATTGCTCTTTTTATTGGCAGAAAACTGGTGCAAAAGTGGTTTTAGCGGCAGTTTTCTGCCGCAAAAGCAGCTTTAGCGACACATTTCTGCCAATAAAAGCTGCAAAACTTTTATTGCCTATGTTGATGATATGGCTCTATGTTACTTACATTTCTTTGCTGTTTCAATTAATCTTTTTCTGTTATTTTTTGTTTTCTGTTTTCTATTTTTTCTCTCTGTTATTCCTCATGTTTTAATCTTATTTTGAACATTCACTCACATTCTCCAAGAAACTCTTCTTTGTTAATGTTATACTCTGTTTTTTTTTCTTTCACTTCGTTATCTATTTTGTTTTTCACAATTATACCCTCTTCCGTCTTTTCTTCGGTAAATAGATCTATTAAACAGTATCTCTTCTTTACTCCCTATAGCTGTCTTTCTTTTAACATCACTCTCTGTTTACTTTCCTTATACTTACTCTTTTTTAAAAAAAAAAAATTTTTTGGTTAGCTCCCGGTCCGCGTACCGGGAAGCTAACCAAAAGAAATAGAGCTTGCCAGAGTGCTAAACATTCTAGCAATTTTTTTTGAAAGGGAAGTTAATTCTGAAAAGAACTTTTTTTTAAATATTTTTGTTGTTTTATATTTATTTATTTGTTTTGAAAATTTTTTGTTTTTTTTGTATTTTTTGAACGATTTAATATTTTTTTTGTTTTTTTTGGGGGGGGAAACAACAAAAAACAGGCATTGAAAAGGGCTCAACAGGAGCAAAAAAAAATTACTGGGGGCGGTTAGGGCAATTATGGTGTTCATACGCCAGGTTTATAGCATTTATGCTCATGTTGCCACATGCTAACAACGCACGACAGTGCATACAAGAGTGTATCATGTGGCCAAAATGTTCTTGTATATTTGGCACAGTTTCCCGTGCCTCTGCTGGTGTCAATGAAATGGGTATTCTTGATCTGGCCACAGGAGTTGATCTTGGATTTTCCTGCAAATCCCGTATTTCCGCCCGGCTATAATTGAGTGGATGCTTCCTTGTCATGTGCCTGTGCATTGTATGATTTCCGTAACTATATTTCTTATCCGTCCCTCTGGATAATTTTTCTTTACAGATGAGGCAGGTGACATACCTCGCATTGACTTTTTTTTGGCCAGGAGGGATCGAATAAAACTGCCAGATGAAACTGGCTTTCTTATGTGAAACCCGGGGCACCTCTTCTAAGAACTGTGGTTCTTCTCCCTCCTCTTCATCCATTTCTTCCTCTTCCTCCTCAGTGTTGGTCATCACCTGGGGAGGTGGTCCTCTCTTCCCATGAGGAGGTGGAGGTGGTGGTGGGGGTCCACCAGCTGAAGCAACTACTGAAGCCATTTCTGATATAGTAATGAAGGTCTTCCTCTCACAATGATGAAAGTCAGAGTGAGGAAAGAAGGAGGGGTTTTCATCATTTGGGAAAAACAATACTTCTCAACCAATGAAAAGTGTTATTTTTAGGTCACCTGACCTAGCCTTACATCATTATGAAACCAAAAGTGAAATGAACCAATGAAAAGTTTTATTAACAAGTCACATGACCTCTCACGCTCATGTTACGCGCTGCGGAACGCACCCCGGTTAGCTTCCGGGTCGCTGAGCTTCGCGCCTCGGTCCGCGCCCCGGGACACTTCCGGGTGCTCTAACGCGGTACGTCACAAGACGCATTACGCGGCAACGCGATACATCGCGCTTTCGCGACGCGCCGCGGATCGCTTCCGGGGAGCTGCGTTTCGCGCCTCGGTCCGCGCCCCGGGGCACTTCCGGGTGCGCTAACGCAGTACGTCATAAGACGCATTACGCGGCAACGCGATACCGTCACTATGTTGATTTCTTACCGGTTCGCGGACCGGGTCGCGGCATCAAATTGAGCTAACGGGAAGCTTCCCGGTTCGCGGACCGGGAGCGAAACAAAAAAAATATTTAAAAAAAATTATTAATAAACATATAAAATATATTTTTGGATTTAAAGAAGAATACATTTTACAGCTATAGATATTAGCTTTTAAAAAACCAATGAAATTCACTGAAAAAACCATAGGTTATAGACCATATATAGTTAGGAATTAGCATTTACAAAACCTTGAAAATTCACTGAAAAAACCATAGGTTTTACACCATATATAGTTAGGAATTAGCATTTAAAAAACCTTATTTTACTCACACAAAACCATTGAAATTCCATATATAGTTAGTTGTACTAACTATATATCGCGCACCCGCAATCCACTGCTGATCATGTCACATATTACATCATTCATGACATGGTCAGTGACATCACTGATGACATCACTGATGACATCTCAAATGACATCACTGATGACATCACTGATGACATCTCAAATGACATCACTGATGACATCACTGATGACATCTCAAATGACATTACTGATCACATCACTGATGACATCATTCATGTGATAATACGATGAACCTCTTCAGACTCTATTATAACCTTAGATACACTCAGTGTAAACAGACACTCACAGACTGTCACTCATCCATGGAGTTACTTACACACCTAGTCAGTCATGCAAAGAATCAATCACACCTCCATTTTCACAACTATACAGTTATACACACCTTACTTATTCAAACATATACTAAAACATATTTACTCACTTATACAATCCTGGATACAAGTTCACAATGATCCATACAGCCACTCACACATTCACTGGCTCTTATGCACAGTTATTTATATATGTCAACTCTCACATGTACTGTATTTTACATATGTACTTACTTTGACATGTAGCACTGAGATATCCATTCACTCACCAATACACTCATGCACACAGTCAACCACCCATCCAGCGGTTTCCACATGCACTTTTGAACCCATACATCTATGCACAGAGTCATACACCTCCCAGCCACCCACACACATACTCAGTCTCCCATACAAATGCTTGGGCAACCAATCAATAACCCATATAGTTACTCATATAGCTACTGATCAACACATGCAGCAGTTTACAGAAGAACAGACATAATGATGCACAAATTAAGACAGCTTAGTCACTAACCCAAGCACTCAGTGAGACACATTTAACCACTCACTCATACAGTCAGTCATGCACCTACTAAATCCTTCATCCAGACACTTATACATCCACTCATTCTTAAATATGTAAGACATATTTTAACTTTACAGAAACATACAGTCACTGGATGTTGTCATCAGTGATGTCATCAGTGATGTCATTTGAGATGTCATCAGTGATGTCATCAGTGATGTCATTTGAGATGTCATCAGTGATGTCATCAGTGATGTCACTGACCATGTCATGAATGATGTAATATGTGACATGATCAGCAGTGGATTGCGGGTGCGCGATATATAGTTAGTACAACTAACTATATATGGAATTTCAATGGTTTTGTGTGAGTAAAATAAGGTTTTTTAAATGCTAATTCCTAACTATATATGGTGTATAACCTATGGTTTTTTCAGTGAATATATATATATATTCACTGAAAAAACCATAGGTTATAGACCATATATAGTTAGGAATTAGCATTTACAAAACCTTATTTTACTCACACAAAACCATTGAAATTCGCATATATAGTTAGTTGCACTAACTATATATCGCGCACCTGCAATCCACTGCTGATCATGTCACATATTACATCATTCATGACATGATCAGTGACATCACTGATGACATCACTGATGACATCTCAAATGACATCACTGATGACATCACTGATGACATCGCAAATGACATCACTGATGACATCACTGATGACATCTCAAATGACATCACTGATGACATCACTGATGACATCTCATTTGACATTACTGATCACATCACTGATGACATCATTCATGTGATAATACGATGAACCTCTTCAGACTCTAATATAACCTTAGATAAACTCAGTGTAAACAGACACTCACAGACTGTCACTCATCCATGGAGTTACTCACACACCTAGTCAGTCATGCAAAGAATCAATCACACCTCCATTTCCTCAACTATACAGTTATACACACCTTACTTATTCAAACATATACTAACACATATTTACTCTCTTATACAATCCCTGATACAAGTTCACAATGATCCATACAGCCACTCACACATTCACTGGCTCTTATGCACAGTTATTTATATATGTCAACTCTCACATGTACTGTGTTGTACATATGTACTTACTTTGACATGTAGCACTGAGATATCCATTCACTCACCAATACACTCATGCACACAGTCAACCGCCCATACAGCTGTTTCCACATGCACTTTTGAACCCATACATCTAGTGAATCAACTGCTCACACATCTATGCACAGAGTCATACACCTCCCAGCCACCCACACACACACTCAGTCTCCCATACAAATACTTGGGCAACCAATCAATAACCCATATAGTTACTCATATAGCTACTGATCAACAGATGCAGCAGTTTACAGAACAACAGACATAATGATGCACAAATTAAGACAGTTTAGTCACTAACCCATGCACTCAGTGAGACACATTTAATTACTCACTCATACAGTCAGTCATGCACCTACTAAATCCTTCATCCAGACACTTATACATCTACTCATTCTTCAATATGTAAGACATATTTTAACTTTACAGAAACATACAGTCACTGGATGTTGTCATCAGTGATGTCATCAGTGATGTCATTTGAGATGTCATCAGTGATGTCATCAGTGATGTCACTGACCATGTCATGAATGATGTAAATGTGACATGATCAGCAGTGGATTGCGGGTGCGCGATATATAGTTAGTGCAACTAACTATATATGCGAATTTCAATGGTTTTGTGTGAGTAAAATAAGGTTTTGTAAATGCTAATTCCTAACTATATATGGTCTATAACCTATGGTTTTTTCAGTGAATTGTCAAGGTTTTGTAAATGCTAATTTCTAACAGATATATAGTCTATAACCTATGGTTTTTTCAGTGAATTTCAATGGTTTTTTAATAGCAAATATCAAAAGCTGTAAAATGTATTCTTCTTTTAAAGGAAAAATATATTTTATATGTATTTAATATAATTTTTCTATGTATATGAATTTTTTGAGGGAACGAATTTATCAACTATCATGCTGAAGAAGAGTGTGGGGAAAAAAACCAAAGAGGAGGACTAAGAGGAAAGAACAATCAGTTCAAAAATACAATTGCTTTAAAGCATGAAGTGCTTTTCCACACATTTACATTTAAATAACCCATATTAGAACATACAAAATATCTACAGAGGAGACGGTGTACATTGAATTTTAGACTCTTCATTGGTACCTACATGTTGGTACTTACATCACCCACACAACACAACAGCTCTATTCAGAGCTACCCTACCTCAAAGCACTCTAAAATATTATTTTACTATTTCCCTTGGTTTTCCCCTTGTTACGCTTTCCGGAACGCTACCCGGTGCGCGGACCGGGCGCTAACCGTGCGAAAATTTGAAAACATATATGGGCCTCCTCAGCCACCCTCAGAAAACCTAGGGGGTCAGGATATGTCTCCCGTGCCCCCTTATACCCATTCCCAACATTGTTTATCCTCCATCTTGTGACTAAATTCGTCCGAAACACAAGATGGCGGACTCCCGTTACGCTACCGGTGAGCTACCCGGTTCACGTACCGGGTAGCGCTTCCACCGCGAAAAATCGAAAAAAAATGTATTTTATTTTTTTGCCCCGCGGGGCCCTTTAATAGCCCCACATCAATCCTAGGGGGTCAGGAGGGGTCTACCTTGCCCCTTTCATTCATTTCCCCCTTCGTTTATTTCCACCTCTTGTCTCTCGATCCTACCGAGAGACAAGATGGCGGCCGCTCCGGACTGTTTAGAATGTTGAGAGTCACCGGAGAGCCAATCCGCTTCTCCTCGCGAAGTTCCGTTACGCGTCTGGTACGCGAACCGGGGCGCTAACCGGGACGCTGTCACAGATATATATATTTTTTTTAACGTTAATTTCTCAAAATCCACTGGAGCACATATCTTGAGACCTAGCAAAGGCACATCGGGCAAACAGTCTCCACAATTTTGCCAAGTTTCATAGAAATCCATTCAGCCGTTCGAGCTAAAAGTGAGTCCAACCGCCCTATGGAAAACTCAATGTTAAAAACACGTTTTGAGACCCCCCTTTTTTCTCGGCCCCCGCTTGACGAAACCTCCCCAAACTTTCAGGGTACACTCAGAAACAAAATGTGCCATTTTCCTGAAAATTTCAGCCAATTCCGTCCATCAACGCCAAAGTTATTCAACATAGAATTTTCAGAAATCCCTATTCAAAAAAATCCTAACTAATATTACCTACTGGCGGTCGCCAGTAGGTATATATAGTTAGGATTTTTTCCCTATGGGATTTTTGAAAATTCTATGTCTAATAACTTTGGCGTTTGTGGACGGAATTGGCTGAAATTTTCAGGAAAATGGAACATTTTGTTTCTGAGCAGCCCCTGAAAATTTTGGGGGGGTTCGTCCAGGGGGGGCCGAGAAAAAAGGGGGGTCCCAAAACGTGTTTTTAACATTGAGTTTTCCATAGGGCGGTTAGCCTCACTTTTAGCCCGAACGGCTGAATGGATTTGCACGAAACTTGGCAAAATTGTAGGGACTGGTAGCCCGATGTGCCTTTTGTAGGTCTCAATATATGTGCTCCAGTGGATTTTGAGAAATTAACGTTTAAAAAAAGATATATATCTGTAAGCGCGCTCTGGGCAGCGCTCCGGTCCGCGGACCTTAAGCGTACCGGAACTTCGCGTAGCTAAGCTGATTGGCTCTCCGGTGTCTGTCAACATTCTAAACAGTCCGGAGCGGCCGCCATCTTGTCTCTCGGTAGGATTGAGAGACAAGAGGAGGCCAAAACAAAGGGGGAAATAACCATAAGGGGGCATACTAGCTCCTCCCTGACCCCCTAGGTTTGATGTGGAGGCTTTAAAGGGGCCCCGCTAAGCAAAAAAAAAAAATTTTTTTTTTATTTTTTTTCGTGGTTAGCGCCCGGTACGCGAACCGGGAAGCGTTCTGGGGAGCGTATCACAATGAAAAATGAATGATAGACTTTTCAAATGCTGTATGTTAATTGATTGTTGGTTTTGTTGATTATTTTTTTTTTTTTTTTAAGTTTTTTTTATTGTGTTTCATAATTTATTAAACTTTCTAACATTTCATTGTCAGAAATTTCATAATCATGGAATATAGATTGTAGTCTCTGAGGTTGTAAAATGTCCTCATTTGCAAGGAGGTTATCTACTGCTTGTACACATTGCAGTAGTTCTTGGTCCCAAGATTCATCCATAAATTCAATCTCATTTGGATCAATGATTTCTGTGTTGGACTCTGGAAGGACAATTTCAAATGAAATGTTTTGTTCACTTTCCATTTTTCCTGAAATTTGCATAAAAAAATATATATTAGTAGAGGTAGGGCACAGTTGGGATTAATTTTAGATAGGCAGTTTTTAACAGAGAATTTATCTTTGGGCAGTGTATAGTATCAGAGTGGAAGTAGGAATATAAAAAAGTGTATCTAAATTTATAAGTACTACAGAGGGATAGTATATAACTAACAGAAAAAGTTTGCCATATTAACTTAAAGTGCTCAATATACTTCAGTTTTAAAAATAACAACTTACCTTTAAAAAGAAGTTGAAGTTATTAATGAAAATTCTAATAGAAATGTACACCAGGAAGTAGTAGTCAAAATGGCTGTGTTTCCTTCTCTTCCTTTATATATATTCGGGTACATAACCAATTAAATGTCAGGTAAAAAAAGTAGAAAATGAAAGTAACATTTTAATTGGTTGTCAATTCCAACACTTCAGATGTGTTTTGTGAAGTAATTTACCTCACGGTATTTAGTGAGTTCTATAGGCTAAATGGCTAAATGGAATTCCAATCAAATTTGTGAAAATGGTAGGGATTGGTATGTAGTATGAGCTAATCTATATTTGGTGAAATTGTCTCAAGTGGCTTTTGTGTGAACTACTTTCCCACCTTTTTTGATGGTGCGCTTCCCAGGAAGCGACCCGGTACGCGAACCGGTGAGCGCCCTGGTACGCGAACCTTAAGCGTAACGGGAGTCCACCATTTTGTGTTTCGGTCGAATTATGATACAAGATGGAGGGCAAATAATGTTCAGAATAGGTAGAAGGGGGCATGGTAGACTTATCTTGACCCCCTAGGTTTTGTGAGGGTGGCTGAGGAGGCCCATATGTGCGAAAAAAAAACATTTTTTTTTAAAATTTCGCGAGGTTAGCTCCCGGTACGCGTACCGGGTAGCGCCCCAGGGAGCGTACTTTGTTGAAAATTAGTAAAAAAAGTTAGAGTAAAATAATAATTGTGAGTGATTAGATGTAGGGTAGCTCTGAGAAGAGCTTTTGGGTTTATGGTACATTTTGGTACTTATAAGTAGGTACCAATGCACATTTTTAAATTCAGAGTGAAAACTCTGTTGCCCTCATCTGAGAAGTGAACTCCATCTCCTCTGTAGATATCTTGCATGTAGTAACGCAAGTTATTGTTGTACAGGGAGCCCATTCCATGGTCTCTCATGTAAGCTGAAACAGATTTGTTTACATGCTTCCTCGACTTCTCAATTTGTGGACAAAATTGGTTTGACCACCTCCATTTCTGTCTTTGGCATATATTTGAATATACCAAGGCAGTCTGAGGAAAAAGTGCCATTAATTGCTCAAAGGTGTCCTTTAAAAGCATTTCCAGACCTACACCAGTCAAAGTGCCCAAGTCATTACCTCCACAGTGCACAATTATCAGGTTTGGGCAAATGCATAAAGGTTTTCACCAATGGTATCAATTGGTGACATTTTAATCCTCTGTGGGCCCAAACCACTTAATTTCCACATCTTGTAAATTGAGGTTAGGTAAATTCCTGCTTTCAACGTACCTTTGAGCCCAGTGAATATAACTATGACCAACAATCCAGACAGAAAACATGGTGAGAGAAGGTTCTCCTGCAGTCAGATGAAGTGTGGCAATGAAATGGCAGTTGAAAAAATGTGAGTTTGAAATGAAAAAAACTGTGGAGTTTTCTGTGTTCATGAAGTAGTAACAGTGATTGGTGGATTTTGATTGATGAAAACAGAAAGTTAGGGTGTAGAGATGTGTTCTTTGAAAGATGTATTTTGAGTGGTCAATAAAAAATCATTAAATGAAAGAAAGCACTGGATATGCAGGTGCACTGAGAGTTCAGAGTTCAATTGCAACATTGTTGTGTGAATTTGCAAACACCAGAGTTTCTCCAAGAGGTGGTTGCTATGGAAAATAGGCAGAAAGGGCAGAGGGGGAAGGGTTTTCATTTGAAAAAAAGTGAGGGGAAGAGTTTTGATTGGGTGACATGAGAAATATGTGTGAAGAATTACACCATTTCTGTGCTTTTCATAGCTGCAGACTCTGGAGTGCATACCTTTTGCTCTGCTGAAGACAAATTGGTGTGTTTCTGAGACTGTTTTCAAACTCAAAGTATTTGCTAAGGTGAGAAAATATTTCTTTACTTTAGATAGAGAATAGTGTGCTTTAAGGAGAAAATTATGATTTATGTGGCGCAAATTGCTTGTAAATATGCTCTCACATGTGCATGGAAAATTTAGATTTTGAATGTTTGTGTTAAATAGCTATGTTAAAAGTGACCAAACCATGCTGGGAAGGCAATCAAAAAACGCTTTCATGTGTTTTAATGACATTTTAAGTCATTTTCTGATGTGCAGTGTTTAGAAATTATGATTTTAAAATCGTTTTTGGGGAAAAGGAATTGTTTATAAAATCATGACAAGGACATAATGGTGTATGGTTCTTTATAAGGCAATTGACTGTTCCTGATGTTATTTTTCTCATTTTAGTGTAAGACCTTTCTCTGTGGCGCAAATTGCTTGTAAATATGCTCTTACATGTGCATGAAAATTTTAATTATCAATGTTTGTGTTACATAGCCATGATAAAAATGAATCAACAATGCAGGAAAACCAATCAAAAAATGCTTTAATGTGTTTCAATGACATTTTAAGTCATTTTCTCATGTGCAGTTTTTTGAAATTATGATTTGAAAATCGTTTTTGGGAAAAAGGAATTGTTTTTAAATGCATGAGAAGGACATAATGGTGTATGGTTTTTTATAAGGCAATTGACTGTCCCTGATGTTATTTTTGCCATTTTAATGTCAGACCTTTCTTTGTGGCGCAAATTGCTTGTAAATATGCTCCCACCTGTACATGGAAAATTTTTGATTTTGAATGTTTATGTTACATAGCCATGTTAAAAGTGACCCTACCATGCAGGAAAGCCAATCAAAAAACGCTTTTATGTGTCTTAAGGACAATTTAAGTAAGGTTATGGATACATTTATGATGACTGGTGCAATGAAGTAGAAATCACTTACTTCATTGGTAGGCATTTACAATAAAATGTTCTCCTCTGTTTTGTTCATCAAGCGTAACTTTAATCTGCAATCCTGAGTAGGCCTCACCTTAAACAAACCTCTGGATAGGCCACATATTATTGTCATCCTGATTTAATCATTTATAATGCTAGGGATAGATTTATGATAGGTGTATACCTCTTTTGTGCCACTTAGAAAACATTCTCCATGGGGAAATGACTTAAAATGTCATTAAGACACATGAATGTTTTTTTTTTTTAAACGTTTGCAAATTTTTTGGGTCACTTTCAACATGGCTATGTGTCTGCAACAGTCAAAATCTAAATTTGCAATGTACAGGTGGGAGCATATTTACAAGGAATGTGCTTCATGGGGAAACGTTTGCAATTTTTTTGGGTCACTTTCAACATGGCTATGTGTCTGAAACAGTGAAAATCTAAATTTGCAATGCACAGGTGGGAGCATATTTACAAGGAATGTGCTTCATGGGGAAAGGTCTTATAATGTAATATGGGAAAAATGACATTAGAGATACTGAAATGCTTTATAGAGAAGCATACACCATTATGTAATTGTCATAATTTTGCAAACCATTACTTTTCCCCAAAAACGATTTTCAAATTATATTTTGAAAACACTGCACATGTGGAAATTACTTAAAATGTCATGTACATATGGTGGTTCATCTGTAACAAGATAAGAAGCTTAGGGATACATTTATGATGACTGGTGCAATAAAGTGGACATTACTTACTTCATTGGTAGGCCTTTACATGTATTATCTCCTCTGTATTCTTCATCAAGCGTAACTTTGATCTGCAACCCTGAGTAGGCCTCACCTTAAACAAAGCTCTGCATAGGCCACACCTTATCGTCATCCTGAATTAATCATTTAAAATGCTAGGGACAGATTTATGATAGGTGTATGCATCTTTTGCGCCACTGTGCGTCACTTTTGTGACGCAGTGGCGGTGCAAAAGATTTGCTATGAGGCGAGAAAATTACAAATTGATGCATTTAGGCAGATGTGTCATGGTGTAAAAAAAACGTGCCACATGAAACCGATGCAGCAGTGGATGTGCCAGTCATTTTGCGCCGCTGTTCCGCCACCCATGGTGTGCTGTATTTACAATGCGGCGCAGCATGGGGCAAAAATGGCACAGATGCGTGACGTATCTGTGCTGTAAAGGTGGCGCATTGCTGGAGTTGTATCGTAAGTGCGATGCAGCTCCAGCAAGGCTCAGGGGTGCCCCATCTATACAATGCTGCGTCAAGACCTATGCAAGCTTCAAGCAGGCGCAGGGTTTTGAAGCAGCTTTCTCCTATCTGATTGTAAATGCGGCACACCATGGGTGGTAAAACAGTGGTGCACATTAACTGGTGCATGCCTGGGGATCTGCCATTTAATATAAATCTGCACTTTAACATTTGAGTATGTGCAGGGAACACAGAGTCGTTGAGGCTTATCCAAGGTTAAGAACAGATGAGTCCTGTTCAGTGAAAAATTAGACATAGGCTTCACCTGCTCAGCATCGCTGGACATGGTTAAATAATAGCTGCAAAATGTTACTCTTGTTAAATAATTTTACTATTATAATCTGTGAGATTTGTCTCTTACTCTGCAACATCTCATTGTTGTTATCTTTCTTTAAAGATAAAGACAACCTCAACATGAGCGACAATCTGCAATCAGTTGATTTTGACCTCATCATTGAACTTGTAATTGAAACATCAGTGGATGTTGATCCATTGGATGATTTAAATCCTGAGGATGAAGAAGAGCGTGATGAGGATGCAGATTTGTCTGAATTATATGATATCGGATGGGAAGCTGACTTGCTTCAGCCTTTGGAATTATAAACATTTATTTTTAAAATTTATAATCAATAAAAAGTAAAAAGGTAAACCGTTTAATTTAAAAATAAAAACACCTTCAAAAACAGGTTATGTGTAGTGTTTTCAATAAAATATTAAAATATGCTCATAAAATTAGATCAGATTCACATATAAAATAGCATAGGTAACATAAATATAAATGTCATTTCTTTTCTGGTATTTCTGTATTGTAAAAATGGCAATGACTAAAAAATCTTCAAAATAAAATGTCAAGTAGTGTGTTATATTTTTGATCACTATTAATGATTTACTGTTTGATAATAATGTTTAATAACATTTTTTAGTATCTTTTTCCTCAGATTCAACTGCAGATCATTTCAAGATGCCTACAAAAATAAGAGAGATGAAGGCTGCAAAACGTCAAAGACAGCAGGAGAAAAAAAAAATGCAGCAGTCCTCTAACAAAAAGATTTCTCAAGCCATGAAGAAAGCACCGGGTAAGAGCTCTAAATATTTCATAAGAAATATTTGTAATAAAAAAAATATTAGTACAGAAAATGTTTCAATCCATAAAATGACAAGTAAATCAAATGGAAAGAAAAGGACAAATGAAAATGTTACTGCTAGAGCAAGAGATAAATCTGTGCATGATAGTAGAAGGAAACAACAGTTTACGGAGATTCGTAAACGAATGTTCCGTAACAGGATAATTGGCAATTTGTTAAAAAATATTAAGAAAGGTCAACAGAAATTAGTTTTTTATAGGAGAAAAAAAAAAGTTGAGAAAGTTATTGATCAGGCTTTTGAAATTAAACGTAAGTTATTTATTTTGATAATCAATAGAATTAGGAAGCTAAACAAGGCAATTTTTGATTTCAAAAGAAATAGTAGATGGAAGAGAATAGTTAATCGTAGTAATTTTTGTGAAGTTTTTTCTGGAGAATGGATACATAGTTCAAGCTGTGAGGCATTTTTTAATGAAGAGAGTTATTTCCAGGATAATGATTTGGTGCATGCAGTTGACATCAGTGGTCGTGCTTATGAAGTGAAAGATGGTTGTCCAGTTGAAAAAGAAAAACTTGTGACAACAGAGGCAGAAGAGTTGTTAGGTAATGAGGTTTTAGGAAGACGTGCTAAGGGTCCTGTGTACACCTGGAAGTGTAGTAGTATTTGCAGTGTGCGACAGGATTCCATCAATTTGCTTTGTGATTTTGTACGGACATTTAACAAGAAAAGTTTGAAGCAGAAAATAAGGTTGTTGCAAGAATTAGATCCTTGCAGAGTGAGAGAAGTGACAGGTTTGCATGGTCATTCACTGGCTTGTCTTTCCAGGAGAGTATGCCAGAGTGTTTTTCATCATTTCAGGATGCTAGCAGTGCATCATAACAAAGTGAGGAAGTTAGTTAGACTGTTGTATTATGCTAAGAGTCCAGCAATTATGCTGAAACAATTATGCGCTGCTCTTTTGCATGGTTCTGAAATAGATGTGAAGAATATATGTGAAGAAATTGAGTTTTGTTACTTTGGAAGTAAAGAGGAGAATGTTGAAATTGAGCAAGAAGTAGAGGGTCATTTGGAAGATAGTGTACAGGTTTCCAGTACAGATAATTTCCAGAGGGAAATTGCGACGTTTGACATGAAATCAAGTGAGAGGCCTAATTTCACTTGTGTGTGTTGTAGACGCACTTATTATAAGAATCAGACTAAGTTAGTGGATTTATATGCAAAAAGTGAAAGGGAAAATAATAGTGAATGGAAGGATTTTGCAACATACTTGATGGTAGAAAATTGTTTTGATTTGGGATTGGATCAACGTGTGTGTACTTATTGTTGTAACAAATTAAAACAAAACCAGATGCCTGCTAGAGCAGTTCATAATAATCTGGAATTGGTTGAGATTCCTTCTGAATTGAAGGATTTAAATACTTATGAATCTATTTTGATTCAAAGTATCCATCCCTT
Source organism: Lissotriton helveticus (assembly GCF_964261635.1). NCBI lineage: Eukaryota > Metazoa > Chordata > Amphibia > Caudata > Salamandridae > Lissotriton > Lissotriton helveticus. The sequence continues at coordinate 648,489,845 of NC_136069.1, forward strand.
TCAGGCTATTGTAAGAATGGAGCCAAAGACAGGGAAATTGCCTCCATCAGATTTACAGAGAGGATTAAAGGGAAGAGTTGTTTATTTGCCTCTAGATTTGAAGAAAAACATTAACACAATTGGAGTAGAAAAAGTGGAAGAGGAACCTCTGGTTATCTTAGTTAATGGGGTTCCGACAAAGAATAAGAAAATATGGCAAGATTTAGTAGATGTTAGGAAAGTTAAAAAGGCAACATTGTATTTGAAAAAAAATAATAAATACTATAAGAATGTATATGTTGCAGAAGAGGAAGTAAGTGAGGAAGAGGATAGCGATTTGTGTGCTGGTCAAATTGAGAAAGTAGAACCCTCTACTAGTGAGGAAATATATGAACATTATAGTGTTCATCCTTTGCATTCAAAGGAAGTCATGGGGAATGCTATTGAGTTGTTTCAAATGAAACAAGCCAAAGGGAGTCCCATTAGTGTTTGGGAGGAAAGTTTGGAAGCTCGGTGTTTCCCACAGCTTTTTCCAACAGGTCAGGGAGGAAGATATGATGAGCGACCTCATCAAATTCCTGCTTCTGAATACCGGACTTTGCGATTGTATGCAGGAGATGCTAGGTTTCGACAATGCATTCCTTATTTGTTTCATCTCCTGTTTGAAAGTGATCTGTCTGGACTGTCATATGCAGTGAACCACATCTTGAAAAGTGGTATACACATGCAAAACATCTCAGCAAGTGATTTTATGGATAAAGTGAATGTCCAAGATAGTATTTTGGAATCTCACCTGATTAATCTCATGGCGTGTCAGCGTGGTACTAATGAGTACTGGTACCGTCGTCATGGTGATTTAAAATGTATGCTGAGGAACTTAGGTACTCCCACATGGTTCCTCACTCTGAGTTGTGCCGAGTATGGCTGGGAAGACTTACTTCAATTTCTACGAGAGGCAAATGCTAACGTAGAAAACATCGAATTCAAGACACCCGGAGAACTGTGCTCTTTGGATCCAGTCAATGTATGTAGGTACTTCAATCATAGATTTGAAGCTATGATGTCTTTCATCATGAATAAGAAGAATCCACCTCTTGGAGAGGTGTTGGATTTCTTCTGGAGAAAGGAGTACCAAGCAAGAGGAGCTCCTCATATACATATGTTGCTGTGGATCAAGGATGCACCTAAATTTGGAACGGATCCAGAAGACTCAGTGATGAGTTTCATCCAACAGTATTCTACGTGTGCTGTTCCAAACGCAAAGGAGAAGAAAAGCCTAAGAGAAAAAGTTCTGCGTTTCCAAAGCCATCGATGTGGAAAGTACTGCCGTCGTAAATTCCGAAACAAAGACAAGTTCTACACCAAATGTCGTTTCGGCTTCCCACGACCGGTGATTTCTAAAGGAAGAGTAAACAGTTTGATGTCTTCGCTGCGACATAATGTGATGAAGAAATCACCTAAAAACACTTACAATTTGAAGAGGAACGAAGAGTCCAAGTATATCAACGACTACAACCCGGTGATTTTGTCCATGTGGAATGCTAACATGGATATACAGTTTGTGGCTGATAACTGTATGGCTGTGGCTCGGTATGTGACGTCGTATATCACCAAAAAAGAGAAGACAGAATTGAAGGATATGTGGGAGGACATTTCCCATGAAAAGAGCCTCAGCAAGAAGTTGTACAGTTTCAGTCTGAAGATGTTGTCGCATCGAGAAATCGGAGCGTACGAATGTTCTGACCGGTTGTCTTCAGCAAGTCTCTATGCCAAGTCCAGGAGTATCGTTTGGGCGAGTCTTGGTCTTGCTGCAACGCGTAATCGAGTTCTCAAACCTGTGCGGGAAATTGAGTATTTGGCGGAAAAGGAGCCAAACAGTACCGACATTTTGAAGACAAACATGTTGGATACATATTATCCAAATCGAAGCAGTCACCTAGAGAATGTTTGTCTGTATGAGGTTCTGCAAAATTACATGTTCAAGAGGAACATCAAAGAAGATACTGAGAAAGGAGTGTATGCTGTAATAGGAAGTGAGGGATGTCTGGTCAAGCAAAGAAAATGCCACTTGATAAACCATCGAAAATTGAGTGGCGAATCTCCTGAAAAAAAGGAGTTTTTCTATTTAGCACTTTTGCAACTTTTCAAGCCTTGGCGTGCAGAAGAGGAACTGCTTGGAGATTTCCTCTGTTACGAAGACTCTTTCAATGCCGCCAAGGAGACCATAGAATGTCCTGCTTTTCCCAAATATGTAGAAATGTTGAATGCGGAAATTGAGCAGGAAGCAACGATTGCAGCCGAGATTGCCAGAGACAGTTCTCAGGACAGTCAGAGTTCTGCTTCATTGAGTCAGGATCCACTAGGAGGACCTCTTATTGAAAATGAAGCTGCCACTGCTATGAATGAGGTGGAAAGAGCCATGGCACATGCTCAAGAGGATGCGGTTAACTTAGAAGAGTTGGAAAGGCAACTCAACGTTGAGCAGAGGAAAATATATGACGAAGTTACCATGCAAATTGATCATGGATTAAGTCATGATAAGAAAGAGTGCTCATGTACGTCGTTGAAGCCTGTCCGACTGTACGTTAGTGGAGAAGCGGGAACTGGAAAAAGTTTCCTCATTAAAGCAATTTCATGCTATTTGCAGGAAAGGACAGAGTCATCACTGTCTTGTGTTGTCACTGCTCCAACTGGACTGGCAGCACATAATATTAAAGGGATTACTTTACATCGTTTACTGATGCTGCCAGTGGAGCATGACAACAAATTAGAATATCACAAGCTATCTGGAGATGCTTGTTTTGAAGTTTCAAGAATCTTGAGGAAAATGAAACTTCTTATCATTGACGAAGTAAGCATGGTTTCCAATGTCATGCTTGCCTTTGTGCATTTGAGGATGCAAGAAGTTCTCAAAACAGAGTATGATGTGTTATTCGGTGGCAAACACATCATTGTTTTTGGAGATCTTCTGCAGCTGACACCAGTGAAAGGGCAACCTGTGTTCAAAATGCTCACGCATGAAGATACCAGGAAGTGCCTAGGCAGCATTGGCAACGTCAATATATGGTTAAACTTCAATTATGCTGAACTGCATGAAAATATGCGTCAGGCAAAGGATGAAGTTTACAAGACTATTCTACAAGATGTTAGAATTGGAAAAGTGACCGAGCATGGGAAAGAAGCTTTACATGCACGATTACTGACAAATTTATATCCAGAACAAGATGTTGTGCCTGAGAATATTTTTCAGAAAATTACTGATAAGAAATCTGGAATATGTTTGATGCCAACTCTTGCAGAATGTGCAAAATTTAACAACAAAATGTTGTATTTAGAAAAGCAAGAGATTGTGAAAGTGGAAGCTATTGATAGAGTAGAGCATATGGGATCAACAATTATTTTGTCTGAGAATCTGAAAACAAAATTGGATTCATTAGAGAAGAGTATATCTAAAACTGCAGGTTTTGAAAAGACTCTGAATGTGTGCTTGAACTGCCGTATAATTTTAAGAAGGAATTTACATGTTGAAAGAGGTCTGGTAAATGGATCAATGGGTAATGTTGTTGATTTTGTGAAATACAGAAATAGAGATGGAATTGAATTTTTAAAAATTAAATTTGATGGCATTGAGGAAGTACAGCTAATTGCTCGTTGTTCTGCTAGATTTTTGCTTGTAAAAGACTTATATGTTCGCCGTAAGCAGTTCCCTGTTTGCTTGGCATATGCGGTGACAATTCATAAATCGCAAGGTTTAAGTGTAGACACTGCATTGGTGAATATTGGCAGTTCTGTGTTCAAGGAGGGTATGGCATATGTGGCATTGTCACGAGTTAGAACTTTATCGGGATTGTACTTGATTGACTGTGATGTCAGAAACATTTGTGCAGATCTAGATTGTGTTAAGGAATACAATAGGTTAAGAAGAGAGTATGCGCCACATTTGCCTCAGTTTCCTTTGTTTGAGAAACGTCTGGTAGGCCGGAAACGAAGAAATGAGAACAATACTGGAGAGGTTGTAGCAAAAAGACAAAAAGTGAATGAACCTAAAATTACAAGCAGAAACAAAGAGGATTCTGTTGAAGATGTTGTTGGTTTTCAGTTTGAAAACAGTTCTGGTGTCAACTGCTATGCTAATGTAGTAATTAATGTTTTGTTTTCTCTAAAAAATGTAAAAGAAGAGATTGTGGTCAATTCTGATCAAAGATTTTGCAGTTTGTTAAATTCTGTGTTAGAGAAATGTACCACTGATAGAAGAAACATAGAAAGTGTGTCTGAAATTAGAAATCTGTTAGATAGATGTTCAGGCCAAACACAATTCTCTCAAAATATTCAGCAAGATTGTCAGGAGTTTTTAATGTATATGCTTCATGTATTACATGCTGAAGGTGTAGATGTAGATCAGCTGTTTGGGCTTTCTTATCAATGGCAGCATGACTGCGAGAACTGTATGGTATCAAGTACTACTAGTGTAGACTCAGAAAGATTTGTATATTTAACTTTGCCAGACAGTAAATCAGTCTCCTTTAATAAGCTAGTAAAAGGAGCTAATCACAACATGGAGTGTAGCCAATGTAAATCTGAAATGATGTCCACATTATTTATACGAACATATGGCCAGTACATCATTTTAATGTTCCAACGATGTAGGCCTGATGGAACAAAATTGACAACTTTAATAAAAAATTTTGTAGCTTCGCAGTTGTCAATATCAGGAAGGACTTTTGTAACTACAGCAATTATATATCATGACGGCCCTTCAATATCATCAGGACATTACACAGCTTATTTAAAGTCTAGAAATGGCTGGTCATTCTGTAATGATTCTGTTGTAATTTTCAAAAAAAAATTGCCGTATGACCTTAAAAACTCTTACCTGGTGTTTTTAAAACCAAAATTTTAGGAAAATATTCTCGGGATATGATCTGTGGAATTTCAAGAAGTTCTAATGGCTCCTACACAATTTGGCCTTGAGGATAAGTGTAGTTCAGAGACATAACTTCTAATCATAGGATTGGACATCATGGACATGTATGTGCAGTTTAAATGAGTTCAGAAAAACTGTTTCTTTTCATAAGCTAATTAAAGCAGCCAATCAAAACATGGAGTAGAGGGAATGTAAGTCTGCAATGCTGTATACTGTTTTACATTACTTTGTGATTAAAAGTGATGTAGAGAATTAAATAATTGTAGTACTCATAGAGGTAGTGTAAGTCTGCTTCATATTAAGCAGTATCAGTGTCATACGAAATGTAGAACATGACTGAGCAAGAAGGGGAAGATATTACTATTCCAGGATTGTGAAAATGATCTTCAACATTTTAATTCTGAAAGTTGCGGGAATACCAAATGATGGGATTGGCTAACAAGAAATCCAAGAGTTATACATGGCTCTGACAAAATTTGGCCTTGTGGAATCTTGTGGTAGAGAGCAAGAAGTCATTTATTGTATGTAACATGTTTTTAAAAACGATGGAGATTTTCTTTCAGAAACTGGTGGGCTGAAAGTAATAACAGCACAAAAGAGTATAAGCTATTCATAGGACATCCTTGGACGTCATGGAAAGTAAGTTAACTTTAAGGAGTTCTGATTTTTGATTTCTGATCTTGTATGGGTTTTTTAAACACAATCATTTTGATTGTGTTTTTTTTTCCCCGCTGTTACATGATGAATACCTTCAAGTCACTGTTTTTAGTGAATTTTGATACATTCTGAGAACAGCAAAAATAAACCATTTAACATGTATAATTAATTCTGTAATGTTTCCATTTATGATGTATATGTAGAACTGTGTAGAAGGCATGGAGAAGGTGAGGCTTCTGTAAGTGTCAAAGTTGTTGCATGCAGTGCTGCACTTCTGCGTATTCTTTGATATGCTAGACTACATCTGCACAATGAGATACCTAAGCAAAGGAAACAGAAGTGATGTGATTGTGAAATGAGCAAAATAAATTGCATGTATTTCAATTACATCACCTGTGTTTCCTATCATTACGAATCACATTGTGCAGATCAAGTTTAGGTCTGTCCAGGGAAACATAGGAGGTTTGGACTTTGTTGAACATTGCAGTGGACATGACTCACTTCATTGGTAGACCTTCACATGTATTATGTCTTCTATTCTCTTCAACAACTCGAAATTTCATCTGCAACCCTGAGTAGGCCTCACCTGAAACAAAACTCTGGATAGTAGACATCTTATTGGCATCCTGAAGCAATTATTTTAAATTTTAGTGTCTTGCGACACTTTTCTGAGACAACAGCAATGCAAAAGATGCACCATGTTTTAAGATAGGTCTCACTTCATCTCCATCAAGATAGTGTTACTTTAAAATGTATATCTTTAGGACTGTGTAGCTTCTGTAAGTGTCAAAGTTATTGAAAAACTGTTTGTCCTTCAATCTTTGCCCTTGTCTTTTGTAATTTTTCAATACATGTTTTTATATTTTTCAAATGTTTGTTCTCTCTTTCACAGATTGAAAGTATAAAAATAAAAAGTGAGGAATTTAACGACAATTATAAGGTAAGTATTTTGTACTCTTTTCGTTACATTTCTATCACATTGAACTACTATTAGTTCCACTGCTTCATTTCTTTAATCCTCAGTTTCCTGCCTTTGCTACTTCCCTCATTCCTTTCTCTATTACCTACTTACTCAACTCCTTCCACTTTTTTTCTCAGTCCCTCTCTTCTCATAGTTCCTCACTCTTGTTCACTCACTCCGTCTCTATTACTCTTAGTGTCTTAGACTGATCACTGTATCACTATTTGTTCATAATGCTTTCTCTGTGTAGTTGAAGCACACTAAGGGTCATATTATGAATGCAGCCAATAAAATTATTGCTCTTTTTATTGGCAGAAAACTGGTGCAAAAGCGGCTTTAGCGGCAGTTTTCTGCCGCAAAAGCAGCTTTAGCGACACATTTCTGCCTATAAAAGCTGCAAAACTTTTATTGCCTATGTTGATAATATGCCCCTATGTTATTTACATTAGGGCTATATTGTCCAGTATAACAATCAAAATTGCTCTCCAAAGACACCAGGCAAAGCAGACGCTCCCTCAAACAGATCACCAAGCGCAATTTACCCTACTTACAATCTAGCCTGTTCTCTGTCGAGACTTTAGCAATCTTTAGAGCACAAGATAAGATTTTTTTACATGGAAGAGCCATACGTATTGCAATTCTACTTAAGAAACAAGCATTGGCATAGACAATAGGTCTTGCCTTTGGGACCTTATACGTGTTTAGCCATGCAACAGTTGATGTTGCTGCACCAAGGATATTATGCTGCATAACTAAAGACTTAGAAGGTCCAAAAGTCGATACCTATTGGCTATGCCAATGCTTGTTTTTCTTTCAATTCGTTATCTATTTTGTTTTTCACAATTATACCATCTTCTGTCTGTTCTTTGGTAAATAGATCTATTAAATAGTATCTCTTCTTTACTCCCTATAGCTGTCTTTCTTGAAACATCACTCTCTGTTTACTTTCCTTATACTTACTCTTTTTTTTTAAAAAGTTTTTTTTTTGGTTAGCTCCCGGTACGCGTACCGGGAAGCTAAACCGGAAGCGAACCAAAAGAAATAGAGCTTGCCAGAGTGCTAAACATTCTAGCAATTTTTTTGGAAAGGGAAGGTAGTTCTGAAAAGAACTTTTTTTTTTATATTTTTGTTGTTTTATATTTTTTTTGTATTTTTTGAACATTTTTTGTTTTTTTTTGTATTTTTTGAACGATTTTATATTTTTTTTGGGTTTTTTTGGGGGGGGGGAACAACAAAAAACAGGCGTTGAAAAGGGCTCAACAGGAGCAAAAAAAAATTACTGGGGGCGGTTAGGGCAATTATGATTGTCATAAGCCAGGTTGATGGCATTAATACTCATGTTACCACATGATATCAACGCACCACAGTGCATACAAGTATGTTTCATGTGCCCAAAATTCTCTTGGATGTTTGGCACAGTTTCCCGTGCCTCTGCTGGTGTCAATGATATTGACGATGTTGACCTGGCCACAGGAGTTGCTGTTGGGTTTTGTTCCATATCCCGTATTTCCGCCCGGCTGTAATTAAGTGGATGCTTCCTGGTCATGTGCCGATGCATGGTATAGTTCCCATAGCTATACTTTTTATCAGTCCCTCTTGATAATTTCTCTTTGCAGATGAGGCAGGTCACATACCTCGCATTCACTTTCTTTTGCCCTGGAGGGATTGAATAAAACTGCCAGATGAAACTGGCTTTCCTATGGGAAACCCGGGGCACCTCTTCCAAGAACTGTGGTTCTTCTCTCTCCTCTTCCTCTAGGTCTTCCTCTTCCTCCTCTGTGTTGGTGATCACCTGGGGAGGTGGTCCTCTCTTCCCATGAGGAGGTGGAGGTGGTGGTGGGGGTGCACCAGCTGAAGCAAGTACTGAAGTCATTTCTCAAGTATTAATAAAGGTCTTCCTCTCACAATGATGAAAGTCAGAGTGAGGAAAGAAGGAGGGGTTTTCATCATTTGGAAAAAACAATACTTCTCAACCAATGAAAAGTGTTATTTTTAGGTCACCTGACCTAGCCTTCCATAATTATGAAACTAAAAGTGAAATGAACCAATGAAAAGCTTTATTAACAAGTCACATGACTCTAACTTTCATGTTACGCGCTGCGGAACGCTCCCCGGTTAGCTTCCGGTTCGCTGCGCTTCGCGCCTCGGTCCGCGCCCGGGGACACTTCCGGGTGCGCTAACGCAGTACGTCACAAGACGCATTTCGCGGCAACGCGATACGTCGCGCTTTCGCGCCGCGGATCGCTTCCGGGGAGTTGCGTTTCGCGCCTCGGTCCGCGCCCCGGGGCACTTCCGGGTGCGCTAACGCCGTACGTCATAAGACGCATTACGCGGCAACGCGATACCGTAACTATGTTGATTTGTTACCGGTTCGCGGACCGGATCGCGGAATCGAATTGAGCTAACGGGAAGCTTCCCGGTTCGCGGACCGGGAGCGAAACAAAAAAAATATTAAAAAAAAATTATTAATAAACATATAAAATATATTTTTGGATTTAAAGAAGAATACATTTTACAGCTATAGATATTAGCTTTTAAAAAACCAATGAAATTCACTGAAAAAACCATAGGTTATAGACCATATATAGTTAGGAATTAGCATTTACAAAACCTTGAAAATTCACTGAAAAAACCATAGGTTATAGACCATATATAGTTAGGAATTAGCATTTAGAAAACCTTATTTTACTCACACAAAACCATTGAAATTCCATATATAGTTAGTTGCACTAACTATATATCGCGCACCCGCAATCCACTGCTGATGATGTCACATATTACATCATTCATGACATGGTCAGTGACATCACTGATGACATCACTGATGACATCTCAAATGACATCACTGATGACATCACTGATGACATCTCATTTGACATCAATGACCACATCACTGATGATATCATTCATGTGACAATACAATGCATCTCCTCACATTTTAATATAACCTCTGTTTCACCCAGTGTTAAAAAGAGAGTATAATTTTTGAAACCATTGACACACCAATACTAGTTACTACATACGCACTCACTGATTGCTACGTCTACACACACCTTCACTCATTCACCCATACAATCATTCATACATACAATCACTCATCTTTACAACACTATCATATGCACTCATACACCTATACAGACACTCACAGTCTGCCACTCATCCATGGAGTTACTCACACACCTAGTCAGTCCTGTAAAGAATCAATGACACTTCCATTTTCTTGTCTATACAGTTAAACATAGAGCACCTTACATTTTCAAACATATACTAACACATACTTACCTTCTTATACAATCATTGATACAAGTACAGATTGATCTGCACAGAGTCACACACCTCCCAGCTAGCCACACACACACTCAGTCTCCCATATAAATACTTGGGCAATCAATCAATAACCCATATAGTTACTCATATAGCTACTGATCAACACATGCAGCAGTTTACAGAACAACAGACATAATGATGCACAAATTAAGACAGTTTAGTCACTAACCCATGCAGTCAGTGAGACACATTTAATCACTCACTCATACAGTCAGTCATGCACCTACTAAATCCTTCGTCCAGACACTTACACATCCACTCATTCTTCAATATGTAAGACATATTTAAACTTTATAGAAACAAAAAATCACTGGATGTTGTTATCAGTGATGTCATCAGTGATGTCATTTGAGATGTCATCAGTGATGTCATCAGTGATGTCACTGACCATGTCATGAATGATGTAATATGTGACATCATCAGCAGTGGATTGCGGGTGCGCGATATATAGTTAGTGCAACTAACTATATATGGAATTTCAATGGTTTTGTGTGAGTAAAATAAGGTTTTCTAAATGCTAATTCCTAACTATATATGGTCTATAACCTATGGTTTTTTCAGTGAATTTTCAAGGTTTTGTAAATGCTAATTCCTAACTATATATGGTCTATAACCTATGGTTTTTTCAGTGAATATTATATATATATATATATTCACTGAAAAAACCATAGGTTATAGACCATATATAGTTAGGAATTAGCATTTACAAAACCTTGAAAATTCACTGAAAAAACCATAGGTTATAGACCATATATAGTTAGGAATTAGCATTTACTAAACCTTATTTTACTCACACAAAACCATTGAAATTCCATATATAGTTAGTTGCACTAACTATATATCGCGCACCCGCAATCCACTGCTGATGATGTCACATATTACATCATTCATGACATGGTCAGTGACATCACTGATGACATCACTGATGACATCTCAAATGACATCACTGATGACATCACTGATAACAACATCCAGTGATTTTTTGTTTCTATAAAGTTTAAATATGTCTTACATATTGAAGAATGAGTGGATGTGTAAGTGTCTGGACGAAGGATTTAGTAGGTGCATGACTGACTGTATGAGTGAGTGATTAAATGTGTCTCACTGACTGCATGGGTTAGTGACTAAACTGTCTTAATTTGTGCATCATTATGTCTGTTGTTCTGTAAACTGCTGCATGTGTTGATCAGTAGCTATATGAGTAACTATATGGGTTATTGATTGATTGCCCAAGTATTTGTATGGGAGACTGAGTGTGTGTGTGGCTAGCTGGGAGGTGTGTGACTCTGTGCAGATCAATCTGTACTTGTATCAATGATTGTATAAGAAGGTAAGTATGTGTTAGTATATGTTTGAAAATGTAAGGTGCTCTATGTTTAACTGTATAGACAAGAAAATGGAAGTGTCATTGATTCTTTACAGGACTGACTAGGTGTGTGAGTAACTCCATGGATGCGTGGCAGACTGTGAGTGTCTGTATAGGTGTATGAGTGCATATGATAGTGTTGTAAAGATGAGTGATTGTATGTATGAATGATTGTATGGGTGAATGAGTGAAGGTGTGTGTAGACGTAGCAATCAGTGAGTGCGTATGTAGTAACTAGTATTGGTGTGTCAATGGTTTCAAAAATTATACTCTCTTTTTAACACTGGGTGAAACAGAGGTTATATTAAAATGTGAGGAGATGCATTGTATTGTCACATGAATGATATCATCAGTGATGTGGTCATTGATGTCAAATGAGATGTCATCAGTGATGTCATCAGTGATGTCATTTGAGATGTCATCAGTGATGTCATCAGTGATGTCACTGACCATGTCATGAATGATGTAATATGTGACATCATCAGCAGTGGATTGCGGGTGCGCGATATATAGTTAGTGCAACTAACTATATATGGAATTTCAATGGTTTTGTGTGAGTAAAATAAGGTTTAGTAAATGCTAATTCCTAACTATATATGGTCTATAACCTATGGTTTTTTCAGTGAATTTTCAAGGTTTTGTAAATGCTAATTCCTAACTATATATGGTCTATAACCTATGGTTTTTTCAGTGAATTTCATTGGTTTTTTAACAGCTAATATCTGTAGCTGTAAAATTTATTCTTCTTTAAATCCAAAAATATATTTTATATGTTTATGAATAATTATTTTTTTAAATATTTTTTTTTCTTCGTTCCCGCTTCGCGAATCGGGAACCTTACAGTAAAAAAATGTTCAGAAAAATAAAAAAAAAAGTTCTTTTCAGAACTACCTCCCCGTTATTAAAAAATTGGTACAATATTTGGAACTGTGCCAACCTCTATTTCTCTTAGTTCGCTTCCTAGTTCGCTCGCTGGTACGCGAACTGGAAGCGAACCAAAAACAGTAAGTATAAGGGAAGGAAACACACACTTATGTTAAAAGAAAGACAGCTATAGGGGAGTAAACTAGAGATACTATTACCCATAATCCACTACTGATGATGTCACATATTACATCATTCATGACATGCTCAGTGACATCATCAGCAGAGGATTGCGGGTTTTTTGGCAACATGCCTTATCGACGGTTTAATAACGCTGCCTTTTGCTTTATATAAGTTTTCAAATTGTATGAAATATATACCAATAGGTCTTTATGAACCTTTAGGTAGTGCTTTTGTTCATGAGGTCTGGTCGCTTCCATACACATACAGATGTTTCAAAGATGATCAAGAAGTTTATCTGAATGGAGAGGAATGCACTGAGACGCCAGATCATTCACTAATGTGTAGGCACATACAGTTACACGATTCATGCAACAAACACCGACCAAATATGGCTTGCGTGATGCAAGGCACGCCAGTTCCTGCTATCATCCCCACGTTCAAGTTGTTGGAAAATGGTAGTTATTTGATGCTCAATAATGAAGATTGTTCTGAGTTAATTAAAAGTATTCCTTTTATCGTAACAGTAAGTGAACGGGTTATTTGCTGCAGAAATGTTCTATTTCCTCCCACACATGAACATAGGGAGTTTTCAATCTGGCCACAAATACCAACCTTGGGACACGTTTCAACGGCATGACAAGAATAAGAGCTCTTTTGTCTCAGAGAGAGGTGGCCTTGAGTTCGGCCCGTGAAACTTTCGTACTTCACATAGCGAACACCCGTACACAGGTTTGCCTTTCAATTTCAGCAACATGTTTCCGACTATCTTTAACGCATCCTCCACAAAATCCCTGGCACACTTTTTTAAAGTTGTTACCAGTGGTCTCGTGACTTCATTTGAGAAAATCTTTGGAGTCATCCCTGCTCCCTTTCATTCCATTTTCTCCACTCTGGTTCGTGGATTGCATTTTTACTTGCATTACCAGCGGACGCTCTTGTGCTTTTTTACATTTTTAAATATGGATGTCCCTCCTATGCAACCTCCGACCCTGCAGCTGCTGACACTGTTCCGCAATCGCATGCTAGAATATTATGGCACAATGCCGTTGGCGATATTAAGCACGGCATATGGATTATCTTTTCGGTTCTCCTACTTCACCTGTGTCCAGCCTGTATTTCACTGCCTGACCTGTGATTTCGATTGGGCCATTGATTTGTGTCTCTGCAGACCGGTTTCTCCTGACGTCGACTTTAATCAGCTGATGACTCCTATCATTACTCACGAGTTGATTTGTCCTGGCGAAAGGATTATGGCTGTGGCATTGATGCATGGACTACTTGGTCCCTGGAATTTACTGGCGGCAGCACAGTCTTTCTTGGAACACAGCTTTCTTGAAAACCCACCGAGCTGTCCTCTGATGGTGATAGAGGATCCGGTGCTGGGAGAGCACGTATGTTCTTTTCCGCTTTTAAATTGGATGGCTGAACTGTTTTCGGATGAAGACGGTGACTTCCTGTTGGAGGCTGTTGCAGCTTATTTTGCATACACAGTTATGTCATAGACCTTTTTCATGTTTCATATGCTGAGTACTAGCATTTCATTGACAATTCATTGACTTAATTGTCAAGTTTTTATTATTTACCTTGCCTATTGGCTTAAGACTCGATAAAGTACTTGGCTGTTTTATTTTTCTTTAGCATTGAATTTTCCTAGTTTTTAATGCTTTACCTTGCGGACCGTCCACATATAAACTTGCAATCTGCTCTCATGAGATGGCACTTCTATTATCTTATTCAGTTCGTTTCCGGATCATGAGGAGGTGTCATCTAGGTCCTGGATATCTTTACACCGTGTTAAGTTAGCATGGGCTCATTACCGGTTTAAACGCCATTTTTCCTTTTTTGCAACTTCTGCACACGACATTTAGTTGTTGCTTTAGCTTTCCACCTAGTAGTTCATCGTGGTTTACATGAGAATAATATGTTATTGGTCTACTATCTGCTTTACTTGTTAAACTATATCTGTACAGCGAGTGCTAAAGTTTCAAGAACAACACGGTACAGAATTGTTATGAGGTCTGATCTCCACGACTTCATACTCATAACATAAGTGCAACTTCTGCCAATTCTGGGCATGAGGCGGGTTTTATATTGCTTTGTCGAACACACATACACAACAGTTGATGCGGTTCACATGAAGAGAGAGCTGGTGTATGCTGATGTGATTCCTTCAAATCTAAGACACTAAAGTATGGGCACGCCCTAAACCAACACAAAGAGACCTTCTTAGCAAATAATATAATATGTGTATTAGGGAGGGTGAGATATAAGCAGCCGCGGGCCGTGGAGGAAGTTACGGTGAGGCAGGGAGGCGGGGAGGGGGAGAAGCAGGGTGGAGCCCTCTCTACCTTGCCCCTCCCCCTCCCCGCCTCCCTGCCCCACCGTAACTCCCTCCACGGCCCGCGGCTGCTTATAAGTGTTGCTAACTCTTATTCATTTACAGCATGTTAACATACTGTCACCATTCGCTTTTTATGTACTAGTAACTATGCTGGTAATTTTGCTACTGATAATATGTGTACTTGTATTCTCCACCCTGCTTCTCCCCCTCCCCGCCTCCCTGCCTCACCGTAACTCCCTCCACGGCCCGCGGCTGCTTATAAGTGTTGCTAACTCTTATTCATTTACAGCATGTTAACATACTATCACCATTCACTTTTTATGTACTAGTAACTATGCTGGTAATTTTGCTACTGATAATATGTGTACTTTTATTATCTAAGGTACTACGCCTGAGAAGACGGCATTAGTAAATAAACATTTCAAATACACATGTGTTCTTCTTAACTCCATGTTCTGGTTTCTAAGAAATATATAACGACCGACTGTTCATGAGTTCCACGTATCCTGAGGTACTATAAGTTCATATTCTGGATTGTCTAAACATTGAGAGTTTGTTATATCCAATGTGACACTGTACCTAGCTTGCTAAATAGTTTTTGATTACTAACGTGAGTTTTGGGACACCCTAATTCGCCGAGGTTCCAATCCTCTGTCCACAGTTCTGTGTGAGAACAGAAACCCTGCGACAGGGGCACCCCCGACCCTTGCTGGACCTTCATCACACTTGCGATACAACTCCAGCAATACGCCACCTTTACGGCACAGATACATCACGCATCTGTGCTGTTTTTGCCCCGTGATGCGCCGCATTGTAAATGCAGCACACCATAGGTGACGGAACAGCGGCACAGAATGACTAACACATCCCTGGTGATGCGCCAGTCATCATAAATCTATCCCTATGCTTCTTATCTTGTTAGAGATGAACCGCCATATGTATCATCAAAGTTATTTGCATTTCCTAAATAGCGAACTTTAAGGAATAAATAGCGATTCTTTACCATTCCTAGTTTGCGATGAGCTATTTGCTAATTAGCCGAATGTAGCCCAATGAAGCCCAATGTAGCCCAATGTAGCCCAAAGATGGCCGCCAGACACACAAAAAAACAAATGTAGCCCAAATATCAGCCAGATGTAGCCCAACTATAGCCCAGTGACAGAATGACCAATCAGCTTCGCAAACCTCCGTTACGCGAAGCGGAGCGCTGTTACAGATATATATCTTTTTTTGAACGTTAATTTCTCAAAATCCACTGGAGCACATATATTGAGACCTAGCAAAGGCACATCGGGCTACCAGTCCCTAATATTTTGCCAAGTTTCGTGCAAATCCATTCAGCCGTTCAATTATTATTTTTATTATTTTTTTTTTCCCCGCGGGGCCCTTTTAAAACCTCCACATCAAACCTAGGGGGTCAGCGAGGATCTACTATGCCCCCTTATAGTTATTTCCCCCTTTGTTTTGACCTCCTCTTGTCTCTCGATCCTACCGAGAGACAAGATGGCGGCCGCTACGGACTGTTTGGAATGTTGACAGACGCCGGAGAACCAATCAGCTTCGCTTCACAAAGCTCCGTTGCGCGAAAAGTCCGCGAACCAGAGCGCTAACCGGTCCGCTGTTACAGATATATATCTTTTTTTAAACGTTAATTTCTCAAAATCCACTGGAGCACATATATTGAGACCTACAAAAGGCACATCGGGCTACCAGTCCCTACAATTTTGCCAAGTTTCGTGCAAATCCATTCAGCCGTTCGGGCTAAAAGTGAGGCCAACCGCCCTATGGAAAACTCAATGTTAAAAACACGTTTTGGGACCCCCCTTTTTTCTCGGCCCCCACTGGACGAACCCCCCCCAAATTTTCAAGGGCTGCTCAGAAACAAAATGTGCCATTTTCCTGAAAATTTCAGCCAATTCCGTCCACAAACGCCAAAGTTATTAGACATAGAATTTTCAAAAAACCCATAGAGAAAAAATCCTAACTATATATACCTACTGGCGACCGCCAGTAGGTAATATATATATATATATATATATATATATATATATATATATATATATATATATATATATATATATATATATATATATATATATATATAACATTTCTATGGCAAAATGAAACCCCTCATTTTGTTCCTTTGCAAATTAAATGTTTTAAGTGTTAACACTTCATTCCAATAAAGATGACTTCAGGTGTGCCATACTTTTGTCATAAGTAAGACTGTTAGCGCTCTAGTTGTTCTTTAGACTCTGGGACATTCTGTCACTGGGCTATAGTTGGGCTACATCTGGCTGATATTTGGGCTACATTTTTTTTTTTGTCTCTGGTGGCCATCTTTGGGCTACATTGGGCTACATTGGGCTACATTGGGCTATATTTGGGCTCTAACATATATATAGCCCAATGTAGCCCAATATATATTTTTCAAAGTTAATTTTTGTAAAAACCACTGGAGCATATATCTTGAGACATAGCAAAGGTACATCGGGCTACCAGTCCCTACAATTTTGCCAAGTTTTGTGAAAATCCATTCAGCCGTTCGAGCTAAAAGTGAGTCCAACCGCCCTATGGAAAACTCAATGTTTTCTCGGCCCCCGCTTGACGAAACCCCCCCAAACTTTCAGGGGACGCTCAGAAACAAAATGTGCCATTTTCCTGGAAATTTCAGCCAATTCCGTCTATCAACGCCAAAGTTATTCAACATAGAATTTTCAGAAATCCCTATTCAAAAAAATCCTAACTATATATACCTACTGGCGACCGCCAGTAGGTAATATATATATATATATATATATATATATATATTCACTGAAAAAACCATAGGTTATAGACCATATATAGTTAGGAATTAGCATTTAAAAAACCTTATTTTACTCACACAAAACCATTGAAATTCCATATATAGTTAGTTGCACTAACTATATATCGCGCACCCGCAATCCACTGCTGATGATGTCACATATTACATCATTCATGACATGGTCAGTGACATCACTGATGACATCTCAAATGACATCACTGATGACATCACTGATGACATCATCCATTGACTGTGTGTTTCTGTAAAGTTTAAATATGTTTTACATATTGAAGAATGAGTAGATGTATAAGTGTCTGGATGAAGGATTTAGGTGCGTGACTGACTGTATGAGTGAGTGATTAAATGTGTCTCACTGAGTGCATGGGTTAGTGACTAAACTGTCTTAATTTGTGCATCATTATCTCTGTTGTTCTGTAAACTGCTGCATGTGTTGATCAGTAGCTATATGATTAACTATATGGGTTATTGATTGATTGTCCAAGTATTTGTATGGGAGACTGAGTGTGTGTGTGGCTGGCTGGGAGGTGTGTGACTCTGTGCAGATCAATGTGTACTTGTATCAATGATTGTATAAGAAAGTAAGTATGTGTTAGTATATGTTTGAAAATGTAAGGTGCTCTATGTTTAACTGTATAGACAAGAAAATGGAAGTGTGATTGATTCTTTACAGGACTGACTAGGTGTGTGAGTAACTCCATGGATGAGTGGCAGAGTGTGAGTGTCTGTATAGGTGTATGAGTGCATATGATAGTGTTGTAAAGATGAGTGATTGTATGTATGAATGATTGTATGGGTGAATGAGTGAATGTGTGTAGACGTAGGAATCAGTGAGTACGTATGTAGTAACTAGTATTGGTGTGTCAATGGTTTCAAAAATGATACTCTATATTTAACACTGGGTGAAACAGAGGTTATATTAAAATGTGAGGAGATGCATTGTATTGTCACATGAATTATATCATCAGTGATGTGGTCATTGATGTCAAATGAGATGTCATCAGTGATGTCATCAGTGATGTCATTTGAGATGTCATCAGTGATGTCACTGACCATGTCATGAATGATGTAATATGTGACATCATCAGCAGTGGATTGCGGGTGCGCGATATATAGTTAGTGCAACTAACTATATATGGAATTTCAATGGTTTTGTGTGAGTAAAATAAGGTTTTTTAAATGCTAATTCCTAACTATATATGGTCTATAACCTATGGTTTTTTCAGTGAATTTTCAAGGTTTTGTAAATGCTAATTCCTAACTATATATGGTCTATAACCTATGGTTTTTTCAGTGAATTTCAATGGTTTTTTAATAGCAAATATCATAAGCTGTCGAATGTCAAGTACGTGGTAATTGAAAACATTTTCGTGTTTATGCACACTGATCTGCTTTGAATGGTGCCCCCCCCCCTCATTTCTATTAGGAGTACTCTCTCTTTGCACATAGTGAAGGGTACTTAACGCAGGCCTTTGCCCCCGTTGTAATACGTCGTGCCTGCTTCTCTCTCCATTTGATTGATTGTTATCCAAGTATTTACTGTTTTAGAATTGGTTCTCTTTGATTCATTCTCTAGTTACAAACAAACACAGAGTCGCAATACTCTGTTTAGTCTTTGCAGATAACGAAAAATCGTGTAAAAAAAAAAAGAAAAGGAATCGAGCAAAATCAGTAGGCCACTAATGGGATCTCTTTTTGACCTCGCTAAAATAGAAACATTAGGAACAACCCCTCATGACAAATACAAAACTAGTGAAATGAACTGAACTCCACACAATGATGGCTGCAAAACAGCTCGGCTCCGCCACCCACCCCGCCCAAAATAACAATAAAGAGCAGCTGCCATGATTGGTTGCGAAATGGCCACGACGGAGCTACGAAATGGTGCTGCTCTCATGCTAACCCCAGCTTCAGTCTGAAACATCCAGAAACACTGTAGACTACCAATTCGATCAGTTCCGGTAGCGCCCCAATGTAACCCGGTAGAGAAGAACTAGCCCTCCCCTCTTTGACTGATGGTTCTTGTTGCCTGTCCCTTCTGTTGTCATTTAACAGAACTATTTAGCCTGCTGAAAGGGGTTGTGTTCCGACCGCTGGTTGGTGGAGACATTTTGACTATATTCTGGACCTGCGTTGTCGCGTAATGCGTCATATGACGCGCCGCGTTAGCGCATCCGGAAGTCATCCGGGGCGCGACGCGCAGCGCGTAACGTAAGCATAACAGGTCATGTGACTTGTTAATAAAACTTTTCATTGGTTCATTTTACTTTTCTTATTCTAATGATGAAAGGCTTGGTCATATGACCTAAAAATTACGCTTTTTATTACTTCCGAACATTATTTTTTCTTAAATATATGTTATAATGTTCCAGGCTAATGTACTTTCCCGGAAAATTTACAACTGTCCTGCAAGTAAAATATATTCTTTTTTCGAGAAAAAGAGTGTTTCTTCGTCCCATGACGGAGCCGTTCAGCAAAAGAGGGTCGACCTGCTGTCTTAGTCGCCGATACGCCTGAATATGAGATTCTTATCGATCACTTTATGTTGCAGGAATAGAAAACACAACAGCCCTTGAACATTTATCTTTACTGCGTTCCTTCGTATTATACCTTTTACCCTTCATGTAATTGGTCTGCTTTATTTCACTTGCCTTTTAATGATTCTAAAACAGTGACTATTATTAAAAACTTTACCAATGTATATACTACTACCATGTTTTCTTTTAAAAACCTTTATTGTGAAAATTTCATTATACAAATACGGGCCTATAACCACGTGGCCCGGCCACGGAGCAAACTGTAATCGTATATGATGAGTAGACATTTACACTGTAGAGGAACGTAACGGGCGGGCCATTAGGTTGCAAGAACTAAGGTGTCTAACAGTTACGGATTCGGTGGACGTACATTTTATAATTAAAATACGACAGGGCCAGTTACAATAAAATTATCTAGATATACATTTGCGGGCAAGTACCATGGGTGACGTTAATTCGAACTTTCAATAGTACAGTAATCAATAACACATCAGAACTTAATATCAATAGGGATGTCGAAATATTCAATCAATTCTCGTCCCCGCCCGCCATGTGCTTCAAAACTGCATACGTATCTCGTGATTTCAAGGTTCTGCAACCAGTACACAACAAGGAGTTACGAGTCCCATTTATTCCGGCGCCATTTTGGGCGAGGACGGGCAGGTCCAGGATATAGTCAAAATGTCTCTACCAACCATCGACTATGATGATGTTCATATGCTGTATTTATTAGAGTAACACTCATCTGTCCACATGAAATTAATTTGCCACAATCTAAACATGTCATTTTAATCTTTCCAAAGTTCTTCTAAATATTTGGGACCGTTTCCCTTGCCTCTGATGCTGTGAGTGCCACTTCTTTGATGAATGTACTAGCAGGTCAGGGGTTCTCCTCCAAATCTCTCTTTTATGCAGCACTATAATTAATTGGTGCCACCTCTCCATATGACGATGCATGGTATAGTTACCATAACTATATTTTTTTTCGGTTCCTCTGGAGAGTTCATCGTGGCAGATGAAGCGTGTAACGTACCGGGCATTTACCTTTTTTTGCATGTACAGGAAAGGAAAAAAAAATCGAGCGTCCGAGTTCTAAGGTGTCCCAGGGCCATTTTAGTGGACCAGGCCCAAATCCAAAGAACAGGCCGCCATTTTGAGAGTCCTGTTGCAGCCGCCTGTCGCTGTAGCATCAAGAGCAGCCGAAACTCAGCTGAATGGCAACTGAAACGGTAAAGGGGCGCCCTACTACAGCAGACGAGCCTCCACCTAGGAAGGCCCGTTGACGCCGCCTCCCCCCCCCCTTCGGGCACCCCATGCCGTTATTCGGAGCAGTATTGTAGGATGGCCACACCAGTGCGGCAACTTGCTAGACATCACCTCGGTGGTAACCGAATCTCAGCGCCTTGTGGTGTCTCCTCTTCAGAAAATATTCTTGCGCTACCTTTGCCCCACTCACACATCGGTCCGCTACTGACGCCATCTCACAGGCTAATGGGGCGCCCCACGCCGAGTTTCAGCATTGTAGGATGACCACACCAGTACAGCAACTTGCTAGACATCCCCTCGGTGCCATCCGGATCTCGGCGCCCCACTGCAGATGAAGTGCCTCTCAACTATGAAACCACCACGGTGACATCCGGATCTTGGCGCCTTGTGCTGGTTCCGGCCTATTCACACATCGGTCCGCTACTGACGCCATCTCACAGGCTAATGGGGCGCCCCACGCCGAGTTTCAGCATTGTAGGATGACCACACCAGTGCTGCAACTTGCTAGACATCACCTCGGTGCCATCCGGATCTTGGCATCTCAGCGCCTTGTGGTGTCTTCTAGTCAGAAAATATTGTTGCGCTGCCTTTGGCCCCATTCGCACATCGGTCCGCTACTGACGCCATCTCACAGGCCAACGGGGCGCCCCACGCCGACTTTTACCATTGTAGGATGGACACACCAGTACCACAACTTGCAAGACGCCACCTCGGTGCCATCCGAATCTTGGCATCTCAGCGCCTTGTGGTGTCTTCTATTCAGAAAATATTGTTGCGCTGCCTTTGGCCCCATTCGCACATCGGTCCGCTACTGACGCCATCTCACAGGCCAACGGGGCGCCCCATGCCGACTTTCAACATTGTAGGATGGCCACACCAGTGCGGCAACTTACTAGACACCACCTCGGTGCCATCCGGATCTTGGCGCATTGTGCTGCCTTCGGCCTATTCGCACATCGGTCCGCTACTGACGCAAACTCACAGGCCAACGGGGCGCCCCACGCCGACTTTCAGCATTGTAGGAGGACCACACCAGTGCTGCAACTTGCTAGACATCACCTCTTTGCCATCCGGATCTTGGCATCTCAGCGCCTTGTGGTGTCAGTCAGAAAATATTGTTGCGCTGCCTTTGGCCCCATTCGCACATCGGTCCGCTACTGACGCCATCTCACAGGCTAATGGGGCGCCCCACGCCGAGTTTCAGCATTGTAGGATGACCACACCAGTACAGCAACTTGCTAGACATCACCTCGGTGCCATCCGGATCTTGGCATCTCAACGCCTAGTGGTATCTTCCATAAATAAAATATTGTTGCGCTGCCTTTGGCCCCATTCGCACATCAGTCCGCAACTGACACCATCTCACAGGCCAACAGGGTGCCCCACGCCGACTTTTACCATTGTAGGATGGCCACACCAGTACAGCAACTTGCTAGACATCACCTCGTTGCCATCCGGATCTTGGCATCTCAGCGCCTTGTGGTGTAAGTCAGAAACTATTGTTGCGCTGCCTTTGGCCCCATTTGCACATCGGTCCGCTACTGACGCCATCTCACAGGCCAACGGGACGCCCCACGCCGACTTTCAACATTGTAGGATGGCCACACCAGTACAGCAACTTGCTAGACACCACCTCGGTGCCATCCGGATCTTGGCATCTCAGCGCCTTGTGGTGTCTTCTATTCCGAAAATATTGTTGCGCTGCCTTTGGCCCCATTCGCACATCGGTCCGCTACTGACGCCATCTCACAGGCCAACGGGGCGCCCCACGCCGACTTTTACCATTGTAGGATTGCCACACCAGTGCGGCAACTTACTAGACACCACCTCGGTGCCATCCGGATCTTGGCATCTCAGCGCCTTGTGGTGTCTTCTATTCAGGAAATATTGTTGCGCTGCCTTCGGCCTATTCGCACATCGGTCCGCTACTGACACCATCTCACAGGCCAACAGGGCGCCCCACGCCGACTTTCAACATTGTAGGATGGCCACACCAGTGCGGCAACTTACTAGACACCACCTCGGTGCCATCCGGATCTTGGCGCGTTGTGCTGCCTTCGGCCTATTCGCACATCGGTCCGCTACTGACGCAAACTCACAGGCTAACGGGTGCCCCACGCCGACTTTCAGCATTGTAAGATGGCCACACCAGTGCTGCAACTTGCTGGACAACACCTCGGTGCCATCCGGATCTTGGCGCGTTGTGTTGCCTTCGGCCTATTCGCACATCGGTCCGCTACTGACGCCGCCTCACGTGCCAACGTATTTTCTCCGCATTTTATACCCTATGCCGCATAAGAGGTCATGTGACTTGTTTATAAAACTTTTCATTGGTTCATTTTACTTTTGGTTTCCTAATGATGGAAGGCTTGATCATATGACCTAAAAACAACACTTTTCATTGGATGAAAACTTTTTTTTTTCCCAAACGATGAAAGCCCCACCTTGTTTCTGGATGTTTCAGACTGAAGCTGGCGTCAGCATGAGAGCACCACCATCTCGTAGCTCCGTCGTGGTCATTCCGCGAGCAATCATGGCAGCCGCTCCCCACCAGAAGCCTACAGGAGTCGGGGGCCCCCAAAACTTTTGATGAATCCTCAAGGCGGAGGGGACGCTTTCGAGAATGGGGTCCAAGACCTAGCAGACTAGCGTCCGATTTCCAAGGTGGCCCAGGGCCATTTCAGTGGACCAGGCCCAAAAAGGAAACAGCTTGCCGCCATTTTGAGAGTCCTGTGACAGCCGCCTATCGCTGCACCGCAAGAGTGGGCGCAGCCGCCTATCGCTGCACCGCAAGAGTGGGCGCAACTCAGCTGAATTGCGGCTTTTGACACAGTGGACCAAAAGCGGACGGAATGGCAACTGAAACGGTAAAGGGGCGCCCCACTACAACAGATGAGACTCCACCTGGAGAGGCCCGTTCACGCCGCCTCCCCCGGGGCGCCCCACGCCGTTATTCGGAGCAGCATTGTAGGATACCAAAACCAGTGCGGCAACTTACTGGACATCACCTTGGTGCCATCGTTCTGCTGCCTTGGAACTATTCGCACAACAGTTTGCTACTGATGACCCACCCCCCGCGACGCCCCACGCCAGAAATCTGGACGTTGTGCTGCGTTGGGACTATTCGCACAGCCGACCGCTACTTCGTTGTTTTTCCCTAAAAATGTTTATATGTTATTACTGTTTTTGTTTTCTTGTATATATTTATAAGTTATTAAAGTTTTATAATCTTACTACTTTGTTGGAGTGCTATATATTTTTAATGTGACACATAATTGTAAAAACTTTGATGTACAAAGAGTCATCCCTGGAATCTTCTGCTTCAGGCTCGGTCCCCTCCCCAATCACAATACAGGATGGTTTTCAGATAATAGGAACGCGTCTGCTGTGACGGATCTCATCGAGTGTGGGCCTTGATCTACTATAACTCCTTTGAAGAGGGGTGATTCTTTACAGCTGGGGCCATAAACTACATCTGCAGGGCTAGCTGATACCCTAGGACCGGCCTGGACAATCGGACACAGAGGAAAAGGAGTGTCAGAGGGTGCGGTAGTGAATAGGGCGAAAGGGAGGTGTCGGGCGGGCACAGGGTGTGATTCTCAGGGAAGAGCAGCGCAGATGGGGGGTGGTTTATTACCCATGCATAAGACAGAGAGCGGGGGTGACCACTGCCTGGGGGAGATGCTTGCGAGGGTGGGGAGCCATGCTAAGGATCGACAGCGTGCACAGAGTGGGTCTGGTCAAGGCATCTAAAATGACTGCCGTGCACGACAAAAGTGTGGCATTTGAAAAAAGGCAAGATGGCGCAGACAATGTTTTTCAACACTTCCTGATTTCCTTCGAATCGAACGTTAACAGACGTTGGGGCATATTACCAAAGTTAAGCGATATTTATCCCTAACGATGCTTAGCAACGATTTTTTTACCGCTAAGCATCGTCAGAAATTATCGCAGATAAACCTTGCTATTATCAAGGTTTATCGCAAATACGATAAAAAACGACCGCAATGCATTAATATCGCTGAAAACTCAGCGATATTCATGCATTACCGAGCTATTGCTCTTAGCCATGTTATCCACCTCCCATTGGATGACATGGCTAAGAACTGCTCAGGGCAGGTGCTAGCTTTTGGAGATATTCGCGCTTATCGCGAATATTTCCAGGAGATAGCGATGTTAGCGACTGTTTCCAGTCGCTAACATCTTGGCATCCCCACTTTGCATGTCATTAGTGATAAATATCACTCACATGCAAAGTGGGGCCCAAGATGGTCGCTATCTCCTACTAGCCGTCGCTAACTGGTGTTAGCAACAGCTAGGTAATACAGATATAATTTTATCTCCGCGAAGCGGAGCGCTGTTACAGATATATATCTTGTTTTTGAACGTTAATTTCTCAAAATCCACTGAAGCACATATATTGACGAACCCCCCCCAAATTTTGGAATTGGCTGAAATTTTCAGGAAAATGGCACATTTTGTTTCTGAGCAGCCCTTGAAAATTTGGGGGGGGTTCGTCAAGGGGGGGCCGAGAAAAAAGGGGTGTCCCAAAACGTGTTTTTAACATTGAGTTTTCCATAGGGCGGTTGGCCTCACTTTTAGCCCGAACGGCTGAATGGATTTGCACGAAACTTGGCAAAATTGTAGGGACTGGTAGCCCGATGTGCCTTTTGTAGGTCTCAATATATGTGCTACAGTGGATTTTGAGAAATTAACGTTTAAAAAAAGATATATATCTGTAACAGCAGACCGGGCAGCGCTCCAGGACGCGTACTTTTCGCGCAACGGAGCTTTGTGAAGCGAAGCTGATTGGTTCTCCGGCGTCTGTAAACATTCCAAACAGTCCGTAGCGGCCGCCATCTTGTCTCTCGGTAGGATCGAGAGAGAAGAGGAGGCCAAAGCGAAGGGGCAAATGACCATAAGGGGGCATAGTAGATCCTCGCTGACCCCCTAGGTTTGATGTGGAGGTTTTAAAAGGGCCCCGCGGGGCAAAAAAAAATAATAATAATAATAATCGAACGGCTGAATGGATTTGCACGAAACTTGGTAAAACATTAGGGACTGGTAGCCCGATGTGCCTTTGCTAGGTCTCAATATATGTGCTCCAGTGGATTTTGAGAAATTAACCTTCAAAAAAAGATATATATCTGTAATAGCGCTCCGCTTCGTGTACTTTTCGCGTTACGGAGGTTTGCGAAGCTGATTGGTTCTTCGGCGTCTGTAAACATTCCAAACAGTCCGTAGCGGCCGCCATCTTGTCTCTCGGTAGGATCGAGAGACAAGAGGAGGCCAAAGCGAAGGGGCAAATGACCATAAGGGGGCATAGTAGATCGTCCCTGACCCCCTAGGTTTGATGTGGAGGCTTTGAAAGGGTCTCGCAGGGCAAACAAAAAATATACAGTTTTTTTAGTTTTTTTGCGTGGAGTGCGCCCGGTTCGCGAACCGGGAAGCGTTCGGGGGAGCGTACTTTCTTGAAAATTAGTGAAAAAAGTTAGAGTAAAATAATAATTGTGAGTGATCAGATGTAGGGTAGCTCTGAGAAGAGCTTTTGGGTTTATGGTACATTTAGGTACTTATAAGTAGGTACCAATGCACAGTCTTAAATTCAGAGTGAAAATTCTGTTGCCCTCATCTGAGAAGTGAACTCCATCTCCTCTGTAGATATCTTGCATGTAGTAACGCAAGTTATTGTTGTACAGGGAGCCCATTCCATGGTCTCTCATGTAAGCTGAAACACATTTGTTTACATGCTTCCTCGATTTCTCAATTTGTGGACAAAATTGGTTCGACCACCTCCATTTTTGTCTTTGGCATATATTTGAATATACCAAGGCAGTCTGAGGAAAAAGTGCCATCAATTGCTCAAAGGTGTCCTTTAAAAGCATTTCCAGACCTACCCCAGTCAAAGTGCCCAAATCATTACCTCCACAGTGCACAATTAACAGGTCAGGTTTTGGCAAATGCATAAAGGTTTTCACCAATGGTATCAATTGGTGACATTTTAATCCTCTGTGGCCAAACCACTTAATTTCCACATCTTGTAAATTGAGGTTAGGTAATTTCCTGTTTTCAGCGTACCTTTGAGCCCAATAGATATAACTATGTCCAACAATCCAGACAGAAAACATGGCGAGAGAAGGTTCTGCTGCAGTCAGATGAAGTGTGGCAATGAAATGGCAGTTGAAAAAATGAGAGTGTAAAATGAAAAAAACGGTACACAGACATAATATCGACTCCAAAATATCGTTTGGACAGAATATCGAGTTGAAAATATCGTTTGGAGAAAATATCGACTGGACAGAATATAGACAGCCAAAATATCGTTTTTAAGGTAAGTGAAGTAATATCGTTTTTAAGGTAAGTGAAGTAATATCGATTTTTATTTTTAGGGTTCAGGGTCAGTTTGGGGTTTTTGGGTAAAGGGGTATTTTTAGGGTTCAGGGTCAGTTTTCAGTTTTTGGGTAAAGGGGTATTTTTAGGGTTCAGGGTCAGTTTTCAGTTTTTGGGTAAAGGGGTATTTTTAGGGTTCAGGGTCAGTTTTCAGTTTTTGGGTAAAGGGGTATTTTTAGGGTTTAGGGTCAGTTTTCAGTTTTTGGGTAAAGGGGTATTTTTAGGGTTCAGGGTCAGTTTTCAGTTTTTGGGTAAAGGGGTATTTTTAGGGTTCAGGGTCAGTTTTCAGTTTTTGGGTAAAGGGGTATTTTTAGGGTTCAGGGTCAGTTTTCAGTTTTTGGGTAAAGGGGTATTTTTAGGGTTCAGGGTCAGTTTTCAGTTTTTGGGTAAAGGGGTATTTTTAGGGTTCAGGGTCAGTTTTCAGTTTTTGGGTATTATTTTATTATATTTTATTACTATATATATATGTTTAATAAATATGAAATAATTTTTTTTTAATTTAACTTTCATTAATTATTTATTTATCATAAGTTAATTTAAGTAATTTTAAGTATATTTTAGTAATTAATTATTAATATTAATTTAATTTAACACTGTTTCTAGTAAATATGATATTTTTTACAACTATATTTTTGTTAACGATATTTTAAACTCGATATTTTTGTACTTACCTGTTTGTAGATAGAAACTCGATATTTTGACTGTCGATATTTTCTCAACGATATTTTTGAAGGTCGATATTCTCTCCGTCGATATTCTTTCAGTGATCCGAAAAAAACTGAGGAGTTTCTGTGTTAATGAAGCAGTAAGAGTGATTGGTGGATTTTGATTGCTGAAAACAGAAAGTTAGTGTGCATGGATGAGTTCGTTGAAAGATGTATTTTGAGTGGCGAAGAAAAAATCATTAAATGAAAGAATGCTCTGGATATGCAGGTGCACTGAGAGTTCAGAGTTCAATTGCAACATTGTTGTGTGAACTTGGAAACACCAGAGGTTTTGCAAGAGGTGGTTGCTATGCAGAAAAAGCAGAGAGGGGGCAGGGTTTTGCTTTGAAAAAAAGTGAGGGAAGAGTTTTGATTGGTGTGACATGAGAGATATGTGTGAGGAATTACAGCATTTCTGTGCTTTTGATAGCTGCAGACTCTGGAGTGCATACCTTTTGCTCTGCTGAAGACAAATTGGTGTGTTTCTGAGACTGTTTTGAAACTCAAAGTATGAATACATAAAAAAAAAGAAAATCGTTTTTGAGGTAAAGGAATGTTTTCAAAATTTATGTGCGCCATATGCCCCCAAATTTCTTTTTCGGGGGTGCAGCAGGGTGTTCTTGAGACACCCCTGCACTCTCGGAAAAATTCGTAATTTGCGATGAGGTAATTGCTAATCGCAAATTGCACCTTCATTCCTATGGGCCTCCTGCTGCATGGAAATGAATGGGTAATTTCTAATTAGCAAATAGGTCATCGCAAACTAGGAATGGTAAAGAATCGCTATTTATTCCTTAAAGTTCGCTATTTAGGAAATGCAAAAAACTTTGATGATACATATGGCGGTTCATCTCTAACAAGATAAGAAGCATAGGGATAGATTTATGATGACTGGCGCATCACCAGGGATGTGTTAGTCATTCTGTGCCGCTGTTCCGTCACCTATGGTGTGCTGCATTTACAATGCGGCGCATCATGGGGCAAAAACAGCACAGATGCGTGACGTATCTGTGCCGTAAAGGTGGCGCATTGCTGGAGTTGTATCGCAAGTGTGATGAAGCTCCAGCAAGGCTCAGGGGTGCCCCTGTCGCAGGGTTTCTGTTCTCACACAGAACTGTGGACAGAGGATTGGAACCTCGGCGAATTAAAGTGTCCCAGAACTCACCTTAGTAATCAAAACCCCTTAGCAAGCTAGGTACAGTGTCACATTGGATATAACAAACTCTCAATGTTTAGACAATCCAGAATATGAACTTATAGTACCTCAGGATACGTGGAACTCATGAACAGTCGGTCGTTATATATTTCTTAGAAACCAGAACATGGAGTTAAGAAGAACACATGTGTATTTGAAATGTTTATTTACTAATGCCGTCTTCTCAGGCGTAGTATGTTAGATAATACAAGTACACATATTATCAGTAGCAAAATTACCAGCATAGTTACTAGTACATAAAAAGCGAATGGTGACAGTATGTTAACATGCTGTAAATGAATAAGAGTTAGCAACACTTATAAGCAGCCGCGGGCCGTGGAGGGAGTTACGGTGGGGCAGGGAGGCGGGGAGGGGAGGGGCAGGGTGGAGAGGGCTCCACCCTGCCCCTCCCCCTCCCCGCCTCCCTGCCCCACCGTAACTCCCTCCACGGCCCGCGGCTGCTTATATCTCACCCTCCCTAATACACATATTATATTATTTGCTAAGAAGGTCTCTTTGTGTTGGTTTAGGGCGTGCCCATACTTTAGTGTCTTAGATTTGAAGGAATCACATCAGCATACACCAGCTCTCTCTTCATGTGAACCGCATCAACTGTTGTGTATGTGTGTTCGGCAAAGCAATATAAAACCCGCCTCATGCCCAGAATTGGCAGAAGTTGCACTTATGTTATGAGTATGAAGTCGTGGAGATCAGACCTCATAACAATTCTGTATCGTGTTGTTCTTGAAACTTCAGCACTCGCTGTACAGATATAGTTTAACAAGCAAAGCAGATAGTAGAGCAAGAACATATTATTCTCATGTAAACCACGATGAACTACTAGGTTGAAAGCTAAAGCAACAACTAAGTGTCGTGTGCAGAAGTTGCAAAAAAGGAAAAATGGCGTTTAAACTGGTAATGAGCCCATGCTAACTTAACACGGTGTAAAGATATCCAGGACCTAGATGACACCTCCCCATGATCCGGAAACGAACTGAATAAGATAATAGAAGTGCCATCTCATGAGAGCAGATTGCAAGTTTATATGTGGACGGTCCGCAAGGTAAAGCATTAAAAACTAGGAAAATTTAATGCTAAAGAAAAATAAAACAGCCAAGTACTTTATCGAGTCTTAAGCCAATAGGCAAGCTAAATAATAAAAACTTGACAAATAAGTCAATGAATTGTCAATGAAATGCTAGTACTCAGCATATCAAACATGAAAAAGGTCTATGACATAACTGTGTATGCAAAATAAGCTGCAACAGCCTCCAATAGGAAGTCACCGTCTTCATCCGAAAAGAGTTCAGCCATCCAATTTAAAAGCGGAAAAGAACATACGTGCTCTCCCAGCACCGGATCCTCTATCACCATCAGAGGACAGCTCGGTGGGTTTTCAAGAAAGCTCTGTTCCAAGAAAGACTGTGTTGCCGCCAGTAAATTCCAGGGACCAATTAGTCCATGCATCAATGCCACAGCCATAATCCTTTCGCCAGGACAAACCAACTCGTGAGTAATGATAGGAGTCATCAGCTGATTAAAGTCGACGTCAGGAGAAACCGGTCCGCAGAGACACAAATCAATGGCCCAATCGAAATCACAGGTCAGGCAGTGAAATACAGGCTGGACACAGGTGAAGTAGGAGAATCGAAAAGATAATCCATATGCCGTGCTTAATATCGCCAACGGCATTGTGCCATAATATTCTAGCATGCGATTGCGGAACAGTGTCAGCAGCTGCAGGGCGGGAGCTTGCACAGGAGGGACATCCATATTTAAAAATGTAAAAAAGCACAAGAGCGTCCACTGGTAATGCAAGTAAAAATGGGAATCCACGAAGCAGAGTGGAAAAAATAGAATGAAAGAAAGCAGGGATGACTCCAAAGATTTTCTCAAATGAAGTCACGAGACCACTGGTAACAACTTTAAAAAAGTGCGCCAGGGCCTTTGTGGAGGACGCGTTAAAGATAGTCCGAACCATCTTGCTGAAATGGAAAGGCAAATCTGTATTGAAAAGGGTCTGCACCTCTGTACGGGTGTTCGCTATGTGAAGCACGAAAGTTTCACGGGCCGAACTCAAGGCCACCTCTCTCTGAGACAAAAGAGCTCTTATTCTTGCCATGCCGTTGAAATCTGCTCCCAAGGTTGGTATTTGTGGCGAGATTGAAAACTCCCTATGTTCATGTGTGGGAGGAAATAGAACATTTCTGCAGCAAATAACCCGTTCACTTACTGTTACGATAAAAGGAATACTTTTAATTAACCCAGAACAATCTTCATTATTGAGCATCAAATAACTACCATTTTCCAACAATTTGAACGTGGGGATGATAGCAGGAACTGGCGTGCCTTGCAACACGCAAGCCATATTTGGTCGGTGTTTGTTGCATGAACCGTGTAACTGTATGTGCCTACAAATTAGTGAATGATGTGGCGTCTCAGTGCATTCCTCTCCATTCAGATAAACTTCTTGATCATCTTTGAAACATCTGTATGTGTATGGAAGCGACCAGACCTCATGAAGAAAAGCACTACCTAAAGGTTCATAACGACCTATTGGTATATATTTCATACAATTTGAAAACTTATATAAAGCAAAAGGCAGCGTTATTAAACCGTGGATAAGGCACGTTGCCAAAAAACCCGCAATCCTCTGCTGATGATGTTACTGAGCATGTCATGAATGATGTAATATGTGACATTATCAGCAGTGGATTACGGGTAATAGTATCTCTAGTTTACTCCCTTATAGCTGTCTTTCTTTTAACATAAGTGTCTGTTTCCTTCCCTTATACTTACTGTTCTTTTTAAAAAAAAATAATTTTTGGTTCACTTCCGGTTCGCGTACCGGCGAGCGAACTGGGAAGCGAACTACGAGAAATAGAGGTTGGCACAGTTCCAAATATTGTACCAATTTTTTAATAACGGGGAGGTAGTTCTGAAAAGAACTTTTTTTTTTATTGTTTTTGTTGTTTTATATTTTTTTAATTATTTTTCTGAACATTTTTTTACTTTTTTTGAATTTTTCTGAACAGTTTTATATTTTTTGGGGTTTTTCTTGGAGGGGGCAATGAAAACGATTCATTGTAAAGGGCTCAACAGGAGCAACAAAACAAAAAAAAAGTATTTATTATTTTGGGCGTTTCGTACAAACTTGCATATGATAGTCAATAGCTCTGTTGATCAGAGTGATGCTTCTTTCTCCGTAGCAAATGAATCCATCGCAATGTACGCAGACGTGTTTTACTTCACCAAATCTCATTTGTATATTTGGCACTATCTCCCTGCCCTCTGGTCCCGTTACTTCCGGTACAACAGATCTTCTGGCCATAATAGGGAGATTATCTAGGTCGTTCCGAAACTGTGCAGCACTGTAGTTGTTAGGATGCCACCTAGTCATATGGCGATGCATTGTGTAGTTTCCGAAACTGTATTTTTTTCTCGGTCCCTCTGGACAGTCTATCTTGACATATAAGGCAAGTTACGTATCTTGCATTTACTTTTTTCTGACCTTTGGGAATTTTAAAAAATTGCCAAATGAAGTTTTCTTTCCGGTGAGACGTCCTGGGCTCCTCAGGCAAAAACTGCCTCTCTTCGTGCTCGTCGTCCTGTTCCTCTTCTTCCTCTTCTTGTTGAATTATAACTTGAGCAGGTGGTCCACTCTTCCTTGGATGTGGTGGAGGTGGTGGGGAAGCACCAGCTGAAGCTACTAAAGAAGCCATTGCTCACTGGTAACAAAGGGTCTTTCTCTCACAAAGATGAAAGTCAGAGTGAGGAAAGAAGGAGGGATTTTCATCATTTGGGAAAAACAAGAGTTCTCAACCAATGAAAAGTGTTCATTTTATATTATATGACCTAGTCTTACATCATTAGGAAACCAAAAGTGAAATGAACCAATGAAAAGTGTTATTACCAAGTCACATGACCTGCTGTGTTTACGTTAAGCGCTTTGCAGGGCCTCCCGGTTTGCTTCCAGAAACCTGCGCTTTGCGACTCGCTTCGCGTACCAGTTCGCTAACGTAGCACGTCATATGACGTATCACGCGACAACGTGAAACGTCATGCGGACGGGAGGCGTCACGATGTTGTTTTCTAACGCGGCAGTTGCGGTAAAGAAACGTTTACCGGCTCGCGGTCTATTTCGCGGCATCAAGGTCAGCTAACGGGAAGCTTCCCGATTCGCGAAGCGGGAACGAAGAAAAAAAAATATTTTAAAAAAAAATTATTCATAAACATATAAAATATATTTTTGGATTTAAAGAAGAATACATTTTACAGCTACAGATATCAGCTGTTAAAAAAAACAATGAAATTCACTGAAAAAACCATAGGTTATAGACCATATATAGTTAGGAATTAGCATTTACAAAACCTTGAAAATTCACTGAAAAAACCATAGGTTATAGACCATATATAGTTAGGAATTAGCATTTACAAAACCTTATTTTACTCACACAAAACCATTGAAATTCCATATATAGTTAGTTGCACTAACTATATATCGCGCACCCGCAATCCACTGCTGATGATGTCACATATTACATCATTCATGACATGGTCAGTGACATCACTGATGACATCACTGATGACATCTCAAATGACATCACTGATGACATCTCATTTGACATCAATGACCACATCACTGATGATATCATTCATGTGACAATACAATGCATCTCCTCACATTTTAATATAACCTCTGTTTCACCCAGTGTTAAATACAGAGTATAATTTTTGAAACCATTGACACACCAATACTAGTTACTACATACGCACTCACTGATTCCTATGTCTACACACACATTCACTCATTCACCCATACAATCATTCATACATACAATCACTCATCTTTACAACACTATCATATGCACTCATACACCTATACAGACACTCACAGTCTGCCACTCATCCATGGAGTTACTCACACACCTAGTCAGTCCTGTAAAGAATCAATGACACTTCCATTTTCTTGTCTATACAGTTAAACATAGAGCACCTTACATTTTCA
This sequence comes from Lissotriton helveticus, assembly GCF_964261635.1. NCBI lineage: Eukaryota > Metazoa > Chordata > Amphibia > Caudata > Salamandridae > Lissotriton > Lissotriton helveticus. The sequence continues at coordinate 648,524,371 of NC_136069.1, forward strand.
AACATATACTAACACATACTTACCTTCTTATACAATCATTGATACAAGTACACATTGATCTGCACAGAGTCACACACCTCCCAGCCAGCCACACACACACTCAGTCTCCCATACAAATACTTGGACAATCAATCAGTAACCCATATAGTTATTCATATAACTACTGATCAACACATGCAGCAGTTTACAGAACAACAGACATAATGATGCACAAATTAAGACAGTTTAGTCACTAACCCATGCACTCAGTGAGACACATTTAATCACTCACTCATACATTCAGTCATGCACCTACTAAATCCTTTGTCCAGACACTTATACTTCCACTCATTCTTCAATATGTAAGACACATTTTAACTTTACAGAAACATACAGTCACTGTATGTTGTCATCAGTGATGTCATCAGTGATGTCATCAGTGATGTCATTTGAGATGTCATCAGTGATGTCATCAGTGATGTCACTGACCATGTCATGAATGATGTAATATGTGACATCATCAGCAGTGGATTGCGGGTGCGCGATATATAGTTAGTGCAACTAACTATATATGGAATTTCAATGGTTTTGTGTGAGTAAAATAAGGTTTTGTAAATGCTAATTCCTAACTATATATGGTCTATAACCTATGGTTTTTTCAGTGAATTTTCAAGGTTTTGTAAATGCTAATTCCTAACTATATATGGTCTATAACCTATGTTTTTTTCAGTGAATATATATATATATATATATATATATATATATATATATATATATATATATATATATACATATATACATATATATATATATATATATATTACCTACTGGCGGTCGCCAGTAGGTATATATAGTTAGGATTTTTTCCCTATGGGATTTTTGAAAATTCTATGTCTAATAACTTTGGCGTTTGTGGACGGAATTGGCTGAAATTTTCAGGAAAATGGAACATTTTGTTTCTGAGCAGCCCCTGAAAATTTTGGGGGGGTTCGTCCAGGGGGGGCCGAGAAAAAAGGGGGGTCCCAAAACGTGTTTTTAACATTGAGTTTTCCATAGGGCGGTTAGCCTCACTTTTAGCCCGAACGGCTGAATGGATTTGCACGAAACTTGGCAAAATTGTAGGGACTGGTAGCCCGATGTGCCTTTTGTAGGTCTCAATATATGTGCTCCAGTGGATTTTGAGAAATTAACGTTTAAAAAAAGATATATATCTGTAAGCGCGCTCTGGGCAGCGCTCCGGTCCGCGGACCTTAAGCGTACCGGAACTTCGCGTAGCTAAGCTGATTGGCTCTCCGGTGTCTGTCAACATTCTAAACAGTCCGGAGCGGCCGCCATCTTGTCTCTCGGTAGGATTGAGAGACAAGAGGAGGCCAAAACAAAGGGGGAAATAACCATAAGGGGGCATACTAGCTCCTCCCTGACCCCCTAGGTTTGATGTGGAGGCTTTAAAGGGGCCCCGCTAAGCAAAAAAAAAAAATTTTTTTTTTATTTTTTTTCGTGGTTAGCGCCCGGTACGCGAACCGGGAAGCGTTCTGGGGAGCGTATCACAATGAAAAATGAATGATAGACTTTTCAAATGCTGTATGTTAATTGATTGTTGGTTTTGTTGATTATTTATTTTTTTTTTTTTAAGTTTTTTTTATTGTGTTTCATAATTTATTAAACTTTCTAACATTTCATTGTCAGAAATTTCATAATCATGGAATATAGATTGTAGTCTCTGAGGTTGTAAAATGTCCTCATTTGCAAGGAGGTTATCTACTGCTTGTACACATTGCAGTAGTTCTTGGTCCCAAGATTCATCCATAAATTCAATCTCATTTGGATCAATGATTTCTGTGTTGGACTCTGGAAGGACAATTTCAAATGAAATGTTTTGTTCACTTTCCATTTTTCCTGAAATTTGCATAAAAAAATATATATTAGTAGAGGTAGGGCACAGTTGGGATTAATTTTAGATAGGCAGTTTTTAACAGAGAATTTATCTTTGGGCAGTGTATAGTATCAGAGTGGAAGTAGGAATATAAAAAAGTGTATCTAAATTTATAAGTACTACAGAGGGATAGTATATAACTAACAGAAAAAGTTTGCCATATTAACTTAAAGTGCTCAATATACTTCAGTTTTAAAAATAACAACTTACCTTTAAAAAGAAGTTGAAGTTATTAATGAAAATTCTAATAGAAATGTACACCAGGAAGTAGTAGTCAAAATGGCTGTGTTTCCTTCTCTTCCTTTATATATATTCGGGTACATAACCAATTAAATGTCAGGTAAAAAAAGTAGAAAATGAAAGTAACATTTTAATTGGTTGTCAATTCCAACACTTTTATTGCCTATGTTGATAATATGCCCCTATGTTATTTACATTAGGGCTATATTGTCCAGTATAACAATCAAAATTGCTCTCCAAAGACACCAGGCAAAGCAGACGCTCCCTCAAACAGATCACCAAGCGCAATTTACCCTACTTACAATCTAGCCTGTTCTCTGTCGAGACTTTAGCAATCTTTAGAGCACAAGATAAGATTTTTTTACATGGAAGAGCCATACGTATTGCAATTCTACTTAAGAAACAAGCATTGGCATAGACAATAGGTCTTGCCTTTGGGACCTTATACGTGTTTAGCCATGCAACAGTTGATGTTGCTGCACCAAGGATATTATGCTGCATAACTAAAGACTTAGAAGGTCCAAAAGTCGATACCTATTGGCTATGCCAATGCTTGTTTTTCTTTCAATTCGTTATCTATTTTGTTTTTCACAATTATACCATCTTCTGTCTGTTCTTTGGTAAATAGATCTATTAAATAGTATCTCTTCTTTACTCCCTATAGCTGTCTTTCTTGAAACATCACTCTCTGTTTACTTTCCTTATACTTACTCTTTTTTTTTAAAAAGTTTTTTTTTTGGTTAGCTCCCGGTACGCGTACCGGGAAGCTAAACCGGAAGCGAACCAAAAGAAATAGAGCTTGCCAGAGTGCTAAACATTCTAGCAATTTTTTTGGAAAGGGAAGGTAGTTCTGAAAAGAACTTTTTTTTTTATATTTTTGTTGTTTTATATTTTTTTTGTATTTTTTGAACATTTTTTGTTTTTTTTTGTATTTTTTGAACGATTTTATATTTTTTTTGGGTTTTTTTGGGGGGGGGGAACAACAAAAAACAGGCGTTGAAAAGGGCTCAACAGGAGCAAAAAAAAATTACTGGGGGCGGTTAGGGCAATTATGATTGTCATAAGCCAGGTTGATGGCATTAATACTCATGTTACCACATGATATCAACGCACCACAGTGCATACAAGTATGTTTCATGTGCCCAAAATTCTCTTGGATGTTTGGCACAGTTTCCCGTGCCTCTGCTGGTGTCAATGATATTGACGATGTTGACCTGGCCACAGGAGTTGCTGTTGGGTTTTGTTCCATATCCCGTATTTCCGCCCGGCTGTAATTAAGTGGATGCTTCCTGGTCATGTGCCGATGCATGGTATAGTTCCCATAGCTATACTTTTTATCAGTCCCTCTTGATAATTTCTCTTTGCAGATGAGGCAGGTCACATACCTCGCATTCACTTTCTTTTGCCCTGGAGGGATTGAATAAAACTGCCAGATGAAACTGGCTTTCCTATGGGAAACCCGGGGCACCTCTTCCAAGAACTGTGGTTCTTCTCTCTCCTCTTCCTCTAGGTCTTCCTCTTCCTCCTCTGTGTTGGTGATCACCTGGGGAGGTGGTCCTCTCTTCCCATGAGGAGGTGGAGGTGGTGGTGGGGGTGCACCAGCTGAAGCAAGTACTGAAGTCATTTCTCAAGTATTAATAAAGGTCTTCCTCTCACAATGATGAAAGTCAGAGTGAGGAAAGAAGGAGGGGTTTTCATCATTTGGAAAAAACAATACTTCTCAACCAATGAAAAGTGTTATTTTTAGGTCACCTGACCTAGCCTTCCATAATTATGAAACTAAAAGTGAAATGAACCAATGAAAAGCTTTATTAACAAGTCACATGACTCTAACTTTCATGTTACGCGCTGCGGAACGCTCCCCGGTTAGCTTCCGGTTCGCTGCGCTTCGCGCCTCGGTCCGCGCCCGGGGACACTTCCGGGTGCGCTAACGCAGTACGTCACAAGACGCATTTCGCGGCAACGCGATACGTCGCGCTTTCGCGCCGCGGATCGCTTCCGGGGAGTTGCGTTTCGCGCCTCGGTCCGCGCCCCGGGGCACTTCCGGGTGCGCTAACGCCGTACGTCATAAGACGCATTACGCGGCAACGCGATACCGTAACTATGTTGATTTGTTACCGGTTCGCGGACCGGATCGCGGAATCGAATTGAGCTAACGGGAAGCTTCCCGGTTCGCGGACCGGGAGCGAAACAAAAAAAATATTAAAAAAAAATTATTAATAAACATATAAAATATATTTTTGGATTTAAAGAAGAATACATTTTACAGCTATAGATATTAGCTTTTAAAAAACCAATGAAATTCACTGAAAAAACCATAGGTTATAGACCATATATAGTTAGGAATTAGCATTTACAAAACCTTGAAAATTCACTGAAAAAACCATAGGTTATAGACCATATATAGTTAGGAATTAGCATTTAGAAAACCTTATTTTACTCACACAAAACCATTGAAATTCCATATATAGTTAGTTGCACTAACTATATATCGCGCACCCGCAATCCACTGCTGATGATGTCACATATTACATCATTCATGACATGGTCAGTGACATCACTGATGACATCACTGATGACATCTCAAATGACATCACTGATGACATCACTGATGACATCTCATTTGACATCAATGACCACATCACTGATGATATCATTCATGTGACAATACAATGCATCTCCTCACATTTTAATATAACCTCTGTTTCACCCAGTGTTAAAAAGAGAGTATAATTTTTGAAACCATTGACACACCAATACTAGTTACTACATACGCACTCACTGATTGCTACGTCTACACACACCTTCACTCATTCACCCATACAATCATTCATACATACAATCACTCATCTTTACAACACTATCATATGCACTCATACACCTATACAGACACTCACAGTCTGCCACTCATCCATGGAGTTACTCACACACCTAGTCAGTCCTGTAAAGAATCAATGACACTTCCATTTTCTTGTCTATACAGTTAAACATAGAGCACCTTACATTTTCAAACATATACTAACACATACTTACCTTCTTATACAATCATTGATACAAGTACAGATTGATCTGCACAGAGTCACACACCTCCCAGCTAGCCACACACACACTCAGTCTCCCATATAAATACTTGGGCAATCAATCAATAACCCATATAGTTACTCATATAGCTACTGATCAACACATGCAGCAGTTTACAGAACAACAGACATAATGATGCACAAATTAAGACAGTTTAGTCACTAACCCATGCAGTCAGTGAGACACATTTAATCACTCACTCATACAGTCAGTCATGCACCTACTAAATCCTTCGTCCAGACACTTACACATCCACTCATTCTTCAATATGTAAGACATATTTAAACTTTATAGAAACAAAAAATCACTGGATGTTGTTATCAGTGATGTCATCAGTGATGTCATTTGAGATGTCATCAGTGATGTCATCAGTGATGTCACTGACCATGTCATGAATGATGTAATATGTGACATCATCAGCAGTGGATTGCGGGTGCGCGATATATAGTTAGTGCAACTAACTATATATGGAATTTCAATGGTTTTGTGTGAGTAAAATAAGGTTTTCTAAATGCTAATTCCTAACTATATATGGTCTATAACCTATGGTTTTTTCAGTGAATTTTCAAGGTTTTGTAAATGCTAATTCCTAACTATATATGGTCTATAACCTATGGTTTTTTCAGTGAATATATATATATATATATATATATATATATATATATATAAACAGTTATGTTGCCAAGTCCTGTTGTGGTGAAATGCATTATTACTTTTCCTGTATTATTGCGCGTAATGTTGATGTGTTGTGTCATCGTGGTGTGGTGTTTATTTTTTTTATTGCATTGTGACAGAATTGTTATTTTGTTGTGATATATTTTGTGCTTTGTGTTGCAGTGTGCTATTATTGCATTTCACGTTGTGTGTAGTCATTCTGCCATGCTTGTCTTTAAATTGCATGCTCTATTGTGTTTCTGTGTTACCTTCTGTAATTGTATTGGTGTGTTGATACTATTTATATGTTGTCTTGTTGTCGAGTCCTGTGTTGTGCTGTTGTTCTGTTTTGTTGTTGATGTGTTGCTGTGTTAAACTGGACTGTTTTTGTGTTTTTGTTGTTGCTTTGTTTTTGTTACAAATGTCAAACAATTGTTGCTAGGGTCCCAGCTGAAAAGCTGCATATGTCGTAGAGATGACTAGAATAGTAGGTTAAAGTGATGTAAAAAGAAGACAAATATCACCAGCCTTGATCTTCATTTTTGTTTGGTAAGATGCCACCCAAAACCATGGCACCATCTTCATAATAGCCCTTAGCAAGCTCAGGCTTTTTGATATGGGCTGTATTGTTTGTTTTAGCACAGCCGAGTTTTCTTTGATAAAAAAACAAAGTAAACGTAGGGTTAAATAATTAAGATATGAAATCAAAATATATTAATATTGTTTTGCAAAATGTATAATCCTTCTCTGTTTTTTTGAAAGTTCAAAATAAATACTTTAAATCACCCAATCATCCAAAAATATATATAGGCTTCCGGCTCTGCTGCCTGCCGCACATGCCTGCCATCCACAACCGGGCACTTTATCCCCCAGACATTTCTGCGCCAGGAGGCACAGAAGCACGCACACACCTTTCTGCGCCAAGAGGCGCACAAAACCGAAACCGGGCTCCTGCAGCGTGGGAGTCCATCACTGCTGCCTGCCGTCCGTGCCTGCCAGCCATAACCAGGGACTCCATCCCCCAGACATCCCTGCACCAGGAGGCGCAGGAGCACGCAAGCACCTATCTGCGCCAGGAGGCACACAAAACAGGAACCAGGCACCCGCAGCGCAGGCCACTCCCCTAAGGCTGGTACTGCAGATCCTTGGTCTTGAAGCTTGATCCCAATACAGGAGTTAAGGTCAGTGATGTATTTCTCTGTTGAGCTCTATCATCATCAAATCACTCATAAGCTCCTCATAAGCTCCTCTTATCCTCTGGGGATCATCCGCAACCTCATCTACTACTGACTTTTTCCCCTTCTTGAACACTCTCTGGCTGAGATTAGGCACTTATAGCAGGGCCTAGTGAGTGGGTCGATCTTGGCCACAAATCTGCAAGGTTACCCAAATGTGCCACCTGTAAACATGGAAAAGAGCACCAGTGTGGGGAAAAGCAACCACAACCCCCACAAACTGCAACACCCAGCCAGCAAACATAAATTGACAGGATGCTTCAGAGGGCATTAGGAGCTGTGGCCATGGAAATTGAACTGACTGAAAGGCACCTTTATCTGACCACAGATCTAGCTGTACCCCTCATTAACCAGAATGCCCCAAGCCATCCACCAGTTGTTGTCCCGGACTCTCCTATACCTTACCCAAGGACACATGCAATAGATTATGAGTCACCCCGCTCAAAGCAGCACCCAGAAGCCGTTCACCCAGGTCTAGCTAGAAAAGGTCAACATAAACCAGTGGTAAACGCAGGGACCAAACACAAGAAGTGTCCTGCAGAACATTTGGCGATTGGCGACTCTGGGGAGGTTGGATCGGGGGCTCCCTTGCATGGAGGCATGGAGCAGCCAGCCTGGGTGCATAAACTGGCGATGGACTTCCAGGCGCAAGTGAGGGTCATTGTAAAGGACAAACCTAATAATTTTAGGAGCAGGTAGATAAGCTTGCATCCTGGGTTGAAATCTGGGTTGGTAAGACAGAGGCAATCCTTATGGAGGATTGAGCCTGTAAATTATTTTAAATCACAGACAGCCCCTTCCAGTACCAGGTTGGAATCTACAGTGATAAGTAACACGCCCCTCATCCTAATCAAAAAACACACTAGCCAGGAGGGAGTAAGCAAATGGTTGAGTAGCCTAGGCAGGCTAAGGATAGACAACAGTACTGTCTGCCAGGGGCAAACTCAAGGGACAGAGGCAGGGAAAAATCTCAAGTCCCATACTTCACCAGCTTGTGACTATCTCCCACAGGGGACAAGTCACAGGGTTGGTGTGAAGTCTGCCCCACAGGAAGAAATCAATGAAGCAAAGCCAGTCTTGCCATTTATCAATCTCCCCCGGCCTCAACACCATACATAATCATGTTAACTGGTGTCCCAGAGCTGAATGAGGGCTATAGGGAATCTCATTCGGCTCTAAAAAACAAAAGGATATTTTGGCTGGCTAAGCATCGGCAACTCTCCCATAGGAACGTAGATGAAATACTCATGACACGCAGGGTTGGATGAGTGGGCTGGAGACCGAAAGTAGTCCCTCGGGACTGTGTTGTGATCAATTTCAGGACCCCAACGGTTGTACAAACACTCCTATATTGGAACCATAGAAGAGTGGATGGGGTTATAGGTTTTTTTCTACTGGGCTATTTTTATCCCTAGGACTCAACCCACTTAACAGAAGGCAGGATGGCCATGAGAGGGGTGCATAACCAAACCAAGCAATACACCACTCTTGGACAGTACCGACCCAGTCCATTATTGTGTAATCTCCACTCTCTAATAGATTTGATCCCTTAGAATCTGTGGATTGACTTGGATGCACAGGGCACCCATATGGGAGTTCTGAGCCACAAAGGGAGTTCATGGGAGGGCTCAATGCAACAGGGGCAGTCCACAAAGTGGCACGGGTATCCAAAGCAGAAAGGGGAACAGGCCAGGGTGCATGTGAGGGAAGGAATGGAGTTGAAAACAGAGGATGGAAGAGGGTCTTTAACATCCAATCACTGCACGACCTACATCTAGAAAGCACCCAGGCATCCAAGCATCAACCGTGGGTGACTGCAAACCGCTAGCCAACACAGCTGGCCACCTTGTTGTCAGCAATGGCCCACAGAAGGCATGGTTTGAGGCGATTAACCCACAGCCCCAAGGTCACGCAGCGAAGGATGGCGCACAGTCCCACAATCCCGAAATTTGCACAGGCCCTCCCAGGCTGCAGTTTCTTTCCTGGAACATAGCAGGACTCACCTCCAAACTGGATAACACATAATGGGGGTTATTTATAGGGCAACAGGAAATCTGCATGTTCCAGGAAACCTGGGCCAGGGTGGACAAACACAGAGTGGGCTACGCTTCATTTAGTATAGCACCTACTAGTGTGGGTAGGGGTAGGACATCAGGGGGACTGTGCACCTGGGTTGGTGTGCATCTGGCCATGAAACAGATAGAGACATCATCACATGACATCCTTTGTATCTTTCTGAACTTGTTTGAGAAGATCCGAATTGCTTTGATAAATGTCTATTCACGCCCGGTCCAGTATGGCCAAGAATCACCAACTCTTGACCAACTGACCGCCGTTCTCCTAACAATCCTTGACAACTTTTGGGTATTTATAGGCGGGGATTTTAACTGCCTGTTTGAACCATTGAATAGCCTGGTCACAGGTAACCCAAGCGATGAGGACCTCCATTGGGCCATTCCAGAGTCCAATATTCCACCAACATAGGCATTGGCTCCATTAGCATTGCAGATGAATACCCTTCCACTGAACCTCTCATTAAGAGCGTGCAATGATTGCACCAAATCCGATACACCTGAGACCTTTGACAGACCGGGGCGAGCCTCTATCATAGATTATTTTCTGGTAGACACAAAATCTTATATGGTGTTAGACTTCAAAATCATCCCCCGTTATTATAGTGAACATAACGCTCTTATAATAGAGGTAATTTCACCTTGTGACAAGAATGCATCTGAAGCATTAACATCACCTGATTCTAGGTTAAAATTGACCAATTGCAGGAATAGAGTACATTGGGGTGATCTTTGCCAATCTCAAGAAAAGATGGCTTCATTATACCAAACAATCATTCCATTTCTTATGGCAATGAAACAATTCACCTTGAACGATGGTATCCCAAATTCCCTCTCCAAAATCTTCAATAATCATCCAAATCTAATACCATCTACAGCTAACCCCGATAAAAGATCTAGGGGGATGAGAAACTCTCGCCACCCATGGTACAATGAAAGTTGCCGCAGGACCAAGGCAGATCTCATTGCTGCAATTAAACATAATGATAGGGTGCTAATCAGAGAGAAAAGGGCAGCCCATAAAAATGTCACTATGAATGCAAAAAGAAGCTGGGAGAGCAACACATGGGATACCCTGAGAACTGCCTTAAGTTCTCATGACATGAGGTCTTTTTGGAATGTGGTTAACATGGGAACCCAAGAAGGCAAAATGGTCATAGAGCCCAACATTGGGGAGAACGTTTGGAAGGCACATTTCAAATTCCTATAGCTAAGGGTGGTGGACGAGGATGGGCAACACATGCGCGCCCTTTGAGATAATCTCTCCAACTGCCCCCCGATCTCCCTTAAAGAGATAACTGACACAGTAAGCAGGGTTAGACGATCCATGGCTCCAGTGCTCGACAAGATCCCCGGGGGAATTGTTTCGCCAGAACCCACTATCTAGGCCCCATATGTGTGGTCTCTTTTTAATGCCATTTTGCAGGGAATTGCGAACCCCATCACCTGGGCAAGGGCCAAAATTATACCTATTTTTTAAAAGGGTTCCCCGCGTCTTTCCATTAATTACAGCCCAGTCAGTCTTATTGATGTAAGCCAAAAAATATTTGCCCATGTTCTCCTCAGGCAACTACAGAGCTGGATGGATGAGCCTAATGTCCTTAGTCCCCTCCAAGCTGGGTTAGAGCAAAGATCTCGACAACTGATCACATGTTCAGGATACAATTGTTAGACTGGAAATCTGTTTATATAGAGGGTGGGAGCCTCTATTTAATATTTGTGGACCTTAAATCCGCATTTGATCTGGTCCCCAGTGGAAAACTATGGGCACTGTTGTTGGCCATGGGTATCCCACCATATCTCTGACACCAGTTGGAACGTCTGTATGAAGGCAACAATGTCCCAATTAGTTTTGGTAAAAATGGAAAACTAACAGCTCCTCTGTTGGTGGAAAGAGGTGTATGCCAAGGCTGCATCCTGGCCTGGCACTTTTTTGCCTCTTTATTAACGACTTTGCAGAGTCACTGATTGCGGGGAATGACATTGATGCCCCCAAGCTAGAGAATCGCAAAATACCTGCAATTATGTTTGCAGATGACACCCTCCTCCTCTCTAAATCACAAATGGGAATCCAAAGGGTCCTTAACGTCTTTAGTGCTTTCAGTAGGAATCAGGGTTTGGAGATCAACCTGCAGCAAACTAAGTACATGGTATTCAACACAAGCAATAGTACCTGGCCTAATCCCTGTTTGGATGGGAGTCTGTTAGAGAGGGTGTCCATTTTTTAGTACCTCTGGATCACGCTCACAGAAAAATTGGATTGGGTTGCGAAAATTCAGAAAGCAAGCTTAAAGTTTGAAGAGACAACGAGGGTTTTAGTAAAGGTATTTAGGAACTGTACCCTTAAATCTAAAGGCCCCACAAAAAAATTTTATAAAGCACAAGCCAGGTGTGCTGCCCTATACGTTGCTTAAATCTGGGGCATCGTCCCCAGGGCTCTTTATCGAGCACTGCGAATTCCTATGCTAGGCAACTGTTGGGTCTTCCCCCTAGCTCCCCACTCACACCTCTTAGAATGGACCTGAGGATTAGACCAATCACAGATGAAGCCGCCCTCAGACCCCTCTTATTTTGGTAAAGCCTGTGGACAACCGCTGAATTGGTTGCATATATGGAAGAGCTGAGTGAAGTGCTGAGTCTACAAGGCGTGGGCAAATAAGCATGGTTGGCATACATTAGGAACACCTGTGTTGCCATGGGAAGGGGCATCTTGTGGACCAATAAAGAAGAAGCCTGTCCTGTCACTTCTAGGAAGGACCTGATGGGGAGTTATAGGGAGCATAAATGAATACAGGTACAGATAGCCCTCTAGTTGACCGACTTATCCTAGAGTTTCTAGAAGTGAAAGAACAATACAGATGTCATGTCCCGCGATGTAAATCAGTGTGCACGGGTCCCGGGCTGGAGACGGAAGCACGAAAACTACAGTTCCCGGCATGCTGCGCGTAATGCACGCAGGACGTCATGTGCGCACGCATGCCAGGAAATAAAGAAGCGGAACTAACGGCCGTGCAACGCCGATAATTCCGAAGTCCCAGAAGAGAGTGCGGAGCTACGGTCCTTTTGGCAGTGTCTGACTTGTTTTCATAGTCCGTCAGAACCGTGAGTAAGGGGCTTTAAGGCGGCGGTGTGAGGCGTTGGTTCCATCGATCCCAACAGCACACCGGCCGGCCGCCTCCGACAGCTCCCAGCAGTGATAAATGTTTCTGAGCCCTGTTTGTCATTTCAAGGGCAGGTTGGAGCAGCAATAACCTGGCGCTGCTGCGTAGCCAATGTTTCTGAGCCCTGTTTGTCATTTCAAGGGCAGTTTGGAGCAGCAATAACCTGGCGCTGCTGTGTAGCCAAACATTATTGCATATATCTGTATATTCTGAGAACAAGGAAAAGCGAAGGGACTCACTTACACCAGGACTCTGAGCCTCGCTATTCCATTAGCCCTGTAGGAGTATAACTACGACTCCTTTATTGAGACAGGGCACAATAACTCGGGGGGATCGCGGTGTGAAGTCAACACTGCGTTCCGTACAAGAAATAGGAGCCTTTATCTTGGTGCATTCAAGGGAGGTTCCACAAGAAGCAAAATTTATGGTTCTTCTATTCTTTTCATTTCTGCAGGAGACAGGAGAGGTCATGAGAGAGGGGCTTGTGTAATACCCATACAATCTGATATAAAACAGTATTCAGGGTATGTGTAGGGTATTTACTGGTATACCACAGTTAATCAGGTTACCTTACACCAGTATATGTTATACCGTGTATGTTTTGTTTTCCAGCTGGGTACAAGTCCTCATACCTCCTCCACAGCAGTGTCTCCGCTAGGAATAAAGCCTTGTGTATTTTCCTTTACAGGTATTATTCAAGCATAAAGAGAAGTACACTGTTTTAGTAAAGGGCACTGTGAATACTTGTTAGAGTGAGGGAGATAGGGTGTGCTAATCTGGTGTTCTTTGTCGTTGCAGATCTCCCTCCCCGCTGTTCCCTTCCTTTCCCGCGCCCCGTTGAATTACTTCATTTGTTCGTGTCGTTGCATATCGAGCATTGGGGTAGTTTAGTAGGGCCGGGTATTGGACTCTCAACTCAGCCCCGAGGAAGTCTAAAGCCGAACCTTGACAGAATTATCGGCCCAAGGATTTTACCTCCTCTTGGCTGCGTTGAGAGCCGCCATGACAACCTTAGAGGATGTTCTGGCTGCTTTGGCCTTAGTACAAGTAGAGTTGGCCGCGTCCCACAGAGAGGTAGCCGCCTCGAGGGCAGAGAATGCCCAATTGCGGGCTAGGGTGGATAGATTGCCGCAAACCTCCACAACCCAGGGAGCTACCGGTGGCTCTTCCCCTACCACGTCTGTGGTGGTTGAGATGCCTGCCCAAATACCCCTGGCTCCACCGGAACGATACCATGGGGACATTAAAAAGGTGCAGGTGTTTATGACGCAGGTTCAAATGCACTTTATGTGCAAACCAAAAATGTTTTCCACACATCAGGCAAGGGTGGCTTTCCTTATATCGTATTTAGGAGGGGAAGCTGCTCAATGGGCGGTTCCGATAGTCAGAAGGGATGACCCCCTTCTGTATCACTGGGACAATTTTAGAGAAGAATTCGAAAAAAACATTCGATAGGAGGGCTGAAACCTTCACGGCAGATCGTGAGCTGCTGAAGCTGAAACAGGGGGATGCCGATCTTGTCACATATCTCAACAACTTTAGACGACTCGTGGCAGAAACAGATTGGCCAGAAGCCAAGAGAACCGCGTTGTTCTATCAAGGTCTTAGCGAGGAAATGAAGGACGTGCTGGCACAGATCGATCCTCAACCACGTACATGCACTGCACTTATAGAGCTCTCCTTGCGATTGGACCATCGTATGAAAGAAAGAAAGGGAGAACATAAGAAAAAGGACAAGACCGTGATGCCCTATGAACAAACTGGTAGTGGTGAGAAACAGTCTACTCATAACGAAGCAATGGAGGTAGGGGCAGTGCGAGCCTCATTGACCACGAGCGAAAGAGACCACAGGCGCAAACAAGGGTTATGTCTCTATTGTGGCAAGAAAGGCCACTTCCTGCGTGAATGTCCGGTGAAACCAAAAGGTAATAGATACAAGGGAGGCCAAAGCCTCGCCGGAGTAACAGAAAAAGAGTCGGGAAACTACACGGCTTGAAGGCGGAGGAAGGGAAGCCCTCAAGCTCGCATGTTATCCCTTCGCTCTCCCCAAGCACAGAAGCAGAAAAAACTCATTTGTTTCTGTACATGACCATGACGATAGATGGAGTACAACAGGATGTACGTGTGATGATCGACTCAGGTGCTACGGGTTGTTTTATGGATGCCACTGAAGCACGGAGACTAGGAGTGACGCTAGTACCAAAAAACACACCAGAGACGGTCTACGCCGTAGATGGAAACGAACTACACGCAGGACCCATACGTTACCACACGCAGGAGTATGAACTGGTTTATGATAATCATCATCAGGAAATGCTGGTGTACAATATCATAGAAGCCCCACAGTATGGCATCATACTGGGTCTCCCATGGTTACAGAAACACGACCCCGATATACGGTGGACCACTAAAACGGTCCAGTTTCTTTCTCCATACTGCAGCGAACACTGTATGATGAAGCCTTGGAACCCTGCTTCCGCCTTAGCTTCTATGCAAACCATAGCCACAGCTGCAGAAAAAGACGTGACGTTGCCTCCTTGTTATGCAGAGTTCGGGGCGGTCTTTAGCGACAAAGAAGCAGAAGAACTTCCACCTCACAGAACCTATGATTGTCGCATCGATCTCCTCCCAGGCTCTGAGATTCCTAACGGGAGGATCTACGCGCTGACGTTGCCAGAAACAGAAACCCTGAGAGAGTATCTTGAGAAATATTTGGCTCTAGGATTTATTAGACCTTCCAGATCCCCTGCAGCGTCTCCCTTATTCTTCATTCCGAAAGCAAACGGAGAAAAAAGGTGCTGCATTGACTATCGCGCGCTTAACGCCATCACGGTAAAAAATCAATACCCTTTGCCCTTGATCCCGGTACTCCTGGAACAAGTCCGTGCAGCACGTATCTATACCAAGTTGGATCTGCGTGGGGCATACCACCTTGTACGCATTAGGCAGGGTGATGAGTGGAAAACGGCCTTTAAAACGCGGTATGGGCTCTATGAGTATTTGGTGATGCCCTTTGGGCTTTGCAACGCCCCGGCCGCGTTTCAATTCTTTCTCAACGAAGTGCTTCGAGACTTTTTGGACCGTCATGTGGTCGTTTACATAGACGACATTCTGGTCTATTCAAATTCAACTGAGGAGCACATAACCCATGTTAAATCGGTATTACAGGCTCTTAAGGAACACCATCTCTTTTGTAAAATCACTAAATGTGAATTCCATGTCACAACAGTGGAATTTCTGGGTGTGATACTGACGCCCTCGGGACAAGTGATGGCAGAAAGAAAAGTGAAGGCCATTGTGGAATGGCCTGTACCCAAGAATGTCAAGGACATACAGAGCCTGTTGGGTTTTGCAAACTTCTACAGGAGATTCATAGCAGGGTTCTCAGGAATGGTGGCACCCCTCACGAAACTTACAAAGAAGAACACCCAGTTCGTGTGGGACCAGGAAGCAGAGCGTGCGTTCAACGCATTAAAAACTGCATTTTCCTCTGCCCCGGTGTTGACGCATGCCAATCCGGATCTCCCGTTCATCGTAGAGGCAGATGCCTCTGAGATAGCTTTGGGGGCAGTTTTGTCCCAAAAAGAGGGTACCTCGGGTGTTCTACACCCAATCGCCTATATGTCGAGGAAACTCAGCCCTGCAGAAGTAAATTATACTATAGCGGAAAAAGAACTGCTTGCCATTAGAGACGCTTTCTTGACCTGGCGACATTGGCTGATGGGAGCAAAACACCAGATCACGGTGTATACTGACCATCGCAATCTACAGTTTTTAAGAGCGGCAAGACATCTGACCCCCAGACAGCTTCGGTGGATGTTGTTCTTCGAAGAATACCGTTTCATGGTGACGTTCAGGCCCGGCACCAACAACAGAAAAGCTGATGCACTGACACGAAGAGAAAACCACCTACTCCCTTTGGAGAAACCTGTTCGATCTATCATTGAACCCGGACAGGTGATAGGAGTAACACACACCAACGATTTCCTTACGGGTGTACGGAGAGGAGCCCAAACCTGTGTGTGGCGCACTTGGCTTCGGCATCATCCTGAGTGGAAGATGAAACAAGGAATCCCCATGAGAGGAACACAGGTTCTTATACCTACGGCTGCATTGCGGAAGACGGTTTTCTCCTGGTGTCACAACGCCCCGTGTGCGGGACATATGGGATTCATTAAAACGTTGGAAAAGACCCAAAGACAATTCTGGTGGCCTTCCATTAGACCAGATTTGATCCGATGGGTGGCGGAGTGTGTCACCTGCAATCAGATGAAATCAAACCGACAACAACCGCAAGGGTTGTTACAACCGCTTCTCACTCCTACCCTTCCATGGGAAAGATTCTCAGTGGACTTCATTGTAGGACTCCCAAAAGACCAAGGCAAAACGGCTATAGTGGTTGTGGTGGACTTCCTAACAAAGATGGGTCACTTCATAGCCTGTGATCAGGTGCCCTCTGCGGGCCAATTGGCTCAACTCCTACTGGTGAACGTTGTAAGGCTACATGGACTACCCCGTGATATCGTATCTGATCGCGGGGCTCAGTTTACAGCCAGATTCTGGAAAACATGGTGCACCGCCTTACACATCACCTCGTCTGTGTCCACAAGCTTCCATCCGCAAACAGATGGACAGACGGAGAGAGTAAACCAATCCCTAAAACAGTATCTCCGTTGTTATGTTCAAGAAAGCAGCGATTCCTGGGTAACTTGGTTGTGGGTGGCAGAGGTGGCCTACAATAGCACCCAACACGCATCCACTCTCCACTCACCTTTCTATTGTTCCTATGGGCATCATCCCCGGTTCACCCCCATGCTGTTACCATCTGATAATGTGAAATTACCTGAGGTGAGGGAGAGATTGCTGCGTGTGCGCCAAATTCTCTTGGATACGCGCAGGAATCTTACAAAGGCCAAAGCTAGGTACAAACAACAGGCCGACAGGCACAGGAGACCCAATCCAGTCTATCGGAAAGGGGATCTGGTGTGGTTGTCCACTCGTAACATCAAGTTTAAGAGGCCCAGCGTGTTTAACCCCCGGTTCATCGGTCCTTACCGAGTGGTGGAACATGTGAACCCTGTGGCTGTGCGTTTACGTCTGCCGGCGCAGATGCGGATCCATCCGGTTTTTCATGTGTCGCTTTTGAAACCCTCTAGGTGTCCTGTGCGCAGATCGCCTCAGCCTATCTGGGTGCATCAGGATAAGGAGTATGAGGTGCGGAAGGTGCTGGACTCTAGATGGGTGAGGGGTCGTTTGCAGTACTTGCTGTCCTGGAAGGGGTATGGGCCGGAGGAGGATTCCTGGGAGCCGGCCAGGGCAGTTCGGGCTCCCAGGTTGGTGGCTCAGTTCCATCGGTTGTTTCCTGCGAAGCCCAAGGCGGGTGGGTCCCCTTTGTGAAGGGGGATGTACTGTCATGTCCCGCGATGTAAATCAGTGTGCACGGGTCCCGGGCTGGAGACGGAAGCACGAAAACTACAGTTCCCGGCATGCTGCGCGTAATGCACGCAGGACGTCATGTGCGCACGCATGCCAGGAAATAAAGAAGCGGAACTAACGGCCGTGCAACGCCGATAATTCCGAAGTCCCAGAAGAGAGTGCGGAGCTACGGTCCTTTTGGCAGTGTCTGACTTGTTTTCATAGTCCGTCAGAACCGTGAGTAAGGGGCTTTAAGGCGGCGGTGTGAGGCGTTGGTTCCATCGATCCCAACAGCACACCGGCCGGCCGCCTCCGACAGCTCCCAGCAGTGATAAATGTTTCTGAGCCCTGTTTGTCATTTCAAGGGCAGGTTGGAGCAGCAATAACCTGGCGCTGCTGCGTAGCCAATGTTTCTGAGCCCTGTTTGTCATTTCAAGGGCAGTTTGGAGCAGCAATAACCTGGCGCTGCTGTGTAGCCAAACATTATTGCATATATCTGTATATTCTGAGAACAAGGAAAAGCGAAGGGACTCACTTACACCAGGACTCTGAGCCTCGCTATTCCATTAGCCCTGTAGGAGTATAACTACGACTCCTTTATTGAGACAGGGCACAATAACTCGGGGGGATCGCGGTGTGAAGTCAACACTGCGTTCCGTACAAGAAATAGGAGCCTTTATCTTGGTGCATTCAAGGGAGGTTCCACAAGAAGCAAAATTTATGGTTCTTCTATTCTTTTCATTTCTGCAGGAGACAGGAGAGGTCATGAGAGAGGGGCTTGTGTAATACCCATACAATCTGATATAAAACAGTATTCAGGGTATGTGTAGGGTATTTACTGGTATACCACAGTTAATCAGGTTACCTTACACCAGTATATGTTATACCGTGTATGTTTTGTTTTCCAGCTGGGTACAAGTCCTCATACCTCCTCCACAGCAGTGTCTCCGCTAGGAATAAAGCCTTGTGTATTTTCCTTTACAGGTATTATTCAAGCATAAAGAGAAGTACACTGTTTTAGTAAAGGGCACTGTGAATACTTGTTAGAGTGAGGGAGATAGGGTGTGCTAATCTGGTGTTCTTTGTCGTTGCAGATCTCCCTCCCCGCTGTTCCCTTCCTTTCCCGCGCCCCGTTGAATTACTTCATTTGTTCGTGTCGTTGCATATCGAGCATTGGGGTAGTTTAGTAGGGCCGGGTATTGGACTCTCAACTCAGCCCCGAGGAAGTCTAAAGCCGAACCTTGACAACAGACTAGAACTGGCTCTGGACAATATTATGCAATTATTGGCTAAGAAGTTATATTTACAGTTCAAACATGGGAGGTTCCAGTTGCTTGGATTTACCAGCAAGTGGTCAGACTCACCGGTTTTGAATTGCCCAGCCTGTAATAATTTAGAGGAGACAGAATATCATGTGATATTTTTCTGACAATTGTAATTGTAGCTTGTAAAGCGCATAATCACAGTCAGGTCTCTAAGCGATGTGAGAGCGAGCCCTACCCTAGCGCATAGCAAAGAAATGATTGATTAAGTTATGCCCCAGGCTTCTACAAACTAGAGTGTTTTGAACTTCTCTCTAAAAGGGAGGAGGACTTGTTCCTTACACAAATTCTCCGGCAGTTTGTTCCACAGCTGAGGAATAGAAGTTGAGAAAGCTCTACCTCCTTTGGAGGCCATGTTGAAGCTGGGACAGGCCAGCAGGCCTGCCTCCAAGGAACGGAGTAACCTGCTGGGTGTGTAGCTTACCAGACAATCTTTGATTTAGGATGGGGCCTGGACATAGATGGCTTTGTGTGCGATACAGATGCCCTTAAACTTAGTTCTCTGCCCGACCGGAAGCCAGTGAAGCTGGAGTAGGGGGGGTGGTGTGGGCCATTCATAATTAAGGTTCCCGGTTTTATGGTATTTATTTTTTTGCCATTTCCATCGGTATTTATCCATATTTATTTTTGGGGCATTTTTTCTGTATTTATCCGCATTTATATTTGCCACAAGCAAAAGACGACAATACAGCTAGTATTTTTCCACATTCATTTCAGTCCCCAAAACACATGTGCAACTGCTTGTACACGGACACAAGAGCTGAGGGAACAACAAACCTCTATGCCTTCCTCCACACTAGCAGACTCTCCACTACCATCCTCCTCGCTGGCAGCCTTCTGACTAGATTTAAGTAGATTCAAATGCAAATCTGTCTTAAATCCTGTGCAATCCTGCTTGGCTTTCTTCTTTTCCCTCACAACAGACTCTTCTAGGAACTTGAAGTAAAACATTTCAAAGCCCATAGGTTTAAATGAACTCAAGTCAAATACTGGTAGTGGCTCATCAGCAGCTGGAACATGGTCCCCGAGTCTGACTGAATCAAATCTTTATTCGGAGTGAACCATGAAAGACAATAAAAAGAGCACATATAATGCATAAAATAAATAAATAATGCTTTTCCAGCTAAAAAATAAAATTGTTAAAATAGCGTTACAGCGACCATTGTAGAACTTCTGTGGTGTACAGATAGCATAGTAATAAGACCCCTACAACATTCAATAAGTAAAAGTTTATGAATTTTAAGAAGCTAAAATTATAAAATATCTATGCAACAGCTAGTTCGGAGCAGGGTTAATGCAACAATCACAGAAGGATGACCTCATACCTTTTTCTAATAACTAATGCCCTTCTCATAAAATGTAGCACCCCATAGCATGTTTCTTTTGCAGAAATGTTCTGTAGAAAAACTAGGCCTTCCCTATGGGTTCTCAATTTTGATTTCCATAAAACGGGCATTAAAAAGGAGCGTCTGGGTACTGCATATAGTTTTGCCTCATGGTCGCGCTGGCATGTGACTAAATCTGTGACCACTTGGAAAACAAGTAGGAGAGTAAGGAGTTGTGTCCGTGAACGTCGGACGGGAAATACTCCTGATTCCCTGGTCAAGGATCAAAAGAACAAAATGGAGGAGTACTACCCGATGAGGGTATGTGAAGGCTCTTGTCTGAACTCAGGAAGAATTGTTCCTTTGTTAGGAAACCCCTAAGCCCCGAGCTGCATCAAGCAGGAGGGGGGCGCTATGCCGGTAACAACATAGTAGTTGTCAGGGCGAGATCAGGCGGTTCACCTACTTCCCCGTGCTCGCTGCTCGGTAGCGAGCAGCGAGCACGGGGAAGTAGGTGAACCGCCTGATCTCGCCCTGACAACTACTATGTTGTTACCGGCATAGCGCCCCCCTCCTGCTTGATGCAGCTCGAGTTGAGCTACAGCATTGTTTTAAAGCACCCTCTATTTTAGGTGTGCGTCCCAGAAGCTGATTTTTCTTCTGGCTGTCCAAGGATTTAGGTCTGGGTGTGTCTTTTAGGGGACACATACCACCCACTTCCTTGTTTTGGTCCTGAGGAATACCGGGGATTTTCCCCTTATGGTAGAAACATGTCGACCAACACATAAAACAGAGATAAGTGGGCCGTAACTTCCCCACTACTATCTCAACCTTATCTTTTAATTTTGTCCAGTATCTTTTTTATTAAAACTCTATACAAAAGAATACCAGGACAATTTTTAACACTCACACTCTTTTTTGTTTGCACCCCACACTTCACTACCAGCTCCACTGCAGTTGCAGGTGTTGAAGCACACCCAAGTGACGCTAGGCCACTTGGGTGGGCCCCGATGATGAAGCAAGTCACCACTAGGTGGTGAGTGAGGGGTTTCCTAACAAAGGAACAATTCTTCCTGAGTTCAGACAAGAGCCTTCACATACCCTCATCGGGTAGTACTCCTCCATTTTGTTCTTTTAAATCTGTGACCATACACATTGAAGGGGGAAGGTAACCTTGAAAAGTATCATGCAAAATCTTAAACAGGTGAGGTAACAGCGATAAATAGGATTTATGAATCCAGACAAGATATGTTTCTAAGATGGCTGTGGTAGAAATCGTTACATATCTTGCAACTAACACCATAGACTGTGCCATATGAGCCCTTAGATCCAAACACTGGTTAAGGAAACAAAGTCTTACTTCCTCTTTACATTTAGGAGTGATTGTCAAACTCATTTATTCCTATCAGTTTGAAGTTTTTTTTCAAATATGCAACCCACGGGATCCGTGCAAACTCATTTAGAGATAAACAGCCAGTGATGCAAGATCTTACCAGAATAGCCTCTAGGTTTGCCCAGGTCTTAACCTACGATAAGAGGGGTGCAAGACCCATTTGATCCTCCATATAGTTACGGCCTTGTTCCAGAGTAGTGGCCGAGCGAACCATTAGTAATTTAAGTAAAAAGCGATTTTCTACCCGCTGGAGAATTTTTTTCTGTGCATACCCCTATAGACCTGCTCCATATGACCCTATGGAAATACAATTGGTTTTGTACAAGTTAAGCAATTCTTTCGTTGGTTTCTGTCAGAGTCTGTGGGAAAAATCTGAAGATTGCCTCAATGTGCCTATTAAATTGTGCTCTGACGGTTAAAAATGAGTTCCATGCAAGAGAAGAGCGGAAGAAGAGCCCTAAATAGGTAAAATCATTCACTGTCTCCAAAGCTGATTTCCCCGTAAAAAAAGGTTTTTGATTTTGTACTGTGAGGCCTGCAAGTCATGATATAAAACTTGGAATAGTTGACCCTAAGATTAAAATTGCAGAGCAGAGCTGCAGGGACGCTAAGAAGGGGTGAGAACACACAACAAAGCCTCGTTAGCAAATAAATGTTTTTTTAAATACCTGTGAAGTACTCTGGTGCCGCTGTGTGTGTGTGCCCGCGAAGCTGTCTCTGCCGGGCTGACACACACGGGGGGGGGGTCGGGGGTGTCTGAAGTTGTATGATCCCATGGGCGTTGCTCGCCATTAATCTGTCACTTGAGGCCACAGAAATACATGCCAAATTCAAAACAAGGGCTGGGGCAGCAAAAAAAGGACCAGGCGCGTGGCAACTCTGGGCTGAAGCAAGGCCGCCTGGCAAAATTTACTAGTATTTTACCGTTTTTACATATAAATACAGACAAAGGAAAAATTGTTTTCCGTCTGTATTTATATGTAAAAATCCGTTTAAACGGAAAACCGGGAGCCCTATTCATAATCACCTGTAATCTAGCAAGCAATTTTTATGGAAGGCCAATGTACAGAGAGTTTCCGTAGTCCAGTCATGCCACTATCATGGCCGACACAGCCATTCTAAGTATTGCGAAGGAGAGAAGGGGCGCTAGTTTTCGTAGCTGTCTTAGCAGACCAACACATGTTCCTACTACAGCTGATACCTGATGGGTCATGGAGAGCTAGACATCAATTTTGATGCCCCGGCTTTTTACGGTCTGGGCGGATTCTGGTTGTGTGCCCAGCTCTTGTGGCCAGAAGAGGTCGCTCCAGGGATTGGTGTATGTGGTGATGGCCAGTACCTCAGTCTTATCAGGATTGATTTTGAGGGAATTGCCGTCATCTAGTTGACGGTGTATTTTAAAATGTTCTGCAGTCGTGTGTGGGCGGAAGGGGAATTTTTTATCTGGATGATAATTTAGGTATCGTCCGAGTAGTTATAAACCTGGCAATCCATGTTCGCCAGAACAGCCACCAAGGGCTGGAGGCAAGCATTGAATAGGAGGGAGGACAATGCCGAGCCCTGTGGAACCCCTCACATGAGTTTGCCGGGGTCGGACACCTGGTCAGCCAGCTGTATTCTCTGTGAACGGTGAGTCAGGAAGAACATGAGCCATTTAAGGGCTGTTCCCTGGATGCCTAACTCACAAATCCGCATCAAAAGTCAGTCGCGGTTGACCGTATCAAATGCCGCTGATAGGTCTAGCAGAACAAGTGCACTCACTTTTTTATTATCGGCCCTGAGCCTGATTACGTCCACTACTGCTAACAGTACCATTTCCGTGCTGTGATGGGCCCTAAAACCTGCCTGATTCGTTTGCAGAAGTTGAATTACTTCTATGTAGTGTGACAGGGATTTCAGCACGTGCTGTTCCAGTACTTTTGCCAGGAAACGGAGCTGGGAGATTGGCATAAAGTTTTTAAGGTTCTTCACATCTGCCCCTGTTTTTTTCAGGAGAGGAATGACTCGTTATTCCTTAAAGTCAGTAGGAACATGGCCAACTTCAAGGGAGTAGCGCGAGGATCTCGCCATATTGAATACCCTCGGTGGGCAGGGGTCCGCAGGTGACCCTGACTTAACCCGGTCCATTAGGAGGGTCAGGGAGTCAGAATTAAGCATTGGGAAGACGGTGGGCGGTTTATCATATGTGTGTGGCAGGGTGGCCGGAACTAGGGGACAGCGAACCATAGACGTAAAATGGATCTCTGTCATCAGGTCCTTCACTTTATTTAGGGAGAAGGACTGAAATTTGTTACAATCATCAGGGCAGGTGGGGGATTTCTGTTCCTAAGAATGTCTTAACTCCTTTCGAATCTGAAAGGTCTCTTTTGTGTATTGTCAACGTTCAGGAGCCTAGTTTCAGAGACTTCTGCTTTCCTTGGTAAAATCGCTTTTTTATAAGCTGGGAAATTGTTATATATTTCAACAGAGCATCTGGGTCGTTTGCTTTGCACCAGGCTCTCTCGCACTGGCATACGATTTGTTTCTGTTTCTTAGAGCCTCAATGAACCAAGGGGCCCGTTACATTTGTTCCTCAATCTTTCCCTTAGTACAGGAGCTACTATGTCAATGTCGCTCTACAGCCTCATAGAAAGGGTGGCGCTTTCTAGGTCAATGTTTCCCTGTGCTGATTTATGTAGTGCATTTACCAGGTCGTTTTCTCTAATTTTTTTCCATCCCGCAGCACTTTCCACTCCGGAGGGGGGCAGACTGCTTGTCTTGTGGGTGGAAACAGGCCTCTGATTAGATGGTGATCCGACCAGGCACAGGGACTAATGTTTATTAGGCTAGTTAATGGGTGGGACGTCCAGACCAAATCAAGTATGTGGTCCTTCTCATGGTTAGGGGCTATCACCAGTTGTCTGAGTTCCAGAGAGACTAGTGCCTCCTCCAACTGTTTGGCCTGGCTGTCTTTGGGTATCTGATCCCAGTGGAAATTGATGTCCCCCATCACCAGAATGCATTGATAGTGGGAGCGGATATCATTGACTAATTTGGTGAAACGCTCCACAAATTTGGGGGTGTTCGGGGTGATAGACTACCAAAGCAATTAGACAGATGGTCTGGGAGCAGATCTTAGCTCCCAACACATCTGCCCCCTCAATGCATAGGATGTAAGAGGGCGAGGATTCGATGGCTCCGCCAACTATGTAGACATTTGGGATCCAGATACTGTAGAGAGGTCTATGGGTTACTGAAATATGGCACCCACATACCCATTGTGTTTTATTTTTCACGTTTTTTATTCTCAATGTGGTGCACTCACAGTGCCATTCTAAAGATGAACTTGTAGCCCTGGTCAACCCATTGTTTTATACTGTTCAATATGGTCCCTGATTATCGTTCCACCTTTGCTATTTTTAAATTGAATTAATTCATTCTATGACCTTTTAAAAAATATATTTTAACCATAATGTTTCTTTTAATTTTATTTTAAAAGTTTTTGAGATAACAATTATTATACCTGGTGTTACAGCACACCTTATAGCAGAGTACATTATAGCACAAAATAAATCTTTAACATAATTTTACCAAACTTAAACACAATTTACGCACCTCTTTGCAATTCTATAAACAGTGCCCAAAAAAAAAAAGAGATAGAAAACACAGCACAAAATATGGTACCACAACACTACTGCCTACCCTGGTATACTGTTCAATCTCCTTTTCCAATGCTCGATGGGCTTCCAAATTTCCCCCCCCCCCCAGTGTTCTACCCCTGCTACCTTTCCTGGCATAAATTGCAATTTCCAAATTATAAGCAGTCAACATCCTAGCTAACCAATGATGGAAAGTAGGGGGCGCCTTGTCAAGCCACGCCTTGGCTAAGCATATGGGAAGCGCTGCCGGAGCCATGAATAGAAACTCTGTGAATGGACCTCCTGCAACGACCTCAACCCCATAGATGATAAACTCTGGTTACAGGGTGATCTTGATCCCCAGTGATGTGTCTATACATTTCTCAATGGCCCTAAGAAGAGTATAGAGTTGTGGGCAAGTAGCAAAAATATGTATTATATCTGCCTCCAAGGAATCCCACTGTGGACAGGTAATACCTGCAATGCCCCCCACTGTGCTATCCTAGCAGGTGTATAATACAGAGAATAAAGGGTTTTGTAGTGCTGTGCTTGTAGGGAAGCTGAACAAATTATAGTGCGCCCCAGACCCAGAGAAACATGAAACCCCTCCTGAGTGATGCCTAGTTTCTCTGCCCATTTAGTGGCATATTTCTCGCAATCATCTGGTTTGACTGTAGACAGCTCTGCATAAGATTGTCGAATTGAACAGTCCCTCCTGCCCTCAATGGCATCTAAGGTGCGGTTTTGGCTGACTCCTAAGGGGCACCCATGCTTGCTAGACAAAGAGCTCCTAACCTGCAGGAACTTAAAAAAACTCCTACTGTCTATGGCAAATTTAGATTGTAGTTCCTGGAACTGAAGCATTCCATTAGGGCCCAGCAGGTCGCCTACCTTCTGTACACCACGGTTCTCCCAATCCAGCATAGCTGAATCCCTAAATATTTCTCTCGGTAGGGAAGTATTTGTTGACAACCGGGTTTATCTATTGAACCTACCCAGCCCGAATTTCTTAGAAAAAGCTATCCAATTTTTATACGCTGCTTGTAATGTCTTAAACTTAGTGCGCTTATAATAACTGAAGTCAATACTATTTAAAAAGCATTTTCCTGCATCCCCTCCCAACAAAATAACATATAAGTTTGTATGATTAGGCAAGTTTCCTGAATGTCCGCTCCCTGTTTCAGCACCTCCAATTAACCCCTGAATATGTTGCAGGGCTGCCGCCCAGTAATATAATTTAAAATCTGGAGCCGCCCATCCACCTCTTTCTCTTGGTAGGGTTATGTAGTGATACGCTCTCCTTGTTTTCCCGTGGGCCCAGATGAATCTATTCAGTATGTGCTCTAATTTTTAAACCAAATATGATTAAAAAAACAGCTGGATTGCCCTAAACATATACAACAATTTGGGCAGTATAAGCATTTTAATGACATTAGTACGCCCCACTAGGGTTAGATGTAAGTTGTGCATCCTTTCAAGATCGTCTTTAACTTTGGTTATTAATGGCGACATATTTTGCTCTACCAGGTTGTTCAAGTCTGAGGTTATCCTAATCCCCAGGTATGTAGCTGAAGGGGCCACCCTGTCTTCCTCACAGAGGACAAATGCATTTTTAACTATTTAGGTTTTAGCTCTGTTGATTGCGGATCCTGACATTGACCTAAATCTCCTCGCCTCCAATTCATTTTCCTTAATAGCCTCGGTTTGAGCTGACGAGATGACGACCACATTGTCTGCGTAAGCAAACGTTTGGTACTCTACGCCATGCATAATAACTGGCGGGATCTCATTATTAAGTTCCAGTCTGCGTAGTAGCGGATCCATAAACAGAGCGAATAGCAATGGAGAGGAGGGGAAACCCTGCCTACTCCCCCGCTTAACCTGCAGCTTGCTTGTAAATCCTTTATTAATTTAAAATACAAAGCCTGCATTGCCCTTACATATCCTTCCCCTATCCCACACCACCTCATAACAATCCATAGATAATCCCAGGATACCCTGTCAAAGGCCTTCTCCGCATCCAAAAACATGGCCACGTCAGGGTCCCCGGAGACCTCCGTTGCATCCAGCAATGTAATCATCTGTCTTGTGTGCTGTGTAGTGCCCTTCCTGGGGATAAACCCCGGGAAGGTTGCGTGGGGCTGACCAGGCTCTCAATTACCCTACCTAATCTTGTTGCCAATATTTTAGAATACACTTTGGCATGCGCGTTCCTGAGTGTAATAGGCCTGTATGAACCTGGCTCCAAGGGAGGTTTATCTTTTTTTAAAATAGCTATTATCTCCGCCCCCCCCCCCATGAGCAGGGTATCGAGTTCCCTTGCTGTGCTTGTGTGAGAGTATTATGTAGATCCTTGCATAGTGAACCCCTAAAGACTTTATAAAATTCAGCGGGTAGCTGATCTGGACCTGCTGCTTTCCCTGAGGGGAGATTCTCCAGAGCTGTGGCTAATTCCTGTAGTGTTATGGAAAGGTCCAACGCATCTTTTTCCTCTACGGAAAGTACCGAGTGTGAGATACGATCAAGGTACTCCTTAATACTGTTTGAGTGTACTGGCTGCTGTTGATCATGGAGGGTCACGTAGAACCGCCTAAAGACCTCCCTTATGTCTTCAGGGCTATTAGCCCCCCCCCCCTTGCCATCCGAGATTTCCTTGATTTCCCCGCCGCTAATTTCTGCCTTGTGCGAATTGCCACGATATGCCCTACTCGGTCGCTAAACTCATAACACTTTTCTCTGTTAGTTAGATATTTAATAGCCGCCTTACTGGAGATGCACTGACTTGCCTCTGCTTTAAAAAGATTAATCCTAAGCAGAACCTCCTCCAGCGGCTCCTGTCTTTCTATGGCTATAATCAACTGCTCCTCCAAATCGGCTAGATTCTTTGTAATTTTAACCACTCTAGCCATCTCCTGCTTATTTCTATGTAATGTATAGCTTAGCGTTTCCCCTCTAATACTAGCCTTAAAGGCATCCCAAGCTACCCCCGGGGGGGTACTCCCTCTGTTAAACTCCCAAAACATAAAGATCCAGTCCTACATGTGTTTGACATATTTCTCATCTTTCAAGAGAGCCCTCTCAAAAGTCCAACTGGATTCTTTAATTGGGGCCTTCCTTAGATTAAGCGTAAGTATTAAAGGGTTATGATCGGATATGATTCTGGGATGCTTATCTAGCTGGGTTCTGCATACTAAAGAGTTAGAGATCAGGAAGTACTCCAATCTGACAGTAATACTGTGGGGCGCTGAATAAAACGTACTACCAGAGCCGACTGGATTAGAACGAGCCCACAGATCCACTAGTGAGTTATTGCGTGCCAGATTAATTATTGCTTGGCATGTCCGCTTCTTTCGACCAGAGTAGACCTGCCCAGCCTCCGTACCTAAACCATCCAACCCGTTAATGTTAAAATGTTCACAGCAGATAATAGGTTCTGGCCTGAGGGGGAGTTCAGAGTCCAAGAACTCGAATATATCTGGGTCATCCTCAGAAGACCCATGGACAGAAACGAGCGTAAAACTCTCATCCTTAATATTACCTTCCAGAATTACCCACCTCCCCCATTGATCCTCTTTTATCCTTCGTACTGTGATGACCCCCCTTTTCGCGAGTATGGCTACCCCTCGAGTTTTAGTCCCCTGTTTTGTATATGCTGCTACTACAAAACCCAGCTGTTCCAGAAGATAACTTCTAGTCCCCTCAATGTGGGTCTCTTGGAGACATATTATGTCTAACCGCATTGTTCTCAAAAGCGCAGCCACCTGCTGCCTTTTATTTCCATCATTAAGGCTGCAGGCATTTATTGAGGCAATTCTAATACTCATTAATGTGTGACAAAATGTTTCCCTACCACTTCTGTGTCAGTTTTCCTGAGCCCGTGCTTGAAAGTGAAAAGACAGGCGGAAGCAAGATGGCGGATTGAAGATGCCACGGAGAGGTCGTCCCTGCAGGAACCCTGAACTCCGAGGATACTGGCGTTTCTCGCTGACTAAATCGCAAATTAATGGTCTTTTGATGAGAAGGGCCTTGGAAGGTGCTACAGGGTTATAAAGTTATAATTATCGGGATTAGCGGGATTCTGAAGGCGCGAGATCCCCCGCGAGATGCTTCGGATGCTTCGGAGCAGACTCGCTGCACTGTGCTGAGGCTATACGGAGGCTATACGGAGGCTGCACAACTGCACGTCTGTGTAGAGACAGCCTTGAGGGAGTACTTTGGCAGCCAAGAGCCAACGGTGCCGACTGTGTGGTGCTTACAGTGACGGTGCTCGATTGGTGCTCTATTGCTGAGAACTTGCAGCAGAGAGAGTAGTGATAGAGGGAGAGAGGTTCACTGCTGCTGCGGTGAGCGAGGAGGCAGAGAGGAACAACGCCGATGGCGATGGTGTGCAAGAACCCGACGCGGCAGAATAGAGCAACGAGAGGCGCCCCCTGGGGGAAGGTGCAGAAGAAGGAAGCACATTGGTATTCAAACCGATTTCACCAGCGGTAGTCGCGAGGATGCTGCGCTCTACCGCCAACGCTTCTGAGAGATCTGGCAATACAGGGAAACAAGACGTTAAGCCACAACCTACTCCGCCTCACCCTCTTCCTTTTACTACGCCTTCTAAAGACAAAAGTGCCCCGGCAACCCCCAAAAAAGGTAGACAAAATAAAAGACCCATCGGTCATTAAGGCTGTAATTAACAATGGAGTTTCAGATGGTGCAGGCAGCTTGGTGTCAGTTGGTGAGACGGATACCAATAAATCACTGGAGACTATTGCCCCTAATCCCCCTAATGAGAGCCTGAATGTGGGGTCTATGAAGGACCCAGAGGATCCAGGGGAGGCGAACAGGGCGTTGGTTGAGGAACCTGAGCTGTAAGTAGCCCCAGCAACTGATACTTCCCAATTTGGCAACAATGTTACTGCAGGACCAATTGCGGTGGCGGCTGCGGCTACGGAAACTACGGAAGCAGCTCTACCGCCCCCCAAACTTTTCAGCCACAAACTTTTCAGCTTCAAGCACCAGATTTGACTCTGGTAGAACAGAGAGTAGATAGCAACGGTGCTGAGGGGTCAGAAGAAACACAAGAGAATGATTCCAATTACGGAGTTGTCTGAGGAAGGGGATGGATGCGAAAAGAGAGAACATTGTTTTTTCTTTTTCGCCCTAAGGTTGGCAGGGTATGCTCAGACGTGAGTCCCTTGCTCACTTTGCCTCTGGATTCAAGCAAGCCCGGCTGAAGACGGCTGTAATGCCAGAAACCGGTCCTGGGAAGCTTGGTTCCGGTCCAGGGAGGACATGGCTTGGCAGTTCGGGCTGGACTGTTCCCATGAGGCACAGGGTCAGACTGATTTGCATATGGTCATGTCTGAACTGGGGTGGCGGAGTGAGCTAAAGACCGGTGATGGATTAAACCCAGATCAGTTGACTGGGGGTGAGTGTTTGTATTGTCAACGCTCCGTCCATCATCCCCTTTGGTTTTTCTTGCAGGCAGCTCGGTGTCAGTTGGTGAGACGGATACCAATAAATCATTGGAGACTATTGCCCCTAATCCCCCTAATGAGAGCCTGAAAGTGGGGTCTATGAAGAACCCAGAGGATCCAGGGGAGGCGAACAGGGCATTGGTTGAGGAACCTGAGCTGGAAGTATCCCCAGCAACTGATACTTCCCAATTTGGCAACAATGTTACTGCAGGACCAATTGCGGTGGCGGCTGCGGCTACGGAAACTACGGAACCAGCTCTACCGCCCCCCAAACTTTTCAGCCACAAACTTTTCAGCTTCAAGCACCAGATTTGACTCTGGTAGAACAGAGAGTAGATGGCGACGGTGCTGAGGTGTCAGAAGAAACACAAGAGAATGATTCCAATGACGGAGTTGTCTGAGGAAGGGGATGGATGCGAAAAGGGAGAACATGTTACTACCCAAGTAAAGGACAATAAATCCTCGGGCCTCAAGAAGTGGGAAAAGGTAAAAAATAAAGCAAAGAAAGGGGTGAGAAAAATGAATCCTATAGTTCTACCAACTACACTAATACCAATAACTACTGGAGGGAAATCGATAAGAGACCAGACTCCTTTGCTTAAGTGGATGCAAGCTAGAGGGAGGGTTAAAAATATGGCTTTGTGTTTATCGGGAGCTACCCCTACAGAAGGAGACATTTCAAAAAATTTGCAAAATATTCCCTCAAAGAATGTGGTTTTAGTAGATCCAGATTTAGAACTATTGGAGGTACCTTCAACTGCAGCCTCCACCGGTAATACACCATCTATTGGACATACCACATTGAACCTTAAAGATAAACCCCCTGCTTGTACCATTTCTGGCAGCGAGGCTATGCCTATGACACTTGCTACATCCCCCTACTCTTCCCCGGCTCCCACCGACGCTTCTTCCCTGGATCTAATTTTAAGAACTCTAATGATACATCATCTAGAGGCTCAACAACACTTTTTTCAACTAAGGGAAGATAATAGTAAGGTGCATTAATGCTTGCTGGAGGTTACTAATAAACTGAACGGGGTTACAAAGGAGATTGAAGAATTACAGCAGAGGGTTGTTGAAGCGGAGGAGATGTTAGTTACTACTAAAACCCAAACAGCCCAACATAATGAAGATATAGGAGCTTTGCAAAATAAAGTGGAAGAACTGGAAAATAGGCAGAGACGGCAGAACCTGAGACTTTTTGGAATACCCGAGGGGTCAGAGGGCTCATTTGGTTAAATTATTCCAAAGGGCATTCCCGGACCTGTCCGACTGGGATTGGGATTCCGAACTCAAGCGGGTACATAGATTGCCTATAATTCTAAGAAATAAGGAGAGTAAATACCCACGACCTATCATGATTTACTTCGGCAACTATTTGCTAAGACAATCGGTCTCAATTAAAGCTAGACCAAACACCCCTGTGACATTAGATAATGTAACTTTTATTGTAAAATCTGACCTTAGTAAGATTACCATGGATCAAAGATGGGGGCTGCGTAAACTGATTGAGTTTGAGTTTGAGTTTAAAATATTTCTTAAGCGCGCGTACACCGAGCTGTTTCATGGCGCTGTGAAGTACTAAAGACCCTGAGGGGGAGAAAGACAGGAACACAGAAGAGGCTTTATGGTGAGAAGGCTTGTGTAAAAAGAAAGGTTTTGAGTGCCTTGCGGAAGAGTGAGTACTGGGGGCAGGATCTCAGGTGCGCCGGGAGAAAGTTCCAAAAAGCAGGAGCGAGTGTGGAGAATTTGGAGCCTCCCCATTTTTTGCGTTTAAAACGAGGAACTACGAGCAGTTGTTGGGTAGATTAGCAAAGCTCCCTGGGAGGAACATAGGAGTGAATTTCGGAAGTGATAAAAGCAGGGGCTGAGCCTTACCGGACATTGAAAGTGATGCAGCCCAGCTTGAACGGGGCTGGTTCCTGAATGGGGAGCCAGTGTAGGGACTTAAGGAGGGGCGTGACGTGGTGTGATTTGGACAGATTGAATACCAGGCGGGCCGCCTGGTTCTGGACCAGCTGGAGACGTCGCATGATGTACGCTGGCATGCCACAGTAAAGGGCATTGCCGTAATCCAGGCGGGAAGTGACCATCGCCAGGACTATGAGTTTGAGTGCGGAGGGAGAGAAAAACCGAGAGACTTTGCGGATAGTGCAGAGGGAGAGAAAGGTTGAGGATACAACAGAGCTGACTTGGGAATGAAGGGAGAGTTGGTCATTCAGTTTGAATCCAAGAGTTTTTACAGAGGAAGATGGAAGCGGGGGGGCCTAAGGAGGGGGGCCAGAAGAGAGAAGACCAGGGACTGGAACAACCACCTGTCAGCACCAACTCCGTTTTGTCGGGGTTTCACTTCAGGTGGTTGTGATTCATCCAGTCCTGGATGAAGATCATGACAGACTGGAAATTGGATATTGACTCGGGGGAAGATGATAGGGAAAAAATAAGCTGGAGGTCATCCGCATAGTTGTAGACGGAGACCTCCAGCTGTTGGAGGGCGAAGATGAGTGGGGCGATATACAAATTAAATAGCAGGGGGGAAAGGGAGGTGCCCTGGGGAACCCCGCATTGAACCGCACGGAAGTCTGCCGAAAAGTCACCCAATCGCACTGCTTGGGTGCGGTCGCGCAGGAAGGAGGACAGCCAGACCAAGGCCGAACCTTCGATTCCGGCCACTCTGACACGGGAAAGTAAGATGGCATGATTAACCGTGTCAAAAGCGGCAGAGAGATCGAGGAGGACCAGGGCCTGAGGATGGTTGGTGTCCATACCCTCTCTGAGGTTGTCAAGTACCGATAATACCACGGACTCCGTGGAGTGTGCGGGGCGGAAACCAGCCTGCCTGGCGGCTAAAACCCTGTTCTCCTCCACGAAGGTAGCCAGTGTACTGGTTACATGGCGTTCCAGTACCTTCGCCAAAAAGGGTAAGAGTGAGATGGGGCGATAGTTAATAGGAACCGAGGTGTCGGCGCCAGGTTTTTTGAGGATGGGTAGGATAACGGCCGATTTAAGGGGTGAAATGACAATGACCTGTGATAGTGAGCTATTAAGAAGGGTGAGGGGTGGCAAAACACAGGCAGAGTAGATCTGTTTCAGGATGTGTGCTGGGCAAGGGTCTAGAGGGGAACCGGACTTAACCAAAGGCAGAAGAGAGAGGAAAGAATCTTCTGTAAGAAGAGGGATGGAGTCGAGGCGTGCTGCCACTGGGGGACACTGGGGGCTGACGAAGGAGGGGGAGTGGGGGATGTTAGCTTTGATAGTGGCGATTTTGTCAAGAAAGAAAGAATTGAGGGAGTCACAGAGGTGCTGGGAGGGGGAGGGTGAGGGTGGCCCTGTCGGAGTATGCGAGGTCGTGCACAATAGCAAAGATTTCTCTAGGCCGATTTTCGGCGGTTAGGATTTTGGAGGAGAAGTAGGCGTTCTTGGTTGCCAAAATAGATTTTTTGTACAAGGCCGAGAGGGTGATGTACTGGTTTCTAAGGATCGGACAGTAGTCTCGCCACCAGGAGCATTCCGCCCGGCGGACGTTAAGTTTTTGAACCTTCAGTTCCTCGTTGAAGCAGTGATTTGCGTCGTTGGAGCGTCTAGATGATATCCGCCTTAAGGGGGCGACTAAGTCGCAGCCAGCTCACAGCCATGCGTTGATGGAGTTCGCTTGTCCGAGAGATGGCAACCCGTGAAGATCTGGGCTGGATGCGAGAGTGTGGCGGACAGGGAGGCCACATCCACACGGTTCCACGAGCGCGCCCAGATATTTTTGGGGAGGGAGGGCTTAAGGGCTGGGCTGAGGGATAGGGAAAAAGAGATGAGGAAGTGATCGGACCAAGTGCAGGGGGAGATTGACAGCGAAGTTACCGGGCAATTGAGGGACCAGATCTGATCATGGATGTGGCCCTGGCTATGGGTTGGGGCGTGAACAGCGGGGACAAAGTTGAGGGAGCGGAGAGACTCCGAGAACTCTTTTGATGTTGAACATTGGGCCGGGTCAGAGGGCCAACAGGTAAAGTCCCCTAGTACCACGATGGAAAAGTTATTTACTGCTAGGGTGGCCACCAAGTCTTGGAAGCTCGGGAGAAAGAGTTGAGAAGAAGGGGGAGGGCGGTACATAAGGACACAAGTGAGCGGGGGGCTGAAAGAAAGTGAACGGGCCACTAAAAAGTCTGATGAGGCAATGGAGGAGAAAGCTAGGGTTTGGAAAACGATCTCTCTGCGGGCAATCAGGGCGACGCCACCACCCGGTTTACCGGGGGGACGGTCGGCTCGGAGAGCATAATGAGAGGCAGGAAGCATGGCTAATAAGGAGGGAAGGGAGCTGTCACAAAACCGGGTCTCTGTGAGAAATAAGAGGTCGGGTTTGTGGAGGTTCAGTAGAGTAAAGAGTTCATGGTGATGCTTGACTGCTGACCTGGTGTTAAGGTAAAAGGCAGATAACGCGGTGGGGGGATGAGCTGCTGGAGCAGAGCCGGGACAGATGGTGGTTGACGAGGTTGAGGGATGGGAGTGGGGGGAAGCGTGTGGGGGGGACAGACCCAGCTTGTTGATTCGTGCTATCACAACAATATCCAGAGGCCACGGGCCTTGGAGACTGGCCAGCTGCGCGGATGAGTATTGTATGGAGTGGGCAGAGTGGCCGGCCCCTAGCCCCGTTCGGACGCGGACGGGCGCAGACAGGCTTACCTTTGGCGTGCCTTCGGCGCGCAAACGTCGCACCCGCTGCGCTCGTCCACTGCGCGTCCGAAAGAGGCACATGATTTATGGTTGGGTGAGGAGAGGGCGTGACCTCCGAAAAGGGGGCATGGCCTGCGACCTCGGCGGGATGGTGGCGAGGAGTGTCTGTCTCTGGTGTCAAGCAGCGCTCAATCTGCTGCAGAAACCAGAGTAGTGGCAGAGGGTGAGTGGTTTAAAATCAAATAATAAGCAGCAACATACAAGTATTTTTAAAAAAGCAAAGAGACTCCCGGCTTCCGCCTCAGGAGTTAGTACATTCACAAATGGCGGCGCTTGCAATCAGCGAGCCTATGTAGTTTCGGCGGGGGGGGGGGGCGTGGCCTTCGAAAGGGGGCGTGGCCTGCGACCTCGGCGGGATGGCGGCGAGGAGTGTCTGTCTCGGGTGTCAAGCAGCGCTCAATCTGCTGCAGAAACCAGAGTAGTGGTAGAGGGTGAGTGGTTTAAAATCAAATAATAAGCAGCAACACACAAGTATTTTTAAAAAAGCAAAGAGACTCCCGGCTTCCGCCTCAGGAGTTAGTACATTCACAAATGGCGGCGCTTGCAATCAGCGAGCCTTTGTAGTTTCGACGGGGGCGTGGCCTCCGAAAGGGGGCGTGGCCTGCGACCTCGTCGGGATGGTGGCGAGGAGTGTCTGATTGATCCTTTATAAGTCTCGGGGGCAAACGGTATACCTTCAAGAACCTGCTCGCCTCAAACTTATGAAATCCGGACATACTTTTTTTTCACTGGTGTAAAAGAGGCTGAGCAACTCCTTGTAAAAATTGATTCAAATACTTAAAAAAAAAAAATAAAAAATAAAAAATTCAAGATTAACTTTTGATGTTTAATGGCAACCCACTTGGGCACCTTCTTTGGGTTTTTGATTTTTGCGTATGAGGCTAATATGGAGGGATGGGGATTCTGCGGAGACCTCTCTGACTGGCTGCCCTTTTAGCGGCAGCAGAAGATAGAAGTAGGCTTCCGGGTAGGTACTGGGGGGGATTCGAAGGACTGGGGGGTAGGCTTAGGGGGAGAGGGTGGGGGGAGGGGACAAAGGGGGAAAACTGACAACACAAGCACAGATGAGTTTAGTTACATAGAGATCAAAAGTATTATTTTTCAGCTGAAGCTGAATACCCAGAAGCAATGTATCAAATAAATTGTTTGGCCTGGAATGTCTCAGGTCTTAATAATAGAAGTAAAAGACAATTAGTCTTTGAAGAACTTAAAATGTACAACCCTCATTTTGCACTTTTAAATGAGACTCATATTCGCTTTCAGGACCGAAAAAAATTGGAACAAGGGGATATGAATTGATAACTTGTACAGCTTTGAATGCATCAATAAGGGGGGTTGCTATACTTAAGAAGAAAGCATTTAAGGTTGATGTACTTAGAGTTGCTTCCGATACTGCTGGTCGGTGGGCAATTGTTCAACTTAATTTAACAAATTCCAAATATGTATTATGTGCCCTGTACGGATCAAATATTGATGACTCGGGGGGTTTTGACCGTCTTAATATAGAATTATTAAACTGGGAAGGGGAGCTAATACTCATGGGCGATTTTAATTTCGTTATGAACTATGCGAAAGATACTATGAAGCTCCACCCATCTCAACGGATGTGAAAAACAAGAGCCGCTATCCTCGAATTATCTTGCATTCATAATTTAAAAGATGTATGGAGGAATCTTTATCCCACGTTAGCAGGATACACATACTATTCAGCCCCTCACAAAATGTGTTCTCGCATTGACATGGCCTGGGCCACTGATAATATTTTGGACAGGTGTAAAATGGAGATCTGCCCTAGAGTAACATCGGACCACAATCCCATCCTTCTACGGTTTAATATTTCATTTAAAAAACAAGAAGTTAGGTTATTTTCATTCCCAAGATATTTGTTAACAGATACATCATATGTTACTCAATTGAAAACCACATAAAAGAATTTCTGGAGTTTAATGTAGACTCTGCTCAACTCATTCATGTATGGGATGCTTGTAAAGCAAGTATTAGAGGGTTTGCCGAACAATATATTATCAAACAAAACATAAAACGAAAAAACGAGATATGGGAAGTGACTTCCAATATTCGCTCACTGGAAAAACATCTAGCAGAAGTTATCAGACAAGA
Source organism: Lissotriton helveticus (assembly GCF_964261635.1). Classification (NCBI taxonomy): domain Eukaryota; kingdom Metazoa; phylum Chordata; class Amphibia; order Caudata; family Salamandridae; genus Lissotriton; species Lissotriton helveticus. Next base: position 648,562,109 of record NC_136069.1, read on the forward strand.
GAGTACAGGGGTACGTATTATTCAAAACAAATCTCTACTAGAACTCAAACTGATTACTTTACAATCTGAAACAAAAAAATTTTTAATAGAAAGAGTGAGTTTGAAACTACATAAATATAAGATATCGCAATATGAAGGTGGGGACAGAATTGGTAAGACTCTTGCTTATAAGGTAGCGGAGGACAGAGCAAATTTGTTAATTAAAAATATAAAAGGGGTTGACAGAGTTATCTAATAATCAACCAGGAGAGATTCTACAACAATTTGTTACATACTATAGTAAACTTTATACTCCTGAGTATACACCTACCGAAGATACTTTGCAGAGATATATAAGAAAGAATTGGGTATTAGAAAAAGAAACAGAAATGATGGAAGCAATGGAAAGAAATTTTACTCTTATAGAATTACAATTGGCTATTTCTTCCCTTCCTTTGGGGAAAGCTGCGGGAGATGATATGCTCCCCATTGAAATTGATAAAAGCTGCAGCGAAGAACTGTTACCCATATTGTGCTCTGTGATTAATCAAAAAGGAGAATCCGGCAAAGCACCTAACTCTTGGAAAACTGCTAAAATAATATTAAAAAAAAAGATAAAACGCCTTTGGAGTGTGGGTCCTATAGGCCCATCTCCTTGGTAAACGCTGATGCTAAAGCATACGCTAAATTATTAGCCTTGAGATTAGTTCCTCTCATGCCCAAAATAATTAGTAAGTCATCATCAACATGGCTTTGTGATGGGTAGAGATACGACTGCACATGTTAATATGGCCATCACAGCATTCAATGTTGCTTCTACTAACTCCTCCCCACTCAGCATGGTGCTACTAGATGCTGAAAAAGCATTCGACCGAGTGGGGTGGGACTATCTATGGGCAACCCTCAGGGAGATTGGCGTTGGGACACAATCTCTAACAAGAATCCAAGCACTCTATGATTGCCCAAGTGCGAAAATAGGATATGCTGATTTAATATCCTAGAGTTTTCCAGTTTTAAGAGGCACTCGCCAAGGATGCCCCTTGTCTCCACTCTTATTTGCTCTTTCTATGGAGCCATTTAGTAATGCAATACAGGCTCAAGAAAGCATTCAACCTTTTATCCATGGTATCCATTCCCATAAAATTACAGCTTATGCCGACGACCTTGCAATTTACACTAATGATGTGGCAGAAGCCATGGTTGGGATTATTAACGAAGCTGATGATTTTGGTATGGTTTCAGGATACAAATTAAAGTTAAACAAAACGCAAATTATTGTAAACAATAAAACACAGCTCCCAGTCACTGGTATCTGCCACTCAGCTACTTATTTAGGCATTAAAATAACATCTAATATTAGGGATATTAAGGCACTAAACTATGATATTTTACTAAGGGATACAACAGTGCTTCTGAAAAAATGGCATAAGGTTCCCCTAAATTTGCTTGGACAAATTAACCTTATTAAAATGAATATTTTACCTAAATTTCTTTATTTATTTAGGTCTATCCCATTGCTTATTAACAACTTATTTTTTAGAAAATTGGATGGTATTTTTGGTAGCTTCGTCTGGGGCTATAAAAAAATCGCAGAGCGCTTTCCTTTTTGAAACTAACACCTATTAAAGGCGGTCTAAACTCTCCAGATTTCAAAACGTACTTTTATGCTTCTTTTCTGGGCAGAATTCGCAGCCTCTTTAATTCTAATAATCCATATTACTTTCACCAATTTATGTTAGGTCTTAAATCAATACAATTTTTAGCGAGAACCAACGATCCAAACTATTTTAAGAGAGTCAGGTTTAAGACTGCTAAAGATGCGGTTCGCATCTGGAATATGATAATGGCCATTGATAAAACCTCGTTTTTTCACCCTAAGTTAACATTGTGGAAAAATCCGGGTTTACCGGACATTTTTAGCGATTCCGTGGGGAGAATATGGGCTAATCATGGTATAACTCAGTTGACGGACTTATATGGTTCAACAGGCTTTCTAGAATTTTATACCCTTAGATTACTTTACGAACTCCCCGAAAACTTGCGATTTAAATATATGCAGATTCATGATATTTTTTTGGTACAATGAAACTTAAAGAAATTTCAGATTCAGAAATATGGACATGTATTTATGGGGAAAATAATAAAGCTATAATTAGTCTAGGGTATAAATGCTTTAGTCAATTTAAAACGGACGACTGCCCTAAATTAGCGCAGAAATGGGTTTCTAAATTAGGGATGTGCATATCTCCTAACAACATCTCTACCTTTCTTCATAATAGTAATAATTTGGTTCATTCATCCAGTTTAAAGCTTCAAGCCTATAAGACTGTATGTCAATTTTATTACACTCCGCTTCAAATTTCTAAGTGGTCAGGAAATAACACTCCCTACGACAGTACAAAATGTCCAAAATGTGACCTGCTCGCGGCTGACCTGGAGCATATGATTGTTTCATGCCCTATTTTACATACATTTTGGGATAATGTGGAAAACATTCTGAAACAGAAACAATTGACAAATGTTTAATTATCAGCTGAGATGATACTTTTAGGAATGCAACCAATTACTGCTCCATTTAGGTATTTGTTGTTTATTTTATTATCCTGTGCTAGACTGGTCATAGCAAGGGCATGGATCTCGGATAAACCACCTCATGTAACCGAATGGTGGTGGTTGGTGAAAGAAATTTACGCTATGGAACTTTCCCTAGCTAGAATACGAGGTGAACGCTCATTTAAGAAAGTTGACAACATTTTGGGAATATTGTTTGATACAGACTTACTTGTGTATTGAATGATTTTTTCTGCTAACCGGTAGATGACTTAATACTTTATGAATTCTGGAACTTTTTGTTAATGTTCTGTATTTAGTAATGAATTACTCTTGTAATGATTTATTGCTTGTGTTGTCAATAATAAAAAAAAAAAAGAAAGTGAAAAACCTAACAGTGTAGTGCTGTGTTGTGCACTGTCGCAGAAAAATGTAAACATCTCTAAGCTTCTGATGTAATGCATATTATTGAAATTAACTCTTCTTGATTTCTCTAACAATGTTAAAGAGTACAGTTGCCTAAATACTTATTTTATAGAATGTTTATTTAGAGTCGTGTGCTTTGGGTCCTCTGAAATGGCCATACTTATGGTCACGCACATGCACCTTATCGAATCGAACTTTTAGAATAATGTAAAACCCAGCAGGCTGCCCTTATATTGCACATGCACTTTATGACACCCTCATTTAAAGAATAGCTTTGGGTTATGGAGGCGGGTTAGTGGGATATTTGAGAAGGTCATGTAACATGATTGTAAGTCTATGCCACCAATGTGTTAGCTAAGGCTTCTCCCAGAGCAATGGGTATTGTTATTAAGCTGAATGTAATGTATTGTAGTTTTAGATGTGCTTTTATGGCCATATCGGCCAAAATAAAGTTATTTTTGATGATGACAAAAACATAACTCAGTAACTGCATGTCTGATAAATCTAAAATAAAAATGCATTTGGCACACACTCTATACAATAACAGAAATAAACCCAGCTAAATACATTAGAGAGTGATTTTTTTTAGTGTGCAGGATCTAAATAATGCATTTATTTATGGTAGGCCTCCTCCTTCGCGCTAGCTGCCCAGACGTCCACTCTGGAAAAGGTGCATTTCTCCCTCTTTCCATTAAATGTTTGTAATTATGTAAGTTCAGTGCTGCCTTCTGCATCTATTGGAATGTCAGAATGTATGTAGTCCTAGCTGGTGGCAGCAATCATATTATTTTTTGACACTATAGCTGCGCCCAAGGATAATGTCACTCGCACCTCTCTCTCTCTCTCTCTCTCTCTCTCTCACACAAACACACCTACACACACACGCACACAAACCCACACACATATATATCAGTATCAAGGAGGCTTTGGGTTTACACATTTTTATTTGAGTGGAAATGTTGGTGAACATTATGTGGTTGTGGTCACATTGATTGTGACTACAAGAACAAGCGCATGTGGTGAGGCCTTCATGATTATTCTTTCTTTCTTTTTTTTTTATATTTATTTGAGCAGGTTCAAAAGGTACATACCAAAAAGAAAACGAAGAACATAGTAGCATACAATATGTATAAAAAAGAAGTATACAAAGGTTCGTCAAAAAACAACTATCAATTAGAGAAAAAGAAAAAAAGAAAACAAAAACAAAAAAGCGAAAAGTGAAATTCAATACATTATTCATTCTAAACAGACAAGTTAAACTAGATAGATAGTGCAACATTACGTGGTTCATTTCACAGTCGGTTCATGTAGGTTCTCTAGTGTGTTCCAAGGATGAGGGGGAAGGTAGAAAAGATGAATTTATAGGGGGGTGGCTCTCGAAAGTACTTTTAAACAATGTTTTTTTATTAAAAGAGCTATGTGTTTCTGTGATTCTCAAACCAGCTGGCAACTGGAGCCCATAACTGCTCACCAAGAGATCTAGATTTTTTGCCTCTGGTTCTATATATTGCTGTCTCTTGCTTGTATATACCTAATAGTCTACTCAACCACCCCTGGAAAGTGGGAGCGCATGGGTCCTTCCACCGCGCTGCCAGAATAATTCTAAAGGCCGCCATGCCTACGAAAATAGCCATGGTTTCTTTATTACTATGCCCAAGGGAGTCGTCGTGGCCCAGGACAAAAAGAGTTGTTGATGTTCTTATTTCATGGCCGAAGATTTCAGCCCAGTACTTAGCTATGCCTTTTTTAATCTCATCTAGTTTTGGACATTCAGCAAGCATGTGTATAAGATTGGCTGGGCCTAGCGAGCATCTTGGGCATTGATCGTCTGCTCTCTTACCCCAGGTGAATAATTTAGCAGGGGTAAAGTACAGGTCGAATATTGTTTTGTAGGTTTGAGCCTTTAGGTTTGAAGCCAGTAGTATTTTAGATGACAGAGTTAGGGACATATCTATATCGATGTTTGGATTATTCAGTTTAGTGGCCCAGTTTCTTTCCGTCTGTTCGAGATCGTCAATGTGATTCCTTATAAATAACCCGTAAATGTTGCCTATCCTAGTTGTCTGTTTGCCGATAATGTTCAATAGCGGTATTGTTTTTAAGTCTATAGTTGAAATCGACTGTCTAAGAGAGGTAGAGATTTGTATGAATTTCAGGTAGTCAGTGCTCGGTATTTGATACTTTACACAAAGCTCTTCAAAAGAAGGCTTACTTTCTCCGCCAAGAAAATCTCCAACTGTTACTAGGCCCAATCTCTCCCATCTCCCAGAGGTACTGTCATTAAGGTAGAGCGGTATTATTGAGCTCTGCCATAGGGGTGTATATTTAGTATACCTTGATATTGTAAGTAATTTGGAAGTTCTTTTCCAGATTTTAAAAGCGTCTGTAAAGATCTTGAAATTGATCTTTTTAAAATAGGATGGCTCAACTTGTTTTAACAGCAGACCTCTGGCCTTAGTTCCTAATAATAGTTTGTAAATTGAAGGTATAGGCTGGTCCCGATTAATGTCTACTGGGGCTCGAGCGGTAAATAAGAAGGTCATTTGTTGGAGGAGGATCGCCCATAAGTAATATGTCAGGTTTGGTATTGCTAAGCCGCCTCTAGAGTATGGTAGTGTTAATTTAGGGAGTACTCTTCTAACTTTGCCATCATTCCAGACGAATCTGGAGAAAACTGAATCTAATGTTTTAATTGTATCATTGTTAACTAAGAGGGGGATCGCCCGAAACAGGTATAATATTTTTGGGAACACGCTCATTTTAACGTAATTTCCCCTACCTATTATAGAGAGATGGAGATTATTAACTCTGAGTAGGTCTTTTTTAACTTTCTTAATAAGCAGGTCATAATTTAGCTGGTTGATTTCACTGATTTCAGGCGAGATATTCACCCCCAAATATTTTGCGTTGTTGACTCTGTATTGGCTGACAAATGTCGTATTCTTGGTACAAATGACCATAGTTTTATCCCTATTCAGGGAGTATCCCGAGTATGAGCCAAAGAACCGTGTGATTTCCTCGATCTCAACGATTGCCTCTGTGGGGTTCGGTGTTAATACCGCCACGTCATCGGCATAGGCCAGTACTTTAGTACTATACAATCCTACTTTAACTGGTTCAATTGTTGGTGAAGTTATTAATTTAAGGATATATGGGTGGATGTAAAGAGCGAAAAGTAGCGGGGAGCACGGGCAACCTTGCCGCGTGCCCCTCTGGATGTTAATGATCTCTGATTCGTTACTCCCTACTATAATTTTTGCTTTAGGGTCCATATAGAGGGCCATAATAGATTTTATGAAGACCGGGCCAAGGTTGTTTACTGCTAATACCTCCCATAGGAACTGCCAAGAGACCCGGTCGAAGGCCTTCTCCGCGTCCAATAGCATCATCGACATCTGGCCTCCCTCTACTCCCATGAAGTCAAAAAGGGAGATTGCTCTACGAGTATGGTCTATCGTACTTTTACCAGGAATAAAGCCGTGCTGCCAGGGGGAGACCAGATGTTCGACAATCCTACTGAGGCGGTTGGCAAAGATCTTAGAATAAATCTTTGAGTCTGAGTTGATGAGCGAGATTGGACGGTATGAAGAGGTATGTTCCGGTGGTTTGTCTTTTTTTGGGAAAATGGCTATGTTGGTGTGTTTCCAGGATTCAGGAGGTTTACCATGCCATTGCACCCCCAGAAAGAGATCATAAAGGAATGGAACGATTAAATTACCAAGTATTTTATATAAGTCTAAGGGTATTCTGTCTGGCCCGGCTGCCTTTCCTGTAGCTAATTCTGTTAGGGCTAGTTCTACCTCCGTTCTTGAAACCTCTTTTTCGAGATCTTCTCTTGTTGTTTCATGTATATAGTTTTACCAAGATTTGTCTCTAAAAGACAATTATTCAGAAATTCTTTAATATCAGGTGTTAACGGTCGATCTTCGTTTTGATATAGCTTCTGATAATAGTCTTGGAATGACGCTACTATACCTTCAAGGGATGTGTGTTACTGTCCTCCATAGTCAATGACTTGAATGGAATTATGTGATTGCTTCTGGCGGGTTCTAAGAGCCAGGTGTTTCCCCACATTTTCTCCGGTTTCATAAATTTTATTCCGATTTATCTGGAGAATTTCTGCAGCTTTTTGTGTGAGGTCGTTATTAATCTCGGCTTTTAAAACTAGAATCTTGCACAGGGTATCTTCTGCTTGTTCCCCAAGGTGAATCTGGGTAGCATGTACATGTTCTAAATTTGTTAGTTCATTGTCTAATTGTGCTGTCAGCCTGTCACGATCTTTTTTGCGCGTAGCTACGAGAGACAGTTCCCCCCCTTAAAGCTGCTTTGTAGCAGTCCCAAACGATCGCCCTAGATGCGCTGTATTGATTAAAATCGAAAAACTCTTTAGTCCACTGCCTTATGTGTGTTGTGTATTCCTGGTTAGCAAGAAGTTTGCGATCGAATGACCATTGAGAATATATTTTCGTATACCTGGCAGCTTCAAATACTAAAGAGAGTGCATTATGGTCTGATATTGTCTATGGGGCTTTAGTTATAACGGCGTTTAGAGCAATATCAGCAGTCGTCAATATGTAATCAATACGCATGTATTTATTATGGGGATATGAAAAATATGTGTACCCAGGGTCACCTTTATTTTTTAGAGTCCAAATGTCTCTTAAGTTGTGGCTGGTCATCAGTTGCTGTACTGCCCTAAATACTTTGGGCTTGCACCCTGTGTAGGCATGATGAGCTTGTCTATTTTGTGAATGGCCCATCGTTATGTTAAAGTCCCCACATATTATGAGCGAACCGGCCCAAGATGCAAGCTCAAGTTCTAATTCATTAAATAAGGTGGGCTCATCAAGATTTGACCCATAAATCGAGCAGATGGTGATGCCTATATCGAGCTGAATAATAGTCCACCTGCCATAGGGGTCTGCCATTTTACGCGTTGGTCTACCCAGATTCGCCCTTGCTAAGATGGTCACGCCTCTAGTTTTGGAGGTCTGTGTGGTTGACACCATGATGTTAAATCCAGGGGCTTTTAATTGATCTATTTTGCCTATTGGGATGTGGGTCTCCTGTAAACATAGAATATCCCATGAGTTTTGATATATTGTTTGACCCAGTTGTGCCCTCTTCCCCCTGTCACTAAGTCCTGCTACATTCCAGCACCCTAATTTTAACTTCCCCATAGTATCCTTCCGTAAGCCAAACTATATATAAAGTTGTTTGATTTCATGCATTGAACCTCATTTACTACTACGACAATTATGCTATTTACTGAATTGGTTGTGTCCTCTAACCTGCTCATTTTTTGTTGCTTTTTTCCGCCCCCAGACCCCCACCCACCTCCCCAACGAGACCCTCCCCCCTTACAACCCAAAAAAGGCAACTAGACTCTATGAGAGTCTGTGGTGATGGAGTAGCGCAGCCTGACCAACACCAGACAAATGTGCATCATTAAAAGTGAGAAAAGAAAAGAAAAAATGGAAAGCGGAACGTGGAGAGTGAGTGAAAGAAAGAAGAAAAGAGATAATAGCTGAAGCTATTATTTCACTAGTCTCGTAATGTAAACAAGTCCTATTAGCGAGATTATTAATTCAATATTGTTACATACATCTTATTCGTTGAATGCAGCTCTGTTCAAGACTGTGGCATTGATTGCATTCGGAGCTGCCCTGCCCTACAGTACTAAAAAAAAAATTAGTCTCTTCAGGCTCTATACCGGATCTATAATCGATAAATTATGGTTATGGTTGTATTTATTTTATGCTCTCTAAAAAGCCTTTTGCCTTGATCTCTGAGGTAAAGTACTTTGTTTGTCCACCATATATGATTTTCAATTTGGCTGGGTTGTTCAGGTACACCACCGCCTTTTTCTCTTGGAAAGGCTTAATTAGCTGTCTGAGGCGCCATCTCCTTTCTACTGTGAAGTGGCAAAAATCTGGGCGCACAAAGTATGAGATCGCATCTCTGCTACGGTGCTTGTCAGGTGTAACTTTATCTGAGATAGCCTGCCGGAGTGAGAAGTTCCCGAAATAGGCTAAGACCGCTCGTGGGTATTTCCCTGTTGTTGCTGTGGTTTTTAGTGTTAGTGGGACTCTGTGGGCCCGCTGTACCTCATAGTTCCAATCCCAGCTAGAAAGTTCAGGGAGGGTGTCGCGCAAGAGCTGTATGATAAATAGACGACAATCCTCCCCCTCGATTTTTTCGGGAATGCCAAGGATGCGTAGATTATTTCGACGTAGTCGATTTTCGCAATCCTCAAGTTTCCATCTTACGTCTTGAAGTTCAGCTTCGTGAGCCTCCACTCGCTCCTTAGTCGCTGATGCCTCTGTTTCATTCAGAACTATTCGGTCTTCCATCTCGGTCATTCGGTCATTAAAGGCCCCTACAGTTTTAGAAAGCTTGCGGACAACACCTTGGACTTTTTGCAATGCAGCCCGTGCCTTTCGCCCATCCTTAGATGTTTCTTCACGGTGGGATGCAATAGCTTGTAGTACTGTATCCATAACTTGGGTTAATGTAGCCCCTGATTGTTCCGATTGGTCCACCGAGGGTGCCTGAGTTGGAGGTGGAGGTTGAACTGTTTGTGAGGGGTGCGGGAGGCTTTGGTTCAGACCGTGGTTTGTTGGGGTATAATCCCATGCAAGGTCATTTGCCCCATGGTGCCCTCCCTTTCTCTTTCTTAATACTGTCTTCCGCCTATACCGCGACCCCTTGGTGCGCAGTTCTGGTTCACTTTCAGTACTCATGACTGATTCAACATCTTCCTCCTCTCCATCAATCTCCCCCTCTGTGTCCCCCGACCAGCTAATGTCTTCCGAGAATGAGTAGAAGTCTGTGGGATCTGCAAGGTCTTTATCTGTCTCAGTCATTTCGGCTATCTCGGCTTCTATAGTCTCTATTGTTTTTATGGCTTCAGCCGCACTGCCAGGTATATTAGCCGTTTTGTTTACCTTACCCGTTATGATTTCTTCAGTGGTTATTTGCTGGTTCGGACCAACTGGCTGTGCAATTATGCTAAGACTCTCTCTGCTCTCCCCACTGATTTTTTCTGTTACAGAAACAGGTATGGTTATGATTATTGGTACTTCCACCGCCGACCGAGTGGCGTTGTCCCCTGCCTCACCCGTAATAGCGGCAATAGAGGGCGAAGTAAGTATTGCAGATGACCCTGAAACATTTGAGACTAAGTTTGAGCTCATTTTGGGTGCTGCGCAGTCATTACCCCCGGGGGACGTACCTTTTCCTGTTTGCGGCTCTTGGGGATCCATTGCGGTTACAGTGGGGTTTACCATCGCAGGAGCTGCTGTTGCAGAAATCTCTTGACTCCTTAGCTGGTCGAGGGGGTTCAGGCTTCCAAGAATATTCGGTGCGCCACTAGCTGCACAGTCCTCCGCTAGCACCGGTATTTCAGCACAAAGGTGCACACTCCGAGGCTCAAGAGGCACCGTTGTCAGCATTAGTTGTGCATCTGCTTGCGTGTTTGGAGCTTTCTGGCTGAGGCCGCGCTGCATCAATTCGATCACTGACGGAGTAGGGGTGGCTGATTTTGCCGCGACCTTTCGAGTCGGCGTTGCCACCGCTGGTCCCTTTGCAGCGCTGCTTTCTGTGTCTGCGAGTGCAGCTCCGCGTTTGCTCGTCATTTCTTTATCGCGGAGAGCTTGCTTAGCCGCTCTGGTTTTTGCCGCGGCTGCAATAGTGCAATAGTGGCTGGGTTCTTTGGGGCCATACCGCTAGCATAAGCACCGTCCTCCGTCCTTCCCTCCCGCTGGAGAAAGAGCTGAGCACCTGGAGGTGGGCGGTTACCGCTCCACAATCGTATCACAGTGAAGCCGATTAGCGAGGCTAGGAGCGAGAGCTGTGTTTTCCAGGCTGGGCTTTCACTCAAGCCGAGTCCGTCCGCTCGCCTCTCTGTCCGCACCGCAGACATTCCGCCCCTCCGACTCACATCGACCGCTCCTGCCGAGTTTCGTTCAAGGGTTTGTGGCCACCTCTTTATGTGGTGTTAAAGAACACCCAAACTGTGCCATGCATCCTCAAAGCAGCAGAACAGGTATTCTGTATCCAGAATAAGAAGAAAGATAGCAGACCCCAAATGTGTTGGAATTTTGAACTATACAGCTATAAAGATACACCTTCACTTACTGTCAGTGGATTGCTGTTGAACTGCCTGGAATGTGACTGAAAGCTGGGGCTCAACTCCAGCAATATATTTGCACCAGTACAGACCTTTGTGAATCTTGATGCTGCTTTTCAACATGAAGAGAAGAGCAGTATCGAAGACTAAGGGCCTCATTGTGAGTCTGGCAGACAGGAATAATCCATCACAAACATTACACATATCCCATGTGCCAAATTACAATTCCATTACCTCCTATGGAACTTGTAATACAGCGGACGGTATACCTGTAACGTTTGTGATGGAGTATCCCATCCACCAAACTCGTAATCAGGCCCTTAGATTAATTTCCAGCTGCTAGAGCTCTGTATAAAACACAAATTAGGACAAATTTGAAAATAACTCTAGTTTTCATTTTTTAACTCAACTATAAGTTGTAATACCATAACCTGTCCAATGGCCATTTCCTGCTCCATATCTCCCAGCAGAAGCTAAGGACGGCAGACAAGACTCTGGAGGAAATTGTAGGGTGGTGAGGTCACAAAGAAAGGAGGGAGGAGTTCAGATAGGTAGAGTGTAGACAGGCTGGTCTAAGACGCTATCTGGGATGCAAGATGGGCAAAGTTTTCTGGGCATCTCAGTTCAAGAGTGTGCAGGCTCAGAGTATGGGATAGGATGGATGGTTGATAAGGGGTGTTGATCGGTATGATGCCTTGAGAACCTCCTCACAGCAACACGATGAGCTGCTGCTGTCACAAAAAGCTACTGGCGCTGCTCCTCATTACTTTTCTAGATTGAGAGTAGCTACCCACTTTATGTAGATACCTATGGTTTAAAATGTGGTGTGTAAGCCATTTAGACATTCAAACTTCACCTACCCCTACTTCTATTCTGCCCTGCTATATTATAATCGAGAATTATTGCAGAGTCCACAAAGGTCAGAATTGATGTAGCTGTTCAGTATGCCAATCAAAAACACAGGCACAGTCCAAAGAAGAGCGACAACATGTTTCAAAACGTCTTCCTAGCTTTTCCTATTCACATGCTAATCATGTAGTATGCTTAATCTTCAAACCCAAATCTGGAAAAGAGAATTGACTCCAGATGGGCACGGCATTGCGATGGGAGGGGGTTCTTTTATCTTACCTGTGCTGACTGAGTGGATCTTAAAACCTAACTATGCCTAAAATACCTATAAGGTACCCTATTATGATACTTTATTGTGGGGTCTCTATGGTATGATAAAAAAACAAGGGTGACAGAAACTGGCTATAATGAGGCAAGTGTGTCTCATGGTCGACATGTTTCATACAAGAAACATCAATGCTCAGATTTCTTCAGGATCACCTAAGAATCTACACTTAGGAGGAGGGACGGATGCTGATGTTAATATACGAGCACCCACATTAGAACTTTGTTTATACTGATCCACAGAATATGGGGCTGTCCTGTTGTCCTATACTCTTGTGGGATTGTTCATTTTGGAACCTAAAAGGAAGACATTAATGGCAATTAAAGAGCTGCATTCTCCTCATTAGTCTTTTCTCAACACTTATACCTTATTGGATGTGGCCTAACTGCTAGAGCGGTCAAACTCGAAGCTGGGGAACTGGGTTAGAGTCTCGGCAGGGACACTCAACATGCTGTGATTCTGGGCATATCACTTAATAGCCCCCTGCGTAACAAAATGAATGTGTCCGTCTGTAACACAACTGGTGCTCATGTAAAGTGCTCTTATACCTTCGGGTTGAATTTACACTAACCCTGGGCGGAGTACGCGGAGTCAAGCTTCGAGGAATTCCGCAAAGTCAAAAAACTCCACGAGCTATGCTTTTCGGCCTGTTCGTGATGCGTTTTTCCTGTTCGGGAATGCGTATTGCATGTTCGGGGACACTTTTTGCGCAAACTTCACCACGTGGTCTCGAATAGGCGCGGCCAACTTGTTTTGTCACTTTTTGCTATGGTTCTGGCCCTGTTTTTCTATCCTCCCTATATCTTTTCACTCCTTTTGCCCAGATACATCAAGCAAAAAACAGGTCGCAAACGGGCAGATTCTCAGAATCCGCCCCTTTGCAACAGGTATTTTTGCATTTGGGATGCATCATCCCAAATGCAAAAATCGCAACTAAGGAATCTCTAAATTGAGATTCCTTAAATTGCAATGGCATTTAAGGAATCCCAAATTGAGATTCCTTAAATGCAATGCATCAAACTAATATAATAGCGATTTCGCAAATAGGAGTAGCAAATTACCATGAAGTTGAACTTCATGGTAATTTGCAAAAACATTGAAAAATGCACTAAAGTGCATTTTTCAAAGTTCTATTTTACACACACACATGCCCTTGGGGCATGTGTGTGTGCAAGATGTACCCATATGCAGATTTCAGGGGTGCAACAGGGTGTCCTTTGGACACCCCTGCACCCTTGAAATTGCATTCTCATTTTGTGATACGCTAATTGCTAATCGCAAATTGAGAATGTCTTCCCATTCATTCCTATGGGCCTCTAGGCCCATAGGCATGAACGGGGAGGTATTCCTTAATTGCGATTCGCAATTTGCGAGTCGCAATTAAGGAATTTTAAGAAATCGCTATTTTTAAAGCGAGTTCTTCATGCATGGCATTTTGCTATTCCTTATTAGCGAATCCTTATTTTTCGCTAATAAGGAATCGCAAAATGGATGCTTGATGCATCTGTTTTTTTTTTCCTAGAAACTTTATTTTTTTATTTTTTATTTATTATCTATCTGTCTGTATTCCTGAGTGTATATTTTGTGTTGTTCATACTTTTTTTGTGTGCGTTTGTCACTCTTTTTCTATCACTTGCTTTTTTAATTTCTTTTACTTACTTTCTACCTTTTCTTTTCCACCTGCCACCTACCCAGAAGGATGGCAAAGAGTCTTAAGAAAACCAGGGGCCAGGGGAAGAGGAGTGAGAGCCGCAACCGCCTTCCTTGCAGAAGGCGGCACCCACAAGGGGTGCAGCCGCGGGCCTTATTCAGTGCGGTGGAGGTAGCCGCACTGTTTTTTTTTGTCCAGCACCACCTCCCCTTAACCCTGGCAGCAGGCCATAGGCCTCGTTCTGGGTACGGACTCCGGGAGCATCACCGGCGGGGGGAGATGGTGCGCCTGGCAGTGTTTCGCTGCTCTGAGGTCCGGCTCACTCATACCCAATTGATGCACCGGTGGTCCGATATCCTGGACCATGAGCAGGACCTGCTGGACCTGCTAGGTGTTGAGAACCCGGGGCATGGTAAGTAGCTAATTATATTACTATTTTGTTCTATTCTTCTGCATTATTGCAAATATAATTTTTTTTGCAAATAGCTAACATGCTGCTGCTGCTTGCATGCAGGTAACTTATGTTTAAAAATCTTATTATTATGTGATTGTTACTTCCAGACAGGTGCTCTTGCTCGGCCCTAATAACTGATCATACTTGTTTGCATATTTGCGCTGTCTTGGGCTGGTTTTGTAAGAGAGGTTGGAGAATTTAAGTTAGGTAATGCATATAGGAAAGAGTCCAGTCCTTTCCTTTGTCCTGTCAGGCTGCCCTGTCTCCTGTCACTAAGGTAGTGATAGTAGTTAGTATTATTTGGTAATTTAGCGACCTTCATGACACATCGTCAAATATGACTTCAGTCCTAGTAGAAACTTTTGTAGTGTGTTTGTATAGTGAGTGAATAGAATAGCAACTTACCAATGGTGAATGCAATATGCATGCGTCCATCTATGCATTAAGAAGAATAAAAATGAAGCCTTAGTACTTGGCCCATCAAAGGGGGTTTCAGTTGGAGACTGAGAAATTACTGGGAATGAGATCGGTACTTAGTAGAAGCAAATGTAATATTTTTGCAATTTATTCCCAAGTCTGGAATAGACAGGCCAGGTATGTTTAGGTTACAGGAATCGGAATTTAACTGAGGAATAATAATGATCGGATGGTACTCGACTGCGATACATACAAGTCGAATAAGTCGATCTTTAAGATAGGTCAACATAATTGCAATTGCTGTTTCCTCTCTGAAAATATTTGTAGCAATTATATTTATTTATATAACACAGATCATTTTTGTCTCTTTAATTATGTCTTACATGGTCAGCATCCAGGGGCAAGAAGAAGACTGGGTCAGCTGGCAGGGCGGCGGGTGCAGGTGCTGGAGGTGCCTCCAGGAGCAGCAGAAAGGGGCCTCAGGCTCAGATGGCTCTGCTGCTGGCCCCAGTAAGTCCTCCTGGTGTTGCTATACATTATTATTTGCATAACCTTTACTGCACTATTATTTCCATTTACTAATTTTAATTTTTCCAAAATCCTCTTCAATCTATCTGTTTCTAAATTCTTGTTTTTGTTCTATTACCTACTACTAAGCACTAGTAATATCCGTGTTCCTTGTGTCTGTTTTTTTTTTTACATCAAATCAAACTGCATCTGACTAGCCTCTGCTCTGACTCTGTATTAGTCTTTCTGAAGCTTACTTTCTTCTGGGGTTCACTCAGCTTTCCCTCTCTCCTTATATGTTGATTGCCTAGTAGTGGAACTATCAGACTCGGAGAGCCCAGCGGTCCTAGGCTACTACTAGTACTAGTACTAGTAAGAACTCCTTACTACTACTAGTACTAGTAGCACTAATCTGCTGTGCAGATTGCATGCCCAAGTAAGGTATTCTCCGCAGGTTTGAGAGATGAGAAGGCTTTAGTTTCTTTTAATGTCTCATCATGCTTAATCGGTAATGGTAGTCACTCACGTTGGACAGGACACCCCAAAGTGGTGTATTTTACTTTTTCCAATCCAGGTCTAATACTTTTTTTAGTAGCAGCAGTTGATGGTGAACACTGAACAACTGATTAACGTGCAGCATGGCTGAAAGGTAGTATGAGGAGTAGGATGACTGCACCTTTATTTTCCAACTAAGAGAGACCTCATGGCCTCTTCTTTTAAAAACATTAGATGCACTAATAGCTCTAGTCACTGATTCCAGTCCTTTGGGTTGTCCTCTTCTTGGAAGGCTTTTCAAAAATTGCCACCAACAAAATGCCCCACTGGATATTATTTTGTTATTTTTTATAGGACATACTGTCTACTCTAATCTACTCACTGAATTGTAGATAGCAATGTGTGTGGTGAATGTAATATTATTTATATATTTTCAATCTTGCTAATGAAAAAAATAAATAGGGGAGGCGTATATGGCATCTAAACAAATTTGAAATGTTTTTTACAGGCATACCGACCACCAGTGCCAGGGCCAGCGGTGAGGGCCATGCCACTCTGGAGGAGCAGAGGATGCGGTAGCTGCAGGGGGTGAGCCAGCAGCAGTGCCCGGCGGTGGTAAGCCGTATTCCTTACTTATTGAGAATGATAAATACACTCGCTGCAAGGGTAAGTATGGGCCAAATGTGCAAATTTGCGGTAGGGGAATTTGTGCGAATAGGTACTCGTGGTCCATAAAATTTGCGAATCTGTGCGAATTTGCGGATTTTTTATGTTTGCATGTTCGCGTTTTTTTTTTCAGCGCAGCTACCGCGAAGTTACCCATGCCGTCATACATGGGCACAGCCATCTTGTTTTATGTTTTTGCGTTGCGTATTTCTGTTTCCGGGCGCTAGTTGCATGCTCGCGTTGATCATTTCGTACGTGCTGGGCGCAATTACGTGATCGCGTCCGTTTTTGCGTGCTCGCGGGGAAAATATTGCGCGAACTTACCCACGTGGTCGCAATGGGCGCGGCCAGCTTGTTTTTCATTCATTGCTATGGTTCTGGGCATGCTTTTTCTTTCCTGCTTTCATCTTTGCAACCCTTTGTTTGTTTGAACTTTTTAAAAATCTTTTTTACTTATTATCTATCCCTCTATTTTTCTACATCTATATTTTTTGTTTTTTTCAACTTTTTGTTACTACAATAACTACTTTTTTTGTTTAGCTCTCTCTTTTCTTTTATTTACTGTTTTTCCCTATTCTTTTCTTTGTTTACCCAGGACCATGGCAAAGGGAGCCGGCAAGTCTAGGGGGAAGGGTCCCGCTCCCCGTAGCCAGCTCCCTTGCGGGTGCTTAATGGCAGAGGAAGTAACTGCCCGGGAGATCTTTAGCGAGTTGGAGGTGGTCGTACTTGTTTTCTTCGTCCAGCGCCAACTCCCCAAGACCGTCGCGGTAGGCGGCAGGCCCGATACCGGGTACGGGCTCTGGGAGCATCGCCAGCTATGGGGGAAGGTGTGCCGGGCCATGTATCGGGAGTCTGGGGTCCGACGCACCTAAACCAGGCAAATATTTGTTTTTTCCGAAGACCAAGAATGCTGTGGATTACATTGCAGGTAAATTATGTTTAAAAAGCTTCTGTGATTGCAGGTGCTCACCTGCTCACTGGCAGTGCTACTATGCTTACTTGTTTTCAATTTTGTGTTCATTTGGCCTGGGTGATTATGTATGAGTGTACTTTACATAACTGCGCAATGCTACACACTAGAGACTCAAGTCCAGACCTTCTTTTATACTGATGCCACTAAGTAAAGTCCACATTTGTAAAGTCCACATTTGTTTACTAAGAAGAGATAGTGGTGGTAGATTGATAGTTTGAGTATATTATGACTGTCAATATTTAGTAGGAAACCTTAGTGGTCTGCAATCATGACGGACTGTGTCTGTCACTTCGCGTGCTGCGGAGTGCTGCCTGCCAGTCCTAGTAGAACCTTTTTGTAGTTGGTTTAGTGAGTTACATAACTTTCCAAGTAGACGGTCCGCGAATCCAGCAATACTATTATCCTAGTAGACCACATCAGATAGGTCAATAAATTTACTTAGTGCAATTGTTGTCTATTTCCCCGAAATAATTTGTTATTGTTTTTTTGAAATGTTTGATTTGGTTGACAACAATCATCCATGTTTGTGTCTTTCTTTTATGTTGTACATCAGCTTCCACCAGGGGCAAGAGGACAGAGGAGGAGGTAGCGGTGCCGGCGGAGCAGGAACAACAACAGGAAGGCCAGGATATGTCCGCAGAGGGCTCCTCTTCTGGCCCCAGTAAGTTTTCCTGTTACTATTATTAATTATACTTCCCTATCTTTTACAGCACCTATTTATTCCAAACGTTCCTCATAATTCTATTTTTTCCTAAATCGTCTTTGATCTTCTTGTAGACTGTTTCTAAGTTCTTATCCTGCCTCTACTATGACTCTCTGTGCTACTACTAGATTATTATTAGTCTGTCTGTGTAGCTAGCTCAGCTTGCACAGTTGACAAAAGGTGTACTGTTAAACAAAACTCCTATTCAGCAATAGCTCTAGGCACTGAGTGCAGTCGTCTGGGCTGTCCATAATGTCTATTGAAGTCTTGTAAATGTTTATGCTTTGACAATTCCCAACAATAAAATGTCAATGGCCACCAAGAATAAGATACTGATTTACTTTTTGATTGGATAGGAGGACATACTACTACTGTTGCAGGGACTATTCTGCACATACAGAACTATGGACAAGAAGTAGGGCATTGGTTATAAATTATAATAGGCACAGTTAGACTTTCCACTTACCTCAGTCATAACAGAAGTTGAATCCCCAATCTCCTTACTGACTAGCTAGTGTGTCAGAGTCATTATTTAGCTACCAAATGCAGCGATGATCCTCAACGATTATACAACCCAGAACGTAAGACTATGGAGTCAGAGCCCCGACCTCTCAGAGTCACGCACTCATGCTTGCCAATTGCAAACCCTTTCGCTCACTCACTCATGACCAAAAACCACAGTCTATGTAAGTTTTAAAGCTTTATTAAAAGTAAAACAACTAGCTCTGTGTGTACTCTGTAAAAATAAAAATTGTGAATTATATAAAAACATTTATTAAAATCAATGTCATATAACAAACGGTGAACGACTGAAAACAGTGGCTGATTTCACACTTTAATTGTGGGACAGCCCTCACCTGGTTGGAACTTAAAGTCTTGGTGGGGATGAATCGTTGACGACTCCACCGAAGATATGATGATGATCTTGCTCTTGTTCGTAGAAGCGAAGCTTCGGTCTGTTAGGAGAAAAATGGTGAATGTTAAAAAGCAAGCATTCATCAGTTGTGCCAAAAAGTGTAGCATCACATGTTATGGCTAAGCATAAATAAAAAACACCCTTCCCTGAAGAAAGGGAAATTTTTAGTTTAGACTAGAGTGTCACAAGTTATTAAATTTGTTTATGTATTACTAGTAAAAAAATGTTATTCCTAGACAAAATAGGGAGTGGTGTATATGGCATCTAAAAATATTAAATGCATTTTCTAGGCGTAACACCATCGGCACAGCCATTCGCCAGAGCCGGGGCCAGCGCAGAGGTGGGCACTCCAGGGGCAGATGCGGTTCCACAGCCAGCAGGAACTATTGTGGGGGATGCCGCGGTAGTGGCGGGCAGTGGTAAGCTATTATATTCCTTACTTATTGAGATTGCAGAGTAGGCTCTCTGCAGGGGTGTATATGTTGCACAGTACAAGTACACTTTACTGTTAAGAAGACGTACAAAGTTAGAACTAAGGTTTTGTAAACCAGGTAGAGGACAGTCCCCCTTGACTTCTCATTAGCAATAGCATTAGCGGCGGGAGTTGACCAGTAACCAATGGCCTCCTCTAAATTTGACTTCAACTCAGCTGTGAAAGTTGTATCGAGAAGCCAAGTCAGATCAGAGATGAACTTGATGGATGGGATGAATGAAAAGGTAAAGAAGGGTGTAAGGAGGGACGAGCAAGTTAAAATTAATGACTGGCAAAGAATGATACGTGTTTTTCAATGCTGCCTGAGGTGGCTGGGAATCTGATGCATGGCCGGTTGAAGGCTGAAGCAAGGATGGGTGGAAGGAGAAAGAAAAGAGGACTGCCTGGGTGGGTGAAACAGAAACTGTATGCGCAATATATCCTTTGGTTCAAATTCAAATGCAAGTCAAGCACGGATGCATGGCTGGCGGTTAACAAAATAAAATAAAAAGGTTGTTTTTCGCTGGGAAAAAGGAAGGTTTGTCCAGTTGAGACATTATGGGGTCGATTCCGATCCGTTAAAAATCTCCGTCTGTACGACTCGCATCCGGAGCCGTTTCTGTACGACTCGTACGGATGCCGTACGACCGGACGATTACGATCCCGATCGGGCTACCCGGACGCGATTCGTACGGTCCACGTCAGGTAAGGGCGATTCGTACGGAAAAGTACACGATCACCTACACACCGTACGGCGTGTACACCCCATGATCGCAAGGGTACGGCGCGTACCCCTGCGATCATGGGGGGTACGTGCCATACACCCAGCATACATGGGGTACGTGCCGTACACCCAGCGTACATGGGGTACGTGCCGTACCCCATGTACGCTGGGTGTACGGCACGTACCCCCCATGATCGCAGGGGTAAATAAGGAAGAAATAAAGTAACAAGTTGAAATCCTAGTTGTCAGGGAAGTAGAGCTCCTCCTCAACTTCTGGTGGTTCACCCAGAAGTAGGTCATCTAACACACTACTTCCATGACCTAAGTCGCTGTCATCATCTTCCTGCTGTGCTACTTCAGGTATGGTGTAATCCGGTGGTATAAAGTGCTGATACATTTTGATCATGGTTAATTTCTCCACATTTTTGGGCGAGAGACTGGTCCTTTTCACTATTACCATGGCACCAGAAGCACTGAAAACATACTCAGAAGAGACCCTTGCGACAGGGCAAGCCAGATGGTTTATCGCCAGCCTGCTGAACACTCGCCATTGGCCCCTTTTTCTAGACCAATACACCAATAGGTTTTGATCAATGTAGACCTCTGTTGGGTCATCCAGATAGGCCTGGCCCATCCGCTCAATGCTCAGGGGTGCTCTGCTTTGCTTTGCCTCTTTTGCCTTTGCCTCAGCCCTGGATCTAACAAGCCCTCGCTGTACATACCATTCCTGTGCCAATAAGACTGGGGCTGATGATCCTGTTCTTGCTGTTGCTGATGTTTTTCTTGGTGTTGTTGGTGGTTTTGACTGCTGTGAGCCAACTGTGCTGCTCTCAGGCTATGAAGTTAAACTTGATGCTGGCTGCCCTGCAGTACTTGTTGTGGGCTGGAGTAGCGGGCCTCTACTTCCCAGCTGTTCTTTTTCCAAGCGACTGGCTTCTACAGCTATCCAAGTTTTGTACTTGGCAATATCCATCTGGCCAACTTCTCTGCTCCCCCTCAACTGGTCCACTGCGGAGTGCCACAAGGCTCTTCTTTGTCTCCTCTGTTGTTTACTTTGTATATTTCCCCTCTTATTTTTGCACTTCAGTAGATGGACGTCACCATCTATAATTATGCTGACGATCTCCAATTGGTTTTTAATTTATCTTCTTCCCCAGAGTCCATTCACAACTTTCACTCTATTATGTTGTTTATCAGGGACTGGATGAGCTTTAACTATCTGAAGCTTAACCCCGACAAAACCGAGTTGGTGCTGACGGGAGGCTCCTCCAGTCCCTGGTCCCCTCTATTTTGGCCTTCTTCCCTGGGTCCCTCCCCTATCCCTTCTTTTTCGGTTAAAACCTTAGGGATTAAACTTACCGCGCACCTCACATTGCACTCCCAGATTAGTTCTGTTGTTTCCTCCTGTTTTCTCACTCTTCGCACTATCCGTAAGGTGTCCCGTTTCTTTTCCTTTTGTGCCCTCAAACTCATTCGCTCTGCGATGGTGATCTCACGCTTGGACTATGGCAATGCCTTGTATAATGGTCTCCCTGCTTACCATCTTCGGAGACTCCAACTGGTGCAGAATCAGGCTGCTCGACTTGTTTACAATCTGTCCAAGTCCCACCATGTTACGCCGTTGCTCAAAGCTCTGCACTGGTTGCCTATCCGGGAGCGTGCCTTGTTTAAGATGGGTTGTATCACCTTCCAGGCTAGGGCAGGGACAGCCCCTCACTTTATTTCCTCTGAGATCAAGGCATATTGTCCTAGCAGAGAGCGGCGATCCTCTTCACAATCCCTTTTGGTTGTCCCTCGTTTTAAGAAAAAGAGGTCAGGTGGCGCAAAATTCTCTACGCTGGCCCCTACCTTGTGGAATGCCCTCCCTCCTTGACTCAGATTCTCTATCCACTATTCAGAATTTCGTAAATCCTTAAAAACGTTTTTGTTTACACAAGCTTTCTCACGTTAGCTGCCTGGTTCTTCACTCCCCCTTGGTCTGGTGTCCTAGCGCCAAGAAACCGCATGGTGTATGTGCGCTTTATAAATATTTTAATTTCAATTTCAATTTCACTACTGAAAAAGGAATCAATGTATTAGTGTTCAGTACTGCTTTGTACCGTGGATCCAGTATTGTGGCAGAAATGTAATGATTAGATGACACAATGCCTCTTTGCACCCTTGTATTTTCAGATAAGCGAAGGGTTAAGCTCTACACCAACTCATATGCTTTCTTTTTTTCCTCCACACCTGCGTACATTGCAGACACCCCTCTTCAGCTGTTCCTGTAGCTTTTGCAACAATGGGATAGCTTGGCCTTTAGAACAGTCCTCCTTGCTGACTTCACATGTGAAGAGCTTGAAAAGAAGTAGCATCTCTGTCAGGCATTTAACTAGGCCCCACTGGTCCATTTTAACAGTCATGCCTGTCACGGTAGCATCCCCTCTTTGCATTACGTATTCATAGATTGGTCTGTACTGCTCAAACAGACGTTCAAGCATGTAATAAGTTGAGTTCCAACGTGTTGGCACCTCCTGTATGATTGCTTTAACTGGAATTTTATTATCACGTCGAATGATCCTCAGCTGCTTCTGGGCTTTAAAAGAAAGGCTGAAATATGTGCAGATTCTTCTGCAGGTGGTCAGTAAGTTGCTGACTCAGTCTTCTTTTTCCAGAACGTCTTGAACAATGATGTTAATGCAGTGCGCCAGACACAGGACCCTGAAATAGTCACCATTGGCCATGGCCCTAACTAAATCACTGCAAGAAACAGAAGAGGGGCCCTGAAATCTAATAACCACTACGAGGGGAACAACCCGCCAGGGCGAGATAAATGTCAAGAAACATGGAAGGGGGGTTCCCAATAGTAAAAAAAGGAATAATTCCAAAATCTACATGAAAAGCCCAAAGAACACCTGAATAATATCAAAAATATTTCTTTTTATTAACATAAACAATTATTTTAGTTCAAGAAGATTAGAACATAATGCATTCCTTTATCATAATTTTGTTTGAAGTTATCATAAAACACACATACAAAAAGATTATAGCAGCAGCCTTAGGACAAAACGGGACAATAAAAATTGGCACACAATTCACTCACTCTTACAGTCAAACCAAAATCATACCCATACCAATCCACACAATCACATTCAAACAGCAACCAGGAAAAGCGCCGACGCGGATTTCGGAAAAATGCCAATGAAATCTTCCTTCATCAGGGCGCAGATATAATTTTGCGGGGTCTCTCAAGATCCAACAACCCAATCCTGGGAAGGTGTCCTAGTAATAATCGTGGCTGAAAGAAGTTCTGTGGGCAGAGAAAAATAAATTAAGAAAAAATGCACTACAATAAAAATGAACAGGGCAACCTACGAGGTAAAGCAGAGTCCACATACAGATACATGCAACTCAAGTAAGCCAACTAGCATGTTGACCTCAGAACGTACAGTTGAGGAAAAAACCTTATATCCCATGCATAGGGCAAACACAATACAGTGAGACAACCCATCTCCAAAAGTAAAATGAAAATAAAGGAAAACAAAAGGAGCTGTATTTGAAAGAAGTGCCATTTGAAAAAAATGCCAGTGTAAACACGGGGTAGATCTAGAAATGCATCCACCCAAAATTTGGAATAGCATAAATGTAGTATGCGTACCATAGAGCCAGTCTGCAGAATGGACCTCTTAGAATGAAAAAGAGGAGGGGAACAAAGGTGGGTCGAATATACCCTCTATAGTGACACGGAGGGTCGTCACTCACTGGATACAGATAAGATAAGGCAGAAGACCGATGAAAACAGGATGAGCTAATGAACAAATAAACAGAAAAAGGGGAAGAAAATTAAGCTAATAAGGTCAGAGACATAGGCATAAGGAATATATACCATATGAGGAAACTGCCGTCTCCTTTCCAGTGTGGAATGGGCGGTCTGCTAAAGGCAACTTCCGACCGTAATAAGTGGAAAACTGACTAAAAATGAATAAACAAAAAAAACAAGTTTACCTTAGCTGGTCGTCGTGAGTCCTATCAAGCTAATCTCCCCGAAGTGTAATTCAAAGTGTCCGGTATCTCAAAGAGCTGATTTAGAATAAGATAAAGGAGTCACGACCAGTGCAGCACCTCAGGGAAAAATTGGAGGACCTGGATAAAAACAAATACCAAACGATATCGGGAAGGTGCATAAAAAAGTATAACAGGGCTGACCCAAACAATGAAAACGGCAGTATACAAAAAATGAAAGGCACAGCTAAAGATGGATAAACAAACTGCATAGATAGGATTACAGAAAGGCGTACAGCCTCGGCTTAAAAAACACAGTAATCCAAAAACAAATATATTCACCTGAAGTAAGACTGTGTGACGACCCATGCGATGGGCAGCTAAGAGTTTGAATTCAAACAAGGAGTGAAAAGGTCGGCAGCCTAGAGGAAACAATTATATGATTGTGACGAAGTATCTAACACAAATTATAGAACGATCGTCCAAGCCCCCTGTATAAATGCTTACCTAGGGGCAAACGATGAGCAACTTAAACGAAAAATAATATGGAGCTTGAATTCAGGGCGGCATGTCAAAATCGGCAGCCTAGAATAGAGCAGACAAATTGCTGAAGCGGAAAAATGTAGCGCTGAATAAAGCCACTAATCAAGACCTTCTATATGGGTGCTTACCTGGAATTGAGAAAAAGTTCTCCCCAGTAGATGAAAAAAACAGCAGCAAGGCACCTCGACTCTGCAGACCGGATACGGTGATTGCGAGGTCGGGAGAGGGGTTTAAATACCACATGCACTGAAAGCAACTTACAGCACCTGGATGTAGAATCCGGCCGGGACACTAGAGCGTACTTACGCTCTAGTGTCCCGGCCCGGCCGAGGTCCCTTGCTGCTGTTTTTTTCATCTACTGGGGAGAACTTTTGCTCAATTCCAGGTAAGCACCCATATAGAGGGTCTTGATTAGTGGCTTTATTCCGCGCTACATTTTTCCGCTTTAGCAATTTGTCTGCTCTATTCTAGGCTGCCGATTTTGACATGCCGCCCTGAATTCAAGCTCCATATTATTTTTCGTTTAAGCTGCTCATCGTTTGCCCCTAGGTAAGCATTTATACAGGGGGCTTGGACGATCGTTCTATAATTTGTGTTAGATAATTCGTCACAATCATATAATTGTTTCCTCTAGGCTGTCAACCTTTTCACTCCTTGTTTGAATTCAAACTCTTAGCTGCCCATCGCATGGGTCGTCACACAGTCTTACCTCAGGTGAATATATTTGTTTTTGGATTACTGTGTTTTTTAAGCCGAGGCTGTACACCTTTCTGTAATCCTATCTATCCAGTTTGTTTATCCATCTTTAGCTGTGCCTTTCATTTTTTGTATACTGCCGTTTTCATTGTTTGGGTCAGCCCTGTTATACTTTTTTATGCACCTTCCCGATATCGTTTGGTATTTGTTTTTATCCAGGTCCTCCAATTTTTTCATGAGGTGCTGCACTGGTCGTGACTCTTTTATCTTATTCTAAATCAGCTCTTTGAGATACGGGACACTTTGAATTACACTTCGGGGAGATTAGCTTGACAGGACTCACGACGACCAGCTAAGGTAAACTTTTTGTTTTTTGTTTATTTATTTTTAGTCAGTTTTCCACTTATGACAGTCGGAGGTTGCCTTTAGCAGACCGCCCATTCCACACTGGAAAGGAGACGGCAGTTTCCTTGTATGGTATATATTCCTTATGCCTATGTCTCTGACCTTATTAGCTTAATTTTCTTCCCCTTTTTCTGTTTATTTGTTCATTAGCTCATCCTGTTTTCATCGGTCTTCTGCCTTATCTTATCTGTATCCAGTGAGTGACGACCCTCCGTGTCACTATAGAGGGTATATTCGACCCACCTTTGTTCCCCTCCTCTTTTTCATTCTAAGAGGTCCATTCTGCAGACTGGCTCTATGGTACGCATACTACATTTATGCTATTCCAAATTTTGGGTGGATGCATTTCTAGATCTACCCCGTGTTTACACTGGCATTTTTTTCAAATGGCACTTCTTTCAAATACAGCTCCTTTTGTTTTCCTTTATTTTCATTTTACTTTTGGAGATGGGTTGTCTCACTGTATTGTGTTTGCCCTATGCATGGGATATAAGGTTTTTCCCTCAACTGTACGTTCTGAGGTCAACATGCTAGTTGGCCTTCTTGAGTTGCATGTATGTGTATGTGGACTCTGCTTTACCTCGTAGGTTGCCCTGTTCATTTTTATTGTAGTGCATTTTTTCTTAATTTATTTTTCTCTGCCCACAGAACTTCTTTCAGCCACGATTATTACTAGGACGCCTTCACAGGATTGGGTTGTTGGATCTTGAGAGACCCCGCAAAATTTTATCTGCGCCCTGATGAAGGAAGATTTCATTGGCATTTTTCCGAAACGCGCGTCGGCGCTTTTCCTGGTTGCTGTTTGAATGTGATTGTGTGGATTGGTATGGGTATGATTGTGGTTTGACTGTAAGAGTGAGTGAATTGTGTGCCAATTTTTATTGTCCCGTTTTGTCCTAAGGCTGCTGCTATAACCTTTTTGTATGTGTGTTTTATGATAACTTCAAACAAAATTATGATAAAGGAATGCATTATGTTCTAATATTCTTGAACTAAAATAATTGTTTATGTTAATAAAAAGAAATATTTTTGATATTATTCAGGTGTTCTTTGGGCTTTTCATGTAGATTTTGGAATTATTCCTTGTTTTACTATTGGGAACCCCCCTTCCATGTTTCTTGACACCTAACTAAATCACTGCCATTGACCATGGGAACAAAATCAATGTTAAGCCGTTTTGGGTGCAGCCATTTGAAGACCTGGCTGTTAAACTCTTCAAAAATGTGTGCAGCGGTATGAGATTTCTCCATTGCGAACATGGATACAGTTGCATGTTTCCAAGTGGCATTTAAAATCTCAGCAGTGTCAACACCTGCCAATATCTTTTCTCTAACCTCCAGAAAAGAGATCCAGTGTGACCGGATGCACATGTAATCAGTGGCTTGGCAACTGGTCCACATGTCTGTTGTTAGGTAGATAGTGTGATCAGCACTCCGCTGCAAAGCTTGTCCAAGCAATTCCAGCATGTTGTGATGTAGTGCTGGAACAGCAACTCTGGCAAAATAGAACCGGCTGGGAACTTTCCATTTTGTGCAGATGGCTGTCACAAATTAGAGAAAACCCACCCCTTCCACAAAAGAAAAAGGGAGACGGTCCAGCGCTAACATTTTAGCCAGCTTTTCATTGTACAAACGTGCCGGTGGGTGGTTGTGTTCGTACTGCCTCTCTGACTTAAACATTCTGACAATGGTAGCCTGAATTTTTTTCTTGCCACTGATGCAGGTGACATCTTTTTGATGCCAGATATTGTTAGGCTCAACACACATTTCGTTGTGATACTCTCTTGCCTGGGACCCATTGGTGTCTCAGCCTGATTCTTACTCTTGTGTCACTGCGATGTTGCTGATGGGGATCTGGCTGGTACCACTGCACTGCTGGGGACAGGGCTACTTTGTGTACCAGAGAAAATGGCTCCCTCTTGTTCACCTTCCACCGGGATTAGATCTTCTGCTCCTTCATTCCCACCAACATCAATGGGTGCAGTTTTTTGGCTGCTAAGGTGCTCCTCCCACTGGATCAAGTGGTGTTTTTTCAAATGGGTTGTTTGGCCTCCTGTTCCATAGTTTGTACCAAGCTTTCCCCAACTAACACCTTTTCCACAAATGGAGGATATTGCAATGTTCACCTCCTTCATGCTAACAGAAAAGAAGTCCCAAACTGGGGAGCTGAACTTTCTGGAGCTGCTGGTGCCTATTTCAATGCCGGATGAGCTGGTAGGTGGGTGTGCAGTTCGACTCTGCTGTGCCCACTTCTCTGCAGTGGTTGTGCTGGATGTAGGTCACTGCCGGGCATTTTCAAATGCAAATATAGAAGCTGGAGGTAGTGTTGATGTTATCTGTGTTGGTGGTATGCGTGCCACAACCCTCACAGCAATTTGAGATATGGTAATATCGGTCCCCACTGGGGCGAGACTAATGTCCATGATGACTGGTTCATCATCATCATTCTCCTCTTCTACATCTACCTCCATAACTCTAAGTCTTTTTGGAACCTTCATTTTCCCTAGCCTTGTCTCATGGCATGATTCACTCTCAAACTAATGTGGTGGGTTCCAAGTAGCGTCTAGATTATCAGAACGGAGACTTGCAGAAGAACTCGATGGACTAACCCTTTTTTTCTTGCCGGGGATCTGGAAGACAATGGATCTTCTGAAAGAATGGCTTGCTCTTCTTCTTCCTCTGCAGGAAGCTTGGTTTCCTAAACTGGCTCTGCATTGGGAGGAAAAACCACTAATCTGGGCGGCGATTGCAGCTGTTGTTGTCCACATATCTGAGTTTCCTGCATTGATTGTGTACTACTTTGCGTTAACGATAATTCAATTTCAACATCACTGCTCATTGACGTTGTCATGATTAGACTGACTGCCTCTGCGACAGACATGGGTTTGGGCCTAGGTTGGTGGGGTGGGTCCATGGATGTGGGGGTGCTGCTCCCAGCTTGCACCCTGGACACCGCTGGTGCAGCGTAAATTTTTGTTTCCCAAATAAGATCTTGGGTGGCACACCAGTCTTGGTAAGTGGCAGTTTCTTCTTCTCATTGGACACTTTCTTGGCACAGGAGGACCTGGTACCTTTCTTTGGAGCCATCTTCATCAGTTGCCAGCTTCACAGTAGCACATGTTGAAGAGATTTCTGTGGTTACACGTCACGTGACGTCGTGCTCAGCAAGACTTCTGTCTGGCCTCTTCCTCTTTTGTGCACCTAAAAGAAAAGAAGCAAGAAGAACATCTGTGAAATGTGGCATTTTTTGTTGTGGTTCAATTACAACTAGTACTCACAAACAAATATAATATATAACTTAGTATGTGGTTACACTTGTTAGTGTTATTATTAATACTCTTAAATTATATTAACTCAAATTATTAAAAAACCTAACAACAGTGTAGCCATTTGTGAGACTTTGACAACAAGGGCTTTCATGGTGTACTGTGTACACTCAGGAAGGATAAGAAAGAAGAAGAACAAAAACAAAAGTACAAACATAATGGAGGGAACCTGTTTGGCATTGTGGAGCATTCAGGGAGCTGCAGCTATCAATGGGGATGGAAGCAGTAAGCCAAGAGGAACAAAGATAATACATGCAGGTCAATGGGCTGGCAAAAGCAGCACACTATCTACCACCACAAAATGACCATCAGCCACATGGCCACTCACAACAAGCAGGAGGCCTGGAAAACAATGAACTCAAGGAGGCCTATATAGCCAGACAAAGGCGGCATGCTAAACAACAATGCAAAATATAAAATCCACAGGGCTAACAAAGGTTTGCAAGTTATACAAAAACTACACCACACACATCCAACAAAGGCATTTATTTAACACAAACGAAAAAGTAAAATGCCGCCCATAAAACACATTTTGAAAATCAATTTGATACCATCCATGACCTAAATTATGTTTAAATTTGTCAGACACCACAAAAACAGTTGCTTCATGCACCTGTGCTGCATTTTGTTTGCTGAGTAAAAGAAGAAAAAATTGCATTCAAAACTACAACAAGGCATGGCCACCGAAAAGAAATCTTGCACACCTAATGCAGAAGCACACTGGCTGCCTTCACAAAATGGGTGCCAGACACATGTCTAGGCCACAACAAGAAGAAGTAAGCAAAGAGGAACAAAGGAAAAACATGCAGGCCTATAGCAAAAGCTGCACACTAACTGCCACCACAAAATGGCCACCATCCACATGGTCACTTACAAAAAGCAGGAGGCCTGAAAAACAATAAACTCAATCAGGCCTCTATGGCCAGACAAAGAAGGCATGCTAAACAACACAGCTTTAATGCAACATAGCAAAAATGAAAATCCACAGGGATAAATTGCAATTTACACAACGACCACACCACACACAACCAGGAACTGCATTTATTTAACACACACAAACAAAGTGAAATACCTCAATAAAACACATTTTGCAATTCATTCCATGCTCCAAATGATTTTTAAATTCAACAGACACCACAGAAACATTTGTTTCATGCACCCATGAGTAGCTCTGGGCTTATTGGATGAAAAACTCATTGGCAGCCTAGGCCACATAGTGAATCAATTCAAATCAATAATATTGCAAATGTATTAGAAAATGTAGTGAACTGTGCTGCATTTCTGACTGGGAAAAGTAGAAAACTTACATGCAAATCAACAACAAGGCATGGGCAAAAAAAGGGCTTGCAGGCTTAATAAAGAAGCACGCTGGCTGCTTTCACAAAATAGCCATCATCCACATGTCCAGGCCACCACAACAACAAGAAAATGAAGACAGACAATGCAGGCTTATGACACAAGCACACTGACTGCCTTAACAAAATGGCCAGCAGCCACATGGCCAGGCCACAACATCAAGAAAAGGAAGACATAAAATGCTGGCCTATGGCAAAAGCACACTGGCTGCCTTCACAAAATGGCTGCCAACCACATGGCCAGGCCACCAAAACAACAAGAAAGGGAAGACAGACAATGCAGTCCTATGGGAAAAGCACACTGGCTGCCTTCATAACATGGCAGCCATCCACATGGCCAGGCCAAAACAACAAGAAGAAGTAAGCCAAGAAGAACAAAGGAAAGACATGCAGGGCTATGGCAAAAGCAGCACACTAACTACCACCACAACATGGCCACCAGCCTCATGGCTACTCACAACAAGCAGGAAGAAAACAATGAACTCAAGCAGGCCTATATGGCTAGACAAAGGAGGCATGCTAAACAACACAGGCATAATGGAAATACAAAAATCAAACTCCACAGGGCTAAAAAAGTTTACAATTTACACAACGACCACACAACTCACATCCAACAAAGGCATTTATTTAACACACACAAAAATAGTGAAAGACCAAAAAAACTATTTTGCAATTCAATCCAATGCCATCCATGTAATAAGTGAGGTTCAAATTCAACAGACACCATAGAAACAGTTATTTCATGCACCCATGAGTAGCTCTGGGCCTACTGGCTGAAAGGCCTATTGGCACACTACTGGGCTAGTGAATTAAATAAATATTGCAAATTAATTTCGAAAGTTGGAGAAAATGCAGTGAACTGTGCAACATGTTTCCTTTATAAAAGATGAAAAATTACGTTGAAAGAAACAACTAGGCTCCTACTGAACTACAGGTCACCCACCAAAAGTAGTTTTGTAAAAACGATGAAAAGTACAAAGAAAATGTAGGTGCAATGCCCCAATCAAACAAACAACAGCAACTTTCTAACTTAGTTGTGAAATCTCAGATTCAAAAGGCATCAAAACCAATGATATATGATGCAGTAGCCACAAACAGTGATCCTTCCAGCTCCAAATCCAAGTGAAAAGTGAGCAGGACATGGACAAAGCATTGGGAGGAGCCAGTTGGACAGGAACAGGAAGTTGGAGACTCTGGGGCACTTCCTTCCTCATCAGAAAAAAGTATAAAAAGAAAAAGGACTTCTTGCACAAAAAGTACAGACAAATTTCAATCTGAGGATTTTTTTTATCCAAATCACCATTTCGAGAAGGTTTTGATGCTGCTCGAGAGAGATTCTTCTCCAGATTTCAAATTCTGCATGTCTGGGATCGCAATCTTCACAAATCTTCCACCGGAAGTCCGATGGCGTGCCGGAATGACGTGTTCGCGATGTCACACTCTCGCGAAACTGTGCGGCTGGCTATTAAATACACGTGGCGCTCGAAAATAGATGGGAAATCTCATCGGCGATTGCAGGCATCCTTGTAAGCAGCTCCCGCATGCACTAAAATGCATTTTGTGTGAGCAAACACAAAAAAATCCGCTCTGCTGCGGGGCGCAGAGTTTTCAGTAACTCTGCATTCTACGCAGAACGTGGAGTTGGCAAAAATCTGCAAACTCCGTGAGCAGAGCGGATTTTACAGCCAAGGTTTAGTTTACACTATATAAAACTGCCCCATAAAAAACATCAACCTGATCCAGATCTCAAAGCATGCGCTATATTGCGCTTGTGAAAAAAATCATAAATATGAATGCTATTCTGCCATCAATTAGCTATTATAAAATATCCATATTATGCTTGTAACCTTTTCTGATAACTGTGATAAAAATGTCAGTTTCATCTCACGCACTCTCAAGTAGTGGCCCTCGGTGTAAGGAGTTACTTAGATCGGGGACATACTCCTGCCTGAAGTCGCATTGGTACATCATGGAAAATATGCCTGAGTCTCAATCTCTATAGACCACTCTGGAAAAAATTACATTAACTCATTAGAAGCAAGGAGAAATAGTGTACTTCTGCTGGTAACATTCAGTCAGATGCTCACGCAACTCTTCTCAGCTTGACAAGAGAATCTTAGTGCAGTTTTCCTAGCTTTGGCCTGCATCTCCAAGTGTCAAGAAAGATGTGGTACAGAAGATCTCGTAAATAACGAGGAAGTGGGTGAAGTTCCACAAGCATGCTTACGTGTGTGTGGAGAGTGGTGCAATTCCAAAATGGGGAAATGTAAAGTGGTAGAATGCTAGCATAGTTAATGTAACTGTGTGTGCCAATCCCCATGAATACTGATTATTGTGCCAATAGGGTAAGATGAAAACAGCAATATGCTTGTTGCAAAAAAAATAAAAATATATATATATATATATAAATGGAAATGTAGCCTGATGTTGCGCACACACATGTCCAAAGGATATGTGTGTGTATAACATACCACTTAGAAAAATGCACTAAAGTGCATTTTTCTAAGTTTTCGCTATTTACCACGAAGTCAGACTTCGTGGTAAATAGCGGCTGGAAATTGCGAATTCACAATTTGTAAAAGTTTCATGAATTGCATTTAAGGTATCTCAAATAGAGATTCCTTAAACGCTATTCCTCGCTAAAATGCGAATTCTGTATTAGCGATTTTTGCATTTGGGATGATGGATTCCAAATGCAAAAAGTGCGCTCGCAAAGGGCCAGATTCTTAGAATCTGGCCCTTTGCGAGCGCAATTTTCAATGATGAATCTAGCTGATTGTCTGGGGATTCTAGAAACAGCACTGTTTAATCTACCATTCGGAACATGTAAATATCGAGCTCTCCGTGTGGTGGGAACTTTTTATTCGACCTGTTTTTTAACTTCCAAATTAGTTTTAAATTTCCTTCAATTTTTACTGCTTTTACATTTTTTATATATACATTTGGATTTCTTAATGCTTTGTGCCTCCAAATAGTATGCATGCCTGATTTTAATGCTATTTTAAGGTCATTTTCATCATATACACTTTTTAGCATTTTATTTCAAATATGCAGAAGTATTCTTCATGATGGGATTAGTTTGCTTTATATAGCTTTTTAACAGACCTTTTCACAAGATTGGGTGTCAAGTGCCCAATTTAGACCTGGTAGTAAATAGTGCCAATTTACATGTACATGGTTCTCTCCTAAAGTTATCTTCCCTTTATCACATTGACTTTTGTCACTCATTTGCATTTGCAATTCTTGGATTCATTTCTAAGAAACACTGACCTTGCTGACACAAAAGAACTTTGAGAGAACATGATAACACTGCTTTGGCATGTGGTGCAAAACCTTCATGTGTGTGATACAAATGTGTTTGTTATGTCCATATGGCGATGCAGCTTTTTGTGGAATACAAATAATAAGCAGTCTGATCACAATCATGCCTGAGGCAAGGATGTCCTTTTCTATAATTATAATTTTGGTTTTTTCAAATACAATCAGAGGAGACACTTCTACTGATTTTGAAGGGTCCCTGCATACTGAAGCTTTCGCCTAGCAGCTGATTGACATCTCCTTGAGGAGTGTCCAGTTTGTGACCAAGACAGAGTTCAGCATTATTACCCATCAGGTAAAGGGGTTAGATCTTCCAAAAGGGAGTTTCTTGGCAGACCATATATTCAACACTAGACATGTAGGTTAGGGTTTACATCATAGGAGTATTCAAGATTATTATAAATACTGTATATGTATGCATATATAAGCTGTCTCAACAAGACAGTGGAATTCTTTGTTTTATTCACTGTTTTGACACTCAACTTTTGTCTGCTACTGTCTATTATTCATTGCAGCACATATTTTCTATACAAGAACCCCTTTGCTTCAATAAATATTGAAAAACATCCCTTTGTGTATTTTTTTATATATCACTGAGTGAAAGAGGGCACAAGTAAATGAGCGAAAAGTCCTAGCTCTCTAACCGCGGGTCCTGAGAGAACACGGTTGTCATATTCAGTAGTTGCCAGAACGGTTCACTAGAACTGTTTGCGCCCTGTCTAGGTTCAGGGGGGCTAACAGTAGCAGTGTGAGCTAGCTGGTCAAAGGGACAACATATCTATTAGGGTGTATGGAATCAGTCTGGCACCATCCCAATTTTATGTCATCTGCAAATACGCAGTTCCTACTAATTAGTGCAAACTACACAACAACAAGTCGTGCTGCTTTCTCTTGTTCCCTGCTTCTTTGTGAGAGGTTGAGTGTAAAGTTTGTTTCTAAGAGTTCTCATTTCTAAAACAAGTTTCTCTGTATTTCCCTCTTGCTCCTTCTTGGATGCTGGGTGGGGATTCAGTGAGCCTTTTTTTTATTACCTTTGGTGAACACGTCATGTGTTTTTGCTTTGTAGTGTGTTTCATCCTGTGGATTTTGTACACCATGGATGTTTTGCAGTTCTTGTATGTCAAAGCTCTGATTCCATAAAGCAAGTGATCTGATATTCCATATAAGAGCTTTCTCATCTCCAAGATCCAAGCATCTATCCATTCATCCCTTTATCCTTCCATCCACCTGCTGTTATCCACCATTGCACCATTACATTCTGCCATCCATTTATTGTTTCATCCGTCGTTCAATCTTTCTCCCTTCCATCCATCTATTGAATTTTTCTTTCATCCATCATCTATGTATGTATCTATCCACCCATACAACCATCATCTATCATACACTTCCTTCAAAAAATCCTTTCATCTATCAATTTATCTCCCAGTTACTCTGCCACCCATCCATCCACCCAATCTTCCTTTCAGATTTCCTTTTACTCTACCTGCCATTCATCCATCCATCCATCCATCCATCATCTATCCATCCATCCTCTCAGATTTCCATTTAGTCTGCCACCCATTCATCCATCATCCTCTCATATTTCAATGTACTCTATCTGCCATCAAACTACCTTTCAGATTTCCATTTACTCTGCCATCCTTTCACCCACCCACCCTTTCTTCTACATCCATCCTCTCAGATTTCCATTTACTCTGTTGTCCTTTCACCCATCCTTCCACCCAGCCTCTCTCCTATTCATCCACACGTATTTTCACCCATTCATTCATTCACCCACCATTTTACCTCCAACCTTGCACGGGTGGTCTTTACGTGCTTTATGTGTCTCTTTGCTTTCTCTGGCATAAATACTGCAGGAGTCCTCTGAGGTGGATCCCACACTGTTGCCTACTCACACAATGGATGTGCGTGTTTTATCTTACCATGTTTGGCGGCTAATTACCTCCCAGAGGCGCTGACACTTTTTTCTGCATCTGGACTTGTGCTTCTTATCTAGGATTTGTCCTTTCTGTTTGTGGGGTCCAGCGTCTGGGTCAATCCCTCCTCTAGTGTTTACCTTTCTACCTAGTTGGTACTTCTTTGGTGTATCAGTCTGTACCTTTTTCTGTTGCTGATCACTTCTCTTCTCTTTTATGCCTTGCCCTGTTGTCCCTCCCCTGTCGGATCTAAATTGTGTGTCATCTTGACTTAGATTTCTGCTGATATGTTGTGGGCTTGTTGGTATGTTGCCCAGAGTTAGGGTTCCTTCTGTTCTTATGATGAAGTTGAATTTATCGCCTTGATGTGTAGCAGTCTCTTGTTCCAGGTCTGATGGATGCTTTAGCTGGTTCTTCTCTTTTTTCACATAGGCATGATTCCTTTGATGTCCAGATATGTGCAGTGAACATGCTTTATCTTCTTGTTGCCTTGGTGCTTCTGTTTATTATGATGTTTGCCTCACCACCAAATATTGTGGTGCGTGCCACACCACCACATGTTTAGACATTGTTATTTTGATTTCTATCTGCCAGTGTGAATTGGTTTAATGACGAACATTGGGAATCTGCCTGGTCCCAGTTTGGGTCTTCTTTTGGACATTCTCAGTGGCTTCTGCTTACCTTTCTGATGGCTGGAGGTGGACCTTGGCTTGCTGAGCTCCTAGTGAAGTTAATTGTCATACTCAGTGGTCTGAGGCCTGTTGCGCCACCGTAACGTCACTTTTTGTAACGTTACGTGGCACAGGAGCCTGCTCCATAATCATGAGAAGACACAAAGCTGCTTTTTTGGCTTAATGCTGCCTTATAAATATCGTTCCCTTTAACACCATTTTCTGCATTAAAAGGGCACGCAATGGGTGATGCTTAGGGAGTTCGCAGCAACATCCATGACTCTGAGGCAGCGCCAAAAACTGACGCCTCCCCAGGGGGTTATTAATCTGTTAATCTTTTTGGTGCCTGTTGGTGTGACACAGGGGGATCTTCATAGAATGACGAATGGAAGTTTCTGGGGGACAAGTAGGTAATATTTACCAGTCACTGTCTTTACTCCAAGTCCAGATATTTCACAGCCCAGTCTCGCAAATCTTCCACCGGTTTCTTGGTTGTCATCCTTCCAAGCATGCACTGGCTTGCTATTGTGCAGGATGTGGAGAAGCTGGGTTGTCCTGATGAAACCACAGAGGCAGATCTAAAATAATACAGGGTTTTCTACAGCATCCTGCCTCCATGGTGAGACTCCAGCTCTTAATTTAAGACTGGGACAAGGAAGGCCTGGACACAGATTAATTATTATTTTAATTGAGTAATTGCGTCATTTTAATTGTGTCAGTGTATTAATCCACCTGTTTCAATGATATTATATTACTCCCTGTGATTGGAGCATAAAATGGGTTAGATATGCATACATACCTGCAAGCCCTGTACTACAGACAGAATGCCAGATACACAAAGATAAATGTACACTTTTTTATCAGTTTTGTATCAGTTTACTATTGTTTGCTGTTCACAAAGGTAGTGTACTAGTAGTATCTTTACGTACATAAAGAGATAGGACTGTCCTATCTTTGATGTACGGATACTCCACAGAAGTAAAGACACTACTAGTAAAATACATCAGGGAACAGCAAACAATCGTAATCTGACACAACAATGTAGGTTTACCTTTCGGAATCAGGTCCAAATAGCCAATCCTGGTGCTTCATACACAGAATACATAGAATCCAGAACGTATTGTCTTGACCGAGATTGCATCTTGTGAACTATGACACACGTTGTCACAAGCCTGTTGTGCATTGTGTTGAAAAGTGTCTGATGTTTCAGGTCATATGGAAATAGATATTCTAACTGCATTCACGAGTTACTGTCACTCAAAATCCTGCTATACAGAGACGGTTTTTCACGGTATGCAATGCTTCACAATCCCCTTACATCCCTGTTTGATATTCAATGGGGTGTATCACTGTGACCGGTAGCGGGAATCGAGACCTCTTACTTAAAAGTGACGGCACTGGGGAACATCTAAAAACATACAGGTTCTCTGAAAAAACGAGCAACAAAGGGTCTTGTAAACTAAGGAAGGATTTAACATTGCACTTCGGACAGTTTGGCGATGCAGTACTCCCCATGGAAGGCGTCTACCTGGGGGTTGTGGGAGGCCCTGGACAGGTCTCTTGCCCCGCAAAATCCCCCATGAGCTGCCGGAACCAAAGTCGCCAAAGATCGCTGGTCCAATGCTTTAGATCAATAAAATCTGAAGCAGGGAAATGTCATGGCTTTGTTATGATGCCTAGCCTGTGTACAGTACTCCTCCCCACTGGGCTTTCCTACCCCTCTTTTCTTTACCTCTTCTCCCTCTGGCTGCTCTATCCTTTCCTTCTTTATTACTCTCCTAGAGTTAATCTTACCGTAACAAGAAATGAATATGACTGTTGTACAACTCAAACAATCCTAATAAATATAATAATAAAAAAAAGAAAAATCAGACCAGTGAACAGAATCCCTTCTTTAGCTAAATGACTGTTATCTCTCCTTAATAAGTCCAACTTACAGCAAGATGATTTGCAGCGCTTTACGAATTCCAAAGTGAACAAACACTGGTCTGCTGCGATATAAAACTGACCTTCAAGGTCGTTAAGATACAGATGATTTACAAGAACTTAATTAGTTGAAATGGCAGACCCGAGACATATCTCACATAAGACCAGTGTGGGGAGATAGTGGTACCCATGAATTGACGTCACTGTCATAATGACGATACATACTCATAGACATTCCCTCCATAATGGTAACTTGCTTTTATAAAGCTGTATGTACATACATCACTTCTAACATTATATCACTTGCTACTAAAACTAATGGCACTCAAGAAAGTAACCTCGGAATAATTAAAGTATCAGTTATCTTGAGTGGGGTTTGAACCTGCGCCCTGCTGATCGCTACCGTATATGTGAGTAAAACACTTTGTTCTCCTAAGCTAATCTGCCACACTTCATGGGGTGGAGTTGCCTTGCCTCTTAAAAGAACTGACATGTATGTTTTTAATTCTCTTTTTTCCCCCGTTTTCATTTATCAAAATAAAGCAGAAATATTTTATCCTGAATTAATTAATTCACTTACAGATCACAAATGATTTACAATCATATAATTAATAACACAGCATTAGCACATATTATGAACAGCATTCTCATAAATCTCACAATTGTTAGAATAAACCAGCTATCCACTTGTTTTGCTGTAATGAGCTCTTTCCCAGTTCTGCCAAATGTGTTCAACCCGCTTTGATGCGCCCACTCTTTTTGCATACAGGTTTTCATGGCTTTTAACCTTGCACACTGTATTGCATCACTGATTGACAGTATGTATAGCTACTATCTTCAAGTTCGCCAAAATAAGTCACTTTGCCACTATGGTAGCTATGGAACAAAGCTGTGGGGCATTATGTCAAGTATTTATCGGCGAGTTATCGGCACATTATCTCAGCCAAAGTGGCGATAAATTTACCGCCCCATTCACAAGCTGGTGCTAACAGCCCATACCACCAGTTTACCTGCAATAGCAGCCGCAAAAAACATCGCCACAGATGACCCCGGCAACTAACGCTAATGAGATGCAAAGTAGGCATTCCTGTGCAAAATGCCGCAACAACACCACATCGCAACATTCTCAACGACCGGCCAGATCAGGGATAAGATCACAAAACAGGCACTAAGGCACGTTAGCAGCAGGAAATTAACACCTGCTCTGGCCTGGTGTAAAGTCGGACGACAACCTGCAACATAAAAGGAAGCCCAGCCCAGAGCCACACCTGAAGATCAACAGATGCCATGGAGCTACTGATCATGCAGCACGGAGCCTAAACAGGGCCACAAAACCCACCGCCACCACCCCCAGGCCCGCCAGACCCCCCCGGACCACCACAGAGGCAGAGCAGACAAAGACAGCAGACCTTCAGGAAATGCACCAACCTCACAGACTTAACACCAGAGAATGTCATTGCCCACTACAGGCTTAAAAGGACAACCATCCTCCGCATCCTGAACATCATTGCCCACAGGCTGACGGTACCAACATAGAGGACAGCCAACACCCCACCTCAGACAAAGCTGCTGGCTGTGCTGCACCTGTTGGCCTGTGGTACCTTCCAACCAACAACCGCCATAGTCAGAGGAGTCCCACAGCCAGCCCCATCAAAGTTCTTCACACCTGTCCTGGATGCCATCATCAGCTTGGTACCCCAGTACCTATCCTTCCCCCACAAGGCGCAGGTACAGCTGGCGACCAAGCAAGGCTTCTACGCCATAGCTGGCTTCCCACATGTCCAATTGACTGCACAAATGTCCTACTTGTGCCCCCTGCCGACACTGCACACAATTACCGCAACAGAAAGCACACACATTCCATCAATGTGCAGGCAATAGTGGAGCACCGGGGACTCTTCAACAATGTCGCCGTCAACTACCCAGACAGGGTGCATGATTCCTACATCTACCGACAGTCCATCATCAACCAGCACTACGAGGATGGCACCTACAGAAATGCACTGCTCGTTTGTCAGTACTGAATGAACACACCACAGACCTCAAGTACACAATCGTGCAACTCACAACTCTGGGAATGCACACTTTACAAACTCACAAACAACATGCCAAACAACATGCCCACCTACCAGACACAACAGCACAACTTACTATGGGAACCTGCGCCAGCCATGTACACAAGCCATCAACGGCATCGCACCTCAGCCACACATTAGCAGAATGTGGGGAGAGGTGGGAACCAGGCATGTGTGAAGGAGGCAAGCGACCGATGAATGATAATGTACACAATGCCAAGTGTGGCGTCAATGTGCTGGACAGACTGCAGTATGCAGACCACAGACATATCTATGTCAACATACACCACTGGTGTATGGAGTGTAGTGGACAGTGGACACAACCATGTCACCCCAGCCAGTGGGGAGGTTTACGGAAATGTAGCTTGTTACGTCCCCCCTGTAAGCATGTGCTCAGTGGGCTGGCCAGGTGTATGACAGCTAGTGTAGGGGTGTTAATAAAAAGCACATAGCCCTGGGCATGGTTCTCTTCCGGAATGCCCGACGTCTCTGCCAGGGCGGCGCCTCTGACCCCACCACGAGGCCGATGTTGTGAGCGGTGGTGTGTGTGATCCTGTGTGCTTGCTGAAAACCGGGCTGCTGGTCTCCAAACCAGTCTTGTCTGCCCCTGCATATCCAGGCATCACTGCTCACCTGCCGACTCTGGCATGGGTCATGGAGGCCCCTCCACGTGCCTGTGCAAGCTACAAGCCTGAGGCCCGCGACCTTGGCAGCCTCCTCAGGCGATCACGGCCTCCATGAACATGGCCCGCAGTACTCCTTTCTCGTTGACGTACTTCACCGGCAGACACAGCAGACAAGTAGGTCACACATTTGGAACTGAGTCTTGATTACACAATGGCAGAGCACATATTTCATCGCAGAGTTTGTATCACTATACTCCCTTCAATGTGGTGCCACCAACTCTGTGCATAGCATTCCAACCACGTGTGTCTGTGGGCACTTGCTGACTTACGCCTTCGGCCTACACTGTAGTCTGGCAGGCACTCACACCAATCCAATGCAGTCTGTACCAGGCAGGACACAACATAATCGCAGGCTGCACACCCGCTCAACTCTGGTGCCATTACCTTCCCCAGCCACAAATCTTCTCCACATGCCATTCCAACGTCGTGTGTTAGAGATCCAGGAGGAGCTCGCTGGACAGCGGTTGACCTGCGCTGACCTCTGCCTCTGGCCTACACTGCGGTCCACAAGGTCGCACATTTGGAACTTATTCTTGCTTTCTTGATGGCAGAGTTCATGTCACAGTACACAAGAAAAGAAGTAAGAGGATGATGCGGTTCAGTCTGGATGAAAAAGGGATCTCCAATACGGAGGTGATGGGACACTACCAACAACTGCACTGGTGATATTAACTCTGTGCATCGCAATCCAATGACACGTGGCTGTGGGCCACTTCTGACTGCTGCCTCCAGCGCACACTGCGATCGAGTAGGTCACACTATTGGAACCGAGTATTGATCTCTTCATGTCAGAGGGTATATCATTGTACAGGCCTCATCACAGAGAGCATCCCCTTTCAGCTATGGTGCCACTAACTCTGTGCCCCGAAATTCATGGGCACTCTCTGTTTGAACTGTGGTGGCATCTGAGTCTATGTCCTGCGGGTTGTCTTCATCGTCATGTAGCTGATACTGGCATGGTGGTAAAAATGAGTCTGTAGCATTCAACTCCTCCATATTGACTGTTTCTGCTTGCTTCTGCCCTCTGCATCATGCCCTGGAAGAACACCTTCCACTGTCCCCCGAGACACTCCGCAACAGTTTCCTTGGACATCAACGAAGACCTGCTCAGCTTTCCTGGCCCTACCTCAGTGCACCGAAAGTCACCGTCCCGTGGCGATGTGTCTGTGCCGGCCGCTTTGCATCTGGGACCACTAACTCTGTGCAGCTCAAGTCATGGACCCTTGCTGTTTGAACCTTGAACTTCTGATTGTCTGATCCCTGTTGTAGTTGTTGACAGCGCCAACCAAACCCTGAGGGGCGGCTTACACTACCCAACACCCATCCAACACAGGCATCACTGTACATGTGATCCTGGCAATAAAAGGGGCCGGGCACATGTGCCAGTAGCCAGTCCACAAACTCACTCAGTGTGTCCGTGTGGTCATTATGTATGCATTAGGGCCCTGGGCCATACCAGATTACATTGTGATGTGTAGAGCGGGTGCAACCTTGTCACCTCAGGCAGTGGGGTAGACCTGGGACATGTAGCTTTGTCGTACTACCCTGTGAACATAAGCGGAGTAGACAGGCATGCGGCAGTACAGCGTAGGGGTCTAGTTCTTCAACACGTGGCTCTGGGAGTGGTTAGGTTTATGTCTTCCCAAGGAGGTGACTAATGCGTGTGTCTCTGTTGTTGTGTCTGCACCACCTGTCCCCCAATGGACAATGTTGCTATGAGGCATGCCCCCAGAGTGCTCTACCGGCAGAAGGGTTACATGAGGGAGTGCTTGCCTGCTCGAGGTCAGGGATCGCACATGCCAACAGTTGTGTGTGTTGCTATTAGCGCAGCATGCGCCAAAGGTCTACCCTCAACCGCATGGCGAGTTCAGCCAGGCATGTGCTCAACATCTGTGTCTGCCCAGTCCTTACCATAGGCCTACACACACGTGGCCACCCACCTTCAGCGCACAACATCACTGTGTCGTAGTCAGGCTTGTGGACATGCGCAGAAAGGCATGACAATGGCGTGCCATAGGGGTGCAAGTGATGCAACTGTGCTGCATACACTAGTGGATATACTCGGGGGAGGGAGGAGCAGCAATGAGGCTACATAATACACATTGTTGCCGCTCATTTGCAACAAGCAGT
This sequence comes from Lissotriton helveticus, assembly GCF_964261635.1. Classification (NCBI taxonomy): domain Eukaryota; kingdom Metazoa; phylum Chordata; class Amphibia; order Caudata; family Salamandridae; genus Lissotriton; species Lissotriton helveticus. The sequence goes on from NC_136069.1 coordinate 648,605,374, forward strand.
ACATGCCATACAGGAATCACAAAGTCTTACATATCACTCAACAATGAACCAGTGAACCTGCCAACACATCATGCAGTATGAAATCTTAACTCATGTCTCTGTGCACTGCCACAGGTGATCAAGGATATGCACTCTGCGCTTGGATGATGACACCCCTCCGAGGCCCAAACCCACAGGCCCAGAGGCAGTACAATTTGCTCCACAAACGCACCAGAGGCATCGTGGAATGCACATTTGTCATGCTAAAGTCAAGTTTCAGGTGCCTGGACATCACAGGTGGCAGGCTACTGTACAGGCCAGAAATCATGTGCAAGATGATTGTTGCATGTTGTGTGTTGCACAACACATGTTTACAGAGCAATGAACCATGGATACAGGTGCCACATGCCCTGGACGATGATGATGATGAAGATGATGCAGGTGGACCACACCCCACTGCAGCTGCAGCAGGAATATCCCATAGGAACACCATCATTGACAATTTCTTCTCATGTTAACGTCACATTATCACAGTCATTAGCAATCATGGGACAATACGATGAATGACCGCAGGCACAACATGTGCAAATAAATGCATTTCAAGACACATTCCCTGCGTGCATGTCACTTATCTGTCCGTTGCACATCACTCAGACAAGCTTGAGTGCAACATGTTGTGCTAGCAATTTTGAAATTTGTTAATGGATGGTGGGTGTGTCACCTCTGTGCAGAGAGGGTGTTTAGGGTGTCACGTATTCGAACTGCCAGTTCTGTGTGTCACAGTTAATATGGTATCCCACTCTTCAGCTTTTCACATGTGCCCCACATCATTCCATTTTGGTTGTCATTTGTGGCCTACAGGTGTCTTCAGGTCTGCTTTTGGGCTCAGATAAGTACCACTATGATGCAGGGATTCACCCTGTGACTCAAGTCCCACGACATTGGCAACATGTATGTAAGGGGGAGTCACTGACCCTACATTTGTCCATGCTTTCATGTTTGTTTGATCATGGACATAGCACATCTGTGTGCAGGAGGTGTTGATTGTCCCTCTGCATTGTAAAGGGGTGATTCGGTTTCATGGTGTGTTCCATGTATGTTACGGTATTGGCACAGTTTACATACAGAATGCATGTCAATGTACATTGTGACTGTTTGTGAGGAGATGCCTTTCTGATGCGGGACAATGGTCATTTGTTCTACATCACAGCTGTGGAGTTGTGCTCATATATTGTCATCTCACCGTTTTAATACTCTGCTTTTATGGAGCATTTTCCCATATGACGCATGGGACTCGCAGGCCTGTCGCTGGTTATCGCTGAGATTTGATCGCGATTGGCCTCCTCGCAACTTTTGTTGCTTTAGTGTTTCTCATTTCTGCGGTGTCGCAATGACTTAATTGCGGACATTTGCCGCATTATCGTGAGCCTGTCGCATGGTACCGCCGTGTTGAGAATACAACGTTAACACAGCGTTATTATCCCATGATAGACTGCAATGTGAAGAGTTGTGTTAGGGTAATTTTGTGGTAATTATCACACGTTCTTGAGAATATCCCCCTGTGTTTGTTCGGTGGAAAGATTTTTCTGCCTGATGGAATTCCAAAGAGGGCTCCCACTGGATGGGGAGTTATTTCAGGTCTCAACCGATTCCCCATTTCATTTAAAATATTGGTCCAGAATACAAGCAGTCTGGGACAAGAAAATATCATATGGAGCCAATCCAAAGATCTAGCTTTGGTCCCACCATACATCTTCTTAATTTAATTTGGTGTTTAGTATTTCATCCATTTACAATAAAAAGCTATTCTCTTGAAGTTAGCTGCGTGAATTCCTTTCCTGCTGAGCTGATTGAAATAATGCCATTGTTCTAAAGTTACTGTGCAACCAGTATCAGTGGCTGTTTTACTAATATGATCAGATAGTAAATTCGGACCTAGATGCTGGAGTAAAATTTGATACCAATTTCCAACTCCTGATAAATGGGATATAAAAAAGGTGCGGCAAATGTTATTTCTTTTTTCATTTATGTCCTCCAGGTAGATTGAGCAAAAGTGTTGTATTTGGGTATAGCTAAAAGAGAGTGTGGGGCTAATATATGGGTTCTCTTGCCTTAATATCAGCCATGTAATAAAATGATTGTTACGGAAAAAATCCTTAAATCGCAGAAAAACCAGTGTCAACAAGCTGCTGAGTATGGACCGACTGAGGCTCAAGCCAAGCCCTGAACAGAAATCAAGTTTTATTTGTGGGTGTAAACGTGGAATTTTTTATTCTTGTAAAATATGATTAAAACAGTCAACCACAATTCGACGGGTCTTATAACGCGTTCTCTTTGGAGATCTGGAAATCTATAAAAAGGAGACGGGATCAATTCTTGCTACCTGTAGCATATTATTCAAAGAGTAATTATCATCACAATGTAAGCTTTTGGATGCCAGCGTTTACCAATTCCGAAGAGCCATCTGATAAGATTTAAACGTAGGAGCGCCATGCTGTCTTCCTCCTGTGTTAGTTGAAGAATCTGTTATTTTAGCCACGTTTTTTCCTTCGCCAAATAAATGTACACATTTCTGCAACAATGACATTGAAGAATGATCTAGGTCAGGGGTACTCACACACATTTGCCGAGGGGCCACAAAATATGGTTTGTAATGTGACTGAAGACCACACTGATGCCAGCAGCGTAGCGGTAGTGGATTTGGTTGGGTCAGGGATTGTGTAAGGAGGTCTAAAAAAATGTTAAACAAGCATTAGAAATGCAATCGGGCTCGGATTTATTTGAGTTTGAGCTAATGGCATTGTAAATGCCAATGTCTTTTTGCCATGTGTTATGAAGTGTGTGCATGTGGTGTGTAGTGGAAGTATGTTGGTTGAATTGTAATTTTACCAATGGTGGCATGCTGTGCTTTATATGAATATGTTTAAAAGTAAAGTGTACCATACTGCGATTGCTTGGTGGAAAAGTGCACTGCCGGCTGGAGGTGTGTGTGCCTGGTGGAAGGGTGCACTGACGGCTGGTGGGTGTGTGCTTGGTAAAAGCGTGCACAGATGGATGATGGTTGTTGGTGTTTGTGCATGGTGAAAGAATTTATTGACGGCTGGGGGTGTGTTGTTGTGTGTGTTGTTTTCTGTGTGCTGGTGAGTGTGTGCTGGTGAGTCTGTGGGGGTGAGCCTGGGGAGTGAGTGTGGTGGTGAGTGTGTTGTGTTGAGTGGTGACAAGTGTGTGGTGTTGAGAGACTGAGGTGTGTGGTTTGTGTGTGCGTTATGTGTGTGTGGTGTATGTGTGTGTGGTGTTTTCTGCACACTCACACACTGCCCCGTAACATTCACACACTGCTCACCCGCACACTCCCAATGTCACCCTGCATAGTCACACACTGTTTACCCTGCACACTCATTCTGCACACTCACACAATGTGCACCCTGACACACTGTCTCTGCAGTCACTCTGCACTCACTGTCACTCTGCACTCACTGTCACTCTGCACTCACTGTCACTCTGCACTCACTGTCACTCTGCACTCACTGTCACTCTGCACTCACTGTCACTCTGCTGTCACTCTGCACTCACTGTCACTCTGCTGTCACTCTGCACTCACTGTCACTCTGCTGTCACTCTGCACTCACTGTCACTCTGCTGTCACTCTGCACTCACTGTCACTCTACTGTCACTCTGCACTCACTGTCACTCTGCACTCACTGTCACTCTGCTGTCACTCTGCACTCACTGTCACTCTGCTGTCACTCTGCACTCACTGTCACTCTGCTGTCACTCTGCACTCACTGTCACTCTGCTGTCACTCTGCACTCACTGTCACTCTGCTGTCACTCTGCACTCACTGTCACTCTGCTGTCACTCTGCACTCACTGTCACTCTGCTGTCACTCTGCACTCTGCTGTCACTCTGCACTCTGCTGTCACTCTGCACTCACTGTCACTCTGCACTCACTGTCACTCTGCACTCACTGTCACTCTGCACTCACTGTCACTCTGCACTCACTGTCACTCTGCACTCACTGTCACTCTGCACTCACTGTCACTCTGCTGTCACTCTGCACTCACTGTCACTCTGCTGTCACTCTGCACTCACTGTCACTCTGCTGTCACTCTGCACTCACTGTCACTCTGCTGTCACTCTGCACTCACTGTCACTCTGCTGTCACTCTGCACTCTGCTGTCACTCTGCACTCACTGTCACTCTGCACTCACTGTCACTCTGCACTCACTCTGCACTCTGCACTCACTCTGCACGCACTCACTCTGCACTCACTGTCACTCTGCACTCACTGTCACTCTGCACTCACTGTCACTCTGCACTCACTGTCACTCTGCACCCCCACTCTGCACCCCCACTCTGCACCCCCACTCTGCACCCCCACTCTGCACACCCACTCTGCACACCCACTCTGCACCCCCACTCTGCACCCCCACTCTGCACCCCCACTCGCCACTCTGCACCGCCACTCTGCACCGCCACTCTGCACCGCCACTCTGCACCGCCACTCTGCACTCTGCACCGCCACTCTGCACCGCCACTCTGCACCGCCACTCTGCACTGCCACTCTGCACCACCGCACCGCCACTCTGCACCGCCACTCTGCACCGCCACTCTGCACCGCCACTCTGCACCGCCACTCTGCACCGCCACTCTGCACTCTGCACCGCCACTCTGCACCGCCGCACTGCCACTCTGCACCGCCACTCTGCACCGCCACTCTGCAACGCCACTCTGCACTCTGCACCGCCACTCTGCACCGCCACTCTGCACTCTGCACCGCCACTCTGCACCGCCACTCTGCAACACCACTCTGCATTCTGCACCGCCACGGCACCGCCACTCTGCACCGCCACTCTGCACTCTGCACTGCCACTCTGCACCGCCACTCTGCACCGCCGCACTGCCACTCTGCACCGCCACTCTGCACTGCCACTCTGCACCACTGCACCAACATTGCACTGCACCGCCACTCTGCACCGCCACTCTGCACCACTGCACCAACATTGCACTGCACCGCCACTCTGCACCGCCACTCTGCACCGCCACTCTGCACCGCCACTCTGCACCACTGCACCGCCACTCTGCACCGCCACTCTGCACCGCCACTCTGCACTCTGCACCGCCACTCTGCACTCTGCACCGCCACTCTGCACCGCCACTCTGCACCGCCACTCTGCACCCCCACTCTGCACCCCCACTCTGCACCCCCACTCTGCACCCCCACTCCGCACCGCCACTCGGCACCGCCACTCTGCACTCTGCACCGCCACTCTGCACCGCCACTCTGCACCCCCACTCTGCACTGCCACTCTGCACTCTGCACCCCCACTCTGCACTCTGCACCCCCACTCTGCACTCTGCACCGCCACTCTGCACCGCCACTCTGCACCGCCACTCTGCACCGCCACTCTGCACTCTGCACCGCCACTCTGCACCGCCACTCTGCACCGCCACTCTGCACTGCCACTCTGCACCACCGCACCGCCACTCTGCACCGCCACTCTGCACCGCCACTCTGCACCGCCACTCTGCACCGCCATTCTGCACCGCCACTCTGCAGCGCCACTCTGCACCGCCACTCTGCCCTCTGCACCGCCACTCTGCACCGCCACTCTGCACCGCCACTCTGCACCGCCACTCTGCAACGCCACTCTGCACTCTGCACCGCCACTCTGCACCGCCACTCTGCAACACCACTCTGCACTCTGCACCGCCACGGCACCGCCACTCTGCACCGCCACTCTGCACTCTGCACTGCCACTCTGCACCGCCACTCTGCACCGCCGCACCGCCACTCTGCACCGCCACTCTGCACCGCCACTCTGCACCGCCACTCTGCACCACTGCACCAACATTGCACTGCACCGCCACTCTGCACCACTGCACCGACACTCTGCACCGCCACTCTGCACCGCCACTCTGCACTCTGCACTGCCACTCTGCACTCTGCACCGTCACTCTGCACCGCCACTCTGCACTCTGCACCGCCACTCTGCACCGCCACTCTGCACCGCCACTCTGCACCGCCACTCTGCACCGCCACTCTGCACCGCCACTCTGCACTCTGCACCGCCGCACCGCCACTCTGCACCGCCGCACCGCCACTCTGCGCCGCCACTCTGCGCCGCCACTCTGCGCCGCCACTCTGCGCCGCCACTCTGCGCCGCCACTCTGCGCCGCCACTCTGCACCGCCACTCTGCACCGCCACTCTGCACCGCCACTCTGCACCGCCACTCTGCACTCTGCACCGCCATTCTGCACCGCCGTGCCGCCACTCTGCACCGCCACTCTGCGCCGCCACTCTGCGCCGCCACTCTGCACCGCCACTCTGCACCGCCACTCTGCACCGCCACTCTGCACCGCCACTCTGCACCGCCACTCTGCACCGCCACTCTGCACTCTGCACCCCCACTCTGCACCCCCACTCTGCACCCCCACTCTGCACTCTGCACCGCCACTCTGCACCGCCACTCTGCACCGCCACTCTGCACTCTGCACCACCACTCTGCACCGCCACTCTGCACCGCCGCACCGCCACTCTGCACCGCCACTCTGCACCGCCACTCTGCACCGCCACTCTGCACTCTGCACCGCCACTCTGCACCGCCACTCTGCACTCTGCACCGCCACTCTGCACTATGCACTGCCACTCTGCACCGCCACTCTGCACCGCCACTCTGCACCGCCACTCTGCACCGCCACTTTGCACTCTGCACTCTGCACCGCCACTCTGCACCGCCACTTTTCACCGCCACTCTGCACCGCCACTCTGCACTCTGCACCGCCACTCTGCACCGCCACTCTGCACCACCACTCTGCACCGCCACTCTGCACCGCCACTCTGCACTCTGCACCGCCACTCTGCACCGCCACTCTGCACCGCCACTCTGCACCGCCACTCTGCACTCTGCACCGCCACTCTGCACCGCCACTCTGCACTCTGCACCGCCACTCTGCACCGCCACTCTGCACTCTGCACCGCCACTCTGCACCGCCACTCTGCACCGCCACTCTGCACTCTGCACCGCCACTCTGCACCGCCACTCTGCACCGCCACTCTGCACTCTGCACCGCCACTCTGCACCGCCACTTTGCACCGCCACTCTGCACCGCCACTCTGCACTCTGCACCGCCACTCTGGACCGCCACTCTGCACTCTGCACCGCCACTCTGCACCGCCACTCTGCACCGCCACTCTGCACCGCCACTCTGCACCGCTGCACCGCTACACCGCCACTCTGCACCGCCACTCTGCACCGCCACTCTGCACCGCCACTCTGCACCGCCACTCTGCACCGCCACTCTGCACTCTGCACCGCCATTCTGCACCGCCACTCTGCACCGCCGCACCGCCGCACCGCCACTCTGCGCCGCCACTCTGCGCCGCCACTCTGCACCGCCACTCTGCACCGCCACTCTGCACCGCCACTCTGCACTCTGCACCGCCACTCTGCACTCTGCACCGCCACTCTGCACCGCCACTCTGCACTCTGCACCGCCACTCTGCACCGCCACTCTGCACTCTGCACCGCCACTCTGCACCGCCACTCTGCACCGCCACTCTGCACTCTGCACCGCCACTCTGCACCGCCACTCTGCACTCTGCACCGCCGCACCGCCACTCTGCACCGCCACTCTGCACCGCCACTCTGCACCGCCACTCTGCACCGCCACTCTGCACCGCCACTCTGCACCGCCACTCTACACCCCCACTCTGCACCCCCACTCTGCATCGGGTATTACTAGTAGCGGAGAGGAGAGAGTGCAACCAGCGATGGCAAGAAAATAGGAGGGGCGGGGGGAGAGTAGAAAAGAAGGGAGGAGGTGAGACGAACTAAGAAAGGAATGAATTGCACACTTAGGATGGCGAGTCTCTTTATACAAGCTGCAGCCAAAGTGCAAAAAAAGGTATGTCAAGGATTTACAACGAAGTGCAACATTAAAACACACACAATGTGTTCACAGCCTGTGTTTTTTGCAAAGTTCGGTCTTGGCCTCAATTACGAAACGAAAAAAAACAAATATAGCTTGGAGTTGCAGTTCGGTTTACCTTACCTGAACTTTGAAATAAGAGTTGCGTGTGGAAGCCCAGTCTGAACTGGAACAGTTTAGATCAGCAAGGGGTGTGTTCCATCATGGTGAGGATCCGAGTTTGTGATCCGGATGAGTGAGGCTGATGAAGCCCTTTCCCGGCCTGGCATGCAGCAGCTGCGCGCTGAGCGCTGCTGAATGGTGAACGCGCCCGGCCATCTGGATTCACTTACGGAGGCACCCTGACAGCTCCTAATTATAATTAATGTACTTCTTTGCGCGAGCACGAACGAAAAATGCCCAAGATGGCGGAACAAAACTACATTTACCCTATCACTTCAAGCCTATTAAAACGACATCACAACGAAGACGAATCACTGGCCAGATGACAGAACACGCTAAGGAATGTGTGGAATTTGTCTCGCCAAAGCCCTAGGAGATACTTTTTTTTCTCTTCTTTAACATTAGGATCTCGAAACTCCTCCCACTTTCAGTGGGGAGGAGTCCGAGCCCTAATAAACGGGCAAGTATTTAGTTGCAGGTTAATAAATGCATGCCCATTTATTTAACATATTTTTCTGAATATTAGAGCTCAACAACTAAACAGCAGCTGGTGCTGCTGTTCACTAAGGTGCACATTTAAAGGTCCAGAGGGCCGCAAGTGACCCACGGCCATACTTTGAGTATCACTGATCTGGGTATTTTAATCAATACATTTGAAAAAGTGAACAAGAACAGAGGAAGAAAGCTCATTTTCACAATTGAAATCCGACCTATAATTTTTAGGGGAAGTCTTTCCCATTGTTTCATTAGCACACAAACCTTGGTTAATAAGGAAGCATAATTTAGGGCATATAAAACATTAAAATTTGAGGTCACTCTAACACCCAAGTCTCTTATGGGGCATCCTACCTGAACGTCATATGCATAGTATATGGAAGAATCTTCCGGAAACAGTTAAACAATAAAGCTTCTGATTTTGTCTGGCTAATTTTAATAGCTGTTGATTGCTGTAAATTCGGTGATTTTATGAAAAGCACACTGAATATATACCTTATCTGCAGCTAGATATACCACAATATAACCAACATACTGTTTGAGCTTTGGTGCTCCCAAAATAGGCGGACTGATGGTTTGGTCTTGGCAGATGGCACTAACTAATGGCTCTATTAATAGAGCAAATAAGATTGAAGACATTGGCAGGACGGGACTGGGAACAGAAACCGGCCCTGGCAAACTGATCGGCTGACACCCCCCCTGGAGTGGAAGGGGGGTGCGGCCGAGCTGTTTGTTTGGGCCAATTTCGGCCGATTTTGTTACTGGGGGCCGATATTGCCGACCCCCAGTAACAAAACCCCCCAGGGGGTGAAAACCAGCCCCCACCCTGGTGGCCCACCGTCAAAACATCCGGTGCCTGCTAGGGCCAGTCCGGCCCTGGACATTGGGCATCCTTGACGAGTGCCACATCTTACTCTAACACAGTGGATGGTCAACTGCGCCGACACCCTTGCACCACTGAAGAACCCTCCAGGCAAGCCCGGCAACAGGAAAACAACATGGTTCACTGAGGACCTCAAAGAATCAAAGAAATCCTGCAGATCCCTCGAGAAACCCTGGCGCCGTGAACAGACAACAGAAAACATGACAGCCCTCAAGAACGCCACCCGCAAACACCACCAGCTGATCCGCACCACCAAAAAGACATCTTTCAAAGAACGGCTGGACAACAACACACACAACAGCAAGGAACTCTTCAGCATCGTAAAAGAGCTCTCCAATCCCAACGCCAACAGCAACAACATCACACTGTCACAAGACCTCTGCAACTCCCTCGCCACGTTCTTCCACTGCAAGATCACCGATATACACAACAGCTTTGGTGGACAGACTCCGCCTCCAGTCACCAAACCAACGCCCCCTACAACCACCCCCAGCGCTTGGACTCCCATCAGCATGAAGACACCGCCCACCCGGTGGATTCCGGGTTGGTGGTAGCAGCCCGGCGCCATTTGATGAGAGACTCTGCATCACCGCAGACATGACTACAATCACTTTTAAAACTTATCACTTGTATGATTTTTGCTATACTGTGTTTTTAATAGTTACTGCGGGTAAAGCGGTAATTGCAACAGCTACTTGCATGTGGAATCGCTGGCGAGTGTCTTTGCATTTGAATGCGTGCAGGGCGGCTGACTACTAGCGCCATTAGCACTCTTACCTTGATAGCGGCCCCTCTGCCTCGTTCCATCGCGGCTTGTTGCCGATTGAGTGGAGGGCGGCTCACCTACCGCGGCTCCTAGTGCCGGTCTGGTGGTGGGAACGGGCGCCATATTGGGAGGAGTCAGAGAGCGCAGGGACCTGTGGCAGCGGTCCAGTCGCTCGAGGCTCCCTCCCATAAAACGATAGGGAGTCCTCTCTCACTCGTGGATTCCGGGTTGGTGGTAGCAGCCCGGCGCCATTTGATGAGAGACTCTGCATCACCGCAGACCTGACTACAATCACTTTTAAAACGTATCACTTGTATGATTTTTGCTATACTGTGTTTTTAATAGTTACTGCGGGTAAAGCGGTAATTGCAACAGCTACTTGCATGTGGAATCGCTGGCGAGTGTCTTTGCATTGAATGCGTGCAGGGCGGCTGACTAATAGCGCCATTAGCACTCTTACCTTGATAGCGGCCCCTCTGCCTCGTTCCATCGCGGCTTGTTGCCGATTGAGTGGAGGGCGGCTCACCTACCGCGGCTCCTAGTGCCGGTCTGGTGGTGGGAACGGGCGCCATATTGGGAGGAGTCAGAGAGCGCAGGGACCTGTGGCAGCGGTCCAGTCGCTCGAGGCTCCCTCACATAAAACGTGATGTGCTGGAGGGAGCGCAGCGGACGAGCGCAGCGGGCGCGACGGAGGCGCGCCGGAGTTGCGCTAGAGTCAAGCTCGTCTGCGCTCGTCCGCGAGCGTCCGGGGCTAGGGGCTAAGGATTCTGTCTGCTCCTATACGTACACATCCGCTGATTTATTAGCGTTAAGACCTACCACCACGATGTGTCCCCCCGTACCCCCCAACACGACGAAACGAACATCTCGTCTTGACATCAGTAATCCTTCTAATCCAGTTACAGATCCCACCCCTAATTATGCGGTTTTGGAAACAACGCCAGGTACTACTTATAACTTTAAGTGCATCTATTTAAATACCCGCTCTATGACCAGACACCAGACAGATATTTTTTTGCTGCTATCTGATATCAAACCGGATTTGCTCTTGTTGACTGAGACATGGCTCACGCCGGATTCCCTACCGGACATCTTAGCTACTCTGCCTGCCGATTACTATATCATCTCAGTAATCCGCTCGGCAGGAAAAAATGGGGGCGGCGTGGCCATTATCGCCAATAAGAAACATCAACTTAGACAACTCCCTTCTCTAGATATACCTAATGTGGAGAATATAGTTGCCAAATTGGATACTGCCAATGGGACCCTTGTGGTGGTCCTATTATATCGGCCACCTCAAACTATGGCCATGTTTCCTGCCACCTTTGCGGAGCAACTGGCCACGTTAGTTACAAACAATTCCAAACTACTCCTGATCGGGGATTTGAATCTCTGGTTCGATAACACAGTATTAGACCCTCAGGCAGCCGAGACGAGACGAAGGACCTTTTGAATGATTTGAATCTAACACAACATATAGATACTCAAACTCATCAAAAAGGCCATAGTCTCGATCAACTCTGGTCCCTGAATTTACCCACCGATTCTATTGATATTAAACCTTGTAGCTGGTCTGATCATTTTAGCATTAGTTTCTCATTTTGTGTTGTTAAAACCCCTCAATTTAAGCTGCAGGCTACCAATTTGACTCGGAAATGGTCCTCAATGGACATGCTAGCTTTTTTAAATTTGTTAAAGTCCACTCTGCCAGTGCAGAGTTCTGATGTGGAGACAGCCGATTGCAGGCTTAAAGAGTGGCTAATTTCGGCCATTAACATCCACGCCCCTCTCACTCGCTTCTCTAACTCACGCGGCGCGGACGCACATAAGTGGTTCACGCCGGAGTTGAGGAAATTAAAACTAGAAGTGAGGCAGCAAGAGAGAATTTGGCGCATCAATTACTGTCCTCAAGCGAGGATTGCATATTGCTTATCCCGCAAAGCCTATCAAAAGACGCTGCACACTCACAAAACTGCCTATTTCTCTTCTAAAATATTAAACGCGACTAATAAGTCGAAAGAAATTTTCAGGATTGTGACTGAGCTGTGTAATGACGAAAGAACCTCTCCCCCGGTTGTCCCCTCACAATCACTCTGTAACTCGCTGAATGACTTTTTTAATGATAAAATATTACTGATTAAGGATACTCTATCCAAATCTCCAGTCTGTGCCCCGATAGATGATATCTTTTTTAACCCCCTCACCTTGCACTCCTTTCCCTTAATTAACGATCAAATCTTTCTAGATTTGCTCATTAGAGTCAAATCAGGATGTCTGCCCCCCCCAAGTAATGAGAGAAATTGGTCGGGCATTCTTAGATAGTCTGATCCCTCTGCTTAACAATTCCCTTACGTCAGGGATAGTTCCTAATAGTTTTAAACAGGCCTTATTGATTCCCTTAAAAAAGAAACCTGGCATTGACTCCTTAGACCTCTCTAATTACAGACCAATATCACTCCTGCCTTATCTGTCTAAAATTTTGGAGGCTCATGTCACCAACAGCCTCTCAAACTTTGTGGAAACCTCTGGCTACTTACAACCGAACCGGGCAGGTTTTCGACCTGGTCATTCCACAGAGGCAGTCATATTGGCTGTTCAGAACACCTTAAGGTCTAATGCCGATGAGGACTTGCACCAGGCCCTGGTGCTATTGGATCTGTCTGCCGCATTCGACACGGTTGACTATACCATCTTGGTCAACCTTGTCGAACAGGCCGGTCTTCGAGACTCGGCCTTGGCCTGGCTCAAGTCCTTCATCTCAGAACGCACTCAATCGGTTCGGCTGGGTTCCTTTACAGCCCCTAAAAACATTTCCCTCTGTGGGGTCCCCCAAGGATCCTCCTTGTCCCCCTTATTATTTAATTTATATATGCGGCCTCTTTTGTTCTCCTTACGAGAGCTTAAGGTTACTGTATATAATTATGCAGACGACCTGCAGCTGGTTTTCGTGTTAAACTCACTTAATGCGGCCGAGGACTTTCGAGCAACTATGTCCTTCATCCAAAGGTGGATGTCTCTAAATCACCTTAAACTAAACCCGGGAAAAACCGAGCTCATTCTGCCTGGGAAGAGTGAGATCAGTTGGAGTCCACGTTTCTGGCCGTCGGACATGGGTTCTCCCCCAAAAAAATCCCGAACAGTAAAAAGCCTGGGAGTGACTCTTAACGAGGACCTCACCTTGAAAAGTCAAATCGGAATGGTGGTTTCCTCTGGCTTCTTCCAATTGAGGAAGATTAAGAAAATTGCTCACCTCCTTACTGATTTGGCTTTAATTCAGGCAGTCAGTGCTCTGGTCCTGTCTCACATCGATTTCTCAAACGGCCTCTACCTGGGTGCGCCTATTGGCCAACTCAGAAGATTGCAATACCTGCAAAATCAAGCTGCGAGACTCATTTGCAAGGTACCTAAGTGGGAATCGATTAGACATGGACTAGAGACTTTGCACTGGCTGCCTGTGGAACAGAGAGCCGCATTCAAGGTGGGTTGCACTGTGTTTAAGGCCTTGGAGGGTAAGGGCCCAATGTTCCTGAGACAACTGTTGAGCAGATACAAACCTTCACGCAGCTTGAGATCAGCTCACAAAGACCTACTTGTGGTCCCTCGTTTCAAAAAGAAACGACAAGGAGGTAGCAGCTTTCAATTCTTAGCTGCTTCCTTGTGGAACTCCCTCCCTCTGACTCTGCGACACAGTAGGGACCTTCTTGCCTTTAGGAAGGCATTTAAAACTTTTCTTTTCACTCAGGCCTATTTTAAATAGTGATTTTATGTCTTTTTATGCACCGTTATGTTTTGATTCTCTCCTCAGCGCCAAGAAGCCCTTGGGCGTTCGCGCGCTTAACAAGTAATAAATAACATAACATAACATAACATAACATAACATAACAAGCTATGAACACCATCCACTCTGGCTCTCCTTCCGACCCATGCCGTCACCACATCTCCAACAAAGCCGACACCATCATCGCTCCCCACCTATCAGAACTCCCTCGCATTCGCCACCTTCCCAGAGAGCTGGAAGCACGCAGAGATCAACGCCCTACTGAAGAAACCCACAGTGGACCCCAAAGACCTCAAAAACCTCCGCCCCATCTCTCTTCTTCCTTTCCCGGTGAATGTGATCGAGAAGATCGTCAATAAGCAACTGACCGCATTCCTCGAAGCCAATGGATCCCTCGACCCATCCCAGTCTGGATTTCGAGCCAACCACAGCAACGGGGAAACCGTGACATGATGACTCTTATTCTTGAGGTCGAAGCTGAGACCAAAGGAATAAGTCCATCTGTACCTAATTTTTTTTCGCTGACTTTGGAGGTTATAGGTTGAAGACTTTGTCTCCGGGCCAACGTGGAGGGCGCGATGTCTTGATATATGTTACAGGAATCATTTTGGAACGCGATGGAAGAGATGGAAGAGGTGTGGCACCGCGGCTAGGGCGACTGACTCCGGAATCTGGGGATCACGGTTCGATCCTGGGCACCGACGGCAGATTAGCCCAGCACCATGTGACTCTGGGCAATAGCTTGCTTAATCTTCCCGACGGCCCCCAGTGCCTAGAGACCCTTACGGGTGATTGTGCGCTTTACAAATGTGGATTATTATTATTAGCTCTTGCTACCTGCAAAACCGCCTTCTTGATTTTATAAGAGTGGAATTTGGCCAGGATGTCGCATGGCCGTTTTTTCTCCCCAGACTGCAGAAATCCCACCCGGTGAACTCTGTCAAGCTTGATCTTGAGAGATTGGGGGGCCATGATTTCCGGGAAGAGGCCCACTACGAATGCTTCAATATCTGGTCCTTCTGCGCCCTCCTCTAGGTCCCTAATACGTAGGTTCTCCCTCCGTGAGCGATTCTCGAGGTCCTCCGCCTTAAGTTGCGACGGGAGAAGTTGTTCCTTGAGCGAGCGGACATCATCCCTAAGCTCAACCGTGAGCTGTTGTTGCTCTTGATGATGTGCTTCCAGGTCCAGGACTCTGGTACCAATGGAGTCCACATCCTGTTGGAGAGATGAGAGGCGATCTGACAAGTCGGAGCGAAGCTGGTCAATAGAGGTCTTAATATCTTGACCGATGTCCTTGCGTAGGTCAGTCTTGAAATCCTTGAACATAGTCAGAAGCTCTGCTTTAGTAAGGGCCATCATCGCTTCACTGGTGTCACCTCTCAGCGAGGCACGCATGTCAGTAGAGGAGAAAAAGTCTGACACCTTAACTGGGGTCTTGGCTGTCGACTTATTCGAAGGCATAAGGTGCCGGCCTTGGAGATAGCCGTGGAGGAGGATGGACATAGAGGTCCTAGCATACAGTGGGGTCCAGCGGTTCGGCCCCTACATTCGTACAGACTGTCCCAGCAGCGCAACAGGGCTTCGTGCACCTAGGAGGCGAAGAAGTGACCGATGACGGTAGTGACCGGTAGCCAAACGCTCAACAGATTCCGAGAAGGCCAAGGGCACACCACAGAGACTCATAGGCCCGGAAGGAGGCAAGGGTGCCCCCACATGCATCTACTGTGCCCCCTTCCAGCTGAGGGGGGAACCGTTGCAATCCTGCGCAGGCAGATAGGAATTCTGGCAGACAGTATTTCAGGCAGACAGTAATTCTGCAATAGGCAGGTTCAGACAGACAGTCAGTCTGCAATAGTAGGAGCCACTCCGAGTGAGAGGTCGAGTCCAGAGAGCACGTGGAGCTCCGGGAGTGAGGGAGGCATCTTCAATAGCAGGAGGCAGGAGGCAGAGCTCGATGCCGGAAACCTCAGCAGGGGCGGAAAAAATGCTGGCACTAAAATAGTCCTCTGGTAGAGTGCATCAAATCTTCAGTCAGCAGGGGGGTGGTAGAGATGACAAGCGGGCCCGCACGCTCACTCAAATGCCCCCGAGCACACCGCCATTGCGCGCCGACACAGCCGCCATGTTAGAGTCAGGCAGAAGCGGGACATGGACGTGGAGATTAAGGGGCCAAACATTCCCTGTAATCCGACTCGCATTCCTCACATTCACCATACCTCCCAGCAGTAGACGGCGCCCGGCTGCAGCGGCGTTGGATCTCCGTCGGGTCCGCCGATGCAGGGATCACCGAAGTTGCAGTGACAACCAGGGTTAAGGCGCCATGTTCGCCCAGGCAGACTGAGCGCGCCGCAGGCCGTAGACTTGGTGCCGTCGATAGCGGCAGGGCTTCAACAATTACTGCAGTCCCTCAGGTGCTGGCCATCTTCTGCCACCCCAGACTCTCGATGAAGCCGCCAGGGCAACGCCGCAACCGCCGAAAAACCCCACTGTAGCAGCGTGTGGACCGGGAGCCGTAACAGTTCACGTCTGTTCGGCCATCTTGCCCGGCCACGCCCCCCCTGTTTTTCTTTTTTAAATGTTATTTTCCCTCGTCATCGTCTGTAGACTGCCCCCACCCCACCGCTCCTACCTGCACCGGCTAGCACTGCTGCCATGTATTTTTATGTTGAGAAGCGTGAGTTATTCCTTCATGGAGAGTCATAAATATGTGCCAAGTATTGTTTAATTTTCCTTTTTGTAAATTTCAGTTGAATGTTACGTGGAAATGGCCATACAGCACAGTGTCACTGAACGGAGGGGTGCACAATTTGCTGTTCACAATGAAAACTGCCAAAACAATCGTGCTCATCCACTCTCCAGAAGCATTGAATTCAGTTCTAAAGTTCAACCTTAAAAAACGTGCGTCTGCGTATGTTTTTCATGAGTTGTAGTGTAGGTTGCCGCATATCTAAACACAGGTTCAAATGACAACTTCTGTAATTTCTTCTGTTTAAGGCTATCCATGACACACTAGTTTAAACTGAATATTTTGAAAATATGCCCCATAATTTAAAGAAGGCTTCTAAATGCTATTTGATTAGCTTAAACTTTAGAAATAATACACTTGTAAATTATTTCCGATTAATTGACTGAAGAGTAATCAATTTGTATTCAAAAGGATAACTTGAAGTCAGTTACATTTCATCATAATTAATAAATGGCAGGATTTAAGAATTAATAGTCAAGGCATTTAATTGTGAGGAGCTCTCATCATCAGTGGTAATTAAATGTCTAATTAGCATTGACGATGTACATTCTGGGCTTGAAGTAGTCTTTTGTGGTCGGTGATTAATACTCACATAAGGATCTGTGGAACACACACGGATCAAAGAAGAAATGGAAAGTTTGCATTAGACATAAAAACTTCAGTAACGAAGGTTAATGCTCGTGAAGGTTCATGCAGAATCTTCTGAGTTAAGATGCCCTGTAGCAATTAACGTTAATAGCATTTATTATTTGTAGATCGTGATAATATACCCGTGCATTTGACATATTTGTGTTTTTTCCCTCGGTAAATGATGCAGAGTGCACCCGCTTGGTGTAGTTAGAAATGTCAATTCAAAGCTTAAAACCAATCTTAATATTCTGCCTACACCGTGTTTTAACATATTCTTTACCACCAAACGTTGCACGGGATTTCTCTGGAGCCAGGAATACACCAGTAGCTCCCGATTTCAGTCAATCAAATTCTGTATATTTTTGGACAGTATCTATAAACAGGCACAACCTCAACCTTTAACCTCTTGATTGCTTGGATTTGCGTCCTTTTCTCTAACATCCTGGGGATTCTAAAGGTTCACTGGGTTTGTAGATTACCATGAAGTCAACCTAGAAAATAGCCAAAATATAGCTACATTTGGGTTTTTGTGAGAAAACTGGAAAACAGTGATATGCAAAAAAACATATTTTAACTCTGAAAATGACATCAAAGAAAGGTTTGCAATGTTAGGATTGCCATCTCCCAGATAACAGATGAAACAAAAAAAATTGTGAAAATGAGTATGGAAAAAACTACCATTTGTGTTAAGGTTTTCATCTGTAATATCTTGCAACAATGGCTATTTACAAAAGCAATATATGCTCTTTAGAAATTGGGGTCACTATTTGGCAGAGGTGTGCACCCTGTCCAAGTAGGGACCACAATCCTAGTAAGGGTAAATAACAACACAACACAAATTATCTTGTGCTCATCCTCTGGTAGCTTGGCAGAGAGATGGTAGGCTTAATTAAGAAGACAATGTGTAAATGTATTTGTGCAATAACTCATACCGTAACACAATGAAAACACCACAAAAA
The DNA here is from genome assembly GCF_964261635.1 of Lissotriton helveticus. Lineage (NCBI taxonomy): Eukaryota > Metazoa > Chordata > Amphibia > Caudata > Salamandridae > Lissotriton > Lissotriton helveticus. The sequence goes on from NC_136069.1 coordinate 648,623,705, forward strand.
GACTCCACAACAGTTTTGAAAAATAGAGAAGATTTATCTGAGCAAAATAAGATCAAAATGACAAAAATCCATGATACAGAAGTTGAGATATTGAATTTTAAAGGAATAAATGCTGTAAAGTGCTTAGAAGCAAATAGCGCTAAAAAGGTTACTTTAGACCGTGCTGGACCTGGGCAAAGTCAACGTATTGGCCAACTGCGATGGAGTACCGGCTGGCTACAGGACCCATGCAGGCCAAATTTTACAACATATCTTACCTGGTCACAAACAACATGATGCATCAACGTCAAGTCCCGCAGGTGCGGGACACTTCGATTTTCTCCATGAGAGGCATCCAGCGGTACACTCGATTCTGCCACTCATTCGAGGGGATGCCTCGATCTCAGGTAGCTGCAGTAGTGGCAATACGCAGTCTGATACATTGATCTCTAGAGGCAAAGCACTGATTCAGATGCCATATGCCAATTTTACTCCCGCAACCAGGCCGATGCGCTGTTTTTTTGGTTATTATATTCATAATTTGAGAGGCCCATACATCCAGAGGGCCCCTCTTGAGGGACAGTTCCTTGTTTTGACATCTTAAAATGCTATATTTATTGCATATGTTCTAGTTTTATCCTCTTGACGATTTGCAATGCATTATTGGGAAGTGGAGCCTGTCTATTTTTCGACATAAACATGTTTTTTTAAACTTCTAATGCGTTAAGTGATGTTCCTTTAACTTTCAAACTAGTTGCATCATGGCTAGTTAAAATTCAAGAATAAAAGTATGACGACTCACAGTATAACGTAACCATCCATGTGTGTTTCCTTTACTCCACATGGGTCCAGCACCACTGCACCTCTCCAATCTTTTTTTTGTATGCTGCTGTACAGATACGCCTTTTTGTATGCCTTTTTCTTTCTATCTCTTCTGTAAACCTTGTAAAGCGCTCTGATACCCTCACGGGTCAAGTTTGCACTCTATAAAACACTTAAATAAAACGTAGAAGGGGCAATTCAGACAAGGGTTGGGTTCACAGAAGGAAGATTCTAGCAGCACCAGAAGATTTGTAGGAAGTCTTTTGTGTCCCTGAGATTTCAGAAAACAGGATGCAAGCCAGCAATCCCTCGGAAATTACTGGGAAGAAGGCAGAGTCCAGCTCTTCTTCAGCAGAGTCAGAGAGCAGCAGGCAGCAGGGAAAAAAATCAGAAATCAGGCCTTGAAGATCAGCGATCCAGTTGAGTACTGTGAGCAACACAGCAGTTCATCTGACAGAGTTCAGTTGTAGGTCAAAAAGTGTCTGACTTCTAGTTGGTGGTAAGTTGCGAATTCTTTTAAAAAACCTTTTTTCAAAAAAAACAAAGGTGCCATATGATGCTCATACATGCCCTTAGGGCATGTATGTGCGCCATATGCCCCCAAATGTCATTTTCAGGGGTGCAGCAGGGTGTTCTTGAGACACCCCTGCACCCTTGAAAAAATTCCTAATTTGCGATTAGCAAATTAATAATCGCAAATTGCCCCTTCATTCCTATGGGCCTCCTGGCCCATTGAAATGAATGGGTAATTTGCGATTAGCAATTTGCTAATCGCAAATTAGGAATGGTAAGGAATAGCTATAAAAAAGCGATTTTGTACATACATACCGTTTTACGAATTCTAAATAGCAATTCCTTAAAAATCGCTATTTGGAATTCGCAAAACGGAACTATGATACATATGGCCCTTAGTACTTATACCCAAAAGTGCAGTTGAAGTGGAGATGACATCAAAGACTGGCCTCTTAAGTGCAACACAACCCCTTGCAGCCCATTCTTGTCTGTCAGGCTAAGACTGGGGGGTAAATAATTGCTTTGTCTGTGGACAGGACACTATCTATTGAAGTGTTTCAGCCCCTCCCATTCCTCCCTGCCAAGGAAGAGCCATGAGATTGCAGATGAGTCGTCCTCAGAATGCAGATAAGCCTCACCTTCCTGTGTATGTGACTGTCTAGAGGGAATGTACAAAGTGTAGCTGTCACCCAACTCAGATGTGTATTTGAGGCAGGCTGTAAGGCACAAAAGAGCTAAGAGCAGAGAAATGTCCACTTTCAACAAGTGGCTTTTTCTAAAAAAAACTAATGTTAAATCCAACTTTACCAACAAAGAGGCTTTATCAAGACCATTCTAAACCATATGGAACATGAAAAAAGCTACTCCGTCTGATCAGGGATTACAGCTGAGAATTGTATTAAGAAACTTTCAATGCCAACGTATGAGATGAGTAGGCCTCACAGTAATAAAAAAACGAAATGGGCTATTTGTCACTACCCGGACAAGTTAAACATAAAAGTTCATGGCCTACATTTTACTTACATATCACCCTGCCCTTTGGTTTACCAATGGCCTAATTAGGGGTAATTTATATGTAAAAAATAGAGGAGTTTAAGGCTTGGCAAGAAGTTTTAAATGACATGTTGAATTGGCAGTACATTCACACAAACCCTGCAATGGCAGGGCTGAGACATGGTTAAGAGGCTAATTATGTGGGTAGCACAATCAGTGCTGCTAGTCGACTAGTATACACAAAATAAAATCAGGTGGTTGTGAGATTTAAACACATCTTTACTTATGAACAAGCTACATTTTACTCAATAATCATGACCTCAAATTTGTTTTAGTAATGATTGAACACAAATGTTTTTTAAACTTTCACATTTGGTGTAATAAAAGAAAGGACAATCCACATTCTACTCGATGGATATACAGTGAAAAATATTTGAAAAACATGTGTGAAATATGGAAAGATAAATCAAATATACATTGTGATAACACAAAATGTATACATGAACTAGCATAAAATTGCATCTTCACCAATCCAGGATTTTACAAGACCAGAGCATTACTTTAACAGAAAGTGTCCAGTGTGTTTCCTTTACAAAAGGTTGTTAGTGCTCCATCTGGATCACATTGTCCTCCTGCCACATGGATAAGCCCATTAGTAGCATTGAATCTAAAGGCCTTGGGCACATGCAGTGCAGTTTACTAGGATTTATAAGTAAAATAAATATGCCAATCGGGTATGAGCCTATGGTACCATGTTTTACGAAGAGAGCACATGTATTTTAGCACTGGTTAGAGTCCTGAAGCCAGCAAAAACACGCTCAGAAACAGAGGAGGAGGAAGGCAAAAAATTGGTGAGACCCTTCAGAAACGGTGATTTTCCAACACAATTGTGCCCAAAATACTCTTCTGGTCACAAGGATTTAAAGGGTTTGAAAGTTCTCCTAAAACACACAACGATAATGGTAAAAAACTGAACTGCACCGAGCAAACATCTTTTATTCTGTACGGCTACATAGCAATTCTTTTGGTAAAATATAAAGAATGGAAAATGGGTATTGTAGGAAAGTCCCTCTTTTTACATGGTTAGCCCCAACTTTTTGCCTGGTGTGATTTTCGAACTGTAAGTACTTGGTCCCTGCTAACCAGTTTACCAGTGCCAGATCTCTTTCCCAAAACTGTACCATGATGGGTACCAGTTCAGCTACCCCTGTAAGTCTTCAGTAAAGGGTACCCCTGACACCTAGAGCATGGGAACTGAAGAGGGTACTGTAGGGCTGCAGCACTGGTTGGGCCACCTGAAGGACGTCTCACCAAAGCTACGCACAGTGCCTTTGCAGGCTACATGTTTTACATGTTTTGGTGCAGAGAAATCCAAAGAACTGAAATGACGCACAGCCCTCTGTGCCATGCCACCCCTATACTGTATAAGCTGTAGAAAAGTCTCCCCTAGACTTAAGGCCTTTAGACTTAATGTAGGGTGCACTCTATCCTATGTGAGGTCATATCAGCATGAACAGGGAAGCCATAGGAGTACATATGCTGGATACTTGCCAAGACGAGTTTCCTAGGTCCATGTTGGCTTCACTTATTTCTAAGATGGTTGGTACCAAACATCTTGTCTTAATAAATCCTCACTGATGCCAATGTTGAATGTATTAATATATTCATACAGGAGACCCTTTTAAAGGTTTCTCTGAAAACCTACAATGCACTAGTGAGGTCCCTGACTTGTTTTCACCAGTCTGCCACCACCAGACATGTTTCCGACATCTTGTGGTGAGAGCCAGCACCGCCAGAGGACAGAGACAAAGCCTGCTCTGGGCAGAGTTGCTTCACAGCTCCTCCAGGACAGGATGGCCTTCTTAGGTGTGAAGCTTTAAAGGCGATGTTGCCTTTCAAATCCAACCAAGGAACATCCAGACAGTGGGTGAAGCCAAACCCCCTTTCCTTCTCCAGTTTTGGCAGGAGGAAAGGTGAGAAAATGTGTTAGATTAGGAGGGTCCCCACTTAGGATGCACCACCCATAGGGCAGGATGGGTGACATGAACTCCTATACTGAAATTCTACCATCTCAGGATGGTGGAAAAACAAACTATCAGGGTTATGGTAATGCCACTTCCCACAAGAAGTGGTCACTAGAGGGTGTAAACCTCCTAAAGGTAGGTAACCCATTGACTACCTTGTAACAATTCTAAAATCGGTATTTAGTGGCCCCCTAAGATGTGAGCATGAAATTCCATGAACAAGAGAAGAACAGGACAAAGAAAACCCACTGCACAATACCTGAAGTCCTGCTGCGGAATAGAAAAAGGCACCAAACCCTGCACTGCCTGAAGGACTCGACAATCGCTACTAGCTGTGTCATCATGAACCAGAGAGGACTCCAAGAAATCCAGGGCACCTCCTGTCTTTAGGAAAATGCAAAGAAGCTCCCTTGGAGTGAAGATATTAGGCCCCTGCACACCACAGGCACTAATCCTGTGAAGTCTGTTTTATCAACTTGCTGCTCCCTGATGACCTCGATGCAGCACCAAAGCAAGAATAGGAACAACAGCTCTGTAGGGTTAGATCTTTCTACATACCAAGTTTGGAGACACAAGGACCTACCAGGGCTGCAGCATACCAATACTCTGCATACTGGACCCCCAGCGGCAAACACTGAGAAGAAGAGTCCATACTTTACTCCCAAAACACCAGAAGCAAACACCCATTGAGGGAAATAGACATATGAGACCCACTTCCTGAGTGGTTTTTCCAGATGAAGGCTGACCGAAATCCAAAAAGTACAGTCACTTAGGCAATGGCGCAATATTGGGATTTAGCTCCATTCTGCTGGCCAATATGTAAAAACCACAAGCAAAATAATCAACATTTCATCCTGATTGCCATAGGGATGAGGATGCTTTTTCCCCAGGACCACAGAAAGACAGTTGAGGCATTATGGAAGGGGTGCAGCCTGCTGTCAGGAGGGCCCAGACACCTCCCTATTATTTTCAAAAATATTCCTGGTATCCAGTGGTCTTTATGACCTCCTGAGGGGCAGAAAGATAGGATTGCTCATTTCTTAAGGGGGCAATGGACTAATGACAGGTTAGGGCGCCCCTTTCTTTTGCCAAAATATAAAATTTCAGATGTCTAGTGGGTTTTCTGACCCTCCTGAGATGGCACATTGGGAAAAGAAAAGTTTCCCCAAAGAGCAACTGTAGTGCACTTTTTGAGGTGTGTGTTTGGCCACCTGCATGATGAACCACAGCCATCCCTTTGTTTTTTGTATTCTTTGCAAGTGTCTACAGGGCTTTCTGTTACCCCCGGTTATGGAGACTTGGGGAAAATCCCCAATCTGCCCCTCCAAGGACAGCAGAAAGACTATAGCGATCTGTTTGGGGTTGGCACACTAAAATATACAAAAAGTGATGCATAGAATGCTTGAATTAATCTCAGCAACTGTAGATTACTCGGGCTGCGTCCCAGTACATCAATATTTTGCACACCATGCCACCTTAGTTTCGATCCATCAATATGCAAAGTAGTCTTGACACTGCTTCAATGAGAAAACTCCAGCCTGAGCTGCCAGCCTAGGTCCTCCATAAACAGGAACACAAGCAACTGAGTACCTGTTTTGCACTAGTTAGTGCTCATCAGTCAGGTGTAACTTGGTTACAGAGGCACAGTATGCCCCTATGTGGGTCTTTTTGAACACTGTCTCACTGGTACCAAGCTATGTCTGCCTGGAGAGCCCTAACTAGAGTGACCAGTGCCGAGTTACTTGTGCTCCGGTTCAGGGAGAACCTGGCCTACCAGTCTGGTCTGGTACCAACTGTGAGTTGAGGGGCGCATAATTGCCACTGCAAATGGAAAGGATGCACTCACCTTTTCTTTTAATATAGTATTACAAATTCCATATCAATGTGTTCTTCAAAGCCTGACCCAATGGGACTTGGGAAATTGTGCATAGGACCCATGTCTGGGCATACCCATCCCACTTAAAGAGAAACACTTAAGCATACAAAAAAAGTGGTGGCTGGAATGTTTGAATTGATCTCAATTATTGATAATTATTTGGTGGCTGCATCCCAGTCTATCATTATGTTGCACACAATGCCACCTCAGTTTGGACCGATCCATATGCAAATTAGTCTTGACACTGCTTCATTAGGAACAGCCCAGCCCAAATTGCATGGCTAGATCCTCCCTGAGCCCGAACACAAGCAGGTCAGGTCCGGGTTTGCCCTTGTTAGGGTTCATCTGCCAGGTAGATATTGGTTCCAGTGATACAGTGAGCACCAGACTTCTTCTGGGCATACCCACCCCACTTGAGGTGACACACTAAAGTATACAACAAGGGAAGAAATGCTTGAAATAATCTCAGCCACTGGTAATTACTTGGGCTGCATCCCAGTAGATCAATATTTTCCACACCATTCCACATCACTTTCAACCCAACAAAATGTGAATCAGTCTTGACCCTGCTCCTGTAGGAACACTCTAGCCAGAACTGCCAGGCTAGGTCCTCAGTGAAACGAAACACAAGCAACCAAGTGCTATGTTACCCTAGTTAGGGCTCATCTGCCAGGCATAACTTGGTTCCAGTGACACAGTGTGCCCGGATGTTGGTCTTGTGCACACTGTGTCACGGGAACCAAGCTATACCTGGCTGATGAGCACCAAATAGGATGACCGGTCCTGGGTTACTTCTGCCCCGTTTCACAGAGAACCTGGCCTTGCAATTCAGTCTGGTCCCAAGTATGAACTGATTGAGACACTGTGGCCATTGGAAATTGAATGGTACATGCACATGTTGAGTTATATAGTATTACAAATTCCATATCAATGTGTTTTTCAAAGCCTAACCCAGTGTGACTTGATACTGTTAGTTGCTTAAGGTCTTGCTAACTACCACAGTAATAGGAAGATGACCATCCTTCAAAAGTCCCACCAGGTACTGTAGAGGATAAAGAGGATGGACGTGTATTCAGACTCACTAAACCAGCTGAGTAGAAAGAAGGTCGGGCTGTGTCAGGAAATCAGCAACAACAGGGAAGAGAGGAGAGCTTCTCCCTGTTTTACATACATGGTGGTCAGTGGGACATAGGGAATCTCAATGACTCTCTCCTTCCCAGGGCATCATGAGCTACAACCGAAGTGTCTTATGCATTGGTGAGTGCCAACCCCACTCATCTGGTGTTCCACACATTATTAGAATATTTAAGATTCACTACATACAACAGATGCACACAGGTTGTGGTGGTCAGGATTATAGACCTGAAGTGGACATTGCAACACATTTTCCACACCACAGATGAGTGACATCAGTTAGTGATGTTTATTGTGCTTGTTTTTTTTTCTCCAGAATTGAACCAAGCAGTTCTTGATCATAAAAAAGTATGCAACCACATAACTAAAACATTATTGAGTTACATAATTGTAATACACATTTTAAAAATGAGCCTATGGCTAAGCATACATTGAGACAATCTAATTACTGCAGATATCAATGCCACTCTACACTTACTAAATTTGGATTTTCGTTGCAGAGGCAATAAGTAGCATTTAGTGAGAGGAAGATTCAAATTACAAAAGAAGGTAAAGTGCTGCAGGGTTTGTGGAGATACCTCATTAGATGGATGTATGCAAGTATCAGGTGGAGTAAACTGTCCTTGTGGAAAGCATAATATCCACCTAATTGAGCCTAGCCTAAAGCAGGTCAACAGTATATGTTCCTAAGTACTCAGTACCAGGTACCAGGCTCATATAGGGTGCCACCCCCTGCGTGGTGTGTAAGAGACAGTATTCCCTATTTGAGGGCTTCATTAATTTCACTGCCCTCTCTCTGGGTCATCTATGGGGTATAAAACACTCCCTGACTCTTTCCTTATCCTTTTTAGGGCTCGCCTAGCGTTGAAATGAAAATGAAATGAAAATTGGGTTTGTATAGCGCTGCAGTTGCCCTGAGGCGTCCAGGCGCTGGAGCTAAACCTAACAAACCTGGCCACTAAGGCTGTTAGTTGTTAAACAGGAGGGTTTTGAGCTGTTTCCTGAAGCTGGTGAGGTTTGTGTTGTTTCGCATCTGCAGCGGGAGAGTATTCCACAGTTTGGCAATGTTGTATGAGAATGAGCGTCCTCCTGCTCTGGATCTAAGTATTCGAGGGATTGTGGCAAGAGTAGCAGTTGAGGAGCGTAGAGTTTTATTGGGTTGGTATGGGGAAATCAGGGAAGAGTTGATTTCTGGGCCCATTCTCCAGAAAGTCTGGTGGGCGATGCAAAGAGCCTTAAACTTTACTCTATCCCTGACAGGCAGCCAGTGCAAAGTTTTGAGGCCGGATTTTATTGAGGTCCTCCGAGGGATTCCCAGGAGCGCCCGGGCAGCACAGTTTTGAGTGCGCTGAAGTTTTTGTAGAGTATAGTCCGGGGCTCCAAGGTAAAGGGCATTGTTGAAATCCAGCCGTGATTGGATCAGGCCCTGTATGACAATTTGTCTGGCCTCGAATGGAAGGAGGGGAAGGATTTTTTTGATTACCCTGAGAAGGCCAATGCAAGTGGCTGACACTTTGGTGGCTTGAGTGTTTAGGCTCAGCGACTTGTCAAGCCATACTCCCAGACTTTTGATATTATCTTTGGGGAGGGGGGGGGAGCCCATGCTTGAAGGCCAGATTAACTCCAGAGTGGAAGGAGCTGCTGGGCCAAGGAGCATAAGCTCCGTTTTGTCATCATTGAGTTTCAAACATGAGCTTGACATCCACCTTTTTACGTCCTTCAGGCAGGCCGCCAGGTCAGGTGGAGTCTGAAGACCGCTCTTCTGTGCAAGGGAGACCACCAGCTGGGTGTCGTCCGCATAGGAGATGATATTAACACCATGCGGACGAACAATCCCAGCCAGCGGCCTCATGTACACATTGAAGAGCGTAGGGCTTAGGGAAGAGCCCTGCGGCACTCCGCACCCCAGTGGCCTACTGGAGGATACAGCTGTGCCGTCGAAGACCTGGAAGGTTCTGTCTGACAGGAAGGATTCCAGCCACGACAGGGCATCTCCAGATATTCCCAGGTCGGCAAGACGGTTCAACAGGATCTTGTGATGTACTGTGTCGAACGCGGCGCTTAGATCGAGGAGGATCACTGCCACTGATCCCCCTCGATCCAAGATCCGTCTTGCATCCTCGGTCACAGCTAAAAGGGCAGTCTCTGTCCCGCGTTGCAGCGTGAAGCGCTGCCGCTAGCGAGCCTTCTTGTCGTCCTGTTGCCTCCCCAAGTGATACAGACCAGTGCACGAGGAGACACCGGTCTGTGAACGCGCGAGAAGCAGGGAACGCCAACGTGCACGCTCACGGCGTCACGCTCCTGCCCTTCCGCGTCTCTTCCAAGGCGCGCTCCAGGCTGACTTGTCATAGTGTGGAGGTTACTGCGCTGCTGCAAAAATTGCTGTGGTAGGTCGATCAAACACGCGCTTTTATTTTTAGATGCACAGAGTAAAAGGAGATTTTTTCACATGTCCTTGACAGACCTTTAAACGAAGCTTAAAACGTGAAACACAGTGTTCATGGACAATGCGGCATTAGTATGTTGTTTTGATAACCGCCGAAGAAACCGGTTTCTGTGCGTTGCATTGTTCACGCCGTGTCTCTTCCTGTACTGTAAATATATCAATAGCTGCCAAGTAGGAGGGCTAAACCGAGCCTTCCTGAATCGAGGTAAGCTGCTCTTGTTTTTTATTGACACCTTCCTATGCTCTCGGCCACTTCGTCACTGTATGCCCATGTTTCCTCAGCTTTTTTCTAAGCTGCATTTTCTTGTAACGCGCTGGTATTGCAAACCGTACTATCATGATTGGAGTTTTGCAATTACAACATCATTTAGAACATATTTAAACAGGTTGCGTGTTTCTAGCATTCATAGTATACTTTACTTTTCTCAACTACAAGATAGTATTTGCAGTTCGATCTAATGTAATTTTGCCGTCCTTAGACGTCAGTACCGTTTGCCAGCTAGCGGGTAGCTGCAACATAAGGCGGGGGCGTTGCCCGCGAGATCGTACAGTGATTGTCAGGGCATAAATACCACCACCTTCCCAATTCCCTCTGTGCCCAGCCCGCCCCCTCACAATGCGCAGGTTCAGTCCTGGTTCAATATAGCGGCTGATAAACAGAATTCTGTTGTCAGCATAGTCTCTCCATTGTCACTAGGATTCATGCAGCGTCGCCATTCATTGCTTTGTTATTCTGCATGCTGTAAACAGATTATACCCCCGGAAGCCCATTAGGAGTGCAGTTGGACATGCAGCACCAATGCACAGATTAGAATGCGTGTGTGCCGAGGACAGGTGCGATCATACTTGGCAATTTGTCAGAAAACAATCATTTTGTAATGTTTTCGCAATTTAGTACCTTATTTATAAAACATCGTCCCAGTATACATACTTTAATGTGGTAGCCGCCCCATTGAGTCATGCCCCCTCCCTTCCAGTCCATTAATGGCAGTACAATTTTCCATTCGTCTAAGCTACGCTCACAGAAATATACTTTCCATTTCTTTATAAAACTGCAGGTTGGCAATATGTTATCTCTTCTGCATGATGAGGCAGCGTTATGCATTCCATAAACCAGGGTTGAATTGGGTTAAAAATCGGCCCGGGCAAGCTAAAAAGTGGATGAGAGGTTACCAGGCAGCATGGCACTGACATTGTGAGAAGAATGGGCACGGCGTATGAGCTGCATCACATGTCCTGGCACAAGGACCGGGCAATAAGGATACTGCACATAACATAGACACGGTCCCGTCTTACTCTGCAAGAGGTGGCGTAGCTGTTGGGGGGGGGGGGTTTGCCTCGTGCGGCACAAGTTTTTGGGGCAGCGCCCTCCCCCCACCATCACCTGCCATCTCAGGGCGTCAACAGCCCTCCCCCCACCATCACCTGGCCATCAGTGGCAGCTCCCCTCACTGTCCAGAAGGGCCAGCTCTTCCTCAGCGCACACAAGTGCACTGCCAGGCAGTCCCAACTCGTGATCCGCTCACCGGGTCATGCCCTGAACCTCACTTCCCACAATTCAGCTGTTCCTACCCCGCCAGCACTTGCATGGGCACACCACGATTATCCATGGTGTCTGCCTGATAGCCCGTGAGTATGTAAGGGCTGACTGTGTCCTAAAACATGCTTTCGATGTTGGACAGCCAGTGCCAACTTCTGACATCATCAGTGACGACCATTTGTGTCCTGCCCACCATTTATTTTCTTCTTGCTAACTGCAGTGCAGCACAACTGCCACAAATGTCACCAGAAGTAATGAATGTGTCCTTGTGTGATGTAGCCGGTGCTCATGTACAGCACTCCTCTACCCACAGGTCTAGTTTGCTAACTGCAAAACAATAATATAATATGAACTATTTTGAGACACAATTAAACATGACCTGTGCCCGCTGGGAACTCAGGCCACAATATTCCTGTTAAACCTGGCAGGCTGCCCACGTGCTTGTACGAGGGTGTGAACTAAAGTCCTCTAACAGAAGTCATAACTCCGATAACATGGGTAAATAAACTTTATTGTATAGTTAATAAAAACCATTACAAAAAGTAGAAAAAGGAACAGCCATTTAAAATGAATGATCAACGAGCATCCATGATTTAAATTTAGCAACATTAAAATACAAAGGTACATACAAGAAACATCCAGTGCCAAGTAAATTCAATTATATATTGTCCATTTAGTTGTTGTGCAACAGTAAGTAAAAACTCGTCTTCCGTTAACTACCAAAGAACAAAAGGTAGGTGGATGTATTGCATAACATTAAAAAAAAAATATATATATATATATAAAAAAGAAAACAACATTTTATTTACTTTTCAAACTTGTGCGGTAATACCCCTTTTGTTCTCAAAGTTCGTGACAAATTTGACTAATCTGCAGATCAATTGTGGATCCACTGTACACAAGCCTTGTATGACCGCGGAGCGACAGGTACGTATTCTATGTTCAATTAACTTTGACTTTAACCAGTACCGTCGTTCCTGATCCAGTGCAGGACAGATGCATAGTAGATGGATAAAGTCTTGTTTTGCATCTCCACATAGATCACACTCCTTAGTGTCCGGTTTCCTCCAATCCGATTTGTCAGCATTTGTCGGCAGATTACCCATCCTCAAATTAAGGTATTTCGTTTTGACATGTGAGGAAAAGGAAAGACCAAAGTAGGCTGCATAACTCCGATAAGACCTTGGCAGCCTTCCTGAGAGTGAAAGTTGCACAAACCTGCACAAAGACAATTAAGAACAAACCGATTTTGAGGTTGGAGTGGTAACACGCTTCCAGACCTTCACACAAATGCCCTTGTATATTCTTTTTCTCAGTGTGACCCATGGTGGAGCGACAACAGCCCCCTCTATCCAGGCTGTGCATGAGCTTACGATGGTGGTTGCAAGAGATTTATCTTTATTTTATTACGGTGGCGAGGGCATACCTATTGCATAAGTAAAACAAGCATTTGCAATGCAATAGGGAATTATGTTCCCATACGAACAAGAAAGACAATCCAAGATAATCTCGTAATCCAAGCCAGCTTCTGAATTTTGCCAAACCAAGATTAATCTGGTCAGCAACATACTCCAAGCCCATCTAGAAATGGGTAGCAAAATGCGGTGTTGACAGAGGGACTCTCAATATTCACTGACAAACTCTGGTTTTCCTCAGTTTTAATGCTACCCACATCCCTGCAACCCCATATCCCCGATCCATAGGTCAGGAAGGGGAGGCATTTTCTCCTATAGATCTCCAGTATTGGGAGTATGGCCTTTTTATCTATTGAGGAAATGAGAGAAAAGATTGTACCAACAGAGTGTAAGAAACAATCTTTCCTGTTCCCAATGCACAGTGCTCAAGTACATGCTTTGTCAAACATCAAGCAAAGATAAGGGAACTGGCTCACTTTCTCAATAGCCCTTCCTTCAATACTCATAAAATGGGACTTCCCTGTCATATGTCCTCAGACTCTATCGGACTTATTGACCCGTGTCAAATCCAGCTCCCCTACTGACTGCTGCCCCCAACACAACCTGAGGGATGCCTTCTCTGTCCTACCACATAGTGTGCTACCTTTTTTAAATGAGTCTCTTTCTCAGGGTAAGATCCCCAGTGCCTTTAGGAATGCAATAGTGGTCCCTTTACTAAAGAAACCGGGGGATGACCCCCTGAATCTTTCTAATTACCTGACCATTTCTCTCCTCCCCTTCCTGGCCAAGAACCTAGAGGCTCATGTTGCTAGGTGTCTATCCAATGTCATTGAACAGTCAGAACACCTAGATCCGCACCAAGCAGGTTTTCGGCCCGCTCACTCGACCGAGTCAGTAATCCTCGCGGTACTGGACACTCAGAGAGCAAACAGGGACAAGAGCGCCTCTCAGGCCTTGTTGCTCTTGGACCTGTCAGCTGCGTTTGACACAGTCCACCATAAAATTCTGATGGACCGTGTCGAGCAGGCCCGCCTACGAGGTTCCGCCTACAATTGGATCAAAGTCCTTCCTTGAAGGCCGAACCCAAGCAGTACGACTGCCCCTAGGATTGCCACCACATGCGTGGTCCCACAGGGCTCATCCTTATCTCCATACTTGTTTAATCTCTTCCTCCTGCCCCTGATCAACTCCTTAAAAGACAGGAAGGTAACTACCTTCAATTATGCTGACAATCTTCAGCTTGTCTTTACCTTGGACAACTCTCCAGACTCCGTCCATGAATTCGAAGCTACCATGCTATACATCTAGTGCTGGATGGACATTAACCCTCTTAAACTGAACCCGGGAAAGACTGGACTAGTCTTGCCAGGGAAAAATGAGATTTCCTGGGGCCCACATTATTGGCCGGCGGAATTAGGAACCCCCCACTCCCTCCCCCTCTGTGAAAATCCTGGGGGTCACTATAAATGCAGACCTTTCGCTTAGAGGACAAGTAGGGGCAGTGGTCTCTACCTGTTTTCTACAACTGCGCAAAATCAGGAAGATTGCCCACCTGCTGACCCACTCAGCCCTCATACAGGTGGTGATAGCAATGGTACTTTCTCGTCTCGACTTTTCCAATTCTTTCTACCTCGGCCTTCCACTGTTCTTACCCAATCACCTCCAAATGGTACAGAACCAGGCTGCAAGACTAATCCACAAACAACCTAGATGGCAATCTGCCAGACCCTTGCTATCCAAACTTCACTGGCTACCTATTGCGCAATGCACAGCTTTCAAGACAGGGTGCGTAATCTTTAAAGGCCTGCACGGCAGGAGCCTAAAATTCATCCGCTGTATGATTGTAAGGCATGCCCCACTCTGCAATTTGTGGTCAGCCCTTCTTCAGCTTCTGACTACCCCTGCCTTTAAGCTCAAACGCCAGGGAGGGTGTAGGTTTTCCTATCTTGCCCCTAAATTCTAGAATTCCCTACCTCTAGCTATCCAGATGTGTGACAACCTGTTGGGATTCAGAAAGGCGCTCAAGACCTGGCTGTTTGAGCAAGCCCACGCATAATCCGCCTCCATCTTGACACTGCAAAAGATCAGCACCATGAAACTTCCTGGTGACCGTGTGCTTTAGAAGTTTCTGCTAACATAACAAAACATAAAAGTTTTTGACAAATTGATTTCCAGGTCTATCTGCTTCATGAATAGAATAAAAACAGAAATGTATGTTTTTAGGCCATTGACCATCCTGGCCAGCAAAACAGCATCATCCACATACAGCAATACTGGTAAGGGCTGTTTGTTGTCAATTGGGACGTCAGGCTACAAGCTCAATAATACTGCTTCTAATCCATTTGTGAACACTAGGATTAAATAAGTGCCAGCGCACATCCCTCCAAAATACCTGCACAACTGAGAAAAAGGTAGAACACTCTCCTCCATCCCCATACCTCACATAAGCAGACGGGTCCAGGTGAGCATACCTCAGAAAAGCTACCAATTCCTGCTCGAGCCCCAGAGAATTTCAAATGTCCCAGAGCTTGGATCTGTTTGCACAGTCAAAAGCATTTGAAGGAATCATACATGCCAGGTGAAGGGGACTATGCTTGTCAAATTTATACTTGGACACTAAAAGGTGAAGTTTTAAGGATTGTTCTATAGTGCCTGGGCCTTTTCGGACGCCTTACTGGACCTGTGAGAGAATGTTCTTTCTATAGACAAGAGGAGTAGTCTATCCAATACTATTATTCCAATAACTTTGGTGATGGAATCGAGAAGTGAAATTGAATGCTAACAGTTTGAGTCCTGTGCATCTTCCTTTTTAAAAACTGGCACAATTATGGATGAGCGCCAAGATGATGGAAGGGGAAACATCCTTTACAACGCAACTTTTACCACGCAGTGCTTTTACATCGCAACTTTTACAACGCAAACCATTACAACGCATTGCGCTGGGGGGCGCTCTAGGATAGGGAATAGATTTAATATACTATCCAACACCTTCAATACTATCCACGGGGACTGGAGTTGGAACAGTAAATTAAACTAGTCACTATCCAGCACCCCAAAGCGCTATGCGTTGTAATGGTATGCGTTGTAAAAACTGTGATGTAAAAGCATGCGTGGTAAAAGCGGATGTATGACGTTATAACGCATACTATTACTCCGCAGACCATTACAACGCGACTTTTACTCCGCATACCGTTACAACGCATAGCGCCTTGGGGCGCTGGATAGTGGTAAGTATAATTTACTATTCTAACTCCAGTCCCCGTGGACCCTAGGGAAGGTGTTGGATAGTAAATTATACTTATTCCCTATCCTAGAGCGCCCCCCAGCGCAATGCGTTGTAATGGTATGCGGAGTAATGGTCGCGTTGTAATGGTAGTGCGGAGTAAAAGATCCGTTGTAACGGGTGTATACCGGTAAAAGCATGCGTTGTAATGTCATACATCCTAATGGAAGGTCAGCTTTACAAGCTGAGTTAACAACATTAGTAAGCAAAGGGGTCCAGAACTCTGGATTTTATTTATATATGTCCATTAGGATCCCATCACGCCAAGGTTCATTTTTAGAGGGGCTATTAGAAGTGGTCTCAAGAACTTCCTCAGAAGAGAAGTAAATATTCAGAGGCCGAACATGGTCACCTAACCCTTTCTCTTGAACAGAGGCAGAGTATTCAATTCTGCTAAAAGGACAAATCCATTTCTCAGGATCAATATGAGTTCTAACTTTTACATGAGTATGTCCTGGGAAAAGACTAGAGCACACTGTCTTCCCAAAAACCTGAGTGTCCCTGGCTTGACAAGCATGTACCAAGGTTTCCCATTTCTCGTTCTTCAAATCAGCTTTCCTCTTCTTTAGTGCCAGGGTATAAGCCATCCTACAAGCACCAATTGCTTCTGTGCTTCAATTCCCTTCTCAGATTATTATTTGCGACACATCATGCCTTGTTGAATCAAGATTTATTATGGTTTAATTTATTGCCAATGGGCCTAATGAGCATGTCCCTATTACAGAAAATGAGGTAAGCAAAATTGTCCAGGGTTTTGTTGGACTCAGCTTCCTCTAGTAAACAGGAGTTAATCAAATATCCCACCCATCCATAATTTTATGCAGTAGGGTCTTCATATATACGGTGTACCAGGCCAGTCTATGCCCGGCATCTTTCATGAAGATGGGCTACTTATAAGTATTAATGTGCATTGGCCCATTTACAGGAATCTTTATAAGAAGAAATAAGGGATTATGATCACTGTATATAGTAGGAAGAAGGTCCCCTTTCAAAACAAAAGTGTGCATGTTTGCAAATATGAAAATATAATCTATTACAGAACAAAACCCCCTACCAATGTTTGTTGGAATGATAGATTGTGCAAGACTAGTAACAACATTCTCTATATCGTATGTTTCCAGATAGGTAAAAAAAGGAATACCTTGGAATCCATAACTGCCTCCAGACTACACTAAGACGAATAGGGAGAAAAAGTCAAGGATGTTAAAGTTGGAACATCACCTACTTTTGAACTAAAATCGCCAGCCAATATTAAATTGAATGGTATACTCAAGCAAGAATTCCAATTGGCTAGTTTATCCATAAAGCCAAATAACCTGCAAAAACTCTACATCTTGCTAGTTGAAAATGTGTTATTCTAAAAATTGACAACACCTATACCAAAGTTGGAGCTCCATCGTGAATCCAAGGCCTGCATATTATCCCCCTCCAGGTATAACTTCTCTATTTATACAATCAATGGCAACTTTATACCAAGTAACCAGTCCCCTCAGCCCGACCAGAGGACGATGGAGAGGCTGGAATGTTAGAACAAGTATACCCTTCATCTTGCTCCCACGTCTCTTATAAAAGAACAATGTCTGAACTGTTAATGAATGCAGACCAATTTTCAGTCTGTAGCATTGATGCTAGGCCTGCAATGTTCCAACATGGTAAATTTTAGTGACCCATTCGGGTTACTTATGGATGTTGGCCCCAGTTCCAAGTCGAATGTCATCTCAGCGATGGAGTTAGAGTCACAGGGCTAGATCTCCTCATCATATGAAATAAGTAGCAGTGGTAGGTAGATAATTTTATTATGAGTGAGTAATTAAAACCGTTGCATACATTAAATGGTCATTAAAATCAAAACACAATTCACTATTACAAAAGAATTAACCAGTTTTAAAACGATCCACATTGTGTTGTACATAAAACTGTATAGAAAAATGCAATTAGTATTTAGTCAGATTAAAAGTCAATCTCATGTGGGTTGTGTTATCAAGCAATCAGTCCCCTAAACTCATTGTCAACGTTTTTGCTCTGTGGATTAATATTTTTTCTTCAAGAGATTCTCTTGCCACTCAGGTTGTTCACGGCAACAAAAACAGCTTCTAGATGTGCCTGTTGGTGTGCTTGTGATGCTATGCTTACGTTTTTAAAGTAACTTAGCTGAGCTGACTAGAGTAGTACCCAGGATCATCATGTGGAAATAGTTTGTAACCAGCAAAGATATGTTTTTTCAGTCTCTGTTCGGTGAGATTAAGGTCTTTTCTAAGGCGACAATTCAAATGTCCTAAGGTTGGATTAAAGCACAGGACTACCACCTGCCAGCAGGACCTGATGCCGTGCTGGTGAAAGGATGGTTTTAATAAAATATTCCTTATGTCCTTTAATTTGTCGCAGATACAAATGATGTGGATGAGGTTCTCGACTCCGCAAGCCCATAGCCTGCATACCTGGTCTCCTCCTCTACTTCCCAAAGGTGGTAAAAATTGGTTAATTGAATCAACTCCCAAGCGAAGTTTTGAAAACAAATTATTTAGTTGTTATCTTTATTCCTGCGGTAAAGTAAGGTTGGGGTTTGCAGACTTCATAATTGTTGAGCACAACCCAGCTATGGGATCGATTTGGCAGTCCTTCCTTATCCTCTACAGCAGATATACGTCTTGTTGACTTTGTAACTAGTTTTTTTAACACACAGTGAGCCGTTGAAGTATTCCAAAGGTCTATCAGACCTAGAGCTTTTTTTTAAATCCAAGAGATACTTCTTAGCTGGTGATTTCCCAGTACGTGTTAGTTCTACCTAGAGATGGTTATTTAGGGAACTGTTATCGGCAGATCTGATTTTATGCCAGCATTTTACATAGTCTCCCATTCCTTCTGTCGCCTGATTTTGTAGCCCAAATTCCGCCGTATTCGGGCCGGAGAAACATATTTAGGGAGCTGAAATAAAACTTGGTATGAGGTTGGCATTATGCTGTTTAAAGTTGCTGTGTCTCTTCCTCTCATTGGTTCACTCCCGTAGGTGATCGTGGGCTGTAATTTGGCTGCAGGACTTTCAGGAAAGGGTCTAATGACAGGTCCGGCAACATCTTCTTTAAAGGTTTAAGTGTCATGTAGATCATAGCACCCTTCCTTCGCAAGGATTCCAACTGTGGCTTGAAGGAATTGTTTTGATCTAAAAGTATCCCCAGGTACTTGTAGCTTGTTACGTTTCCTGTCAAGATGCCAGCTCGGACTTGTCTTCTTATGGAAATTTACTGTCATGATTTTAATTTTTGTAATGTTAATTGTTGAAGCATTCCGTTGAGAAAAGTTGCATGTTGAGTCCAGAAGATGTCGAAGACCGATAGGGGTCCTGATCAAGACTACATCATCAACATATAATAAGTTTGTCAGTGTCATGCCTCCTAACTTATGGGCATTTGATGAACAGCTATCCACTTCCCCCGGTAAATCTGCCAAAAAAAGGTTAAATAGCAATGTGGCTAGGACGCATCCTTGTTTTACTCCCTTAGTTGTGGAAATTCTGTTTGAGAGGTGCGTCCCGTCACCTAGTTTTATTCTGATCTACATGTTGGTGTGCAAGTGCCTAAGTTGATTTAAAAGAGAGGTTGGTATCCCCCAGCTGGCCAGCTAGTGTCAGAGCTTAGTGCGGTCAACGTGGTTGAAAGCTGCTGTGTAATCTATAAAGCAGAGATACAGGGGGTATTTGCCCTCTATCGCAGCGTCCATAAGCTTGGTCAAGGCCATGATGTTAGTTGTTGTACCTTGGCCTTGGCAGAAGCCTGTTTGTGTTGTGGGGATGTGGTGGTTCTCGGAGGCCCAGTTGGCTAGTTCTTTCAAGATGATCCTTGTGTAATAATTAGCCTCAGTATATAGGAGGGATATCAGCCGGTAGTTGTTTGGGATGGACCTCTTGCCTTGTTTATATATTGGGCTGATAATTGAGCCTCTCCATAATTTTGGGAGTGTGGGGGTTCCTAGAGCATATCTGAAACTGGTACCAGTGAGTTGCTCCAGGTTTCTGGATCTTGTTTAAACAGCATTGGTGGAATGCCGTAGGTGCCGGGAGCTCCCGCCCGTCTGCCTTTAGCTATTTGTTTCTTTATGGTCAGTGCCGCGGGGCTGTTATGCTCTTCTGCTGCAATAGATAAGCAGTTTTGGCCTATTGACAAGTCTTTCTCCTGTTGCGTAGGCCAAGTGTTGCTGGTATACTCTTTGCTGGGACAATGTTGACTAGTTGCTTCTATTTCGGGGCTGATAATGCTAGCGTTTGCCTGACAAATGAGGATGGTATCTGTTTTTTACTTCGAGTTTTTGAAGTGATTAAATAGGTATTCATTCCAAACTGCTTCTCTAATGTTAGAATCTATACCAGGATGGTTGGGCCGCTGTAATTAATTAACTGTTTGCCAAAATTTGGCGCTGTTTTTCGTCGGAATTCCCCATGCGCCTGATAGCTCCTGGGTTGGGTAGTCATCTTGAATGTTTCCAATAAGGTGCATGTTGAAAGCACTGGAAGGATAACGAGATCTGTAGCTTCCTCTTCCATCACTCTCTTTAACTCCGTTGACAGCTCCTTAACTGCTTTTAACTTTTATTTTGGGTGTACGTAGGTTATTTATTATTATTACTTCCTGTGTGAGCTGGTTAATCTTGAGCATTACTTTTATGGCCTTAATGCAGCTGGAGGTGATAAATGAATTTTCTTTGGAAGTTATAGAGGTTAAGAGCAATAAGCCACCCGAGTGACAGCCAAAAACAGATCCCTTGATTGCCGGAAGTAGGTGAGAGATGTAACCCTGCAATACAAAGGGTTTGTCTTCCCAGGTCTCCTGGAGCAGGATTATATCAAAAGATATCAGATAGTTTATAAACTCTTGGTCACTTGTTTTGGAAGCTAATCCGTTAATATTCCAGACGCATATTGTAAGTCTGTCTCGCTCAGTTCGGGGTGGCTGATTTTCGGGCAGCTGTTGTCAATTTGTGCGCACTGATGCGATTACACGCTGTATACCCAACTAATTGTTATCTACTGGGGGTTGTATTGGAGTGCAGTGGGTCTCAGTTGGTAATAATGCAATTGTCAGGTTTGCCTCAATCTATGTCCCTGGTGTTCTACTCCTTGCTCCTTTCAGGACTCAGAGCATTGTAAAGTTTGAGCTGTTTACACCATTACTTAGGAAAGGGGTTGGATATAATAGTTTTGGCACTGGTTTCGAGGTTATCTCTCAATTTTGGAGTCAATCGCTTTCCTGGAAGATTCTGCCTGCGACCTCAGAATTTATCCATCTGGTTCTAGTAGCTTCTAAGTTTTGACTATTATTGTTTGGCAAGAATTCAATTGACAACAAGTCAGAGGATGCAATGTCAATTAAAGTTGTAATAGAGTGCAAGAGCCGTAACAGGTTTAGTCTATTTAGAATGTCCATTCGGCCTCATGATTTATATTGAGGGCATAGTATAATAGTATCAGACTATTTCGCTTTAATCAATTTCTGATTGTGAGGAAATGTTTTGTCGCAATTAATTACTGTATGAGCAAAAGACTCCTGATTTGGGGCATATGTGCCAGTACTATTAATGACTGTACAGGCAGGGGGCCCAAAAGGAGAGTCATTAGCCATATTTGTTTCCCGGTTAGTGTTATTGTGAGGGGATATCAGTTGGTCGGTTGAAGTCTGTGTTATTTCTTGGGTGTTAGGGCCTTGCTCAAGGGTTCGGCTCGACGTTGGATTTAGCACTATATAATTCTCTTGAAAGGTTGAACCCTGCTTCCGCCTTGTGGTTTGTGTCCCTTCGGTTGGAATCTTACTTTCTGAAGGTGTTATAAGTGGCTCTTTACTAGGATTAGTATTTACCAATTTACTGTCCTTGGTAAAGGGGCTTGGTGTGAGGTTACTGCCGGATAATTTCCTGGTTGGTTCTTGGTTACCTTCTGGGTTATTAGTAATACTGACTGTAGGACTTGAGCCTCTTTGCTGCACCAGTAGGGCATTTGGTCTTATGTGCCGTATTTTCCTCACTTCTGCTGATGCTGGAACTGGGGGGTTTGGAGTTCCCTCACTTGTGCGGTCAGGTGTAATTGGGATGGCTGAGTATAGGACCTGGAAATGTGATTCCTTTTTTTTCCTTTCCTTTTTTGCTTGCACCCAGTTTTTACTGTAGAAGGGTCTTTTTCCGAAGATCTTGACTTCATGTTTTGGGGGCGTCCACCGTCTTCAGTTGAAGGTACACTATTTGATGGTGATGTTGTCGTGGAAAGTGAAACCAACGTTATTTTCCCCTCTAACGAGTTGGCATTGCCTACAGTGTTCTGAGTTATAACAGTTGTTTTTAAGGCGGACAGTAGGTCACCTAGTATTGTCGGGAGGGTTAGTAGCTTATCCACTATTGGGCAACAGGAACATTTTTGTTGCGATTGCTGTGTATGGAAGGCTGCTTCCTGCCCTCTCTTTATTAATTCATTCAAGTCGGCTAGCTTCCTGTCGATCCCCGAAGTAAAATCAGCTAGAGTTTGGAGAACTGTAAGCTGAAGATACATTTTGTGTGTCTGATATTGTAATGCCGCTGTTGAACATTGCAATGTGCTTAGTATCGATTCCCAGATTACATTGTTATTTGGGTGGCTTCTTTCTAAGGGAACAGTTTTTGAAGGTTTAAGATCGTGGTTGTAAGAGGCGACTAATTCCTCCCACTCTTGGGAGGCTAAAAAAGTCTTATCTCCTTTGCAGTTGGGTAGGTCTCCGTAAAGGGGCGGCTGGATAGCTGTGGTGAAATTTTTTTCAAAAAGTGTGCCACATGCCGAAAGGATTGCAGGAGGCATTGTCAATTCTGAATAGGTGGTTGATGAGGGATAAAGGAAAGAATACTTTAATGATGGTGATGCATGTTCTTTTGTTTTTTGTTCAGTTATATTCTGTTCATGCAGCTGGGCTACTTCGGCAGAAAGATCATATTCGTACTTTAAAGCGGGCCCCATGTTTGATCCTGGTTGTTGTGAGTAAAGTTGGGTGCTTGTACTAGGAATAGTCGCAGCTACTTGAGGGGAGGCTTGATGATGCTTAGGGTTTTGTCCAGTTATTGTTTCCTCTTGCTTGTGAGGTGTTAAAGTAGCTGGCGTTTGTGAGGACTGAGGAGATTTTTGAGCATTGTGTACGGTATGTAAACTATCTGGTGAAATAATTTGTAAAATTGTAGGGATGATTTGTGAGTTAGTAATTTGGGCAATGATGTTGTCCTGATAAGCAAATTGATAGTCCTGGTGGCCCTCTTGGACGTAGTCATGTTTCTCGTCAAGACATAGCGGGCCTCATTTATGAGGCCCCAAGTGCCATAGGAACGTCACTTTTTGTGACTTTCCGTGGCGCAGAAGCCTGAGTGATATTTATCAGGTAGCACTAAGCCAATTTTTTGGCTTAGTGCTGCCTGATAAATACCAGTCCCTTTAACGCAGTGTTCTGCGTTAAAGGCGTGTACAATGGGTGTTGCTGGAGGCATTCCCAGCAACATCCATGGCTTTTTGATACTGCCCCAGATTTACGAGAAATCGCAGTGCCTAAAGCTTACGCCTCCCCAGGGGAGGCGTAAGGGAGGCGCAACGGGGAAAAATATCTTTATTTCTCCTAGTTTTTCCTTTTTATATGTGTGCTGCATTCTGCAGCACACCTAGAAAGAGGAAAAGCCTCTTGTGATTATTTTTGTACAGAGAGGTTTCCCTTCCTGTACAGAAATAATCATCCCGCAAGGCAGACACCCTTGCACCATTGTGCAAAGGCGCATTCCTGCCCTTTTCTTTTCCCATAGGGAAGCACAGCAGGAAGGCCTGCTGCGCTTCCCCACGGCAAAACCTCATAATGCACGATATGTTTACGTTTTCAGCTGCTTGTATCGATTCGTAGTTTTGCCAGTGAAGCGACTTTTCCTCTTTGGTGCTCCCATTGGTTTTTTCCAGCAGGCATTCATTAGAATGAATTAATGTCAGATTACAGGGGTCTGAGCTTGCAAGGGCTAAGTGCAGCTAGCCTTTAGCAAAGCACCCCTGATGTAGCAGACCGCTCCTTCTCATCTCAGATCAGCTCACCTTGTACCTTGTATCTTGGTATCAGGCCATAGGAACAGCTACAACAGGTGTCTGCAGTGTTGCTCAGGGCGTGAAGAGAGTGAAATTTCATGCTGAAGGTGGTGCCTTAAAGTTCTGCCTGCACCGCACCATGCGCCTCGTGAAATCGGCCTGGGTTGACTTATGGGAGGCAGCCTCAGCAACCCTGCGGCTCCCTGCTTTCCGCGGCTCTGGACCCTGCTGTTCCTGGTGTGGCGTTCCCTCACAGTTCCTCACAGTTCCTTGCCTTCCCCTCGTGCTGTTACCGTCACTTGGTGCTGATTGCTTGTTGCTACAGCCACGGCGGCAGTGGCGGTGTTGGCTGTGGCTGTAGTGTTGGCGGCAGCAAACACAGAGAGTTGTCGAACTGAAGGACTGGAGAGCAGAAAGCATAGGAAGAAGGGCCTCTCTCTTGATGCCTTCTACATTCCTGTCAACCGAAAGTAGCAGTGGCAAATTGGGAAGTATCTCCTTTCAGTTGTTGCTTCCCCCACAGCAGTCCTGAGGTGTCCATCAAATAAAGTGGAGGGAGAATGAACACACTGTGTCAGTCATTGTCTTCTAGGCCACATAGGGACAGACATCTGTTCTTTGATAAGAATTGGTCAGCATGATACAATGGCTGGAATTGAGCTTGTTGAACAGCATGCAAGATATTGGAATGAGCTAAATGTTTATAAAATCTTTATTGTGTCAGATCCACTGCTCCTGCCCTAACTTGGGCCAAGATTTCTCCAGGAACCGTTGGCCTGCGAAAATTGATAACTATGCAACCACTTTGCAACATTCTGGGCAAGAATCCCACCCTCATCCCCCAAACTCTGTGCAAAAAGAGAATCTCTTCATGGCGATTTGAAACACATTTGGCTTTGGTGTAGAGTCAATGTGTCACCTTCTTTTTCAGCTCGGTTGTCAACTCTATCACTCCAGACTCCAAGCTAGGTGTATTTGCTAAAACTACCATATATGGCGTGAGGCCAGTGGGAGGTTAATCACTGGGAGAGCGGTGGGAAGAATCTGGTCAATAGATGTCAGCGGATCGCATTCTCCCCTGCCTAATTCTACTGGAGGAAGGCCCAGGAAGCTTCTGCTCATGCCCATTAGTATATGCCTCCCTTGTGGCAATCCAGAGACCACTTGAATGGGGGATGAAACTGTCCTGGGTGACTGCCCTGTGTGGTCTGTTTCGCACACCTCACCAATATTGCGCATGAGTTTTTTAATGGTAGAGAGTTGATCAAAGATGGCGTACAATTTGTAGTCGAGTAAGGCATTAAGCATTTCACTAAGAGTATCCCAGAATACTGGGTCAGGTAATACATTACTAGGTTTCATGCTAAGCTGATCTGGGATCAATAAACTTTTAAGTACACCCAGGGCACAAGTTGGGAGTACACGCAGATACACGGCGTCCAACCACTATTTTCACTGGGTGGATGCCGTACCCCAAGCTAAGAAGTTGGGCCTCTCAGAAATATGCTGAACTTCCCCCGGTGTAAGGTTCATACACCGAGACACGTTCAGCAGGGCCTGCACATTGTCTGCTTTCCATCCCCAGCAGCACCGTGCAGGCAGGGAGGGGGCTTTTTTCACCTCCACTTTGGCCGAAGTTAAGGGGCCATTAGGCCTCCTTTTGTATGAATATCCTGGCTGAAGGTGGCCTGGAACCTCACACTTAAATGTAAATGCCTAGGAGGGGAAACAAAGGCACACAGCTTGTTATCTATTCACAGGTGCTTAAGAGAGGCATGCTTTTGCCTTTGTTCAGTCCCTGTATATAAGAGATGCATGCACTATAAGAATGTCAGATGTGTTGGTCTGTTCCAGTATTTACACAAATAATTTCAATAGCACTATTGTATTTCTTTTATATCACTATGCAACCCAAAGCAGGGTGTCAGACCTCTTTAAGTAACATACATAATATATATTGACAATAAACCATGTACATGTATAAATCATTGTACAAGATGAGTGACATGAGACAGGGTTACAAGGTGTAGGACCCACGTGTTCTTTATAGCCCATTGTGCTATATTAAAGTATTACAAGTTATGAACTGTAGGAAACAAAAGGTTCTCTGTGTTAAAAACAGTAACCCACTTAGCTAGCTTCATAAAATAAAAATCTGTCATTTGCCTGTTACATTAAGTGCTTTACAGGAGACACATTAACCTTCTATACTACTTTGATTAACATCTGAGACTACACAAAACACAGATCTATCCAATGAATGCCCTAACCTCCAGAGTTGTCTCACCATTATTAATATTCCCTGAGATTTACTGGGTATCTTCACAGCAGATGCCTTAAAACAATCAAGTATTTTAAAATGTAGACTTTGCAACCAATTAAGCACAACAGATCTACTGCAATGCTTCTCCGTGTTGCCAATTTTTTTGTGGCAGGGTTTAAAAAGATTAGTTGAGGTTAGTCCAGATTTTGCATCGGGATTGCAACACTGTTTAGGCACAACCCCCAATGCCAAATCTCATTTGTTAAATCTCATAATGAGCTTAAATGTACTCATGATATACCTGACGAACAGATGTGTGAGATCTAAATATCTGATGTCACTACTTGTGACGTCACAACCAGTGAGGTCACTTCCTCTGATGTCGCGTGCATTGTTGTGCATCATGATATCATGCGCTGTGATGGCATGCGTCATGGGTGCACTTGCATACTGCCTAACCTGGTTAGTCCCCCCACTACTTTTATGAGGACTTTAGCCCTGAGTACACCTGTCTTAGACTTCTGAGTTTGTTTTCTTCGTTTGACCACTTGGCCAGATTTAGGGGATCTCAAGTCAGTTTCAGCAGCATAATAGTCCTCCCCTCCTGTTGCCACACACACTTGCACTCTACTTGCTCCCAGACAAACACGGTCACTAACAAGACAACACTATGGGGATGAAGGGCCAAAGATAGAGATGGATCAACATCCTCAGCAGTGAGTGAAAGTCGATGCTCAGCCAGTTCAATCTCCTTGGAGCCCATACTAGTAAGCTGTCAATAGTTGTAAGTCCTTGGGATTGTGGGGCTGCAAGGATAATTTTCTGTGTTCCCATTATGAATAAGCACTTTAGAGTGTTGATCTGTATCAAGTACTGGTGCTTTGTAAACCCCCTCAGATCTAGTAAATCCAGGTGAATGTACCATTCAAACTCAGTGCTAGCAAGAAGTCTCCAACGGGTGTGGCTCTTTCTAGCACTGAATCGACATCAAGGAAAAGGGGCACAACATGCAGCAATATCGAAAGAGTACTTGAAAGGGAGCCAAGGGGAACGGCCCAGCCCAGCCTTCCTGGCGATGACCGGCAAAGACGGGCCTGGTTTAAATTAGGACCAGTCTTCATCCGGGCATGCGCCTGTGCGCATCCCGCTCCGTAAGAACAATAAGGAGCTTTAATAGAGCTAAGAAGTGTAGGCGTTCAGGCTTGCTGGAGAACCCCCTCCTCTAGGCTGGTAAGGTAATTGCTGGGGGAAGGAGAACCACTCCAGCAACAAAACCACTGTGTATCTACTACACCCCACACTGACGAAATAAGGCACTGTAATAGCGCTCAGGCGTGCTGACGTCCAGGCGTGCTGGAGACCTCTCCTCTGGGTTGCTAAGGTGGTTTCCGAGGAACGGAGTCCCACCCAGTAACAAAATCACTGTGGCTCTGCTGCATCTTATTTATTCTTCTGTATCGCTTTTTTATCTTCTTAAAATTGCTTGTTCCCGACATAGTGGCAATGATGTCATCTAATGATTTAATATATGTAGTGTATCCCTTTTTTTCTTTTCCTTCACCTTCAATTACACCCAAATGCGTGCTATAAGGACAATTGTTTTTATAACATAGTTAAGAGGTCCTAACAATATCTCAACCCGTGTATGCAATTTTCT
This sequence comes from Lissotriton helveticus, assembly GCF_964261635.1. Classification (NCBI taxonomy): domain Eukaryota; kingdom Metazoa; phylum Chordata; class Amphibia; order Caudata; family Salamandridae; genus Lissotriton; species Lissotriton helveticus. The sequence continues at coordinate 648,651,709 of NC_136069.1, forward strand.
TTAATGTTTAATGTATGTGTCCCTAGCTAATCGGGAAGAAGCTGGTATATTAATGCCATTTCTCATTTGACTGAAATTCCAAAAACATCAACGGGAAACACGAGACGAGAGGGTAAGTTTTCCCGTAATAAAGACCGCTGCTCAAATGCTGCGTCTATTTCCAGAGATGCTGGTGAAACCGAACCTTCGTAATTGAAAGACCACTCATCTGTGATTGACAATCAATACCTTGAATTGAAATGGGTAAACCGTGCAACAGCGAGTTCCATGAACAGCGCTCTTAAGCGTCATATCTCAGGGAGGGACCAGGGGAGGACAGCGCCAGCTCTTCCAAAGATCACCAATAATAACAGAAAGGGACTAGTGCGCGTTTAATTCCTTCAATTTCACAGTGAAACCTTCAAATGAGTAAAGCTGTTTCTCTGCATAGATCAGTGGAGCAGGAAAGCAATTTGGGATGTCAAGGTCTCCGTTACAAAAATGGTTCTGAATTACTTCCAAGGTGGATGAAGCTGCTCTGTCTCTGCTGCAAAAATGCTCGGGAAATAGAAAATGGAGTTGTATTTGACGTACTGTAAATGAAAGTGTGTTCTTAGTGTATCCGACTACATGATCTTGTTTCAATTTATGACATCATATTCATCGGGCAAGTAAAATCTATGTGTGTGTGCTCCTCCATGCCAACACGCTTTTTAGGAGGGGGAGTCCGATTTTAACTTTATTGTAACATTATTTGTATTCCATTCCCGTAGTTAAAGCCCTGGGACAGATTTATGAAGGCCTTGCGCCGCCGGTGCGTCATTTTTAACATGGGAAAAAGTGACGCACCGGCGGCGCAAGGCCTTCATAAATAAGGCCCCCTGTGTTTAACGCAGAAAGGCCTCTGCTAAAGGTTTTTACAGGTCTTGTAGGTTTGCTTTTCTTTGTAAGGATGCGTTTTTCAAAAGTAACATTGGGGCATATTAACAAGATGTGCGATAATAAAAGCACATCGCACATTTCCATATCGCCGGCTATCGCCGGATTTAATCGCCGTGATAGCGTGTAATTGTCAACGCGCAACACGTAGGCGAAATAAAATCCGGCGATAGTCGGCAATAGGGAACATTAGCGCATGAAAACAAGCGTTGTTTTCACGCGCTAATGTGTGCCTTGATAATATGGGGGGTGGATTCATCTTTATGATCCACCCCCCCATGTTATCAATGCCTAACACCTGATCAAAGCAGGCATTGGGAGACCTGCGATAAACTAGTTTATCGCAGGTCTCCTTCTGCCAACGCATGCCTTGATAATAGGGTGTTGACACCTCCAACCACATTTTACATGTGGTTGGATTTGGGAACGCCCACCCTGCATCCCATTAAGCGCGGCGCGATAGATGACGTCAAGAATACGTCTCTAACTCAGGTTAAAGACGTATTGGTAATAGTGCGATAAAAAATAAAAATGTGTTAGCGACTTTAAAAAGTCTCTAACGCATTTTTCGCGGGCTTGGTAATATGCCCCACTGTTTTCATCCATAGCCCCTGGCTGCTGCACTTATATCTGCGGTATAAAATTGTGTTTAGCGGGTAGTGTGGCTAGAGCGATGTCGGAGCCTCACATATGTATGTGTGTACAATGTATGTAGTATTTGTATAGAGCAAGCCTAGCCGGAAGATACTGTACTGGATAAAATACATGTATATATTCACAAAGAGGTATGAGAGGTAGCGGGATTCTGCGTGCAGAAGTGCACTATTACTGCCTTGTGATGTAGTGTTATAGAGGTGCGTCTTCAACTTTTCCCTAAATTGGATCAGTGTTTGGCCAATCCTGATGGATACAGGGATGTTGATCCAGTTTGTGGGTGCATAAGTATAAGATGCCTGCTGCCTTGATTTTCTCTTTTTACACATTTTATTTAGGAAGTTTTATATAGCGCTAGCCTGATCAGAAGGTATCGGAGCACTTCACATAATTACAGAGCAGTGCAAGAGAAAGCAAAACACAATACAGTACAGCGAGACATTCAGGATACGAATCGTAGTAAGGAGAAAGAAGAAGAGATCCATTAGCTTGTTTGAGATCATTGGATGGAATGAAAGTTTTTATTTTGCTTAGTAGCTTCAGGTTAAGGAAGGCGCTCTTTGCGAGATCTTGATGTGTTTGGTCAAGTCTAGTTTGGAGTCAAGCGTGATGCCTAATTATTTGACGGATTCAGCTAGGGTAAGGTTCCCATTGAGCGCGTCAATATCTTTTAGCCAATCGATCATTTGTGGGTTCTCTACTTTGTTCGAGATGAGGACTAGTTCAGTTTTGTCCGGATTCAACTTTAGGTGGTTGTTTGACAGCTAGCAGTTCACTTCCTTTAGTGTTTCATTGAGTCTGTGAATGTCTTTGGAAGAGGAGATTTCCAGGTAGATTTGGGTATCATCCACATAGAGGTGGAAGGGGAGGTTAGCTTTTCTGAGTAGAGTGGAGAGGGGTTCCATGTAAATGTTGAAGAGTTGAGTGGAGATTACTGATCCTTGGGGCACTCCCCTCTTGACTGGGTGAAGTTCCGACTCAAAGCTTCTGATTTAGATTCTTTGGGAGCGGTTGTGCAGGAAGGAGGAGAACCAGTTGAGGACCACATCATCTAGACCAGCCCTTTCTTCGAGGGCTTTGAGGAGAAGATTATGATCAACTGTGTCGAATGCCTCCGATAGGTCGAGGAGAATGAGGAGGCAGCATTGGTCTGAGTACAGTGATTCATGTATGTCATTATTTATGTTGAGGATTGCGGTTTCCGTGCTTCACCCTTTCCTGAATCGTGACTGATGTGAGTCGAGGAGGTTGGTATTGTCCAAGTGCTTAGTTAGTTGTTGAAGTACACATCTTTCTAGGATTTTGGAAAGGAGAGGAAGGTTAGAGACGGGTCTGAAGTTGTTTAAGTCATTTATGTCCAGGCCTAGTTTTTTTAGCAATGGGGTGACTTGTCCCACTTTCAGGCAGTCTGGGACGATTCTGGTTTTTAGGGAGCTGTTAATAATCCTGAACCACAGTGGGGCTGAGGAGAGTTTCAGTTTTTTGGTAAGTTGAGCAGGAAGGGGGTCTAGGGTGTGAGATGAAGGTTTAGAGGTGGAGATAAGTTTGACTATCTCCTCTTCTAGAATGGGCTGGAAGAGTGACCAAGATTTAGTAATGAGTGGGGGAGCGCTACCAAGCATCCCTCCCATGCTGCTATAGGGAGGGGGAGAGCAGTTGATAGCCAGAGAGCGGTCGATCTTAGAGATCTTATCATTGAAGAAGTTGGTGAAGTTGTCGCAACGTTCTTTGCAGGTCTGCCCAAGGGAGGAATCCGGTTTGGAAGTTTGCTGTCTGATAATACTGAAGACCTCCTTGGGTCTGTTTTTTGCGTTATCCAGAGCAGAGCGGGCATACATGGATTTTTTGTTCCTGATATGATTGTTGTATTTCTTCCGGATAGTTCTGTGTTTGTCTTGGTGGAAGGTAGTGGGCACGCTCCTCCATTGTCTTTCTGCAGCTCTTGTCTCCTTTCTTCATTAGTGTCAGAGTCGAACCAAGATCGGGACGGAAAGGCTCGGTTTTTTCTTTGTTTGAACGGTGCTAGTTGGTCAAGAAGGATTACCATATTTGTGTTATAGAGCGAGGTGAGGTGGATAGAGCTTTGTCGCTGGGTAGGAGCAATTTTAACCTATCTTCCATGACATCCAGGTGAATCTGGGAGAGATTTCTGGTCCATTTGTGGGGGGTCTGGCACAGGAGGCAGGGATAAGACTCTTTGGTCTATGTGGAATAAGATCATGTGGTGATCCGACCAGTCTACTAGAAGGATGTTGTCGATCGTAATTGTGTCTTGGTGGGCAATGATGGCATCCAAGTTCGCTCCTTTGTAGTGAGTTTCTTCAGAGCAATGTTGGGAAAGGTTATTGTCACAGAGGAGAGTATTGAGCGATTGAATTGGTGTATTGTTGGCGTCGTTCCAACCTAGGTTGAGATCACCCAGAATTATGTGGTTAGTGTCTTGAGGGTGCAGTGGGCAATCAGGTCGGATAGGTGTTCACCAAAAGTAGTGGTGTTGCCGGGTGGGTGGTAGAGAAGGTGACCAACTAACAGGCTGTTGCCTAAATCTTGATGGTGACAAATAAGCACTCAAAGGAGCTGTATTCGCATGGGTCAATTGCAGTGATGTCAATGTCCTCTTCATGGATGATGGCTACACCTCCTCTGCGTTGGTCTTTTCTATCTTTATTGATGATGTTCAAACCAGGGGGGACCAACATGTCTAAGCAAGGTGGGGAGATCTCATTTAGCCATGTCTCCATGATGAACGCAATGTCTAATTCCTGCGAGAGGATGGCTTCAGCTAGTTCCGTTGCATGCTTAGGGTCTGATCTACAGTTAATGAGCATGCATTTAGTAGATATATTATTTTTGTTTGTATGCTTTCCTATTGGGGCCCTCGGTATGGAGGTGAGGGAGGGCGGGGGTCTACTGTTCTTCATGGTTGGGAAGTCTCTTCCGAAGCCTGTGATCACTTGAATCTTGGAGTTGGTGGCAGTTGGAAGAGGGGAGACATAGGTGGAGGCAAGGTCCATAGCTTCTTCATCAGACATTGCCTCTATAGATCTGAGGGGTCTTTTTAATTGGATCTCTGCATCTTTACTGGTGTGTGGCTGTGCTCCAGATGCTGGGACTTTGATTCTTGTCGGAGATTGAAGTGGGATCCCCGCGTCGGTTCTAGGGGGCGGGTGAGTTCTCGAATTGGGGTTTAAGAGGAAAAGAGTCAGTCTGACCGGAAGCCATGAATTGGGCATATTGGGGCTTTCAAGCCTTGTCTAGGTTAGAAAGGATTTCATCCAGGTCACTGAGTATCATTTCTAACTGACTTTTTAGTAAGGCCAGCCGGTGCACCATATTTTCCAGGGCTGGTGGTGTGCAATTTTGGGTAGTAGCAACTCGTGAGATGGGGGCAGCCAGGCTGTCACTGTTAGAAGCCCTCGGTAGGTGATTTAGTCGTGGGCTCTTCTCCGTGATTCTGCTGGAGTGCTGAGGGGTCATTAGACCAAGCCCTAGTGACGGTGTTATGTTGTTGAAGCGGATAAGATTGATGGGGCAATGGGACTTGATCATCTCCGACAGATTTATGGGGGTCAGTGGGCTGAGCCCGTGGCATGATGGAGTGATGTTGAAGAGGATAGGATTGAGGTGGCTGAGGGGACTGATCGACCTTGGAGGACTCAAGGTCACGGTTCGTAGGGACGGAGGAATGGGGGAGTTTCTGAGGGGGATGCGGGGGATCTCATCAGGGGAGAGGAAGTAGATATTTGCATCTCCTGCTGGGGCAGGTTGATCGGGGAGGGGGGCTGTGGTGGAGCAGGACACAGCGAGTGAAGGTGTGCGGAGCAAAGAGTAGGGAAATGGGAGTCGAAGGCCTCTAAGTTCTCGTTATTGGCCTGTATCAAAACTGTGCCATTTGAGTAAATGGTCACTGATGTGTTCCCTTTTCTAGTTGCTTGGTTGGGGAGGGAGGTCGTCAGTTTACAGCTGTGTGAGCTGGTCGTCATTTTAGATATGTGAAGTTGCATTCTCAATGCGGTGTTCCAGCATTCAGGTCTATCTGTGTGGAAGATAAGATCCATCTTAATCTGTGCTTTAGAGGAGCAGTGGTATGTGTCTACAAATAGCGTTTCTGGGTGTTGTCTGATTAGATGTTTGTGGTTTCTTCTCGCTTTCAGAGAGATGTTAGGAGGGAAGCTAATCGCGAAGGCATTCGCGCTGTGTGGTTTCATGTGGATTGAAATGGGAGGTTCGATGGAAAATGGCATGCCTGGTGACATTATTGCGAGTTGTGAAGGAGGGACGGGACGAGCTGTTGATAGGGAGGCGGGACTCCTTTCGTTTAGTAGTGTCAGCTACGGGAGAGCTACCCACGATGAATGTTAGGTGGGACTTAGGGATCTACCCTACTATGGGAGCCGAGATTGAGGGGGCACCGAGTAGACTGAGGTATGTAAGTGTTTGTTGCAGGTGAGAGACAGCGTCATGAAGTAGGTAGTGGGGGGACAGAGAGTAGGCTGAGGTATAGGAATGGTTACTGCAGGGGGGTGAAAGCGACATGGAACCGGTCTGGTACCTTAGGGTGGGCCCAGAGTCGCTAGCCTTGTTGGAGCAGGAGGAGGGTAGTCCTTATTGGTCGCCATCGGAGGTCCGGCAATCACTAGGCCTGATTCCTCATCCACACAGAAAATATGAAGACCAGGACGCGCTTGTCTTAGCGTCTAACTTGGGTATGCCCCTAAATTGCATGGGCATTAGCTTAGCGTCCTGGGTAAAGTCTTAAGCCTGGCGGTGTATTAAATCACATTCTTTGGTAGACAAGGTGGATAGGTGTCGGCCATTTTCAGTCCAGGCATCGCACCGTGCCAGTCTGGGGCGTGGACAGGCTCATTATTGAGCTTTCCAAAGGGTAGGTCACCTGGGGGGGGGGGAGCTTTCAATTATGGTTTAATCCAAGGGTCGAAGAAGGGGGAAGAACGGCTTCAAGTGGCCTCCAGTAATCATTCAGGTCCCAAGAGGCGGCCATTTTGGGGCCAGGCATCATCAACCAGGCTGATCCTGCGAGGGATTCCAGGTCTTTGTGACTCTATTTTCCAGGTAGATCAAGATACTTAATATGGGGGCAAGGGAGGGTGGGCCGCTCCCCAGCTTGAGCAGGAACAGCCTCCTGTGATCAAGCTCGATCATTCAGTGTCCTGGCGGTGGGCATCTTAGGGCCAGGCATCGCCCATCGGGCCGATCCCAGCTCCCAATAGTGATTTAATAATGCCTGAGGGACCCACTGTGTGGAGCAGGTGGGGGAGCCTTGCCCCAGCTCGCTGAGTGATTCAGTATGGGTGGGGGGCAGCTGAGCCGATCTTCACCTTGATCATTCACAGTCCAGGGTGGCGGCCTTCTTAGGGCTAGGCGTCAACAGTCGGGCCGATCCCAGCTCCATACAGTGATTAAATTAAGGCTAAGGGACCCACGGAGTAGAGCAGAGGGGGGAGCCTTGCCCCAGCCTGCTGCACGATCCGGAATGAGGAGGGCTGCCGAGCCGATCTTCACCTCGATCATTCACTTTCCTGGGCGGCTGCCATCTTAGGGCCAGGCATCACCAGTCGGGCCGATCCCAGCTCCATACAATGCTTAAATTATGTCTGCGGGACCCACCATGTAGAGTAGATGGGGGGGAGCTGCGCGTTCCGGTATGGGGGGTAGCCGAGCTGATCTACATCTCGGCAGCAAAGGGCATGATCTCGCTAATCCCAGGTAGGAGCCTCGGGAGTCTCCGCTGCTGCTCCGTTTGAGGTTCCGTGAGAATCATTACGATGTTCCGAACATAAACGAATATGGGCAAGTAAGGTATCTATGAACCGTAAATGGCGAGTTCAGTAAGTGTACGCGTTTTCGCTACACTACTTGGCGGGGTTCGCCTTATTTACGTGTTTCTGCATCCGAACCTTTGGGTTCCATTTTAGATACGGCATCCATTTTGTTTCTTGCCCTCACGTAGTCAGCGAGCAGGAAACTGTCCGCCTCGTGACCCTTTTGGTCCCAAGCCTTACGGAAAATGCATATTCCTTTCATGCATCTTCTATGACCGGGGGAATGACACTGCAAAGGCAGATGGCTCCGCTTGAGGGTAATCCTCCCACGGAGGCCTATTGTTTCAGCCTTGCATGCGCTCGGCTTGAATCCTTTGATCCTGTGATTATGCCTTCCGATATTACCCTCACACTCTCTCCTCTACTGTTGTCTGACTTCCTTGCAGCTGTTCTTGTCTCTACCCTCATCCTTTTACAGCTAGAGTGGAATGTGCCTAATAGTGAGTAGATGTGTATTTACAGTTGGGAACCGGCAAACGTTATTATCAGTGTGTTCCGGTTTTCCGATGCCATGAATGAAGCCTTTTGAAGTTTACTGTGGGAACTGAGCTGTAACCTTTTGTTCGTAATGTTAGTCTATGTCGAAAACTAGTATAAAAGGAGCGACCCACATAAGCAATTTGAAGCAGACTCACAGAACTTACAAATTCGTTGTACTTCTTGCGACTTTTGCCTCCCTGCAGTAATAAACGCTGATCTTTGACGCCGAAGGAAGTGTCCCGTGTCTCTGTCACTTGTGCGCCGAACAGGTATCCCATGAAGGTTGTAGGTGTTGTTCCCTGGCACCGCTGGTTCTGTTAACAGTCCAGTCCTTCAGTTGGCGCCCAACGTGGGGCGACATCAGCGGTACCGGTCCAAAGCCTGACGATTGCGAGGAACTTCGTGTGAAATCTCCGAGGGAAGGTGCACCCCGCAATAAGTGGCCCGAAGATTTTCCCTGCGAAGATTCCCGCCTCCTGACAGCTGCGACGGACCGATGCCCTGACTGTCGACCTGTCTTCGACGCCCGGCGCAGACCTTTTGTACAAGCGAGACGATAGACGGGTCTTCCTGGTGACGCCATTGAAGTTCTGAGTTAAGTATTTGTGGGTCGCTCCCAGTCCTTAGTGGTTGTTGTAGCTTATTGAAGCTTTGTTGTAGCTTTTTGAAGCTTTGTTGTATTGCATGGTTCCATTGCATTTGTGGTTCTTAGTTGTGGTTCTTAGTGGTTATTTGACAGTTGCAATTGCCAAAAACCGAGGGTTTTGTCTTACACGAAGATTTAGTACTTCGGTAACCCTTGAAGTTTGATACTAGGTTAGTGTGCACGATGCCTAGCCATAGTGGTTTGTTTGGTTTCTTCAAATGTTGCGCAATGGATTCCCGGTTGGAGGACTCGTGTCCGATACCTCCAGTTGGAACCCCGATATATGAGCTCTATAGTCGACACGGTGTGGGCCCTATTATATATAATGAATACTGGGTCCGTTACACGAAAAAAGACGGTGTCCTAAGTTGGCCACCACATGGAAGTTTTGAACTTACGATTTTAGATAATCTTGAAGCTAAATTATTTCAAAAGAAAGCTAGGCCAGCTATGTTTGATTCCTTCCAGCTGTGGCGTAAAGAGGCCAAGCAGAAAGAAATCAAACAGCTTAAAAAGGATCGAAGAGAAGGGTTTGTTCCGATAATGCAAGTTGTACAACAATGTAAGCGAGAAAAAGAAGAAAAAGAAATAGACGTTTCCACTAGACTACATCACATGAGTGTAGATAAATGTTATCCGGTTTTTCCGACTGGTCTAGATAAGAAAGAAGAAGATTCGAAGGAGGATTCCTTGTTAGCGTATTTGATGAAATCGCCACCTCCTTATGCGCAGGGTGCTACGGCCCCTGTAGCTCCTCCTGTAGTTCCTCCCGTCGTTCCAGTGGCTGCGGGTCTGCCCGTTGTTAATCCTACGTTTGTCCCACCACCTGTCCTTGTTCCTACTGCCCCTGTACCTGTACCTCCTCAATCTGTTATCCCTGTTACCCCGACTACCTTGTCTGTTTCTACTACGCCTAGCTTCACTTCTAATGTTGTTGCTCCTGTTCTTCTTTCTCCTTCTATTCGTAATCGTATCCCTAACACTGTTGCTACCCTTTATTCACCGCTTTCTGGTCAGTTATTCCCATCCGATATTTCTGGAACTCCCCAGAGACGGAGTCAAATCCCTGGTGGAAGGGAGAGTGCAACGTTAGCGACTATGGCTCGTAGATGGATAAGACATCCTGTTAACTACCCTTCACGTGTGGTCTTCGACACGTTTTCTCAGTTTAATGAGCCTACGCAGAGATTCGTGTTCGAAGAAATGTGTAACTTTTTGAGGGAAGAATGGTATAACGATGATTTAGATAACGTACCGCCCGATATGACTGAACTCCAGAGTCAATTTTCGAACGGTATGATTGTAGGGGGTGATGTACGACGTGCCTTGGAGCGCTTGTTAGCACTTAGATCCACCGTGCATTCTCAAGTACCGTTTGGTGACGACCTAGGCACTTGGAAAACGGCTCCTGGTCAGTACCCTATGCGAGAGGTTCCGCCACTTTGGGTGCCTGGTGATCCACAAGCTCACCCTCCGGTCTTACCGCACTTTCGAAGAGTTTGGATACACCTCCCATGGAAACGATCAGAAGTTTTGCAAGTAAAGCAATCATTGCCTGATCCGCGTAAGAATCCGGCTGGTTATTATAAGGAACTATCCCAACTGGTGGAAGCTTCTGTTATGAACCTTGCCGACATCGACATGTTGTTTGGTAATGTTGTACCACAACCAGTTTGGGCGAAAATTCGCCAAGCAAACCACGCAAATGAGTTAGGTGGTGATTGGGCTGCACTAATAGCGGCTGATGCATTACAAGTTGGAGGGGCTAAGCCTGAGCAGTTGATCTTAGATTTACCTCAGAAAATCATTACACTTATGAAAACTCTCATGCCAGCGATGAGGGTGAACTGGGATAAATTATCAGCTTGTAAGCAAAAGAAAGACGAGAGTGTCTCGGATTTCTTTACAAGGTTTGAGGAAGCGTTTGTCGACCACAGCGGTCAGGACATGGGCTCTGAGGGAGGTCAGCGATTATTTGTCGACAAATTTGTGTTGAATCTGTTGCCTGAACTATGCAACAAATTGAAGAATTCCGAAAGTGCATGGGCGGTTTCAACCACTCCACAGATATTAGCAACGGCTCAATACTATGAGAATAGGGAAAAGGAAGAAAGTGATCGTGCAGATAAGAAAACGAAGGAGCTCAAAACAAAGGTTTTGTTGCAGCAAGCGTATCCTCCACGAACAAATCAAAATGATTCACAACAGCAGTATCGACCACGAGCACAGCCCGATAGGATGCAGCCGCGCTCTGACAACTTTGACTATAGATCTTCACTTGGGTATAATCAGTGCGCATATTGTAGAAGAGAGGGACACATAAAATACGACTGTCCCGCTTTACGTGACCGTCTAAACGGTGTGTCGACACGAGGAAACCGTGGTGGTGGTCCTCAACAGGCATCACGAGGTAGAGGTCGCGGTGCCCCCCAAAATCAAATTGATCGCCCTCAAATTCCATCAGATACGAATAATTGTTTTGACCAGCGAAATGCGGGGTCAGTTCGATCTACACAATATCATGTGGACGATTATTACGTTGAACATGAGACTGTTGCAAACGACCATTACTAGGACAGCCACCGACAAAGAGAGGGAGTAGTGTCAGTTCCGGTTGATCAGAGTGGGCCTTACGTCGCAGTGGCTACATCGGGCGTAGTTGAGCCTTTTCTGTTAGACACTGGTGCGACGAAAAGTTCCATCATGCATTCGAAACTCCCTGGCGCACCTTTGTCTGGCTTAACGAATGTTTCCGTTGGATTCTCTGGCGCCCCTGTTAGCAATCCTGTCTCTAGCCCTTTGCCCCTTACAATTGGCCCTCGTGAGCTGGAGGCTCCGCTGATTCTATCTACCGGCTGTGGTGAGAATGTTTTGGGTCTGGATTTGTTGAAACGACTATATGCGACTTTGTATTGCTCTCCCGAAGGAGTGGAGCTTACATTAGGTCGGAGAGTGATCTCTCCTATGTACTTGTCGATTGATAAATTCCCACTGGAATTGAGTTCCCTTCCTGCGTCTCTATGGGCCACAGGTCCCAATGATGTGGGTCTGTTAGACATTCCACCTTATGTGATTCAATTGAAACCAAATGTGCGATTACCACGTTTACCTCAGTATCGTATCTCTCTTGATGGTGAGCGAGCGCTGTTAGCAATCGTTCATGATCTAATTAATAAAGGTGTTGTTGAAGAAACTCGTGGAAACGTGTGTAATAGCCCTGTATTGCCTATTTTGAAACGAACTGACCCCTCCAAACCTCCTGTGTATCGTTTCGTAATAGATTTGAGAGAAGTAAATAAAATAGTGATTCCACAATTTCCCGTGGTCCCTGATATCACGGCCTTGCTAACAATGATTCCGGCCTCTGCCTCCTGGTTCACGGTGATCGATCTAAAGAATGCTTTCTTTAGTATCCCGATTGCTGAGGAAAGCAGAGACCTATTCGGATTCACATTAGGTGGTCGCAGTTTTAGGCTAAAACGCGCTCCACAGGGCTACTGTGAGAGTCCGTCAATCTACAGTCAAGCACTTAAAAGTCAGCTTGATGCCTTTGTGTTACCGACGGGTGCGGCTTTGATTCAATACGTTGACGACCTGCTAGTGGCAGCTGATACAGAAGCTATTTGGAAAACAGCTACAGTATCATTATTGCATTATCTACATGACTTACATCACAAAGTATCACCTTCTAAGCTACAATATTGTTGTCAAGAAGTTACCTATTTAGGTCACTTATTGTCAAAAGAAGGGAGAAGGTTGACCCCAGAGAGAATTGCAGCGATTTCACGAATGACTGTGCCAAAAACCCAGAGAGATGTACGTGCCTTTTTAGGTATTACGTCCTACTGCAGACAATGGATTCCAAATTTTTCATTGTTGGCGAAACCATTGATAGCCCTTACGTGCAAGGATGTTTCATCTCCTTTGCCTTGGACTGAAGAGTGTCAGAAAGGTTTCTCTGAATTGCGTGATGCGTTGTGTTCGGCTCCTGTGTTGGGTACTCCTGATTACAGTAAGCCGTTTACACTATACGTTCACGAGAGAGATGGCTGTGCATTGAGTGTTCTGACACAACCTTTTGGCGGCAAACAACGTCCATGCGCATATTTTTCTTCGACTTTAGACCCAGTAGCTAGAGCCTTGCCGAGTTGTTTAAGAGCAACAGCGGCAGCTGCGGCGTCCATTCGACAGTCCGCAGGTCGGGTCATGGATAATATGCTTACGGTGATGGTTCCGCATGCAGTTGACACTCTCTTGAACCGAACGAAGACTCAGCACTTGACGAGTGCAAGATTGTCTGGCTACGAGCTAACGCTCTTGGCAAGTCATATACGGATAAAACGTTGTAATGTGTTAAATCCAGCAACGCTGTTACCGATTAGCATGGAATCAGATGATGTAGCACCGCATGACTGTTATTTAAGAACCGAGGAGGAGACAAAAGGTCGTGTCGACCTGAAAAACACTCCGTTGGTAAACCCCGATGGTACTTTGTATGTGGATGGTTCGTGTTTTAAGTTGCCAAATGGTGATGTAACGACTGCGTATGCTGTAGTGACGTTGAGTACGGTTGTGGAAACTGCGAGATTGAGTCAGAATTCGTCCCAAGCGGCCAAGTTAATTGCCTTGACGAGAGCGTGTGTGTTGTCTAGGGGAAAACGGGTGAATGTGTTTACCGACAGCCAGTATGCATTTGGTGTGGCGCATAGTTTTGGGCGTTTGTGGAGAGAACGTTGATTCTTTACGTCACATGGCACGAAGATCCAGCATGGACAACTTGTGAATGATCTTTTGGAAGCACTTACTTTGCCAACAGAAGTGGCAATAGTTAAATGTAGTGCGCATTGGAAGGTGACGGATGATGTTGGCCGTGGTAATGCGTTTGTGGACGAGACTGCCAGGAAGACTGCTAGAGATTTGACAAATCGAATGTATGTTGCAAGTCCAGTTAGATGGCCGGCAGAATCCAGTGTTCGTGAGGACACAATTGAGAGTGTGAAGCAGATACAGAATGAGGCTACTGAAATGGAAAAGACTCGGTGGAAAGAAAGCACTGGGAAGTTAGACGAGAATGGATGTTGGACTGATTTGTCGGAAAAGCAGAGATGGATGTTACCGGATGCGTATGTACTTGCCGTTGTTACGATGGCTCATGGCACAGCACATATTAGCTCGAAAGGCATATGTAAGTTGTTGTCTCCTGTATGGAAGAATGATGGGATCAGTAAGTGTGCGGAGAGAGTGGTCAAGAATTGTATGGTGTGTCTGATGTATAACCCTGGTAAGGGCACTCCCACTCCACCTGGTCATTTCGCTCCCCCCACGTATCCATTTGAGGTCATTCAGTTAGATTTCATCCACATGGAGAGATGCCATAATTTGAAATATGTCTTAGTTGTGGTTTGTGCATTCTCCAGATGGATTGAAGCTTACCCCCTTAAGGATAATACTGCCCTGTCCACAGCAAAAGTTCTGCTCAAAGAGTATTTTACTAGGTATGGAATGCCTCGGGTTGTATGGTCGGACAACGGAAGTGAGTTTGTGGGATGTGTGATGAAGAGTGTGTGTCGTGGCCTTGGTATCAATCAAAAATTTCACAGTGCCAACCATCCACAATCAGCGGGTTTGGTAGAAGGATACAATGGTACCCTGAAACTGAAACTTGCAAAAATTCAAGCAACTACTGGTTTATCATGGCCTGACGCTCTGCCCCTAGCTCTGTTATCAACAAGGGCGACCGTGCACTCTCGAGTAGGGCTTAGCCCATATGAAATTGTGTTCGGCCGTCCTGCTAATGTTTGGGGGGTTCTGAGGCCTAAAGAGTTTGATAGGATTGAATATCCAATGTTGATTGACTATCTTTATGATCTGACTGCTAAATTGAGTTTGATTCATCAACAGGTCTTTGAGGCACTACCGGCACAGACAGAGGGTCCTGGTCACCGGCTCCAACCCGGTGACTGGGTACTTACCAGGAATTTTGGCCGAAAACGGAATCTAGAGCCGAGATTCGTGGGTCCCCATCAAGTGCTACTTGCAACGAGGACAGCAGTCCGGCTGGAGGGGAGAAAGAACTGGGTTCATGCAACCCACACCAAGAAGATACCGCTTCCTTTACCAGCCGATACATGGGGGAAGAAGGGCATTTCATCGTCTCAGACTGACGTTCCACTGCAATATGTGCCATTTGGTGATGCTCAGTTAAATAAGGACAACTCAGTGCAATCAGACAATCACGCTAAATCATCAGAAACTTTGACTTCGTCATCAGCATTGGAGAATTCAAGCTCTGATCCGTTACCTGAACATTTGAATACTGTTTCATCGTCAGAACAATTGTTTGAAGAGCAGACTCAACCTGAGAAAAGTCGATATTTTCTTCGACCGCGCGATAAAGACTAATAAAAGAGTTCTATTTTTACTCCCCTTCGTGATTTTACAGTACCACTTACTGTTGCTATGAACATTGTGGACATTTTATATTGTGTTTACCTTTTTTTTTTTCCTTCATGCAGCTAAGAGACTATTATTAAATTTAAATAATTCATTTTGACCTATCATCTGGGTTGGCCGTAGGGCCGTGCGGGTACTTCCTTCTGTTTGGCAGCTATCGACACTAGGTCGGTTTCTTTTGTCGATTTCTGGGAATTCCTGGGAATTGGCAATCGCTACTCAGAACGAAGTGCGTCAAGAACGTCACGGACGGTCTTTAGAGGATGGACTTCTCGAAGCTGTCGGAAAGAGAGAAAATGTCGGCGCAAAGATCAAAAGTGTTTTGCACAAAATGTTTTCTATTTCAGATCTATATGTTGTTCCTAACTGTTTCAATGCTTCTGGTGGGTGGAGTATATTTTGGGATTCAATTATTATTGCCTTCCATTTCACCTACCCCTCCTTCCTATAATCTGAATTTCGCTTCCACTGTTTCTCCACATTCCTTTCACCTTCTGCCCCAACATGAACAAGTCAGACGTGCTGAATTTAGGAACAATTCCTTCGTTCAACTCCTGTACCAGCATCAGTTGGTGGTTAATACAACTAATTGTTGGGTGTGTGGGTTAATGCCACATACCATGGATAGGGGTATTCCGTATTTGGTTCTTCCATATAGTTCCCAAGGGTCAGCACGAGCATTTCAAATTATGTTCCGTAGTGCATTAGATTCTTACCCCAATCGAGAACCGCGCTCAGCAAGTTTTGGTCCTGGTCCGTACCACAAGCCTCTGGCGACAGCGATCGCTGATCTAGAAAGAGACATCTTTGACGTATCACTCATCCCAGAGGAGGAAGTACATGCCTATAAATACCTTAGCGAAGCTGAGTACAGTATATCAGTGGGTGATAGACAGCTTAAAAGCACGTCTCCGATATGGATTGTACCTCACATGGGCCATTTCTGTCTGCAGGGTCAGGGCCGAAATCCGAGAGCTCATCTTGGGAAGAGTGCTTGTGTAGATACTTATGTTTTACCAATGCTCTCTTCCCCTGTCTTCCTGACTGCCAAGGGTACCTATTTTGTATGTTATGATCGCGCATATACGTGGTTGCCCCATGACTTTTCGGGTACGTGTTATATCGCGAATCTGTTGCCACCGACTTTTACTGTTGCCTCAGATTACCACAAGAGAATTGTGAGAGGTGTCATTAGTAAAGAAGATACTTTCGGTCAAGAAGCAGGAGACTTCTTTAAGGGTTTCCTTCCGTTTTGGGGCCCTGTGGTTAATAGCAGGAATCTGAGACAGTTAACTCGCGTGGTAGAGTCGACTGCCAACATAACTGCAAGTGCCCTTGGTAACCTGACAGCAGAGCTTCAAGCGGAGAGGCTTATGACGTTGCAGAACCGTATGGTTCTAGACGTAGTACTAGCAGATAGGGGAGGAGTCTGTAAGGTCATCCATTCTAGTTGTTGTATATTCATACCAGATAATGCTCCAACTGTCTATCAAGCCATCACGAAGTTGCATAAAATCTCAGAGTCCATACACGTGGACGAGGGAGATTGGACGCTACTAGGATGGTTTTGGGGTCTAATGTCCACGTGGGGTTGGAAAATTCTGATGGTCATAGGGGTTGTTGTGGCGTTCCTATTCACATGTTGTCTTTGTGTGCAGTGTGGTCCTGCCTTATGTGGCCTCTGTGCTACTACGTGTATAAGAAGGCCATCTGTTACCAAAGGGGCATTGATGGATAAAATAATGTTCCAACAACATCTGAATGACCTGATGAATATCGAGAGCGACTCTGACTTCGATTAGTTTTTGCCTACATGAGGGCAAAAGGAGCGTCTGAGGTTCCGTGAGAATCATTACGATGTTCCGAACATAAACGAATATGGGCAAGTAAGGTATCTATGAACCGTAAATGGCGAGTTCAGTAAGTGTACGCGTTTTCGCTACACTACTTGGCGGGGTTCGCCTTATTTACGTGTTTCTGCATCCGAACCTTTGGGTTCCATTTTAGATACGGCATCCATTTTGTTTCTTGCCCTCACGTAGTCAGCGAGCAGGAAACTGTCCGCCTCGTGACCCTTTTGGTCCCAAGCCTTACGGAAAATGCATATTCCTTTCATGCATCTTCTATGACCGGGGGAATGACACTGCAAAGGCAGATGGCTCCGCTTGAGGGTAATCCTCCCACGGAGGCCTATTGTTTCAGCCTTGCATGCGCTCGGCTTGAATCCTTTGATCCTGTGATTATGCCTTCCAATATTACCCTCACACTCTCTCCTCTACTGTTGTCTGACTTCCTTGCAGCTGTTCTTGTCTCTACCCTCATCCTTTTACAGCTAGAGTGGAATGTGCCTAATAGTGAGAAGATGTGTATTTACAGTTGGGAACCGGCAAACGTTATTATCAGTGTGTTCCGGTTTTCCGATGCCATGAATGAAGCCTTTTGAAGTTTACTGTGGGAACTGAGCTGTAACCTTTTGTTCGTAATGTTAGTCTATGTCGAAAACTAGTATAAAAGGAGCGACCCACATATGCAATTTGAAGCAGACTCACAGAACTTACAAATTTGTTGTACTTCTTGCGACTTTTGCCTCCCTGCAGTAATAAACGCTGATCTTTGACCCCGAAGGAAGTGTCCCGTGTCTCTGTCACTTGTGCGCCGAACAGGTATCCCATGAAGGTTATAGGTGTTTTTCCCTGGCACCGCTGGTTCTGTTAAAAGTCCAGTCCTTCACGTTCCAGGGAAGGCATGGCTTGGCAGTGCGGGCTGGACTGTTCCCATGAGGCACAGGGTCAGACTGATTTGCATATAGCAATGTCTGAACTGGGGTTGCAGAGTGGGCTAAAGAACAGTGATGGATTAAACCCAGATCTTTTGACTGGGTGTGAGTGTTTGATTGGTTCAGATGCTCCGTCCATCACCACCCCCTTTTGTACCGCCAGTCTCCTGTGGGGCTGATTGCCGGTCGGACCTAAGACAGGTCTGTGCCGGGCCGCTCCGATGGAGTAATGTCGTCCCAGCCTCAGGAGGCACCGATGCAGCTCCAGGCTCCCGGGCAGACCAGCCAGGAGGCGGGGACATCCTCTTTGAGCCTCCCGACACCCTGCACTGTAAATCGTGGGATAGGGAGAGATGGCTTGTGATGTGGTGAACGGGGTGGACGGGCTAGGTGGGATTTACTCTACTTTAGAGATCCCAAGCCCGAGAGCCCGTTTTCCTGATACTACCTCCGAGGCCATCTTGGAGTCTGGGGTCTTAGTCTGCCTGTGGTTGTGCATAGAGCTACCAGAGATCTTGTCTGCAAGATAATCAGTGTGGCTGGTCATGATGGCTTTGTGATGAAACTGGCTTTGAAAATAGTGTGGGCTTGTTACAGCAGCCAAAGGAATTCCATTTGGACGGAGGGGATGTGGTCATCTTTTTTAGGTATTGGATACGAGGTGATGCAATGTGGTTAATGGCATTACGTTTGGCCGTTGTGGAGTCTAGGAGACAGCCGCAGTAGGAGTTCCTGCAGGAGGGGGAGGGGCAGGGTGGGGGGTAGTAATGTATGGATTAGGGAGTTTAAAAGGTAAGTAAACACATAAATAAATAAAACGAATTTCGTTGCGTGCACTGCATCACCAAATACGATGCAGTGCGCGCAACAAAATTAGTTTTATTTATTTATATGTTTACTTACCTGTTAAACTCTGTAATCCATACATTACTACCCCCACCCTGCCACTCCCCCTCCCCACATCACCCCCCTGCAGGAACTCCTACTGCCGACCGTGGCTGGTAGGAGACCATGGATCAGGGCCATACCACCATCCAGGGGCAAGAGTACGAGGGTTGGAACAGATGATCTGAAGTCACTTTCTTGAAGAAACTATTGCAATTCATTAGAATGGAGAGAGTAGGTTCCAACCTCTCTACTTTTTTGGCAATCTCTTTCTTTCTGTATGTCATTGAGAGTAGTGTGTGCTATGTCATTGCCAAATCACCAAAACGTCGTCTTGTTGGGGTGGAGCTTCAGGTCTGGATAAGGTGCAGACACTATATGAGATGTTGGATTGGAAAAGACTTCAAAACCTGCCAATTGGATTATGAGCCTACAGAATAGCAGAACGAAGTGTCCCACAGTTAGCTTGAAAGGAAGACTTGTGGATGAGTGTGAGAATCCCAGAGGAGTTATGTTGTTGCATTCATATCAAGTGGTTGATTGATTTAATCATTCTCTGAAGAAAATAATCACACTCTCTTTTGTGTGGGGATCATGTATGCTGAGACTCTAATCAAATTTGAGTTCAAAGAGCCACAGACCCACAAGTAAAATTCAACAATTGAAAACCTGGAAAAAGGCACATAAATGAAAGTAAATTCAAACCACTTCTAAATAGAAGCTAAACCTGAAATGTAAAACCTAAAACTAAAAGCCTTGCAAACCACCCACAAATAAACATTTAAAATCTAACTAATACAAATTGTTTTCCCCTACAGAAATGAAACCACCTGACCCACATTAGAACAACTTCAACAGAAAACTAAAAATAGAGCTTCAGTTATAATCAACAACACATATGGAAGCATAAAATGCAAAACAATTGTTGCAATATTTTATGCACATTTACAAAGCAAAAGTAAAATGATTACAATGTACTTAAGTGTATCATTAAACTGAAAGAATGTGAGAAAGAGCAAGATATAGCGCCTCACAGAAAGGCAGACAATGATTCTTGAACATGGGTTGCATCTACAGCCAAAAAAGCATATCCGAGAATGTTCATTCAAAATGTGCAAAATACTACTTTAATGCATGTTATGGAAGGGCCACTATTAAAAATGATGTTGCTATTAATGCCAGAGTTATCCCTCAAATGTCACCGAAATTGAAGTAAGGCATATTCTTCAAGATTTAAAAGAGTTAAGCAATGGTTCCCAAGAGCCCACTGCTAAAGTTCTGCAAGATATTCTCCCCAGAGTACCTGAACACACTGCAGGTCAGCTACCAGCTCTGCCTACTTTAAAATGTTTACTAGCTCAAGCTAAGAGAGTCACTAGTGATACTCCTGCTGCCCCTAGACGATATGGAGACATCCACATTCCTAAACACTTGTCAACCACACATAAGGATTAACCATACCTCCTCCATGACATCCTAAATAATGACAAATGCCTTTTTATATTTGCTACAGCAGATAATTTATTAGTATTACACCAATGTCAAACATGGATGATGGACGGAACATTCAAAATGTGCCCTAAACCATTTCCACAGATATACATCATACACAGTGAATATCAAAACACTAATATACCCTTCTAAAATGCCTTGCTTCCTAATAAACAAAGTTGCTCTTACAACAAACTACTTGCCAACTTTAAAATTATAATGAACAGCTACTACCCACATACAATAATAATCAACTTTGAATAAACCATGATACCATCAATACTTTAAATTGTAGCCACACACAGCTGTTCAAGGCTGTTACTACTACTTAAATCAAAGAATTTTCTAACAATTTGCACTAAGTGTGGAATGTTCAACAGACAGACAGTTTGCATTTGAAATAAAAAAAAAACAATTGCACTAGCTTATGTATTTTTAATATGTTTTACTAAATGAAATAGCAAATGAATGACAACAATAAAAGGTTTATTAAAAAATAGAAAAAATCAATACTACAGAAAAAAACAAGTTTTAATTGAAAAAATCTGAATATTTCAAAATATATTTTCACATAAAATAGAAAATATTTTATTTGAAATCACAAATGAATTTTAAAATGTAATACTATAACTTATGCAGCAAATTTTACATTAACAATAATACTAACATAGTTTAAACATCTCCATCTTTTTCCCATATTAACCAAAAGTTCCTCTCCTACAAAAATATAAAATGTGTAAACATACATAATTCCTCTGTTTAATAGAAATTAAACATTTATACAATGGTGACTATACTGAAATGATATTATATAAAATTATAATTTAGAAAATATTATTTTTAAAGTATTAAAACAACACTAAAAATGATATTCTTATATTCAATAGTTTTACCCACAATATTTTTGACATCTCAATATTTTTGACACAATACTTTTGTTTCACAATATTTTGTATTTGATATTGTGCTCAAACACTGTTGAAAAAAATATAGAGCAGCATATTTCATGCAGTTTCATAATCCTCAACCTAAAAGGAGATTTCCTAACAGGTGAAAAGGGCATAAGTCTTTCTTTAAATAGCTGTACATTTGCCATGCCAGAGCGTGGGAGAGGCAATGCCAATGCAGGGGGTGCAAAAGACACACAATGCCCAAAACTGGTCCCTGCCACATGACATGTAGAACAAAGACAAATGGTGACCTATGGTAAGAACATTCACCGGCCAGACAATGGAGACACAGTAACACTTGCATTAATTCAGCAGTGCCAAAAAAGAAAACTAACTGACCTATACATTTTTTACATCAGCACACATCCTCCCAAGGCATCAAATATTACCCTGCATATACACTTTTTGTACACAAAAAAACAAACCACATTTTTTATTTTATCCAATGCTATCCCAGTCCTAAATGATGTTTTAAAATACATATATACCACAGAAACTGTTGTTTCTTGTACACATGACTAGTACTGATGTGGGCCTACTGACTAGAAGGCCCATTGGCAAATTAGACCACAGAGTAAAATAAACAAATATTACAATTTAACATTCATGGAGAAAATGTACTGAACTGTGCAAAATTGTTCCTTTACAAAAGAAGACAAATTTAAATATATAAATATAACTAAGCCCCTACTGAAGTTGCAGGCCACTCACCAAAATAAATTAGAAAATTTGAATAAAAGTACAAATAAATACTGGTGCATGTCCTCTAGTAAACAAACAACACTCTGCAGCAGACAATAGAGAAATCATTTCATCTCCAAATCAAAATGAAAAGTGAGCAGGAGATGAACAAGATACTGGGAGGAGTCGGCTGGAGAGGAACAGGAATTTGCTGTCTCTGGAGCACTTCCTTACTCTTGGGAATTTTTGTTTTAAAAAAGGCTTCTCGCACTGAAAAACAACTTAAACGGTTCATTGGACAAGAAAATCCACTTGAAAACCTCTTTTTTTTAGATGTAGCTGATTCTCGAGCACAAAATCCACTTGAGTGGTGTGATCGCGAGTGGCACTACTTTGACGCCATTGAGGCCGGAAGCCATGGGAGCGGGCGCAAAGTCTTGTGCACACTTGCTAGCGGCATGAGAATATAGTGGCGCTTACAGGTGAGCACCAAAGCAAATCTTGAGTGCGTGAATGGAAATAAAAACTCTCCTTCTCATCTGGAATGTGGAATGTGGAATCGAGGCCTGATTTTTGGGCTAAAATATCCAACATGGGGGTCATCTACATAGGATGAAGGTTTTGTGTTGCCATTTACTTTGTGGAACAAGACTCTGTCAATGGGTAAGAAGGTTGACCATTTTGCCATTGCTTTCAATTTAATATCAGACGTATTTGTTAAAGCTTCTAATTTGTAACAATGTATGTCATCTGATTTCAGAGATTTTTGTCTGTGAAAAATGTAGCTAATCTTTTACAGCCCTTGATTGAAGAAGTGTCAATGAGTACTTGGATATGTTATGTTGTAATAGCATTGAGGTCTTTTTTGGCTAGAATGGTTTAGGTGCTGGGGGTCTAAAGGCAAATAGACAGAGCAAGTAATTTTCGTCAATAAATTTGCTTTAGTTATCTAATGACTTTCCTTTGGTCGCTTCGTTCTTTAGAGTACCAACAGGCAGAACATTTCTCTCACTTCCCTTACTTTTTTGAGAGGTGCCATGCAGACACTAGGGTAGACACATGTTCAGGGTCGGACTGGCTACCAGGCGTTTTGGTGTGCTGCCAAGCTGGGGGCTGATTTCGTTGATGGGGAGCTGAGTGTGCTGAAAAACATGTATTTTGCTTTGTCTTTTTTCGAAGCACACGCACGTCCCCACCAACGAAATCAGCCCCCACCGCAGTGAAATTAGCCCCAGCTCGGCAGCACACCAAAATGCCTGGTAGCCAGTCTCTTCCTGCACATGTTCAGTTTTGCTCCGAGTGTTCATTTTAGATCTATTAAATACTCCCAGATTTTCTGGAGAAAGAAGTTAATATCTATTGTCCAAAAGACGTCTTCCTTGCGTGGACTCTGAGATTTCGTGTTGTCAGCGTTGATTTCAATTGAAATAAATATGTCATCTGACCATTCAACACTCATGGGCTTCTGGACTGAGGCTAAATTCGTATTTCCCACGATAAAGCTCAGCTTTCATGTATGGGATGGAAGGAGCGTTGGCAGAGGTAATTCACATTTAGGGTTTTTTATTAAGCGCTTGATGGTTCACTTTGCAATGTGAAGGGGAGGTTGACTATGATTATTCTGAATGACTTGAGAAGAATTGAAATGCTGCTGGTAAACATTGCCTGCCAATAGTGGCGTTGTAGATTACATTGAGTCTTGAAGAGTTTTAGAGAGGTAGCTGGACTATAAATTCAGACATTGGAAAGAAGGATAGAATTTAGTGGAGACATGGGGGGGGGTCGAAAACGCTGTTGTTGGGGAACTGGTCACCACTCTCCTCACCTATGCCAGACGCATTTGGGATCCTGGGGTCCTGACGCTGAAGGTCTCCCCCGCCGCCGCTTTCTGCAACATTGAGCGGCAGTGGAGGGTCGAGACCACAGCTCCCAGGCTCCCTAGCGCGAACCACGCCCACTGACGCCTAACCTCGCGCCCGGAGGCGCTTAAAGGACAGAGGCTCCCTCGGTGGAGCGGGGGCCGAAAACGCTGTTGTTGGGGAACTGGTCACCACTCTCCTCACCCGTGCCAGACACATTTGGGATCCTGGGGTCCTGACGCTGAAGGTCTCCCCCGCCGCCGCTTTCTGCAACATCGAGCGGCAGTGGAGGGTCGAGACCACAGCTCCCAAGCTCCCTAGCGCGAACCACGCCTACTGACGCCTAACTTCGCGGCCGGAGGCGCTTAAAGGACAGAGGCTCCCTCCGCGTCGCGGGACGCGCGCGGGCGAAGCCCGGGCCAAGGGCGGGCCCGTCTGAGCCCGTCCGAGACTGTACGTGGCTGGGCTGGGCCACGGACTTTGGGACGCTGCCTTTGGACATAATCACGAACAGTGAGTGTTTATATTTGGGCATTATTTTATAGGCGGGTTTATTAGTCAGAATAAAATGGCTAAATTATGATCGTCCAAAACACCCCCATTGTCTGGTCCCATAGATAATTATATGGTAAAAGTAGTCAGCAAAATGAATTCAGATCGTCGGTGTTCACTAAATCTGACTAGTCCCCCTCTTTTACCTACAAATGGGTCAGTCCTCCCATAGACCCTTGCTCTAGCTCTAGGGGGCATTCATGGTGTTGAGAGGGAAGCAGTTACAGACTTACCTGCTACTTCTCCTCCTATTGTGACGACACTGGATAACTCCCTGATACCTGCTCCACAACCGTCACAAACATCTACTCCGGAACCCTCGCCTGCACGAAGAACAGTGAGGGCTTGTAGAAAGCTATTGAGTAAACGGGGAGGGAACAGGAGAGTTAAGAAAGTATGTACTCCTTCTAAAAATATAGGGGTCAATCCTGATAATCCTGATACACCCAATGAGGCCGACATGCTTAAATTAAATAAAGACCAAATTGACTCTATGGTAAATATGCTTATTTCTAAAATGGAACTTATGATCAGACCCCTAGTAGATAGAGTGGAACAGGTTGCAAAAGAGGTTTCGAGATTAGGAGGCCTTTTATCATCCCACCTAGCTACATCACAGAATTCTAAAAATTCTAATATGAGCACCAGGGTGACCAAGGGCGCTGTGGCCTCCAGTAAAGGGGATGAAGACAAACTAGAACAGGTCTCAAAAGAGGTATCCAGATTGGGTGGTCTTTTATTTTCCCATTTATCCTTGCTTAAATCAGCTAAGAGTAGCAATATGGGAACCATTGAAAATAAGGGGGCTGCAACTTCTCGTAATGAAGGGCACATGCCGACACACATAGCGCCAGTTATAACTCCTGCTCAGCCTCCAAATAATCATGTTACTCATCCACTCATTGCGAGGGCCAGTATCCAACCTAACACTGCAGGATATAATAATAACCTGGGGCGACGGGAAGGGAGGCGAGGACCCCAAGTCAATCTTCCTCCAGATTGTGCACCGTACATAGTGGTACTAACTAACGTTCCTCTGGTGGACTCACGGCCAAATGATGCCCGGGGGGAAACGATTGACTCGCTAAACTATAAAGTTTTGGCTTGGCTGAGTAAATACTGTGGTTTTCCTGTTGCTTTCTCCAAAGATATAATATCATCACGTAGAGTGTGCTGGATTGGTGATTCAAGAAAATCGAGCGGAGGGGACTGTATTATTATAAACTTTAAGCACCCTCAGCATGTTGCCACCGTTTTGCTAAGGGCTGCTTCCTTACCAACCTCAGAAGATCTTATATGTGCTCGCCCTCTTGTGTTTTTCTATAATCACCTTAGTAACATCTCTAAATCACTAGTGGCTCAACCGAATTCACTACCATCTCTACCAAGGCAGGGCCTTGTGCCACGTGCTCAAAGTGGGTGTCAAGACTCGATGCCCTTGGATCCTTACTGTTATATTTTGTGTAGCCCCCACCTTCAAGTAGAACAAAGGTTACCATTGTCCAATCGGTTTTCTCCCTTAGCTTCATTGGAGGAAAATGATTGACTGTTAAAAAACTCCGGGACCTATGTACAATCTTGCAGAATTATGACCTGGAACATTGCTGGGATTAGGGCTAAGGTTGGGAATTAAATATGGATTAATTTTGTGAAATCCTTTGAGATCTTGGCATTCCAGGAGACCTGGGATTCTTCAAACAGCTTTTCCCTTGATGGTTATAGTCAATTTCAATTTCAATTTGTAATCTTTATTCGGTTCTTAAAAAGACACCATAAAAGCACAAAATGCAAAATACACACATAACAATTAAAAATCATCATAATTTTCCCATAAAAGATATCAATGTTAAAAAAGGAGGATTTCTGACATTCTAAATAGACACAGGGTTCCTAAGTTTAAATTAATCAGGGGCCGAATAAATATTAAGGACCAATTTCTCTAGTGTTCCTCAGTCTCATGGCCATTCTAATAAAGGTTACAATGCAAAAAAGAGTGTGGGCATCCTCCGCTTCCTTGAAAAACCTCAGGGCCAATCTGGCATGTTTAAACTTTAGGTCTTTCAGGATCCCCACCAGGAACTTCCGTCTAGGCATAGTATAAAATCGGCATAGTAAAATGAAGTGAAGGGTATCCTGCGGAGACCTGTGGTCGCAGCCGCAGGTACCCTTCTCTTCCACTGTGTGGGTGAACCCAGCCGGGACTGCAAGTAAATGGTGGAGCATGTTCAATCTAAAACGTGTCATAAAAAAGCGGTCCTGAGCATTGGACATGACCCTCAGATAAGGTTCCATACCATTCTTAACTGTCAATTCATTATAAGAATGGTTGGTTGGTTTATGATTTTCTTTTCCTGCCCTTGTTGTCTTCAGGTGGGCTGTGAAAAGTTTTTTTACCAAAGTCTTACTCTCGGGTGTTACAGAGTCTGGGTCTATGAAAAGGTTAGTACATTCAATTTCTTCTAAAGCTTTCTTGACATATTTCAGCCAGGGAATGGTTTGACCTTTATCTCTTTTCAGGCAGTCCTCTATAATTTGTCTTGTTAACGACGCTTCAGGGTTGGACCATATTTTAACCCATGCCAGAAGAGGTTTAATTTTAATCCTATCTTCTATGAAGGGTTCTCCTACTTCTTCGTGGATGATATGGGCCGATACACTCTGTGGGACTTTCAAAATTCTCCTTAGGAATTTGTTCTCTTCCGTCTGGATCTGCTGTACTTTATTGTCCAGGAAGCCCCACACTTCTGCACCGTAGGAGACTTTCGCACAGCAAATTGCCCTATACAGATTTAATATTTGTTCCGGCGACCATTTACCTAGTCTTTGCCCATACCCCATTATGGCGCCTATTGAGGCTGCCAGTTTCAAGGAGTGCTTTTCTACCAGTGGTTTGAAGGTGAGATGGTAATCAAATAATACCCCCAGGTATGAGAAGGTCTTAACCTGATCTATAATATGGGGCCCAATATGATAGGAAAAAGACCCTTTTGATGGTTGCCCCACTGACATGATGTAAGATTTTTCCAGGTTAGTTGCCAAGTCCAATTTCTCCATGAACACAACGAACCCATCAATCAGTTTTTGCAGACCTAAGGGGGTTCTTGCAAGTAGGACCGCGTCATCGGCGTAGAGTAGTACGGGTACAGCACGATGACCGATTTGGGGTGAGTCCACCTTAAGTTTCAGTAGGTCTTTTTCCAAAGAATTAATGTAAATGGAGAAAAGGAAGGGCGCAAGAATGCACCCCTGCCTTACTCCACTTGAACAGGTGAAGGGATCGGTCTTTTTACCCTCCTGATTATATCTCACACTTGCAGTGGTGTTCCAGTGGAGGTTTTGCAGGGTGTTGACTAGCGGTTGGTCCACTCCTAATTCTAATAGCATGGCCCAAAGCTTTCTCCTGTTTACACGATCGAAGGCCGCAGAAAGGTCCATAAACCCCATATAAATGTTTCCCTTCCCGGTGATGGTATATTTGGCTATCAGGAGGTACAGATTTAAACATTGGTCAGTAGTTGATCTACCTTGCCTGAAGCCGTATTGTATGTCCGAGAGGATTTGATGCTCCTCGGCCCAATCTTGCAATCGCTGTAAGATGACTCGCCCAAGTACCTTTGCTGTAACATCTATAAGCGAGATGGGTCGGTAACATTGGGGGTCATCACGGTTCCCTTTCTTATAGATTGGGACTATGGTCGCCGTTGACCAGGACCGAGGCAGTCCTGCCACCACTGCCTCGTTTAGCACCCTGGTAAGTACCGGCGACCACAGGTCAGGTTTGCTCAAGAATAGGTCTGGTGGGATTCCATCCGGCCCCGGGGCCTTGTTTTTAGTAAGCCCAGTTATTCCCTTTTCGACTTCTTTCAGGGAAAAGTCCATCTTGGCCGGTTGATGGTCCCTAGGCGCATCCTCAATTATTTGGTGACTTGAGTGATTATATAGGCTCTGGAAGTGAGTCTGCCATTGTTCCGGCAGGATGATATTCATAATTTTTGGTACCCCTTGATCCTGGAAACATGGGGAGTTAATCACTTTCCAGAAGCTTGCAGAGTCTTTCCTTTCCGCAGCGTCCCTCAGGTTCTCCCAGGCCTGGTTTTGTAAACTTTGTTTGCGTTTCAGCAGGGCTTTTTTGTATTCGGCTCTGTCTTTGGCCACCATGATCTTATCCTTTGGTTTAGAATGGAGACTGTCCTTCAGTTTTTTGAGCGCCTTAGTGCAGCTTGAGTCAAACCAACGGGGATTAAAAGACATATTGTTGTTGTTGGGCCCAGTACATTTTAAGGAATTATTTACATGATACGCTATTTCTTCGAATGCCCTGACCACCTGGGCACCACCTACACTTGGGTCCAAGCATTTGTTGATTGCAACTGAGGCCTCTATTAATAATTTTTTATAGAATCTATCCCCATCGATTTTGGCCCATTTGATTCTTCTCCCCTGGTCCACTGCGTTTTCCACAATGTCAGATCTCTTTGATGGAATATTAAAATCGAGGCCTTCTATTGTAATAATGACCGGGTTATGATCACTAAAACTACTGGCTTCGATAATGGTTTTACTAATATTTCTTTTTAAAATAGGGGAGACTAAAGTAAAGTCAATATAAGAGTGACAACCTCTTCCTTTAAATATTGGGGTCAATTCTCCTTTTTCTCCCAGTGCCACAAGGTCTAGGGTATGGGTTAGATTGTACCTTTTCGTTAATCTCTCTAGATCCCAACCCTCTTTTGAGTGTTCAAAATGTGGCCCTTTCATTATGGTGCATCTTGACCAGTCTTTATTAAAAGGTTTCAGTTTATCACATAAGTGGCA
The DNA here is from genome assembly GCF_964261635.1 of Lissotriton helveticus. Lineage (NCBI taxonomy): Eukaryota > Metazoa > Chordata > Amphibia > Caudata > Salamandridae > Lissotriton > Lissotriton helveticus. The sequence goes on from NC_136069.1 coordinate 648,680,712, forward strand.
ATTAAAATCTCCCGTTAATATTAAATTTGGTTTATTTGGTGTCTTACTTAAGGAGTTCAGTTTTCCCAGGCATTCTTCTAGTTCGGATACCGCAATACCCTTCTCCGTCAATGCAGGGGCATTATACCAATTAAGTAGGAAAAAGGTTAGTCTTGATGAGGCAAACCTTAAGATTTGAAGGTTATGTGATGGCCATTTAATGTTTGACGAGGTGCCCTTAATATTTAAATTGACATATATGGCGAGACCCCCACTAGCTCTCCCTACGGTTACTTTTTTAGCTGGTACTGAAAAGCTTTTATAACCTTCCAAGCTGTAGTCATTTAATCCAGTGGCCCAAGTTTCTTGCAGGCAAATAATATGGAACTGGCTGATGTAATTAAGCCATTCCTGCGATTCAAATTTTGCCGCTAATCCTGCAATATTCCAGGATACAGATAATAATTTTGCTTCAGTAGATTCCTTTGGGGTTCTTTCGGGAGCTCCCAAGTGAGGGATAGTGTGTTTTCCCGCTTTCATTGAGGTGCCAAAGTTAGATTGTATGCTGCTTTGAACAGCTACTTTGCTAAGGGCAACTGATCTACTCTGTTTATTGATTGTCTCATGTACCGGGGGGTCCATCCACCCTTCTCTTCCCCGCCTTGTATTCGGTAGTTTACTACTATCCCTTTTACCGAGCACAAGGTCTAGACCATTGCCTGCCCTCTTATTATTTCCTGTTGACAATGTGCTAACCTCATTCTCCCTTACACTCGTGGGGGATTGATTGTCCCCTCCTTGTCAATCCACCCCTTCAAGTGTACTGAACCTATTCCAATGTGCGTACTGCATCAGGGAATGGTCATAATTTGACGTGACGATGCTTGGTCTCTGCCATTGGGATGGTCTTTGTTGATAGCCCATATGGGGTATACCGTTTGGTGGTGGTCTATTGCTCTGCCTGGGTCTTTGAGACGAAAAAGGATAAAAATATGATAAATGTACTGGATGTATTTGTGAGCGGGTATAGCTCGGTGGGGCGTTACAAATAAAATTTACAGCTGCCATATCTCTGAAATTTACCGTGATAATGTCCCCTGCTATGGTCTTGGTGCCTTTGCCGATCCACTCCCCCCTCCTTACAAATAGGATTTCTCCCCAGATATTCGGAGGGAGGGGTCTATGAGTTTGTAACCATTGTGCACATTTATTTTTCAAATCTTCTTGTGATTCTCGTTGATCCTCTCTTAACGGCGGGACTCCAGTTAAAACGACTACAAAGGGCGATGCCTCAGGTGGAAGGTTAATAGTCCTGAAGCGGGTAGCTGTTTTATTTTCTTTATTACTTGTTGTGGAAGAAATCAGGTTAATCTTAGTGTTCGCTTTGGGGTCTAGCGACTGAGCTCCTTCCAGTATTTGTGGTGATCCCAGAGGTAATGTGTTATTCCCAATGGTTGTTTGGTTGTTGCTTTTACCTATAGTCGACGTAGTGGCAACCTTTAGAGTGTCTTTGGTACCTTTTTGTGTAGCTCTATTAGGATTGTTTACTGCTACATCCAATATTGTGGGGGCCTTATCTTTGGTTAAACTTTTGGATACAACGACATTCTGTTTTGTTGAACCACTTTCTTGCGCTTGGGCCGATTTTAAGCCATTCCCCCTATTATTTACTATTGATGTCAATCTATCTATTTTGGCTATAAGGGGTTTTAACAACACAGTGATAGAATGCTCGAGGTCCGTTTTAAGGTCAGACACCATGTAGGTAATCCAACAGGGGATTCCCGGTGTTGATGGGTTTATGGGGGTTACTAGGTTGTGGTTTTTTGTTTTTAATGAGCCTTTTTTCCCCCCACATTTAGGGCCTTCCTTATTAAAAGATTTCTTTGTACTTTGAAAGTTATTTTTTTGATTATTTGTTCGTACACCGGATCTGTCACTACTAATATCAACTGGCGCCTGAGCGCAGGGGAGGTCAACGAACGACGAAGGTGAAATTGGCAAACTAGTATCAAATTCCTCCACCAAGTCTTGTGATGCCTCAGTTAGATTGATATGTGATTCCTGTGTATCCTGAGTGATTGTTACAGGAGGTAGGGACATTCTTCTTTCTGTGTTGGCGATGGCGTTAGATACCGCCCCAATGGTTTGCTTAAGCATTATATCAATGGCGGTTAGAGTTGGTAGAGGCGGGGGGGGTCTTTTTTAGCTTTTGCACTTGCTCTTGTGCTGGATCTTAGGGTGGGCATCTTGGACTTATGAGTATTTTTCCTCATAGTCTACAGCCAGAGTCAGCGATATAATCAAATAGTGCAGAATAATGTTTGATAATAATAGGCAATACTAAACCTTGGGGGGGTGGCCCGACCCGGCCTATTCCGGCCTCTGAGGGCCACAGAGGGCCCGCCCTTTGCCCGGGCTTCGCTCCGGGCGTCCCACTCGCGTCCCGCTGAGCGGTGTTATACTGCTCTTAAATAGGGCGTTGCGGCTGGGGGCGTGTCTTGCTGTGGGCGCGGCCGTGCACACCTGTGCAACGCGGGGACTCCTGGTCTATGGAGTCCCTGCACCACGCGCCCACAGTCGCCTCCCGCTGTTCTCTCCTCCTCCCGGGTGTTGTTCTCTGCCGCTCCTGCTGCCTCGACCCCACACCAGTCGCCGCGCAGCGGCACCCGCGAAGCGGGTGCTGCAAGTTGTAAAGTGGCGAGCTGGTGGTCAGTCCCTCCTGGGACACAGGGAGGCTGCAGGGCTAAATGGCGGTTCCCCGCTCCACTCCTTTCGCTGATGGCGGTGTCCGGTAAAGCGTCCTGGTGAGATTCTTTGTGCAATTGAGTCCCGCTGCCCTCTGGGCGTGTTTACTTTTAACCCGGTTTGGCCGGCTGGGGGCGTGTCTTGCTGTGGGCGTGGCCGTGCACACCTGTGCAACGCGGGGACTCCTGGTCTATGGAGTCCCTGCACCACGCACCCACAGTCGCCTCCCGCTGTTCTCTCCTCCTCCCGGGTGTTGTTCTCTGCCGCTCCTGCTGCCTCGACCCCACACCAGTCGCCGCGCAGCGGCACCCGCGAAGCGGGTGCTGCAAGTTGTAAAGTGGCGAGCTGGTGGTCAGTCCCTCCTGGGACACAGGGAGGCTGCAGGGCTAAATGGCGGTTCCCCGCTCCACTCCTTTCGCTGATGGCGGTGTCCGGTAAAGCGTCCTGGTGAGATTCTTTGTGCAATTGAGTCCCGCTGCCCTCTGGGCGTGTTTACTTTTAACCCGGTTTGGCCGGCTGGGGGCGTGTCTTGCTGTGGGCGCGGCCGTGCACACCTGTGCAACGCGGGGACTCCTGGTCTATGGAGTCCCTGCACCACGCGCCCACAGTCGCCTCCCGCTGTTCTCTCCTCCTCCCGGGTGTTGTTCTCTGCCGCTCCTGCTGCCTCGACCCCACACCAGTCGCCGCGCAGCGGCACCCGCGAAGCGGGTGCTGCAAGTTGTAAAGTGGCGAGCTGGTGGTCAGTCCCTCCTGGGACACAGGGAGGCTGCAGGGCTAAATGGCGGTTCCCCGCTCCACTCCTTTCGCTGATGGCGGTGTCCGGTAAAGCGTCCTGGTGAGATTCTTTGTGCAATTGAGTCCCGCTGCCCTCTGGGCGTGTTTACTTTTAACCCGGTTTGGCCGGCTGGGGGCGTGTCTTGCTGTGGGCGCGGCCGTGCACACCTGTGCAACGCGGGGACTCCTGGTCTATGGAGTCCCTGCACCACGCGCCCACAGTCGCCTCCCGCTGTTCTCTCCTCCTCCCGGGTGTTGTTCTCTGCCGCTCCTGCTGCCTCGACCCCACACCAGTCGCCGCGCAGCGGCACCCGCGAAGCGGGTGCTGCAAGTTGTAAAGTGGCGAGCTGGTGGTCAGTCCCTCCTGGGACACAGGGAGGCTGCAGGGCTAAATGGCGGTTCCCCGCTCCACTCCTTTCGCTGATGGCGGTGTCCGGTAAAGCGTCCTGGTGGGATTCTTTGTGCAATTGAGTCCCCTGTAATCAAATCCTGAATCTATCCAGGAACTGGGGCTATTTCTTTGTTGTTAATGTCATTTCAAGGCCATTAAAGCCCGAGTGGTTATAGTCATTTTTGTATTCCAGCCACAAGTAGTGTGGCAGGTAGACCAAAAGGAGGATTAGTAAGCCTGTTTAAACTTGACCTAAAAGGAGTGTTAACCCAGCTTGATTCAGGTTGTCAAAACTGTTTAATTGTTGAAATGAATTCCCCTGACACCCACGGATTTTGTTTATTAATTTTTACAATTCCAATGAAAATGAAAGTACCAGTTATAATTTGGATCAATTGGATACATTTTTGTCAGTCTACAGAACCAAAGTAAATTGCTTTGAGATAATTCTTTTAGGTGACTTCAATATCCACCCCTGTAACCAGCCATGTGCCAATATACTAGAAGATGGGCCACGATACTCCATGGTTACCAAGCTTTCTTGGCAGCATGGAATTTGTATGAATCAAGTTGCGGGGAGGGGGATAAGAAGACTCCTACATTTAAAGGAACTGGTGACGGCACAATTATTGACTATGTTTTTATGTCTTTTTATATATTAGGTAAAGTGTTAAGGTACAATACAGTGGTGTCGGTCTTAAGTGACCACAACCCGGTGTTAGTAGAGGTATTGTCCAAGGATTTTTTAACTTTGAACCTAGTGTCTCACAAGGGTGGCCAAAATGTGATCGTGAAAGATCAAGGAGGCGGATTAAAATGGTCGAGCGTAATTCCCGAAGTGGTATTACAGGATGTTTTGGACAGGGTGGAGGATGATGTAGCTATTTGTTTAGACATACAGGCTTTGTGTACACAAGTAGTCATCTCCTTTGATAATATATGTAAACAGATCAATCAGAGCTTAACTATGGAGAAGAGACCCTCCAGACACTTTGAAAAGAGATGGTTTGATCACTCATGTTCTAGGGCACATGTGGATTTACTTGAAGCCCTCAAGGCTAGCCCAAAAGATCGTGCCCAAATAGCCAAGCTAAGATCAGCATATAAAAAAGCTATTCAGACCAGGAAGAACGAGTTAAAAGAAAAGGCCTGGTCACAGCTACTTGATCCAGACACTTTAAAAAATAGCGCCCAGTTCTGGAAAGTAGTAAACCAGCCACTTTTCTCAAATGAGGAGAACCATTCCCTCGAGTCCAACATTCCTGACGATGCCTGGATAAAACACTTTGGGAATATATACTCTAGTACTTCCTCTGAGGATCTATTAAATTGTACTCCTTATAGTATGGAGGGCCCATGTGTTACCTTTGAGGCCCAAGAAGTTGAAACTGCGATAAATCAGACCCTGAAAAACAAGGCACCTGGCCCGGATGGGGTCCCTGCCTACATTTTCAAATGTGCCCCAAAATTTTGGTCAAAGGTTTTGTGTAAGGTTTTTAATGCATTGAACCATAACAACATCCCAGCATCTTGAAAAGAATATATTATCATCCCAGTTTTTAAAAAGGGAGATAGGGTAGACCCAGCTTGTTATAGACCGATCTCCATAATAGATTCATCGGTTAAAATCCTGGGACGGGTCATCTTGCACAAATTACAAGACTGGCTTGATGACAGAGGGATACTGTCAAATGTGCAATATGGATTTAGATCCAAAAGGAGCACCTTGGATCAGTGCCTTAATTTACAACTGCTGGTGGATAAATATACTAAGGCCAAGGATGGGTCAATGTACCTGGGGTTCATGGACCTTTCCTCGGCCTTTGACCTTGTCAAAGGCCGAGGAAGGCTTTGGCAGATTCTAATTAATTTGGGCCTTGATTATACCCTGGTTAACCTTTTGGCGGACCTACATTCCGGCCTCTTGGCCTCTGTCAGGGTGAACGCTGAGGGGCGGTGTTCCAAACATTTTAAATCAGAAAGGGGGGTCAGGCAGGGGTGCATTATGGCCCCCCTCCTGTTTACAATCTATATAAACGCCCTGGAACCGGTACTTAGGGATGCCACACATGATACACCGCGTATAGGGGAACTTGATATACCGGTACTCCTATACGCGGATGATGCGGTCCTTCTGTCACGGACAGGGGTCGGGCTACAACGTCTGTTAGATGCTTTTGGGCATTTTATGAATTCTTTGGACCTTAAAATAAATGTAAAGAAATTGCATATTATGATCATGGGGAAGGGTTCAAGAAAGAAAAAGTCAAAGGCTTTTCTTCGTGGTGAGGAGGAACTTAGCAGAGTCCCCACATTCCCGTATTTAGGAATTATTTTCGAAGAAAAGGGTAACTGGGGACCGCAGATTAAAAATAAAAATTGTGCATTTGCCAGAACCTCCTCAGCAATCATGGGTTTTAGAAAAAAATTGGGGGCTAGGTCTATAACAGCTCTGCTGAACATCTATAAAGCTAAGTGCTTTACGGTAGCCACATATGGCTGCTCACTATGGGGATATAGTGTTATAGACTGTCTCCAAGTCACTGAAAAAAATTCATGAAATTGGTTTTATCAGTGCCACAGTCCACTCCCTCATATTCGATTCATTCAGAGCTAGGGGCAGGTTTTATTATGGCCACGTTAAGAGTGGCCCCCTTAACATTTTGGTTGAAAACCTGGTTGAATGATGAACTTTCCTTGAATCATCTTATTCTTAAAGATTGCCTCTTACTAGATAACGTAAATAAAATCCAGTGGTTGTCTTACGTTAAACAGTGTTTTTACAAACTTGGGAGACCGGAGCTCTTTACCTCACCAGAAAAAATAACCCGTAAGGACATTGCTCAAATTAAGGAGGCTATGTTACAGAGGTTATCTTTAGACAGAGAGGAAATTGAGCTAAGAAAATCCATGGTAAGGGCCAATTTTATTGTCGCAAATCCCCCTGGACTTGAACTTTACCTTATTTTAGTTAACCATTCTTATCACAGATTTCTTTTAACCCGTTTTCGCCTCAATATTATTCATTTGATCTTAGGTCATTTTCCAGATTGGTGCACCCCTGAACAGGCACTGCCGTGCACCTGCGATAATTTCTCAAAGCAGGACACAATGCACTTCTTGATGTTTTGTGGTCATTACACGGCAGTAAGGAGAAAGTTTCTTGTTCCCATCCTAAAGGAGGCAGAATTCTTTCAAGTTAAGCCCGCTCTCCTATACCTGCAATTATTAAATAACCCTAGGGATATTTATTATGTGGCCAGTTTTTTGGTGGGTGCTGTATGGCTTAGGAAGAGGAAAATGTTATATTGTGACTAACTGTATTCATATGAAGCTGGACATTTGTATTGTAAATATTATTTTAATTGGGAAATGTTATAAGGAGGTAAATTACTTGTGATGTGTTTTAAATTAGTAATTTTTTAATGTGTATGTATTGTATATATAATGTATATAAAATGTGTCACCGTCTTTTTATGATATTGAATTATCGAAATAAAGTATTTTGACTGACTGACTGACTAGTGGAGACATGACCAAGACATTGTAAATTTATTTTTTTATATGATTGCAATGCCTTCATCTTTTTTCCATCCATGTTTAGGTAGGTAATGGATAAGCCGTTAAGAAGAAGTGGGTGCATTTGCATTGCCTGACTGGACATCTGCCCATATATCCACAGGTAGGGTGAAACATATATCTATTCACAGGTCCATGTAAAAAAATTGGAAAGGAGTGAAGTAGGAACACGAGAGCAGTAGGCACAAAGTCAAAAGATATGTTGAATGAGGTCTCGAGATGGGTTTGGTTTTTAGAGAGTTAATGGTTTTGCCTTGGATCTGATAAGGAATGACGATGTGAATGTCTGTTGAAAGCCGCAACATAAGAATTAATATGCAAGCTGCGTGTGATATTCACAGTCTGACATCCCTCCACAAAGAGACTACTTTGTATATTTTTTCTTCTATAGGTCTTACTTTTTAACTGTTGCCATGAAAATCCATATGTTTCATGAGTTTTGAGCCTTTCACCGTCCTTTAGACACATTTGTCAAAGTAAAAACCTAACACAAATCCAAACCACAAGTCACACCAAATGCAGTGTTCAGAACCTCACAATAGTTATACCAATGGATAAAAGGATTTAAGAAAACCATATATTTAAACACAAACAAATATCAAAGCAAAGGAATCATGCTGTGTCCAAAGTGATGCCATCAATGACGTCATTGCTAATGTGAAATGTAATGTTCTCGTAAATGCATTCATGATGTCAATTATGCTGTCATTGGTCTCATCGTGGGAGAAGCTATTAGCAGTGCACGTGCGGTGCAAATTATGGTTTGTGTGGTGGGACGAGACTGATTGTTTTCTAAGATTATATATGTTAAAGGTTTATGAGCAGAAGAAACCATCTGTATATATAACATGTGGCCTCCTTTGATGTACGTAGATTATGTTTATCACACTGAGGGAAGCCATAATGTTTATGCGAGCACTCTAACTTCAGGACGGGTGTGTGGACGTACACTATGTACCACAAACTATGCATTCTTTATTTCCTATCTGAAACCCTAAAAAGTCAATTGCTTGCAAGAAAGACTGTTTCCAAGGATGTTACAATAAAAAAAAAGTAGGTGTTCTGATAATGAGAAAGGGAGTGAAAGATAAACGGTATCTGCTATGGAATGATTTTAAAATTGAACGAGGAAATTGGTAAATTGAACTGAGAGAAATTATTCAGTGTCTTTTCGAAGGTTATTGTGCGTGCTTCTCAATTATAAAAGTAGAAAAATGTTCTAGAGCAGGCTAAGCTACTTTTCAAAACTATAAGCAGCGAAACAGAGCATTCCTGAGCCTATTGTGCAACAAATCATTAAACACAGATACATCAATCCTTTGAGAGAGCGCAAATTAAGAAAAACTGTAGAAGTGCACCATATTTACGAGCACGTCATATTAGTCTAGTAAACATGTTATAAGAGTGTCGATTTAATAGAGTGAAAATACATAAGAGTGTTTAACTAAATGTAGATTGCATATACCTGTGTGAGAACTAATGTAGAATTGTGTAGAAATACTAAGATGATGTTGGAATCCTACGTTATGTGGATGTGGAAGGGGAAAATGTAATTCTGCTAAACGTAGAAATGTGTAGGCCACATGGCAGTTCACATAGAGTACAAGATGCTGTTACACTTTCTTGTGAGATAGTGGATTCCAATGTTATTGTACTTCAAAGTAGTATTGATCATGGAACTAAAATATATTTTTTATAGAAGTGTTTCCATATAATCCGTGTGTGTGAAATGTTAGAATACTGTTTAGACAAATAAGTTAAATATTTTACAGAGTGCATAGGCTTGTTTCATGTAATTCTAATAGGCCTGAATAGACAAAGTCATTTCTTTTGATCTGCATGTGCTCGTTGGAGAAAGGTCGTGTAAACACAAACTGTAGAGCCTGTTCGAATGGTTTACGACCTCAAGATATGGTGGAGGCCGGAATTTGGGGCCCACAGAGAAAGTGTCTTTTGCAGGTGCGAGGGGGTTTAATCAGGAAAGTGATGAATAGACTTTTGTTCAAGAGAGCCTGGTACAGGCCTGGAGGAGTCTTCAGGAATTTCCTGGGGGTACCGTGTTGCCGGAGAGGAGCCTGGGAAGCAAGGTCAACGCTAACGATGGGTCTAGAAGGAGTACCAGCATGGAAATTGCCGCCGGAACCAACACCACGTGAGGGGCGTCTCTAGGGGCGTCTCTATTGGGAATGTGATTTTGTATTAGGGACAGCACCCCTGGGTGGAGTTAAGGCAGATGATCTGAGGAACTTAAGAGAGCGGATGGGTAGGCAGATAGAGACCTGCGAGACATCGTTTTGCAACAGAGACTTTGGAAGTCACCACTGCTGACACCTTTTTAGGTTAAGATCTTGCTAAGTAGGGATGTCACTTAGTCTAGTGTAGGGACAGTCTAATCTGAATTCTTTCCTTTCTGTAAATGACTCATAAGCTACAGCTTGTGTTTATCCTCGTAACTTTGATAATTCTTGAGTTTATTTTGGTGATATTCTTCTGCCGATTAAGAGCATTCAGAAAATTCATGTTTGTATTGATACCCATATACCTTTTAAATCTTATTTTGAGATGTTTGTATCTCCAGTTAAGTTTGGCTTTGTAATAAACTTTTTAAACTTTTAAGCTTCAGTGGTTCTTTAGAGTGGTGTAAGTCATTAACTGACTAACCTAGTAGTGGATTGCCTTTTACTCAATGACAGGTACCAACGGTTCAGTCGACCTGAGTAGGGATCTAGATTTATAACTATAGACCAGAAATCCTGCGTTAACAGTTGGTAGCAGAGTGAGGATGGTTACCTTCTTGAGGAAGGTGATCTAGACTAGGTTAGTTTACCCCAAGGTCCCTAGAGCTCGAGAGGTGGCCTGCCGAAGAAGGCACTGACGGAGAGAGAGAAAAGCAGCAGTATCGGACAAGAGTGAGTATAACAAGGGTCATGCGTGGACAGATTGCGGTGTTTTGTGTTGTATTTGTATTGTAATGTCATGCGGAGTTGAATGCCTGTAGTGTGAGTGTGAGAAGGTTGTGAGCGCGCGCAACCTGGTAAAATCTTACGTTCGGGATAGAGCTTAAGTGGTTCGGGTGTATCGAACATCCAGAGTAGTTGTCGACCAGAGTAAGGAGGTCATGAGGTACCCATGAGGTACCATTGACCGCCGCAGGACCGAGATAGGGGGAATGCAAGAGTGCGTGTGTGGGTAACGGACGCAGGTCGAAAGTTACCGTGTGCAAGTAACCTATCAGAGAAGGCGATTGTCTGGACGTACAAGAAAAGACATTTCGTCGGTTAAGGTGACAATTACAGTTAGACTGTGGACGTACAGTCAAGAAAAGTGATCGCTTGGTCGGAAGTAATCATTTTTCAGAGTATGAATGGGACGCATGCATGACCGCGGAGTCGAGCTGAAAAAGGAGGGGAACAGCTGCGAAGGGGGACGAGTGACGTCAGCGAGAGCCGCGCTGTGATAGGGCGGTCGGTGTGAAGCCGCGCTGGGACGAGTGACGTCAGCTAGAGCCGCGCTGAGATAGGCCGGTTAGTGAGAAGCCACGCCGTGATAGGGCGGTTGGTGTGACGTCAGTGAAAAGCCGCGCTGTGATAGGGCAGTTAGCGAGAACCGCGCTGAGATTGGTGGATTGTCATCAGGAAGTAAACAAACACGGAGAAAATAGAAATTCGTAGATTGTGAACATGAAGTGTTTTAAATGTTTGAGAGGGATATTTAAGAGAAAAAGAAGAGAATCTTATTACGGGGAAGAGGCACCGCCAGAGGGTACACCAGCTCACAATATGGCAATGAATGTTGGGTTGCACACCCTACTGTGGCTCGAAAGTTGGAGTAAGATTACAGAAGGGAACGAGGAACTGACTTTTCCAAAATACGGAATGTTTAGACTAGAAGTGTTACATCAGCTGAAAGCAGTTATGTCCTCATTGAGACCTTTGCCTAGACCAACACAGTTTGAGGCCCTTAATGCGTGGATTAGGGCGGCGCACGACAGGAACCAGAACAGACGCCAAGAAAGGGTACGGCGATCAGTAAAGGCAGTGCAAGATGCTAAATGGGATGAGGAAGCCAAGAAGTGGAGGGTACAAGTGATTGAGGTAGACAAGTTGTACCCCATGAGAGAGGTTACAGGTGGAAAGAAACCCATGGAAGAGGATGATGAGAGCGAGTCGGAGGACGGCCTCATAAATAGGTTGCTGATAGATAGACCGCCTCCGGACAATAGGGAGGCAGAAGGTACGGGGCTCCCAAAGGAAGACAGGGTTGGCATAGAAGGGTATAGGCCACTCCCTTTAGCGGATTGGGTACCTAACAAAGATGAAGGGACACTTCAACATAGTCCTGTACAGAGAGTAGTCGGAAGGTTTGTGGTGCAGAAGACGCCAGCAACAGAGAGGGCTGAGTCTCATGGATTGCCAGAGGCTCTTCAAGTACCTGTTACCATAGGTCCTAAACGGTCGATTTATAGCCCAGAGAAAGGGAGAGAGGAAGAACAGGTACAGCTAGACAGAGAAAGAGTTGAGATGGAAAGAAGGAATACACGACCAATGCCTGGAGGCAATTGCCAGGACCAGTAACTTGGAGCACCCCATTGGATTCAGCAGTGGGTCCCGTAGTAGAACAGGGGGTCAGAGAGGACCGATGGACCTGAGGGGACCACGGCCGAAATCCTACAAAGAGTTGAGGGCTGATTTGAGGGAATGGGATGAGTCCCCAGAAGTACCGAGCAACAGGCCAAGAGCAGAAGCAGAATGGGGAAGTCGAGGCAATGGAACATTGTCTCACTGTGGGGCTAGCGCAAGCAGTCAGGAGTGGGACGGTAAAAGTCAGGAGAGTAGAGGAGTTATACGTCATATTGACGATGGAAATGGGCAGGAGCAAAGTGAGAGAAGTACAGGATGTGGAGAGATGTCTCGTCTCATTCAAAGTGAGGGAGACCGAAGGACACAGGAATACAGGGATAGGTTTAGGTGCACTCACCATGCACCTAATGATAACGTACAGCATTGGAGTCGTGGGAGCATAGGGAACAGCGAAGGATCTTGCCATTGATCCAGCGGGCTATAGAAAATATATCATAAACTACGCTACCCAACTTCATAACCTATAAACAAAATTTCTATATTATATACGGACCCATCTATGAACTTGATATATTTTGGGCCTACTGAATCAGGTGGTCAAAATAAATCTATATATACATTATTTACAAACTATAAACATTTTATACATTTGCAGAAAGAATATTGTCATTAGAATAAAACCCAATCATTTAAATGACCACTATAGGCGACGTGATCTAGCTAAAGGTAACCTATACTTCTAAATAACCAAGACCAGCTTGTTTGTCAAAAGTAAGATTTTATTTTCTAAATTATGGTATATATGTTGTAAGTCTTATAAATGAAATTTATTTGCAATAAAGCAAGCATGATGGTAAGAAATAAGAAAAATACAATTTAAGCAATTGAATTAACTTCAAAGAATTATATAAAGTTTAGCATTTCTAAAACATATTTTCCTAACTGAGCTAAATAGACAGAAATTAAAGTAAAGATCTTTGAGGATTCTTACGTGCTCCACGCAAAGTCCAGCAGCACATCACCCTCATCAGAAAGTCAGAAAGCAGCAGCCAGCCCAACCCTAAGGGCATGACTTTTTATACCTTTCTACGCTAACTAAACTAGCAAAGGAAAGTTTTCAGAAATACTCGACGTCCCATTGGCTGAGAGTGACAAGTGACATGTCACCCAATTCTTAAAAAGTTCCACAAAATCATGTCTTACAAAGACCATTGTCTCTTCCACGTGAAGCCAGAGGCTTCCTGCGATTGCAACTTTGTTTTAAGTCATCCTCGCAGCTTCCATAGTCTTACAGTGCAACTTCCGCGGATGCCAAGTTAAGGACTGACAAAAAGTTCACTTTCGACCTTGGCCATGTCCGACAGAATGATGTCAGCTCATCAGTTTTTGCTTTGTGAATGCAGCTTCAATAAACGTTTTAATTCAGAATGGGCGTCTCGTGACTTTCTGCAGAATTATAGATCAGCTTTTATTTTGCGGCTCAAATAGCTAGGCCTCAAAAGCAGGCAACTTATGATTTCTAGTATAAAACAAACACAAGAAAAGTATTAATGTAAGAAATAAAGTATATTCTGTATCCACCCCATGGTTTACTAAATAATTAGCCCACCCGATTAATCAAAATGTTACCTAGCCATTGCAAACAAATAAAGCAGCGTTTATATTTACCAGTCTCCGTTTTTCTATGAGACCCATATGCACCTAGAATAGTAGAAATGACATCACACAGACAAGAAAAAGCAAAACAAGCACATGCTTATTTTAAATATGCAGCAGTTAGTAATGACAAAAACGAAAACAATAAATTATTTTATTATTTTGCACGAACAAAAAGATGCAACATTTATGCACGTTTATGAGCACACATGTTAGTCCCCCCACGTGTAAAGTTTAATCTAGGTTGTATTAGCACGACATATCACAAATCATTAATAATTTTATTCATGTTATGGAAATGTGACTTTGCGAGTTTAAACAAAATTTTGTTTTCTATCTCGCTCCATCAACTCCCTCATCTGGTGATTAACAAATCACCACACCAGCACTCAAAATTTTGGTAAATTTAATTTATAAGAAATCGATTCAAATTCATTGTATTAGTAAACCTAAAAGTCTGTTTCAGCATAATCTTTACAATTAACATGACGCTCTCTATGTAACTCCTGCAACTCAATCTCCCTTTCCTCTTCTTTTCTGAGTTTATAAATTCTCTTCTTTTCTCTTAAATGCTTCTTTCTTTTATGCAACAGACAACCTACTTTAGTCAAAATAAAAATAAATATAATTATAATCAAAGGTGCCAGAATCTTGCCAAGAATTGAACTTCCGATATTATGAAACCAGTTTTTAATTGCTTGAAACCTATTTGAAAGTTTCCCAGTAAAATCTTCTTCTTCTAAAGGAATTATTTCAGAATGCATTTGTGTAATATTCTTAATATACATTTCAATATTTTTACTTTCATCCGGTATATATGTACAGCAATGTTGGACATGTAAAATGCCACAGACTCCTCCCTCTTTTGCTAGGAGTATGTCTAAAGCAAGACGGTCTTGAATTACCATGGATCTAATTGCAATAACTTCAACATTCACTAATTGAAACCCATCAGCAGTGTCAGTTGATAATCTATCAACTATAGTGGACAATTTTCTGATTCTCCCTGCATTTAGGGTTATACCAACAAAAGGTATTACAGCTTGGAAAATATCTCCCAGAACTTCAGTAAAAGTTTCTCTTTTAGCTCTATTTACATAATTATGAATTTTAAATAATCCTTCTGAATCTCTGTCAACATGAAACACTTTAGGAAAAACAATTCCCACATAACAAGTTCCATACCAATGGTCTGGAAGGTTGTAGTAGGCTTTGTCACCACAAACAAAATAAATTCCAGGAAAGATAGGATCTTTTCCACCTTTAAATCCCCAACCTCCCATAATTTGATAAGTATCTTCACAGTTGCTCGCACCTACAAAATAATTATCAAAAAGTGTGTTATCTCTTCTAATGCAAAGCTTTCCACTAACAGGTTTGTCTATGTGAATTGCAATATTTTCAAGCATTTTGCCATTTAGTTTCTCATCCTCTTTTTGCCAGAATGATGACTTAGTCTGCTTGACTAATTCATTTCTCTTATAAATTGCTCTTCTCTCCTCAACCATATTCAGAAATTTCTTCCCTTCAGCACTTAATTTACATGTTAGATTATTCTTGTAAGCATACTCATAAGTGAGTTCATTAGTAACAAGGAAATATTCTCTCAATTGTTTAGCTTTCTTATGCTTATTTAAAGCATTATCAATCTTGACATTAGCAAAAATCTCATCATAATTTGAATAGTAATATTCTAAACGACCAGTTTGATAAAATAAACTAGTTAATACACTACATGTAACAGCATAAGTGAGAGGAAGCATATTATATGTTACTCCCTCAGAAACAGAAGCGGGTAACTTAACGCATACATAACAATCCTTTGCATCCATTACCTTTACATATTCACTCAAAAGCTTTGTGAAAGTATTGCTTGAAAAATCACCTATTGATTTATCTTGATGAATGTTAGGCTGATGATCAATTACTTTTGCAGATGCACTATGTTTTGTTTGGCTAACCAGAGCTTTGCTTGTTATGTTAACTTTGTGTAATTCTCTATTCATTTCTAAAGGTATAATCACAGCTAATACCAACCAGAGCAGAACTAAAATGAGCAGACACACCAGAGTCATCTTACAGCATCTTTTAAAAACAGAGCATTTTGAAGTGCTCTCCTTAATGTAAGGCATTTTTTAGGTTAGTTTTAGCCTCAAAAATAAAATTAAAAATAAATTTTAAAATTTATATACACCCCCCTTTTAAAATATATTTTTCTTTTATAACCCTAAACAAGATTTCTTCGACCTTATGTCATACATAAGTTTTCTTCTATTAGACAGTTTTCTTCGACCTTGTGTCAACTAACAGGATTTCTTCAGCCTTATGCCAATTTAACAAATTTGTACTTCAATCATTGTCACTAATTTCTTGGATTTCGTTTTCTTCTTCACTACTATCATATATGTCTATAACAGGTGGAATTACTAAGTAAGTCCACTCAGGAGACTTGTATTTCTGGTTTGGTCTAATTATTCTCTTCCCTTTTCTCGATATCACCTCTATTTTTCTTCCAACTCCAATTTCTTTTCCTGGACTCTTTTGACTACTGATTTCTTCAACTTGTTCTATTGGCTTTTTAATCAATCTGACTCTCAATCTTCCACCAGGCCAGTAGTCTGCTTTTCTCACGTACTTTTTCTTTGGTTCAGAATTATTTGATTCTGACTTCCAAGTCCTTTTCTTTCTGCTTTCACTTTCACCTTCCACGTCACTTTCCTCAGTTTCGTAGTCTGAAATTTCAATTGACTCAGGAACTTCTCTATACGGCAATTTCACTCCTTCAGGAACTTCACTTTGTCTTCCATCACTGGTACTCGGTAATTCGTTCTCCTCCTCTTCCTCAATTACCTCTAGCTTCCCAGATTTCGGAATTTTGTTCCTTACTTCAGAGCTTGTTCTCTGCCTTTCGATACTCTCCTGGTCTGAAACTTCTTTTGGTTCAGCTTCTTTGTCTTCAATATAGACAACCGAATCCTCAGTTATCTTTCCTTTTAACAGATTCTCTTTACCTTCAGAATCTATTTCAATTATTTCTAAGTCTTTTCTTGTCAGATTTCCATTCACTGGCACAGTTTCCAGATGTCGACTTTCTTGTCGATCTTCAGAATCTGGAATTACTTCACCTTCTGTTCTGTCTTCTGCTTCAGAATCAGAGTCATCTGTGGTATCACTTTCAACATCAGAATTCTCAGGAGTTGGTATTGGAATAGTATGACTTGGATGAATCCAGCGCTTCAATCCTCTGCACTTTACAGCATTAGTAGTGATCAAGATTACCTGCCTAGGTTTCTGCCATCTAGGAGATAGACAATTCCTCCTCCGATGTACTTTCGTTCTGACCCAGTCTCCAGGTCTCAGATCATGTGTCAAAACTTTGTCATTTGATTGTGCTTCAGTTCCCACCTGATTAGACACAGAAGTTACCATATCAGATAACCTTTTACAGTAATCCAAAATTGCACTGTCATTTATGCTCAACAGTTTACCTACAGGTACAAAAGCTTGCCTCATAACTCTTCCCATCAAAATTTCATGAGGACTCAAACCTGTCTTTTTATCTGGTGTACTTCTTATTGACATCAAAACAAGTGGAAGAGCATCAGTCCACTTAACTCCTGTCTCTAGACACATTTTTCCAATTCTGTTTTTGATAGTTCCATTTATTTGTTCAACTACACCTGATGCCTCTGGTCTGTATGCACAGTGTATTTTCTGCTCAATACTCATAGCTTCGCAAATTAACTTCAACAGTTTATTATCAAAATGGCTTCCTCCATCACTCTCAATAGTGACTGGAAAACCGTACCTTGGGATGATTTCTCTGAGCATTAGTTTTGCTACTGTAATTGAATCACAATGTCGTGTAGGAAAAGCCTCTACCCACCTTGAGAACAAGCATACAATTACAAGTACATATTTCAAACAGTTGTGTAAGGGCATTTCAATGAAATCTATTTGTAACCTGGTAAAGGGACCACCTTCTCGACCAATTATTCCTGTCCCCACCACTGATTTTCTGTTTGGATTCATTTGTTGGCATGACAAACACCTTTGACAAAAAGATTCTGCAATGGTTCTAAATTTGGTATTGAACCATGTTTCTTTAAACAGTCTGACCATAGAATCTCTTCCTAAATGTGCAGGACCATGATATAATCTGGCCATGTCAGAAATCATGCAATTTGGTAAAACTACTCTGCCATCTTTGTAAACCCACACTCCATCTTCATCACGTTGTCTACAATCTGATCTTAACCACTGGTCTTTTTCTTCATCATCTGCTTCGTTTTGTAAATCTCTAATCTCATTCCATGTTTCTACAATAGTTGTTAGCATTAATGAATTTGAATCAGTTTCTGTACTTCTATTCCGATTGTAAGAATAATTTTTCCTTGCGCAGTACTTTGCTGTTTCATCTGCGAAGGCATTTCCTTTGGAAATATAATCAGTCCCTCTAGTGTGTGCTGCACACTTGACTATGGCAATTTCTTTTGGCAATTGTATTGCTTCAATTAATCTTCTAATGAAAACTGCATTTTTAATTGGTGATCCTGTTGATGTCATGTATCCTCTCTGTGACCAGAGTTGTCCATAATCATGCACAACTCCGTACCCATACTGACTATCAGTAATGATGGTAACTCTTATATCCTTTGATATTTCACATGCACGAATTAAAGCAATCAATTCAGCTACTTGAGCTGAACGAACTCCTTCAAGACATGATGCTTCTTTAATGTTTTCGACTGTACAAACTGAGTATGAAGCTTTCAAGACACCACCTTCGGATCTTAAGCATGAGCCATCTACAAAGTAGACAAAATCCGATTCAGGCAAAGGTCTGTCTTTGATGTCTTTTCTGGGTTTAGTGCAGAATTCCATGACATCTAAACATTCATGTTCTGTCTCGATGTCATCAACAATTTCAGAATCAGGCAGTAATGTAGAAGGATTCAGATTCAAACATCTTGAAATCGAAACATTATCTGCTCCTAGTATGATTTTCTCATACTTTGTCAATCTGCTACTTGTTAAATGTTGAGTCTTACCTCTTGTCAGTAATATTTCAACTGAATGAGGCACAAAAACTTTCACAGGAAATCCCATAATGATTCCTTCACTTTGTTCAAGACTGATACTTGTAGCTGCAACTGCTTTTAAACAACCTGGTAATGCTTTTGCAATTGGATCAAGAACTGCAGAGAAATATGCAATAGGTTTCTTTAGGTTTCCATGTCTCTGAATTAACACAGATAATGCACATCCTTCTCTCTCACTGCAATACAGTTCAAAATCTTTCTCATAATTTGGCATACCCAAAGCAGGAGCTTGGCATAAGCTCTTTTTCAAGTTTTCAAAAGATTCCATCTCAACATCATTGAGAATAATTGGATCTTTTACATCTGATTTGGTCAGTCTTTGTAGTGGTTTCGCAATTACTGAAAATCCACTTATCCATTGTCGACAGTAACCTACCATTCCCAGGAACATTCTGACCTGTCTTTGTGTTCTTGGCGGTAACATTGCTTGAATCATTTTTATTCTCTCTATTGTTACTTGTCTTTTTCCCTTTGCAATTCTGTGACCAAGATATTTCACTTCCTGTTTGCAAAACTGTAGTTTTGCTGGGGACACTTTATGTCCTTCTTCTGCAAGGCGATTTAACAGAATTATTGTGTCTGTTACACAATTTTCTCTTGTCTTAGCAGCTATTAACAAATCATCAATATACTGCACCAGCGTAGACCTACCTGGTAAGTCTAAATCTTCTAGTGATCTTTTTAACAGTTCGTTAAAGATTGAAGGACTTTCTGTATAGCCCTGAGGGATTCTTGTCCATCCAAGGGTCTTACCTTGGAATCTGAAAGCAAAGATTTCATAACTGTCTGGGTGTAGAGGAACAGTAAAGAATGCATTGCAAAGGTCAATGACTGTGTACCATTCAGCATCATATGGAATCTGAAATAGAATTACTGCTGGATTTGGAACCACAGGACAACATGGAATAACAATTTGATTAACCTTTCTCAAATCTTGTACGATCCTAAATGTTCCGTTAGCCTTTTTAACTCCCATAATTGGTGAATTACAAGAGCTACTCTTCATTTCTTCCAATACACCTTGCTTGATTAATTTTTCAATTACAGGTGTAATACCTTCAATTGTCTCTGTTTTCATTTTATACTGTGGAGTGTTTGGAAATTCTATTCCCTGTTTCAATGCAATTTTAACAGGATCTACGTTTTTCATCAGACCCATCTCATTCCCAGTAAAATCCCATATTTCAGATTTCACTGTTTCTTTTAGCTCTTCAGGTAAATCTTTTTCTTCAAATGCAGGAAACAATTTTGTTTCTTCTGCTTCCATCATCATCATTGTCATTCTGTACAAACCATCTTCCTCCATTGTTTGTAATTCAACTCCTTCAGGAGAACAATATATTCTGCAATTCATTTTACATAGTATGTCTCTACCTAATAGATTTACTGGACTACTATTACAAACCACAAATCTGTGTTTGTCTCTGTAATTTCCAATTTCAACTGGTACTGGATCAGTTAAATCTGTTTTAATTTGCTGATTACTTACTCCGACAACTTGGATGGTATCCCCAGAGAGAGGTAGGTTTTCAATTTCCACTGATCTAACAGTAGAACGGGTAGCACCAGTGTCCACTAGAAAAGTGATGTCTACATCATTAACTTTCCCGTTTACATAAGGACCAGACTGGTCAACCTCAAGAGTGGCTCCAACAACACACTCTTCCTCCTCTCTCGGGCACCGTCAGCAATAATCATCAGAATCACTGTCTTGGCTTTCTGTTAATAAAAATTGTTGTGAAGCATTTTGCATTTGAACCCTTTGCTGTTTTTGCTGTTTTTGTGGTTTTATTACCTGTTCACATCCCTGAAATCCCACATTTGGATTATATTTTTGAACTCCCCCACAATTCGGAAAAGGTGGTTGTGGCAACTGGTCCTGACGATTATTCACCTGTTGTTGTTGCTGTTGTTGTAATTGTCGCTGAATATTAAATTCATTTAACCCCTGTTGCATCTGTAGCTGTTGCTGCACGTTAACACCATTCTGCATCTGTGGATTCAATAAGGGATTCTTTAAGTTTCTAGGAGGATGAGGACACTCGTCCCTCCAATGTCCAATTTCGCCACAATTAAAACAAGGTAATCTTTGTTTCAGCTCTTCTATCTTTGGGCTAAATTTCTTTTGGAAATTATTACCTTTAAACTTTCCTTGTATCTGGTTCGTATTTCCAGTTTGAACAAAATTAGTGTTCTTATTTCCCATGCTGGCAATCTGTTGCTCAGCCACTTTTACCTGTGCCCACATGGCTTTCTCCTTCAGCTTCTTCTGTTTTACTTCTAATTCATCGCTACAATATTTTGCCTTTCTCAGAATATCATCAATAGATAGTGCTTGCCATCCGACAATACTAGTTCTGATCATTTCTCCAATTTCGGGTTTTAATCCATAAACAAATCTATAGATAAAATGACTCATGTCTTTTTCATCTAATTTTTCATAACCACTGTATTGTTTAAAGATTAACAGTAGTCTTTCATAAAAAGAATGAACTGATTCTTTTGTTTCCTGCTCTGTTCTTTCTATTTTAACCCAATCAACTTCTTTGGGTGGAATTTTGTTTTTCATCCAAACAATTACTTTCTCATAAAAATCCATTACAAGTGGATTCGGGGCACCTGTTTCTTTAATTCGCTCAGGTTCTGCTTTTGGCCAACTAATAGATATTTTGCATTCTGTCCAAAGATCAGATGGAACAACAATGTCAAAAAATCCATCCAAATCAATCCACAGAACTTTTGATACTTTGATAAATCTATCGACTTGCCTGTACCACTCAACAGGTTTCTCTCTTAATTTAGGAAAATCATTTGTGAATAACAGAATGTCTTGTCTCGACCATGGGACATGAACATATCCTCCACCTGCAACTTCTCTCATTGGAAATTGTTTTGACATTCTTTCTAATCTTTCATCTTCCTTCCTTTTAGTCCATTTCACTCTCCATTTGTTCAGTTCTCCTAGCTTTTTGATATAGACAATTAAATCTTTAATGTGAACTATTCTTCCCATTGAGTTCAAACTCTCAATGTCGCTTTCTGAGAAATCTAATCTGTAATGTTTTGCAAAATTCTTTTGTTTACTCACATCGATTTCAAGTTCTGCAGCTAGATCCTCTAATTGATCATATTTATTTTTCGTTTTCCATTGAATACTTTTGCAAATGAATAATAGTTCATCATCCCGATAGTAATTTAAACTATCTGGGCCAATTGTTCCAATTATTAATTCTTCAATATTTGCTTTTAATTTGGCCACATCAAGCTTTGGTGTAGTTACCCTGACTTCAGGACTTCCTACATCTGACATAGCACCCATTGGTGTTTTTGGAGATAAATCCTCATTAAAGGTTAAATCAGGCATTCTCGATCTAGAAGTGTTTAATTCTGTCAAATCTGAATAAAATTTTTCAGCAGGCTTTTGAATTTCTGTATTTAAAGGAATAGTTAATCCAGTTTTGTTTGTATTTCTTTGATCAAATACAGGCTGAACAGGACCTATTGTTACTGGAACTGTGACAGCTTCCATGCCTTTTGTCATTCTTTTGATTAATTCTTCTTTAGACCTTAAGTATTCATTATAATCATCATCCTCAACATTTCTTGTTTCTCTTGTATAATCTTTTGGAGGTTCCCTTGCTCTTGGAGTCATTGAAAAATGTCTACCCTCATTTCGAGCATTCTCAAATTCTGGTCTTCTAGGAGTTTCAGTGATTTCACAATTATTTGGATAAAGTTTAGGAGCTTCATTAATTGGAGGTGCACTCGGTGAAGTTTCAGTAGAAACCACCGGAGTAGACCATGATCTAGGAGGTCTCAAAGGCTGATTAGGCTGTTTATTTCTAGCAGTTGTATATATTTCTTCCATAACTGCATCCTCAGATTCACTTTCCATAGATTTTCCTGTAGGAGAACCCATTACCATTTCATGAATTAAATACAATCCTTCACTCATGTTTCCCTGTCTCCACATTCGTAATCTATCTTCATGAGTTTCTCTTTTCCATGATGGATTTTTAGAAGGTCTTTTAATTCCACTAGCTTCTCTTTGTAACTGATACATCTCATCTTCCCACTCAACTAAAGCTTCAAATTGAGTTGGTCTCGGTTTTGGAACAAGAGCATTCATTTTCTCTCGTAAGTTTCTTAAAACTCTTACATTAAATGAACCATCATCAGGCCAAGCCAAAACACCATCATTTTTAGTATAACGTTTCCAACTGTCGAACCATAAGACAGTATGATATCCGTATTCACCTTCCATGTACGCTGCAGGTGTTTTATACTTATGAAGTAGTTTACCACCTCGCGTTTCGATTTTCTTGTCAGGTGAAAATAAATTCTTAAATTTCTGAAATAATGTTGTCTTTTTCTCAGCATATTTAAAATGATAACTCATTTTTAAAAGTTAAATTCAATTCACAAAATCGTTCGTAAAATATTTCCGGGATTGTTCCGCAAAACAACCAATCCGTGCGCGAAACACACCAACAAGCCAATGGCAGTTGAGCTGCGTCACTTTTCAGCTCGACCAATAATTTTGGAGATTTTCCTAAGGACCAATCAGCTCACAGGCCGTCAGAGACTCAGGAGCCAATCAGAATACAGCTTGTGACGTAGGTCACCCAATCCCAGCGCGGCTCTGTGACGTACACAGCAGCTGCGGTTTCTCGCTTCTCACTCCTGGCGCTTACCCCTCCTTCACAAAATCTTTTCACAGCGCCATTTTAAGAACACTTTTCAGTGTAAATTAATTCTTAACAATGACTTATAAAGACAACATCTGTTCGTTTCACTAATTAGGATAGTTTACATACATTCAAGTATCCACACTTCGGAATAGACGGCGCTATTCACACTAAGGATAATATTCAATTGTCAGTAGAGTAACCTTACCCCACCCTTCAAGCAAGTATAATTATGAACTCGCTTTGCTCTGAACCCACCGCGAAGTGAAAGTTCTAAGAGTTCCACTTGAACATAAAATACAACTCAAACTCGCACTTTTACACGGAAAATTCCCTAAATTCAAACACACACGAAATCCGTACAGGACTCTCACCTGTTTATAGAAATCATGCACCGTTAGCAAAATAACGACGTTATCCGTACAGGGCTCTCACCTGTTTATAGATATGAAACATGTACCCGTACAGGACTCTAACCTGTTTATAGATAATCATGCACCGACGTTAAATTTTACCCTTCACTCAAGCTTGGATATAACTATTACTCTCATCACAGTGAGTTTTATGGAAGGCGCTTTGTCCCTATTCTCATGCTGCTTTGATTTCTTAGAAAATCCTCACTATACAAGATTCAGACCTAGCCCTAAAACTGTGCTGCTCGGCGACAACACTATGGTACACGGCGATACCTCTTGTGATACTCGGCGATATCACTACAAACGAACAGATGGCTTGCGTGACTAATTTCTCGCCACACAATCTATACCGGTATAGCTTACAGATAGGCACGAAAAACGAACTTAACGAGTGTTAAAACATTGATCCTATTTTCATACCATGACGCAATCCTTAGCAACCAACATGTTGCCTTGGTTACCGCTTAGCAACCATCCTCTGCTACCAGATAATTGATCCAGCGGGCTATAGAAAATATATCATAAACTACGCTACCCAACTTCATAACCTATAAACAAAATTTCTATATTATATACGGACCCATCTATGAACTTGATATATTTTGGGCCTACTGAATCAGGTGGTCAAAATAAATCTATATATACATTATTTACAAACTATAAACATTTTATACATTTGCAGAAAGAATATTGTCATTAGAATAAAACCCAATCATTTAAATGACCACTATAGGCGACGTGATCTAGCTAAAGGTAACCTATACTTCTAAATAACCAAGACCAGCTTGTTTGTCAAAAGTAAGATTTTATTTTCTAAATTATGGTATATATGTTGTAAGTCTTATAAATGAAATTTATTTGCAATAAAGCAAGCATGATGGTAAGAAATAAGAAAAATACAATTTAAGCAATTGAATTAACTTCAAAGAATTATATAAAGTTTAGCATTTCTAAAACATATTTTCCTAACTGAGCTAAATAGACAGAAATTAAAGTAAAGATCTTTGAGGATTCTTACGTGCTCCACGCAAAGTCCAGCAGCACATCACCCTCATCAGAAAGTCAGAAAGCAGCAGCCAGCCCAACCCTAAGGGCATGACTTTTTATACCTTTCTACGCTAACTAAACTAGCAAAGGAAAGTTTTCAGAAATACTCGACGTCCCATTGGCTGAGAGTGACAAGTGACATGTCACCCAATTCTTAAAAAGTTCCACAAAATCATGTCTTACAAAGACCATTGTCTCTTCCACGTGAAGCCAGAGGCTTCCTGCGATTGCAACTTTGTTTTAAGTCATCCTCGCAGCTTCCATAGTCTTACAGTGCAACTTCCGCGGATGCCAAGTTAAGGACTGACAAAAAGTTCACTTTCGACCTTGGCCATGTCCGACAGAATGATGTCAGCTCATCAGTTTTTGCTTTGTGAATGCAGCTTCAATAAACGTTTTAATTCAGAATGGGCGTCTCGTGACTTTCTGCAGAATTATAGATCAGCTTTTATTTTGCGGCTCAAATAGCTAGGCCTCAAAAGCAGGCAACTTATGATTTCTAGTATAAAACAAACACAAGAAAAGTATTAATGTAAGAAATAAAGTATATTCTGTATCCACCCCATGGTTTACTAAATAATTAGCCCACCCGATTAATCAAAATGTTACCTAGCCATTGCAAACAAATAAAGCAGCGTTTATATTTACCAGTCTCCGTTTTTCTATGAGACCCATATGCACCTAGAATAGTAGAAATGACATCACACAGACAAGAAAAAGCAAAACAAGCACATGCTTATTTTAAATATGCAGCAGTTAGTAATGACAAAAACGAAAACAATAAATTATTTTATTATTTTGCACGAACAAAAAGATGCAACATTTATGCACGTTTATGAGCACACATGTTAGTCCCCCCACGTGTAAAGTTTAATCTAGGTTGTATTAGCACGACATATCACAAATCATTAATAATTTTATTCATGTTATGGAAATGTGACTTTGCGAGTTTAAACAAAATTTTGTTTTCTATCTCGCTCCATCACCATGAGTCGAGAGATCAGAGACCACCGGCAAATGCTGAAGAAATGAGGAATAACGGAATGTCTTACCATGCATCTAGGGAAACCATGCAGGATGGGAATTGTGGGACTATGAGAAATGGGAAAGTGTTTCACCATACACCCAGAGAGGATGGAACTGCATGGGACCTGGAGAGATGGGAGCAAGGGAGGCCTCCCCACAACTCGCCTGAGCCTAGACGTAGGACTCAGAGCTATGATGGGAGAGATGTAAATAGACTCTCTAGAGATGGCGTACTAAAAGCTGTGATAAAAGCCAAAAGACTCGATGTGACCAGCTTAAGATCTGATCTGAACGATATAATAGATGGTACATTGGCTTTAGAAAGGATTGAGATGTACGAGCAGGATGAGTTGTTGTTTATAGCAAAGGACATCACCCGAAAGGCTAGAGCAACTCATGAGAAACTGTCTGAACTGGCAGACAAGTATATGGTAGATTTGTCCAGAACCAAGTCATTACAGGGTAACCACAGGTTGCAGTATTCAGATCAGGACTTAGATGAGAGGAGGACAACTGGATTAAAAACACACATAAGGGAACTGATCACAGGAATAAGAGCATGGAGGGACCTGGACAAATGGGAAGAGAGGTGGTCCAAAAAGGGAACTGTTAGGCGAAGTACGAATGTGATGTCTCCGGAGGGAAGACTAATGCAGATGGAGGCATTCCCTTTGCGGGAAATATCAAATGGGAATTATGTACATGTGCCCTGGAGTAGGGGAGATTTGGCTGCATTCACAAACTCATTTCTGAAGTTAAGGGAGAATCCGGTAGAGTGGTACAAGCAGGTAGAGAGGTTTGTCAAGATTTCAAAGGTGTTGTGGATTGATTGGAACACCTTATTTGATATTGTGGTTCCAGGAGACTTGTGCATAGCATGCAAGGTTAGTGTCGATTGGCCAACTGTAGAACCAGAGAGGGATCCTCGTACTAATGGACCGTCAGAAAGTGTAATGTTAAAATATGAAAGGGTGATAACATGGTTGAAGGATAAAGTGCCACCACAAGACATAGACTGGGTAAAGATAGACAGAACAAGACAAGAACCCAAGGAGACAGTTCATGAGTATTATGAAAGATTGCTGAAAACATTCAAACAATACAGTGGACTCGATGTAATGGACCCCAAAGATATAGGACAGTTTGTATCAAAGTTTGCTTTGGGGTTGAGACCCGATATTTGTCTGATGATTCAGCAGCATTTAATTTGTTGGCAAAACAAACCATTGGATGAGATTTTGCGATACGCAAGATACTGTAGTGATGAGATAGAGTCCAAAGCAAAGAAATTAAAGGAAAAATTGATTGTAGTGCAGATGCAGTCAGCTGGAAAGGGTGGACAGCACCAACAGGGAACAGGGACAATGGGACGAAAACCAAATAGTCAGAATAAAGACAGCGAGGAAAACCCGAGACCTAGAATAGACCTTGCTACGTTGAACAAAACGACAAAGTGTCATCAGTGTCACCAGGTGGGACATTGGAGACGCGAGTGTCCCTATAACCCTGAAAACGGAGAAATTGAAGTAGAGGAGGAAGTTCAGGAAGTTCCAGTTCAAAGGGTGACGGTGTCAAGAAGTAACGTGGCCAAAGGGGGGATTTCGGCTCCACGAGCTCAGTTCCCGCAGCCACCAAGGATTTCGACAGGGGGAAAGGTCCATAGACAAATGCCTCTCTTTGTAGACGGAGAAGAGTGTTACTACGTTGATCCCGTGACGGGACGACGTGTAAGTAGAGAAGAGGACTGTACCCTTGGGGCAGTTATAGAGGTGGATCAAAGAGGACCCTTTGTGGAGGCTGAAGTGGCAGGGTGTCCTACAACGTTCTTGGTGGATACCGGAGCTACTCGATCCACTTTGAGATCAGCGGTGGTTCCAGATCTACCAATGTCGGGGGAAACAATTCAGGTAGTAGGAGTTGCGAATAGGAGAATGACTAGCCCTTTGACGGAACCAGTGTCAGTGAAAATAGGGAACTACACGGATGAACATCAGTTTGTAGTATGTGATTCTAGTCCTGTGTGTCTGTTAGGAAGGGACTTATTGTGCAAACTGAACTGCACAATACACTGCACACCTCAGGGAGTAGAGGTACAGACTACAGATGATGACGCTACCTTCAAAGTTGTAAATTCGTGAACATGCATAGAACTGTATCCTACCCTAACAGTGGAGGAGCTCCCATGGGATTTACGGGATGCAGTGTCATCCAAGGTATGGGATTTTACTGGAGAAGAGCTAGGATTGATCAAAGGGGTAGAACCAGTGAAGATTATGGTAAAACCAAATGCTGAATATCCAAGAACACCTCAATACAAATTGACCCCAGAGACGATTGCAGGAATAAAGCCTGTGATCGATTCTATGATTCAACAGGGAATACTGAAAGAAATCGTGGGTAGTCCATGTAACTCCCCGATTATGGGTTTGCAGAAACCTAGTGGGAAATTCAGAATAGTGCAGGATCTTCGAAAAATTAACAACATAGTTGTTTCATGTTGTCCAGTGGTACCGAATCCATCAGTGATATTGTTTCAGATACCATTCCAAGCTGAGTGGTTCACAGTGATAGATCTTTGTCAGGCTTTCTTTTCAATCCCATTGGATGAAGAGAGCCAGTACCTTTTTGCTTTTAAAATGGAAGATCGCGTTTTAACATGGTGTCGTATTCCACAAGGGTTTACTGACAGCCCATCAATTTTTAATCAGATACTGAAGAAAAACCTTGAAAGTCTAGTACTGCCACAGAACTCGGTTCTGGTCCAGTACATAGACGACCTACTTGTTGCGTCAGAAACAGAAGAGGCTTGTAAGAAAGATACTATTGCCTTGCTGAACCATTTAGCTGAAAATGGACACAAGGTATCTCCGAGCAAATTGCAGTACTGTCTGACAGAAGTACAGTACTTAGGTCACCGGATAGAAAAAGGAAAGCGCAAGGTGTCACCAGATAGGATAGAGGCGATAATGAAAATGAACGCGCCTACGACACAGAGAGAAGTCAGGATGTACCTAGGAATGGTTGGTTATTGCCGACAGTGGATAGCTAACTTTTCACTGAAAGCAAAACCCTTACAAAAGCTGACGCACAAGGAGGTGAGCGATCCGGTACCATGGGACAATGATTGTTTGATGGCGTTCCTGCAGCTGAGAGAGGATTTGTGCCGTGCTCCGGCTTTGGGAATGCCAGATTATGAGAAACCATTTTCACTCTTCTGTTGCGAAAGGGAGGATTGTGCTTTGTCAGTCTTAGTGCAAATTCATGGAAATGCCCGTAGACCAGTTGCATACTTTTCGGCTACCTTAGATCCAGTGGCCGCAGCGTTGCCCGGATGTCTCAAATCCGTTGCTGCAACAGGTGTCAGCATTGAGCAGTGTGAAAATATTGTAATGGGACACCAGTTAGTGGTGTATGTACCGCATTCTGTAGAATTGTTGATGACCAGGACCAAGACACAGCACATGACCAACAGTAGGCTCACGCGCTACGAGCAAGTTATACTTGCTGCGGAGAACGTGACCCTTAAGAGGTGCTCTGTTTTGAATCCTGCTACATTGATGCCACTTCCTAATGATATAGAAGGCGAAGAATGTGAAGATCACGATTGCCTTGATGTGACTGAACTATGCACGAAACCAAGACCTGATATCGTGGATGAGCCATTGATCGACCCTGATGAAATTTTCTTTGTTGATGGCTCATGTTTAAGAGACGATACTGGTCGGTTGAGAGCAGCTTATGCTGTTTGCACCATTACAGGAGTTGTGGAAGCCGCCTGCCTGGAAGGAGTACACTCCGCTCAGGTAGCAGAAATCATTGCATTGACATGTGCCTGTATAGTAGGAAACAAAATTAGAGTCACCATCTATACGGATAGCCAATATGGTTTCGGTGTAGTTCATGATTTTGGGCAGTTGTGGTCTCAGAGAGGTTACATGACCTCCTCTGGTTCGCCTATTCGAAATGGAGAATTTGTGCGATTACTGTTAGAAGCATTACAAGGTCCAGCTGAAATCGCAATTGTCAAATGTGTAGCCCACACCAAAAATACCGATTTTGTGTCACAAGGTAATAGATATGCAGATGAAGTTGCCCGCTATTGTGCGGAACAAGGATATTCTTTCACGGAGGTGGAAGTAGGTGGAGTTCAGGAAAAGACCGAATTAAACATGATGTTAGAAACAGTAGATACTTGGGAGGATTTGAAAAACATGCAGAAAAATGCACCTGATTCTGAGAAAAAGGCATGGGAAACAGTAGGTTGTGTAAAAAGTTAAATGGATTTTTGGGTTTCAGCAGATGGAAGGGCAGTGTTACCTGAGGAATTAGTGAGTCCAATGGCACGACAGATACATGGTCCAGTACACTTAGGAAGGGATGCCATGCTGAGGGTATTCAGGCAGACTTGGTATTGCCCTAAGTTTAGGATTGCAGCAGAAGCAGTGTGTAGGAGATGTGTTACATGTCAGCAACTAAACGTAGGGAAAAGAACACCAGTTACAATGAGTCACATTGGGAGGTCTGGGGGGCCTTTCAACAGAATGCAATTAGATTTTATTGAAATGCCAAAAAGCAACCACCTCAGGTATGTTCTGGTGGTTGTATGCATATTTTCCAGATGGGTCGAAACATACCCTACACGCAGGTGCGACACACTCACAGTAGCAAAGTTGTTGCTTAGAGAGTTGATCCCGCGCTACGGGGTGCCAAACTCCCTGGAATCAGATCGAGGAACTCATTTTAACAGTGAAGTTGTGAAAATGCTTTGCTCTGCATTGAACATTGATCAGAAGTTGCACTGTAGCTATCGACCAGAGGCTTCAGGTATTGTGGAGCAGATCAATGGCACGTTGAAGTCCCGAATAGCCAAAGTATGTTCATCGACTTCCTTAAGTTGGCCTGATGCTCTGCCTTTGGTACTTATGAGTATGTGTAGCACACCAGACAGGAGGACAGGCCTCTCTCCGCATGAGATCCTGACGGGGAGGGCAATGAGACTTCCAACTGTCCCAACCACTGCTTTGTTAAATATTACAGATTACCTGATCCTGGATTACTGCAAGGGACTGTCTGACGCCATTCATTCTGTGTCCCTCCAGGTGCAGGCTGCTGAGGTTCCATCTTCCAGAGACTTGTGTCATGATCTGTGCCCAGGGGATTGGGTCTTACTGAAAAAACATGTCCGGAAGAACTGCCTAGACGTGTGCTGGAAGGGGCCCTACCAGGTCATCCTTACCACGAATACCGCTGTGAAGTGTGGAGGGTTGCCTAATTGGATCCACGCTTCCCATACTCGAAGAGTTCCAGCACCCCTGGAAGAAACAGCTCCTCTCGCAGATGAAAATCCAGCTGTGGACGGTGAACCACTAGAGGGGATCAGTCAAGGTGTGGGGGTGTCTGAGGAAGTTGGGAGCGCTACAGATCCAGAAGAAGAAAGACAGAACGGCAGTGAAACTGAAGTTGCCACTGAAGGAGAGAGCTGCTGTGAAAACAACTCAGACACTGATCAAATCCAGAGTGATCAAGAACCGAGTGAATGGACAACAAATTGGAGAACAAGGCGTGGAGCAGCTACTTGGCCTGAAAGAAAAAGGAGGCCAAGCTTGAAGCCAGCTCGAGAGGAAACTCTTGCTCCTATATCTGAAGACTCAGATCTGGACGAAGGTGTACAAGAGCAGGAACAGGAAGGTCCAAGGAGATCAAGGAGGGTGCGAGTGCCTTGCAGAAGATACTCTACTCCTGAGTGGACCTACCTTGCTGCAGATGTCAGAAGCACGCAGAACTGGGAAGGTGAGGCAAGTGACCCTGACCAGAACTGACCCCATCATAACAGTGGAAATAGAGTTGCTGATACCAGGAGTGGAGGTTGAAGGGTTGCTGACACTCAATATCGTCTATCCTCCTCTCCTGAGTGGAATAAGAGACTTGGTTCTAAACACAGTAGAATTTCCAGCTTGTTGGTCAAGGACCCCAATACTCGAGGAGCTCCTTCTTCGTTTGGAAATATTAGAATGCGTGATGAGAGTCGTTGGAACACGTATAATTCCAGATTGCTAAAGACTCTGTAAAAGACTTTGTAAATAAATTGATGAAGAGATAACCTAGCGCCGAGTGGAAGAAGAAAATAGGGACTTCCATTTAGTGGACGGAGAAGGGCTAGGGTTGTCTGCTGCTATGTAACATAAAGACTGATCTTGCGGAAGGGATTATCAGCTTCCAGTTGTGGTTCGAAAAGAGACATTGTGCTGTGAAAGGAAACCGGAACTACACTGATTGAGATCATGGAGGTTGGCAACCCGAACCGCAGGGCCAAATGTATAATAGGCACACTTTTAGTGGGAGTGATTTTTCTTATAGCTTTAGTAGTTACTATATCATACGTAGTGGGACATGAAAATGAAGAGAAAGCGACAACAAAGGCAAAAAATATACCGATACAGAATCCTACTATTGCTGGCAAAGAGGGGGACAATACAGAGAAATATAAAGCTTTACTAGCAGCAGAGACTCGTAGGTTACATGTAGATGAATCACAGGGGAACTTTAAATCAAATGCATATGCTAAATTGTTATACGAATATGTTGATGCTATGGAGGCCAAAAATTGCTACGTGTGCATGAAATTGCCAGCCTCTGTAGACGAAGGTATCAGATACCATCATCTTCCATTGACTTATGGAATCACATGTAGTTTGCTGCTGAGCATATTTTATGAAAGGGATGGGTTCGAGTACTATTTCTCGAACTTTGACTCAGTGTTACCAGAAGTTCCAAATTACAAACATTTAAATAAATGGGATTATTATAAGAGTGAGGACAGATTACAGAAATGTTTCCTTCCATGGAAAACTTTAGATACTTCACATGCCCGAAGAAATAATTTGACTTGTAAAGTGTCAGAAATTGAGAAAAAGTTTGTAGGGCAGGTGGATGATCGATACAGGAGACAAAAGATTTTAAAATCTTCAGGTCAATGGAAAACAGATTGGACCGAGGAAGAAAGGGCATACCAAAGAAAGGGTAGCAATGGTCCAATAGCTCTAGATCGAGAGAAAAGGGGGAAACTGTGCATACATAGAAGTGAAACTTATTATGAGAATGTATTTGTGGGAAAAGTGAGTTGCGAACATGCTTTCCAATTATAGTATTATTCGAAGGATTTCCTGAAGGAAATGCAGGTGATCCCAAATGTATATTTTGTCTGCGGAAGAAATGCATACGTGAAACTACCAGATAATTGGTATGGATCATGTTATTTGGCAATTGTCTTTCCCAAAATATACCATGCTAAGGATTTGGAAATTATAGAGGGAGGAAAACAAGCTAGGGAAAGAAGAGATGTCAGCACTGAGGAGGTAGTTGGAGATGTATTTGGTGCTATATTTCCTATTTTAGGGATAGCACTAAATGATGTTAAGATAAGAAGATTTGCAACAGTTGTAGATAGACTATCCGCCAGTACTGCTAGGTCACTAATGCTGGTTGAAGGAGAAATGCAATAGATAAGGGCAATGCTTCTTCAGAACCGACTTGCTCTAGATGTTCTGTTAGCCAAAGAGGGAGGAGTCTGTAAGGCTTTGAAGGTCCAGGAATGTTGCACTTACATTCCAGACAATTCAAAACCTCTAGAAAAATACATACGGAACATCACTGAAATACACCATGAAATTAAGGATTTGACAAAGATAAACGTGTGGGAGAATGTAGGTAAAGGAATGGGTAAAGTTGGAGGTTGGTTTGCCAACCTAGGAAAGAGTTTCATTTGGTACATATTGAAACCCATCATCATAATAGTGATTTGTATAATCACTTTGTGGGGATTGGTGCGGCTGTATCAATGGTATAGATCAAACAGGTTGCAAAGAACCATGAAAAGGCAAGAGAGGAGATTGACTGCAATGCAGGATAATCAGTACCGGAGTCTAAAGGCTCTAGAGATGATGAAACGAGGGGTAACTGACACGACTTCAGTTTGACTTAGACCATACCTCAGGGATGGTGTTTTGAGAGTGATGACTACTGAAAGTCATCAAAGGGGGGATTGAGAGAGCGCAAATTAAGAAAAACTGTAGAAGTGCACCATATTTACAAGCACGTCATATTAGTCTAGTAAACATGTTATAAGAGTGTCAATTTAATAGAGTGAAAATACATAAGAGTGTTTCACTAAATGTAGAATGCATATATCTGTGTGAGAACTAATGTAGAATTGTGTAGAAATACTAAGATGATGTTGGAATCCTACGTTATGTGGATGTGGAAGGGGAAAATGTAATTCTGCTAAACGTAGAAATGTGTAGGCCACATGGCAGTTCACATAGAGTACAAGATGATGTTACACTTTCTTGTGAGATAGTGGATTCCAATGTTATTGTAATTCAAAGTAGTATTGATCATGGAACTGAAATATATTTTTTATAGAAGTGTTTCCGTATAATCCGTGTGTGTGAAATGTTAGAATACTGTTTAGACAAATAAGTTAAATGTTTTACAGAGTGCATAGGCTTGTTTCATGTAATTCTAATAGGCCTGAATAGACAAAGTCATTTCTTTTGATCTGCATGTGCTCGTTAGAGAAAGGTCGTGTAAACACAAACTGTAGAGCCTGTTCGAATGGTTTACGACCTCAAGATATGGTGGAGGCCGGAATTTGGGGCCCACAGAGAAAGTGTCTTTTGCAGGTGCGAGGGGGTTTAATCAGGAAAGTGATGAATAGACTTTTGTTCAAGAGAGCCTGGTACAGGCCTGGAGGAGTCTTCAGGAATTTCCTGGGGGTACCGTCTTGCCGGAGAGGAGCCTGGGAAGCAAGGTCAACGCTAACGATGGGCCTAGAAGGAGTACCAGCATGGAAATTGCCGCCGGAACCAACACCACGTGAGGGGCGTCTCTAGGGGCGTCTCTATTGGGAATGTGATTTTGTATTAGGGACAGCACCCCTGGGTGGAGTTAAGGCAGATGATCTGAGGAACTTAAGAGAGCGGATGGGTAGGCAGATAGGGAACTGCGAGACATCGTTTTGCAACAGAGACTAAGGGAAGTGTGTGATCTTCTTTGGAAGTCACCACTGCTGACACCTTTTTAGGTTAAGATCTTGCTAAGTAGGGATGTCACTTAGTCTAGTGTAGGGACAGTCTAATCTGAATTCTTTCCTTTCTGTAAATGACTCATAAGCTACAGCTTGTGTTTATCCTCGTAACTTTGATAATTATTGAGTTTATTTTGGTGATATTCTTCTGCCGATTAAGAGCATTCAGAAAATTCATGTTTGTATTGATACCCGTATACCTTTTAAATCTTATTTTGAGATGTTTGTATCTCCAGTTAAGTTTGGCTTTGTAATAAACTTTTAAAACTTTTAAGCTTCAGTGGTTCTTTAGAGTGGTGTAAGTCATTAACTGACTAACCTAGTAGTGGATTGCCTTTTACTCAATGACAGGTACCAACGGTTCAGTCGACCTGAGTAGGGATCTAGATCTATAACTATAGACCAGAAATCCCGCGTTAACACCTTCACAATGGTACAATCGAAAATTATGCAAGACCTACCGGGTTCGTATATGCGCATCGAGGGCTCACTTAAAGGAAGGTAGATCAATATTTTTGGCGTCTACACAGTTCACCAAGTAGCTGCCCCCACGCTGCAAGACCGTACTACTGTAGTGATGGTGCTCCATCCGGGTATTACGATTACAGGAGGGGATTTTGGCGCAGTCCACAACCCCGAACTTGACTCCTCTGTCAACACCTATCTGCCGGCGTCCACCAAATCATTATCACCTATTGCTCCCATACTTATACCAGCGATGGACTTGATCCAAACCTAGGTCGTGGATATTTGGCAAGGGGGAATTCAGATCTCTCCCCAGTGGCCATCCACTTTGAGTCTCTGGCACTAAACAAAAGTTTCTTCTGTCACGTGCACGACTGGTGTCGGATGGATGATCAATTCATTGAGTACCATTGCAGTGAGCCCCAGGTGTACTTCGGGATGACCGAGGGCTCGTGGTTGACCCTGGCACATTGTGGTATGGCCATTCGATTAGTGGTATGGCCAGATTACGTCTAAGCCAGGCTGAAAACGCAAAGTATAGCAAGATCATGGAATTGGAGAGTTTGATCTTGTGACTTGAACAGCAGTGCTGCATAAGCAAAGGAGCTTGACAGATCAGTGCTCAGGCAATTGGCAATGGATAAGGTTACCAAATAGATAGTGGTGGCATTCACCAAATTCTGTTGGACCCTATACACTTCCCAACTCCGAATTAAAAGGGAAAGAGCCAGCCCATTCCTGTTGGATGCACCACTCACTGCACTTACAAGGCCCCAGAGGAGGGCATTCTACTCTCTTGTGGAGGCGGAGATAGGGAAGGCCATACAGGATATGAACAGGAAGAAATCCCAGGGTTTCCTCTTGTATACTTCCAGAGATTCCTGGACAGGCTTATTCCGCAACTGCATTTGTATGAGGAAGAGGGCATAAAGGGGATGCTACCTCCGCAGCATTCTTCCTCTGACCCAAATGTGTACATCTGCCCCTCAAAGACTTCCTCCTATGGTGCATTACTTAAGGTTTTGGGGACATTACTAATTATGATTTCTGGTTAATCCATGAATAGTGCCCTAAAACATATTCCATTCCATTTACGTAAGATTTTTCGATCCATCCATTGGCAGGGGCTGGAAAGACAGAGCCAAGGTGTACCCCACACGCCCTTATAAAGCTTTGCTTGTTTAGTGAGTGCAGAATTGGCGTGAAGTGCAGGCCCATTATTTGTTTCAATGGACTTAGCAGAATCTTTAGTCTGCAGTGTACATGAAATGAGTGTGGGGAGGCTTGTAATTCTGTTAATACCACATATGAATGCCCTCTTGGTAAGGGCTTTGTTATCTTTGCCTTCTTGTTAGCAATTGATTCAGCATTGTCTGGGTCATATGATTGGCCTATTCTGTCATGTCTGTTGTTAGTCTTAAATCCCTCTTTCCTTGTCTTCTCTCTTAAAAAAAACGTGCAAAGTCTTCACGTTTCTTTCTCTTGATTTATCACCAGGCTTTCCATATTGTTATGGGTTTGTACATCCATACTAAAAAAGTAGGTAATGTGAGATAAGTAAGGTCTTCAATCTGAGTAAAAAATGGGCAAGTGGTTTTGCTTCGCTAATCTACTCCTCTTCGAAGATTGAGCACCGCGGTTAATTTCTGGGACTCTGACTGCTTTCGGTCAGGAAAGGTCTCATGAACAATTTATTTATTTATTTATTTATTTAAACTTCTAAAGCGCGCAGCTACCCGCAGTGGGTTTCCCGGCGCTCAGGGATAGACTAAAGAAGAAAGACTTGCGAGCTGATATTGACAAGGCTATACATTATTTAATGCTGGAAAAGCCAGGTTTTAAAGCCTTTGCGGAAATGAAAAAGATTAGTTTCTGTCTTTAAAGAGACAGGAAGAGTGTTCCAGAATTTTGGGCCTAAATGAGAAAAGGAACGACCTCCCATTTTAGCCAGTCTAAATCTGGGAATGGAAAAGTCACCATGAAGTGCTGATCTTAAAGTTCGACTGGGCTTATAGGCCTGGATAAAATTCTGGAGGTATTTAGGGGCTGAGCCGTGTTTGATTTTAAAAACGTGACACAAAGCTTTGAATTTAATTCTGTTAGGAATTTTTAACCAATGCAGGTCACGAAGCGCTGTAGAAGCAGAAGATCTTCTAGGGACATTGCAGAGAAGACGGGCAGCAGCGTTTTGTACAACCTGAAGTTTTTTTATGGTTGTTTGATCGGATCCCAAATATAGGACATTGCCATAGTCCAGGCGGGAAACAACCAAGGCCTGGACTACCGTTCTTCGTGTGGTAAGGGGCAACATCCACAGGATCTTCTGTAGCCATCTTAAGGTGGCGAAACAGATGGATGCCACCTTTACCGCCTGCTGTCTCATTGTGAGTTTCTCATCAATGAGAAACCCGAGGTTGCGGACTACGGTTACCGGTTGTGGGGTGGGTCCCATGTCGCAGGGCCAATGGTGGGGGCCCCAGAGGTCTTTATTTCTGCCCAGTATCACAACCTCGGTTTTGTCACCGTTGAGCTTCAAAAAATTACTCTTCATCCATTTCGAGACACGGATCAGACCTTCTTTTAGAGCAGAGGTGTTATTGCACTCTTTGTTACAGACAAAAAAAATGATCTGTGTGTCGTCGGCGTAAGAGTACAGTGTTAGACCTGCCTCCTCCACAATAGTGGCCAGAGGTCTTACATAAATGTTAAATAATACGGGGCTGAGTATTGACCCCTGAGGCACACCGTACGCAGAAGGATAAGTTATAGAAGAAGCAGAGGCAGAAAACACCTGGAAAGTGCGGTCTCTTAGAAAAGAGGCTATCCAGGCAAGAACCGCACCATCTACTCCTAGGGACCGAAGAGTCGCAAGGAGGATGGAGTGAGACACAGTGTCGAACGCCGCACTTAGATCGAGAAGGATAAGAGCGGATGTTTCTCCGCGATCGACACTGCGTCGTATGCTCTCGGTAACTCCTAGGAGTGTGGTTTCAGTCGAATGATGGGCTCTAAAGCCTGACTGGGACGGATGTAAAAAGCCAGTGCTCTCCACTAGATGTGTGAGTTGTGTATTGATATGCCTTTCCAGGACCTTTGATAGGATAGGAAGCAGAGAAATTGGTCTAAAGTTAGATAAATTGGCAGTGTCTGCTCCAGCCTTTTTCAATAAGGGCATTATCATTGCATGCTTCCATTCCGGAGGGACAAATGACTCAGTTAATGAAGAGTTAAGAAGTTTTATTAATACTTGACGTGAGCTGAATTCAAGTAGTTTTAGAATTTTGACAGGTAACGGATCCCGGGGGGATCCGGACTTAATACTGTTAAGGCAGAGGGAAAAGGAGACATCATCAAAAGGTGACCAATTTGCCAATTTCGTCCTCGTAATGAACGGGGCAACTGGAGTCTGGGTGAGGTCCAGCTGAAGCGTATCATCAGATGTAGAGGGACTTAATGAGTCGTAGATACGTTCTATTTTAGATATAAAAAATTCTGCAACCGAGTTGCATTGAACCTCATCCAGGGCGGGAGGGGCAGGGACTACATCTGCTCCAGTAAGTTTCTTCACGACCAAGAAGAGAGTACGGGGACAGTTTTGGGCATTAGTGACTGTGTTCGAGACTGTGTAAAGCTGGCCACTTTACAATGGTGGTGGTAGTCCCTAAGGGCTTCCTTATAGGCTGTTTTACGGGAAGCGGAATAAGAGCGTCTCCATTTTCTCTCCAGGGTTTTACAACTCGATCTCATGCGTTTAAGATCTTCGGAAAACCAAGGTGTGGGAGAACGGTGAGATTGAGAGTTTTTAAGAGTCAGTGGAAGAAGTTCATTTATGGCGGAATTGAGCCAATTGAATACCTCAGAATTTAAGACAGATGTGGATGTGTTGGAGGTAGGAAGCGTATTCAATAAACGTGCATTGAGATCATTGATATTAAGTTTGTGCCAGCGACGTATAAACACATCCTGATTACTACTGTTGTTAGTTTGAATTTTAGTCTGAGATAAGGTAAAATGTACAGCATAGTGGTCAGACCATTCTAAAGGACGGGCGGGAAGGGAGCATTCAAAGGAAAGATTGGAGAGGACGGGGTCCAATAGATGGCCAGGCGAATGTGTAGGGCCAGAAGTACAGAGTAAAATATTTAAAGCTTCCAGTTCAGACAGAAACTGTTTGCTGACATTACATTGACCATCTTCTAGATGGAGATTCAAGTCGCCAACAATGGAAAAGTTGGCCGCTTTCAGAGAAATTGAGTTACAAGTTCAATGTCAGATCCATTTCTGGATGAATTTGAGAACCACATCCACCTCTTATGGTACAGAGTGTGTGCAGTTGCAATACCTTATCTCCTGCAGCAGACTGAACTGGATCAATGAAATACAGAGGTGGTCTTACGTCCCCTAGGTCCCTCTCCTCTACCTTTACCATGTCCAACTTCCTCCTCCTTCTCTTATTTCTCTTAAGGATTGCTAGGACTGGCCGTAGGCGCTCTGCTTTCAGCAAGGGGACACTTTATTTGGCCATCAATTTACTCCATTTGTCTCTGTGTTGGTGCTTGACAGGGGCTTGGACTTTGACTTTCATAGATGAAGTGCTGGGATTCTAGTATTACCATGACATGACTTGAGAAACATCTTCTATATTTGACTTTGCTTCATAGGCAGTTTCATAGGCAGGCTTAAGGACTTAATTACCACCCACCTGGAAACACGCTATGGTGCGTGCACTCCTGAAGAAACCCACCCTAGACCCCGCCAACCTCAATAGTTATCGCCCGATCTCTCTGCTCCCTTGGGTAAGCAAAATCCTCGAGAAACATATTAACACATATGTCACTAGTTTTCTCGAGAGTAACCATCTGTTGGATATCACTTAGACGGTTTTCCGCCCCAAACATGCTTTAATGGCAGTCACAGAGGAGGCCAGGCGGATCTTGGATCAGGAGGGATCAGTGGCAGTGATCCTCCTTGACCTGAGCGCCACAGGACAGTTTGACAACTTGTCTAGAACAGATCAAGAACTGGATGATGCAGTCGTGCCTCAAGCTTAACGGTGACAAGACCGAGCTGATGCTTATGGGTCCATCAGCTCCCTCCACCTGTTATGGCCCGTTAGTTTGGGCACGCCCCCAACACCCAGAGACAATATAAAAAGTCTCGGGGTGTGGTTGGACAAAACCATGATTTTTAACATCCAAGCAACTAAATTGTCTGCGACTTGCTTTGGTCTCATCAGGAGGGTGAAAAAAATCCTTACACTTTTGAGGCCAAGCAGGTAGTTATGCAGGGTCTCATCCAGTCTCGTCTGGATTTCAGTAACGCCCTGTATCTAGGGGCGCCTGACTACTGTCTGCAAAAACTCCAGCGGACCCAGAACTGCGCAGCACGCGCATTGCTTGGCCTGCCGCGTAGTACATCGGTGAAGCGTGGGCTGAGAACCCTGCATTGGCTCCCGGTTAGGGAGAGAATTGAGTTCAAATCTATGTGCATCTCCCATCAAGCCTATTGGAAATCCGGCCCAGTAATTAATCACACGCTGATCACCCCCCACCGACCCACAAAACAGCTCCGTTCTCTCCACGCCTTTTTGGCGGTAGTCCCTCGCTTTCGGAGATCTAGAGCTGGAGGCCGGTCATTTTCTTACCATGCAGCCAAACTGTGGAACTCACTTCCCCTTCACCTAAGATCCAATCCTAATTTGACGACCTTCCGCAAACAGCTTAAAACCTTCCTTTTTAATAAATCAGTTTAACTTCATGCTTACTCTTTTCTGGAGGGTATTGACTTAGTCTGTTAGTGCCTGGACGCCTCAGGGCAGCAGCCGCCCTTAATAAAACCCTTTTTCATTTCATTTCATTTCATTTCACTGCTCCAACGATGAATGCTTACCCATGGGTTATATACCAGCTGTCACTGATCGTTTTCACACTTTTACAGTTGCTCTTTCAGGTGTCCTGCTGAACTCTTGAACTTCTCAAAATGGAGAAATGAGGGGTGGCTAGCCTACTTTCTAATACATAGCAGTCAGACTATTTATATAAGATTGTTCTATGTATTCAGTTAAACAAGGTAGTCTCTTACTTCAGTTTTGACAACTCATGCCTATAAAAAGTGCAAACCTTGTCACTACCCTTAAAGCTACAGCACTTAGTTGTAGAGTGAGAGGCATATAATTAAACATGCAAACATGTGGCTGACTTGCTTGTTGGCCCCACTTACACCTAATCCCAAGAGGAAAGTAAGGCTGTGGAGTCAAATTACTGGAAAGTGCCCAGAGCAACGAAAAGAGGCTGGGTTGTCCATGGATTACTTGTTTTAGTCTTTGGGACTGAAGATCAGCCACGGACCGTGGAGGGAGTTACAGTGGGGCAGGAAGGCGGGGCGGTGGAGGGGCAGGGTGGGGGGTGCTAAAAACCGGAGTATGGATAATTGGAGGTAAGTAAACAATTTAATTAATAAAACGAATTTCGTAGTGTGCAC
This sequence comes from Lissotriton helveticus, assembly GCF_964261635.1. Classification (NCBI taxonomy): domain Eukaryota; kingdom Metazoa; phylum Chordata; class Amphibia; order Caudata; family Salamandridae; genus Lissotriton; species Lissotriton helveticus. The sequence goes on from NC_136069.1 coordinate 648,722,728, forward strand.
TGCCTCGCATTTTGCGAGGCAGTGCGCGCTATGGAATTCGTTTTATTGATTACATTGTTTACTTACCTCCAATTATCCATATTCCGATTTTTAGCACCCCCCACCCGGCCCCTCCCCCGCCCCGCCTTCCTGCCCCACCGTAACACCCTCCATGGGCCGCGGCTGCTCAAGATGCTTACCACTGTATCTCCAACCCTATCCAGGGTTGTAACAATGACCTCCGCAGCCCCTGCTGTGCAGGGGACACACTGGATTAGTCATACTGGAGGGGGCCACCTAAGCCCCTATTGGTGTGAGTGTGAGGGGCCCATTCAGCAAATCTTGTGGGGTGGGGGTGCTCACGTTTTTTCACACCACTGCCCCTGCCTTCTTCACATATCGGATTAGCCCATACCCTGACTGCATAATGAACACCAGGGCAAAGGACAGAAGCTAAAAAAGGGGAAGCATTTAAAGAAGAGGAGCTGCGAAGTCTAGGTGAAGCTGCTGATGAAATAAATTACTTTTTTGTGAGCACTCATGCCTGCAGCAGTATGCGCACCTGCGATCAGGACCCTCTCCGCCTGCACAGCCACGTGATTTATAAGTGAAACACACAGCAGGAGAAATCTACATGTGACAGCTACTTTGTGTTTAATCATTTTATTTTAGCCTGGCGTGCTTCTGCATAGAAGCAGCTCCTTATCTCAGCAGCATTTTTGCCATCATTTAACCAATCTACACACTTTAAAAAAAAGTTTGGAGACGCCCAGGCTTCACCACTGATATGCTGAAATAATACAAAGAATTTTTTTACATGTTAAAATGTGAAAATCGTATTAGGCCTAATAAGTAAATAAAGAAAAAGTGATGCATTTCCATCTCTCTCTATCCATATACTTATTACATTCCAGTAAAAGTAAATGTGGCTTAATGAAGCAAGCTCGGAGTACCAACTGCACAAATAAACAAGTGCACTAATGCATAGAGTAGTAAATGCATTTAAATGCATTTATTATTACAGTGCAAAGGCCAGATGTCCTGTTATTTAAACAATATACCCAGTATAATTTACTTGAGTAAACAAGGTTTATTTCCTCACATATCCTATTTCAGAATGAGTTGAAAGATTAAAAACAACTGGAGCCATTTACACAAAACTTAGTTGTTGTGATTCTATGTTGCTGCCCAGATTTAACATTTGGTGCTTTGAATTAGGTTACATATCTTTGTTTGTAAGTAATGCAAATGAAAATATCAGCATGGAATTAACCACACAGAGTGATATACAAATTTATATCATTGTTGATGAAGGGGAGGGGCATCATAGCCCACTCAATGTCTCATTTTACACACACCCCACACTACAGAATGATATACCATTCTACAAGTAGAGATCATATACGCACTCAGCACAGAAAGGGAGAAAGAGCAAAAAAGAGAATTGTGGCACCATCTTCTGTACAGTCACACTCTGGGGATTTCCATTCATGGGATTGGATGTAGTTTTGGAAGATAAGCTGCAAGTGTTGTTGCTGTCACATGAGAGCCATCTATGCCTCCGGTTGTATGACATTACAACGCATGCTAATACATCGCATGCCAGTATTTCGCGGTTTTTACAACGCAAGTAGTTACAACGACTTGCGTTGGAGGGCGCTGGACTTAGGAGTAGTATAATTTACTATTCCAACTCCAGTCTACATACAGTAGGGAAGGTGTTGGATAGTAAATTGTACTACTCCTTGTCCTAGAGCGCAATCCAGTGCAAGTCGTTGTAACGACTTATGTTCTAAAAACCGCGATGGAATGGCATCGCGATGTAACGACCGCATTGTAAACGTTTCCCATGCCTCCCATTGCAATTACAGAGCTAATACCTTTGGTTGAAAACTGTCATTTGCAACAGAAAAGGGGATTCCAAGCTGGTCATATTTTCCGATGTACTAAATGCACAAGCATTTTTGCCCGAATGAATTAGTAACAGTGCTATTTGCCAAATAGTTTATACCAGGAAGACCTCGTGAAGCTATTGTTGACAAATCATGTGATATTCTTGTCATGTGTTACAACCTTTACAACGCAACTTTTACCACGCAGTGCCTTTACAACGCAACTTTTACAACGCAAACTATTACAACGCATTGCGCTGGGGGGCACTCTAGGATAGGGAATAGGTTTAATGTACTATCCAACACCTTCCCTACTATCCATGGGGACTGGAGTTGGAATAGTAAATTAAACAATTCACTATCCAGCGCCTAAAAGCACTATGCGTTGTAAAGGTATGCGTTGTAAAACTTGCGATGTAAAGGTAGGCTTTGTAAAAGTATGCGTTGTAACGTCATACATCCGTTCCAGGGTATGAAATTCTGACTTACATCGTTTGGGGGCGTGGGGGTGTAGGGCAAGGGAAGGGGGGATGGGTGCCCCACTGTTTAAAGACCATTGGTGCAATGTGTTATGTTGGAGTGGAGCAATTTATAAATATATATTTGGGTTGAGCTGAGTAGGCTATATTGTTGGATGGCAAGAGGTAGGTTCTCTTCGTATTCCATGAAGTCAAATGTGGTGGGTGCTGATTAAAACTCCAAGACGAATTCTGTTTGTGATACAAAATGCTATTTGGACCTGAATTGGTAACCTGTTCCAAGACGAAATGTCAATTTACACCCAAAATGGAATTAGCCCTGTAGTTGAATAACTCATTTAGCTTTTCAGACCTGTGTTGAAAGAATGTGATATACTCTGCGGGGCAGATTTATGATGACTGGCGCATCCCCAGGGATGCGCCAGTCATATTGCGCCGCTGCTCCGCCACCCATGGTGCGCCGCATTTACAATGCGGCGCACCATGGGGCAAAAACGGCACAGATGCGTGACGCATCTGTGCCGTAAAGGCGGTGCATTGCTGGAGTTGCGTCGCAAGCGCAATGCAGCTCCAGCAAGGCTCGGGGGTGCCCTATCTGACCAATGCTGCGTCAAGACCTACGCCTGCTTCAAGCAGGCGCAGGGTTTTGACGCAGCATTGGCCTGAAAGTGACTGAGTGAAATCTCATAGATTTCACTCAGCCACTTTTGCGAGGCGCACCTGCCCCGGAACGCCCACCCTGCGCCGGAACACCCACAAGTGGCGCAGGGCTTTACAACGTGACGCATCTGCCTAGATGCGTCACGTTGTAAATGGGTCGTAGGGATGCGCCACGTTCACGCCGCAGTTGCGTGACGTAAACGTGGCGCATTACCATCATAAATCTGCCCCTAAGTGTTGTGCCATAACAATGTGTCATACTCTAAAACCACCTCCTTAGTTTTATGAATAAGGTGCCTTTGAGATCCTTAATGTATACACCGCCTCACGTTTTCATTACAGGTGAATTTCTTCAACTTTTTTGTGTTCTCATTTCCCAAATGGAGTGATTCTTTCATAATATTTGAAATGAAAAATAAAACAATATGTTCCCCACTAGTTCCTGGAAGTCAGAGTGCCCTTGCTCTTCCCTTATATCTTTTTTTGTTTTTTTTAGGATACAGGTATAGAGTCCTTGAGTCCTGTAATGGCCACTGCAGCACCTTCTTGAACTTTTGAACCGGGCAAATCAGATCATGAGGTACACAGTTGGATCTCATGTACCATGGGACACCATTTCGTGAGGGGAGAAAAGACTCCTTCAAACAATAAAATCCAAGTTTTGAATTTACATTACGGCGGGTAGCCTCTTTACTGCTAATGCGTGCACGCGTTTGTAAAGATACCTGCCCTTCTAATGGATTTTTGGTGTGTGAAGGAAGTGAGTTCTCTGACAATTGTTTTCCACAGGGCAATCACCATGCAGAGAAGAAATTTGCTGACTCAAGTCTTGTTGATTGCCCGCAAGAGGTTAGCTACCTATAAAAGATTTTCTACAGGGCAAAAGTTGTGCATAGTAGGTGCGTACTGTCCTAAGAGGCCTTTGGTGTCAGGAGTGAGTGGGCTCTGCATGAGAGGTTGTACTTAGGAGTGAAGACTGTGTGCAACAGGTAGTTGCTCACCCATGTGTGCCTGATTTAACACAAGCGTTTGGCTCTCTGCAAGTGTTTGGTACAAGGTGAAGGCTGTGTGTAGTAGGTCATTCACCATCCAGGTGGCCTTGGTTTTCTAGAGGGGGTGGGTTCACCATAGATAGGTTCCTCTCTGGGCGACAACTATTCGCAGTAAGGTACTTTCCTACCCATGTGTGGTTCATTGCCCGCAAGAGGTTGGCTATCCGTAAAGGGTTTGGTACTTAGCAAAAATTTATGAAGTTAGGGTTTGGCACCCTAATTGGGCTTGGGTGTCTGGGGGAAATGGGTCCTTCATTAACAGTTGTTTACAGGACGAAGTCTGTATGCAGCAGGGCATGCCCACAAGAGTTCACCTGTCCACAAAGTGTCAGTTATCGGGTGAAGGCTGTCCATCGGAGGAGTTAGAGTCAACTAAAGTGGCTTGTGTGTCTGAAGGGTAAATTATGCTTTACATGACTCTGTACCATTTAGTACTTTAATATCTAAAATGTTGTATTTATTTATAGAGTAAATTGAACATCATTACGTTGGATGATGTCATCTGTAATTTCAACAGTGATGTCACTGACCAAATCATGAGTGATGCGATATGTGAAGTCTTAAGCAGGAAATGGTAAGAGAGCAAATTATAGTTGGCTTAGTAAATTATAACGAGTGTATTTCAGTGTTTCTTCAGTTTTTTATTTTCATTTTTTATTTTTATTTTATTTTAAAAAAAATTGGAGTACAAAGGATTATATTCGAAGAAGTAAAATAGAGCAGTCATGTGTCAGTGAGGAAGAGATCAGAAAGTAATCCAGCCTTGCAAGAGATAGATGAGGGGCTGAAAAGTAGGTGAAACCCTCTTGGTTAGGTTTTAGATTGGCCCATACATCATCCAGTTCATGAGTATGCATTACGTTTATCATGGCTTGGTACACTTTAGGTTTCCGTCCTCTATAATTCTATCTCTTTCCTTTCCCGGAGCAAGATGGCACTAGTGTGAGCTCTCCCGATCCAGCCGCCACGCAGTGCCAGACATCGGTCATCCAATGCTCTCACCTGACTCTGGGATGCTGGTTTCCAGTATATGCAGAGTAAAATATCGGACGCCGTGTGGGAGGACTTGTGAAGGTCGAGCGGCGGTTCAGGTTACTGCTTGGATTGCGGGAGAAGCCACAAGCCGTCCAGTAGTGTGAGCCACAATTGAAAATCCCCGGGAACTAGGTGCCTGTTTTCTTGGCTGTTTGATTTCTGCTGTGCTGAGGGTGGCGCCTTGGTCGACCCGGTGGGCGAGGAGGGCTAAAGCGAAGGCAGCACTGGCCAGTGCAGCTCAAGGAGACCCTGAGAGGATAGATACTTTCCCAAAAGGTAAATGGGAAACTGGTGCTCCAAAGAAGTCGGCAGGGAGACTAGAGGGCGAATGAAGTATGAAGGAGGGTGCTGGTGCAGATTCTGGACTTCTGCCCTCTATATCTAAACACCTCCCTGCAAGTAAGGTGCCTACTCCCCTGACTGCCTCTGTAACAGTGACTTTGATGGATGGGAGCTCAATACAATCAGCTGATCCTCAGACTGCTGCTGGTATCTTTCCTCAAACCGGGGGGGGGGGGCGTAATAGATGGAGTTCAATTAAGCAATCAGGGTAGTCCTAAAGGCCTCAATGAAGACATAGACTCCCTTTCGGTGCCTTCCTTGGAAGCTGATAGCCCTAATGTCGAACCTGGGCTGTGATCATACCCGTCTCTGGCCCTTCTGTCTCTGCTCCTGGGACTGCGGCTGGTCCTGTGGAGGTAGATTTTGGAGACAATCGCGCCGCCCAGTCCCTGGCTCCCCAGACTCCCAGACTCCGGAAATTATTGGAGAACACTTCTATTCAGTATCCGACGGTTCTCTAACAGAGGACGATGCATTCAGCTCAAGCAGTGAAAGCTCCTCTAATAACAACGAGTCCGACCCCTCCTTTAATACTGGAACTGTTCAGAGGCAGAAAAAAACATGCAATAAGGGTAAAAGGTGTAGTCAGCTTAGATGGGATTACTCAGACTCTCAACTGCTTTTTCCTTTGGGTGACGAAACAGCCAACAATATACACTGTGAGAATGCTGAAACAGCTGGGCACACACAACGGAACCCTCTGTAACCTCCACATTGACTTCTATAAAACAATTTCAAGATGAGGTTTGCTCTGACTACCACCTTGCCAAAGGGGACGCTAAAAAAACTGCAAGGAGGAATGCAGAAGTTAAATAAGATATGCACTGACATTGGCGATCAGGTGGCCATTGTGGAAGACCGCCCAGAAAATTTAGAAGTTAAAGTATTCTTCCTAAAGGAACAGAGTACCTCCCAAGCTGCATGCCTGATTGACGTAATGTCAAAGTTGGAGAAACAGGAAAATCGAAAACGTCGAAATAATCTTTGTCTTTTGGGGACCCCTGAAGGGGCAGTGGGGGATTACCCAGGACGATATATTGTTAAACATTTACGAGACACTTTTCCGGATTGTGCAAGCTGGAACTGGGGCCACAAGGTTCAGAGGGCACACCGCTTTCCTTTCAATCGAAAGTTACGGTGGGATGGGAACTTCCTCCTTAGGTAGTTGATATATGACCAGGCTTGTCCGTTCTCCATGAAGGGGACAAATGGAGTGTTATTTTTCATAAAAAACTGACTTTTGTCAGGTTACAGTGGAGCAGAGGTGGTGTCTTTGCCAGCTTATAGCTCCTTTCCAACAACAAGGTGCTCAGGTGTTCTTAATGAACCCACCAAGACTAAAGGTGATTATAAATGGGTCTTCTCAGATCTTTTTTGTTAGAGATTAAAGCTGGGGAATTTTTTTAAGAAATCAAAGGGAAGAAAGGGCTGAGCTGAGCTGTATTACTTTCCTAACTCTCTGACTCTTTGATTAAGGCTATTTTCTTAAAAGTCCTCTATCCCTTTATTATCCCGAGCCTACAATGCAGTAGCCACTATCGGTCACAAGTGAGCAGTGATGTAAGGGTACTGGCAGGCTTGCTCGAGCAGGGAACGGTACTTTAGGTGGGGGTTAAGCTATTTGTTTGCTGTGTTTTCTTTTCTTTCTTCTTTTTATTACAAACTTGGTAGGTAAGCCCCGCATGGTCTGGTTGTGGGAGTTCACATGAGATGACCATTTTTCAGGGTTTCCCTGATTGCTCAATTTGGGGGGGAGGGGGAAGGGGTGGGGAAGGGAATAATCGAACAGTAATGGGAGAAATGATGATGATGTATTTTATTTCACAAGTTGTTGCCTATTTGAAATTGTTTTCTTGAGGTAGGATGCACAGAGGGGAGCAAGTGAGAGACGTTTATGGGAAGGAAATGGAGGAAATAGAAAGGGGAAAAAGAAGGGGGATAAAGAAGGGAGAAAAAAATATGCACGTTGATTAAAACAGGGAAATATTACTTATTTAGATTCAGTTACTTCCTAGAGAAAAGAGTTGCAGGACCAGAATGGCTTGCTTATCAATGTTGGGTTAAAGGGGTGGTTTGCTCTTTCTTTCAACACACACAAGTGATGTCTAGTCGCGCTCAACTGGGTCACGTCCTGGTAAGAATACGATGAGCAATCTTAGAATAGTTTCTGTAAACATCTGTGGCCTGAACTATGCCATGAAGAGACACAAGCTGGCACAGGGGCTACGTTTGTTGGAGGCCGACATCATCTGTCTCCAAGAAGCGCATATTGAGGGAGAGCAGAGACAACTGTTGGACTTGTTGGGGTATAGAGCCATTGGGGGAACTTCCCAAGGTGCACGTGTGAAAGGAGTAGGGATTATGGCTCAGAAGAAGTATTCATTGAAAATTTTCCAGGTAAAATCTGACCCCCTATGGAGATGGGTTATAACTGAATGTTGCTTACCTCTTAAATCTGCTTTGACTACATGCTCCATCTATGGGAGCAACTCAGACGACCCTTGGGTAATAAACTGTCTCACAAGAGAACTGGCTCACTGGCCACTTCCAATTATTGTCTGTGGCAATTTTAACATCAATTTGCCCAGTAAATGGAGGGCTAGGGGGCAGTGGAATTATAGAGGACGGAAACCTAAAGTGTACCAAGCCATAATGAGTTTCTTCAGTTTTAAAGATTGACGTTATGACTGATATTTTTGACTAACTATAACGTACATTGAACATTAGGTTTTTTGGTGAATTTCTTGTTTTTTTTAAATGTAAAGTTTGATATTATTAAAAAAAAGGAATTGAGTGTTCCCTGGGTTCTTGATTCAAATGGGGAACCAAATCATTCATTCATCTCATTATATTGTCACTCAGCCTATTACTCAACCCTGTGCTATAGTAGAACCACAAAAACATAGATTTTGTGTACAAAAACTTCAGAATCTTTATTATAAAAAAATTTTTTGTTTAAAAAGTTTTTTGTTGTTGTTTTTTTTATATGAATGAATGATTTGGTTCCCCATTTGAATCAAGAACCCAGGGAACACTCAATTCCTTTTTTTGCATTATTACCCTGTTCCTGTGGGTGTTACTAGAAGGGTACTCTCTTTCCTTTTTAATTATTCAAGTTTGATATTATTGCCATACCTTACTTTAACCTCATCGCTGCTAGAGAGTTTCCCCTGCTGTTCTGGACAGCAATAAAAACGGGTATGGTCATGATGAGCTCAGCTCATCATAAGCACACGAGCACTGTGCTGCATAACGAGCTGAGCTCGTCATGAGCATGGAAGGGGATAAAGTCACTTTGACCATTGTTTATTTTCTGTAAATTTCTGTATTTTTTAACATAGAGTAAGAACTTATTAGGATAGTTAGACACAACTTAAATATTTTCTTTGGTTACTTCTTTTAATTGTCAGTAGTGTGCTTCAGTTTTTCAACCTAATATTTAACATATTTTTGACTTTCTACAGGTTCAGCAGAACTTCCAAGAGGAACCCTGTGGGTTTTACTTCCTCTTCCAGGTCCCACAGAAGTACTGCAGACCAAGAAATTCCCCCAAAAAGTTGTGTCTAGTATGGAAGAGCACTTTTTTTCTAATTGAGTTTATTTAAGAAGATCAGTTTTGGTTCTTTTTGGGGAAAATTGCCTTCTTTTCACTTTTTGCTGAACTGCAGGCATATCCGGGGAGACCTTTGACATAGACATGAAAGACATCTGATTGTTTGAAATGACTGTCCCCCTGCATTTGCACAAAGCTTCCACTTGTTTCACTTAATTTCTCATTTCACCTGTGGGTGCAATAAGAACTTCCTCACAACCTATATTTCTTTGACTTTTAAGAACACCATCAGATATGGATTACACTTGTAATTTATCCAATTTGACACTTTGAACATATGATTTGTTTGTCATCATTTTATTATTCACAAATACATATAATTTTTTCCCTTTCGTTTTTTATAAATATAGAACCATAAAAATATTAATTTACATTGATGTGCAATATTTGTTATACATAATTACAAACTCATAGCATATGAGGAACAAATATGATGTATAATTCCAGACCCCAAATAAATTGGGATTTGTTCAAAGTACAGCCCCATGTTCTCGTTCTTCTCATTCCTTGTCCTACTTACTAACTGAGGTTCCATTATCTTGGCCTTCTCTGCTTGTTTGTGTAGGCTAATAGGACGTACTTCCCTTGTAACCCAGGACTGCAGATTTCCTCCCAGTTGTTTCCCCACCCCATTGTGCTGTGCTGTGGGTTTAAGACTATCTAAGTTCCTCTGGGTTTTCATAATCTTTGGTGGGGGTGCAGAATTTACCTGGCATTTTGGAATTTTTTCCCTTAGCGGGGTTGGGTTCCTTTCTTTCCTTATCTTTCGTACATTTTTCCTTTCCCACCCCCGGTTCCACCTCGGTGGTTTGCCTCTCTTTCCTTATTGCGTTTTTCCCTATGCCTCTTGCTCTACTTGTTTGACTACGTCTAGTCTGCTCTACTCTCCTTATTACCCTCATAGGCCATTTTGATATGTATACCTGCTGGCTCTCTTTGGATTGTTTATCATTTAGGGACTGCCCTTTTCAACGAATATCCGGGTCTAGGTTTGGGGTTTTATCTACCATCTTTGTCATGTGGTCTTTTTTAACCCTGGGCGAAGCACTACGCTACGCTCGCGTAGTTTGCGAAGTTTGCGCAACTTCGCACTACGCGAGCTGCACGTAGCACAGTGCGAACATGCGTAGCACAGCGTAGCATAGTGCAGCGGTCATTTTTTGCTTGTTCGCAGTCCTCAAGGTCATGTTCGCGACCGCGAGCAAGCAAAATGACATCCCGGCGAGACTCTCAACGCGGGGAGGTCAGGTTTCTCATTGCGAGTGGTCGGGCATGCTCGCGACCGCTCGCGATGAGAAACTACCAGTTCGCATTGAGAAAGCTGCCGCTCGAGTAAAAATCTACTCGAGCGGCAGAAAACTACAGCTCGCACTGTGCAAGATGCCATTTTCAATGTTTGCACAGTGCCGGATGCTTGTTCGCACTGTGCAATCATTGAAAATGCATCTTGCACAGTGCGAACATGCTACAACGCAGCTCGCGTAGTGCTCCGTGAAGTTTGCGTAGTGCGAAGTGCACTTCGCGTAGCGCTACTTCGCGAACTATGGAGCTCCATTGCCCTCCCTCTGTGCCTGTAGTTGGGACTCACAATCAGGCACTTCCCTTACCATATCTGGCATATGAGATCTTATCCCCTGCAGTTCCCCCTCTATTTTTGCTAAAAATATTTTCTGTTTTTTTAATACGGCATTATTAGACAGAGTTACTTCAAGCAGTCGTTTCAAGGTTTTTTGTAGTATCAACATTAAGTCCAACATAGACGCAGTATGCAGCGAAGAGAGGTCGCAATTTAATTCTGGGTTTAACTCCGGAGTCTTGTTCAATTGATCTTCCTGGTTCGTGTTGGTATCTCGAGTTTCCAGCTAGCTTTTATTTCCATCTCTTTTCCGGCTTGCCCTACTGCTTAATGGGGTTTCAGTTGCTCTCTCCATCGCTACCACAGGCACAGGAATCTGACTATCCAGGGAGCCTCTCTCCAGGTCATAGGAGAAGCAGTTGTGCGGTGATGACGACAGCCGAGGTGATGGCAGGCCGTTCTGATCCAGTAATTACTGTAAAGAGTGATTGATCATGATTAGGGAGTCGGACCTGTGTTCCTCCACTGGTAAAGAGGTGCATACAATCTCTCCCCTTTCTAGGCTCCCATTGAGAGATGTTGGTTTGGTTATGGCCTTCGCCTGCTCTTGCTCTTGCTCCTGCTCCTGCTCAAGTTCTAGTTCTAATTATCGTTCTAGTTCGTGCACTTGTGCTGACGTAACTCCTTTTTTAAAATGTCTCCCCACAAATTCTTTATTGGGTTTGATATGGCTCTACCAGGGGGTTTATGCAATGCTTTCGGCTTTTTAGCACCTTTTCCTTTCCCCTTACCTTTTCCTTTCACTGGTGATGGCGATGGCTCTATGCTCCTGCTGGTGCCTTCCAGGGAGCCCATGCTTTCAGTGTCTGCTGCGTTCATATGTAGCCTCAGGTTAAGTTCTGTCGGCTTCTTTCCTTTTTTTGTGGCCATCCTCGCGTTTTTTTCCCGGGTGTTCCCCCTGTTAGTATTTCACTGGCTCCGTGTTCTCTGATATCTCTCCCGGCTATTAGGAGGAGGCAGTGTTATGGGGTGTTATAGGGTGTTATAGGGTGTTACCAGTTGTCCTATAGCCCAGTCCTTGACCTTGATATTTTATCACCCCAGCTGAGCGATAGGCTCTCAGGATTACTTCCGTGGGGGTGTAGTTTTTAGAGCAGCAGTATAATATAGTATAAAGTAATAACTACCACCTGCGTCTCAACTCGCAGGTGTAAAGAACAGACAGTTTAAAAAAATAAAATAAAAAACGCACACCTTCACTCCTTACAGCCTCCTTACAGCCTCCCCACTTACCTCTGTGTGTCTGACCTCCCAGGTGCCTCTTGCCAGGTGCCAGGTGCCAGGTGCCTCGTGCCCGGCTCATCTGTCCATTTAGTGCAGGAGCACCCTGCTCCCAGCATTTGCTGCCTCCTCTTTTCCTCTCCGTTTTTAAATCAGATTAGCCGATTTCGGCTTCGTTTTCCAAAACGTTGGTTATTTTCCCCTCACGTCGCAGCCAAGTCAAAGGCTGTTTCTTCTTTTTAGCCGTTCACGGCTTTCCCGTCTTTTGGCATCTTTTCGCCTCTTTCTCCGCGTCTTTTCTCTGCGCCCTCGCACAGTCTCACGCAGCGTTTCTCCAAGCCGCAGCTGACTCCAGGGCAGACTCGGCGGCGAGCGGAAGCAGAAGAGGATGAGATGCGATGCGATGCGGGCATAGAGGTGTGGAGGCGGAGGCTACAGGTGATCAGCGATCAGAACAACAGTCGGAACACACAGAGGCTTAGAGTAGAAAAACGTGCATGGGCTGTAAGAGTCAAGCCAGACCCTTGGCTCGGCTCTCACTGTTAATTTGTTGGCTGCTAACCTCTACTCCGCAGGGGCTCTGGCTCAGCAGCTCTCACTAAAGCTGTCCGCGTCCACTACTAGAAAGTTACTCTCTTCTATGCTCTGAGACCTCGAAGTTGAAGTGCGGCGTTGAAAAAAAGGAAAAGTGGAAGGAAATATTCATGCAATTAAGTAGTGATATCAAAATATCTATGTGCAAAACAAATTAACTTATGTGGCTACTCTTTCCTGATGTAATTTCTAATGAGGGCATTTATACTCACAATGAGTGTATTTATACACCTGGAAACTGAAAGAGGCCATTATTGTTGGTTTTCAACTGATGCGCACTAGTATTAGGATAAAAAGAAAAAAAATAGTCTATTAAATACTTGTGGATTCATTGTTAGGCCTGGCAGCTTGGCCTTAGTCTCCCTTCCACTTTTTGCTGCTGTGCCTCATGTGTTTTGCTGGTGTTAGCTGCTCAGAGCACTGTGCCACTGCCAATCAGTGCCACAGTGCAATGCTCCCTGTATAAAGTGTATACATTGATTGGTTTCCATGATTGGCTTATTTGGTTTATTGTCAGACCCCAGTAAAGTGCACCAGGAGTGCCAGGGCTTGTAAATACAAATGCTGCTGGTGGGCTTGCAGCACTGGTTGTGCCACCCACAGAAGCGGCCTGGTAAAATATGTCTAAGGTCTGCCATTGCAGAACCTGCATGCAGTCTGGTACTGTCATGCTGACTGGACAAGGGCACCCGCTTGCCAGTCCCTAAACCTTCCCTTAACTTCATATTAGTCACCTCTATGGTAGGCCCAAGGGCAGGGTGCATTGTAAGTATAAGGTAGGACAAGCCCTGATGTGTGTGGCATGCCCTAATAGTCAATTACAGCCATTTTTGTTTTTCACTATTGTAAGGCTACCTGTTCTCATAGACCAGAATGGGCTGTTGGAATTGTTACACTCTATGATCCCAACAGACTCAGGGAACATGGTACATATTCAAGTTTAGTATGCCTGAACTCAGAATAATAAAATACATCTTTTAGTTAAGTTTATTTTAATATCCTGTGTTTGCAAATACCACTTTTAGAAAGAGGGTATTTGCTTGCCTAACCATTTCAGCCCGCCTCTGTTCTGATGTGTATCTGCTGTCTGGTTTCTGTGTGTGACAGGGCTGGGGAAATCCAGGAGGCATTATGGGGCTGACAGGTGGTGAACAGAGAGATTACACTAGGATGGGTGGGGGGAGTGCCCCTTGACTCTGAATAGGGCTGTGCTCTGCCCCCTCAATGCTGGCTCCACCCCCTGGGGAGCGTCTGATGTCTCTGCACCTTGTGAAGAGAGAAGGGAAGACTATCAACAGAGTACTCCTGGACTGTACTTGTCACCACAATGCTGGCTCCACCTCCTGCGGAGCATCTGATGTCCCTGCCCTGCACACTGAAAGAAGAAGCCAGAGTCTCTATAACAAAGTGCTCAAGGACTGAACTGGATTAGGCAAAGGCCGCCCTGGCCTGAAAGAACAAAGGATTTTGGGTATAAAAGTAGGAGCCATGCTCCTAAGAATCAGATCCTGCTTGAACCAAGTAGAAACCTCTGCCTGAGGAGAAGGAACCGGGAAAGCTGAAGGAGGAAGACTGTCCCTGTTCTGGAGGATTGGCCTGCAGTGGTTGCCTTGCTGCCAAAGGAGAGGAAGAACCTACAAAGACCTGCTACTTTCTAAAAGACTTGTGCTTCAAAAGATCTACAAGGTCTTGTGTGTGAGCTTGCCCCCTGAACGGAGTCCCAGGACTATTGGACTCCTAAACCCCTTCTCCAAGAGCTGCTGGAACTTGCCATTTGTCCCCTGCTACTGAGCCCTGCAATCCAAAGTGCCCCGAAGCTCTGACTGCCGTGAAACCTGTGCCCTCGCTGCTCTGAGCCGTGTGACTCCGCTCCTGTTACGAGCCGTAGCTCGCACCGAAAGCAACCCAGGCCACACCGCACACTGCTTCACCCTCTGGCTTCAATCCACACCGATTGCCGTGTCCCAGCCACGGGCTGCCTGACATACACAGCATACCGCCGGCCGGAGTAGGACTCCCACGTTCATGGCATACCCTCCGCACCGCGCTGTTTTTGGGACTGTATGGCATCCCCCGCTCTGAAGGGGTGACGTGCACCACGCCGTGAACAAGAACGCTTGAATCCAGCATCATCCGCCTCGATCCTCCGGACCCCTACTCTACGCCTCGTAAAGACGCCTACGGCACACCGGGTCCACATCGCAGAAAGGCTGACTAAGCGCCTGGTTTGCCTTCACTTCTTCACCTCACCGTCCGCGTCAGACGTCTCGATCAAAGTTACTATACGATTCAAACTGAGTCTGTGTGCAGATCGGACCGCAGAGTCCGCAACTTTTAGTTAACTCGTTTTTAAGGTACGATCTTCCCCGAACGAGCCGCACAGCCAGAGCGAAGTGCATTGAACAGAAAGACACGCATTTTTAAAGAACCCTTTATTCCAAAAACAGTATTGTGGTCATTTGAAACGTTATGTTGGTCTTGTCATAAGCCTGCTGAAATACTTATATAAAATACCTTATTTTTATACAAAATCTAGTGTTGTGTCCATGTGTGGGGTTATCATTGAATTACTGTATGTGTTCACAAATGCTTAACATATGATGCTCTGAGATAAGCCTCGACTGCTTGCGCCACACTACCTAAAGGGTGAGCAGGGGTTATTATAGAGAGTGATCCCCCTTATCCTGACTAGAGGAGAGGGTCCCTGCTTGTCACAAGTCTTTACTTGTGCCAACCAGAGACCCCCAAATCTAACATTGGTGGTCAGCGGTGAGGATTCTGAATTTGCATTTGTGATTCATTTACAGTGATTAGTGAACGCCACGTAGTGATTCCTGCCCAATAACGCAGTCACATACTGTTGATTTTTGTTTGGCTGAGATATCTCCATTTTTAGGAAGTCATGCCTGGTCCGAACTCTGTAGAAAGGGCAGCATCTGAAATCTCTGACATTGAAGGAGTAGAATGGGAAGAGGAGAGACTCCCAATATCTTGACTCCCAACAGGCCGGTTTCAGACCCGCCCACTCTACGGTCGGTTATACTTTCGGTTATGGAGGAACTGCGGAGAGGGGTGGACTCTAACATCAGCCAGGTTTTGGTGCTCCTGGATTTGTCGGCCGCCTTTGACACGGTCGACCATGATATTCTGGACGATCGTGTCAGGGAGGCTGGCATTCGGGGCACCGCCCTGGACTGGGTTCGCTCCTTTCTGACTAACCGCCACCAGGCGGTCCGGCTCTCTCAGTTTACCGCTGACAGGGTCAGACTAACATGTGGCGTCCCGCAGGGCTCCTCCCTTTCCCCTCTTCTTTTTAATTTATACTTGACCCCCCTTATCCGGTCCCTGCGAGGTAGTCACGTCTCCGCGTTCAACTACGCGGATGACATTCAGCTGATTTTTAATATTGACGCCTCGGATGAGACCATTTTTAATTTTCAGTCTACCCTATGTCACATAGGCGACTGGATGGGGGTCAACCACCTCAAGCTCAACCCCAACAAGACAGAACTGGTTCTTGTCGGGGGAGCCACCAACCCATGGAAATCCATCTTCTGGCCTGAGAGATTAGGTCTTCCCCCTAGCCCAGTTGACTCTGCAAAAAGTCTGGGGGTTATCATCAGTAATGATCTTACGATGAAGCCCCAGATCAATGCTTTAGTCTCGTCTATCTTCTATCAGCTGCGAAAAGTCCGTAATATTGCCCGCTTTTTGACCACTGAGGCTCTTACTTTAGTTTTGCTAGCCTTAGTCATCTCGAGGATAGACTACGCTAATTCTCTTTATGCAGGCATCCCGGCCTACTTACTGAAGATACATGTATAGGAGAGGATCCCCGTAAAAGTGGTGTATGCCAGCGGGCCACACTCGAGGTGATTAATTACAAATTAGAAAAAATATTTATGCAACCAAGTTACCATTGGTAAATTGATTTTATTACCAAAGGATAGAAGATAACAAAATATCTGTTTCAATACAAGGTTTCATATATTAACAAAGCCCCAACGGGGAGGGGAAAAGGGGAAAGAGAAGGAAGCTGAAGAAGAAAAGTTAGAGAAGCAAATAGACACAGTATAGATAGTAACCTGATTATTACAAGATTAATAACAATATACAAAAATTTGACAATACAGAGACCAAAATACGGCCAAAATCAGACAAATAATAAATCGTCCAAAACATCCAGCACATTAGATAATTCAAATTAATAAGGGTTGTGCCTGGTGTATCAACAAAAAACAAAAAGTCGACGTTTCGACCCCTAATAACAGGCTGGGTGAAGTCCTTTCACGGGGTCTTCATCAGGAGGTCATGCGGGGAAAGGGGAAGGGGCCACACTGTGGGGAAAAACATTTTGACTTTAATACATGGTAAAGACGGCAGTTTGTCCAATAGTCTAAACCAAGTGATTAATTTGAAACTATTACAAAGTTGAATTACCATGGGGTACGGCCTTCGGGGGCTCTGTACACAGGGTAGGCGCCACGCAATTAAGTCGCGGTCAATCACTAATGGTAGAAAAATCAACAGGAGAGGAGGAAGTTACCAGTTAACTCAGTACACGCGCTGTGTCAAATTACATCTTATAGTAGGTAAGGGAAAGCCTTGAAAGCCTTCTATTTAGCATTTAGGACGGACACAAGAGCAGAACAACAAATCTTGTTGCCACTCTCATAATCGTAAGATAATAATTAAATGCTTAAATACCTCGAAAAACTGGCGAAATTATTACACCAGGAAAACGAAGAGTGAGACACTCTTAGTGGAATGTGACCATTCAGGCACGCTGGAAATGAGTAAGTGAAAACACTCGTGTTACATAATACAGAAAATGATGACCCAGTAAAAACATGAATTAATTCAGGGCCAATATTGGCGAACTTACAAGAGACTATTTTGGACAAGGTAAAAAGAGGGCTCCGTCACCGTGATAGCTTGCGGAGCCGTCTGTTTTGGAAGGACTGCTAACTCGAAAGCCGGTGGGTTTTTGTTTATCACATCCAACCTGCCATCGGAGAAATAATTAAAGAAAAGAGCTGGAGTGTAGATTTGGGAATGGTGTCAGACCCAACCGTACGCTATCGTACTGGCGCTCTTACTCACAAGAAATTGTAGTTCGTCTGGTTGCAAAAGCCGATGTTTTTACTGCACGGCTCCACAGAGGAAAGGGATTAATTCACGGGGCTCGTGGTCCCTGGGTTCCTGAAAAAATCGGGATAGCGATTAGTTTCAGGACTCTAAGGAGCCGATATGCGACGCCCGCCAGAAATTCACTTACATTTAAATGGCTGGAGGGGCGTCTGCAAAGGTCAGGCCTGAAGGGTGTCAGCACGAATCCGGACAGCAACTCCGCAAAGCAGCAATGCGGAGTTTGGGGCGGGACCAGCTAATGTTGGTTCCATGAAAATGGAAGAAATACTCCAGGCTACCGCGGTAGGGAGTGATAATTTCAGGCAGTGATATTCAATTCGTAGGAAGTGTCCGAACCCGCATACAAAATATATATTAACACAGGATAAAGGATAAATTAGTGCAGCTCTCATCTATGAGGATGTCAACCACAAAAACAGTTTGCAGAACCTAGATTGTCATTTATTACAAAAGGTGCTTCTCTCACACAGGAGGAAGTAGACCCGTTCCTTAATTAAATACCTAACTGCAAAATTGAGGGGCATCACATATTTTAAGGGAAGTATTATGAAAAATGGGTGCATCTCTCACACAGGAGGATGAAAACCCATTCAGCCAAAATTTCGAGAGACAACACATATTTTAAGACAGATCCTGAACCAATATTTCGAAGGACAACACATAATTTAAGATCCTGAACCATGGGTGCATCTCACACGCAGGAGGATGAAAACCCAATTGACCATAATTCAACAAAGTGTGTGCCCGAGCATTCAAAGGGTAAGCTTCAGAATTTCTGTATTGGGGTCAGGATGTTCCAAAAAGGGACATGTTAGATAGTTCAACCTAGCGCTGCCAGTTGTGAAAGACTGCTATCCTGTTCATTCAGTCCGTTTTTGATGGAGTCCAAAAGTGACATCCATTTGGACTCCCGTGTGTTCAGGATAGATGGGAGATTACCACCCCTTCTCCCGAGGGTCACCTTTTCAACAGCAAACCACCGCAGGTCAGTGACCAAATGGCCAGCTGTAAGCCAATGGTCTACAAGAGGGGCACCTGCCACTTTGCATCTCAGTCTACTGCAGTGCGAAGAAATTCTAGCCTTGATTTTTTGTTGCGTCTGACCTACATACAAATGACTGCATGGGCAACGGATGATGTATATTACACCAGTAGAATTACAATTGGTGTAGTGTTTGAGAGTATACGTGCGTCCGCGGTGGTCAAATGTTTTGGTCTGGATTGTGGTATCGCAGGCAGTACATCCGCCACATCTATAGTGGCCGATCACAGGGGGCAAATTCCAAAGAGATGTTAGAGTAGGTTGGCTCTCGCTTTCAAGAAAAGAGTGAACCACCATGTCCCTTATATTTTTGGCTCTCTTAAAAGAGTGAAGGGGCAACTCTGTTTGGTTGATGACATCAGCCACCAATGGCCAGTTATGGTTGATGATCTTCTTGATGTCGTTACTGCGAGTTGAGAAAGTCGTAACGCAAATCACGCGATCAGTTGTAGCACGTGAAACGTCACTTGGATTAAGTAGGGAATCGCGGGGATTATACCAAGCACGCTTTCTTGCTCTCTTGCCCAACCTACTTGGGTACCCTCGTGCTGTCAGGCGTTCACTCAGGACCTCCGATTCTTTAAAGTAATCGGCTCTTGTGGAGCAATTCCTCCTAATCCTGAAAAATTGGCCGACTGGCAGGTTATCTTTTAAACCCCTGGGGTGATGACTCTGATATTGTAAGAGTGAATTACGCTCAGTAGGCTTCCTGAACAAGGTGGTGTGCAGATGATCTGATTCTGCATAAATAGAAATGTCTAGGAAAGGTATGATTTTATTGCTTGATTCCATCGTGAACTGGATCGCCGGATTTCGGGAGTTGAGCCAATTATGAAATACTTGGAGTTGGTCACCATCTCCGTCCCAGATACACAGGACGTCGTCTATGTATCTGACCCAAAGGGGCAGATGTGCCTTAAACAGATTGGTAACTGGAAAAATATGCTGGTGTTCAAAATAATCCATGAAAATTATAGCCAGGTTTGGAGCGAAGGTGGCCCCCATCGCTACGCCCCTGGTCTGCAAATAGAAATGATCTTGAAAAATGAAAAAATTTTGCATCATAGCAATTTCCAATAATTGGATAATGAACTCAGTAGGGACCTGAAGGGGAGCAGTTCGAGTGTCTAAAGCCATTCTCATTACATCCAATGCTTCTTGTTGGGGGATGCTCGTGTAGAGTGATATGATGTCACATGTAACTAGGAGAGAACTTTCTGGATTAAAGGGTCGACCATCTATCAAATTAATGACTTGTGTGGTATCCCGTAAATAGGCTTTTGTATGAAGTGCGATGGGCTTCAGAAAAAAGTCAACATATTGACAAAGGGGTTCTAAAAGAGACCCACACCCAGAAACTATTGGGCGACCAGGAGGTTGGGTAAGGTTTTTGTGTACCTTAGGTAAGGTATAAATAGTAGCCAGTCTGGGAAATTTTTGATTAAGGAACTCAAATTCCTGTTTGCTCAGAAAACCGGTATCTAAACCCTTTTGGGTCACCCTTAGGATGGTGTTAGCCAAATCACTTGAAGGGTCACTGGGTAGAAGACGGTAACTGATGCCATCTGATAGTTGTCTGTAGATCTCGGCTTTGTAATCAGAAAGATCTTGAACCACAATTGCACCGCCTTTGTCTGCGGGTTTTATAACAACCTCTTTGTTGTTACTTAAATCCGCCAAAGCCTTCTTCTCTGTTTTTGGTAAATTCAACCTCGTGAATTTGGGCTCTTTGAGGGAACGATCTATGGAGGAGGTTACAATATCCTCAAAGGCAAGGATCCGGCTATTCATGGCATATGTAGGTGGAAAAAAGGTTGAGAGGACCCTCAGGCCGGTAACCGAATTATTAAGTCTGGTGGTCTGATTTCGAAAGAAATAGCGTAACCTTATCCTTCTAAAGAAACTATATAATTCGGTTTTCAACAGGAATTTGTTGACCGAAGCAGTGGGGACATAAGAAAGTCCTCGGCCGAGGACCTTGAGTTCAGACTCCTGGAATTGATGTTTTGAGATATTAATCACTGGACTAGTGACGCTAGAAGTCAGAGGAGCTGATGGAGTAGGCATGGTTACCATCTGTAGGTGTTCCTGCGCGTGGATATCTCCCCGTGTGTCTCGGGGCGAAATGTCACCCGCTTCTGTTGCTTGCCTCGACCCCCTTCCCATCCTGCCTGATTCTGTTGTTGGCCTCTTGTTTGTCCCCGGGGCCAGTTGTTGCCACGGCCTCGTGGTGGGCGCCACTGTCCCCGACCCTGATCTAAAAAATGAGGTGGGAACTGGGGAGGATACTGCTGATAAGTGGGGTCTTGAATGGGATAGGGGGGGTAGGAGTATGAGGTGCTGGGTCCTGCCTCAGCTTCACTACCAGAACTGTAGGAGGAGTCTGAAAAGGTGGTATAGTTTTGTCGTCCTCTGTACCCCCCGCGGCCGCGATTGGTAAATCAGCCTTGATTGTCCTGTTTGTAATACTCTGGCTGTAAGTAAGGGTACACTAGTTGATGGAGTCCAAAAGTGACATCCATTTGGACTCCCGTGTGTTCGGGATAGATGGGAGATTACCACCCCTTCTCCCGAGGGTCACCTTTTCAACAGCAAACCACCGCAGGTCAGTGACCAAATGGCCAGCTGTAAGCCAATGGTCTACAAGAGGGGCACCTGCCACTTTGCATCTCAGTCTACTGCAGTTTTCCTGGTGTAATAATTTCGCCAGTTTTTCGAGGTATTTAAGCATTTAATTATTATCTTACGATTATGAGAGTGGCAACAAGATTTGTTGTTCTGCTCTTGTGTCCGTCCTAAATGCTAAATAGAAGGCTTTCAAGGCTTTCCCTTACCTACTATAAGATGTAATTTGACACAGCGCGTGTACTGAGTTAACTGGTAACTTCCTCCTCTCCTGTTGATTTTTCTACCATTAGTGATTGACCGCGACTTAATTGCGTGGCGCCTACCCTGTGTACAGAGCCCCCGAAGGCCGTACCCCATGGTAATTCAACTTTGTAATAGTTTCAAATTAATCACTTGGTTTAGACTATTGGACAAACTGCCGTCTTTACCATGTATTAAAGTCAAAATGTTTTTCCCCACAGTGTGGCCCCTTCCCCTTTCCCCGCATGACGTCCTGATGAAGACCCCGTGAAAGGACTTCACCCAGCCTGTTATTAGGGGTCGAAACGTCGACTGTTTGTTTTTTGTTGATACACCAGGCACAACCCTTATTAATTTGAATTATCTAATGTGCTGGATGTTTTGGACGATTTATTATTTGTCTGATTTTGGCCGTATTTTGGTCTCTGTATTGTCAAATTTTTGTATATTGTTATTAATCTTGTAATAATCAGGTTACTATCTATACTGTGTCTATTTGCTTCTCTAACTTTTCTTCTTCAGCTTCCTTCTCTTTCCCCTTTTCCCCTCCCCGTTGGGGCTTTGTTAATATATGAAACCTTGTATTGAAACAGATATTTTGTTATCTTCTATCCTTTGGTAATAAAATCAATTTACCAATGGTAACTTGGTTGCATAAATATTTTTTCTAATTTGTAATTAATCACCTCGAGTGTGGCCCGCTGGCATACACCACTTTTACGGGGATCCTCTCCTATACATGTATCACATAGCACCCAGGTCCCCGTGACTATATGGGTTTAACCCCCTTTTGTGTAACACATATTTACTGAAGAGGCTGCAACTCGTTCAGAACCAGGCCGCACACCTCATTTACCATCAACCCAGGCACCAACATGTCAGTCCTCTGTAAAAATCCCTTCACTGTCTTCCCGTGTCCGAGCGTTGTAAATTTAAGTTAGGCTGTACCATTTTTAAGTCCCTTGCCGGCGCGGGCCCGTCCTTTATCTCCTCACTACTACACCCTTATGTCCCTTCCCGTAATCTTCGCTCCTCCTACCTGGCCCTACTCAAGGACCCTGATTTTTAAACGCAAGAAACACGGAGGATTGAGATTTTTATTTCTTGCCCCTTCCTTTTGGAACTCACTCCCCTTAGGCATTAGATCTGCCTTCCCTTATGCCCGTTTTAGGTCCCTTCTTAAAACGTATTTGTTTTGTAATGCCTACCACTAACGCCTTTCCCTCCCTGCGGACTGTCTTCCCCCTCTCGAGGTGTTAGTTGCGCATTAGAAATACTTTTTACATTACATTACATTACATTACATTACATTACAGAGACTGGAGAGCTACCCCGTAGCCCAGCTGAAGGGCTTTTGTAAGAAGTTTGGAGTTTCCAAAGCTGAATGTAGAAACAAGGATTACTACCAAAAGGTGCTGAGGGCCTGGATTGAGTCAAGGGCACCTGAGAATGGGGTGGAAGTTGAACTAGCGGAAAGCATCCATGATTTTGGCAGAGTCTTGTCGCCAGAGGAGTTGGCAGATAGGAAGGAAACCAGGATGCACGAAATAGAAATGGCAAAGCTTAAATTGAATGGGAACTGGAGCTAGAAAGCAAGAAGATGGCTCTGGAGGAAAGAAAAATCCAATTGGAACATGAAGGAAAATTGAGGGAGATAGAGCTGAAAGCTAAAAGTATGGAAAATACTCCCTCTGGTGGCAGTGCATCGCCAGTGCATGTAGAATCAAGGGTGTACATGCCAAAGGATGTGGTGAAAGAATATTTTTAAAATGATGACATAGGGCAGTGGTCAAGGCCTATGAGGTAGCTATGTCTTACCACCGGGTCCCTGAGAGAGATTGGGGCGCGGGGTTGTGGGGGCGGTTCCTTAGTGAGGGGCAGGACACACTGCTAGATTTGCCTTCTGAAGTTTACAATTCTCATCCCCACATGCAGGAAGTTTTGATGACCAGGTATGGGTAACTTCCTGAATTATACAGACAGAGGTTCAGGGGTTGTACAAAGATTCCTGGGAGTACCTATGTTGAATATGTAAACTTTTTCTGCAGAGCACTGGATGGTTGGGTGAAGGGTAGCAAAGTGAATGATTTTCAAGGTCTCTGATTTAATTTAATGGGAGCACTTGTCTAGTAATTGTTTTCCTGAGCTACGCCAGCACCTGATTGATAGCAAGCTGACTAATCCTAGGAAGCTTGCTGAGGACGTGGACCGCTGAGTCAGCACCAGGGTCCACAAGGGTTAAGTGGGAGACTCCACCAAGGGTGGGCAGGGTCCCCAGCAGAAGAGTAGGGGGGACAAGGGTAAACAGTGGGAGTTTCAGAAGAGGCCCCAAAGTAATCCCCACGGGAACCAAGGGAAAGGTTCTCAGCCTCCCCCACCCCAGAAACCCGCCGGGGCCCCGACAGAAACCCCTGTGCAAAGAGGACCCCCTAAGAGTTACAAGTGTGGTGAACTGGGTCATTTTTGCTAATGACCTCAAGTGTTGCCTGTTTGGTAAAGCAGCACCCACTGGTGCTCCGCCCCGGCAGATGGCTAGTGTAGCCTTTGGGGAGGAGGTAGAAGTCCAAGGTGGGTGGGATCCTGTTCAGATGACCCTGGTCTCTTTAGGAGACAGTGAGATGGTCCATGAGAACTACCTGCCCTCCAACACTAAGAAATATGGGCAGGTGGAGACCATCAATGGCTAAAGGGTGGAGGCAGAGCCAGTGTGACTGCAGTCCGGCAGCACCTGGTGTCTCAAGAGCAGGTTGTACCCCATGCATACTGCCGTGTTTTCAGTGCTGACAACACTGAGAGTCAATGTCCAATGGCTCAGGTTCCCTTTGAGTGGGGGGGTCTCTGGTACTCTGCAGGTTGCTGTGAGAACTGCCATGCCAGTAGACTGTTTGCTAGGGAACGACCTGGAGAGCTCCCCTTGGGAAAAGGTGGAGTAGACAACTCACCTGAGGATGGTGGGTTTGCCTGACTGGGCCTGTGTGACCACCCGGTCCATGACAGCCAGTAGGGGTGTTCAAGAAGTCCTAGAGCCTGAGGGAGAGGCCCAGGAACCGGCCTTAGGGAGAAGGCGCAGGAGGCGCGGGAAACCGGCCCCTGAAGTTCCCACGGCCCAGGAGGAAGCAGACCTTAAGGGGGATGCCCTGGAGCCAACCGGTGAAAAGATAGCTGAACTGGGGGACATGCCTGAGCTGACCCATTGGCCGCAGGAAGGAGGCCCGTCCAGGGAGGAATTCTGCAGGGAACAGAAAGAATGCCCTTCTCTCGTGGGTTTGCGGCAGCAGGCTGCAGACCAGGCCAATGGTAATCAGTCCGGTACACATTTCATTTATTGGGAGAATGACCTCCTGTATTCAGAGCCTAAGGTTGCTGAACCTGGGTCAGCCCGTGCGCTGGTGGCACCCCAGAAGTTCAGAGCCTTCCTACTGGGGTTGGCTCAGGATGTGCCATTGGCAGGACATTTGGGGCAGGACAAGACCTTTGAAAGACTTGTCACCCACTTTTATTGGCCCCAAATGCGTAGGAGCTCAGGTGCTCATTGTAGGACCTGCCAGACTTGCCAGGCAAGTGGAAAGAGTGTGATGAAGCAGAAGGCTCCTTTCTAGCCATTCCCCGTGGTCAGAACCCCATTCCAGCGAGTGGGGCTTGACATTGTGGGGCCACTGGACCCCAGGACAGCCATGGGCAACAGGTTTATCCTGGTCCTAGTGGACCATGCCACCCGGTACCCTGAAGCCATCCCTCTGAGGACAGTGACAGCCCCCGTGGTGGGACGGGCACTGATGGGAATTTTCTCCAGAGTGGGATTCCCTCTAGAGGTGGTGTCTGACTGGGGCACCAATTTCATATCCAAGTATATGAAATCCCTTTGGCAAGAGTGTGGTGTAACCTACAAATTCACCACACCTTACCACCCCCAAGGAAATGGGTTGGTTGAGAGATTCAACCGAACTCTAAAGGGCATGATTATGGGTGTGGAAGAACCCATGAGGCATAGGTGGGACGTCCTCTTGCCATGCCTGCTCTTTGCTTAACGTGAGGTGCCACAGAAGTCTTTAGGGTTCAGCCCCTTTGAGCTCCTGTATGGTCACCGAGTAAGAGGACCTCTAAGTCTGGTCAAGGAAGGCTGGGAGCAATCTCCCAGGAAACCTCCCCAGAATGTATACAGTTACATGCTGGCCTTCAGGAACCAGACTAGGCGTTTCAGAGCACTTGCTGAGGCAAATCTGGAAGCAAGCCAGGAGGAGATGAAGCGGTGGTAGGACCAGAATGCCACTCTGGCAGAGCTTCAGCCTGGACAGAAGGTGTGGGTCTTGGCCCCCGTGGAGCCTTGTGCGCTCCAGGATGAGTGGCCAGGCCCCTTTGAGGTTGTGGAGTGCAAGAGTCCTGTCAACTATTTGGTGGACTTGTAGTCTCCCAGGAACCCCTTGAGGGTCCTGCATGTCAACCGCCTCAAGCCCCACTTGGAGAGGTCTGAAGTGGGCATGTTCTTGGCAACAGATGATGGAATGGAGGAGGAGATTGAGCCTCTTCCTGACCTCCTGGTAGCCACAGAGCAAGATGGGTCAGTGGATGGAGTTAACCTCTCACCCACCCTGACCCCTAAGCAACAGAATGACTGCCGCCTGTCGCTGGGGCAGTTCTCTGACCTGTTCTCCCTGGTTCCTAATATCACTGATTGGTGCACCCATGATGTGGATACAGGAGACAGTCTACCTATGAAGCACAAGGCTTACAGAGTGGCTGACAGGGTGAGGGCATGCATCAAAAAGGAGGTCTCAAAGATGCTTGCTCTTGGGGTGATTGAGTCCTCCAGCAGTCCTTGGGCCTGCCCAGTGGTCTTGGTCCCGAAGGCTGCTGCGCTGGGTGCCACACCCGAACTCCGGTTCTGTGTGGACTACCAAGGACTCAATTCAGTCACCAAGACTGATGCGCACCCCATCCCAAGAGCTGATGAGCTCATTGATCGGTTAGGGGCTGCACAGTACCTCAGCACATTTGATTTAACATCTGGGTACTGGCAGATCACCTTGACTGATGGGGCCAAAGAAAGGTCAGCATTCTCCACACCAGATGGGCATTTCCAGTTCCGGGTTATGCCATTTGGGATGAAGAATGCCCCTGCCACCTTCCAGAGGTTGTTCAACCAACCAGGTGTTGGTTGGGCTGGAGGAATTCAATGCCGCATACCTGGATGACATAGCAGTGTTCAGTGTCACATGGGAAGAAAATCAGCACCACCTCTGGGAAGTGTTGTTCGCACTGCGCAAGGTAGGCCTCACGATCAAGGCGAGTAAGTGCCAGATCGGGCAGGGTTCTGTGGTGTACTTGGGACACCAAGTTGGGAGTGGCCAGGTGGCACCCCTACAACCCAAGATTAAAACTATCCTGGCTCAGGAACCCCCCAAAACCCAGACAGAGGTGAGGGCCTTCCTAGGACTCACTGGGTACTACAGGAGGTTTGTCAAGGGGTATGGCAACATTGTTGCACCCTTGACAGAGCTGACTTCCAAGAAGCAGCCAAAGAAAGTGATCTGGACTGACACCTGTCAGAAAGCTTTTGACACCCTGAAAACTGCCACGTGCACGGCGCCCGTGCTCCTGGCACCCGACTTCTCCAAAGAGTTCCTTGTGCAAACAGATTCTTCAGAGCATGGTGTAGGGGCTGTTCTCTCACAGATGACTGAGGAGGGCTGGGACCAACCTGTAGCCTTCATCAGTATGAAGTTACTTCCACTGGAACAGAGGTGGAGTGCAATTGAGCGTGAGGCTTTTGCTGTGGTCTGGGCATTGAAGAAGCTAAGACCCTACTTGTTTGGGTCTCACTTCCGGGTTCAGACAGACCACAGGCCCCTCAGATGGCTGATGCAAATGAGGGGTAAACATCCTAAGTTGTTGAGGTGGTCCATTTCCCTACAGGGGATGGATTTCATGGTGGAACATCGCCCCGGTACAGATCACGCCAATGCTGATGGTCTGTCCAGATTTTTCTGCCTTAGTGATGAGAACTCCCTAGGGGAAGGGTAGTTCTCCCCACATTTCAGCTGGAGGGGACACGTGTTAGACCTGGCACCTTGGCGTGAGTCTCCCTACCACTTTTTGCTGCTGTGCCTCATGTGTTTTGCTGGTGTTAGCTGCTCAGAGCACTATGCCACTGCCAATCAGTGCCACAGTGCAAGTGCTCCCTGTATAAAGTGTATACATTGATTGGTTTCTATGATTGGCTTATTTGGTTTATTGTCAGACCCCAGTAAAGTGCACCCGGAGCGCCAAGGCTTGTAAATACAAATGCTGCTGGTGGGCTTGCAGCACTGGTTGTGCCGCCCACAGAAGCGGCCTGGTAAAATATGTCTAAGGTCTGCCATTGAAGAACCTGCGTGCAGTCTGGTGCTGTCATGCTGACTGGACAAGAGCACCCCCTTGCCAGTCCCTAAACCTTCCCTTAACTTCATATTAGTCACCCCTATGGTATGCCCAAGGGCAGGGTGCATTGTAAGTAGAAGGTAGGACAAGCCCTTTGTGTGTGGCATGTCCTAATAGTGAATTACAGCCATTTTCATTTTTCATTATTGTAAGGCTACCTGTTCTCATAGGCCAGAATGGGCTGTTGGAATTGTTACACTCTATGATCCCAACAGACTCAGGGAACATGGTAGAAATTCAAGTTTAGTATGCCTGAACTAACCCCTTGACTCTGAATAGGGCTGTGCTCTGCCACCTCAATGCTGGCTCTTCCCCCTGGGGAGCGTCTGATGTCTCTGCCCTGCACCTTGTGAAGAGAGAAGGGAAGACTGTCAACAGAGTACTCCTGGACTGTACTTGTCACCACAATGCTGGCTCCAGCTCCTGCGGAGCACCTGCTGTCCCTACCCTGCACACTGAAAGAAGAAGCCAGAGTCTGCAAAACAAAGTGCTCAAGGACTGAACTGGATTAGGCAAAGGCCCCCCGGGCCTGAAAGAGCAAAGGATTTTGGGTATGAAAGAAGGAGCCCTGCTCCTAAGAATCAGATCCTGCTTGAACCAAGAAGAAACCTCTGCCTGAGGAGAAGGAACCGGGAAAGCTGAAGGAGGAAGACTGACCCTGTCCTGGGGGATTGACCTGCAGTGGTTGCCTTGCTGCCAAAGGAGAGGAAGAACCTACAAAGACTTGCTACTTTCTAAAAGACTTGTGCATCAAAAGATCTCCAAGGGCTTGTGTGTGAACTTGCCCCCTAAACGGAGTCACAGGACTATTGGACTCCTAACCCCCTTCACCAAGAGCTGCTGGAACTTGCCATTTGTCCCCTGCTACTGGGCCCCGCAATCCAAAGTGCCCCGAAGCCCTTACTGCCGTGAAACCTGTGCCCTCGCCGTCCTGAGCCGTGTGACTCCACTCCTGTTACCGGCCGTAGCTCGCACTGAAAGCAACCCGGGCTGTGCCGCACCGCACACTGCTTCACCCTCCGGCTTCAATCCGCACTGATTGCCGCGTCCCAGCCACGGGCCGCTTGACATATGCAGCGCACCGCCGGGCGGAGTATGACTCACACGTTCGCGGTGTACCCTCCGCCCCGCACTGCGCTGTATTGGGACTGTACGGCACCCCGCTCTGAAGGGGCGACGCGCACCACGCCGTGAACAAGAACGCTTGAAACCAGCTTCATCCGCCTCGATCCTCCGGACCCCCGCTCTACGCCTCGTAAAGATGCCTACGGCACACCGGGTCCGCATTGCAGAAAGGCTGACTGAGCCCCTGGTTCGCCTTCAATTCTTCACCGCACCGTCCGCGTCGGACGCCTCGATTAAAGGTACTGTACGATTCGAACTGAGTATGTGTGCGCATCGGATCGCAGAGTACGCAATGTTTAGTTAACTCATTTTCAAGGTATGATCTTCCCTGAACGAGCAGCACAGCCAGCGCGAAGCGCACTGAACAGAAAGACACGCATTTTTAAAGAACTCTTTATTCCAAAAACAGTATTGTGGTCATTTGAAACGTTATGTTGGTCTTGTCATAAGCCTGCTGAAATACTTATATAAAATACCTTATTTTTATACAAAATCTAGTGTTGTGTCCATGTGTGGGGTTATCATTGAATTACTGTATGTGTTCACAAATGCTTAACCTATGACGCTCTGAGATAAGCTTTGACTGCTTGCGCCACACTACCTAAAGGGTGAGCAGGGGTTATTTTAGAGGGTGATCCCACTTATCCTGACTAGAGGAGAGGGTCCCTGCTTGTCACAAGTCTTTACCTGTTCCAAGCAGAGATCCCCAAATCTAACACTCATGAATTAGTTATAGGGGAGACTCTAATTGTACTGTGTAGTCGTCTTACCTAATTACTTCTCCATAATCAATCCTATGTATTCTCAGTAAATACTCCATATATTTGGATTCTGTACTCATAAGTGATTTTCCTATAATGAGATTGGTGTCCATAAGTAATTGACAGGTTGATAAATTGGACAACATAACATCCATATTACTGAGTTTTTTACACGCCTAGGCGATTTCCACTCTATAGATAAGCTATTCTGTTGTATTTATATTTCATATGTGCAAAGGGTATTGACGTGATCTTCACTTCATATCGTCCCTCTCGGGGATTCCCTATAGCATGAAATAATACATTGTGAATAAATATTTAAGTTTCATTCAACGTCGCTAACTGCATAAGTAGTAAATGATTGTAAAACAGGCCCAAATTATACCATGGAACTCGACGTGAAAGTGAAGACTCACTATTTTAAATGAACCAAAAGTTGCTGGTTCAATTTGTGCATGTCAAATGTATACAACTAAGTAATGGACCTGCAAAACACCACCTTCACCCTGCTATGTCGGGCCCCAGAGCTACCCTACTATTCATGCGTGGGTTACCACTATAGGAGACTCCCCATCTTATGGTCGATATGTACTCAAACACCACTGGGACCATGACTGGCACTACCACATGTGTATTATTACGTTTCTGGTGACTGGCATATTCATACCTTCCGAGTAGTAACAGCAACCAAATATACTTCAGCTATCATAGAATAATGGACTTAACCCAGTAAGGATAAACTCGCCTCTGAATCTTTTCTGTTGATTTTCCTGACATATTTGTAAAAACCACCCATTTTGTGAAGGCGATTACGTCCGGACGTCTTCTCACGTGACCCGCTTATGATCTCATGAGAGTGCCTTTATGTGGGAGGAAAATCTCTAATGATGTTCGAGATTAGCCATATGTAGCGCCATCTTGGAACAGTCTATTGACATTAAGGCCCGATATTGCGGTATGCCACATTACGGCATGGTGATACGATAGCTAGAAATTTAACAATATAAATTGACCAGGCCCCTAAGTGGGCCCACAGGCATGTATTATTCAGTAACGAATGGACAGTGATCTATGAAGGATGGATTTTCAGATGAAACTGGCTAACATTGTTGATGTTGTTTTGTCCTTACAAAATGTGTATCAACCTATAACGGATAAGATGTCTTTTATTTTGTTACATACAGCAATTCGGGACAAATTCCAAAATATTTACAAAATATATAACTCCTACTGCAAAGTGCAGATATGTCGCTAAAAAAAGGGGAAAACAAAAAGGTGATCATTTTTCATAGACAGTTCGTCACATTCCAAGAGATTTTCTCGTTAAGTCCTTCCTTCACGCTATTAAAAGAAAAAATCCAAAAAGTTTCTCTCCTCTTGCGAGTAAGATCTACAGGTAAACCTGCCTGAGATTTCACCTTTTCAATGATTCACCATCTCAGGTCTTTCTCTGTATGGTTCCTGTATGATCGGTGCTGACAGACTTTGGGTACGTATAGATGATTTATGTTCACTATATCTTGGTCTAAATTCTCGACCCATTTCTCCTATATATGCTAGTCCACATGGGCACAATAGCATATATATAACGTTATGGCTCCTGCAGTTAGTTAGATCTGTGAGACAAACATTTTTCCCTTTGTATGTTAGGGAATCAGTCACTATGGCCGTATCACACAAGTGTCATGAGCCACATTTGTGGTTGGCCAGCACTGGGGGAAGCCCTGTAATGGTGGTATGATAGGACGTGGTTACTGTTGCTTGTTGCGTATGTACCAACATGTCACGGAGATTTTTATTTCTCTGGTATACCACAAGAGGGGGTTTTAACTGCTGTTCTTCTTCATTGGCACTAAGGATCTTCCAGGTTTTATTGATGATATTTTTGATCTTATATTTGAGTTGAGAGTGGTTGATGACACAAACCACTTGGTCTAGAGGGGCCCGCAGGTTTTTTTGTAGTAAGGCGTCACGATTGTAATATTTTGCCCTTTTAAAGGCATTTCTTACTAATCGGCCTGGGTATCCGCTGGCCAGAAGATTTTTTTTTCAACTCATCTACGTATGTGTGGTAATCTTGCATGGTCGTACAATTGTGACGTATACGCAAAAACTCCCCAAAAGGAATGGAGTCTTTCCGGCAAGAGGGATAGAAGCTTTGATGTTGGAGAATAGTATTCCTAGCCATTGGTTTTCTAAAGAAGTTGACTTGTAACATGTCATTCCTGCCGGATATGACTATGTCCAGGAATTCTACCTGTACGTTGCAAAATTTTGCTGTGAATCTCAGATTTGTATCACTCGCATTCAAGCAAGAGATATATTCTTGCAACATCTCGGTTTCTCCAGTCCAAAAAAAGAAAATGTTGTCAATGAAGCGTTTCCAATTAGAGACATTCTCGAAAAACTGAGGCCAGATTGGATCACTCGTGCATGCAGATATTCCAGCATATGGTAGGCATGTGACTCCATCCTTTTTAACCTTTTCTTAAGGTTTAATAAGTTATTCCATTCACCATTGTCTCCAAGTTGGGCCGTGGAAGAAGTGTCACTACTACCTGCCCTATTAGTGCAGTAAAATCCTCGTCAGACAACCCAATGGTTTTGAGACCTTCCATGGTGGATTTACCAGGATGAGTGACCTAGAGCTAAGTGGATCTGTGACAAAACTCTGTACTTAATAAATACAATAAAGAAATAATTTAAGAAACAGATTACTTGTTATGTGAGTGAGTCACACACCAGCACCCACACCTACCACCATTAAAGATAGGAGAACCCCAATAGTTTGTGACAGAAATCACCTGTAATGCATCCTGTGACAGCTCAAAAAGAAATATAAACGTCATACTGCAGTCCAATCAAATACAATATTTATTTGTAGACCATCAATCCCACAGCTAAAAAGCTGTGTATGCTATAACTAGTAGGGGGACCCCCTCTAGAGGAGGCTAAAGTCTGGGAGAAGAGAGGAACACAACTGAAGAATGTAGAACAAACTCCATCACAACCTATATTTCTTTGACTTATAAGAACAGCATCAGATATGGGCTACACTTGTAATTTATACAGTTTGAAACTTTGACCATATGATTTGTTTGTCATCATTTTATTATTCAAAAATAAATATCATTTTTTCACTTTCGTTGTTTTTATCAATATAGAACCATAAAAATATTCATGTACATTTACATACAATATTTTTTATAAATAATTAGACACTCATAAAATATGAGGAAAAAATATGATGTATAGTTCCAGACCCCTACAACATTGTGTAATCAACCACCTTTACATCGGTTCTCAAACTCACTCCATCACAACCAAGCACATTCATAGATCACCCAATTGCAACCACTCTTCATATCTGGATCATGAGGAGACCTAAAACTAATTGGTCTCCACAGCCCTATTGTATAAACTGGACACAACAGGGTTTATCAGAAGGTCAACGCACATTTCCGTGGGTTGAAAACAGATGATAGACCACCTTCCTCAGGACCATGCCAAATAGATTGACAATCAGACAAGGGGCACCTGGAGAATATAAACGGTCAATTTTAATAGTGTGATCCCATATATTAATAACTTTTCCTATATATTTAGATTAAACTAAAGTAAAACAATTTCTCAATTTGTTCGTCATATGACCGCCACCAACAAGAACTACCAACATTGAGTGTGCCTCATGCAAGCTGAAGCCGGGATTTCCCTACTTACATTGGGGAGCACCAAGGGAAACTCGTGCAGATAAAAGAACTCTCAGTTTTTTTATAAATATAGGTTGTGAGGGGGTTTGTTATATATTCTTCAGTTGTGTTCCCCTCTTCTCTCTGACCTTAGTTTCCTCTAGAGGGGTCCCCCCTACTAGTCATAGCAATAAGAACTTCTGCATGTGTTATTGGGTCTAGCATTATAACAGATGAGGAGAGACAGGAAGAGATTGATCCAGAGACCAATCTAGGCACCAGCAGCCTTTAGTTTGGAAAGTTTTCAGGCTGCTTCCTTAATGAAGTCTCTTTAAAACATGTCTTTTGCAACACCTGCAGAAGCAGTTTGCCATACTCATGATATTTCACGGAACCGAGACACAAGAAGTCCATCAACCCAAAGGGGCTTTCAAGAGCTGAGATGCACAGGAGGGATCCACATCAACCTCTGGACCATCAGTTATAGAAGGGGATCAGATGCCCCCTGAAGTGCTGAAACACCAGGAAGATATTTACTCTTCATACCAGGACATGGTCATGTCCAATCTTGGTGAAGCAATATCAGCAATGATTGGCAATTGAGCACACCAGAGACAAATTAGCCTCCAATCACAATTGCCCCTAAAAGATTGGAGGAATTAACTTTGTTCCCCTATAATCTCAACTACCCTATTTTCGGTATCCATGTTAATCCCCCAAAAATGTAAAAGTAGATACAAAACTAAAATCTTCAAAAAAAGTAAATAAAATATATATTTTTTTAAATGATCCTTTGTGGTTTAAAAATAGAGAAACGTTAATGTTGTATGTCACGTGAGTCTCATATGTTAGTGTATTCATAATGAAAGGTACATTTATTGTTGTAAGTCTCAGGAAAACCTAAACACTTACAGAAATATATTTCTGGGAGATTTACAAAGATTTTGCTTCAAAGTTTGCACTAGACTTTTAACACAAAATTCGGGTTGGTGTTTATAACCCAATAGAAACCAATATTTGTGCTTGTTTATAACCAAAAGTTATTAATTGCAGTGTGATGCACTAAAATGTATAACTTTGCCTCAAGGGGTCTTTCCTGTGATACATTATGGATGTTCCTGTGCATCCACCCATGACGTTTGATGCATTCACATAGCTACATAAACTTGCAGGTATGGCTCTGCCCCAAAATCATATGCCTCCCTGAGAATCGTGTAACAAGGAGAAATATTCATATTTCTCTTTGTTTTTTCATCTTTGAATTTGTGCTATATTGTACAGTACAGGTACATAGAGGTAATAACCTTAAAGGATAGATTAAAGGATAACTTATGTGGGGGAAGGGGCATGCTCTTGAACAAGAACTATCCTGAGCAAAAACATAGACACTTGTGCCATGCAGTCTTGTCATCTATTATGTAATTTTATATGTTGCATTATGTTATAGGACATGTCATGAGATATATGAAATGTGGGATAGTTAGCTGTACATTCTTAGAGTGCAATTTATAGTTACTCTAGGGCACATGTTATAGTTATCATATATATATATATATAGTTATTCTATTATAGTAATTAGAGATAACTAGAACTGGTACATTTCAGTTTTTTTTTTATTTAAAACGTTACGTTGTCACTGACAACTTTGACCTAGCAATAACGTCACCTTAACATTTGTTCTTTTTCAGAGATTTTCTAGGTAATATTTTTTAGCCATACAGAAACTCAACCCACTACCGCTGGATGTGCGCGGTGGGTTGGCCACTAGGCCTGCGTCCAATCCAACACCTGGCTCGCAAGGACAAAGTCTGTGCACACTGGGGGTTGGCCTCAGGGCCTGGCTGTGGCAAGACCTTGCAGCCAGTCCCTCGCAGACAGACGCACCCCTGTGTACAGCATAGGGTTGGCCTCAGGGCTTGGCCTGTGAGCAGCCAACTCTATGCCATGCACGGCCCTCTGCAACACCAAATATAAAAAGAGAGTCTATTGGCTTTATCAAGGTGTGAACATATATATATATATATATATATATATATATATATATATATTCACTGAAAAAACCATAGGTTATAGACCATATATAGTTAGGAATTAGCATTTACAAAACCTTGAAAATTCACTGAAAAAACCATAGGTTATAGACCATATATAGTTAGGAATTAGCATTTAAAAAACCTTATTTTACTCACACAAAACCATTGAAATTCCATATATAGTTAGTTGCACTAACTATATATTGCGCACCCGCAATCCACTGCTGATGATGTCACATATTACATCATTCATGACATGGTCAGTGACATCACTGATGACAACATCCAGTGACTATGTTTCTGTAAAGTTAAAATATGTCTTACATATTGAAGAATGAGTGGATGTATAAGTGTCTGGACGAAGGATTTAGTAGGTGCATGACTGAATGTATGAGTGAGTGATTAAATGTGTCTCACTGAGTGCATGGGTTAGTGACTAAACTGTCTTAATTTGTGCATCATTATGTCTGTTGTTCTGTAAACTGCTGCATGTGTTGATCAGTAGCTATATGAGTAACTATATGGGTTATTGATTGATTGCCCAAGTATTTGCATGGGAGACTGAGTGTGTGTGTGGCTGGATGGGAGGTGTGTGACTCTGTACAGATCAATGTGTACTTGTATCAATGATTGTATAAGAGAGTAAGTATGTGTTAGTATATGGTTGAAAACGTAAGGTGCTCTATGTTTAACTGTATAGAGTAGAAAATGGAAGTGTGATTGATTCTTTACAGGACTGACTAGGTGTGTGAGTAACTCCATGGATGAGTGGCAGAGTGTGAGTGTCTGTATAGGTGTATGAGTGCATATGATTGTGTTGTAAACATGAGTGATTGTATGTATGAATGATTGTATGGGTGAATGAGTGAATGTGTGTGTAGACGTAGGAATCAGTGAGTACGTATGTAGTAACTAGTATTGGTGTGTCAATGGTTTCAAAAATTATACTCTGTTTTTAACACTGGGTGAAACAGAGGTTATATTAAAATGTGAGGAGATGCATTGTATTGTCACATGAATGATATCATCAGTGATGTGGTCATTGATGTCAAATGAGATGTCATCAGTGATGTCATTTGAGATGTCATCAGTGATGTCATCAGTGATGTCACTGACCATGTCATGAATGATGTAATATGTGACATCATCAGCAGTGGATTGCGGGTGCGCAATATATAGTTAGTGCAACTAACTATATATGGAATTTCAATGGTTTTGTGTGAGTAAAATAAGGTTTTTTAAATGCTAATTCCTAACTATATATGGTCTATAACCTATGGTTTTTTCAGTGAATTTTCAAGGTTTTGTAAATGCTAATTCCTAACTATATATGGTCTATAACCTATGGTTTTTTCAGTGAATTTCAATGGTTTTTTAATAGCAAATATCATAAGCTGTCGAATGTCAAGTACGTGGTAAGAATTTTTTTTTTCGTGTTTATGCACACTGATCTGCTTTGATTGCTGCCCCCCACCCCTCATTTCTATTAGGAGTACTCTCTCTTTGCAGATAGTGAAGGGTAGTTAACGCAGCCCTTTCCCCCTTTGTAATCCGTCGTGCCTGCTTCTCTCTCCATTTGATTGATTGTTCTCTTTGGTTCATTCTCTATTTACAAACAAGCACAGAGTCGCAATACTCTGTTTAGTCTTTGCAGATAGCGAAAAATCGTGTAAAAAAACAAAAGGAATCGAGCAAAATCAGTAGGCCACTAATGGGATCTCTTTTTGACCTCGCTAAAATAGAAACATTAGGAACAACCTGTTGAAAATAGCAATGCGTATGTACATAAGCGGCGTTCATTTGTGTTCACAGTACCCCTTGTTGATTGTTTCAATCGAGCATTGAATTGTTCGATGTTAATTCTCTTAAGGATCTTCTCTACCTGCAAACGAGGAAGAATAGGAATATTCTCTCTCCCTTTGCAGATAGTGAAGGGTAGGTAACGCAAGCCTTTAACACGTCGTACCTATTTCATTCCTCATTGATTGATTGATTGTCCGAACATTGACTGTTTGGGAATTAGTTCTTTTTGGAGGTATTCCCTGTTTGCAAATAAACGTAGGAAAATCTTTGCAAGTAGTGAAAGGGTACGTAATGCGGACCTTTCTCCCCCGTTGTAATCTATCATGCCTATCCCCACTGATTGATGCACCTGTTTCACCCGGACCATTTACTAGACATACGTCATCTGGCCCGACCAGAGAGCACCCCTAGTGAAAAGGACATATGCAATAATAACGAAGTGATCACTGTATCCTGTTAACAGAAACTTTAGCATGAAACAACCTGGAAAGAAAAGAATAGGAAAACGAAAATCAGTAGGCCACTGATGAACATGAACTTTTATTAAACAACGAACAAAGAAACGATAACATAACGTAATGATAAAACCTATTAATGTCCTAGAAACAAGAAAACGTTAAAATATGCCAGTGGTGAGAGACCAGAAAAACAGTAAGAGAAACCAAATCACCCCTCGCTGTCCCACCGCCTGCCACGCCAAAAAAATCGATAGACTAGGGAAAATGCAAGTCAGTAGAACATCCGCCCCCACTCTGGAAACTTCCAAGGTGGGGCAGGGTTCCGGCTACGCCCAGCCGGGAGCAGCCCATATAAGGCAGGTCCTGCTGCCACGCCTCGGCCAGGAGATCCTAACGTAGGGTGTAGCCGGAGGAGAGGCCGAGACCAACGGGACCCGGCCAGGGGATTGCCTTTACAACGCTGAACAGTTGCAGGGGGGGGGGAATGTCTCCTCGACCCTCCCCTCTCTCTCCCAGTCCGGCCGCGGTGGCCCTTGAGAGTTGCAGGTAGTCCCGCCACATGCTCTTCCGGTCCGGCCACCAACGGTCGGGGGGCCGAGGCCGACGGAATCCGGCTGCAGCCGATAAACCAAGAAACCCGTTCATGGGGCCAGAGCCAGGGGCGTCCGGCCGACATCCACCGGAAGCCCGGCCCGAAGACGGACGGGACACTTCTTTCTTTTATAATGGCTGCGACAACACTGGGGGGGGATGTCTTGCACATGCCTCCGACCCCCCCCTCGTCCTCATCGCCTGGTCCGGCCATAACAAATCTCAAGCGAGACGCCGTGGGGTGCACTGGGAGGGAGAGACGGTGCGAACAGGCCTCTCCCGCCTCCCCAGTGTAGGCTTCCCAGCTGCACCCTCAGCGGTCCAGGCGCCCGGAAAAGAGTTCTTCCACTGTGGCCATGCTGCAACGTCTCGCCCGGCAGGGTGGAGCCCGTCCGTTCATTTGACCCCGCGATCGCCAGTAGCTACCGAACTCTCAAAATGGCGGTCGACCTGGCAAGAGCGGGCCCAGCATAAAGAAATGGCCCGGTCACTGGTTGACTCCACCACCGTAGTCCTCCACGACCTTGAAGATTCTAGAGGAGCCGCGGGAGTCTCCCACCCCCGATGGGGAATGACTGCCATGATCACCCGTGGAGTGACGAAACTGTATCCGCGGGACGTCGGCGCCAGCCTCACTTTGAATTACTAGAATCCTGCAGACCTCACTTCCGGTGAAAGCACAGTGTGACCCGGTAGGAAAAATTGTTGCACCCCCTCCCCTTTTTGACTGATAGTTCAAACCACCGATCCTTTCCTTTGCCCTTTTAACGGAACTTTGGACTGCCTCCCCCTCTTTTACATTTTCTAGAGAAAACAAAACATTAACCACTACATTAGCATAGCAGTTGACACCAGAACTGTTTTCAAATTGAAAACCAACAACATCTTCAACAGAATCCTTTTTGTTTCTGCTGTGACCCTGCTCCAGCACAGGCATTGTCCCCAGCAGTAATTCTGCAATGCCGGTAAGAATAGCTGTGGTGCCTACTGGACTCACTCACCCCCGCGGCGCCCCACGCCGTTATTTGCTGGGCGGCAACTTGCTAGACATCACCTTCGTGACATCCAGATTTCAGCGCGTTCTGCTGCCTTGGAACTATTCGCACAACAGACCGCTACTGACAAGAATATTTCATTATTGGTGCTGTCAATTTCAATAAATCTATTACTGTTTTTGTTTTGTTGTATATATTTATATGTTATTAAAGTTTTATATTCCTACTACTTTGTTGGAGTGCTATATATTTTTTATGTGACACATAATTGTAAAAACTTTGATGTACAAAGAGTCATTCCTGGAATCTTCCGCTTCAGGCTCGGTCCCCTCCCCAATCACAATACAGGATAGTTTTCAGATAGTAGGAACACGTGTGGTGTGACGGATCTCATCGGGTGTGGGCCTTGATCTACTATAACTCCTTTGAAGAGGGGTGATTCTTTACAGCTGGGGCCATAAACTACATCTGCAGGGCTAGCTGATAGCCTGGACAATCGGACACAGAGGAAGAGGAGTGTCACAGGGTGCGGTAGTGAATAGGGCGAAAGGGAGGTGTCGGGCGGGCACAGTGTGATTCTCAGGGAAGAGCAGCGCAGATGGGGGGAGGTTTATTGCCCATGCATAAGACAGAGAGCGGGGGTGACCAGTGCCTGGGGAAGATGCTTGCGAGGGTGAGGAGCCATGCTACGAATCGACAGCGTGCAGAGAGTGGGTCTGGTCAAGACATCTAAAATGGCTGCCGTGCACGACAAAAGTGTGGCATTTCAAAAAAGGCAAGATGGCGCAGACAATGTTTTTCAACACTTCCTCATTTCCTTCGAATCGAACGTTAACAGACGTTGGGGCATATTACCAAAGTTAAGCGATATTTATCGCTAACGATGCTTACCAACCAATTTTTTACCACTAAGCATTGTCAGAAATTATCGAAGATAAACCTTACTATTATCAAGGTTTATCGCAAATGCGATAATAAACGGCCGCAATGCATGAATATCGCTAAAAACTCAGCGATATTCATGCATTACCGAGCTAATACTCTTAGCCATGTTATCCACCTCCCATTGGATAACATGGCTAAGAACTGCTCAGGGCAGGTGTTACTTTTTGGAGATATTCGCGCTTAGCGCGAATATCTCCAAAAGTTGGTAATAGGAGATAGATATCTTGCATGTTGTAATGCAAGTTATTGTGGTATATGGAACTCATACCATAATCTCTCAGGAAAGCAGAAACTGATCCTTTTGGGACCGCCTAAAAAGGCCTAGGGGGTGAGGAGTACTCTACTTTGCCCCCTTTTCACGTTCCGAACTATTTTATTTTACTCTCTTCTGTAATTACACAAAATACCAGCGATAAGATGCATCGGAGACACACAGTGAGAGAAAGGAGGCCGGAGATGAAGAAGACATGTCAAATACACATTGGAGATAATATAGTGGCAGAAGGGAAGTAAATATGAGTAAACTTACCATGTAACATAAAAATGTTGCACTCTATACTATAAGTCTCATTTTATACTACAATCACTTCGCTACAACCTCATAAATTAAAAATAAAAATAAATAATGTCTCAAACAATTTTTGATTTCTAAATATAAATTTATTCTTCAAAATTTTCTAAATTTGAAACAACTAGTAACATGTCCTCATCAGTAATTTCCTCTTCAATCATCTCATCTGGAATCTCCTCATTAAAAGTCTGCAATGATGATTCTTGTAACTCTATGGTCTCCAAACACTCGATAAATTCGCCATCAAGAGATTGATCAAAAAAATCATTCAAGTCATCTCCTCCTTCTGACAATATTTCATTATTGGTGCTGTCCATTTCAATCAATGTAGTGGAATCATTCAAGTCATCTCCTCGTGACAATATTTCATTATTGGTGCTCTCAATTTCAATCAATGTAGTGGAATCATTCAAGTCATCTCCTCCTTGTGACAATATTTCATTATTGGTCCTGTCCATTTCAATCAATCTAATGGAATCATACAAGCCATCTCCTCCTTGTGACAATATTTCATTATTGGTGCTCTCAATTTCAATCAATGTAGTGGAATCATTCAAGTCATCTCCTTGTGACAATATTTCATTCTTGGTGCTGTCCATTTCAATCAATCTAATGGAATCATACAAGTCATGTCCTCCTTGTGACAATATTTCATTATTGGTGCTCTCAATTTCAATCAATGTAGTGGACAATTCAAAAGAAATTGCCACGGTCTCTTCATTGTGAGCCATTTTATTTTGAAATTGCTTGCTGTAAATTGCAGAAAAAAATAATCACTTTCATTTATCGTTTTTAGTAATACATAATATAAAACTAACTTCATCAAGTATTTAGTATAACAGAAGGACTGCAAATAAATAACAGAAAACATTTTTCAAATTATCTTCAAGTGTACAACATAGTTCCCCTTACAAATTAACAACTCACCTTTTTAAAAGTAGCAGAAGTGTTAGTACTGTGTAAATCAAACACCAGAAATTCACCACCAAAAATTCCTCACAAATGTACCTCAGACAGTAGTATCACAAAATGGCTGTGGTTTCCTCTCATTTGACATATATACATAACCAATTAACTTTCATCACACACAAATACAAAACCAAAGTAACATTTTAATTGGTTCTAAATTTCAACACTTTCAAATGTGTTTTCCCCATGCAATTTTCCATAGGACATTTACATACGTCTACAGCCTGAATGGCTGAACGGAATTACACCAAACTTGGCAAAATGGTACATCAAACCTAAGAGGTCAGGAAGGATCTACTATGCCCCCTTATGGTCATTTCCCCCTTCGCTTTGGCCTCCTCTTGTCTCTCAATCCTACCGAGAGACAAGATGGCGGCCGCTACGGACTGTTTGGAATGTTGACAGACGCCGGAGAACCAATCAGCTTCGCAAAGCTCCGTAACGCGAAAAGTACGCGAAGCGGAGCGCTGTTACAGATATATATCTTTTTTTGAACGTTAATTTCTCAAAATCCACTGGAGCACATATATTGAGACCTAGCAAAGGCACATCGGGCTACCAGTCCCTAATATTTTGCCAAGTTTCGTGCAAATCCATTCAGGTGTTCGATTATTATTATTATTATTTTTTTTTGCCCCGCGGGGCCCTTTTAAAACCTCCACATCAAACCTAGGGGGTCAGCGAGGATCTACTATTCCCCCTTATGGTCATTTGCCCCTTCGCTTTGGCCTCCTCTTGTCTCTCGATCCTACCGAGAGACAAGATGGCGGCCGCTACGGACTGTTTGGAATGTTGACAGACGCCGGAGAACCAATCAGCTTCGCTTCACAAAGCTCCGTTGCGCGAAAAGTACGCGTCCTAGGACGCTGCCCGGTCCGCTGTTACAGATATATATCTTTTTTTAAACGTTAATTTCTCAAAATCCACTGGAGCACATATATTGAGACCTACAAAAGGCACATCGGGCTACCAGTCCCTACAATTTTGCCAAGTTTCGTGCAAATCCATTCAGCCGTTCGGGCTAAAAGTGAGGCCAACCGCCCTATGGAAAACTCAATGTTAAAAACACGTTTTGGGACCCCCCTTTTTTCTCGGCCCCCCCTTGACGAACCCCCCCCAAATTTTCAAGGGCTGCTCAGAAACAAAATGTGCCATTTTCCTGAAAATTTCAGCCAATTCCGTCCACAAACGCCAAAGTTATTAGACATAGAATTTTCAAAAAACCCATAGAGAAAAAATCCTAACTATATATACCTACTGGCGACCGCCAGTAGGTAATATATATATATATATATATATATATATATATATATATATATATATATATATATATATATATATATATATTTACCTACTGGCGGTGACCAGTAGGTAGTTATAGATAGGACCTATTTTCCATAGGAAATCCGCAACATTCTATTTGGAATAACTTTTGCTCTGGTTGATGAATCTTGACGAAATTTTCAAAACTAATCACTAGCTCCATTCCGTCCTTCCTTGAAGGATTTGGGGTGATTCGTGAAGTGGGGGCTG
Organism: Lissotriton helveticus; assembly: GCF_964261635.1. Classification (NCBI taxonomy): domain Eukaryota; kingdom Metazoa; phylum Chordata; class Amphibia; order Caudata; family Salamandridae; genus Lissotriton; species Lissotriton helveticus. The sequence goes on from NC_136069.1 coordinate 648,766,182, forward strand.
AGAAAAAAGGGGGTCCCAAAACGTGTTTTCCCCATGCAATTTTCCATAGGACCTTTAGCCACAGCTACACCCCGAACTGCTGAACGGACTTACGCCTAGTTTGGCAATGATGTAGTCCTCTGTTCAGGCTAGTGCCTTTTGCTTAAATGGTGTCAATCTGTTGGGTAGTTCCTGAGAAAATTAGAGTTGAAAGCATATATATATATATCTATGGGCGTGGTGGATCCGCGGCCTATGAGCGCACTGTGCGTGTATCATAATCGCACCCTTCTGATCAAGCGCTGAATGCTAATTGGCTGTCAAGTTGTTGTCAACATTTGAAACCAGGAACTGTTGGCAGCCATTTTGTGGCTCGGTAGAAGCGAGGCTGAAGAAGTTAGTGGAACAAGTGTGCAAACGTAGAAAGGGGGCAGGGCAGAAATACTTTGACCCTCTAGACCTGCTTAGGGGCTCCCAGAAGGATCCCCAGGGCCCACTAATTATTATTTATTTTTTTACACAGAAAGTGGTGTAGGGTGCGCGTACTCTGCCGTAAAATAAATAAATAAATAAAATGGAGTGTTTTTTCATAATTAGCCCCCGGGGGGCCAAATCCCAGGGGCAAAATTATTACATTTTCTAGGGGCCCAGAGGGGCCCCCCAGCCCCGGGAATCATCACCCCCAGGGATACAAAAAACTAATGGTTGGGGGGCTCCAAGGTCCCCAAAGCACCGGGGACCACCAGCCCCGGGGCTTTATGTATTGTGGGAGGGGGGGCTGCGTGGCCGTGAGGGAGTGTGTGTGTGCCGTTCTGACAACTAGACCTGGAAGTAAGAAATCAGTACAATGGAAATCTGGGCAATGTTTTGTTTTTGTTTTTTCCTGGAAGCGTAAGTGGAGTGGGCTGGACTGATGTATGGCAGTGCTGTGCGAGGCTCTGAACCAGGACTCCAGAGCTTCGGGCGTAATTCCGTCATTAGCTATATGAAAAATAAAGTGATTCGGGTGTCCGTTTTGTAGTGCTGACGTCACTCGGGTCTTAAACGCAAATGTGTCATTATATCTGTAAAGTTCCACAACTTGGCCAACATGGAAGGTATGGGGTATCACTGACTCTATATTCATTCATAGTTGCATACATAAAAGATAGTGCACATGATGCATTTCTGTGATTATGAATGTTTGTTGTACATTCAGTGAGGTGTTGTAGCTTCGGCAATACACGGCTGTGAAAGGTTTAAGTTGCCGTTTTTGGCACATGAAGGACAGCTAATATATATACGCATGTGGTTATTCAGGTACACTGTAGAACTTGGTGCTGGAAATCAGTCTTCGAGGCTCGGAGTTGCGTCCACATCCTGTTATTGTAGAGTAATGACGTAATGTACGCGTGCCTGAAAGTGTACTGTAAATACGGTGCTCATGTAAATTGCTGATATAGTTTTGGATTGATTTTGCGCTATATCAATATGGTAAAAAAAAGGAGGAATAGCCCACACTTACTATCACAGGTAAGATGGTTGCATACGCTATTTATAGCACAATATAATGTGGTAGGGCGCAGGAGCAGCATTTTACAAACATAATAAATACACAGATAGATAGTTGAAGTGGGTACTGGCAGTGTACTCGACTCCATTTTATTACGTTGTTGTTGGTAACAAGTAGAATAGTAATCATGATATCATCCACAGATATTTAATCATAAATGGTTTATGACTTCTGCTGTACAAAGGTAGGAGCACTGTATGTGAAATAATAGACAGAAGATTTTATCGTAAAGAGTTCATGAGTTGTGGTGCACTGAGGTAGGGGCGGTTTGTGTGGAGCCTGCGATGATGCATGGTTCAGGCCGACCACACTGGTAAAAATGTGTATTGACTATTGAATTTTGCCTTAACAAGGGCGTGTGGCGAATTTTTATGGTGTACTGAGTTAGTGGTACGTCTGGTGTATGGCGTGTGCTCACCCTGCGATGATGCGTGGTCGGAACGGGCTGCACTCAAAGCATTGACTGTTTCATACTGTACTGCATGTACTTTGAGGGAAAAATAAAAAGTACCATCAATGGTTAGCAATTCTTCAGCAACAAAATGATCTGAATCAGATGATTCTTCCAGTGGTGTAGCCATTTTTCTCTCCCAAAAAGAAATACAGGTTTCCAATGAAGAAAAAGTGAGGGTCAAATTGAGACCTATGCTATCCACAGTGTAGACTATCATTAGGTGTACCTTTGCACTTGCATCGTGAATTTTATTATTCAACTAAATCTATAAGTGATATAAAAGAAGTACTTAAAGGAAGCATAATAAAGGGATATTGTGTAGGGTTTGATAAACGTTATACTTAGTTTGGTATTATACTTTGCAAATAATAAATCAACAGTGTAATTAATTGTGAGCTCTGATGACTGCAGTGTAGGCAGGAGGCAGCAGTTAGGAAGAGCTCACGACCGCGTGGCATTGGCTAGAGCTGCACAGTATTTTAATTTAGTGTGTGTTCAGCCAGCGATGATAAGTGGTGCACTGAGTTAGTGGCACCTGAAACAACAAGGTTCTGTGGAGCTTGCGATGACGCCTGGTCCAGGCAGGCCGTATTGATAGTAATGTTTTTTGTCTTGTGAATTCTGCCTTGGTAAGGCCACCCGGTGATGATATTTGGTTCACTGAGTTAGTAGTACCTTTGGCGCTTAGCGTGTACGTACCCTGCGATGATGCGTGGTCGGGCGGTACAGTAATTGAAGTAATGTCTTTTGTCGATTGAATTCTGCATGAATTCCATTTAAAAGTATACCTCATTGCTGACATAAAACTGTTCACTCTTCTTTGCGTTGATTTATGGTGCCCTGAGTAGTAGTATCTTTGGCGCTGAGCTTGTACGTACCCTGCGATAATGAGTGGTAAAGGGGGGGCGCATTCGGACCAATGTCTTTTCTCTATTGACTTCTGCCTAAATACGGCCACGTGTTGATGAATTATGGTGCAGTGAGTTACTGGTACCTTTGGCACTGAGCATGTACGTGACCAGCGATGATGCGTGGTCCGGGCAGGCCGCACTGGGAGCAATGTTTTTTGCCTAGTGAATTCTGCCTTAACAAGGCCACGTGGAGATGACTTGTGGTGCAGTGAGTTATTGGTACATGAAAAACTCAGCGTGTGCACACCCTGCAATGATTCGTGGAATTTTTTTTATATATATATTTTTTATTATATATATAATATTTTGTGCCACATCCGCACACAAGCACGATTCAGGGGTGCAACCAGGTGTCAAAGTGACACCCTGGCACCCTTGAATGTGTCCTCCTTGGGTAAATGCCATTCATTCCTATGGGCCTCCAGGCCCATAGGAATGAATGGCAATTACCAAATCAGTAAACACCGATTCGGTAAATACAGAATCTTACAGAATCGGTAATGTTTACCGATTTTTTTGCTACATAGCATTTACCGATTCTAAAATACCGAATCGGTAAAATTTGGTATTTTAGAATCAGTAAATGTACTTTACCTACATCTGGCCCTTAGTCTTAACCTCATATACGTACTGATTTAACTATTCACATATTTTTGGGCAGTCATAGATCCCCCACCGAACCACACACACAGTCACTCTCCATTACGAATAATCAGTTAACTAATCAATAACTAATATAGACTTTCACGTAGCTAGTAATTAACCAACTGGTGCAGCTATCGCGAGACTGAAGAGAGAGGCGAGTGGTGTGCGAGCAGTGAGCGGCGATCTCTGAGCGGCGTTCCTGAGCTCCAAGCCTGTGAGCCTGCAAGCCTGCGAGCCTGTAGCAGACAACCTGAACCTATGATTCTGTGAGCAGAGAGCCCGAAGCCCGGAGTTTGGAGCCGGCGCCGAGGATTGGTGAGAGGCGCGACGAAAAAGCTCCGGGTGGCGGAGTGCGGGCTCAGGACTTGGAGGCTTGTGCTCGGCGGCTTCGGCTTTGGCTCTGTGGCTGGGAGCAGGAGCACAGCGTTATCATCAGAGGCGGCAGCAGCTTCGGTTGTTGAGCGGGGTAGGATGGGATTGGTGCGGAGCGGAGCAGTGGTGCAGCGGAGACCCATTCACCCGCGACCCGGTCTCAGCCCCAGTGCTAGCGCTGCTAGTGGTCACACTCCACAGCACCCTGGTGTTAGTGGAGGCTCCCCTGACGAACTGGTATCAAGTGGAAATGCGGTGAGCCTCCCTATCCCCCTCTCTCCCTCTGCACTGCACTGTAACTTTTCTGTCAGCAGTCACCCTCTACCAGCCCTCTACCCACCTCTATCATCTTTAAATTGAGCAAGCAGGCAGGAGCACGGAGCACGGAGCGGAGAGGAGAGCCGTGCCATGCCGGGATAAGCAAAGCGAGTGAAGCGAGTGAAGTGAGTGATGCGAGCCCCCCTCCTCCTTCTCGTGGGACGCAGGACGCGGGACACGGGCCACGGACACGGAGTCGAGGAGCTGTGGTTGCCCCGCCTCACCTTCGGCTCCGAAAGCCGCTAACCAGCTCTGCCCCAGCACCGCCTGTCCCGTAAGTGTTACGCAGCGCTTAAAGCACAAGTGACTTTAAAAAGTGACTTTTAATACACGAAGTCACAGCCGTGAATCACAGACGCCTTGCAAAGGGGGTGCGGAGCGCGGGAGGGGTGAACATAGCGGCAGCGGTTCCATTCAGGAGCCGTCCACCAACTGCCAACTGTTAACACCCTCCCTCAGCTTGGGCCCGCAGAGGGGGAGAGTGCTCACAAAGGCTCACAGTGGAGGTACTCAACGGCTAATTCAACGGCCAACGGATCAGAAGGTGAGCCGGCTGCGCAGCGCAGCGCAGCGCAGCATAGCACATCATCAGCCCCAGGGAGAGTTCCTACCATAACTTGTATGACAACAGATCCAGCCAGTCTGCCAGTCAACCAGTCCCCCTGCCCCTGTCATTGGGGGGGTGGCTGTGGCGCAAGTGCATTACTTTAGTAGGGAAAAGAGACATACAGTCATACAGTCACACAGTCATGCAATCACACAGTCATACAGTGATACAATCGGGAGTCTGTGACTGTGACTGCGCTTCCGCCCGACTCCGCCGCGTCTGCCGCAATTACTCCCACTGCCCGTGGCATTTACTGAAAGGACTGTGTGCACGGTTAACTGGGCCTTTCCCCCCCTCTCGACTGACTTCAGCCTTTAGCTACCATGAGATCAGGCAAAGAAAGACGGAGCATTTCCACAGAAGTGAGCAAACGGAAGAAGAAAAACAAGATACTCAAGGTACCCTCCGACAGCCATGAGAAATTAACAAGGCTAACAAGACCTGGCACAAGTCCAGAGGATGACATTTTAGTTACTCTTGATATCGAAGCAGGGGGTTCAGCGTTAGGTCAAACCGACCCACAAACTCATAACCCACAAAAATCAAAAAAAGACTTTCTTCCAACCGAAAATCTTCTCCAAGTTTGCATTCGTAAAAGACGCTGGGGCAGTGCTAAATCACACGAACACCACTCAGAAGGGCCTTCCCTCCCCTTTGCTCCCGGAAATAATCATTTTAAGAAAACACAATGTCGGAGATCTGGCACGAGCCTTACCACCAGTATCGGCATCGGCATCGGCGAGTCACCTGGACAACGAAAGCCCATCAAAGCCTTACAGGGACTCAACACCCAATCCAACTACAGCAGCAAACAGTCTCCAATGCACTGAAAACGATGGATACTACCCCAGGTGGCAAATCAAAAGTTTTGAAGCAAATAAGGATGCGAGTGTGACAAGAGCCCCAAGAGCAGATGAGTTTGACGACCAAGCCAAAGAGATATCCCTTGATGAGTACTTAGAACATCCATCACCTCAAAACTACTCATTCCATTCCACCCCAGCTAAAAAAATCAGCGTTGGTGTCCCTCGATCTGGCTTTGGAGCTAAATACTTTACTTCAATCGAGCCATCCTGGTCTAAACACGATCCAGCACGCAACACTAAGACCTGCAAACTCCGCTGCTTTGGAGCCAAACACCTTACCTCAAGCCAGACCTTCGGATTCAATCACAATTCAGCACTCAGGGCCAGCACCCGCAAACAGCGCAATCTCAACCCTCCACTTCCTCACAGGGAGACAGGACGGTTGCAACATAATGAACGATCAAGAAAAAGGTGCAGGTTGTACTCAACAATCATCCACAGATCAAACCTCAACAACTAAAATAAACGTTAACAGGGCTCAAATCAAAATCAACTCTCCAGAAAATAACTCTATTAACAAACCGCAGGCTCGGCACACAGGGACAGTTGGAACCAACTCTTTCTCCCTGACAACTGAAGAATGGGAGAAAATGGTGGACACATATGCCCAGGAAAAAGGTGCCATGTCACTTCATGACATAGAAAGTAAAACTGAAGATTCCCCAAAGGCTCTAAACACAGAAGAGAGCGGTCTCTGGGCATCACTCCTAAACCCCATGAGTTTCGCGACAAAAGCAAGGGAATACCATTCGGACAAGATGGACATCCAACTAAGCCTGCTAACCCGCATAACCACCCATGTCATTAATATCGACACCAAGTTATTAGATTTGAATGAGCAGATCAAAAGAGTTCAATCAAAAAACACAATTAACCCGCCAAGCTGCACATGTTACTCAATCATTGATAAATTATCCTCCTTACCAGACGTAATGAGCGAGCTCCTAACAGACATAAAGTCTGTAAATAACTCCCACAGACCAGCATGGGCGGCAGTGAGCGACGAGAGAAAAAACCCAGACTACGAAGCAAAGAAAAAAACCCAGCCGGTGATTACTCCCAACGTCACAATGGACTCAAACAATCCACTTGACCACCCTAAGGAAACGAATGAACAGATCTCACAACAAACGGGAGGTGCACCCAAGCTCCGGCAAGAAGAAAATCAGCAGGGCACGACCGGAGAGCCGCCAGCTATCGTCGAAAGCGGGGAACATATGTGTAATAAACAACAGTCAGCAAAACAAAGAAGGAAAATGAAAAGAAAAGGGAGAAACAAGATAGGCTCTATAAAAACCTACTTCCTACAAGCAAATAAATCGGTGTCAGAATCAGAGAAGGAACAAGGAAGAACCAAGGATGAACCAAGCCAAAGGTCTAGGGAGAGCCCCTCTGCCCCCACTGCTCTTATGGGCCCAGAGGCAACGTCTGCCAAGAATAAACCTACAGAATCTGAATTTATAAGGGGTCAAAAACAAGATGATTCGGGGGTGGTAAGCAACAGTGCAAAAAACCCCTTTTGCTCCAAGACAATGGGGCCACAAATTGCGGACAACCTGGCTGCTCAATCAACTGGAGGCACTAACCCTTGAGACTCCGCCATCTTCATGTCCTCAACAGCAGGGAAAAAAGAACCCAATGTAATTTTTGATAAGGAATCACTGATCCGGAGAGAGCGAGTCCCAGGATCAACTCAAAGTACAGTCCTCAAACTCAGGAGAACAACAAGTATGAATCCTGTGACCCAACTGCCAACTCGGGTCCGCTGACCCAGAGAGAGCAAGGCCCTCAACATTATAGTAAATGCAAGAGCACAGAACGGGTATCAAATCCTGAACAGCGGAAGGAGGCTACCACCCACGAAGAGCCCAAAACAATACTCTTCATTCCCGATTACAGATCCAAAGGCCGCAAGGACATTTTAAACCGAAGGAACATCCTACGAGTGCTGAACTCGATTACATCCCTAAGTATGTTAACCACCCAAGATTTGGAGGCTGTCGAATTTATCACGCTCAAAAATCTATCAGACCAGGAAATAACAAAAACAATCGAACTCAGGAGAACTGGTGAAAAGAATCTTAAGAGAGGAAAATCAACTAAAAGCATGGGGGATTCGGATCAAACCATACCTCAACCCCGGCTACCCAGTTCCATTACTCCGCAATTTCTAAGAAAACGTTAACTCGACTCTGAATAAATGCCGTCCAGATATACCCAAAAAATCTATACTGAGAGGAGCATGCGGAAGCTCAGCCGAACGAAAAGCCGGTGCATCCCCTTCGCAAAAAATCAATGGTCTTCCGACCCCAAATCAAGAATGGGACTGGATCGCAAAAACAATTAACACCAGACAGTCCAGCCAATGACAATCTGTAGAGCGAATCAGTATTCCCTCAAATACAAATCGGCCGCTAAAATTGTGTTCTTGGAACATAAACGGACTAGGAGCAAAAATCACCAATAAAGATCTATTGTTATACTTTCAGCAGTATGACTTAATCTTTTTACAAGAAACCTGGTCAGCTGAACCATTCCATCTTCAGGGCTTTAAAACATTCCACCTCCCAGCAAGGAGAACCTCAAAATTTGGACATGAGAAAGGTGGCTTAACGACATACACCTCGATACAAACAATAAACTATGCAAAAGAACTGCTAAATAAAAACACTTCGGGAACTGAAAACGGGATCACTGCAGTTCAGCTGGAAATATCATCATCAGTAAACAACAGGCAAGAACTAATCCTGGTCAACACTTATATGCACCCAAAGGGGAAAAAAAAGGCGCTACTGCCCTGGTGGCAGAACTGAACAAACTAATAACGGAAGCAGAAACTTCGAACCTTATTGTCTCAGGAGACTTCAACATGTTCCTTTTGAAGTCGTCAGGAAAGAATCATCCAATGGAAGATTATTTACATGCCAGGGGGATCCCACCTCTGGAAGTGTGTCCATGAGGCAAACCAACAAACTTATCAAAAAGCCTAATAGAAGACTTAACAAATCTGGGCCTGATTTCGATAAATGGGCGATCGCCGGGGGACCGTCCCCAAGCAGCAACTTTCCATAACTCGATCTCCTGCTCGGCGATCGACTACACCTTCTTATCCTTCTCACTGTTCACATTAGTACAAGACTTTAAAATTGGCATATCGACTGCAGCGATCACCTCCCGCAAGAATTGACACTGAGGGCACAAGGAACAGCACTAACTTTTCCAACAAATGGCCCAAAGTTATCGACCTCAGCAAAATGCAATACAATCAAGTGCAATACTAGTGACCCTGATCGATTAGTGAAAGAAGCGAAGACCTGCTGGGAAAGTGTTGCAGCGCTGAACGACAACAAAATATTCGCCTGGGAGTCCTTCCTGAAATCCTTTGGCCTAAAGAATACCAGGTTCAACTTCGCTAAAGAAACCGACGTACGGACAAGCCAAAATATCACCCCGCCCGACAAGTAACCTAAAAAATTATCCTCAGTCCTCTCTAACTCCCAACTTAAGGGCAATAAAAACAGCCATTAACAGAACACTTTGCGAGCTGCGGAAAGATGGGAGAGACAACAACTCAGTGACCAAATTGAGATCACTAAAGTGTAAAAAGAACAAAATCGTGTGGTGAATCAAGCAGGAAGCCGCCGAAAAAACTTGGGCGAAACTGCTCTATGATTCAAAAAATAATAACAGTGCAAGATTCTGGAAAACTGTTAATAAAATAGACAATCCGAACGCCCCTGGAGTGTAATCCCACATCACAGAGGTCACATGGGTTAATTATCTATTTAAACACCTTAACGACGAAGTGCCAGGCAAGGGCCACCGACATCCAGAGTTCTGCCAGGCGATCGCGAAGGCCCTAAATCCTCCAATTGAGGAGACCAACTTCCCAGGCTCGATTGTGCAGTTGAAGGGATGAATTGCGAAAGGATGGAAGGAGGGAGCCCCAGGCCCAAATGGAATCCCTCCCATCATCTATAAGCAAGATCCAACCTACTGGACCGAACAACTGCTCCCGCTCGTCGTAGAAACCTGGAAGGCCGAACAATTTCCATCCTCCTGGAAGAGTTCAATAATAGCACCAATCTATAAAAAAGGCAATAGGAACGAGGCTAAGAATTACAGGCTCATAGCCCTTATAGATATAGACGCTAAATATTTTTCGGGGCTACTCTTGGAAGAACTAACCACCTGGGCATCAAATAAAAAATGTATCCCTATCAATCAGACTGGATTCCAAAAAAATCTAGGGACCTCGACAAACATTCTAGCCCTCTCCCTGCTGATAGATGCTACAATCAAACATAAAAAACCATTATATGTGTGCTATATCGATTTCTCAGCCGCATTTGATAGCATTGACAGAGGGAAATTGTGGGAAAAACTCTCAAAGTGGGAGGTGGATTCCAAATTGCTGAATCTATTGATCTTACTGCATTCAGATACCTGGATCCAAATAAAACTGGGGGCCGGCAACTGTCTGTCAAAAGAAATTCCGACTACAAAAGGTTGAAACAGGGGTGCGTCCTCACATCGACCCTGTTCAACCTTTTCATGTCCGACCTTTCCAAAGATCTGGTCAACTGCAACCATCATGCCCCAAAGTTAGGGGGTCTTACATTGTTGAACTTATTATATGCGGACGATCTGATACTAATCAGCCACACCCTAGTAGGCCTGCAACACCTTATTAACACAACAAGCACATTTTCTAAAAACAACAGCCTTAATATAAATACGGAAAAATCAAAGGTGATGGTATTTAATCAAAAATCAAAAAAGCAAGCATTTCAATCGTCTCTGCACGACCTTAAAATGGAAACAGTTAAAGAATATAAATATCTGGGGATAATTTTTGACTCCAAAGGCTCATTCCAGCAACAAGAAACATCAATAAAGAACAGAGGGATTTCACTGGCCATTGCTTTAAAAAGCATCAAAAACAAAATAGTGAGCCCAAACTTAATCCCCTTGCTGGACATATTTAGCGCAAAACTGCTACCATCAATAACATACAGCAGTGAATGCATGAGAGGGAGAGACGAGGGCACTTTAGACAACGTGGTCATTAAAACACTCCGAAAACTCTTTACACTCCCTCCGTACACTTCACCAGCACAGTTAAGGCTGGAGTTCAGCTTACAGAAGCAGCAAATTGCACGCAAGGGCACATATGCAAAATGTTGGCACAAAGTAAAGAACGCAGAAACAGACTCCCTGAATGCCCACCTATGGAAAGAGCTGGAGACAAACAAGGGCTCCCCTGCAATGGTCCGCCTCCAAACAGCTATAAAGTCCCTTGCACTAAAAGACCTCTGGGACTCGAATTGTTCACATAAACCCGTAGGGGCCAACTAACACAGCTCTGCAACCAAAGTGGTGTGTGAACTCGCAGACAAGCTCTGCTGATCAGCTTTAAGGGAAAAGATATCCAACTAGCCTGCAGACTAGTGCGCTTCATGAAAACAGTTAACACGATCCAAAATCGAGTGGCTAGTGATTGAACTTGATTTAAAAAGATCTGCTTTCGCACTTTAAGATAATTCTCTTTTGATTACTAAAGATTCAGTAAATGCTGAAAGGCTTTTTAATACAAATGCACTGTACTGCACCAGTTTGCATGGTTCTTACTTCTTAATTTTTAACTTTTCTACTGCTTTTATTAGTTTTTGTAAAAATCTTGTTCATGTATTTCTTTCATTTTATTTTAAAGAGTAATTGCAAAGATTTTTATTAATCGTGCAATAAAGTTCATTATTATCAACTGGTGCAGCAGTTTACACAACTGACCAAGTAATACTGATATTCATACAGTTTAGTCACTATCCAATATAATTTGTGAGACACTATAAATTACTCAAGTAAACAATCAATTACACTGCTACTAAATCCTCTATCCAGATATGTATATATCCACTGATTCTTCAATACAGATTGGTGTATATATAATACATATTTAAATAACAAACCAAACCACATTTACTGGATGATGTCATCAGTGAAATGTCCAGCTAACTATAACCCCCTGAAACATATGGTTTTTTCAAATAATATATATATATTACATACTGGCGGTCGCCAGTAGGTAGTTATAGTTAGGACTTACTTTCCATAGGAAATTCACATCATTCTATTTGGAGTAACTTTGGCGCTGGTGGACAAATCTTTGCGAATTTCTCCAAGAAAATGGCCTGCTCTGCTCCGCTCCTTCCCTGAAAGTTTGGGTTTATTCGTCAAGTGGGGGCCGAGAAAAAAGGGGGGTCCCAAAACGTGTTTTCCCCATGCAATTTTCGATAGGGACCTTTAGCCAGGGCTACAGCCCGAACGGCTGAACGGAATTACCCCAAATTTGGCAGAGAGGTAGAGTTTGGTTTGCAGATTGTGCTTTTTGTTAAATGGTGTAAATCCGTTCAGTAGTTCATTAGAAAATCAAAAGTAAAACCATAGTGATATCTAGAGAAGAAGTACTGCACGCGTACGGAAATCCGTACAATTACGAGCACGAGCTGCATGCTGATTGGATGTCAACTGTCTGTCAACACTCCAAACCAGGAAGTGTTGGCAGCTATCTTGTGCCTCGGTAGAACCGATTCACAAGAAAACAGTAAAACAAAGTTGAAAAATAAGGAAAGGGGGCAGTGTAGAAGCATCCTGACTCTCTAGGCCTGCTCAGGGGGTCCTACATGGATCTTTAGGCCCAATTTTATTTTATTTTTTTAAATCGCTGAGTACGCGTATAGTACTCGTACGCGGTGGAAAAGGAAAAAAAACTAGAAGTCAGTTTTATTCTTAATTAGCTCATGGGGGGGCCAAATCCCGGGGGCAATTTTTTCCATAATGGGGGGCTTGTAAGGTCTCCCGAGCTCCGGGGAATGCCACTCCCCAGGGTTTTATTTTGAAGTATGCGGGGGGGATTACGGCCCCCCTCCCCACAGCCCTGGGGACCGCCACCCCCTCGGGGGCTTTTTTAATTTTTTATTTTTTTTAAAGTATGTTTTCGGCCCCCCCCTTTGCATACAGTGTGTGTACCGAAAACCGTACAATTACGAGCACAAGCTGCATGTTGATTGGATGTCAACTGTTTGTCAACACTCCAAACAAGGAAGTGTTGGCAGCCATCTTGTGCCTCGGTAGAACTGAGTCACAAGAAAACAGTAAAACAAAGTTGAAAAATAAATAAGGCCTTCTCAGGGGGTCCCACATGGATCACAAAAAAATCACGTGGTACGCATTTGGTACATGTATGAGGTTGCAAAGGAAAAAAAACTAGAAGTCCGTTTTATTCTTAATTAGCCCCCGGGGGGCCAAATCCCAGAGGCAATTGTTTTCCTTAATGGGGGGCTTGTAAGGCCCTCCAAGCCCCAGGGAACGCCACCCCCTGGGGTTTTATTTTGAAGTATGCAGGGGGGCTCACGCCCCCTCTTAGCCCCGGGGGCCGCCACCCCCCAAGCTTCTCCAGGGGCCATGTCCTGCCATCGTCCTGTGTAGGCTCCTACCAGCTGCCTGCACAGTTTTACGGACCTGACAACGAGTTCCACAGCGTAGCGTCCATTGCAGTGTTCTTAGCCTTTTTGTTCTTTTGCTGATTTACCAGTTTGTGTTCAAGATTCGCCGTCTTATTTGTGTAGCTTTCCTTTGTGTATCTTTTGTGCAACCTTGTTTTGTGTATCTTCTTTTGTATCTGACTTTGTTTATGCAGTGCTTGATCCAGTGTTCTGAACATAGCAGTACATCTGTAGACATGTAGTTTACTCCTTTCCTTTCCCTCCCTTCATCCTAATTGACAACGTAATGGGGGGATTCAAAGTAAGGCACTCCTGTCGTCACTGTTTTAAGTTTGCAACACAGTAGGTAGGACACGGGATAAGAAACCCAGCCTCCACCACTCTTGGACCCTACTAGCTCTTGTTGCCACCTCGTTTGCTATGCCTTAATTATTTAATCTTTGCACTTGACCGAGGTCCTTCTACAGTGTATTCTCATCATAGTCCAAGCACATACAATCCATCATTTTATCCACTGGCCATTGTACATGCAGATCTTGGACCACCCTTATCATCCATTCTTGCATCCTGAGATGTAACCTCTTACCTCTGTTCTTCACCTCCTACTTTACCCTTTTAAATATTCAACTCTTCTTGGAAAGACATTACTAATCCTTATCATCGAAAAAGTAACACGTTTCTGAAATCATTTTATATGTGAGTTGTGTATGTTATCCTAATACCCAGCATTCCAAAGACATGCTTTGTACCATTATGTAATGTACTTTAGTTGCAGTGTTCTATCTGTTTTTGGTTTGTATGTCATTACAATCAAAGGTAACATATTCCTGTATATCCTAAATAAAGCACTTGACACAATGCATAGTGACACTGTATTTATTGTATTTATTTTTCAAATGTTTTCAAAATAATATACACTCAAGTACAAAATATTGTTGCTTCATTTCCAAGATAAATATTTAATTTATTTTATGAGAATCACCACATATGTTGATATTACAGTAAGGATAAAATGAAGTGTTTATGTTTTTGTCAATGACCTACAACATAAGAAATACAGTATGGAAAATCAACAAAACAATTTGGAAGACGGTTTCGAAATTAGTAACAGTGTCATAGAAGAGCTGAACATACTTTTTTGTAAGTAGCGAGAATGAAGAGGAAGAAATTGATCTTGCAGATATCAGTTGTGATTTCCTAGACGAAATCTTGGATGCTGATTTTGTGGAAGCATTAGATGACATCGAGTATGATCATATGACTTTTGAAATTGATAATCAGGAAAATGAAATACATGATGAAATTATTTTAGAAGCTCTATTAAATTATGAGATGAGATGTATCCTGGTTCCTCATCCGGGCAGAAGAGGTTTGTTTCTGACCGGTTCCAATTCTCGGGTTGCTGTGGGAATAGAGGTGAGATGGGTATATATTTTGTCCCTATGCTCACAGCGTTTCTATTTTTATGTTCTTAATGGCTTTCCTCGTCACAGTAACACAAAAGTTCATCGCAATAAATGCATTGAAATTTATGTTTACCAAAATCAAGATCAATATGTGAGTATGGAGTGCTTGCCGAAGCTGCTGTTGCAGTAGTTGATGTGCTTGGTGCAGCAGCAAGTGGGTTGTCCTGCAATCTTTGTGTTGCAAGTTCTTCGCGTGTTGCACTATATTTGCTGTGCCAAAGAAGTATTTTTTGGATGGATCACCCCTTGAAAGAGTTGTTTGGCAAATTTGACATATTCCTTTTGGAGCATTAACCCTCGGCTGGGGTAGTAGCTACAACAAAAAGGCTTGATAAATGGCCTTGACTTTGTATCAGAATATGAAATTGAAGAATAATTGATAACCCCAGCCCAGAAAGGCAGCAAGTGTGCAAATTTACCACTGCTTTCGTCTTAGGTAGTTAATACCAATTACAAGATAATGTCAAAAAAATTAATGTCGAGGATACCGATGCTCCTGCTTCTTGCATTTTATCAGGTCGATAGACTGTTCCCCGTAAGACAAAAGTTAATCGCAATAAATGCATAGAATGTTAACTTCACCGAAATCAGGATCAATCTGTGGGTGTGGACTGCTTGCTGAATATGCTGCTGCGGCAGTCGATGTGCTTGGTGCAGCAGCAGGTGGGTTCTCCTGTAACCTCCGTGTTGGAGCTCGAGCAAAGCTATTGGGTTGCAAGTTCTTGACATGTCGCATCATACTTGGCATGCCAAAGGAGTATTTTCTTTTGGGTGGATCACCCCTTGAAAGAGTTGTTTGGCAAATTTTACAGGTTACTAACGTAGCATTAACCTTTTATTGCCGTTCAGGGAAAGTAAATCACCTCCAAATTAGAGCTTCTTTATTCTTCTTTGGAGGCTCTTCAGGAATGAAATCTCCTTCTGATGAATAGGTGGAAGATGAGTCCATTGCTTTTATTATGGTGACCTTCCTTCTATTTGACAGGATTCTCAGAAGAGATGGTTCTTCCTAGAAAGTCAAAGTAGAATGAATACAACGGGAGGAATCTTTCAACATTTGATTAGGATGTGTTATGAACCAATACACTATAATACATATACTTTCTGGCTCTTTTTCAGCTAAATATTCATTTTCTTGTACAGATTTAAGTACTCGATTTCGTGTTGCAGCAAGACCTAGACTCACCCAAATGATTCTTCTAGATTTGGAGTAAAGACTTGCAGATGATAAGCGATCTGAACATTCATGCTCTCCAATTTCTCAATGAGATAACATCTTTAAACTGTAACTATATAATTTCTTACTTAGACTCTTCTCGTGGGAAATCTCTTCCCACATCTCCTTCATTTCTGTCTTTTCTGATTTTGTTATGTAGGATGTTACATATCGAGCAACAGCAATGGAATTTTCTGCAACATATGGAATGTCCATGTTAGCATTCCACATGGACAAAATCACTCGGTTGTAGTCATTTATGTATTTTGACTCTTCATTTCTTTTTAAGTTGTAGGTATTTTTCGGAGACTTTCTTGTGATAGTATGTCGCAAAGATGACATAAAACTGTTCACTCTTACTCTCGATATTACAGGATGTGGAAATCCAAAACGACATTTGGTTTAAAACTAGTCCTTAAATTTGTACTTTCCCTCAACGATGGCTTTGGAATCGTAAGACTTGTTGTCTTAAGTCCTTATCTTGTGTAGTTTTGGGAATATCACATGTAGCATATTCTTCAATAAAAGACAGCACAGTATCATCTGACTCAGTTCCAAATTTGGGAGCATCTTTGATCCATATTAGCATATGTATGTGAGGAGCACCTCTAGCTTGATACTCCTTTCTCCAAAAGAAATCCAAAACCTTTCCAAGAAGAAGATTTTTTTTATTGGTGATAAAAGACACCATAGCTTCAATTCTATGATAAAAATACCTGCATACATTAACTGGACCCAAAGAGCACAATTCTCCAGGTGTCTTGTATTCAATATTTAGTATATTTGGATTTGCTTCTCGAAGAAATTTAAGAAAATCATCCCAAGCATATTCAGCACAGCTTAGAGTAAGGTACCATGTAGGAGTTCCTTAGCATGCATTTAAGTTCTCCATGACGATGGTACCAGTACTCATTAGTACCACGCTCACATGCCATGCCATGAGATTAATTAGCTGAGATTCCAAAACATTATCTTTCTGCTGTACTTTATCCATGAATTCCTTTGCCGAAATATTTTGCAGATGTACACCTGTTTTCAATATATGATTCACTGCATAAGAAAGTCCAGACAAGTCACTCTCAAACAAAAGATGAAACTAATATGGAATATATTGTCAAAATCTTGCCTCTTCTGCATACAACCTTGATGTCCGGTATTCAGATGCATGAATCTGCACATGTCAGTCATCATATCGTCCTCCTTTCCCTGTTGGAAACAACTGAGGGAAACAACGAGCTTCCAAGCTTTTTTCCCATACACTAATGGGACTTCCCTTTGCTTCTTTCATTTGGAATAACTCTATAGCATTCCCCATCACTTCTTTGGAATGAAGTGGATGAATACTATAATGTTTGTAGATCTCTTCAGTTCTGGACTCATCTACTTTTTCAATTTGTCCAGATGTGGAATCACTATCTTCTTCTACAGTTATTTCTTCTTCTCCCAAATACACATTTTTATAGTATTGATTATTTTTTAGCAGATACAACGTTGCCTTTTTCACTTACCTAACATTCACTAATTCTTGCCAGGTTTTCTTACTCTTAGTAGGAACGTCATTAACTAAAACACCTAGTGGTTCATCTTCAACATTTTGTACACCAATTGTTTCAATATTTTTCCCTGTTGTATCAATACAGAAATTGTGATACATATTATCCAAATAGAAGAATAATTGATAACCCCAGCCAAGAAAGGCTGCAGGTGTGCAAATTACCCAGTGCTTTCAGCCGGGGAAGTAGTTACAACAAAAAAGGCTCCATAAAGGGCCATGACTTTGAATCAGAATATGAAATTGAACAATAATTGATAACCTCTGCGAAGAAAGACAGCAAGTGCACCAATTTCCTACTGCCTTCTGCCGGGGTAGTATCTACATGAAAAAGGCTCGATAAAGGTCCTTGACTTTGAATCAGAATATGAAATTTAAGAATAATTGATAACCTCAGCCAAGAGGCAGCAAGTGTGCATATTTCCCACTGCCTTTGGCCGGGGTTGTAGCTACAAAAAAAAGGTTTCATAAAGGGCCTTGACTTTGAATCACAATATGAAATTCAAGAATAAATGATAACCCCAGCCAAGAAAGGCAGCAAGTATGTAAATTTCTTACTGCCTTCGGCTGGGGCAGTTGTTAGAATAAAAAGGCTTGACAAAGGCCCTGCACTTTGAATACAAATATGAAATAGAAGAACAGTTGATAACTTTAGACAAGAAAGGCAGTAAGTAGGTGTGTGTACGTGTAAATGATGTATTGATCGAGTGGAAGATGAATACGTTAAAAAATAAGAAAGGCTGCAAGTGTGCAAATTACCCACTGCCTTTAGCTGGGGAAGTAGTTACAACAAAAATGCTTGATAAAGGGCCTTGACTTTTAATCAGAATAAGAAATTGAACAATAATTGATAATCCCAGCCAAGAAAGGGAGCAAGTGCGCAAATTTCCCACTGCATTTGGCCGGGGTAGTAGCTCCAACAAAAAGACTCGATAAAGGGCCTTGAGTTTGAATCAGAATATGAAAATCAAGAATAATTGATAAACCCAAACAAGCAAGGCAGCAAGTGTGCAAATTTCCCACTGCCTTCTGCCGGGGTAGTATCTACATGACAAAGGCTTGATAAAGGGCCATGAGTTTGAATCAGAATATGAAATTCAAGAGTAATTGATAACCACAGCCAAGAAAGGCAGGAAGTGTGCAAATTTCCCACTGCCTTCGGCAGTGGGAAACAAAAGCTAGACAGCTACAACAAAAAGGTTCGATAGAGGGCCTGCACTTTGATTATGGATATGAAATAGAAGAATCGTTGTTAACCATAGCCAAGAAAGGTAGCAAGTAGGTGTGTGTACGTGTAGATGATGTGTTGATTGAGTGAAAGATGAATAATGTAAAAAACAAGAAAGGCTGCAAGTGTGCAAATTACCCACTGCCATTCACGGGTAGTAGTTACCAAGTAGGCTCAATAAAGGGCCTGTACTTTGAATTAGAATAACAAAGAGGAGAATTGATAACCATAGCCCATACTGACTCTTTTTTAATATTTTTAGACTTTTGTTAAGGATTTCATTGTACATGAACGGCAGTAAGTGTGCAAATTACCCACTGCCATTCACAAGTAATAGTTACCAAGAAGGCTCAATAAAGGGCCTGCACTTTGAATTTGTATTACAAGAAGAATAATTGATAACACCAGCCAAGAAAGGCAGCAAGTGTGCAAATTTCCCACTGCCTTCGGCTGGGGTAGTAGCTACAACAAAAAGGCTCGATAAAGGGCCTCGACTTTGGATCGGAATATGAAATTCAAGAATAATTGATAACCCCAGCCAAGAAAGGCAGCAAGTGCGCAAACTTCCCACTACCTTCGGCCGGGGGAGTAGCTACAACAAAAAGTTCGATAAAGGGCCTTGACTTTGAATTAGAATATTAAATTCAAGAATAATTGATAACCACAGCCAAGAAAAGCAGCAAGTGTGCATATTTCCTTCTGCCTTCGGCCGGGGTAGTTGTTACAACAAGAAGGCTTGATAAAGGGCCTGCACTTTGAATACAAATATGAAATTGAATAGTTGGTAACCATAGCCAAGAAAGGCAGCAAGTAGGTGTGTGTACGTGTAGATGATGTGTTGATTGAGTGGAAGATGAATAATCTAAAATATAAGAAAGGCTGCAAGTGTGCAAATTACCCATTGCCTTTAGCTGGTTAAGTATTTACAACAAAAAGGCTTGATAAACGGCCTTGACTTTGAATTAGAATTTGTAATTGAACAATAATTGATAACCCCAGCCAAGAAAAGCAGCAACTGTGCAAATTTCCCACTGCCTTAGGCCGGGGTAGTTGTTACAACAAAAAAGCTCGATAAATGTCTAATGACTAATGTTGAGGACAGCGATGCTCCTGTTTTCTGTTTTTTATGAGGTTGATAGACTGTTTCACATAACACAAAAGTTAATCGCAATAAATGCATAGAAATTTAAGTTTACCAAAATCAAGATCAATAAATGAGTATGGACTGTTTTTTGAAGATGCTGTTGCAGCAGTTGATGTGCTTGGTGCAGCAGCAAGTGGGTTGTCCTGCAATCTCTGTGTTGCAGCTCAAGCAAAGTTGTTGGGGTACAAGTTGTTTACGTGTTGCAGTATATTTGCTGTGCAAAAGGAGAATTTTTTGGATTGATCACTCCTTGAAAGAGTTGTTTGGCACATTTTACAGGTTACTAATGGTTGGTGTGTTTCAGTTAGTATGTGTCTGGACTTCGCTGTAATCTTCAAGGGACACATTAGGGCATCCATAATACAGAAATACTTTGTACTTAGTGACATCCAATTCTATTTTCTGTAGAACGGTTGAATTCTAAATCCGCCTCTAGGACTAGTGGGAGGGTAGCATTTCAAAGTGTTTGACAGGTTACACTACATGTTTCCATGCAGCCAAAGAAAACTTAGCATGGTTATGCATGGGCACCCTCTTGCATGCGATCACATCTTTACTTTAAGACATACATTTTGTACATTTGTAAGCAGTAAAAGGTAACCAGGATGTTACATTTTGTTCGATGCATTCAAGGTGGACCCATCTGTTGAAAGAGTTGTTTGGCACATTTTACAGGTTACTTTTGGACTGTTAACCTTTTTTTGCCCTTCTGGAAAAGTAAAAAACTTCCAAATTAGTGCTTCTTCCCTCTTCTTTGGAGGTTCTTCAGGAATGAAATCTCCCTCTGAAGAATGGCTGGAAGATGAGTCCATTGCTGTTATTATGGTGATCTTCCTTCTATTTAACAGGATTATCAGAAGAGATGCTTCTTCTTAGAAAGTCAAAGTAGAATGATTAAAATGGGACGGAACTTTCAACATTTAGAATTGGAAGTGTTATGAACCAATCAGATCTCTTCTTTTAAAGTCACATGGCTTTGCGTACGCTTACGGTGTGCTTACGGTGCTCTTACGATGCAAGAAGTTCCACCGCGATTTGTGTAATTGTGTAATTGCTTTTAAAAGTAATGTACGATTGTTAAAAGTAAAAAAAAACTATTTTCATAACTACCCTAGATAATGTGTTCTGTTAGTATGTACATTAAATACATAACTATATGTTTTTAAACAATTAAAAACATTCACGCCTTCAACAGTGTATAGATAAGCACATAGTGCTGTATGGTCACTACAATACTGAAACAGAAGTGTGATAGTGTTTACTGGAAGTATAAGGATACAGATTGGGTATTTAAGATATAAAAGACAAGTTTCCCGGTGCATAGAACACTACATGCATAGTCTATAGGGGTTTTCTCAGGAACTACTGAATGGATTTACACCATTTAACAAAAAGCACAATCTGCGAACTGAACTCTACCTCTTTGCCAAATTTGGTATAATTCCGTTACCGTACACGTATGGTACGAGTACCCAAAAAAACAATGAAAAGGAATTATATAGAATTCAATTTTAATATATTGGAAGAAAAAAATCAAAAAAATAATTTGCAATTTAGTTTTGTTATTATTTTACAATACAAATATGAAATATAATTTAAAAAACAAAATAAATATAAATATTTATATTAAAAATGTAAGAAATTAGTATAAAAAGAAAGAAATATATTAATTAATACATTTAAATGTTCATTTACAAAATCTTTGAAATTCACTGAAAAAACCATAGGTTTCATATACGTTATAGTTAGGCATTAGAATTTTAAAAACCTTGCAAATTCACTGAAAAAAAACGTAGGTTTCACACACGTTATAGTTAGGTATTAGCATTTAAAAAACTTTGCAAATTCATTAAATAAACCATAGGCTTCACACATGTTATAGCTAGCTGGACATTTCTCTCATACAAAACATTTGAAATTCCCCCGTTATAGTTAGTTCAGCTAACTATAACTCGCGCACCCGCAATGCACTGCTGATGACGTCCCATATTCCATCACTCATGACATGGTCAGTGACATCACTCATGACATCTCAAATGACATCACTGATGACATCACTGATGACATCATCCTTGTGACAGAGTGGCAGACCTCCTCTCAGCGTAATATAGCCTTTGATACACACATTCAAAAATAGAAACTAACATTTTCTAAAAAATAGAGATACCAATGCCAGTTACAATAACCTATTCAGTAATTTCAACATCTACATACATATCCACTCACTCACCAACAGTTCTATATAGTCACTCATACATGTACTCACTCATCTTATGTACTCATACACCTATACATCCTGTTACATACCGATTCTCATCCATAGAGTTACTTACACACATACTCACACATGCAAATAAACTATCAAACATCCATTTACTTGCATATACAGCTATACACACATCACTACACTTACTTCTACAGAAACGTACACATACTTACTGTCTTAAAGAATCACTTATAGAAACACATATTTATTTATACAGGAACTCTTCCATTCTCTCACTCTCGCATATATACATCAATACTCACATCTACTAGTTTAAAACATATGAAGTTACTCATAAAGATACTAGTGAGACAGTCATTCACTCACTAACACACGCATACACACACTCATCCACCCATACAGTCCTGCACACATGCTGTCTTCAAAACACATAGAAACAGTGAGTCAGTCATTCATGCATCTGTGCGCTAAGTAATACCCCCCACCAAACCACACAGACACTCATTCTGATATTCAAAAAACCAACTAATAACCCATATAGACACTCATGTAGCTACTCACCAACTCATGCAGCCACTTATACACAAAGTGAGACACTGATACAGATATTTACATATTTAATCATTACTTTCTAATACATGTATTCACTAAGATATACTTAATAAGTCAGTTATACAATCAATTTTACAAAAAAAACATCCGTTTAGACATTCATTTGTCGACCTTTAGAGATAGATATATAAAAAATATTATATATATTAAATATTTATTTTTCATAAAGACACACATTTACTGGATGATGTCATTTGAGATGTCATCAGTGATGTCATGAGTGATGTCACTGACCATGTCATGAGTGATGTAATATGTGACGTCATCAGCAGTGCATTGCGGGCGCGCGAGTTATAGTTCGCTGAACTAACTAGAATGGGGGGATTTCAAAGATTTTTTATGAGTGAAATGTCCAGCTAACTATAACATGTGTGAAACCTATGGTTTTTTCAATGAATTTGCAAGGTTTTTTAAATGCTAATTCCTAACTATAACATGTGTGAAACCTATGGTTTTTTCAGCGAATATAGGCGGTCGCCAGTAGGTAGTTATAGTTAGGACCTAGTTTCCATAGGAAATCGGCAACATTCTATTGTGAATAACTTTGGTGCCGGTGGACGAATCTTTGAGAATTTCTCAAAGAAGATGGCCCGCTCTTCTCCGCTCCTTCCCGGAAATTTTTGGGGGATTCGTGAAGTGGGGGCTGAGAAAAAAGGGGGGTCCCAAAACGTGTTTTCCCCATGCAATTTTCCATAGGACGATTAGACACGGCTACAGCCCGAACGGCTGAATGGAATTACATGAGATTTGGCAAAATGGTAGAGTCTTATTCGCAGATCGCCCTTTTGTTTAAATGGTGTAAATCCGTCCAGTAGTTGTTGAGAAAATCAAGTCTTAAAAAATGTTTATATCTACAGCCACGCACGGTCCTCGCACCGTATGCGGACCCTGGCGTGCATGAGCGAAATTGTGATTGGCTGTCAGTCATCTGTCAAACTGTGTAAACCAGGAAGTGTTGGCCGCCATCTTGTCTCTCGGGAGAACTGAGGCACAAGAGAGCCCAAAACAAAAGTGGAAAACAAGAAAAGGGGGCATGGTAGAGACCCCCTGATCCCCTAGGCCTTCTCAGTGGGTCCCTGAAGGACCCCGAAGGCCCAAATAAAAGTACGAGAACGGTGCGTGCACGTTGGCAAAAAAAAAGTGACACAAGGGAATTTTAAAACTGCCCTTAATACATATAAATTCATCCACGCACTTTCATTAATAGTGCAAATTGAAGCATAGAGTTCTAACATATTTATATACATATGTTACATTTAAGTGTTCTGGAAGTACTACAGTATACTATAGTCAGTCAGTCAGTCAAAAGCTTTTATTTCGGTTAAAAACCATAAAAAGACAGTTTACAATTTCAAAGTCTAGTTAAAAAAGAGAACAAATTTAAAACCATTTAAAAAAGTTAGAATAAAACTGAGTCATAAAATATACAATATACAAGGGGATATTAAAAACAGCGCAATACAATGCACCCATCTCAAAAATACAGTTGTAAAATATTAGAGAGGGCCTCACAGAATGGGTACCTCTGCCATGAACATCGGAAGAACCCTTAGCTATTGGGATGTGGTTTTATACTTCCTTTAAGAATTGCACATCTAGTGTACCACACGGATGTAAGAAACCTTGAGGTTGCGAACACAGCCAAGGCGGTGGTGTCCGTTCTTAGAATCCTCAGCACTATCCTAAAGTCTCTGAGACACCTGGACCTGCAATACTGGGCTATCCATTTGTCCCTCGCACCGCGGTACGAGGGGCAGAAGAGCAGAACGTGCTGATCTGTCTCCTGTGCCACCCTGCACCCGGGACAGGTACTCACTGTTTGTGTGCTCCCAGTCCATTTGTGGGTGAATCCCCTAAGCGGCAGTGAGCCGTGCCTAAATTGAATGTATAACTTCTTGGCCAGCGAGGGCTGGATGTCATCCAGGAATATCTCGAATTTTGGGAATACCTTAAAATCAAGAAAGAACTCGGTCATCCTACCCATGGAAGAGTTTGTATGTACACTGGCGAGGCGATGTTGGTTTAGGGCCAAACTCAGGGATTTTTTTGAAATCAGAGTACATGCCACCTCAGGAGATGACCACAGATCCCCCATTCCAAGAGCTAGAGCAAGCTGTTTAATGTAGCTCAGCCATGGGATCTTTCTCACTCCACTTGCAGACAGGAGGTAGCGCAGATCCTCTCTGAAGCTCTCTAGTTCAGGAGTGGACCAGAGCCGTCTCCAGTATAGCAATGGGCGGTTCGAGATGATATCCTGTATAGGGACTAGTCCCAAGTCAAACCTTAAAGGGGTTAGAGGAGTGCTACTTGGGAGTCGTAGGATCCGTCTCACGAAGTTGTTCTCCGTAAGGGAAAGTGGGCTAGTGTTGGTATGTCCCCAAAGGTCCGACCCATAGATCGCGCCCCCACGTGCCTGTACTTTATATATTTCAATCAGAGGGCTAACTAGTTTCTGAGATGTTTTATTAAAAACTTTTAGGATACCTCCCGACGATTGAGCTAATTTCAGGTTTGCCCTAGCTACATGTGAAGACCAGTCCATTTTATCATTGAGGGTGACCCCCAGATAGTCGAATGTGGACCCTCGGTCCAGGGTCAGTCCATTCATATGGGGATGGGGGAAGTTAGATTTTTTGGGGATTGAACACCATGTACTTGGTTTTAGATACATTGATCTCCAGATCCCTCATCCTGCAGAAGCCACAAAAGGCCTCCAATGTTCACTGGATACCCCCAAAAGATTTTGATAAAAGGAGGGTATCGTCAGTGAACATTAGTGCCGGGATTTTCCGCCCCGCCAAGCATGGGGAATCCAGGACCCTAGCCCCCATTAGGTGTGTGATCAACCCATTGAGATATAAGGAGAAGAGCGTAGGGGCTAGAACGCATCCCTGCCTCACGTCTTTATCAACGGGGAACGGGGCCGTCAGCTCCCCACCTTTTCCGAACCTGACCCGGGCATAATTGCCCGAATGCATTCGTCTAAAGAGGTCACACAAATAGGTCGGGGCACCCATCTCCAGAAGCAAGGCCCACAGTTTGTCCCTGTTGACTAAGTCGAATGCGGACTTAAGGTCCACAAATACCAAAAAGAGACTACCTGCCCCTAGGACCACAGTCCTCCAGTATATAAGCTGGAGACTGAACAGTTGATCGACTGTAGATACTCCCGCCCGAAATCCTGCCTGCAGGGAGGATAGGATGTGGTGGTCATCCATTCAATTCTGCAACCTAAGCAGTAGGACTCGAGCGAAGATCTTCTGCAATACGTCGATCAGACTGATAGGTCTGTAGTTCGCAGGATCGAGGGGGATGCCTTCTTGTAGATAGGAATAATCTCCGCCCCCAACCATGTACGGGGAATATCCAAACCTTGCATGATGGCATTAAACAGGACACATATATAGGGCGCCCAGACCCTTTGTTCGGCCCGGTAGAAATCACCAGGAATTCTGTCCAAACCAGGGGCTTTCCCAGCGGCCAGGGTATTAAGAGCTGTATTCACTTCCTGCAGTGTACACGGATAGTTAGCTTGGATTATACCCCTGGAAGTTACAGGAGCCAATTGGCTTGTCGGTTCCGTTGCAGAAACCGGGTCGCCTGGGGTACCAAGCGAGTATAGGGGTTTAAAGTGAGCAAGCCACGTGTCCTCACCCAGGCTAGGTGATATGGCTAGCATCTCTGTCGCCGTACCTCCCCGGACCAAGTTCCAAAAGGATCTATAGTCCCGGGTGGCAAGCGCCCTGCTCACCTTATCCCACCTATCCGTCTCCCATTCAGATTTAGCCTCAGTGACTTAGGTCTTGTAATTTTGTCTCGCCTCCCTGATCCGTCTTGGGGACCCCATTTTAACATCGTTTACTAAGGTAGCTTTCGCCTCCCTAGAATTTTTATTGTACCAGTGTTGTTCGTTCTTCCGGGCCCCAGGCCTGCCTGGTTTGGAGGTATAGAAATATTCAACCAGTGCAGAAAAGAGATCGTTATGATTATTCTGAAGGGCCAGAAGGCTTGATGGGTCTGAATTAAGCCCTATCAAGTCGCTGGTAGCTAGTAGGGCCCCAGCTACATGATGATAGATTTCTGCAAGCGTGTCAGGAGTCATTGCCACTTTAGCCCAGCCAATTCGTCTACCACCCGCCTTTAGCAGATAGTTCTCTTTTTGGAGGAGTTCCACTGTCTTCAGTATATTGTATGACCCTAGGTGTGTGACCAGTTCCAGTGTTAGGAGGTTGTGGTCACTCTCAACCCGGGGATTACCCTAAACGATTTTACCTTTGCCCAGTATTCTACATTGACCAGAATATAATGTATTGTGGTGCTTTTCTCTGGTCTATTAAAGGTACGAGCACCCGGTATGTCTGTTAGCAATCTACCATTGCATGCCCTAAGAGAATTAGATACAGCAAGTTATTAATTGCAAGGACTAGTGGGGATAGTCGTTTTACTGTATACATTTGGCATTCAGAGATTAACCAAGTCTCGTCCTCCTCAGTCGTAGCCGAGGGAATCCCCCAAAGTGGCTCAAAGTGGCAGTTGAAGTCTGCACCTATCATTTTATTGTAGGAGGGGGGAAAGGATGAGAGTAGTACCTCCAGGGCCTCTAGGGTTGATAAACCTAGGTTAAGTGGAATCGGGCGTAAGTAAATGTTGATCACAGCCACCACCGGGGCATCCTTGAGGGTGAGAAGGATACATAGGATGTCCGGACTATGTGTTTCAACTGTCTTAACTGAGCATCCCAGATGAACAGCTACCCAGGTACATAATCCTCCTGATGGTCTTCCCCTAGGACCCTGTACTGCCGGAATATGATAGCACGCAAAACCTACCCTACATGGGGCAGACAGGAGCCAGGTTTCCTGGAATATGCATATATCATAGCCGTCCATCAGTTCTCCCCACTCTGGGATCAGCAACTTTGCCCCCAACCCTGCGATATTCCAGGACCCAATCAAGGAAGATCTGTGAGGTCCCCAACCCACGAGAAGTTCCGGATGTAAGTCAGGGGGCGATGGTAAAACCCCCTGGCAACCTACCAGATCCTGACCCCCCCCAGAAACATTCAAACTCGTTGTTGGGCATAAGAGTGAAGGATCAGCCTCTGTGGGGCACTGTATTAGATGCTCATGCCCTGTTTTTTTTACTAAGGCCTCCCTCGCTCAGCCTCTCCAGGGGATAGTTAGCCGTTGTATTGTCATCCCCAACTGGTATTAGTCAGTCGACATTGCTCAGGGCCCTGTATCTATTTGCCACAGTCACATTGTACTCCAGGCCATAACCACCTAAATGGGGAGAGGGATACACCGTGGTCTGTGGATAGAAGTACCCCAGGTGGTGAGTACGGATTTTGCTCGTGTTTTCCCACCCACCATTACCTAGGATATGTTTGACCACCACAGTGTTCCTAAAGTTGATAATCACACAATCACCTCCCATGTCCTTGTGTCTAGTGCCCAACCAGCTAACTCTACGTGTGGATAGAATCTCCCCCTGCCTACGTCCTGCTATTGGCCTATGTTGGTTTAGCCAAAATATTGTTTTGTTTTGTAGCTCTTGGTGGGATTCGGAGGACCTTGTCTCTGAAGGAGGAACTCCCGTGAGCACCACCACATAGGGCATAGCCTCGGGCGGAAGCTGGAGATGGGGAGCAGATTTTGGTGGGATCTCTACCTGCCATTTCTGAGGTGCTGGGGAGAGGATTTACCATCGACACGGGGCCGATTCACAGGTGCATTCAGTAATGAGGGCAGTGCACCTGATGATGTAGCATTAGTTTTTGGGGCTTCCTTTACACTAGGGATTCCTACAGGTCTATTTGGTACACTAGTCGGTTTCTGCACAACTACATTGGCCATGACATGTGGTGATTTGGTTGTTGGTATACTATAGGTAAACACCCTATAGATTTATGCTGTACCACATCCTTATAGTTTTGCACTTTCATATTCATCCATTCATTTATGAACTAGACATTCACTATGACAAACTAAAACATATAAATATAGTTCTTTTTTTTGACTGGTAGAGGTAGTTCTGAAAATAACTTTTTTTTTTTTGCTTCAAAAAAGGAGAAAAAATGAACTTTGTAAATGAAACAAGTGTTCAACAGGAACAAAGAACTTTAAAAAAACAAATATTGTGGGCATTTGTGGTTTCTCTTCTTTTGAAGAATTGTTTCTATGTTCTGTTGTCCATATGAAATTAATTGGTTGCAATGTATGCGGAAAACTATTGAGTTTCTGAATTCTGGCTGCACAGAAGGGATCATATTTGATGGTGTTGGTGGTGGTGGTGGTGGTCCCCTTGAAGTGCTTGGTGCAGAGCCTTGCTCCTCCTCTGATCTTCTGACAACTGCTCTTGCCCAATTGTTTGGATGGGGGTTTTTAACATGGCATTCCATGCTTGCTGTGCCAAATGAATATTTTTTGTTGGCATTACCCCTGGATAAAACAGTGTCACATATTTTGCATGTGACTAGTGGGGCGTTAACTTTTTTTTAAACTTCAGGGAAGGTAAAACATTTCCAAACAATTGCTTCTTTCTTTTTTTTGGGCTGTGGGTCTTCTTCCACAAATTCTTCAGATAAAGAATGATCTGAAGGTTCTTCTGGACGTACAGCCATTTTTATGTCTTTATCTAAAGCAGGGGAGCTGTAGAAAAAAGATGGTTCTTCTGTGAAAGTCAAAGAACAATGATTAAAATGGGAGGGGTCTTTCAACAATTGGAGTAGAAAGTATTATAAACCAATAGAATTTCTTGTTTTAAAGTCACATGGTTTGACGTAATCTTACGGTGCGCTTACAGAGCGCTTACGGATCGCTTACGTATTCTTACGATGCGCTTACGCTGCATTTACGTGCGACGTACCCTCGCGAGATTCGTAATTACCTAAAAAAGTAATATACGGTTCTTAAAAGTTTAAAAAAACATTTTCTTCATTATCCAAGATAAAGTCTACCTTTAAAATTTAGAATAAATGCGTAAATATTAGGTTTGTAAGATTATAAAACTTTCGGAGGTAAGCGCACGAAGGTCTTACCGTGTGCTTACGGTGTTCTCACGATGCGTTTACGTGCGACGTACCCTCGCGAGATTTGTAATTATTTTAAAATGTAATATATGGTTCATAAAAGTTTAAAAAACAATTTCTTCATTATCCAAGATAATGTCTATCTTTAAAATCTATAATAAATCCGTAGATATAACGTATTTAAGATTATAAAACTTACGGGGGTAAGCGCACAAACGTTTTAAGGTGTGCTTACGGTGCTCTCACCATGCTCTTACGGTGCGTTTACGTGCGACGTACTCCCGGGAGATTTGTAATTACTTTAAAAAGTAATATGCGGTTCTTTTAAAAGGAGGCAGGGTAGAGTCTCCCTGACTCCATAGGCCTTCTCAGTGGGTCCCTGAAGGACCCTTAAAGGCCCCAGAAATCTTAATTTTTTTTTACAAAAAAATCGCGAGGTGCATGCTCGGTGCACGCACGTCAGAATAAAAAACAAAAAAAATAGATTTAAATAACAACTTTGTGTGTTTAGATGTTGGGTGGCTCTAAAAAGCGCTGTTGTGTTCATTGAGTGTTTTTTGTACCTACAAGTAAGTACCGATGCAGAGTCTAAAGTTTAAAAGGGAGACTCTGTTCCCCTCATCTGTAAAATGTACACCATCTCTCCTATAGATGCCTTGCACGTTGTAACGCAAGTTGTTGAGGTATATAGAACCCATGCCATAGTCTCTGAGGAAAGCAGAAACAGACTTATTCACATGTTTCCTTGCTTTCTCAATCTGTGGACAATATTGGTTGGACCAGTTCCATTTTTGCCTTTGGCATTTAATAGAATATACAAAGGCAGTTTGTGGAAAAAGTGACATCAATTGCCCAATGGTGTCCTTTAAAAGCATTTCCAGACCTACCCCAGTCAAAGTGCCCAGGTCATTGCCACCACAGTGCACAATTATGAGGTCAGGGTGTGGGAGATGTATAAAGGATTTTACCATTGGCATCAATTGGTGACATCTGAATCCTCTCTGGCCAATCCACATAATATCCACATTTGGTAAATCAAGGTTGAGAAAGCATCTATGTGTTGCATACCTTTCACTCCAGAAAATATAACTATGTCCTACAATCCAGACTTTTAGCATTTTTAAGGCAGATCCGGTAGTACTCAGATGGGTTCTGGAAGTCAAATGGCAGTTTGAAGCTGAGAATTTAGAAAAAAATGTGGATGAGATTCAGTGCAATTGAAAAACTAGAAATGATTGGTTGTTTCTTGAAATTTAACATTGAAAACTATGGTGCATGCTAATGTTTTTTAAGAAGGAAAAATGCTATTGGTTTGGAAAAAGTCATCGAAAGTAACATAGCACTGGATAAGCAGGTGTATTGCAAGGTCAATCAGCCTTGCTGGATTTATTTGCAACATTGAGTTATGACCTTCTGACCTGTGTGTCCACCCAGGTGCTGTATGGGGTGTTACCATTGTAACAGGGAGAGAGGGCAGAGGGGGAAGGTTGAACTGTATGTGACTTTTCAAATGTTGAAAGGTAGAACCAATTGAAATGTTAGTTTGGTTTTGAAATTGTGTGGGAATAAATTTGATTGGGTATGTACAAGAATATGGGTCTGAAATGAGAGGGAATCAGTGCCATTTACTGGTTGCAGTGTCTGAGGTACATTTCAGACATTCTGCTCAAGAAAATCTGGTTTGTGATTGACACTGTTCTGAATCTTCAAAAGCATTTTTAAAGGTGAGTTGTTCATTTGTAAGGGGATCTATGTTTGTGCAGTTTAAGTTAATAAAATAAATGTGTTCTAATGTGGAAGTCCCTCACTGTCCCTGTGTTTGTCTCTCTCACTGTCTCTCTTTCTTTGCTGCACTGTTCTTTTTTTTTCCTCTCTTTTTCCATAAATCTTTCTGTTTCATATATTCCTTTTTCCTTTCTCTTAATATAGTTATTTTTCCCTCCTTACTCTTTTCTCACCTTCATATATCTTCCCTTACTGACACTGTCTTTCATTGAATTTCTCCCCTCTTTCCCCACTTTATGTTCTCTTCTTTGTACATCACTCTCATTCTTTTTCTCCTGGTCCCATTCCCTTACTGCCTCTCACTTTTTTTGTTCCCTGCATCTGTCAATCCACTTCTTTTATTTTCCTTACCTCATTCCCTTTTGCTAACTCCCATTCTTTTTGTCCCTCATTTTCTTTCACTGCATTTGTCATTTTTCTCTGTGTTAGTCACTATAACTGCCTCACTCCCTTACAGTTCCTCACTGTCCCTCTCTTTCTCTCTCTCTGACTGACTTCCTCTCTTTCCACAACTCTTTACTAAATTTCCCTTTTCTTTCCATAAATTCTACTCTCTCACTTACTCAATTTTACTGTGTGTGTGTACCATTTCTGTGTTTGCTTGCACCATATGTGTTTCTCCTTGAACCATGTCACCCGCTCTGTGCACCATTTTTACTTTCTGTGTGTGCACTATAGCTCTCCCTTTGTCTTGCATATTGTCATGTGTCTAAGATCACACTGTGCATGAAGATTCATTTTAGATGAATCTGGTTGAATAATTTGCTTAGTTGATGTGTTTAAAAATATGGTAATGATATATTCTTGAAGTGAGTAAGGCTATAGGACATGTAGAGCTAGACAGGCCTATGCAGAATGTGTGTCAGGCCTCTTAATTTCCCAATTAGTCTCTATGCTGGTCAGTAAAGATTCAGGGTGTGCTGTTGAAATGATATATATATATTAGTTTTTTTTTTAATAAGACTCAAGACAGAGGATTAAGTCCCCAAGTACTGTTATGACTGCCTGCAACATATTATTCCATGTTGCAGTGAGTCAATCAGAACGCTCTTCTGATGGAATGTGTTGTGCAAGCAAATTGAACCTAGGGAATAAAAACATCGTGGGCCGATCAGAAGACTCTATTTTTAAAATTGGAATGCAGCTGACATGCAGCTCCCATTGTCCAAAAGCAATTCTGCTTTGCTTCATGGAAACGAGAACAGGTTTCCTGCTCTCGCTTCTATGAAGAAAGGCAGTGTTTGCTAATCCCGCCCTGCCATAGTAAACTGCAGCATCCCGGGATGGGCACACTGGGACATTGCTGGAGCCGGCCCAGGAGAGTGTGAGTCCCCAGGGCCAAGGAGAGGTCCTGGAGGAGGGGCCACACAGCCTCCTCCCTTAGTGTATAAAGCCCCTCTGTTGCTTCTTTCTGCACCTGTCTTGTTTCTTTCTAAAGCCTTCTTGCCTCGTTCTGCACCCTGCTTTCCTCTTTGTGCAACACTCTTGCTGCTTTATACACCTCTCTTCCCTCTTTCTCCACCCTCTTGCCTCTTTGTGCACCTCTGTTCCTTCTTTCTGTACCCCTATTGCCTATTTCTGCACCCCTCTTGCCTCTTTCGATACCCCTCTTCCCTATGTTTGTACCTCTCTTGCCTCTGTCTGCACACCTGTTCACTCTTTATGCACCTCTTTTGCCTGTTTCTGCAACTCTCTTGCCTGTTTCTGCAATTTGCTTGCATCCTTCTGCACCTCTGTTCCTTTTTTCTGTACTTTTTTTGCCTCTTTCTGCACCCTGTTGCTTCATTCTGCATTTCACTTGCTTCTTTCTGCCCCTTTGTTGCTTCTTTCTGCACCCCTATCGTCTCTATCTGCACTTGTCTTCCCTCTTTCTGTAACTCTCTTGTCTCTTTCTGTACCCCTCTTGACTCTTTTTGTACCTTTCTTGCTTCTTTCTGCACCTCTCCTGCTTCTTTCTTTACCCTTCTTTCCTTTTTTGCATCCCTCTTGCCGCTTTCTGCACCTCTCTTGCTTCTTTCTACACCTCTGTTGCTTCTTTCAGCAATTTTCCTGCCTCTTGTTCACTTCTCTAGCATGTTTCTGCACCTCTGTTGCCTCTTCCTGCACCTCCGTTGCCTCTTTCAGCACCTCACTTGCTTCTTTCTGTACCCCTCTTGCCTCTTTCTGCGCCCGCCTTCCCTCTTTTTGCACCTCTCTAGCCTCTTTCTGCAAACCTGGTCCCTCTTTCTGAACATTCCCTGCCTGTTTCTTCACCTCTCTTGCCTCTTTCTGTACCTCTGTTGCTTCTTTCTGCAGTTTCCTTGCCTCTTTCTACACCCTTTGTGCCTCTGTCAGCACATCTGTTGCTTCTTTGAGTAAAGTCAAAATGCTGAATGACAGCGACTAATTGAAAATAGAGTGACTGGCTAGACAAGAACCTTGCGGACATTTTGAAAAAACATAACGACAAAAACATAACGACAATAAAAACTAATTGAAACTAAAATGACTGGCTAGACCAGAACCGTATGTGGACAATTTGGAAAAAATAATGAAAATAAAAATGTCAACATTTGAAAAAGTTCATTGCATTTACCTGAGAAAAGGATGATCAATCTAGCGAGGTTTAGATGTACTTCCTGCCTCTTCCTGCACCCCTCTAGCCTTTTTCTGCACCCCTGTTGCTTCTTTCTGCACTTCTCTTGCTTCTTTCTGTACCTCTCTTGCTTCTTTCTGTACCCATTTTCTTCTTTCTGCACTTGTCTTCTCTCTTTCTGTACCGCTCTTGCCTCTTTCTGCACCCCTCTTGGCGCTTTCTTCCCCTCTCTTGCTTCTGTCTGCACTTCTCTGGCTTCTTTCTGCACTCTCTTGCTTCCTTCTGCACCGTTTGTTCCTTTTTCTGCATATCACTTGCCTTTTTCTGTACCTCTCTTGCCTCTTTCCCCTCCTCTCTTGCCTGTTTCTGCACTTCTCTTGCCTCTTTCTGCACCCCTCTCCCTACTTTCTGTACCTCTCTTGCCACTTTCTGCAGTTCTCCTGCCTCTTTCAGTACCTCACTTGTCTCATTCTGCACCTCTCTTGCGTGTTTCTGCATTTCTCATGCCTTTTCATGTACCTCACTTGCCTCTTTCTGCAATCTCTTGCTTTTTATGCACCTCTCTTGTTTCTTTCCGCAACTCTCGTCTTTTTCATCACTTCTCTTGCTTCTTTCTACACCTCTGTAGCTTCTTTCAGCACTTCTCTTTCCTATTTCTGAGCCTCTCTTGTCTCTTTTTTGTACTTCTCTTGCCTCTTTCTGTACCTCTGTTTCTTCTTTCTGCACTTCCCTTGCCTCTTTCTGCACCCCCATGCCTCTTTCTGCACCTATGTTGCTTCTTTCTGTACTTCTCTTGCTTCTTTCTGTACCTCTATTGCTTCTTTCTGCACCGCTCTTGCCTCTTTCTGTACCCTTCTTCGCTCATTGTGCAACTCTCTTACCTCTTTCTATACCTCTCTTCCCTCTTTCTGTACCCCTCTTGCCTGTTTGTGCACCTCTCTTGCTTCTTTCTGCACTTCTCCTGCTTCTTTTTGCACCTTTCTTCCTCTTTACAGACTTCTGTTGCCTATTTCTGTATTTTTCGTGCTTCTTACTGCACCTTTCTTCCTCTTTCTCCACCCCTGTTGCATCTTTCTGCATTTCCATTCCATCTTTCTGCACGTTTCGTCCTCTTTCTGTACATGTCCTACCTATGTAGGCATAGCTAGAATTTAGCATTTAAAAAACCTTAGAAATTCACTGAAAAAAACTGAGGTTTCAGGGACTTGAAAGTTAGGAAATAGCGTTTAAAAAACTTTAGATATTCATGGAAAAAACACAGGTTTCAGGGACGTTGTCGTTAGGCTGACATTAGTAATAGTGGCATTGGCACTAGTACAAGTACACTGTACGGTTAAGAACAGTTACTAATTTAGAACTACATTTTTGCCAATCACGGAGAAGACAGTCTACCTTGACTTAGCCATAGCATTAGCGGCGGTACTTCTCGGGTAAGCAATGGCCCCCTCTATGACATCAACTCAGCTGGGAAACTTTTATCGTGAAGCCAAGTCATATCAGATGAACTTGAGGGATGTGAAGAAAGAAAAGGGAAAGAAGGGCGAAAGGAAGGACGAGTGAGTCGTAACATTTATTACTGTAAAGAACGATACGTGCTTTTTTAATGCAGGCAGAGGTGGCTGATAGGAAGGAATCACATGCATGGCTGCTTGGAGCAAGGATGGTTGGAGGAGAAAGAAAAGATGACTGCCTGTGTGGGTGAATCAGAGAAAATGCATGTGTGGTGTGCATTGCAATATATCATTTGGGTCAAACTCAAATACAAGTCAAGATGGTGGTTTACCAAATAAAATGAAAAGGGTGTTAGTTGGTTGTTGAGAAAAATTAAACTTGATACATTTTAGGCAATAAGAAGAATGATAGACGTTTACTTTGGGAGCCTGAATGGTCTCTTCTTCTTCCTCATAAATAGCAGAGGTATGTGTAGTAGAGCAGACGCCTAGTGGATGAAGAGTGTTACTTTGAACAGCATGCCCGTGCCAGAGTAGCAAAGCTGAGGAAATCCAAATACTAGAAGTTGTGATTGTTCAGATATATTCCCTTGACTAACAGTACAGTAGTTTACTTTGCAAGCACAGCATATATTGTCAATGTATTGTATAGTTGACATTATATCAAGTAAAGTCCCTTCCTCCGGCAATTATGGGTACCACACTCACTCCCTATGTTAATAATTTTCTTTCAGCTGTGTCATGGGTGGACTATCGTTGTTGTTCACTCAATCTATCAAAACAAAGCACCTAAAGCCATCCATCATATAAGCAAAGATCATGTGATCGGCAGGATATAGGATCAGAAATGAATAATCTTCATTTTCCTTTCATAGTAGTCAAGGCCCAGGGGGGCAGTGCGAAATATAAATTACATTGAGCAGTAGCCCTTGATGTAACCGAGTATGGCCAGTGCCACACTTATAGAAAAGTAAGAGCTTCCCTATCACCACCTGCATGTACTGCTTAAAGTAATGCGAGTCTGCGTCATCCTGGCTTGTGTCTGTTTTTCTTGGGTGCAAGCTGAGTGAGCTGGCTATGCTGCCGGCTTGGCTACCACAAGTTCATGTACAAGTAATTTCTTTTGCAAAACAAGAGGAAAAAAGAAGAAGACTGGTGTAGTCTCTGACTCTCTGACTATGTAGTAGTGAGTCCATAGTGCTGCTAGTAGAATTCCTGAAACTCCCACTAATGTCACAGGCCTACAAAGACGGCGGAAAGATACATGCCAAAATGTTATACTGTGCTTGCAAGTTGCTAGTGTTACTGACTGTGAGACAACTTTCTGATGAAGTATTTTGAGTTAATGGTAAAGACTATTGGCTACAGCATTTTTCTTTCTTTCTTCATATAGATGCTCCGCAACAAAAGCTCACCTGGAAGGAGATGGCTGTCTGGGCCAGGGCCCGTAAGCTGGAGGCCATTTGCACTGAATATCGGCGGCTGTGGGCTTGGGAGCAGGACGAGGAGGCGGCAACTACTGCATCCTCCTCCAGTGCCCCCGGGTCCACCAGCCAGCAGCCTCCAGCTAAACAGCGCCATGGCCCGACAGCCTCCCGCCGCCGGCGCACAGCAGCAAAAACAACTGCTGCCCCCGCCCAGAGCCTGGATGACACGTGTGCGCCACCTCAGAAAAAGAGTGGACTTCCTGGAGCGCCTGACTGAGAAACAACAACGCCAGATGCGTGACCTCCGCAAAGAGCTGCTGGATCTCCGCAAAGAGCTGCAGGACCACCTGTCTACAGGACACCGCCGGAGGAATTGACTGTCCCTTGCCCCTTTTTTAAAGACTGTTGGGGGGGGTGGGAATCGGGAGTTGGGGATTATTTGGGACTTTTCAGAGGACTATTTGAAATGGACAATTGTTTGGGTTAGGGAGGGGTGGGACTAGTTTATTTTTGTTAGGGGAAATATATCATTATTTTTTTACATACTTCAACAGTGTGTATGCGTTGTGCTTATTTTGTGGGGTGGTGGGCGGTTGTTACGGCACGTTTGGTTTCATCAAACTTACCAGCATGAATTATCTAAAACATCCCAAAAA
The DNA here is from genome assembly GCF_964261635.1 of Lissotriton helveticus. Classification (NCBI taxonomy): domain Eukaryota; kingdom Metazoa; phylum Chordata; class Amphibia; order Caudata; family Salamandridae; genus Lissotriton; species Lissotriton helveticus. The sequence goes on from NC_136069.1 coordinate 648,803,760, forward strand.
TTTCAAAAGTGCCACTAACAGAGTTAGTGAATTCAATTGGCCTACTAGTACTTTACTAGTACTACTGTCAGTCTCTCCTCGTTGTCCTAGCCCATTATTCTACCTCCCCAAACTGCTTATCTTACCTATGACTCGTGTTTGAGAATAAAGCTAGGCACAGTGCAGGCTGCATGGCAAATGGCGATTACGCCATCCCGGATAGAAATTCCGTTGTTTTAGTGTTAGTAGTAGTGGTAACACACTAGCAGTGGCAGCATATGAAAACAAAGTAAAAAAATGAGACATTGAGTGGCCTGAGAGGAGTATTAGAAGGAACAGTAGCCTAAGCAATAATGAAGATAAGTATGGGGAAAAAAGAATTGCATGGATGATTATGGCTACAGCAAGAACAGTGACACAGCAGCGTAACAACAAGTCTTCTCGACATGAAGGCGGTGATGTTGACGATGGATCCAATCGATGGTGGGCATGAAATTTAGAATTTTTTATAAAATACCCATTGTTGTTTTTTTAACCAGAATTACAATATCCTAGGATTCATCTAGCCACCTTAAAATTGATCTGAGGAGGTTGCTTGCACCTTATCCTCCCCAGCAAGTGTGTGGAATTATTGTTGTAATTGACTCACACCTCAATGAAAACCACACAGCCCGGGGGAAGAGGGTTAGGGTTTGAAAGTTGGATGGGAATGGGGTTTGTGAGGAAAGTTTTGTGGAGAGAGGAAAAAAAACACAGCATGGACAAACAACAAATGAAGATAAACAAATCTTTAGATACAAAGCTATCCATAAATCTTTTAAGGGACATAAAGGAAGTGCATGCACTACAGCATGCATGTGGTTGTTTGCTAAATGGATAGGTTACTGAAAAGTAAGTAGTACTTTCTACATTATACTAACTATGAAGAAACAATGTGACAGTACAGGGCTGCAGTAATTACGCAATTTCACTTGCTTATCTGCCCTCAGAGAGAAGAACCACTTAGTACATTAAATTAGTTTAAAAAATAGCAAAGAAAAAAGTATACGCTGGCTGGATGGATGAATTGAAGCAGAGAGCAAACAAGCTCACAGCAATAACATTACTTAAAAGATAAGTAGAAATGAAGATGGATACTGTAACTGTATGTTGTTGTAGTTGTCCTGTTGAATTTAGGGAAGTTGCATGCATCCAGCCATTCCTCTTTTTCGCGTTACTCCTCCAATCCTCATGGACGGTGACGGCGGCGGCCATCTTGGGTAGGGCTCCCCTCCCTTGGTGGACTGAGCTACCAGTACCTAAACAGCGAAAAACTTCAGTTTCGCCTAGATACTGCACTAATCGCCTGAGGCTTGAGCCGGGCGGTCGTTTTCTTTACTGCTAACAGCATTTTTAAATCCTTTGTCATTTGCCCTGTGTGTCCTTTCCCCCCCCTGTACCAGCGCGCTGATTTTCGCGTCGCGTGGCGCCTCACCGAATTGAGGGTGAAGGCATTATTTTAAATAGTGATTTTACAACTATCTGCATGTATACTTTGGGCACCTACTTTATTCAGTGAGACATCCCCCTAGAGTGTCGGGCTGACACTAGGGCTGGTCCAGCTGGGTCCCGGGCAGAGTGACGGTGGCGGCCATCTTGGGTAGGGCTCCCCTCCCTTGGTGGACTGAGCCACCAGTATATAAACAAATGGCCATGACTCCGCGCAGCGGACGCGTTCAGCGGGCGCGCCGGATTCGCGCCGGAGTCAAGCCAGAGTCCAGCCCGTCTGCGCCCGTCCGCGACAGATCGGGGCAGGGGGCGGGCTCCCCTGATAGGTTAGTACCATCTAGGCTCTCTCTAGCTTACACCCAGGTAGAGTTACTACGACTACGCCCATGTGTGTCCACTATATGTGCCCACGCACTTCAAGCAGATATTTTGCCGCCAAGGTGCGGTACATGTCAGCAGGCTCTCCCATCCCTTAGGAGAATTATAAAAGACATTCCTAAAGTGAATATGGCCTTAGTAAATTGTAGGTCGTTAAGAAAGCATAGGGTCGAAATACACGATCTATTACTGGCAGAGAACCTTGACGTCCTTTACCTCACCAAAACATGGATGGACGAGGAATCGTCTCCAGAGGCACTTGAGGCCACTCCTCCTGGGTACTGTCTACTTCGCCTTGACAGACACAAACAAAGAGGAGGGGGGCTCGCCCTCATGTACAAAGCTGAGCTTGAATGCACTCTAGTGAAGGCTATTTTACCCAATAGTGAAAGTGGCCTATTCACTATTACTATAGGACCGAGAGATGTTATTCATGGGCTGCTGGTATACAGGCCGCCGGGGGCGGCGGGACAGTTTGGCAGCCAGCTTCTAGAGTGTGTCACGCAAGCGGCTCTCCGCTATAAAAAATGGATCATTCTAGGAGACCTTAATCTCCATTTTAATGACACGACGTGCAGGGAAGCACAGGATGTGACTGCCGCTTTAACATCTTTAGGCCTCAATCTTAAATCCATTGCCCCTTCTCATCAACACGGTAACCTTCATGACCCCATTTTTGCAAACTGGGAGGGTATCAATGTATCCACTCCAGTGAGAATAATCTGGTCAGATCACTTCATCATCCCGTTTACAATAGATAAAACTCTTTCAGTTGATTTATCTTCTAAACCCCCATCTGAGAGACGTAGAAAATGGAATAAATTTAATCCAGAAGGCTTTAGATGTGCACTTCAAAAAAATCCCCCTTCCCAAAGTAACTCCCTGGAGGAAGCCTGGAACAAATACGAAGCATGTGTAACTGCTGCACTTGATGAGATAGCCCCTTGGACCACACAGCCACCTGCTAGGCACTCGAAAACTGCCCCGTGGTTCTCAGTTACACTCAAACTGGCCAGGTCAAGATGTAAAAACTTAGAACGTAAATGGAGAGCTCAGTATAATTCTGAAGACAAACTGCATTATAAAAGGGAACTCAACACTTATAAAAAATTGTTAAGAACAGAAAAAAGCAGCTATCTTAAAAACAGAATTGATTCAGCCAAGAATCAAACTAGAGAACTATTTACCATCTATAGAGAGCTTACAGTTCCTACCAGGCTGAATACACAAGACATCTACTCAGAAAAGCTGTGCGATTCTATAGCTGACTTTTTCATACATAAAATTGACAAGATTCACGCTACCTTTCCAAAGAATGTAACCCAACCATCGAATCATGCAGAAGGCAGCAACACCTCTACAGAAATTCCCTGTCTTTCTACTTTTGTCTCACCTGAAAAACATGATCTAGTACACATTGCTAATAGCATTAAATCTGGCTCACCCAGCGATGTCTGTCCTCCTGCTCGCTTTAAAGGACTACTGGAGACTACAATAATAGATCAGATCAGTCTCATGGTGTCACTCTCCTTTCAGGAATGCCAGGTACTAGACGTGTGGAAGACTGCCCAGGTTATCCCTCTAAAAAAAAAACCAACATTCACATCACCCAGTTTCAAAATCTCCGCCCCATCTCGCTTCTCCCTTTCTGTGCTAAAATCGTGGAGAAGGTGGTGAATAAACAGCTCATGAGCTACCTGGAACAACACTCTCTCCTGCATTCCACTCAATCAGGTTTTAGAGCGGGTCACTCCACAGAATCAGCCCTTCTTTTTTCCACCGAAAGATTGAGGAGAATAGTGGATGAGGGAGAGACAGCAGCGTTGGTTTTATTAGACCTGAGTGCAGCTTTTGACACCGTGCTGCACTCAACGCTGCTGTCTCGGCTGGTGGACATTGGAGTGAAGGGACGAGCCCTGGCTTGGGTGGATTCTTTCCTGACTAACAGGAGCTTTCAAATGCACTGCCCCCCCTTTAAATCCTCGCGCAGAAATGTAGGCCATGGGGTTCCTCAGGGCTCGAGCCTGAGCCCTACTTTATTTCATATTTATATGGCACCCCTGGCCCGCATAGTCGAGAGTTTCGGGGTAGGCATCGTTAGCAATGCCGACGACACCCAGCTGTTGCTGAAACTAACTCCAGAGTGTAGAGAAGAGGCCAGTAATTTCTCGAGCTGCCTTACATCGGTAGCAGCTTGGATGGACCATAACTGCCTTCGCCTTAATGGCGACGAAACTGAGCTGCTGGTAGTGGGGAAATCAGTTTCTGCTTGGTCACACTTGTGGTGGCCTAAAGAACTGGGTAGTCCCCCCAGTCCGGTGGAATCGGTGCGCAATCTGGGCATCACTATGGACTCTGATCTCTCCTACAAAACCCACGTGAATAAAGTTACAACCAAGTGCTTCGCAATATTGAAGGTCCTTCGCAAAATTCTGGACCTCTTACCCATAAACTCGAGAAAGACCATTGTTCACGCATTGGTAACCCCCCACCTTGATTTCGGAAATGTTCTGTTGCTAGGCTTGAGCCAAAAAGGATTACATCAACTACAATGTGCACAGAATGCCGCAGCTCGCCTAGTACTCAACCTTCCCCGCAAAGCATTGGGTAAATCTGCCTTATTCAAACTCCACTGGCTCCCGATAAGAGAGCGTATCAAATTTAAGTCTCTTTGCTACGCTCATCGCTTAGCTTTAGGCAAAGGCCCAGCCTATCTTCAAAATTTACTGACAATTCACCGCCCCACTAGAGATCTTAGATCTGCTGGCAGAGAGATTTTTAAACTTCCGAAAATTACTAAAGCCAGAATGGGCGGACGCTCATTTAGATTTTTAGCGGCTAAACACTGGAACGAGCTCCCGCTTGGTCTCCGGATGGAGCCTTCTGAGAGTATGTTTCGAGGAAAGCTCAAAACTCTTCTCTTCCCTCAGGCCTAATCTTGTTCCTCTTTTGGTTTTGTTGCCCTCCCCAGCTCTGTCCTCTTGGCTTTCTGTGTAGTGTCTAGCGTGGGGACACCCTGTTTTTGGGTAACCAGGCGCTTAATAAATGGCTTTAATAATAATAATAATAATAATCCATCTGACGCTCCGTCGATTAATGTTGGGGACCAGAAGACACCTTGTCCACTGCCTGCCTGGCGGATGCTGAATTGCGGGTCGCTAATTGTAAGCCTGAGTTCATCCTTTTTGCCATTGCACAGGGTAAAAGCCGGCCTGTAACTGTTGATGGAAAAACAGGAAGTGATATTAAAACACCACGGAGAAAAAAATATAAGGTACGCTGTATAGTGCAAAAATAACACTTTCAGTTTCAGAGTCGACAGTATTACAATACATACATGCATCATTTCGAAAGTGCGTACTCTGAGTCTCCTTTTCAAGGATAAATAACTTGTGTGGGCGAAATTTGCATATCTTTCCCCTCAAGCTAGGTGTAAAGTGTAAACTGCGATTTTAGAACAAAATTAGACCTTCCCAGCAGTGCTCCCAGACCCCTCAACCCACCCCCAAACATCTAGAACCCCCCCAAGTAGCCCCCCAAAAACAAGTGATACTACTACTAGGCCTAACTTTCAACTATGCCAAAACGCTCTCTGCAACTAGGGCTAGGCCCAAACCCCACTTTTCCAACATGGATTTTCTCCAAACCACTTGCATCCGATATTAGACCTTCCCAGCATTGCCCCAGACCCCTCAACCCACCAGCAAAAAAGTAGAACACCCCCAAACAGGCCAAAAGCAAAAATTGAAAATCCCACACTTAGAAAATGTTAGGCCTACTAGTCAAAATCACTCCAAACACACTTTGCAGCTATGCCCTAACTCCCCTTTTCCACCATGGATTTTCTTCAAACCACTTGCAATCAAAATTAGACTATCCCAGCAGTGCTCCCAGACCCCCAAACCCACCCCCAAAAACCTAGAGGCCCCCCAAACAGCCCCCCAAAAACAAGCAATACTGCTAGGCCTCAGTTTAAATTGTGCCAAAACGCTGTCTGCAACTAGGCCCTAACTCCCCTTTTCCACCATGAATTTTCTTCAAACCACTTGCAATCAAAATTAGACTATCCCAGCAGTGCTCCCAGACCCCCAAACCCACCCCCAAAAACCTAGAACCCCCAAACAGCCCCCCAAAAACACCCGAGTGAGCAAAAAAGGAAAACCTTTTTCACCATGGATTTTCTCCAAACCACTTGCATCCGATATTAGATCTTTCCAGCAATACCCCCAGACCCCTCAACCCACCCGCAAAAAAGTAGAAAACCCCCAAACAGGCCAAAAGCAAAAATGGAAAATGTGACAGAAAATTTGAGGCCTACTTGAAAAATCACTCCAAACGCGCTCTGCAGGTAGGCACTAACTCCCCTTTTCCACCATGGATTTTCTTCAAACCACTTGCAATCAAAATTAGACTATCCCGGCAGTGCTCCCAGACCCCCAAACCCACCCCCAAAAACCTATAACCCCCCCAAACAGCCCCCAAAAACACCCAAGTGAGCAAAAAAGGAAAAACGTTTTCACCATGGATTTTCTCCAAACCACTTGCATCCGATATTAGACCTTCCCAGCATTGCCCCCAGACCCCTCAACCCACCCACAAAAAAGTAGTACACACCCAAACAGGCCAAAAGCAAAAATGGAAAATCCCACACTTAGAAAATGTGAGGCCTACCAGTCAAAATCACTCCAAATGCACTCTGCAGCTAGGCCCTAACTCCCCTTTTCCACCATGGATTTTCTTCAAACCACTTGCAATCAACATTAGACTATCCCAGCAGTGCTACCAGACCCCCAAACCCACCCCCAAAAACCTAGAATCCCCCAAACAGCCCCCCAAAACACCCAAGTGAATAAAAAAGGAAAAACTTTTTCACCATGGATTTTATCCAAACCACTTGCATCCGATATTACACCTTCCCAGCATTGCCCCCAGACCCCTCAACCCACCCGCAAAAAAGGATAACACCCCCAAACAGGCCAAAAGCAAAAATGGAAAATCTGACACTTAGAAACTTTGAGGCCTACTTGAAAAATCACTCCAAACGCGCTCTGCAGGTAGGCCCTAACTCCCCTTTCCCACCATGGAGTTTCTTCAAACCACTTGCAATCAAAATTAGACTATCCCAGCAGTGCTCCAAGACCCCCAAACCCACTCCCAAAAACCTAGAACCCCCCAAACAGCCCCCCAAAAACACGCAATACTGCTAGGCCTCAGTTTAAATTGTGCCAAAACGCTGACTGCAACTAGGCCCAAACCCCCCTTTTCCACCATGGATTTTCTTGAAACCACTTGCAATCAAAATTAGACCTTCCCAGCAGTGCTCCAAGACCCCCCGACCCACCCCCACAAATCTAGAACACCCACAAACAGACCCCCAAAAACACGCAATACTGCTAGGCCTCAGTTTAAATTGTGCCAAAACGCTGTCTGCAACTAGGCCCAAACCCCCCTTTTCCACCATGGATTTTCTTGAAACCACTTGCAATCAAAATTAGACCTTCACAGCAGTGCTCCAAGACCCCCCGACGCACGCCCACAAATCTAGAACACCCCCAAACAGCCCCCCAAAAAACATGCAATACTGGTATATTCAAAACATGGCAAATTGCGCTGTTCACAAAAAATTGCTGTTTTCAGCACTTCCACTACTTCGATCCTCTTGAAACTTACCTGAACACTTATTCCAGCGATTCACAAGAATCTCAGCAAAGCAGAACAAAATCGAACCACCGCCCTCTTTGAAGAAGAAGAAGAAACATTAACATGGAAATTGACCTAGCAATCCTAACAGAAACATGGCTGTCGGAAACATCGTCTCCCTGCATGGATCTGCTAGTGCCCCCACAAAACAACATAGTGAGACTAGATAGACAAAAGAAGATAGGTGGTGGAATAGCCTGCATCCACCGATCAGACATAGAAATCAAACAAATTCAATCTGATCCGCCGGAATCTTGCGAATATCTAGGGCTTAATATAAAATCAATAGACAATGAAAGATGTACTCTACACGCCTTGTATCACCCCCCAGGAAAGAATGAAACCTTCATAGACCAGCTAATGGAGATTATAACGGATAACAATAACACGCACTCCAACGACATATTCTTGGGCGACTTCAACTTGCACTGGGAAGACAAGAAAGACAAACAGATCATCGCTCTAAAAGACTTCCTAACTGAGCTAAATATTTCCCAAGCTTGCGCACAACCAACACATACAAAAGGAGCAACGCTAGACTGGATATTATCAAGGAAAAAAAACATATTGGTCCAATCCGTTACGCCATGCGACTGGTCGGATCACCATATCATCATCTTCCTAATTCCAACAATGGAAAGGAGAAAGACAGCACAGCCCGTTAAACGTAAAAAGTGGTCACGGGACACGAAGGAGCCAAATGTGGAGCGATTAGTGGAGGAATGTGAGAAAGACCTGAAGCCACCGAACAGCCTGAGGAATGTGAATGAGCTAACAGAACACTACACTACAACAGTAACAAAAATAGTTAACACCACCATGCCACTAAAAATGAAAAGAGTCTCTGAAAAGGACAAGAACCCATGGTTTAACGAGTCATTGAACGAGGATAGAAGGAAACTAAGAATGGCCGAAAGAAAATGGAGAGACCACCCGGCAACACCAGAACTTAAATCACTGAGAACAATCAGAAATGAATACAACAAAAAGATCCTTAGATCCAAAAAAGAATATATTAGATCAGAATTGGACAACGCCAAAAACAGACCACAGAAACTATTTGAAATTTTAAAACAACAATCCAACAAACTAGCAAAATCGGCCCAAGAAACCACCAAAACGCAGCTAAGCTGTGAAGAATTCTCAGAGTTCTTCACTGAGAAGGCCAACAAGTTGGAAATAGAGCTCAAGACGGCAGCTGACAATCTGCACAAACAACCACTAAGTCTGACCATTATCGCACCAACACTCAACCACAATGAAGCAAAAAACAAAGCACACTGGTATACCTTCGAGCTATATAACCAGACCATCATAGCCGAAACACTAACCGAAATCATACCGAATAACTACTATAATGACCCACTCCCTGCCAAATGTCTACAAAAAATAAACCACATCATCATCCCAATTTGGACAAAAATAATAAACGCCTCCCTATCACAAGGGATCCTTCCAGACTGCTTAAAAACGGGACAAGTTGTCCCCATCATCAAGAAGCCAACAGTGGACCCAGCAGATCCTAACAACTTTTGCCCAGTTACTAATATCCCACTAATGGCCAAACTAATCGAGAAATGCGTACAAAACCAACTAAGCCAACACATCGCAAATTTTAGGTTACTGGATGACTGTCAATCGGGATTCATAACAGGACACAGCACGGAAACAGCGATCCTACATATCGTCGATGACGCAATACAGGCCCTTGACCGCAATAGGACGTGCTTACTAGTCCTTCTTGACCTGTCATCGGCATTCGATACGGTAAATCATGAAAAATTACTTGAAAGACTGAACAACAGGATGGGAATGACGGGAACGGTGTTGAAATGGTTTGATTCCTTCCTTCATAACAGATCGCAAAGATTTTGGGTCAATCAGACACTATCCACATCATGTCCGAACTCAATCGGAGTTCCCCAAGGATCGACACTATCACCCTCTCTTTTTAACTTGTACGTCGAACCTCTGACAGAAATCCTCCGAAACACTAACATAGCCTATCACATGTACGCGGATGACACGCAAATATACATCAAGATAGAATCCCTGGAAGACATCAAGTTAATGAATGAGGCATTAAAAAAGGCACTTATTTGGCTTACAAGTAATCACCTGAAGCTCAATGCACAAAAAACGGAATTCCTATTGATCTCACCTCCTAAGAAATATTCTGAAGCGGAAGAATGGACCAAACTGATCACAGCGTTAAGTTGTACCCCTACGCTAGTAGACTCAGCGAAATCATTAGGAATCACATTAGACAAGAACCTAGACATGAAAGCGCACATAAACTCAATGGCAAAGAATGCTCGCTTTCACCTGAACTACCTAAGGAAAGTGAAACCATTTATCTCACCGGCAGATCTCAAACTAGCAATACAATCACTAGTAATCTCAAGGATTGAATATGGTTGCACAACCTCAGCAGGCCTTCCAAAAATATCCACGGCTCCGCTGAAAGCATGCCTCAATGCGGCAGCAAGACTTTTAACCGGATCGAGGAAATTCGACCGTATCTCCCCGCATCTAAAATCTTTAAATTGGCTACCGTACGAAGCCAGAATCCAATTCAAAATGGCATGCGTCACCCACAAAGCCCTTCATTACAGAACACCTAGTTACTTGGCCCAGAAGATCGAGCTGTCTGGAGGAGGAAGGCCGGTAAGGAGCGCCAATCTGTTAATGCTGAAACCACCCATCTTCAGGAAAAAGAAAACGTACAACAGAGCTTTCACAGGGGCAGACCCCAGAATATGGAACTCGCTCCAGCCAAATATCAGAAAAATTACAAACACATCAACATTCAAACGAGAAACTAAGATCTTCCTAATGAGCAAGTTCCTGACATAATGAAGACACCACGAGAACTGGAGGTGATTGAGTCCTGGAACCGGGATGAAGAATACACTGTTTAAGAACAAAGTAGAACATTCTGAACAGGAATACAGACTATCCCTTACAAATCGTAGTATATATGTATGCCAGGATATTTATTCGGTCTATACCTCCGCATCCCCGCGGGAAAGACTTATTATAGAGCTCTAGACTTATTTACCTCAATCAATATATTAAGTTGCAATGTTATGTTTAAGGGAATTAAGCCTCGACACTTCTACCTCACTCAATATATTATGAGGCAATGTCTACGTTATGTAAGTACATTACCAAAGAACAGCACTATTTATTCTAGGTTTTTCCTTTGCTATACCTCGACGAACACCTAACCTAGCTCATGACAATGGGAAATATTTACTGTATAACTCGACACTTATCTACCACTCATTATAATATTGTAATACTATGTTATGTGAACTAAGCCACTCGACACTGATCTACCTCACTATGATATTATATGATAATGTTATGTTATGTGAATCACATATCGACAGAATGTATAGTTGTCTGTGAAGCGCTCTGATACCCAAGGGTCAAGTTCGCGCTATATAAAACTCTCTAAATAAAAATAAATAAATAAAGAAGAAGAAGAAGGTTTACGACTAGTTTTCACTTTTCACCCAAACACACGCGCCCGCAAAATACCAAAAAAGGCCATAATTCTGCCAATTCTGGACCAAAGAACGCCAACCCCCCCCTAAAACCTTGCCAACATCATTATGAACGAGCCTGCATCGGGCCCTGAGCCCTAGATGCAGCGGGAACCCTACCACCTTAAACGCAAAAACCCTAGTAAATCGTCTGTGTCAAAGAGCCTAGGTATGCTACATCAGGATGCTTCACTCAGTGGTGCCTGCCTTAACCATCTGCATGGCCCTGCCACAAGCATGGGCCAAAAATCTGTTCCGCTCAAGAATTTGCAATTTTTCGGTAATTTCACGAGATTCACGAAAAAACGAAAAACAGCTAATTTCGCAAACATAACGGATGTTTGGCCCAAGCTTGAGGCAGTGCCATGCAGACGGTCAACGCATGCACCACTGAGTGAAGCAACCTGATGTAGCATGCCTAGGCTCTTTGACACAGATAGACTAAGCATATCTAATTGTATTGAGCAAGCCACATAGCCCCAATTTTACATGAACTGCTGTCAGGACTGAATGGACTCTGCCTGGCATAACAACAACAGTACACTGCCTCGCCCTCGACCACTACATACCACGAATAGACAGACATGTAGTTCTGCTGTAGTAGTTGTTGTAGACTGGTTTACCTGTTTGTCACTCACAAATTGGCCATAGTTCTTACGTAAACCGACACTGATGATCCATCCATCCCAGTGAGTGACTGTAAAGAAAAAAGATATATTATTTAATCACTCATCATGGTATATTGGCAAGTGAGTCCACTCCAAGGACATTTTGCATATTGTAAAATGCAACATAGTGGCCCCTGAATTTGAAGTACAATTTGAATTAAACAAGGTAAAAAACACAGAGTAGTAGACATGAGTTACAATTACTGTGTAAAAGATTAAATAATAACTAAGACAAGACATATGATTCATTTCATGCACAAAAAAAACAGCAATTGGTTTAATCAGAGCCAGACAGCCATTGCTGTCCACTGCATGCCATCTTCTCATTCATTACCTGTTCTACTTTTTGTCTGCATCTTCTTCAGAAAGTGAGGGCCCACAGGGCAGCCTCTCCTGTCAATTTCAGAAGTAACTCTGTCAGCAATCAACAATCATGTAGTCAGAAATTCCAGTGCCACTTGAGGGGACTCGTCTACGAGTACAAAAACAAAGTTTCTTGATTCTTCGTAATCCATCCATCTGCCTTGAGGGAAATGGATAGGGGGAGTCTGGAGGAGGAGGATAAAGGAGCATGATTGAGTTGTGAACTTGTGAACCTCAGGAATGCAGACTGCGGCACCTTCAAATCAATGAGGAAAATAAGATGAAGACAGTGCTGCTGATGGACTTTTTGTGAGAGTTTTGTTGTGGTAAAAGTTGCAAAACAAAGAAAGACACATAGGAATAAAAGTGAATAAGGACGAAAAAAAGGAAGTCATTTTCAGGCCTCGGTGTTAGGGAAGTAGAGCTCGTCCTCAAACTCTATGAATTGAGACGGGAGTAGGTCAGCTAACAGAGAAAAACTTCCGTCACCTAAGTCGGTGTCCTCTTCTTCCTGCGTGCATTCACGTATTTTGTAATCTGATGGTATGAAATGCTGATTCATCTTGATCAGAGTTAACCTCTCCACATTTTTGGGTGAGAGGCGGGTCCTGTTTGAAGTTACAATGGCACCAGCAGCACTGAAAACACATTCAGAAGACACGCTTGCGAGTGGGCAAGACAAATAATTTAGAGCCAGGTTGGTGATCAGTGGCCATAGAGGCCTTTTCCTATACCAATACAGCAATGGGTTCTGATTAATAAAGACCTCTATTGGGTCATCCAGATAGGCCTGCACCATTGACTCAAGGTTCTCCAGGGTTGCTCCACTTTGCCTAGCATCTGTGGCCTTTGCAGCATTGGAACGAGCAAACCCTTGATGAGTTAGCCAATCCGATTACGACAGTATTATGTCTGGGTCTGGTGTAGGTGAGGATGATGATATGGTTGCTGGTGTCGTTAACCGCTGTGAGGGAAAGTGACTCCCTTCAGCCACAGTTTCAGAAGTGGAACTTGACGCCGGATGGCCTGCTGATTCAGTTGTACTTCTGCCGGCTCCTTGAATTTTCTGCCTCTCTTTTTCAAACCGAGTGGCTGACACAGCTAGCCAATGTCTGTACTTTGAAACATCTGCTTCATCAAAAGGAATGAATGCTTTGCTGGCCACTGCCTTTTTGTATCGTGGATCCAGAATAGTGGCACAAATGTAATGTTGTTCTGTATGTATGTTTTTAAGCCTTTCATTGTCAACTAGGCGGCTTAATAACCTCTCCGCCAACTGATATGCGTCTTGCTTTTCAGCATCATCTCGGAACGTTGAAGACACCGCCTTCAGTTGGTGCTCTAGCATGACCAACAATGGGATAGCTTTGTCCAAAGAACAGTCCTCCCTGCTGACTTCACGCGTGAAGACATCAAAAGGACGAAACATGCCTGTCAGGCTTACAGCTAGCTTCCATTCCTCCAACTCTAGCCTCATTTCTTTCATAGTAGAACCCAGTTTATAGACATAATCATTGATTACCCCCCACTGCTCAGACAGACGCTCAAGCATGTAAAAGGTTGAGTTCCAACGTGTTGCCACCTCCTGGATGAGTCCTTTGACTGGCAGTCTACGTTCATGTTGAATGCTCCTCAGCTGCTTCCGGGCCTTAAAAGAATGGCTGAAATGTGTGCAGATTCTTTGGCAGGTGGTCAGTAATTTGCTGACTGTGTTTTCTTTTTTCAAGAAATCTTGTACCACGATGTTAATACTGTGCGCCAAACACGGCACTCTGAAGTACTCACCATCCTGCATGGCCTTAACTATATTACTGCCATTATCCGTGGAAACATAACCAACTATGCGATTTCTTGGATGCAGCCATTCAGAGACCTTCCTATCAAACTCCTCCAAAAGGTTAGGTGCAGTATGAGTTTTCTCCATGGCAAACATGGCTACTGTTGCATGTTTCTGAGTAGCTTGAAAAACTTTGTCCGGGTCAACCCCTGCATTTATCTTGTCTTTAACCCCTGTAAAAGAGACCCAGTGTGCAGTGATGCACATGTAATCAAGGGCTTGGCAACTGGTCCACATGTCTGTTGTCAGGTGTATAGTGTGAACAGCACTCTTAAAAATAGCTGCGCCAATCACCTCCAGCACATCTTGATGTAGTGCTGGAACAGCAACCCTTAGCAAAAAAGACCGGCTAGGAACCTTCTATTTAGGGCAGACTGTTGCCACGAATTCTCGAAAACCCACCCCTTCCTCGAAAGAAAAAGGGAGAAGGTCCAGCGCTAACATTTTAGCCAGCATTGCATTATAAAAAACATGCCGTTGGGTGGTTGCGTTCAAATGGCCCCTCCGACCAAAACATGCTTTTAATGGTGGTCTGTACCGTTTTCATACGTGATGATCCAGTGTTCTTCAACCCAGTTAGGCTCATTGATGTACTTTTTTGGCATTGGTGTCTCTCCCAGACTCTTAGTGTGCCTCATACATGTTGCAGGGGTAGAGGGTGTGGGTGCTACCACTGCAGTGCTGCTGCCAGGGGTACTGGGTGTACCAGAAAAAATGTTGGTCGGTTCTTGACTTCCCCCCTGCACGATCAGCCCCTCGTCATCATCAGATGCAATATCAATGGATACATTTGGATTTTTTTTCTTTTGGCTTCCTGGATCTTCTTAAGGATCGCCTCCCACTCGATAGTGTGGTGTTTATTGATATGACCTCTCTGGCCTCCGGTGCCATAGTTGGTACCAAGCTTACCCCGACTAACTGCTTGTCTACAAATTGAACAAACTACCATGTTTTCCGCCTTTTGGCTAACACTAAAGAAGTCCCAAACTGGGGACTGGAAATGTCTGCTGGTGGTGGAGGTGCTACTTTCAGTTTCAATGCCAGATGAAGTGGAGGATGGGCGTGGCTGAATTCGTTTCTGTTGTTTACTTACAGCACCACTACTTGAGGTAATGGAGGTCGAGCTGGATGGAGGTCCCTGCCGGCCCTTCTGACTAAAAAAAATGGAAGCTGTAGGTCGTGTTGGTGTTGTAGTTAACTGAGTTGTTGGTGGTACCAGTGCCACCCCGCCCACATCCCGCTCAGCAGCCATTCGGGATAGGGTGAAAATGTCTGTCTGCTGCATGCCCGCTGGGGCTGGAGTGACGTCTGTGATGACTGGGTCGTCGTCAGACTGTTCATCAGCAGCAGAAGACGCCACTTCTTGTTTGTCGTCATCACCCATAAGTGGAAGCCTTGCGGGAACCTTCCTTTTAGGCTTAGCTACCTTTGTCGGCTCATGGCGTGCCTCACTCTCAGACTGCATTGGTGGGTTCCAATCAAGATCAAGGTAATCAGAATGAAGGGGGCTTGAAGAAGAACTTGTAGTAGTAGTAGTAGCAGCCCTCCTTGACCTTTTTCTTGCTGGGGATCTGGAAGACAATGGATCATCATCAGGAGGAGTGGCTTCCTCGGATGATACCTCCGCTTGAATATCAATTTCCTGATGTGCCCCTACTTCTGGAGGAACAAGAGTTGTAGGCAGTTGTGCGGCTCCATGAACCTCTAGTTGCACCTCTCCATGCACCTCTTCATGCGCCTCTCCTTGCGCCTCTACTTGCACCTCTACTTGCACCTCTTCTTGCGCCTCTACTTGCGCCTCTCCTTGCCCATGTACTTGCGCTTGTACTAGTTGCACCTGTCGTTGTCGTTGCGGCTGTGGTTGTTGAACACTCGTCAGCTGAATTACAACCGGCGTTGATTGAATGGCACTTTCTTGTGATGAGCCAACATCACTGGTCGATAGTGATTGAGAAAGTAAAGTGGCTGCCTCAGCAGCACTCATGGTCTTGGACCTAACTTGGCGTGGTGGCACTGAGCCCAATGAAGCGAAGGTGCTGCTTCCAGCTTGGTCCCCAGCAGACACCGCTGCTTCTGCAGGCGTAGTTTTTTTTCCCCAAAAAGGTGTCGGTGGGCCCACCAGTCTCCTTGGTAGGTCGTGCCACTTGCTTCTTCTGCTCCTTCTTACTGGCTTGGCACTGGCAACTTTTTTCGCTGAGACACTACGGCCACCCATCTTCTTCAGATGTCAGAACAGCAGGCCGCAGTTGCAGGAGTTGCAGAGTTGTCTTGTCTGTGGCCACACATGACGTCACGTGATGTGTCAAAATGGCCCCTTGACCCCCACCACATGGCCCCTTGACCCCCACCACATGGCCAGGCCCTGCCTGGACCAGGCCTCAAAATGGCCCCCACCCACATGGCCAAGCCCCAACAACACCCCAAAAAGAAGAAAAACACACAAATATCACCACAATCCAATGCCATCCATGCCCTCAATGATGTCTAAATTCAAGAGACCCCACATAAAAACTTGGTCCATGCACCACTCACTACCCCTGGGCCTACTGGCTAGTGAGGCTTTACAGGCACCCCAAAATTAAAAATAAAAATCAACATATAACAGTGAGCTAAAATTCCATGACATAAATGAGAATTAAGTTTAAAAAAAAATCACAGAAACAGTTGTATCATCCACCCATGACTAACCCCGGGCCTACTGGATACTGTGGCTACCCACAATATATATTTTTTTAAAGTTGTGAAAAAAGTTTTAAACCTGTAGTTGCAGTAACTGCAATGCCCCAAACAAACAACACCAACTTACTTGTAAAATCTCAAGTCCAAAAGTGATCCAAACTCCAAAGGCTAAAAAGTCCTCAAATACAAATATCCAGCAGCAGCCACAAAAAGTAATCCTTCCAGCTCCAGATCCAAATGAAAAGTGACAGGACATGGACAAAGCACTGGGAGGAGCCTGCTGGACAGGAACAGGAAGTTGGAGACTCTCGGGCACTTCCTTCCTCCCACCTCCCCAAAACATTGACTCCTTGCACCAAAAAGTGCAGCCAAATGTCAATCTGAGGAGTTATTCTGATCAAAATCATCATTTTCAGAAGGTTTATGCTGTCTGCGGTGGATTTCTTGTGCAGAATTGCAATTTTTGCAATATCGGGAAAGCGAGCTGTACAAATCTCCAGCCGGAAGTCAGCTGTGCACCGCATCTACGTGTTCGGCATTGTTTACTCCTGTGATGCGTGATCGCGGGCCCTTATGACGTACTCGCGTTGTCAAACTCTCTCTGTGCAAGATGGCGGACCACGCTGACGTAATTGCGGTAGAAAAACTCTTGCGCGATCACGCAGCAAGATCCAAAATGGCGCAGCACACGCAAACCGGGAGAAAAACAACTTGGCGGACTCAGAATCACGTTAAGTCGACGCAGCGCGCCCGATATTGTATTTTTCAAGCGCGACCAAGCAAAAAAATCCGCAGCTTGCGTATTTGCGGATTTTTGGCAAATTTGCACAATTCGCGGACTGTGAATTTGCCAAAAATCCGTAAATTCCGCGAACGGAACGGATTTTACACCCACGCTTACATTTATGTCCATTGTGTATTTTGCACACGTGGATGAAACCACGCCTGCACTAGTCACTTTAAAAACACCTGTGATAACGCTGAACTTTGGCATGTGATCAAGGCTCCCGTGAGAGTAGTAACGCGTTATGCCGACTTGAACCAATAAAGGATGAAATATTGCACAATACCGTGGTCCGGACTTGTTTTGTTGAAGGATTTGTAGTTGTAAATGGTAACAAGTGGATATATATATATTACCTACTGGCGATAGCCAGTAGGTATATATAGTTAGGATTGTTTTCCATAGGGAAATCGCAACATTCTATTGGGAATAACATTGGCGCCGGTTGAGAAATCTTCCTGAAATTTTCCTTAACTTTGCCTCGCGGTGCTCCGGTCCTTCCCTGAAAGTTTGGGGGGGATTCGTCAAGCGGGGGCCGAGATAAAAGGGGGTCTCAAAACGTGTTTTCCCCATGTTAATTTCCATAGGGCGGTTGGACTCACTTTTAGCCCGAACGGCTGAATGGTTTTCCTCCAAACTTGGCAAAATTGTAGGGACTGGTAGCCCGATGTGCCTTTGCTATGTCTCAAGATATGTGCTCCAGTGGTTTTTACGAAAATTAACTTTGAAAAAATATATATTGGGCTACATTGGGCTATATGTATGTTAGAGCCCAAATGTAGCCCAATGTAGCCCAAAGATGGCCACCAGAGACCAAAAAAAACAAATGTAGCCCAAATATCAGCCAGATGTAGCCCAACTATAGCCCAATGACAGAATGTCCCAGAGTGTTCTAAAGAACAACTAGAGCGGTAACAGTCTTACCTATGACAAAAGTATGGCACACCTGAAGTCATCTTGATTGGAATAAAGTGTTAACACTTAAAACATTAAATTAGGGCACATTTTGAGTGACTTCTCAAATCCTCTTATATTTCATTAAAAAAACTCTGATATGCAGTCTCCCAAGATGGCCACCAGAGACAAAAGAGCCTGTGCTTAAAAACTCTGTTAGCAAAGCAGGCATTTGAGATTTAAAAAACGTTTTAATATATAAAAACGTTATCCGCTAATAGAATTAGCATTTAAAAAACCTTGCGAATTCAATTAAAAAGCCATAGGTTTCAGGCCTTATATAGTTAGGAATTAGCATTTAAAAAACCTTGCGAATTCACTGAAAAAACCATAGGTTTCAGGCCTTATATAGTTAGGAATTAGCATTTAAAAAACCTTTGAAATTCACTGAAAAAACCATAGGTTTCAGGCCTTATATAGTTAGGAATTAGCATTTAAAAAACCTTGCAAATTCACTGAAAAAACCATAGGTTTCAGGCCTTATATAGTTAGGAATTAGCATTTAAAAAACCTTTGAAATTCACTGAAAAAACCATAGGTTTCAGGAGTTATATAGTTAGGAATTAGCTTTTAAAAAACCTTTGAAATTCACTCAAAAAACTATAAGTTTTAGTGGTGTTATAGTTAGCTGGACATTTTACTCATACAAAACCATTGAAACTGCTCCTATATAGTTAGTTGTACTAACTATATTTCGCGCACCCGCAATCCACTGCTGATGATGTCACATATTAGATCATTCATGACATGGTCAGTGACATCACTGATGACATCTCAAATGACATCACTGATGACATCACTGATGACATCATCCATGTGACAATCACATACACCTTTTCATACACTATTACAATTTTTCATCACTCTTTGTAAAATACAGAGTATCATATTTAAATCCATTGTCACAGCAATACAAGTATCTAAAAATCCACTCAGTGATTCATAGATGTATACACACATCTAATCACTTACCTATGGATTCACTCATACATGCTGTCAATGAACAATAGAACACTATCAAAAATACTTATACATCTATATCGACATTAAACAACAGCACGCATCCTATTCACATATGAAGTCATCCTACTCACTTATGCAAACAATGGATCATACTTACATATTTACTTAGCAAAACACTTATACAAACACCACTTCTTCTATTCATTTAGATAGTAAGTCATACTTAGTGAATTATAAAATCATTATTACAAGTATACAGTTATCCATATAGTCACTCACACAATCATTGTGTCTTATGTATACTTATTTATATACAACAACTGACATATACACTGCCTTTTATTTTTCTAGTTTGTTGGACCTCTACCATTGAGAAATATATTTGCTCATCACCGCACCCATAAAGATATTCACTCACCCAAACAACTGTTAGAACATGTAGTTTTAACTTCATATATCTACTGAATCAACTATTCACACATCTTTGGACAGTCACACCCCCCCCCCGAACCACACACACTTTCATACTCCCATACAAATACTCAGTTAACTAATCAATAACTAATATAGAACTTCACATAGCTAGTAACCAACTGTAGAATCAGTTTACACAACAACTGACAAAGTGATACAGATATTCACACTGTTTAGTCACTATCCACTATATTTAGTGAGACATTATAAATTGGTCAAGTAAACAGTCAATTACACTGCTACTAAATCCTCCATCCAAATATTTATTTATATATATCCACTTATTCTTCAATGCAAATTGCTATATATATAATGCATATTTAAATAACGAAGCAAACCACATTCACTGGATCAGTGATGTCATTTGAGATGTCATCAGTGATGTCACTGACCATGTCATGAATGATTTAATATGTGACATCATCAGCAGTGGATTGCGGGTGCGCGAAATATAGTTAGTACAACTAACTATATTGGAGCAATTTCAATGTTTTGTATGAGTAAAATGTCCAGCTAACTATAACACCACTAAAAATTCCTAACTATATAACTCCTGAAACCTATGGTTTTTTCAGTGAATATATATATATACATATATATATTTTCTCACTGGAAAAAACAAAGGTTTCAGGGCGTTATAGTTAGTTGAACAAAAAGCAAGTGCCTCCAATGTCCATTGGAGGCATCCCTTGGCGCTCCACTCTCAGAAAGTTCAAATTATTTCAAAATGAAGATCCATGCAACGTTATGATTCCATCTTTTATATTCAATAACTCAGGAAAATTCTTATTGAATTCATCAACAATCGTTCATATCAAATAACTAATTCATTGAACGGTATCATAATAACACAAATCACAGTCCAATGCATTTCGGGCTGTATGCCCTTCATCCGGGACAATGGCTAGAAGCAAGACAAAAATAAGATCTATAAGTCTCCCACATCATATGATAGCACTGCATGAAACATGGTAGCGAAATAACGGCATCAATACACATTCAATGTACATTCAGTGCTCTCCCTTTAAGTGTATGCATGCAAAGAAAATTAGGTAAAAATAGGTCTCACGTTTTGTGCTTGAAGTTCTATGAAGTGAAACACTGTTCTGTGAAAAATCAAAATAAATGCGGACGCTGTTATTTAGCGCTAACACAGAAAAGTAACATGATATGAAACATAGTAATCCGCTGTTGTTGCTTACTTATAAAACGCAGGACGCGTCTGTGTACTGTTCGTGACCGGATTGTCCTTTCTATCTGGCGCGAAAAAAGTTCGAAGAAGTGTAAGCCAATCACTGTGGGTATTAATATAGTAGAGTCTAGGTTCATTTGTATGACTCGGTTTGATACGTTGGATTAGTTTGTCACGTGATCGGTAAACAAACCAATCAGCGGTAAAAGCGAATTGTTTACAAACAAAATACCGAAGGACTCTCTTACCTGTAAAAACAATAGAGAAACAGAGAAAACGTACACAAACCATGATTCATGTAGATGCTAAGTATGGATGGAGCGACCCATACGAACTATCCAACAAAACCAAACAGGCTTTCAGAGATAACACAGAAATTCAATACGCTCATTAAGCCCATGGGGCTTACTCGAATTAAGTAGGTAAATCCAATGGTTCTCTCTTTGGAGGAGAAAATGATTATTGTCTCTGCCTTTGATTTTATCCACGATTTCAAGTACCACAAATTGCAGTTGCGAAATGTTGTGGTTGGCCTCTAGAAAATGAGTAGCTACAGTCGACTTCAGATTTTTTGTACGAATATTTGACTTATGTTCATTAAGTCTTGTCTTTATCTTACGTTCAGTCTTTCCAACATATGACTTGCCACATGGACATTTCAACATGTAGATCAGATTCGAACTGTCACAGGTTGCATTAACTTTGAGGTTGATTTTGCTCCCCTTCATTGGATGGGTTATGTGGTTGCCTCTTATTATGCTATTGCAATTGCCACACTGTAGGCAAGGACGAGTACCTCTATATTGTTTGTTTTCCGATGAGGTGTGTTTGAGCATTTCGCCAAAGTTCCTATTCCTAGTGAATGCAAAAATGGGGGGATTTTGAAAAGACTGTTGGAAATCAGGTTCAGCTTTAAGAATGTTCCAGTGATTCTTTATGATCCTTTTGAAGTTGAAACTTGCAGTAGAATATTTAGAGACAATTGTCATTCTGTCTTGTTGAGGTTTTTGTTTGACAGTTAACAGATCTTTTCTTTGCATGTTTTCAACTTTTTGTGCAGCTTGCTGAATAATAGGTTCTGGATAGTTTCTCTTACGAAATCTCTCTCCCAATTCTTTGATGTTAGCTGAGGCTTTTGTAGGATCTGACGTGATGCGTTTCGCTCGCATCATTTGCGATACAGGTAAGTGTCTTTTCAGTGATTCTTGATGAAAACTGTAATAGTGAAGGGTGTTGTTTTTATCAGTACTTTTCCTGTACATTTCTGTTTCGATCTTTCCTTCATTTAGATTCACTCGGACATCCAAAAAGGTCAATGATTTCGTTGAAATTTCCCAAGTAAATTGGATTCTTTCTTCTTGTCTATTCAGTTCATTCAGAGCAAGTTCTAATGATTCTGGACTGTTCTTCCATAGAATGAAAACATCGTCGATATAACGTACAAACATTTTCAGGTTGTCCTTCCACTGTGCTTTGCTCAAGATATGTTGGGTTTCAAACGCTTTCATATACAGATTAGCGTAGACCGGGGCTGCGCTGTTTCCCATGCTCGTTCCAATCAGCTGTTGGTACCACGTGTTGTCATACTTAAAATAACTATGATAAAGCGTGAAAATAACGAGTTCCATAAGAAAGGACTGGAGTCTAGGATCATATTCTGTCGATAGAATTGCTTCTTCCATTGCTTCAATGCCCGAACCATGCGGGATGGAGGTATACAGAGATTTGACATCTGCTGTGCACAGTATCAAAGATTCTTGATCGTCAAGATTTAGATTGTTCAGTTTGGACAGAAAATCCGTGGTATCTCGGATGTAGGTGACCATATTCTGAACTGTCGGTTGCATTAGTCTATCAATAAACTGCCCCGTAGGTTCGTGAAGACTTTGCCTGGTCGATACAATAGGACGTAGTGGAGGGTCAAGTAGGTTTTTGTGTATTTTGGGCATCATATAAAATGATGGACTCTTAGGATGAGTAGTCCTTAAAAACTTCCTGGTTCTGTCATTGATGACTCCTTCACTATGCGCTTTATTGATTAGATTTGTGAGTATCGTCTGATATTCATTGGTGGGATTATGCTCAAGAAGCGCATAAGTGTTTTGATCGCTGATGTGTTCCTGCACTTTTTGTTTGTACATGGTGGCATTCATGATAACCAATCCTCCTCCCTTATCAGCTTTTGTGCATACGATGTCTTCATTAGCTGATAGTCTTTTGAGAATACTCATATCTTTTTTAGTCACATTGTTCTTCTGTCTTTTCTGACAATTAATTTTGGATAGGTCTTGTCTCACTAAAGTTTCAAAAAGATCAAGCGCTTTGTGGCTCGTAGGCGCCATGAATGTACTTTTCGGTCTCAGGCCTTTTAATTGATCGTCATTTTCATTGGGTGGTTTGTTAGATGC
The DNA here is from genome assembly GCF_964261635.1 of Lissotriton helveticus. Classification (NCBI taxonomy): domain Eukaryota; kingdom Metazoa; phylum Chordata; class Amphibia; order Caudata; family Salamandridae; genus Lissotriton; species Lissotriton helveticus. The sequence continues at coordinate 648,827,178 of NC_136069.1, forward strand.
TTGATTGAAAAAATGTCGTAGTCTTAACTTACGCATTAGTTTAAAAAAACTAATTTCCAATTCTAGAGCATTTGTTCTGGTGGTCGGAACAAAAGAGGTGCCCTTCTGTAGTAATTTCCATTCTTCTTCGTTCAATGTGTAGTCTGAGATGTTTATGACTAGTTGATTTTCAATTGTTTCTTCCTCTCCTTTTCTTTTACCGTGGTTTTCTCCTTGTCTTTGGAGGACCCGCTTCTGGTGAGGGGTCCTTCTTTTTCCCCTCCTGAGTCTTCGAGCTCTTGGTGGCCTTGTTCTAAAAAAGGAACCTCAGAAACATTTGGAGTTTTTGATGTTGATGGTTCACCTTCTCTTGATGCATCAGTTTGGAGGTTAGGTTGCCTCTTCATGCCTTGTTTGCTCAAGGAACTTGGTCTATTAGACATGTCACTCCCTGAAGAGGAAGTGTCAGTATGGGAGGCATATGGACGATTTCTCCTACGTTGGGCGTACACATCTGCCCATGTGTACACCTCTCCAAGCTTGTAGTCAAGCGTGTCACGTCTGAACTTTCGAATCTTCCTCTCATTTATCTCTTGGGTGTGTCTCTCTATTTGATCTTTCACATCTTTTAGAAGATTGTCTAATTCTTCTGTTGTTGACATAGTGGACAACTCTTCTGTGGTGTCATCTATTTCTTTTTGTAATTCATTTAAGATCTCTGATAGTTCTTCTATAATCAATAGTATCAGGTCCAACGAACACTTATTAAGAATGGCATACCATTTGTCTCTAAATTTTTGAGAGTTTTTACAGAGAGAAGGTTTTAAAGCAATGCGCAGTCCCCTCGGTATACGCTGAAGTCTGTGGTATTTAATCAGCATATTCACATGTAGTTTCTGGTTAACATGTCTCTTAGATAAATACAATAGTTGTTTTAGATTCTGTTCTTTAGTTTTGTTGGACGAAGTCGGGTCGATCTGTTCACCTATAAGGGAATAGATTCTGGAAGCTTCGTCTTCTTTGAAGGCGAATGTATCTGCTCTTGCTTCCGTGCTTCTCGCTATTTCTTCGTATTGCATTGTGAAGATGTATTAACTGTGGGTTTCTCAGATGAAAAAAAGGTATATTTTTTTGTTTGTTTTTTAGGTGTGGAGTGCAGACTAATCCGTGGCAAGAATGAGGTATAACAAAGAATAATTGATTTGTCGCACAGCAAAAGTTCTAATAGAACTTTTGCTGTGCGACAAATCAATTATTCTTTGTTATAGTTAGTTGGACATTTCCCTCGTACAAAACCATTGAAATTCCCCTGCTATAGTTTCTTCAGCTAACTATAACTCATGCGCCCGCAATGCACTGCTGATTACGTCACATATTACATCACTCATGACATGGTCAGTGACATTGCTCGTGACATCACTGAAGACATCTCAAAAAACATCACTGATTACATCACTGATGACATAATCCTTGTGATAGAGTGGCAGACCTCCTCTCACCCTAATATGACCTTTGATACACACACTCAAAAAAAGAAACTAACATTTTTAAAACAATGGACATACCAATACCACTTAAAACACACCAATGTAGTAATTCCATGATCTACACATACATCCCCTCATTCACCAAAAGTCCCTATACTGTCACTCCTACATGTATTCACTCATCATATGTACTCATACACCTATACATCCTGTTACACACTGCCACTCATCAATAGAGTTACTCATACACATAGTCACACATGCAAACAAAGTATAAAACATCCATTTACTTGCATATACAGTTATACACACACTACCACACTTACTTCTACAGAAACATACACATACTTACTCTCTTAAACAATAACTTATAAAAACACATTCTTATTTGTACAGGAACTCTTCCAATCTCTCACTCTCACATATACTCACTTATAAGCAGGTCCCAGGGGGTCAGGGGATTTCTACGGTGCCCCCTTGTTGAGTTTTGCGCCTTAGTTTTACTAATTTCTTTTGCCTCAAGATGGCTGCCAATTAGCATACAGTTCGTGATCGGGAGGGTGCACGGATCCTGCTCGGCCATAGATATATATGTGTTTTTACTTTTCATTTTCTCAGCAACTACTGAACGGCTTTACACCATTTAATGAAAGGGCCTCTTTCTGAACCAAGAACTACCTCTTTGTCAAATTTGTTGTAATTCTGTTCAGTTAGTTCGGGCAGTAGCCGTGACTAAAGTTTCCTATGGGAAATTGCATGGGGAAAACACGTTATGGGACACCCTTTTTTCTTGGCCCCCGCTTGACGAATCACCCCGAAACTTTCAAGATAGGAGCGGACCAGAACACCCCACGAGTTTTAAATATTTCGTGAAGATTCGTCAACCGGCGCCAAAGTTGTTGTGAAAAGAATGTTGCGGATTTCCTATGGAAAATAGGTCCTAACTATAACTACCTACTGGCGACCGCCAGTAGTCGCCAGTAGGTAGATATAGTTAGGACCTAGTTTCCACAGGAAATCCGCAACATTCTATTTGGAATAACTTTAGCGCCGGTCGATGAATCGCAAAATTCTCTTAGAAAATGGCCTGCTCCGCTCCGCTCCTTCCCTGAAAGGTTGGGGGTGATTCGTGAACCAGGGGCTGAGAAAAAATGGGGGTCCCAAAACGTGTTTTCCACATGCAATTTTCCATAGGACCTTTAGCCAGGGCTACAGCCCGAACTGCTGAATGGAATCACACCAAATTTGGCAAAAAGGTAGAGTTCGGTTCGGAGATTACCCTTTTTGTTAAATAGTGTAAATCCGTTCAGTAGTTCCTGAGAAAATCAAAAGTAAATTCATAGATATATCTATAGATGAAGTACCGTACTCTGTACTGTACTCTGTAGTGTACTCCGTACCTTCCCGAGCACGCGCTTTATGCTAATTGGCTGTCAACACTTCAAACCAGGAAGTGTTGGTAGCCATCTTGTGCTTCGGTAGAACCGAGGCACAAGAAAGCAGCAAAAGAAAGGCAAAAAAAACGCAAAGGGGGAAGGGTATAAACACCCTGACCCCCTAGGCCTGCTCAGGGGGTCCCACGAGGTCCCCCAAGGCCAAAAATCGCAGGATACGCGTAGGTACGCGTACCCCGTGAAGAAAAAAAACGGTAGGATTTTTTGTTGTAATTAGCCCCCAGGGGAACCAAATCACGGGGGCTTTATAAAAATAGTGTGGGGGGCCCCAATCACCCCACACTGCCCCGGGGGCCACCACCCCCTGAGGCAAAGTAAATTTGATAGCGGGGGGCTTTGTTTTTAAAAATAAACCGCCACCTCCCCTGGGCACTAATATTTAAATTGGGGTGTCCTTGATGGACCCCCAGCCCCGGGGAACACCATCCCGGGGCTTTTAACTGGTAGGGTAGGGGGGGAGCCTCACGGCTCCCGCCCTACCATAGCAAGGATGCGTGGAGCCGGCAGGGAATGTTGGGGGCTTGGGGACCCCCCACGGTCCCCAACAGAGAGAGCAGGGCCTAGGGGATGGGGTCCCCAGGGCCATAAGTTGCCCAGGAGGGGCCCACGAGGCCCCCCTCCACCATTAAAAAAAATTTAAAATGGCAGGACCCGGGGGATGGGGTCCCCGGGGCCATAAGGTGCATAGGAGGGGGGCTATTCAGCCGCCCTCCACAAAAAAAATATTTAAAAGTTGGCCATGCCCTGGGGGGAATGGGGTCCCTGGGGCGCAATCGGCCACAGGAGGGGGCCACGTGGCCCCTTCCCGTAAAAAAAAAAGATTTGAGGAGCAGGCCCTGGAGGATGGGGTCCCCTGGGCCAAAAAAAAGAAAAAAAGGGGTGCTACCCCCCTTCTAAAAAGCAGATTTAAAAGAAAAACGGGATCAGGAGGAGGCCACGCCCCCTCCCTGCACCGGTGCGTTTGCAGAGGGGGAACTAATTCCCTGTGCCTACTGGGGTTCCTGGGGGTCAACTAGCCCACCAGGAGCCTCCAGTATGGGCCAGGGGGCTGCATTGCGGAGAGGTATAAAAAGGTATAAAAAGGGGGGTGTCCTCATTACACCTCTCTGCAACGCAGCCCCCTGGCGCATACTGAAGGTTTCTGGTTGGCTAGTTGTCCCCCAGGGACCCCCAGTATATGCAAGGGGACTAAATCCCCCAATTTAGAACGCGCTACAGGGCGTGTTTACACAGTGGTGAAGGTAGGGGGCAGGGCTTGAGGTGATATGTGTGCAAACATGCCCTGTGGCGCGTTTTAAGTAGGGGAATTAATTCCTCTTCAATCCAGATGTCCCCTAGGGGCAACTAGTCCAACAGCTACCTCTAGTAAGCGCCACGAAGCTGCATTGCAGAGTGTTGTAAAAAGGGGGTGTGCCCTCTGAACACCTCTCTGCAACGCTGCTCCCTGGTGCATATTGGATGTACCTGGTGGGCTAGTTGGCTCACAGGTGACCTCAGTATTGAAGAGGAATTAATTCCCCAACCTAAAACGCGCCACAGGGCGTGTTTGCACACATATCACCTCAGGCCCCGCCCCCTTCCCTCACTATTATGCGAAATATTCTTCTAAAAGCAGCCGAACTACGAATTCCGATTTTCTCACCAGTTATCACGAGAGACATCAGTGCTGCTTCTATGAGCCCAGTACAGACCCTGTGAAGTAAATGTAACCATACTTATAGTAACTTGAATTTCCTACCATAGGCTAACATTAACTGGTTTCAGTTGGAAATTTTTCCAAGTGTGGAGTTTTTGGACTTTAAAAAACTCCTCTAAAATCAGCCGAACTATGAATTCCGATTTACTCATCTGTTATCAGGAGAGACCTCAGTGCTGCATCTTTCATCCCCCTACTGATCCTGAAAAGTAATTCTAACCATACTTACAGTAACTTGAATTTCCTTCCATAGGCTAACATTGACTGGTTTCAGTTGGAAATTTTTCCAAGTGTGGAGTTTTTGGACTTTAAAAAACTCCTCTAAAATCAGCCGAACTACGAATTCCAATTTACTCACCTGTTATTATGAGAGACCTCAGTGCTGCATCTTTCAGCCCCCTACTGATCCTAAAAAGTAATTCTAACCGTACTTACAGTAACTTGAATTTCCTTCCATAGGCTAACATTGACTAGTTTCACTTGGAAATTTTTCTAAGTGTGGAGTTTTGGAACTTTAAAACATTCCTCAAAAATCATCCAAACTACGAATTCTGATTTACTCACCTGTTATTAGGAGAGACCTCAGTGCTGCATCTTTCAGTACACTACTGATCCTGAAAAGTAATTCTATTCGTAGTGGCAGTAACTTGAATTTCCCTCCATAGGATATCATTGCCTGCGATATAAAATATATATAAATTAAAAAATATATAAAATTAAAAAAACAAATAGTACAATTTCAAAAAAATGTTAAACCATTTTTTTCAATTTATATTAAAAATATGCAATGTAATTAAAAAAAAAATATCTACTAATAGTTTAAAAAATGTAGTAAATCAATATAAAAAAATATACCAATTAATACATTTAAAAATTGTCATTTACAAAACCTTCGAAATTCAGTGAAAAAAACATAGGTTTCAGGCCTGATATAGTTAGGAATTAGCATTTAAAAAACCTTTGAAATTCACTGAAAAAAACATAAGTTTCAGGCCTGATATAGTTAGGAATTAGCATTTAAAAAACCTTAGAAATTCATAGGTGTATAAGTATTTTTGATAGTGTTCTATTGTTCATTGACAGCCTGTATGAGTGAATCTACAGGTAAGTGATTAGATGTGTGTGTATACATCTAGGAATCACTGAGTGGGTTTTTAGATACTTGTATTGCTGTGTCAATGGATTCAAATATGATACTCTGTATTTTACAATGAGTGATGAAATATTTTACTAGTGTATGAAGAGGTGTATGTGATTGTCACATGGATGATGTAATATGTGACATCATCAGCAGTGGATTGCGGGTGCCCCAACTATATCGGAGGAATTTCAATGGTTTTGTATGAGTGAAATGTCCAGCTAACTATAACACCCCTAAAACCTATAGTTTTTTCAGTGAATTTCTAAGGTTTTTTAAATGCTAATTCCTAACTATATCAGGCCTGAAACGTATGTTTTTTTCAGTGAATATATTTATATATAGGTCGGAGTTACTATCAGAAGAGTGTTTTTTGTTTCGCTATTAACTTTTGTGCTATGTGGCCAATTTTAGTTAAATACTCCCCAAAAATTTCATAAAGCTACTTCGTGGAATTTTTCATGCCTCTCTGTCAAGTTTTGGCCAACAAAAAGTGGCAACAAAACATGTTAATTCCCAGAGGAAATTTCGGGAAGTAGTGCACAAAAACAGATTGACTATCATTACTCCAAATTTGACAGAGAGTTGGAACTTAACTCAGAAATCATGCCTACTGTTATGGTGTAAATCCTTTCAGCAGTTTTCAAGAAATTAACATCTCAAAAAGTGGCCACAAAGTTTAAAAAATATAATAAAAATTGGACTGTTGATGTTCAGATGTGGTCTGAATGACCACTTTCAAGGGGACTAGTCTATCCTGATCAATATACTGTGACAGCCATTGCAGGATTCAGGGAAAAAAAGAAAAAAAACATAAGTGGGCAAGGTGAGAATACCCTGACCCCAAGGGGCATGTTGGGGTTTTCCAAAGTAACACCCCCTCCCATTGATTGACTAGCCATAACATAGACAACATGTAGTGGATGCCATTACAGGACTCAGGCAAATGGTCTTCTTTGAAATGTATTGTAATTGATTTATTGAGGATCAATAAAGAACATTTATAAGGTGATAAAGATTGTAATCCCATTATATGTAATTATTTGGTGGTTGCATAGTTATTTTAAGAATTTCAATGTGTTCTAAGGTGATTTTACCCTGTGAACTACACATATCCATTGTTAGGACTAGATGAGCTATGTTTGAAAGAAGACTGTTTCTCTCATGATGTTCTCATACAGGCTATTGAAGAAGCTAAAATGAGAGCATATTTTCTATAGGTTTACACTATCTTTCTTAGCCACGTAAAAGTCTGATAATCAGTCACAAATTATTTACTTCCAAAAGCCGCAGCAGTCTTTCATTGAGTTTTTCTGTGTTTTTCTGAAGCTTCCAACAGTCTTCTAATGAACAACTGGAACACTAAAATTTTGTATTCATTGCAAAACTATGGCACATCGAAAGCCGTCTTGATGAAATCAGACCTGTAAAACGTAAAACATTTCCTTTAAAAATAAACAAAACAAGGGAATTTGTTTTGTTATAGAAATTATAGTCAGTACTGTAGAAATCTATAATGAGGACATATTTAAATGAGTTCTCAAATATCCTTCTCATCCATATAAGAAAATCATTCTGACATACAAACTGAGATATGTAATTTCAACGTCAGCAACAGCCTGTCAGTTAACTACACAGTGTTCTGCTACATCTTCCCACAGAGCAATTATGAACAGCTAGAGTGCTAACATTCCATTCTGTATTCATGGCACATTGAAGCCATCTTCCTGGAATCAATGCTGTAAAACCTAATGCATTTCCTTTACAGAATAAGCAAATTAAGCACACCTGAAGTCATCTTGAAGCATCTCCTTTAGAAATGAATAACATGAGTGAGTTCTTTTGTCATAGAAAGTATGGATAGTGCTGCAGAAAGCAAAAATGAGGGCACATTTTCTCTGAATTCCCAATGATCCTCCTCATCCATTTAAGTAATACAATCTGACATGCAGAGTAAAATATGTACTCCCAACTCCGGCAGAAGCCTGCAAGTTAACTCCCTTGCAATCAAATGCAACTTTACCACAACATTTTAATGAGCAACTAGAGTGCTAACGTAATGGGGCAGATTTATCATTACTCACGCAATTGAACACTGTGTTTACTAAACAGTGCACTATGGCATAGGGCCAAGAAATGTGTCACGAAATGTGAAGCAAAGTGGCAGGTTTTTCACAATGAGGAATAACACAACCTCACCCTACGTGATGCAAAGTCTATTTGTAAGCAGAAAGACACCTTTAAATGCTGCAACTCAACATTGCCTCATGCAAGAATGCAATGCAATCCAGAAAGCTACAAAAAGTCATAGTGCATGATGCCGCAGCGTTGTGTGTGCCTTTTACCGGCTGGGGCATTAACAGAGTGGGTTCGACTGGAGAATCTTTCCGGGTTTCAGCGGAGGAGTGGAGAAGAAAGCCAGCTGTCACGGAGGTGCTGGAAGGGCTGTGACTCTATCCCTAATGCCCTTGTTCCACGGCAGGACTCTAAGTCCCAGAAGGCTCTGGGCTGCCCTCACCTGGTTTGGGGGATTGACAGCGCCCCCTGCCCCTTTTGTGTATAAATCTCGGCGCCCTCCCCCGTTGCGCGGGAGCGCGCCAGGAGAAGCCCGGGACAAGGGCGGGGCCGTCTGCGGCCCTCCGGGCTGGCCGAGGCTGGGCTGGCCTCCCCCTTTCTCGCATGATCCACGGGACACATGTAGTAAGGTAATAGGTTCCTCCTATGGTGTTCTGATCTAGCAGTATAGTAATAGTTGGACATTTTGTGGACATCTAACCGTGTGTTTTCAACATCCCTGCCTTAATCACTTGGTAATATAAAAGAAATAAGTGATGGAAGTCCCTGCGGCGGCCTTGTAAACCCGGCGCAGAATGAATTCTCGACTGCCCAAAAGCAGAAGCTCGTTAGGGGCAGGGGCTTCCAGAGGGACACTCGATCATTACATCACGAGGGCCACCTCTGTGGAAGAGAGGGAGATAGCCATTGCCGAGCACCGGCTGTCATTAGAATACCCTTTGAATAAGCGCTCATCCCTGGGCTCAATTCAACTTTCTACCACACCACCAGTAACCTGCAGGGACAATAATAATGATCCATCTGGCGATATTAGTATCCCCCTTCTTCTACAAGATCTATCAGCACTAAGTAAATCACCTAGCGACTTAAACATGGATGACCCACATTTAGCCTCACCTATAGAGGCTTCATTAGGGACCCAAATTCAAACAGCTATTTCCCAACCAATCTTGATACCGCATCCCTGCAACAAAATGATAATGACAGGTACCACCACTAAAAAGAGAAAGTGGGGGGGGGGATTAAACATCATGCCAAGCGCCCAAAAATTATCAATACGCCTCAGAGTCCATCACAGAGTCAAACACTAACCACTAAGAAGACTGCCCAGGACCATGTGGCCCTTTCCGATTCGATCCCTCAGGATTTAGTGGGGGTCATCGGGCATCTGCTCAGATCCTTACTACTACCATTAATTGAGCGGACGAAAAGAATCACAGACCAACTATGGTCTTTAGAGAAAATCATTGCACACAACACGGGCCAAATTGAAACTCTGTCTTTCTCTATTAAACCAACGTATGCCTGCGTACCATCTGAGGGTTTAAATCCAACCAAGCCTGTGAATATTAGGGGTCAAAAACCTGCATCCACAGAGAAAATATCAACATCCAACTCTATTGATAAAACTCATGCCCCAGAAAGAGAAGTTAGGGCAGGAGGACAACATATTAAACCTCATTGCATACAGACCCACTCCATCACCATCCGTGTTCCTGATAAGCAGCCGAGGGGCAGCCATGAACAGATTGACCTGCCCCCTGAGGCAGCCCCCTATGTCACAGTACTAACTGGGGTCCCTGAATTACTGCCCGGGAAAACTGAAGTTTATCAGGACCTCAAGAACAAAGTGATATATTGGCTGAGACACAATAGGCCACTCCCCCCTAACATTAACGGAGAAATTCTTAATGTAAGAAGATTGGGCTGGGTAGGCCATAGACCTAAAGACACTCAAGGGGACATTATAATCATTAATTTTAGGGATCACAGGGCAACTTCACACATAGTTGATTGGTATTCAGAGAAATGTATAGGAGGAATTAAGCCACATGATTTAAGTTATTTTTACCCCCGGGCCATGTTAAGTAATCCTCCAAAAACTGGGCTACCTCTATTGTACCATCAAGGACCTTCAATTTTCAACATTTCTACTTACAATCGCTTTTCTGCCTTCTCGGGTCTGGAAGGAGTAGATTGACTTGCCAACTGGCCTTCCAGAGGTTACCCTGCCCCAACCTACCTGAAGCCCCAGGGGGGCCACAAACACTGAATTAATAGGGAGTTATATTCTGCATATTCGGCAAATGGAGTTTAGTAAAATTGGGGTGGAGCCACAAGAACACAACAAGGACCGCTTATACCAAAGAAGCAGGAAGGGGGAATAAGTCCAGAACTATAGTCAAGGTCACTCACTGTACACTTCTGTGTCAGAAATGTTCCTAGACTCCACCAATGAGGATGGCACTACTGATAATAATTTGAGGGAAAGAAATGAAGCCATGGAGCCTGATAAGCGGCTTAACATGAGTCAGCCTTATAATATGGAACTTCAGGGGAAGTATTCCAGTATTACTGAGGGATTGGAACAGGAGTTAGAGATCAACCATTTAATTCCTCAAAGAGTATATCAAACTATTCCTCAGCTATTGACTACCTCATCTTCCCAGATTACAATTAAACATCACGACTTAGATCTACCTGATAGTCCATCTTCAACATTAGGTATCACCAGGGGACAAACATATAGGACGGCTGGCCCATCCCCAAATCTAGTATTGGATTCGACCAACAATCTTTTGTCCTGGAATGTGGCGGGCCTAGTAGACAAACTTTCCAACCCGGCTTGGCTGGACCTTGTGACCCAATATAGTGTAATTTGTTTACCGGAAACATAGTCAACCATGGAGAACCATCTCTTGGGTTACAAAACTTTACACACACCCGCCACACTGAGTTTATCTGTAAGAAATAAAGGGGGTCTGTGCACATATCTTTCCGTCAATTCCGGCTTTACAGATACAAAGTTTATCTCAAATGAGTATTATCAGGTCATTGTCTTAACATCAGTAGCATTAAAAAACATTGCCCTGGTCAATTTTTACAACAACATCCCAAGTATCCTTACTGAAATAGTTGTAAATAACCTTAAAGTCACATTATCAAAATTGGCAGAACAAATGAAAGGCGACATGGCACTCCTTTGGGTAGGGGACTTTAACTGCTCCCTGTGCTCTTGGAGCAATCTGGGCATTTGCGGTCTAGGAGAGGGCAAGGAAGACGCGCCAACTCATTTTTCACACTCAAAACTGGCGCTTCACTGAATGATCTTGTTTCTCAATTCGTTTTGTCTTACGCAAACGAATTATGTTCCCCAGCCAAGCCTTTCCAACTCACCTTTAACGAGAGAGGCTGCCAATCAGTTATCGATTACACCCTTCTGTCAACTAGGTACTCAGGGATAATATGTAACTGGGATACACTGGATGTCGCACTGAGCGACCATTACCCAGTTGCCCTGGCCCTAAAAATAAAACCTGATGCTCTAGTGAGTAAAGCTAGTAATCCCACCCTTAATATTCCCCTTAAACTTGCAACCTCAAATGGATTCACCATCAAGTGGGATAAAGTGGTGCCCACGGATTTCCTAAATATCCTATTTAAGAATACTTATGAGGACTTCCAGGTATGCCTTGCGGCCAATGCCGCACTGCAATCAGTCACCAACTCTTTTGTCAATATCTCAACAGAGATTAAAACAATTCTGGTCAGGACACCTAAAAAGACCACCCCTGATAATCGTGGTTGGTTCGATACCCATTGCACTAAGGCTCTAAAAAAATTAAGAGAAGCCCTACATTCTGCTCCTAGGTCCCATGAAAAAATCCGCACAGCTAGATGCGCTTATCGCTCTGCTGTATTGTCAAGAAAGAAACAAATCAAGAAGGACGCCTGGCAGGCACTAGAGGATGCAAGTGAAATGAAGGATAACACAGCCTTTTGGAAGGCAGTTAACGCTCCCTTCCTGCATAACAAGCAGGCTGCCAAGTTAGACATAGCGATCCCCGGGGAGACTTGGGTACGACACTTTAGCAGTCTATATAATAAATCACTTACCTTGATGCCAGGACCTCCGGCAGTGCCACACCCGGCAGATCTCCCAGGAAAAACAGGAGCTAGCGCCTTCCCATTGAACATCTTTTTTAACTGTCAGGAAGTCCTTGTGGCCTTGAAGGAAAGTCCGTCAGGGAAGGCCCCAGGCCCTGACTGTGTCCCAATCGACTTTTACAAATCCAATACTGACCTCTGGGCCCCTCTTTTAACAAATGTGCTGAACGCATCAATCCTTACTGGCTTCATTTCCACTTGGCCTGAGGCTATAGTAGTGCCGATTTATAAGAAAGGAGACAGGAATAACCCGACCTGCTACCGTCCTATCTCTTTACTCGACGCTTTAATGAAGGTTGCAGGTAGAATTATTTTAAATAGAACTCAGGAGTGGATTGAAGAACATGAGGTGATCTCACAACTGCAATACGGCTTTAGAGCCGGCAAGGGAAACGTCGAGCAAAGTTTAAACCTAGCCTTAATTATTGCCAAATATACACAAGCAAAGAACGGAAATCTGTTTGTGACGTTTGTGGACCTGAGTTCCGCATTCAATTGCGTAGATCACGAGTTGCTCTGTTTGACACTTGCGGAACTCGGTATAGACAAGGATATTCTCCTATTCATAAAAGAATTGTATAGGGGAGCGGGAGCGCGTGTTAGATTTGGTAAATGGGGTGAGTGTTCGGATAAATTCTGAATCCTCAGAGGGGTGAGGCAGGGGTGCATATTAGCTTCCGTGCTATTTACCCTATACATTATTGCCATTGGCGACCACCTAAATGAAGTCTACCATGACTACCCGACGATTAATGGGTCCCCAATACCTATATTTCTCTAAGCAGACGATGCTGCAATCATGTCACAAACAAGTCTGGGCCTACAAAGAGCAGTTGGAAAGTTCACTCACTTTATGAAATCTAGGGGCTTGCAAGTTAATGTCTCAAAAACCTTTACCATGGTTTGTGGGAAAGCGCCTAAAATGAGGTATCGTTCAATCTTTTTGGACGATAAAAAGCTGGAGAATATAGATAGATTTCCCTATTTTGGGATTAATTTCGACAAAAGGGGCACCTGGTCCGCCGCTGCATCAGCCAGGGCCATGGCGTTTTCTAGAGCAACAGGGGCACTCACTTGTTTTGCAAAAAAACTGGGAGGTAGGCCGGTTACGGATCTGGGATCTGGGGGATTCAGCAGGTGAATGCCTTGCAGCGTATCGAGAATTATTTCCTTTCATACCTGCTGGCCGTCCCGCGGGGGACCCCAACATATGTAGTCCACAGCGAATTGGGCCTTTCCTACATCATGGATATTATTATCTCTGCTCCTATTCTGCTGTGGCACAACGTCTGGGCAAAACAGGAAACCAGCTTGAACAGGGAAATCATTAGAGACTGCCTTAGCCTGGAAGGTGTCGACAAAATCAGGTGGCTCAAGTATGTTAAAACTCTGCTGCATGACATCGGGCACCCTGAACTTTTCTTTAAACCAGATATCTTGACCACTCTGCCAAGAAAGACACTGAGAAAAATGATCCTGTTGCACCTAGACAACCAAAGACGATCTGTAGAAATGGGCAAGATTTCCATCGTAGAACATCGAGGCATCAGTGATGGGATCTCGATACAAAGGTACCTAATCATGGAACCCTCCCCTTACACGCGTATGCTCCTGTCCCGTCTCCGTACTGACACCTTTTTTAGGCTAGTAACGTTTCCAAATTGCAATAATTGGACAAGGAACCTGGAGAGCTGCCCCTGTGATAACTTTTCCCCTCAGACAAACATTCACTGTATGCTCTTTTGCAGGTTTTTTGCCCATCCAAGGAAAAGCCTTCTGATACCCCTATTTAGATCCTGGGGACTCAGTACTTGTAGAGCGGCTTACAACAGATTGAAAATCTTAGAAAATCCTTTTGCAATGAAAGCTGTCTCCACATTTCTTATAATGGCTGTTAAGGTTAGGGCCTCATTGCAGTCTTAGAATAACCACTAACCCTTGGAGAAGGACTTCGCTATGCCCACGAAGTGGGCGTAGTGTTGCCTACTTTGACCTTTGCAAAGTAGGCAAAGCAGGCAACACTACGCCCACTCCTTGGGCGTAGCAAAGTTGCCCGACACCCGCCTCCCTCCCGCCCTCCCGAACATACCTAATTTTATTAAATGGGCACATCTAAATAAATAAAATGCGCGGGAGGCACGGGCTTGCGCATTTCTCGCGAGAAATGCACATGCGCGGCCGCCCGCGCATGCGCTTTGGTTAGCAGACGGCGGCGTGAACGAGCAGAGGGAGCCCCGGGATGCCGCGGACAAGGTAAGTGCCTTTTATTTGTTTAGATGTGCCCATTTATAAAATTAGGTGTGTTGGGGAGGGGGGCATGCGGCGCGTAGTGGGGCTACACGAAGTGCACAGGTGGGCGTAGTTTCTCGCCCACTTTGCGTAGCTTCGCGTAGCCCCACTATGCACACTAGGCCCAAGGTTAATAACCACCAAGATCACTGGAGCTTTAAAATGTTATGCCCCGTTTTTCTGTATTGCACTAATTAGGCTCTCTGAATCAAAGTACTGTATTTGTGGGACACACGATTCTATTACGTCTCATCATGTTAAAATTTTTTATTGTATTTTAATCCTGACATAGCTTTTTTTTAAAAATTGTATTGTCTTTTTTATGTACGCTTTTATGAACTTGTTTTTACAATTCGAATAAAGCTTGATGATTTGAAGTGGTTGAGATTCAGTGCACTTGAAAAAGAAGAAATGATTGGTGGTTTCTGATAATTTAAGATTGAAAACTAGGGTGCATCCTACTGTTTTTTAAAGTAATAATACTATTGGTTTAGAAAAAGTAATTGAAAGGAACATTCCACAGGATAAGCTGGAATATTGAGAGGTCAAACACACCTGCTGCTTTGGTTTGCAACATTGAGAGATGAACTTTTAACCTTTTGAGTTCAGATAGGTGTTCTATGGAGAGTTGCCATGGTAACAGGCAGAGAGAGCAGTGGGGGAAGGTTGAAAATTATGTGAGTTTGAAAGTGCTGAAATGTCCAACCAATTAAACCAATGTTAGTTTGGTTTTGAATTTGTGTGGGAAGAAATTTGATTGGGTATGTACAGAGATATGTGTGTTTAATGAGAGGGAATCAGGGCCATTTGTGGTTGCAGTGTCTGAGGTACATTTAAGAGATTCTGCTGAAGAAAATCTGGTGTGTTTTTGGCACTGTTATCAATCTTCAAAAGCATTTTTAAAGGTGAGTTATTAATTTGTGAGGGAATATATGTTGTGTATTTTAAGTTAATAATAAAAATGAGTTGCAATGTGGAAGTTACTCACTCTCCCGCTCTTTCACTGTCTCTCACTGTCTTCCTTTCTGTCCAACAGTGTTCTTTTTCCTTCTTCAGTTTCTCTATAAATCCTGCCGGCATAAAGTAATGCTGCAAATTGGAAATGTATTTTGAAAATGACACAGGTTTCTGCACTGTATTGTAGCGCTGAAATAGATAGGATGTGTTCTGTCTCTTAATTGTTTTAGTGTGGTAAATGAGTTTTGATAAAAAGTTTGGTTTTAAAAAATGTGTCCAGGATCACACAGAGTGTCTGTGTAAATTAAAGAATTATATTTGCACATTTTACTATAATCTCCCCTGTCTCTTTTCACAGTCTATCTCTCTCTGGTTATACTGTTTTATTTATGAAAATATTTTGTCTTTTGTTTGGATGTAATGCTGGCAAAAAAGTAATGCTGCAAATTGGAAATGTATTTTGAAAATGACTCAGATGTCTGCACTGTATTGCAGCGCTGAAATAGATACGATGTGTTCTGTCTCTTAATTGTTTTAATGTGGTAAATGAGTTTTGGTAAAAAGTTTGGTTTTTACATTTTTGACCAGGATCACACTGAGTGTCTGTGTAAATTAAAGAATTATATTTGCACATTTTACTATAATTTCTCCTGTCTCTTTTCACAGTCTATCTACCTCTGGTTATACTGTTTTCTTTCATGAAAATATTGTGTATTTTGTGTGGATGTAATGCTGGCAAAAAGTAATGCTGCAAATTGGAAATGTATTTTGGAAATGAGTCAGGTTTCTGCATTGTAATGTAGTGGTCATTTATATGGTGCCATCTCACCCTCTGCCTCCACCATCTCTGCTTATGCCTGTGCCATCTCACCCTCTGCCTGTGCCATGTCTCTCTCTGCCTGCGCCATCTTACCCTCTGCTTGCGCCATGTTTCTCTCTGCCTGTGCCATCTCTCCCTCTGCCTGCGCCATGTCTCTCTCTGCCTGCCGCATCTCTCCCTTTGCCTGTGCCATCTCACCCTCTGCCTGTGCCATGTCTCTCTCTGCCTGCGCCATCTTACCCTCTGCTTGCGCCATCTAACTCTCTGCTTGCGCAATCTCACTCTCAGGCTGCGCCATCTCTCCGTCTGCCTGCACCATCTCACCCTCTGTCGGCACCATCTCTCTCTCTGCTTGCGTCATATCCCCTCTGCCTGCACCATCTCTCCCCTCTGTCTGCACCATCTCCCCTCTGCCTGCAGCATCTCTGCCTGCGCCATTTTTCCCTCTGCCTGCGTCATCTCTCCCTCTGCCTGCGCCATCTCTCCCTCTGCCTGCGCCATCTCTTCCTCTGCCTGCGCCATCTCACCGTCTGCCTCCGCCATCTTTCCCTTTGCCTGTGGTATCTCACCCTTTGCCTGTGCCATGTCTCTCTGCCTTGGCCATCTTACCCTCTGCTTGTGCCATCTCACTCTCTGCCTGCGTCATCACACTCTCAGGCTGCGCCATCTGTCCCTATGCCTGTGCTATCTCTCCCTCTGCCTGCACCTTCTCTCCCTTTGCCTGCGCCATCTCACCCTCTGCCTGTGCCTTGTCTCTCTCTGCCTGCGCCATCTTACCCTCTGCTTGTGCCATCTCACTCTCTGCTTGCGCAATTTCACTCTCTGGCTGCGCCATCTCACCCTTTGTCGGCACCATCTCTCTCTCTGCTTGCGCCATATCCCCTCTGCCTGCACCATCTCTCCCCTCTGTCTGCACCATCTCCCCTCTGCCTGCAGCATCTCTGCCTGCGCCATTTTTCCCTCTGCCTGTGTCATCTCTCCCTCTGCCTGCGCCATCTCTCCCTCTGCCTGCGCCATCTCTTCCTCTGCCAGCGCCATCTCACCGTCTGCCTCCGCCATCTTTCCCCTTTGCCTGTGGTATCTCATCCTTTGCCTGTGCCATGTCTCTCTCTGCCTTGGCCATCTTACCCTCTGATTGCGCCATCTCACTCTCTGCCTGCACCATCTCACTCTCTAGCTGCGCCATCTGTCCCTATGGCTGTGCTATCTCTCCCTCTGCCTGCGCCTTCGCTCCCTTTGCCTGCGCCATCTCTCCCTCGGCCTGCGTCATATCTCTCTCTGCCTGCGCCATCTCACCCTCTGCCTGCGCCATCTCACCTTCTGCCTGCGCCATCTCACGCTCTGCCTGCACCATCTCCCCTCCGCCTGCATTATCTCTCCCCTCTGCCTTCACCATTTCACCTTCTGCCTGCGCTATGTTACCCTCTACCTGTGGCATCTCATCCTGAGCCTGTGCCATCTATCCCTCTGTCTGTGCCATCTCTCCCTCTGCCTGCGCCATCTCTTCCTCTGCCTGCGTCATCTCCCCTTTGCCTGCACCATCACTCCCTCTGTCTTCACCATCTCTCCCTCTGCCTGCACCATCTCACTCTCTGCCTTCTCCATCTGTTCCTCAGTCTGCACCATCTCAATTATTATCATGTATTTTTAATGGTATACAGCTCTTTTCTAAGATAAAGGATGAGCAGAGTGTCATCAGCATACCACATGATGTTGAAATTCTGATAGGTTACTGGTTGTTTAAACTAACAAGACTCCCCTTTTCACTGTGTATTGTGTCTCATGTTTGTATGTAATGCTGGCAAAAACGAATGGTGCAGATTGTAATTGTATTTTGGAAATGAGGCAGGTTTCTGCATTGTAATTTAGTGGTCATTTATATGGCACCATGTCACCCTCTGCCTCCGCCATCTCTCCCTTTGCCTGTGCCATTTCACCCTCTGCCTGTGCCATGTCTCTCTCTGCCTGCGCCATCTTATCCTCTGCTTGTGCCATGTTTCTCTCTGCCTGGGTCATCTCTTCCTCTGCCTGTGCCATGTCTGTCTTTGCCTGCACCATCTCCCTCTCTGCTTGCACCATCTCACTCTCTGGTGGCGCCATCTCACTCTCTGCCTGCGTCATCTCTCCCTCTGCCTGTACCATCTCTGCCTCTGCCTGCACCATCTCTCCCTCTGCCTGCGTCATCTCTCCCTCTGCCTGTACCATCTCTCCCTCCTCCTGTGCCATCTCTATCTCTGCCTGCGCCATCTCTCCCTCTGCCTGTGCCAAGTCTGTCTTTGCCTGCGCCATCTCACTCTCTGCTTGCACCATTTTACTCTCTGCCTGCGTCATCTCTCCCTCTGCCTGCACCATCTCTCCCTCCCCCTGCACCATCTCCCCTCCGCCTGCATCATCTCTCCCCTCTGCCTGCACCATTTCACTCTCTGCCTGCGCTATGATACCCTCTACCTGTGCCATCTCTCCCTTTGCCTGCGCCATCTCACCCTCTGCCTGTGCCATGTCTCTCTCTGCCTGCGCCATTTTACCCTCTGCTTGCGTCATGTGCAAATTCCTGCATCTGAATACCGGACATCAAGATTAATTGCAGAAGATCCAAGGTTTCGCCAATGCATTCCATATTTGTTTCATCTTCTGTTTGAGAGTGACTTGTCTGGACTTTCTTATGCAGTGAACCATATACTAAAAAGTGGAGTATATCTGCAAAATGTTTCGGCAAGGGAGTTTATGGTAAAAAGTCCAACAGAAAGACACTGTTTTGGATTCTCAGCTAATTAATCTCATGGCTTGTCAGCGTGGTACTAACGAGTATTTGTTCCGTCGTCATGGGGAATTGAAATGTATGCTAAGAACCTAAGGAACTCCTACATGGTTCCTTACTCTTAGCTATGCTGAGTATGCTTGGGAAGACTTACTTGAATTTCTTGGAGAGGCAAATGAAAACATAGAAAATATAGAATTCAAGACACCTGGAGAACTGTGCTCTTTGGATCCAGTTAATGTATGCAGGTATTTCAATCATAGATTTGAAGCTACGATGTCTTTTATCACAAACAAAAAAAATCCTCCTCTTGGAGAGGTTTTGGATTTCTTTTGGAGAAAGGAGTATCAAGCAAGAGGTGCTCCTCACATACATATGCTGCTATGGATCAAAGATGCTCCCAAATTTGGAACAGATTCAGATGACACAGTGATGAGTTTTATTGAACAGTATTCTACATGTGCTGTTCCGAAAAGTACAGAAGAAAACAATTTAAGACATCAAGTCTTACGGTTTCAAAGCCATCGTTGTGGAAAATACTGTTGTCGAAAGTTCAAATCCAAGGACAAGTTCTACACAAAATGTCGTTTTGGATTTCCATGACCAGTATTATCAAAAGGAAGAGTTAACAATTTCATGTCTTCTTTGCGACATACTGTGACAAGAAAATCACTGAAAAATACCTACAACTTAAAAAGAAATGAAGAGTCAAAATACATAAATGACTATAACCCAGTCATTTTGTCCATGTGGAATGAAATGAAAAATTGCACTTATATAGCGCGTAACTACCCGGAGGCCTCGCAGAGCTTTAGACTGATTTACTGTGGCGGGCTACCGGGTACGTCAACACGCTTTTGCAAACAGATGGGTTTTCAGAGCTTTCCTGAATGACATTCGGTTACTGTTCTCTCTCAGGGCTAAAGGGAGAGAGTTCCAGAGTTTTGCAGCCGTGTGGGCAAAGGAGCGGCCGCCCCATTGTGGTTGCCAAATGCAGTGAGCCGGAGCGAAGAGCTCTAGAAGGTGCATAAGGTACCACCAAGGGAAACAAGATGGCAGGGCCCGTTCGGTGGAAAGATTTGTGCAAAATGCACATGGCCTTGAACTGCGCTCTGGCAATCACTGGAAGCCAATGAAGTTCTTTTAGTGCATTACTCGCTGATTGCCAGCGAGGAATGTTGAACAGTAGTCGGGAGGCGCAGTTGAAGCCTTTTAGTCACTACCGCCGGGGCTCCTAAATAAAGAGCATTTCCATAATCCAGGCGGAAAAGTATCAGGGTCTGCACCATGATCCTTCTCGCCTGGAATGGAAGCAGGGGGAGCACTTTGCGAAGCATTTTCATTAGCCCAACACATGTGGAAGCGATTTTAGTGGTTTGGACCGAGAAGTCCAGCGCTTTCTCAAGCCAGATTCCCAGGCTCTTTATCTGAGGTTTGGGGGGAGGGGGAGAGCCGAGACATGAGGGCCAGATGGGAGCCAAGGAATGCTAACATGGATATTCAATATGTTGCAGACAACTCCATTGCTGTGGCTCGATATGTAACGTCTTACATCACAAAATCTGAAAAGACAGAACTAAAGGAAATGTGGGAGGATAATTCTCAGGAAAAGAGCCTATGTAAGAAATTATACAGCTACAGTTTGAAGATGTTGTCTCATCGAGAAATTGGAGCATATGAATGTTCAGATCGGTTATCATCTGCAAGTCTATATGCAAAATCTAGAACAATCATTTGGGTGAGTCTAGGTCTTGCTGCAACACGAAACCGAGTTTTGAAATCTGTACAAGAAATTAAGTATTTAGCAGAGAAAGAACCAAACAGTACAGATATTTTGAAGACAAACATGTTGGATACATACTATCCAAATAGAAGTAATCATCTGGAGAACGTTTGTCTCTATGAAGTACTGCAGAGCTATACTTTTAAGAGGAATATTACAGAAGATATCAATAAAGGAGTAATATGCTGTGATTGGATGTGAAGGATGTCTGGTGAAACAAAGAAAAGGACATTTGATTAATCATCGAAAATTGAGTTGCGAAACTCCTGACAAGAGGGAATTTTACTATTTAGCTCTTTTGCAACTCTTTAAGCCATTGCGTACAGAAGAGGAACTACTTGGAGATTTTCTCAGTTATGAAGATTCATTCAATGCAACCAAAAATACCATAGAATGTCCTGTCTTTACAAATTATCTGCAAATGTTGAATGACAAAATACAGCAAGAAGCTACAATTGCAGCAGAGATTGCTAGAGACAGTTCTCAAGACAGTCAGAATTCTGCTTCATTGAGTCAGGATCCACTAGGAGGACCAATTATCCAAAATGAAGCTGCCACTGCCATGGATGAGGTGGAAAGAGCCATGGAACAAGCTCAGGAGGATGTAGTAAACTTAGAAGAATTGGAGAAACAACTAAATGTTGAACAAAAACAAATATATGACGAAGTGACAGAACAGATTGAGCATGGTTTTTGTCATGGGAAAAAAGAGTGCTCATGTACGTCATTTAAACCTGTACGATTGTACGTGAGTGGAGAAGCCGAAAGAAACTGGAAATAATTTCCTAATTAAAGAATTGCAACTTATCTACAAAAACAAACTGAGTCATCTCTCTCTTGTGTTGTTACCGCTCCAACTGGGTTGGCAGCACATAACATTAAAGGGATTACTTTACATCGTTTGTTGATGCTGCCAGTAGAGCATGAAAATAAATTAGAATACCACAAGCTATCTGGAGAAGCTTGTTGTGAAGTTTCCAGAGTCCTCAAAAAAATGAAACTTCTCATTATTGATGAGGTAAGCATGGTATCAAATGTAATGCTTGCTTTTGTGCATTTAAGAATGCAACAAATTCTTAAAAAAGAGTATGATGTGTTATTTGGAGACAAACACATCATTGTTTTTGGAGATCTACTACAGCTGACTCATGTGAAAGGACAACCAGTGTTTAAAATGCTTACACATGAAGATACCAGGAAGTGCCTAGGAAGCATTGGAAATGTTAATATATGGTTATATTTCAAATATACAGAACTCCTTCAAAATATGCGACAGGCAAAGGATGATGATTATAAAAGAATTCTTCAAGATATAAGAATTGGAAAATTAAGTGAACATGGCAAGAAAGCTTTACAGGCACGATTACCTTTAAATTTGTTTCCAAACGAAAATATTCTGGCCTAGAATATTTATAGAAAAATTGCTGAAAATAAATCAGTGATATGCTTTATGCCAACTCTGCAAGAATGTTCAGTCTTCAACAACAAAATGTTAAAGTTAGAAAATCAAGAAATTATAAAACTGGAAGCTATTGATAGAATAGAGCATAAAGGAGCTACTATTATTTTGTCAGAAAAGTTGAAGTCAAAATTGGATTCTTTAGAGAAGACAATATCTAAAACTGCTGGTTTTGAAAAGAGTCTGTATGCATGTTTAAATTGTATAATTTTATGACGGAATTTACATGTTGAAAGGGTTTTGTAAATGGAGCAATGGGTCATGTTGTTGATTTTGTGAATTACCAAAATAGAGATGAAATTTAATTTTTGAAAATCAAATTTGATGAAATTGAAGAAGTACAACAATTGAGTTGTTGTTCTGCTCGGTTTTTGCTTCTCAAAGATTTATATGTCCGCCGAAAACAGTTTCCTGTTTGTTTGGCATATGCGGTGACTATTCATAAATCTCAAGGTTTAAGTCTAGATAGTGCTTTGGTGAATATTGGAAGTTCTGTGTTCAAGGAGGGTATGGCATATGTTGCTTTATCTCGAGTCAGAACTTTATCTGGATTATACTTGATTGATTTTGATGACAGAAAGATAAGTGCAGATCTAAATTCTGTAAAAGAATATAATAAGTTAAGAAGAGAATATGCTCCAAATTTACCTCAATATCCTTTATTTAAAAAGCGGGTGGTAGGTCAAAAAAGAATAAATGAGAAAAATTGTAGTGCGGTTGTAGCAGAAAGAAAAAAAGTAGATGAACCAGTAATTGTAAGCAGTAAGGAAAATGATTCTATTGAGGATGTTGTTGGATTTCAGTTTGAAAACAGTTCTGGTGTCAACTGCTATGCTAATGTTGTGGTTAATGTTTTTTTTTCTCCAAACTTTACAAGAACAGATTGTTGAAAATCGGGATCAAAGATTTTGTTCTTTGTTGAATTCTGTCTTTGAGAAAAGTAGCAGTGATAAAACAAAAATAGAAAGTGTTTCTGATATCCGAAATGTTTTAGACATATGTTCTGGTGTAAATCAATTTTCACAGAATATTCAGCAAGATTGTCAGGAATTTCTAATGTTTATGCTTGTTGTTTTGCAAGATGAAGGTATAGATATTGAAAATCTTTTTGGCCTTTCTTATAAATGGCAACATGACTGTAACAATTGTTCCTTTTCAAGTAGAACTATAATAGACACTGAAAGATTTATATATTTGACTTTACCAGACTGCAAATCAGTGTCTTTTAATAATCTAGTTAGGGAAGCAGATCAAAACATGGTCTGTACCCAATGTAACTCAGAAATGTTATCAACATTATTTATACAAAGATATGGACAGTATGTAATTTTAATGTTCCAACGATGTAGACCTGATGGAACTAAATTGACAACTTTAATAAAAAAATTGTGGCTTCTCAATTATCAATTTCAGGAAGAACTTTTGCAACTGTTGCAAATATGTTTCATGATGCTCCTTCTACAACATCAGGACATTATACAGCTTATTTAAAATGTAAAAAAGGCTGGTCTTATTGTAATGATACTGAATTGACTTTCAGACAACGTTTGCCTTTTGACTCACGAAATTCTTACCTAGTGTTTTTAGAACCCAAATTTTAGGGAAAATAATTGGCCGAGGAAGATTAGTGCAGTAAATAAAAGTTAGTCTGCTGTTAAAAATTACTTTATGAGTGAAGATGATCATTAAGAAGATCGCGAAATGGAAGGTTAAGAGTTCTATTAATTACTTTTCAAAAAAAGGAATTGTTATATACTATTTGGCCATGTGAGAAGTATGTGGATTAAAAATGCGTATTTTGGGTAAATGTTGGTAATATATGTTTATACATAACTTTACTTTGAAAGTATAAAAAAGAAGTAAGAATGTTTAATAAGTTTGAAATTGTTTTTATTTATGTTAGAAATTGTTGTTTGGAAGAAAACATTTAAGATATGTTTTTTCCTAATTTTGACATTATGTATTGAAATGTTGTTTTGCCCGCTGTCATATGATGAGCAGTATTGAAGTCACTGTTTTTAGTGAAATTCAATATATTCTGAGAACAGCAAAATAAAACATATAACATATTGTACAAGGTATTTTGTATTTTGTATTGTGAAATATATATTATAACTCTATTGTTTATTATCTTCCACAGATATTACATTTATAAGGTAAGTCGGCCAAACAAAAAATACTTTTTGATCACTTTGTTACTTGTCTTTCTCTTTATCCTTTCTTCAGTTTCTCTCTTACTCCTTCACCTTTACTCATCTTACTCTTCTTCCCTCATTTTAATTACTCACGTACATTCTCCTTTACACTCCTTATTTCACCATCAGTACTCTTCCTTCACCCTCACTTATCTTGTGCAACTGTCTCATTCCCCTGCCTGTCCTTCACTTGTTTTTTTATCTTCCTCCATCACTACACTTGTCTTGCTGTATCAATCAGTCTGTTTTCACTGCCCTCTTACTGTATTTCCTTCACATCATCCCTGAGTGACCTTCACTCACTTCACTTCTTTCACTTTATCACTCCCTTTCGTTCAGTCCCCTTTCTTCCATCCATCTGTAAGTCTGTTCCTCTATGTCAGTCACTATAACTGATTTCGTTTTTCACAGTCCGTCACTCTTCCTCTGGTTGTCTCTTTTACTGTCTCCCTCTCTGTCCACCACTCTTCCTTTTCTTTTCTCTCTCTTTCCATAAATCCTTCTGTCTGTCACTTATTTCTTTTACCTTTCTCAATATGCTTTTTTTCCCCTCACTCCTCTTCCCTTACCTTTATATCCCTTCCCTCACTGTCACTCCCCTTCATTCAATCTGAGTCCTATTCTTCCACTTCAACCACTACACTTACTGCCCTTCATTCACTTTTACAGTCTTTCTGTCACTATCAGTAGTCTCTGTTCATTCTCAATCATCTTTTCCAACTCCCTCTTTCTCCTGTTTGTCTCTCATTGCTCTTTCCTATTTTCCTCTATCACTACCCTTGTGTCAGTGTATTGCATAGTGTCTTCTCATTCACCTCTTACTCTCTTTTAATAAGATCATCCCTCAGTCACCTTCACTCACTCCCTTTCTCTCAGTCCCGTACTCCCTTTTGCTCACTCCCCTTCCTTTATACCCTCCCTTACGCCCCTTTGTTTCTTCTGTGTGTAAGTCTCTTCCTGTGTCTCAGTCACTATAACTGCCTCACTCCCTCAAAGTCCCTCATTTTCCCTCTCTTTCTCTCTCTCCTTGTGTGTCTCTGTCTTCACAAATCTACCTTTGGTCAATGACACAATTGTTTTTTTTTTTTTTGGGAAAACCTTCATTTATGCAAAAAGTGTACACAGCTATTCAGCCGAACATCCCGGGGGCACGGCAGCACAATAGAAGCACAAACCTTTCGGCACACACGGATCATAGTACCGGATACATGAGGTTTAATTTATGTTTTAAAATCAGGATAGGTTCGAATAAGACGAATGAAATTCACATATGAAGTAGAGAAATAGGAAAGAAAGGGGGGGGATCAGGCGCCAAATTGTAGAACAGAATCATCGAATGAGCGGGTCAAATAAGCGAGTCCAACACTGTAAACAATATCAATTGAACGAGCGAATCAATATAAGCATGCATACCGTCACTATGTTCACCAGGCAAGCGCCCGCCCATTGATGTCGATGACACAGTAAATGTAGAGGCACGGGTTACGACATATCCATGAGATTCCAAAAAAATTAACCAGATTCACTGATCCCAATCCCAGAAAAAGAGAAAGTGAAAGGAAAGCCAGAAAAACGAGAAGAAAAAAGGCCATAGAAACAAAGAACGGAAAAATAATAAAACCCCTCCCCCCAACCCCCCACCCTGCACCCCTGCAGATGGCTATGGCCTACCCCCCCTAGCAGCGTGCCTGTCGCCCATTATCCAAAACCCGAAATATAGTAAGAATATAGAGTTATAAAAGAAAGGAACAGAAAAGAAAAGTAGAGGAGGAGAAGAATATCACACATGCCCCCGGTCTCACTACCCCCCGTCTGAAACGCACAACCCTAGTCTGGAATCCAGCCAACACTCAATAAAGTTATGAACAATATCACACAGGGAAGACGTCTGACACCGTCCCACCTCCCGCTATCAAGAAAATGGCGGATCCCTCGTCCTCCACACACCCCTTAAATCAAAACCAGGCCAACAGTCTCACCCTTGACCCCTGCGATTTTTCGGACGGAGTCTATCAAACAGTACCATCACAACTCCAGGAGAAACCAAAGCCCTAGGCAGTTCATGAACCGGTATTATGAGTCCGAACAAACTCCCCAGTCCTCCGCAGCCATCTGCCGCCATGACA
This sequence comes from Lissotriton helveticus, assembly GCF_964261635.1. Taxonomy (NCBI): domain Eukaryota; kingdom Metazoa; phylum Chordata; class Amphibia; order Caudata; family Salamandridae; genus Lissotriton; species Lissotriton helveticus. The sequence goes on from NC_136069.1 coordinate 648,853,562, forward strand.
CTCTCCTTCGTCAGCCAAATGTTCGAGTATCCCGATCTCCACCGCCATGAAAGAACCACTCGGGTGAGAAACGAGATCAGCATCCGTCGAGTCTTGATATCAGTAGTCCCAGGGAGGGGTAGTTCCGTGAACACCACAGTATACGGTTGCGTCGATACCGGCGGGCATTTCTCCAGATCAACAAGTCCGCTATCACTCTGTGGTCTGGGCAATGGTGTCGAGGCTTTGTCATAAGTGGGGTCTCGTTCATCCGGTTCCGCGGGTAGCGTGGGAAAAACTGCTAACCCAAAGTCTCCAGACAGATCAGGGCCCGTACACGATCGTTCAGTTACGATGTTGCCAGCGATCGTATTGTAGAAAATGGCATCCATGTATGATTGAAGCTCCCCAATGGCGGCCATTACGGTTCTCAAGGACAGCTCGCTGTTACCCCGCACCGCCTCCACTTGCTCGATTCCAGCCATCTGTGTGTCCCTCGGAGTACACAGGTCCTCCGGAGACAGAAACGTGAGCAGGGCAGGCGGGGACTGAAGGTGCATTTTCAAGCAGTGATAGGGCATCTCGGGCGGGGGCTCCAACCCAGCGTGGGCGCCAGCTGCCGGGACAGGGACCCCCGACCTCACAGCCACTTACAGGATATATACACCTCTGCAGTATGTACCGACCAAAGGCACTCCACCAAACTAGGGACAGGATACTCTGCAAGTCAAGCGACCGGACCCTGTCTGAGTCCCACGGCCGTTGTTGTTGAACTGTAACCCGGCAGGGCCAGTACTCGAGGTCCCGGCTCACAGGAGAAGTTAGGCCGATATCTTCCACACGACAAAACTCCGTCAGTCAGGGTGGTAAAGTTCTCGGGACCACACCGCCAGTTTCAGTAATAGTTGACCCGTACGGGGGTCGGGCGTGAAATCAGGATTTCTGGCAGGATCATCAAGCAACAGACTGAGGTCAGGAGAGCCGGGAGCTTATGCGGCCATCTTTGTTTGCTGCTTGGCTCCTCAATGACACAATTGTTAGTGATAGCCTTATGTGCCTTTTTAGCATTTTTCTTGATGTTTTGCTTTGGCCCTCCCTTAGTTGTTTCCCCACTCTCATCTTGAACCTTTCTCTTTTGCATAACCTTGGATCAATCTTGGTGCAACAAGTGCTAAGTTATATGTGCTTCAACGAGAAAACCTAGAATTCACTCTTTACCCAGTACTCGGGAAATCACAAATGTAGAAATAGTAAAAAAATAACCATAGTACAATGGTTGTCTCAGAGTCCTTAGCTGACAAAAATATTTTGACAACAGTGCCTTTTTAAAGAGCTGCAACGAAAGTCTGGGTATGTCCAGCAGATCTAAGAGGGGGGCCCAGCCCAGCCTCTTTCTAGCTAAGAGAGGCACAGATGGGCCTGCCCTTGGCCCAGGTTTTTCCTGTGTGTGTCCCACGCTGCGGGAGCCCTGATGTAAACTTTGGCGCTCTCCCTCTCTTTCTCTCTCTCTCTCCTTTATTTTTTCTCTCTTTCCCTTTCTGTTTCCTTCACTCCTCCTATATCCCTCAGTCCCCTTTCCTGACTCTTAATCTCCTTCCTTCTCTCTTATATTGTGAAATATATATTGTATATATTATAATTATTTTTTTTCTTGCCTTTCACAGATATTATATATATAATACATATTTTATTTACTTTTTTATTGCTTAGAAGGTAAGTATAACAAATAAAAAACTACTTTCTCATCACTGTCTACGTTTTCATTATTTATAAGGTAAGTATGAGAAACAAAAAAAAGTTTGTCATCACTCTCTTATTGTGACAGAATAACTGCCTCACTCTTTCTCAGTCCCTTGCTCTCCCTCTCTCTCCCTGTCTCTTCCTTACACTTAATCTTCTTTCCTCTCTCTTTCTACCATTCCTCCTCTCTCCCTCACTCACTTTCCCTCTCTCTTAATTTTTTTTCTTCGCTCTTATTCCCCTTCCCTCACCCTCTTATCCATTTCTTAACTGTCAGTAAGCCTTCACTCATTCGCACTCCACTTCTCCCACTCCACTTCCTCCTGTCTGTTTCTCACACCCCTTCCCTTTTGCACTGACTTTCGCTTACTCCCCTTTGCTTTCTTTTGCAAACAGGTGCAGGATTTTTAAGTTTGAAAGTGACTGAATTAAATATTATAAATTTTACTTATTCACTTTTAGGAGGTGTTCCTGCAACTGAACATTCCCCATGTATGCAGGATATCCTTCTTTTGGCGCATTGTTTTACAATATGATGCACCTTGCAAGTACATCAGATTGTAAAAACCATACTTTATGGTGCATCTTTTTTACCACTGCTGCATCACAAATGTGATGCAACAGTTGTGTAAAAGACACACAAGGAGATTATAAAACTGCCCTTAATACATATAAATTCATTCACGCACTTTCACTAATAGTGCAAATTGAAGCATAAAGTTGTAACATATTTATATATATATGTTACATTTCAGTGCTTTGGAAGTACTACAGTATACTATAGGTAAACACCCTATAGATTTATGCTGTACCACATCCTTATAGTTTTGCACTTTGACATTTACTATGACAAACTTTTACATACAAACATAGAAATATAGTTCTATTTTGGAACAGTAGAGGTAGTTCTAAAAATAACTGTTTTTTTTGTTGGGTTTTTGATTTGCTGCAAAAACAGTGAAAAAATGAACTTTTTAAACAAAACAATTGTTCAACAGGAACAAACAGCTACAAAAAAAGAAAAAATTAATGGGAGCAGTTGTGCCTCCTAGTCTTCTCAAGAATAACTTCTACGGACTGTTGTCCATAAGCAATTAATTGGTTGCAATGAATGCAACGAATTATTAGACTCCTAAATTCAGGCTGGATGTTTGGAATCATGGTAGATGGAAGTGGTGGTGGTGGTGCTGATGAAGTGCTTGGAGCAGAGCCCTGCTCCTTCACCGACCTTCGCACTACAGCTCTCGCCCAATTGTTGGGGTGGATGTTCTTCACATGGCGTTCCATGCTGTAAGTGCCACACGAATATTTCTTATTCGGATTACCCCTAGATAGTACTGCTTCACATATCTTACATTTGACAAGTAGAGCGTTCACTTTTTTTAAACCTTCAGGGAAGGTAAAAAACTTCCATACAATGGATTCCTTTTTTTTTGGTAGGCCGTGGCTGTTCTTCTACAAAGTCTTCAGATGAAGATGAAGAATGATCAGATTCCTGTGGAAGTTCATCCATTTGGAGTTGTTTCTCTGAAGCCCAGGAGCTAAAGAAAAAAGATGCTCCTTCTCTGAAAGTCAAAGAAGAATGTTTAAAATGGGAGGGGTCTTTCAATAATTGGAGTAGGAAGTATTATAAACCAATAGAATGTCTTGTTTTAAGGTCACATGGTTGGACATAATCTTACGGTGTGCTCACGGAGCGTTTACGGAGCGCTTACGTAATCTCGCAATGCGTTTATGATTTATTTACGGGGCGCTTACGTCATCTTACGATGCGCTTACGTGGGACGCACCCTCGCGAGATTCGTAAGTGCTTTAATAAAGTAATATACGGTCTTTAAAAGTTTAAAATAAACATTTTCTTTATTATCCAACATAATATGTACCTTTACATTGTACAATAAATACGTAGAATAAATGTTTTTAAGTTTATAAAACTTTCGGGGGTAAGCGCTCGAAGCAATTACGGTGCGCGGACGGAGCTCTCACGATGCGTGCTCGTGCGACGTACCCTCGTGAGATTTGTAATTACTTTAAAAAGTAATATACTGTTCTTAAAAGTTTTAAAAAACATTTTCTTCATTATAGCAGATATTGTCTACCTTTAAAATGTACATTAAATCGTAGATATTACGTTTTTGGAATTAAAAAACTTTCGGGGGTAAGCGCACAGAAAGTTAACGGTGTGCTTGCGGAGCTCTCACAGTGCGCGGACCTTGTAATCATATTACATTTTTTTTTAAAGTTTGAAAATAAAGAAAAAAAAAATGTTGTACTTTGTTTTATCATTATTTAACTATAAAATGTGAAATATAAAGAAGGGAAAAATAATATGTAAATAGTATTTATTAAAAAAAAGAAAAATTAGAATAAAAAGAAAAAAATTAATAATTAGTAAATTTTTAAATTATCTTTTACAAAACCTTTGAAATTCACTGAAAAAACCATAGATTTCACACACGTTATAGTTAGGAATTAGCATTTAAAAAACCTTGCAAATTCACTGAAAAAACCATAGGTTTCACACACGTTATAGTTAGGAATTAGCATTTAAAAAACCTTGCAAATTCAGTGAAAAAACCATAGGTTTCACACATGTTATAGTTAGCTGGACATTTCACTCATACAAAACCATTGAAATTCCCCCGTTATAGTTAATCCAGCTAACTATAACTCGCGCGCCCGCAATGCACTGCTGATGATGTCACATATTACATCACTCATGACATGGACAGTGACATCACTCATGACATCACTGATGACATCTCAAATGGCATCACTGATGACATCACAGATGACATCATCCTTGTGACAGAGTGGCAGACCTCCTCTCAGCTTAATGTAACCTTTGATACACACATTCAAAAATAGAAACTAACATTTTCAATACAATAGATATACCAATGCAACTTACAAAACACCTTTTTAGTAATTCCAAGATCTATACATACATCCAATCATTCATCAACAACCCTATACAGTCACTCATACATGTACTCACTCATCATATGTACTCATACACTGATACATCCTGGTCATCCCGTTACACACCGATACTCATCCATAGAGTTACTCACACATAACTCATATGTACTAGTTTGAAAGATATGTACTTATTCATAAATACACTATTGAGATAGTCATTCATTCACTAACACACCCATATACACACTCATCCACCCATACAGTCAAAAAAACAAATAATAACCTATATAGACACTCATGTAGCTACTCACCACACACACTCAACCACCCATACAGTCCTACACACATGGTGCCTTAAACACATACAAGCAGTAAGTCATTCATTCATTCATCTATGCAGTACGTAAGACCTCCTAACGAAGCATACAGACACTCAGACACTCCTACTGATACTCAATCAAACATTAACCTATACAGACACTCATGTATCACTCATATAGCTATTCACCAACACATGTAGCCACTTATACACAAAGTGAGAGACTGATACAGAAATGTGTATATTTAAACATTACTCACTAACCCATGTATTCTCTAAAGTACACTTAATCAGTCAGTTATACAATCAACTTTTCACCAAAAAATCTGTCATTTAGACACTTACATACCCATTTCTTTTGTGATGAACCTTGAGATATGCGTATATAAAACATATTTAATTTTCAGAAAAACACCCATTCACTGGATGTCATCAGTGATGTCATTTGAAATGTCATCAATGATGTCATGAGTGATGTCACTGACCATGTCATGAGTGATGTAATATGTGACGTCTTCAGCAGTGCATTGCGGGTGCACGAGTTATAGTTAGCTGGATTAACTATAACGGGGGAATTTCAATGGTTTTGTATGAGTGAAATGTCCAGCTAACTATAACATGTGTTAAACCTATGGTTTTTTCACTGAATTTGCAAGGTTTTTTAAATGCTAATTCCTAACTATAACGTGTGTGAAACCTATGGGTTTTTCAGTGAATATATATATATATACATACATACTTCATTTTATTTTTAAGTTATTGTAAATATTAGTGCAGGAATATTTGTTTTAATTGTTTATCATTGATTTTGGAAATTTCGTAGAGGATTTAGATATTTATTTAAACAAAAAAATTGTATACTTATCATTTTTGATGATATTCTGTTTGAATCAATTTTTGACTTTACAGTTTGGTAATTTACATCTAAAGTATGCAAACATGATATTCTGTTGTCACTATATTGCTGTTATCAATTTTCTGTCATAGAATCAAATATGATTAAGCGCTTCTCAGCAGTAACATACTACAGTGATCATGCATGGTAGTTTACCAGCTTCTCCTATCAAGCTCATTGCACTCTTCATGTGCCTTCATTGGAAGGCATTTTGCTTCACATGTGCACTAGATGTGTGAACATAAAAGAAGCTGAAGGGTCTTGAGTGCTGGTGTCCTTAGACCAGTTTCAAGTAGAGAGTGTTGCTGCTACGATCATGAGCTATAACATCTAAAGATGTGATAGAAAACACAAGCGGGGAGGAAGTGTAACAATCTTGGAAAAGGAAGACTTAGCAACGAGTTGTCAACCATCCATATACTCCTTTGGAGAAGCAATCACATATTCAATAGAGATTACTAAACAATCACCCTTTAAGGGTATACTGCTCTACAGATCCCCAAATCCTAGGAAATATTGTCCCCAAGAAATAGCTGAAATTGGGGAAAACCTTATTCTAGGAACCAATTGTAGAGTTCTGCGAGGTTTTAGAGTCAGATTCTGACACTGCCCTACTCCTACAAACTCTCTCTGCTTTTGGCCTAGAGCAAATTGTTCCTGAATGAACCCATCAAGCAAGGCACACTTTGACCAGATTTTTACTAACAATCCCAACCTAGTCAATATAAAGACTACCCAGGTAACTTGGACCGATCATAAAGCAATATTTTTTGACCTACTGCTTCCGGAATCCAACCGGAACACAGCGAAAAATTACACCTGCCACTAGGCAAGAAACTGGCGAAATGTGAAAGAGGACCATTTCAATAAAACCCTAATACAGATCAAGGTAGAGATAGGAAATGATAGCACCCAAACAATATAATGAATGACTGGAAATAGCATCAAAGCAAGTAGCACCTGTTTAAATATTAAAACACAAACGCCGAAATCCATCAAGCCTTGGTTCTCCCCTGAGCTTAGAAAATGTAAACAAAACTACAGGGAGGAAGAAAAAGAAAAATACAATCAGTTAATAGTAGCATATAAAGACAGGATTGTAAATTCTAAAGTAGCATATTTTACAAACAAGACCGAGAGCACTAAAGACTCTACCAAAGAGCTTTTTCGCACAGTAACTGAATTAACAACCAATCACAATACCAAAATTACAAATGTCAATCAGCCGTTCTGTAACGCGCTAGCAGATTTCTTCCTAGAAAAATTAATAACAGCCTTCCAGATGGTCAAGCATGCACAGAGCCAACACTTGGAACAGACGGAGATCATGACCTTAATTTAACCAAGCCTCTGAACGAATTTAGTCCTCCATCAACAGAGAACATCACAAAGCTATTAAACAGTGCCACCACAGGATCACCAGAGAATCCATGTCTGCCTAATGTGATAAAACTAGCAGCAGAAATTGCTGCATCTAAAATAATACCTATTTTCCAAAATATGTGTGAGACAGGAAAGTTTCCGAAGACCTGGAAAAAAGCAGTTGAGATCCCTCTTCTAAAGAAACCTTCACTTGATCACAAAGATCGAAGCAAATATAGACCAATTTCCCATCTCCCACTACCTGCAAAAATAGTGGAAAAACTTTTGAACAAACAATTGGTCTTCTTTGTTGAGACAAATAAACTCTTGGATAGGGCACAGTTTGGCTTCCGGACAGGGCTAAGCACAGAGACAGCATTGCTCAAGCCAACAGAAGAGACCAAACAGGTATTAGATCAGGGAAAAGGGGCTGCCCTGATCATGCTTGGCGGGCTTTTGACACAGTCAATCACCAACTATTACTAAACTGCATAAAGACATGTGGAATCATTGGTCAGGCATGGAGCCTGTTGAAACCCTACCTGGCAGATCGAGAACAAGTAGTGAAATTAGAAAACTTCATTTCTCACTCATTCTACTTGCCTTGTTGAATCCCACAGGGATCATCACTGAGCCCTACTCTTTTTTACATTTATGGCTCTCCATTAGCAGCACTGATAAGAAAGTTTGCTTTCTCAATCATGTTCTATGCTGACGACACTCAAATTGTCATCTCAATAGAGAAAAGTGATGGTAGTACTGGAAACAGATTTCAGAACTGTATGATAGCTGTTCACAGTTGTATGGAGAAAAATTGCCTTAAATTAAACTCAGAAAAAAACGAGGTACTGCTGTTTGGGCCTGAATTACATGTTTGGGGCCCTGATGTATGGCCTGAGATTGATTATCGATTCAAAACTCAACTTCACAAAACAATTTAATGCAGTTACGTCCTCCACTTTCAACACCCTCAGAATAATCAAAAAAGTTCTGCCTTTTATACCAGCTAACCTGCAAAAGACCCTAGTCACAGCATTAGTTCTCTCTGAAATAGATTATTGCAACAGTCTGCTTCTGACAACTCCAAAACATTATGTGAACAAACTTCAGGTATTACAAAATGGCGCAGCCAGACATTCTACTAAAAATCACTAAATTCTGTTCAGTGGCTCAAAACCTAAAAGAGCTACACTGGCTCCCCATTAAACAAAGATTAACCTTAAAAGTACTCTGCCTAACCTACAAAGCAATTCACAATTTGGAACCAGCCTTTCTGAACCATAGGTTCAAGCAGTATGTTCCTCTGCTCATCTATTGATACAGCCCAGATTTAAAAAAACTAGGGGGCATATTATCAAGGGATTTATCTCCGCTTTTTTGGCTTTAAAAGCCAAGAAAGCGGAGATACAATTATCTCCCTATCAGCAACAGGGTGCTAACACGCAAATTCACATGTTAGCTCCCTTTTTCTCTACGCTTCCCCTTGCATCTCTAATGAGATGCAAAGGGGGCGTTCCAGAGAAAAATAATAGGAGAAATGTTGTTAAGCGACATTTCTCCTATTATCAAGGATTTCACTAACCCTGTTAGTGATAAAAAAAAGCAGCGCTAACCGCGGTTAGCACTGCTTTTTTTAAACCTGGTATTTTCCAGACTTAGCCATGATATCCTATGGAAGGTGGATATCATGGCTAAGTTTGTGAGCCCCTATCATCAAGCTAAAGCCAAACTTCGAGAGATTATAGTTGGTTTTCCAGCGATAATCTCTCATTTGGTAGTTAGCGCGAGGATTTTTATCACTTCTGAGATAAACCTTGCTAATAGCAAGTTATCTCTGCGATAATTTCCGGCGATGCTTAGCGTTAAAAAAATCGTTGCTAAGCCTTGTTAGCGATAAATATCGCTAATCGTTGATAATATGCCCCTAGATGAGGTGGAAAGAGCATTGTGCTGTACGCAACCAACATTTAGAATTCACACCCTTTAAGCATTAAAAATGAACCCAGCCTGCTTTCTTTTAGGAAAGCTGTATTGACCTGATTGTTTAAATCGTGGTAATTCTGCCGGTAGTCTTGATCACACTCGCAACTGAAGCAAACAGCCCTTAGACGCCCAAGGGCATAAATGGACTATATAGATAAAATTAACATACCTTAAAATAACATGTTATCTAACACACTGCCAGAAGCATCTGTACACCTTTCACCAGCTAGCACCAATAATAGGCCAGGCTAACAACTGTCACTTCACAAATTGGTGTTTTTTTGTGTGGCATTGTTTGTAAGAGAGTGAGGGAATGGAAGACCAGATCCATGGGTAAATGAGTAGATGAATGCAAAAAAGTAGGTCAATACATACCAGAAGAATGAGTGACTGCGTGGATGGTAGCAGCCATGACTTTTCAGCCACAAGCCAGGCCTATGGCTTTGGCTTTGCCAATGCTTGTCAATCTTTAAACGGAGGGCATTGAGAATCGGGCGCACAGAAGATGCACTTAAAAATCATGCTCTGGATTTGTTATGAAAAAATAACTGTATAAAACTAAAAATGTAATACTAATTTCCAGAAAACTCAATGTCGTTTTTCTGATCTGTACTTAGTGGCAGATCTACAAGAAACTAACGCAGCGCAGTGCTGCAAGTCATTTTGCTGTGCTGCGTTAGTTTTGAAGCACAGGGATACAACATATTTACAATATGTTGCATCTCTGTGCTTCCTCCTGCACTGGGGCACAAACTGCTGGCATGCGTCAGCGCAGGCACCCTTGCACCATGGTGCAAGGATGCCTGCGTCGTGGAGAGATTGTTTTTGTGCAGGAAAAGGCACCTTCCTGCACAAAAACAATCAATTGAGGTGATTTCCTCTTTCAAAATGTTGTAGAAAGCAGAACGCATTGAAAGAGGAAAAAAGGAGGCGAAATGGAAACATTTCACAACATTGCACTTTGCTACCCCTAGGGTGGCTTAGCATTCTGACGAATCTCCAGATTTACGATTTCTCGTAAATCTGGAAATGCATCAGTGGACATGGGTATTGTGTGGGAACACCCACAGCAACCCCCATGTCATGCCCCTAACACGGAAAGTGTTGCGTGAACAGGGGCGATATTTACAATCACAGGTTAAGTCAGGCAGGGTGACTTTATCTGTTCTTGTAAATATCACTTAGCAGGCTGTGCCGGCGGCGGCGCAAGGGGCCTGTAAATCTGCCCCTGTGTCTGCAATAGCCCAGAAATTATTAAACTCAAAAATGATTATCTACATGCTGAATTGGCCTCACCATTGATTGAACTGCTCCTCTGGTTTATCTGTTAACTAGATATCAAGGTCAGAAAGAATGCGGAAGTGCATGTTGGAAATATGTAAGCCCTAATAAACACTTTGAATGTCATTCAGAACAAAGCTGCAGGAAAATTATGGGGAATAAGTGAATGCTTCAAACGCACTTAGCCACGAAGAAGGTCATATTGAAAGTTCAAACACGTAAGTGCTTTGAAAGGATATTTTCATAGTTATTTACAGAAACAACATGAAGAGAGAGATTCAAAAAGGAGAGGGAGTCTTATAGATTGTGAGAGCTATATTTAGAGTGCCCTGGGAAGCAAAATGCAAATCGCTTAAATTGGGCAAGGGACAAGCAAAGCAGGGTAAGACGTTTTTTAATTAAACATCTTAGCATGCCAATCACAGCTGTGTCATATCATTTCTTCTAGAAATTACTTTAATAAGTGCATTTTTCTACAAATATGTTGTCAATCCGCGGAGGCAAGTTTCGGAGTGAAGCATTCCACAGAACATTTTGAAAAAAAGAAATGCAGCCAGTCATGCATCATAATTAATTTGTTTCCAAAAGAAGGCTATGTTGATTTCCATTAATCTCCTTCAGTTAGGGTCCAGTTTTGCATAATTATCCTGGTATTTGAGGCTGTGAAAGACCAGCACGGGAGCTTCGCTCAATTTCATGAGTGATCCAGAGCGCATCTCCTCTGTTGTCAAGCATGGTCAAACATGAATGCACAATGGGTCCAAACAGGCCTATTTACTGCACCATTTTCTATTGCAAATTGTCTGTAAGGCGTCATGTTAGTGCTTTACACATAAATACAGACACCGTGGCAAATGTAGTCATTGAGTACAAAATAATAGCCCATTTTTATGTATTTGTACTTGTTTTCAACAATAATTAATTTTAACTAGCGTTTACATTGTAACATGCATTTGTAGTATTAGAAAATGTAGCGCATCAGTTGAATTTACTATGCAAAATAAATACAATTGTGGTCCCGGATTGCAAATTCTAATTTATAGATTGATTTGTAGATTTTTTGGGCTCTGACACTGTTTTTCTAACCGCAGACAGAGATACTGCTAGTTTAGCAGATTTTTCACAGTTGCAGGAGGGCAAGAGCAGACGTGTTCCTAGGGGGGGGGGGGGCAGGGGCCTGCTGTAGTAAGTAGGGACTCCACACACTTAAGTAGAATAGATCTTTATTGGAGCATCCATCATCTGGAGAGCGACAGTGCAACTGATACTGGGACATTTCCACGAACATCGAACTCAAAAGAAACATAAACAAATAGCAACAAATAGCATTGAAAGAACACAAGGATAGAGCAATGCTCATGAATGCAAAGCATGCTTAGTTAGGAAAAGGACAGAGCATGCACAATAACTAGACCGCTAGTTACTACTACATATCTTCCATCCTTATAATAAAATAAACAAGCATTAGGAAAAAATAAACAAATGGCTGGGCTGATAAAAACACAGATCCCTAAAACAGTAAAAGAAATTCTCACATTTTTAGGTAAAATTCTCAGCCTTTTTTTGCATTGAGGTTGTTTGAACTTGGAGAACATGTGCTAGAATGAGGAGTGACATTATCAACCCGGGAAGTCTCTAGCCCATTCCTTCCGTTTAAATCGATGGAGACACTTGTGAAATCTGGTTTGGATAAACAAAAAGATCCCTTGGAATTGGAAGCATTAGCTTTTCCTATTTCGGAAATACTCCACCAGATTCGTTTTGAACAATGAATACATCAGAAAACGTAGATTGACCTTTTTTACCATGCACAGATAACATAAGCTTGACGGTGTGACCAACTTTTACCAACCTTTGTTTAACAGAAACTGCATTTCTAACGTTATCACAATTCTGTTTTGGTATACCATAGACCTTTTTCATATCCAGATTATTTTCAGTAGAATCTGACCAACAAAGGGATACATCTTGTCTTGGTTTCCTTCCTTTACATGGTACAAAAGGTGAAACATTTGTAGTGCAAGCGGTGTGCAGTGATATGATCAAATCAATTCTGCTACATGTGCATTAACATCTAAATGAGCCTTAAGGACTAATTGAATGCCCTCAATCAAAGTTTCCAAAACTTCTCCACTAATCCATTCATATTTGGTGAGGAAAGAGCAGTCCTTATGTGACTTACATTGGCATCTTTCAAGGAGGCACAAAACAAATGAGAGGTGAATTAAGATCCATTGTCAGAAACAATATTCCTTGCACAAGTGCACCACGGGCTGTAAATACAGCGCAGCCACCAGTACATAGTTTTACTTCAAATGCAGTGCTCCACTGGCATAACCACTGCTCCCAGATTATAAGGATATCACTGCCGTCCTTCTATATACAAATTAAGTAAAGGCATGCAACACAGTATCCATGCATGCTGCTCTGCTTGAGCCAGATTTTAGTCACCATAATGGCCTTTCAAGATGACTAATGCATGACGCTGTTAATTGTCTAAGATTGCATTTTATGTTGCAAAACCATACATGTTGTGTATTGTCTCTTTCTTCCCCACAGAATTTTTTTTGCTACTATAAAGTGTCTGTGAGTACGCCAACACTTTTTTCTTCTTTTCTTTACCACACACCTTAGTGAGTGTGTAGGGAAAACACTGTTTTTTTCACATGGCAACTTTCACCTTTCACCACTCACTTTCCACCTCTTGGTCCTGAAGAAAGCCCCGTTAATCACTCTGAGGGGCTGAAACATGTAGACCGCCACACATAAGCCAACTCATAGGAAAGTTACTCCATTAGTTGTTACACTACAAATATTTTTAATTGATACCCTGGGCCGCCAACATTAAAATACAAAGGTAAGGATTCCCTGAGGTATTTTTAACTGTATTTTATTCACATCACATTGTTGCACCCACACCCGCTCCGCTGTAATCAGGCGTCATAGCACAACCCGATGGCACTCGGCTGCCTGGTTGGGACCCCGATGATCAAGCATGACACCAACCAGGTTGGTGTGTGAGGGGTCTTTATTAGCACCTAATGGTTTCTAAACTCAGGCCACAAAATAGTGACTAAAATAATTACATACACATAGTGGGGAAGTCCACATTGTTTCAACATAGTAATTTGAAGTTCGCCATCAGACATAGGCAAAGATGTGTAGTTCTAGAATTTGCCACCAAATTCGATTTGCTGGGGCAATTGAGTTAAATATTGAAATAAAATGCAGCAGGGGGAACCAGTAAGTGTTGTGTCTAAGTAACAGTGTTGGGCTCCCATTCTTATATGTATTGCAGAGGTAAATGATGCTCACATTGAAGGAACCTACATCAATATTTCTTTTCATGGGAGGGGATATACAGAGTCTTATCACCGACCCTTAAGTTTTGAGCGTGTCAAAGATAGTGGACCTCATTCACAAAAGTGAGTTTTCATATTTAGATCATGTGTCAATCTACTTCTGCTGTTCACTATTTCCAAGTCGAAATTTACACCTAAATGTAGACTTAAGAATCTCCACTTCCGCAAATGAGGGGATGAAGCATCCCGATACTTTAGAGTGTAAAATTACTATTCGTGCCATTCTGCAGACCATAGGCCACGCACAGTAGGTGTTGGCCACCTGCAGTGGATTTGGTGCAGGGCAAACCAACTGCTGTGCATGACTAAAGGCTGTACATGGGGGATTGGATGTTAGGGAAGGATTGTACACCTGCAGTAAGGTGGATGGAGGGATGGGTCAGATGTCAGGTCAAACAGCAAAATTCCTTCAGCACATGGCCAAAGGCTGTGTGTACTGTTGATTGCTCACCTGAGGCGGTTGAGTGGAGGGCCTTGTGAAGAACAGCGCCTATCATATAAGAGCCCTGACGAAGTTCCCTTTTGGCACAATTATGAACGAAACGCGTTGGCTGTGTGCCGGTTTTTAAGAGTGACTGAATAAAAATTTTACGTGTCTACTTACTATGAGTGCACCTTCCATCTTCTTGTGAAAACTGAGTAACCTTTGTTTTTGTGTGAATTTATAAGGTTTTTTTAATTAAATTTCCTAACTATAGAGTCCCTGGAACCTTCAGTTTTTTTCAGTTTTTTACATTTTATGTTCTAACTAAACGTATCATGTCCAGTGTCAGAATAAATAAATAGCATTAAGACCCAGATAAAGTATTGACTCTCTGTATCTTATTCTGATAACTTTAGTTATATAAATGGTTTGTTGCAGGGGTGTAATCAACAAAATATTATCAGTTTATTTTTTGTTATTTTTTTAGGATTCATGACCATATTGCAAACCATCCCAATACATACATTCCGAAACCGCAGTACATCTACAGTGTTGGTGTGATCCTTAACAAAAGTTAAAAACATATATCCAAGTTATAAAATTGATGCTTGAGGTAAGTGCTGTACTAAAATCACATAGAAACTTACATTTAATAAGACATTTTATGTTAGAAGGTTGTTTTAAAACATATTTTAGGATTCATGGTGACATCACGATGTAGCAGAGATGTCACTGCGAATTTGCTGTGATTTGTAAAACACTTAAAATCATATATAGGCACTATAACATTTATATTTAAGGTAGGTGCTTCACTAAAATCACAAGATATTGTATGTTAAAAGTTTTTTTTTTTTTTACAGATGTCATGATTTGCTGTGATGTTGCGGCATCACCAAATCCCATGTGACACTGAACAAAGAGAATTCATTGGTTGAAACTTTTTATGAATGAACATAGGAATTCCCCTCTCAAGTTTTTCATTTTTAGGGTGTGGTTCTAAGAAGTATTGTCTAAGAGACAATGAAGCTTCAACTGTTTTTTAAAAATTGGTGGGCTTTTCTATTTTGGTGTTTGAAAGGCTTCTTTCAATGATCCAGAACAACAGGAGAGAGACAACATGTCTTCTGAATAGGAACTGCCACCTAAGAAACAATCAATTGCCTGGTAATTATTTACAATTCCATCAGGTGAAAAAAGGTGGTTGCGAAAATAGTGAAATGCATGTTATGTGAGAAAGAGCTCTAAAGGGGTATTTCAATAAGTATGCCCATGGAACAAGCAGCATGTTTAAGAATCTCAAGACCATTTATCTAAGACATCCTGCAAGGGAAGAGAGACAATGTGAAGCAACAGAACAATCTACTCCTCGTGCAGTGCAATTTATACCTGGTGATATTCTCCCACTAGAAGTGTAACAACATCTGCCTGAAAGAGCATCTGACTTGCAAATATCAGAACATTTTGCACCATTTGCAAAAAAATTCAAAGTGTTGGGAAATGTTTATTCCTGCTGTTCTTCAGGCTGCGAAGACTCATAAATGTTAACTTTTTTGGAAGTTTTGGGCATTTTGTTTTAAAAGTTGATGTTTACTAGTTGCCATTTACAAAACAAACATCTGAAAAACCCAAAATGTTAATGATTAGAAAAAGATTTAAAAATTAGCAAAAAAGCAAAGGTTCTTATAAGAACCCCTTTTCCGGGTATAAAAAAGATAAACTATAAGTGATATGTAAATGTTTAAATGCCTGTTGCTATATGTATGGGTGAGTGAGTGACTGTGGGACTGGCTGTTTGGATGAGTAAGTGGCTGTTTGAGTGGATATCAGAATAAGTGGGTATGTGAGTGACCACATGAATGAGTGAGTGGCTGTGTCAGTCACTGTATTGGTGAGTGAAAGACTGTATGAGTGGCTGTATCAGTGAGTGAGTGGTTGAATGGGTAAGTGAATGCCTGTGTGACTGGCTGTATGAGAGAGTGAGTGGGTGTGTGAGTGGCTGCAAGGGTGAGTGAGTGGCTGTATGGATGAGTGAATGGGACTATGAGTGACTGTATGTATGAGTGAGTAGGTATAGTGGCTTTATGAGTGAACAAGTAGGTTTGTGAGTGGTTATATGATTAGTGAGTATGTGTGAGAGTCACTGTGTGGAAGAGTGAGTGGGACAGTGAGTAGCTGTATGGGTGAGTGAGTGGCTATGTCAGTGGTTGTGTGGGTGAGTGAGTGGCTTTGTGAGTGGTTGTATGGGTGAGTGAGTGGGTCTGTGAATGGCTGTATCAGTGAGTGAATGGCTGGGTGAGTGGAGTATAGTTAAGTGGGTAGATGTATGAGTGGCGGTGTGGGTCTGCAGTGAGTGTGTGGGTGGTTATCTAGGTGTGTGAGATGGTGTGTCAGTGGCTGTATGGGTTTATGAGTAGGTGTATGACTGGCTGGATGGATGAGTGAGCAGGTTGTATGAATGATTGTATGGGTCTGTGAGTGGGTATGTTGGCTGTGTAGGTGTTTAAGTGGGTGTGAGAGACTGGAAGGGTATTTGAGTGCTTCTGTGGAGATGTAAGTGGGTATGTCATTGTGTCACTCGGTATAAGACTGGATGTAAGAGTGCTGGTTTTGGCAATACACTGCCAAATACTCCACATATAACATCAGTCATGACATTTTTTATGACATCATTGATAATATCAGTGCAACATTTGCAGCAATATTTTTCATGAGAAAACCATACATGGCGGGGTCACAAGTTATAGTTTCTTGAGCTAACTATAACTGCAGAATTTCTATGCTTTAATGTGTGTAAAATTTGAACCTAACTATAACGCCCTTGTAACCTTTGGTTTTTTATTGAATTTCTAAAAAAAAAAAATTTATTTCATAGCTAAAATGTCCCTGAAATGTTGGTTTCTTCAGTGAATTTCTAGGTGTTTTTAATTTAAAGTAATATTTAATTAACATAAGCAATCCAGCCGCCCATGTGCATGTCCATCGGTCCTGAAGCCAATACCTGTATGCAACCAACTCCACTCTTTAAGTAGCTTAGAGGATCAGAGGACCAGCTGCATCGATCTGGAGTTCACATATTCAGTACTGATGAGTTCTTTTTTCCGTGGTGATAATAATGTGAGTGACATTGACTTGGTTTCATTGCTTAGAGAGAGACTGTACCGATTGTACAATGTGCAATGCAAGCATGTGTTACCACCAAAATTAGAGCTAGGCCTGTTGTGCTTTGAGCAGATACCATCCATCATTAGGTTTTCTGTGTAAAGCTGTCTCTGACTACAAACACATATCATATGCCTATGTGGAGTTCAAATCAAAACAAAGACAACTTTATTTGGTTTCATTTATAAAAACCATAAAAGTTACACAGCATCCGGATAACCTTAAAAACATGATATAATAAAATTGCATGCAATTCGCATCAGTAAAAGCAGTAAAAGATGACCCCATAAGTAAAATTCATATACTAGACACAATATCAAAAAGGACTGGGGTTGTCTGCCGCCGAATGGAGGTACTAAGTTTCCAGACATGCCCTTATTCTCACAGTAGATTTCAAATGACCCACAATGAAAAAGATACAGTCTGACTTCAGCAGTTGCATATACAAAAGTGCTGGGCGAACCTGGTTAAAATGTAACTTTTATAAAAGGGGGATTAAAAAATATCTCTGTGGTACCCCATACAATTTGCAAAAATACCATAAAGTGTAGCAAATCCTGCGTAGACTCACTGTCGCAGCCATAGGGTGCTAACACCTGACCTCTACTGCACCTTTTTGGGTCAGCGAGTAGCAAATGGAACTGATCCAACCAAAACCTGACCAGTAAAAACCGCTCATATGTGGACAATGACCCCAGGAGATAAGGCTATGTTGACGTTTTTTTTTTCAGCATCAGGACTTTGCGAACACTAGGTTTTCACACCTCTAGCTCGTCTCTTTCTAGCTTCCTCAAGCTGCTAAACGCTTTCTTAACAAACTCCACATCCTTTTGTACAATCTGATCAGGCTTTGAGAAAAGTTCCAGACGCCTCAACTCTTCGCGGCAACCTCTAATATATTTCAGCCATGGTATTCGGGCATATTATCGAGGTTCAAACAGTCAATTAAGATCTGCTGGCTGAGGACTAAATCCTTATTCTGCCAACACTTGAGCCAGAACACTAGGGGGTG
Source organism: Lissotriton helveticus (assembly GCF_964261635.1). NCBI lineage: Eukaryota > Metazoa > Chordata > Amphibia > Caudata > Salamandridae > Lissotriton > Lissotriton helveticus. Next base: position 648,872,000 of record NC_136069.1, read on the forward strand.
CAAAGCCAAAGTGTCACTTAAAAAGCTACCCCCAATGCCTCGTGAACCACCAGATAAACCAATTGGAACACGCAGCAAACGCTTCAAAAATATATTCCCAACCACCTGTATTGCATCTGTGCCAATGTACCCCCAAATTTCAGTGCCATAGCGCGATGTTGCTATACTTTTGGCCTGATAAACTTTCAACATGGCCACAATTGGGCGCTTACTCATCTTTGCGGCAAAGTTGAAAATAACAGCATTTACCCTTGTGAGTTCACCCTTTTTTTCTGAATAAGAGGCCTCACTTCAGGCGATCATCCACTAAAACTCCCAAATATGAGAAGACGGACGTCAGAGGGACCTTCTCAGGACCTACTGTTAAGACAAGCTTTTTCTTGGTCCCTATCCCTACCTGCATTATATATGATTTGGCATTGTATATTGCTAGGTCTTGTGCCCCCATAAAATTAAAAAATGTGTCAAGCAGGGATTAGAGTCTCCTGGCAGTTCTGGCTATAAGGACTGTTTCGTCCACATATAATAGGAGAGGGAGACCCTGTCGACCTACATACAGAAAGTCTGCCCCTGTGTTAACCAAAGCTATATCCAGATAATTTATATAGAGGTTAAACAAAAAGGGGGCCAAGATGCAGCTTTGTTGTACACCCCTCCCAATCTTAAAATCTCTAGAGCCACGAAGATCCTGAGCGTATCTAACGTTCGCCTTAGTGGCCCTATGCAGATCCCCTAGGAAGTTAACAATGTTATAATCCACCCGCATGGCCCTCATGGACTGCCACAACTTAACCCGGTTGACGCAGTCAAATGAGGATGAAAGGTCCGTGAAGGCCAGGTAGAAAGGCCTGTGTGGGCAATTGTGTACTTACCGAGGATCATATAAAGATTAGGGCATTGGGTCACAGTTGACTGCCCAGGGCAAAACCCATATTGGATATCAGAGATTATATTGTGCTCAAGTGCCCAGGTAGATAATCTTTCTAATAGCACCCATCCTATAACCTTTACCCCTGAGTCAAGAAGGGAGATCAGCCTTTAGTAAAAAAAAAATACTGTTGCAGTTCCCCTTCTTAAACACCAGCACAATAGTTGAAGCGGCCCAGGAGTCAGGGCAACCCTCCCTGGCTGCGGCATTAAACACGGACACAAGAACCGGAGCCCAAAAAAGTGGATCCGATTTGAAGAGGTCCTGTTCGGTGCTGTCTGGGCCTGGCGCCTTGTTGCATGTCAGGCCGGCAATCCCAACCTTGACCTCATTCGGATCGAAAACCACGGCTGCAATATGAGCTGCCCTAACTGGCTGTTGAGATTAGTCTGTACGGCCCTTGAACATAGATTGAAAATGGGACACCCATTCTTCCTCTGTGATTTGGGAACCTAGGTCATTACCTGTATCTTTCTCAAATAGCGGTCTATTGACGATCCCCTAGAACCTTGAACTGGTACCTAGTGTGCTCGTCTCTAACAACTCCCTTCAGGCCTCCTCCTTCAAGACACCCCTGCATATAGCCAGAACCTGTTTATATTCGTTACGACAGGTACATAGCAGAAATTGGTTTCTCGGGGTAGCTTTCAAAACCTCCTTCAGCTTTTGCTCCGCTGAAAACAGGAATTCTAATCTCCCAGCAAACCAGCTCCTCACTCATTTAAGATTGGCTCAAGCACCTAGACGCACTCAATTGCAAACCTACCATAATTGACTCCACAAAATCCCTTGGAGTAACACTGAACAAGAGTCTAAATATGAGAGCTCACATCAGTGCTGCCACACACAGTGCGACATTCCAACTCAGAATACTGAAGAATTTGAAACCATTTCTGACACCTTCAGACTTCAAACAAGCAGTACAAGCACTTGTGGTATCCAGACTAGAATACGGATCAGCTACCCTATCGGGCTACCCAAAGCGAGAACAGCTCCACTCAAAACGACCCTTATTGAGACTAGTAACAGGAACCAGATGCTTAGACCACATTGCCCCATCACTTAGGTATCTAAACTGGCTTCCCCTTGAGCAAAGAACTCAACTGAAAATTGCCTGCATCACACACAAATCATTACATTTTAAGAACCAAGTTGCATGGCAAAAAACATTTGAATCTCCATTGGCAGCGACTACCTATTAAGTGCGAACTCTCTCAGACTTGAACCTCCTAATTCTGAAAACAAAAAACGTACGCACAATCCTTTTCTGGGGTGTCACCAAGGATCTGGAAATCCTTACCATCCAAGGTGCGCTCAAAGCCATCAAGTCACTTTTTCAAAAAAGAGTTAAAAAAGATCCTAATGAATAGATTGCTTGCATAGATTTTCAGAGAGCCAGGGCCCAAGGGACGTCACAATGGCAGCAATTTCTAGATTAGTCAGAAGCTCACAGTTTACTAGAGAACCCTCAAAAACCTTGCTCCCCTAGGTACCTGAATCTGAATAGTTTCAGAGCAGCAGCAAATACCCACCATGAAGTTGCAAGAACAATGCAAACTAATGGAATATTAAAGGACTGACAGTCGTTTAATTTGATATCTGTTGTAACAGCCTAATGTGTCTCTTTACATTTGATGTTTTTCTGTCTATACCTATCATCCTGTTCATTCAACCGTAAGCACGGTGCTCTGATACCCCTGGGTCATGTGTGGGCTTTACAAAACACTCTAAATAAAATAAATAAATGTTTGAGAGGGTGTGTGACTGTCTGAGTGGCTGTGCCAGTAGGTGAATATCTCTCTGAATAGGTCATTGAGTTGGTACATGAGTGTCAGAATGGGTGTGTGTGAGGGTGCATGAGTCTTTAAGTGGATTTGTGAATAGGTGCTTGAGTATCTCGATGGATGTGTGAACGGGTACATACGTCTTTGAGAGGGTCTGTGAGTAAGTGCATCATTGAGCGAATGTGTGACTGGGTGCATGAGTCTCTAATTCAGGCTTTGAATGGGTACATGATTCTCTCAGTTGGTCTTTGAGTGGGTATGTTAGTGTCTGAGTAAATATGTGAGTGGGTGCATGATTCTCTGAGTGGTGGTTTGAGTGGGTGCTTGAGTCTTTGAGCGCAATTATAAGTGGATATGTGAGTGTCTGAATAGGTATTGGACTGGGTGCATGAGTCAGTGAGTGAGCATGTGACCAGGTGGGTGACTGTCTGACTGGATGTTTCAGTGGGTACATGAATCTCTGACTAGGTCCCTGAGTTTGTACATGATTATCAGAGTGGGTGTGTGTGAGGGTCCATAAGTCTCTAACTGTATCTGTGAGCAGGTGCATGACTGTCTCAGTGCATGTGTGAGTGGAGGCATGAGTCTCTGAGTGGGGGTTTGAGTTGGTGCATGAGTCTCTGGGAGGGTTTGTGAGTGGGTATATGATTGTCTGATTGAATGAATGATGTAGTGCATGAGTCCCTGAGTGGGGGTTTGAGTGAGCACATGAGTCTCTGAGTACAGAAGTGAGTGGATATGTGAGTGTCTGAATGGGTGTTGGAAAAGTTTCATGAGTCTGTGAGTGAGTCTATGAACAGGTGGGTGACTGACTGGAAGTGTCAGTGACTGAATGTGTCTCTTACTAGGTCTAAACATCAGTACATGAGTGTCTGAGTGGGTGTCAGAGAGGGTGCATGAGTCTCTGTGTAGATCTGTAAGTAGGTGCATGTGTGAGTGGATGCATGAGTCTCTGGGAGGGTATGTGTGTTGGTGCATGATTGTATGAGTGAATTTGTGACAGGGTGTATGAGTGCCTGAGTGGGCATTTGATCTGGTGTGCGAGTCTCCAAGTACATTTGTGAGTTGATACGTCACTGTCTGAATAGTGTTTGGATGGGTGCATGAGTCTGTGAGTGAGTCCATGAGTGGGTGGGTTACTGTCTGACTGAATGTGTCAGTGGATGCATGATTCCCTGACTAAGTCCAAAAGTCAATACATGATTGTCTGAATGAGTGTGTGAGGGGATCCATGAGTCTATGAATGGTTCTGTGAGAAGGCACATGAGTGTCTCAGTGCATGTGTGAAAGGGTGCATGAGTCTCTGAGTGGTAGTTTGAGTGGGTGCATGAGTTTCTGAGAGGGTCCGTGAGTGGTATGTAATTGTCTGATTGAATGTATGACTAGGTGCATGAGTTTGTAAGTGGGGTTTGACTGAGTGTGTGAGTCAGAGTGCACCTGTAAGTGATACATGAGTGTATGAATGGGGTTTGGACTTGCTGTATGAGTCTCTGCGGGAGTCTGTGAGCAAGTGGTTGACAGTCTGACTGGATTTGTCAGTGAGTTCATGTGTCTATAACTAGGTCCAAGAGTAAGTGCCGGTGTGTGGGAGAGTCTATAAGTCTCTGAGTGAATCTATGAGGAAGTGCCTAAGTATATCAGTGGATGTGTCACTGTGTGTATGAGTCTCTGAGTGGGGGTATGTGTGGTGCATGAGTCTCTGAGATGGTCTGTGACTGGGTGTGTGATTTTCGGAGTGAATGTGTAAGTGGGTGCATCAGTCTCTGAGTGGCCCATCTGAATGGGAGCATGACTCTGAATGGATCTTTAAGTGGAATTATGAGTGTATGAGTGAGTGGGTGCATACGTCTCTTAGTGGATAGGTGGGTGGGTGCATGTGTGCCTGAGTAGATCTATGAGAGATTGCATAATTCTTTGTACAAGTCTCTGAGTGGGTGCATGAGTCTATCAGTGGGTGTATAAGTGTTGCATGAGTGTCAGACTGTGTGTATGAGTGGGTGCATGGATGTCTCTGCGGGGCTGTAAGTGGATGCATGGGTGTCTCAATGGGGATGTGAGTGGGTGTATACGTTTCTGACTATCCATTAGTGCATGCATTAGTCTCTGAATGATTCTTGGAATGTTTTGTAAACAAAATTCTCTATATTCAGGATGTTGCCTCAATGTTAAATGCAGCCAGTTGCAAAGTCTCTGTGAACATGTGTGAGTGAAAAAAACTGTTTTTTGATGTATTAAACTCATCTGCGGATCGCCCCAAAACTTACCATTCACAACAAGACTCACTATGATACTTTTTGAGAACCTTTCATGAAGGTTCAAAAGATATAGGCATATAGGCAGGTCAAAAAATGCTTTTTAAATGGAAACATGGTACTGACTACAACTACCTACTGGTGACCACTTATATACTGTTATAGATAGCAACACTGGATATTTTACATCTAGTTGGGTAGTGTATAATGAAATCGGTATCAGAAGCAGCAGAGGAGCAGAAAGAGGCAAACGGGGTGCAGTAAGAGGCAAGAAAAGTACAGAAAGGGGCAACAGAGGTCCAGAAAGTAGAAAGAGAGATGTAGAAACAGGCATGAAAGGTGCAGAAAGAGGGAACAAGGGTGCAGAAAGAAGCAAGAGAGTTGCAGAAAGAGAAAAGATGAGTGTAGAAAGAGGCAAAAGATCCGCAGAAAAAAGCAACAGAGGTGCTGAAAGAGGCAAGTGGGATGCATAAAGAAGGAAGAGAAGCGCAGAAAGAAACAGCAGAGGTGCTGAAAGAGGCACAAAGGGTGCAGAAAGAGTCAAGAGAAGTACAGAAAGAAGCAACAGAGGTACAAAAGTAGGCAAAAGTAGTGCAGAAAGAGGGAAGAGAGATGTAGAAAGAGGCTTGAGAGTTGCACAAAGAGGGAAGGCGTGTGCAGAAACAAGCAACAGAGCTGTAGAAAAAACAAGAAAAGTACAGAAAAGGCAAGTGAGATGCAGAAACAGGCAAGAAAGGTACAGCAAAAAGGAAAACAAGTGCAGACAGAGACAACAGGGTTGCAGAAAGAAGCAAGACAGATGCAGAAAGAAGAATACAAAGTGGAGAATGAAGCAGCAGGGATGAGGAAAGAGGCAAGAGAAGTGTGGAAAAAAGCAACAGAGGTACAAAAAGAGGCAAGAGAATTGCAGAAAAAGGTAAGATAAGTGCATAAAGAGGCAGAATAGGTACATAAAGAGACAATAGGGGTTTAGAAAGAAGCAAGACAGGTGCAGAAAGAAGCATGGAAAGTACAAAATGAAGCAACTAGGGTTTAAAAAGAGGCAAGAGAGGTGCAGAAACAGGCAAGAGAATTGCTGCAAGAAGCTACAGAGGTGTAGACAGAAGCAAGAAAAGGGCAGAAAGAGGTAAGTGAGATACAAAAACAGGTAGGAAAAGGAAGAAAGAAGGACAACGAGTGCAGAAAGCGATAACAGGGTGCAGAAAGAAGCAAATGAGGTGCAGAAAGAGGCAGCAGATATGCAGAAAGAGGGCAAATAGGGGCAGAATAGGCAAGGAACGTGGCAAAAGAGGCACATAAAGAGACAACAGAGGTGCAGAAAGAAGAAAGATAGGTGCAGAAAGAAGCATGGAAAATGCAGAATGAAGCAACAGGGGTGCAGAAAGAGGCTAGAGTGGAGCAGAAACAGTCAAGAGAAGTGCACAAAAGAGGCAAGAGAATTGCTGAAAGAAGCAACAGAGGTGTTGAAAGAAGCAAGACAAGTGCAGAAAGAGGAAAGTAAGATGCAAAAGCAGGCAGGAAATGTACAGAATGAGGGAAGACTAGTGCAGAAAGAGACAGCAGGGGGGAGATAGAAGCAAATGAGGTGCACAAAGAGGTAACAGATGTGCAGAAAGAGGGAAGAGATGCTAAAAGAGGCAAGAGATGTGCAAAAACAGGCATGAGAAGTGCACAAAGAGGCAGGAGAATTTCTGAAAGAAGCAAGAGAGATGTAGAAAGAAGCACGAAAAGTACAGAAAGAGGCAAGTGAGATTCAAAAACAGGCAGAAAAGGTACAGAAAGAAGGAAGACAAGAGCAGAAAGAGACAGCAGGGGTGGAGATAGAAGCAAATGAGGTGCAGAAAGAGGCAACAGATGTGCAGAAAGAGGGAAGAGATGCAAAAAGAGGCAAGAGATGTGCAGAAACAGGCATGAGAAGTGCACAAAGAGGCAAGAGAATTTCTGAAAGAAGCAAGAGAGATGTAGAAAGAAGCACAAAAAGTGCAGAAAGAGGCAAGTGAAATTCAAAAACAGGCAGAAAAGGTACAGAAAGAAGGAAGACGAGAGCAGAAAGAGACAGCAGGGGTGGAGATAGAAGCAAATGAGGTGCAGAAAGAGGCAACACATGTTCAGAAAGAGGGGGGAGATGTGCAGAAAGTAGAAGAGATTTGTAGAATGTGGTCAAGAAAATTGCAGAAAAAGAATGAAATATGCATAAAGAAGCAACATAAATGCAGAAAGAGTGAAGAGAGGCGCAGAGGGAAGCAAGAGTGGCTTGCACACCATTAGTACCAATTTAACACCCACATTTAGCAATAAGTAACAAGTGACCATTCTAGGTTTGCAAAGGGCCTTCCACCATGCTGTAACACTTGTCGCTGCATTTTTGTTAACATTTGACCCGTTTCAGCTAGAAACAAGGCTTTTTTTGTTCAAATCCGCAGATTAGGGTGCAGATGATGAATTATGTGGCTAATGCAGAAAATGTATGATTGTGCAGAAAGTCGGTGCAGCCAAACAGTCACATAATTCCAGTGGCCCTGCTCATACCTCTGACTAGGTCCACAAGTGCTCCTCAGTGATTCCATCTTTTTTTGTCTCACTGAGTCCAAAGTTGAACTTCAATGGAAACAAGGAAGACTAAACCTGAGGTTACCACTCCACAACACAGACTACAATACCACATAATTAGTCTCCATAACACATAATCCCACTGTATATAATTCCTATACACTAAATATCACATACTTTCTACCACATAATTTCACTGCATAACATACCACATAATTCCACTGCACACAACGTACATCCACTTCACTCCAACAAACATTAGTAAACAACTTTTGCATTAAAAATGCCAATAGCTCTAAATCTCGCAAATGTGAAACCTACTATATTGCAAACACTTCTTTAACTAGTTGTCGTGTTTGCTGAGTAGTGGAGAAAAGGTGCTGGGCCTCCGACCAGCCCTCAGGAATTCTGGTGCATAGGGCTTACAGGAGGTACCAGTAGGGGTTCTTGGCTCCAAAAGTCCCTCAGGAGTAAATTGGACTTCATCCCCCATCCTGAACTCTGCCAGGAGGCAGGTTTGCAGACTGGTGGAGAAAGGTGGAGAAAGTCTTAGCAATCCCACTGGGCAGGACTTACTGGAGGTAACACGAGGGGTAGTTGGCCCCATGGACATCCTTGGGGGCCAACTACCCCTTGTATTACCTTCAGTAAGTTCCACACAGCAGCATTGTTAAGTTTGAAGAGCAGGGCAGGCCCCCTTTGTCCACCACTCTTCAAATGCACTCCCTGGCACCCTCTTGGATGGGAATTCAAGTCCCCTTCACTGCTGGGAGCCCTTTAGTGGCCAATAAGCCTACATCTTACTTCCTGTAAGCCCACACAATGGGATTGCTAATGACCCCCCTGGTACATTGTTAGTTGGGGAATTCCTTCCCCTTGAATACTGATGGTCCCTGGGGGCCAACTAGCATGAAAGCTTTCAACTAGGTCTGGGCAGAGGAGATTCTGTACTGGTTCCCATGTTCTGTCTTCTACCCCATACCCTTTCCATTCCACTAAAAATTGCACTCGCCCCCTTACGAGACGGGAATCAAGGAGCTCCTGTACTTCGTACTCATCTTGACCATTGACCTCCACAGGGAGAGGACGGTCCGGTAACCTCATACTTATAGGGCAGGGCTGGAGTGGGAACATGTGAAAAACTGGGTGGATACGCCATGACTGGGGCATTGACAGCTTCATGGCCACAGGTTTGATAATGTTCTCGATACTATAGGGACCGATGTACCTAGGTTTTAACTTATTCGCTCCCTTAAGGTACATGTTTTTGGTAGCTAGCCAGACTTTATCCCCCACCTTGTAAACGGGTTCCCCGGTTCTCTTCTGGTTCGCAAAGCATTTCTGTGCTGATTGGACTATGGCAAGATGATGTTTTGCATCTAGTAACACAGCCCTCAGATGTGCGTTGTGTTCATGAACACTTGGGAGTCTTGATTCGACGGGCCACTCAAAAGGAAGCAGGTTGGGGTTGTACCCGTACAAACAGAAGAAAGGAGAACACCCTAGCGTAGAGTGTTCCGCGTTGTTGTAGGCAAATTCGCCATCCATAACAACGTGACCCAATCCATGGTATTTTGCAGGGTAAATCACCAAAGATATTGTTCCAGTGTTTGATTTAGACGTTCGGTCTTCCCGTCTGTTTGGGTGTGGTAGCTGATGGACAGCCTGGTGTCGATGTCCATTGTTTTACATAACGCCTTCCAAAACCAAGAGTTGAACTGTGTTTCTCGGTCTGTGATGAAAACGCTGGGTATCCCGGGGGCTCTTACCACGTGCTGAAGTATGATGAGAGTTAATTCAGATAATGTAGGCAACCCTTCCAATGGTATGAAATGTCTCATCTTGGTTAAGTGATCCACGATCACCAAGACGACCGTGTAACCTTTGCAAGGGGGCATTTCCATAATAAGATCCATTGACACTGTGTGCCACGGTCACGGTGAAATAGACAAGGGTTACAGCAACCCTGTTGGTTTGGAATGTACGGCTTTTCCTTGTGCACACACAGAACAGTTCTGAAGGTATTCTTTAGTATCTTTTCAAAGCGTAGACCACCAGAAAGAGCGCTCTATACAGGCAATCATTTTGTATATTCCCAGGTGTCCTCCCAAGGTGGTATCATGAGCCCATAATATGACTTGAAGTCGCAGATCGGAGGATGGCACATACAATGCATGACAATGGTACAGTAGTTCTTTCTCCGTTTGATGTTCAGGATCTTCTTGGATTAACGCCAGAGGATCGACGGCTGCTAGTGACACCCTGATATCCTCTAGGAAATCCTTGGAGGTGAGCAGTGCGAATGAAACTTCTTGGACTGTCCCTTCAGTTAAAATCAAGGGAGGACCTGGATCTTCTGGTCTTACGCTATCCTCAGGGCATCGGCCTTTCCGTTCTGTGATCCGGGGCGGTATTTGATGACGAAATCGTAATCAGTCCATCGCAGTTGTCATTGTGTGAGGGCCTTGGCTGTCTTTAGGAACAATAAGTTGCGGTGATCCGTGTAAATTTCAATGGTCTGTTGTGCATGCAGGAGATAGTGTTGCCACTCTTCCCAAGCTCTTTTGATTGCCAGTAATTCCTTGTCGGAAATACAATAGTTAATTTCACTGGGAGTGAGTTTTTTGGAGAAATATGCTACTGGGTGTAACTGTCCTGTCTTGGGGTGCCGCTGTGACAATACTCCTCCTATAGCGTACTGTGAAGCGTCTGTTTCCACAATAAAAGGGAGTAGAGCGTCCAGATGCCGCAGAATGGGAGCTTGTGGAAACCTGTTTTTTTAGGTCTTGAAACGACTGTTAAGCTTCCTTTCCCCAAATGAAAGGAACGTTTTTTCTCAATAGTCCGAAAATGGGATGTATTATCCTCGAGAAGTCCTTTATGGAACATCGGTAATAGTTGGCAAACCCCAGGAAGCTCTGCACAGATTTCACATGATGGGGGGGTTTCCACTGTGTGATTGCTTCTACTTTGCCTGAGTCCATCTGGAAACCACGAGCGTTGATTACGTAGCCCAGAAAGGCGACTTTCTGGACGTGAAATAAATATTTCTCCAACTTTGCATTCCGAGAATGTTTCCGAAGCCGTTCCAACACTGCCGTGACATGTTTTACATATTCCTTGAGACTGGGTGAATAGATGAGTATATCGTCGATATAGACCACACAGAACCAGGTATCCCTGCAAAACCTCATCCATGAAGTATTGGAAGGCTGCCGGGGCATTGCAGAGCCCAAAGTGCATCACCCGATATTCAAAGAGCCCAAATTTGGTCCAAAAGGCAGTCTTCCATTCATCTCCGCTTTTCACTCTTACCAGATGATATGCGCCCCTCAAATCCAGCTTGGTAAAATAACAAGCCCCTTTGAGTTGGTCCAGTAGCACAGGAATTAGGGGAAGAGGATAGCGATTTTTTACGGTCACACGGTTTATCGCTCTATAGTCCTTACAGGTTCTTAGCTTGTCACAATCCTTCTTAGGGATAAAGAAAAGAGGGGATGAGGCAGGCGAAGAGGAATGCATGATGAAACCGGATGCCAGGTTCTCCTTAAGGTACTTCTTTATATAACGGGTCTCTGGTTCTGTAAGAGCATATACTCGACGGCATGGGATATCGGCTCCAGGTATCAGCTTGATGCAGTAGTCATATGCTCGGGGTGGTGGTAGTTGGGTGGCCTCCTGTTTGTCAAAGAGAGAGTGGTATTCTCTGTAGACATCGGGTAATTTGGTAGAGCTCCCACATGGATCGGAGGTAAAGGCGTTAGCCAGATGACAGGCCTGAGTCCCGGTGACCTTTTCGGGTATGATCATCTTCTGGTTGCAGTGTTCCTTACAATAGTCAGAACTCAAGGAAACAGTGCGAGCAGCCCAACTAACAACAGGGTCATGCAAGGTTAGCATTGGCATACCGAGGATGAGACGAAACTGGGGGGTGTCAATAAGGTCGAACCGAATATACTCATAGTGCTCAGTACCAATCTGCATTAAAAGGGGTAAAGTATGACTCGTGACGGGTTCAACCGTCCACTGCCTTCACGTCTTCGGGTTTCTCCTTCTTCTCACAAGTAATGCCAATGTTCCGGGTGTATTCTACATCCATATAGTTTCCCGTGACCCCTGAGTCCAGTAAGGCTTCCACTTCAAGTGCGGTATTTTTCTCAATCCACAGAGAGATGCTTACATTTAAATGTGCCACAGCGGGTTGAATAGTATGTGCAATAATAGAAGAGATCGATGCACGTCGTCCGCCCAAACCAGTGATCTCAATCTGACTAAGGCTCTTCAGTTTTCTGAAAACCCTCTTGTTTCCAGTGCTGCTTGTGCCATCGGAGCAGAAAGTCTTTCCGGGAGCTGAACTCTGGCGCGGCACTCACAAATAAAATGCCCGCCTTTTCCACAATACAAACATAACTTAATTTTCCTTCTTTTTTCTCGCTCCTCTTTGGTGAGGAGACCTCTAATACCACCCAACTGCATTGGTTCGGATCCATCGGTGGGCTTGGGGTGGTCATCAGCGGGAGGTTTTGGTCTGGAGAAGACACGTTTCTCCTTGTTCCTATCCCCTCTTCTCTCGAGTAATCGGTCATCTAATTGTACCGTGAGATTAATCAGTTCTTCACATGTTGAGGGTAGCTGCACCACCTGAGACAATACATCTTTTAGTTCTCCTCATAGCCCCTGGTAAAACAACGTATTCCTCTTCTCTTTGAGGCCAGTCAGTCTCCACGACTAGGCGATTAAATAAGGTGATGTAGGTCAGTAGGTCCTGAGACCCTTGTCGCAGAGTAAGAAGTTTGCGATCTAGGGACATCAGGCGGGATTTACGGTCGAATAGCATTCGCATCTCCAAACAGAAGTCCAAAAAACTGTGTAACACGGGGTTGTTTCTTTCCATCAAAGGAATGGTCCAGCTTGCGGCATTTCCCCCCATATAGGACATCATTAAGGCCGTTTTTGTGGCTTCATCCTGAAAAACTGCAGGTTTACAAAAGAAGTGCAGCGGGCATTGGTTAAGGAAAGTCTCAAATTTCTTAGGGTCACCGTAGAATCGCTCGGGAGGGGCCAAAGAAATACCAGTATTCTGGATCACGTGGACTGTAGGAGAAGAATCGGAGGCCGGTGGGGGACCAGGAGAGGCTGCAAAGAACCCACCCCCCTGCATGGTAGTGGATGAAGGAGGGTGTACTGTCTGCACTGGAGGAGGAAGAGTGGCCTCTCTGATATAGTGGCTAGACCCGGGACCTTTTCGTGATAAACATGCTACTTCCCTGCGTAACGTGCCCATTTAATTTCTCAGGTCTTGGTTCTCTAATTGTGAGACTTGTACCTCCTGCTGCAGCGCCGTTAAGCTCTCCAGCAGCGAGGTCAACACCACATTGGTGTCCATTGTCCGGGCTGGGCATCAATCTTGGGCTTGACAATCTGTCAGGTTGTCAGCAACGCAACAAGGAATGTTCGCCACTAACCTCTGCTTAGCAGCCAGCGGGGACGATGTTGTGTAGAGAAACCTTCCTCCTCTCCTAGGCACTACCCCCCCACAGGGCGTTCAAACACCACTATGAGAGACAGCACCCCGGGGAAAAGGGAAGGGGACAAAATAACAAACTTCTGCCAGGTATTCTTGCTACCTAGTTCTGGTCTAGGTGGGCATGCAGAACACTGCATAGAAAACAAAAGAAGACAAGAGACAAGTGAGTGTGTACAGGCTAATAGTAACACTACCTGCATGGTAATCAATATGCTCTTTTTCCATAAAACTCCAATTACCAGTAAATAGGCAGAACCATAGTCACGAAAATAACAGAACATCAATATCTCCCAGTCTTAGTTGCACTTGAGATGAGGCAGTATTCAGCCCTCCCACGCTGTTCAAATATCACAGTGTAAGAGAGGTATGTGCAGAGTATTCTCTTTGCTGTTTAAGAAGCACAGCATGTTTCACAATAGCAGTCCCAACCAGTTCTGGAAGCCACTGGTCGGGGTCTGCTCAATGGAATGAAAAGTTAGCAGGGAGCATGCCCTTACAATGAATAAACAAGGATACGAGAATAAGGAACTAGTAAAAAGAGGAGTGCTCTGACACTTCTCTAAGGCCAGTCACGGTACCTGATGTCGCCCAGCAGGGAGACGAGAGTAGCCAGAGAAATGAGGCGCAGGGAAATGGTCATGAACTCTCGAGTCCGGAGCTTGAGAAGTCCGGTCTTGTGAAGTCCTCAGCTGGAGACTCCAAAGAGGGAAGGCAAGAGTCCGCAAAACAATCATTCTCGAGGTTAGCAAAACAGCCGGTCTGCTTCGGCGAGATTTCCAAGCGTCGTTACTTACCCCGGAAGTGCTTAAATGCGAGGCGTGCAGTTGTTGGAGGTTCCGCCTGACTCTGTAAGACTCCACTGATTTCTGGGACTTGTAGTGCAGCGGGCCACCGTCTTTTTTATAAAGCTGCCCCTGCCTACATGGAAGGTGCCTGTAGTGTGCGTTTGTCTGATGTGTGTGTAAAAGCTCAACAGCTTCCAGCTCTTGCTTCTAAAAACCAAAGCAGTGTTTGCTATGGCAGGGTGGGATGCGTGCTCCCGCCCTGCCATAGCAAACACCAATGTCCAGGGGGTGGGCACCCCGGGACAGTGAAGGAGGTGGCCCTGAGGGGTGGTGGTCCCTGGGGCCATCAAGTGCTCCAGGAGGGGGGCTGTGTGCCCCCTCCCTTCATTTACATTGCCCCAGGAAGGTGTTGGTCCCCCACACTAATTACTTTCAAAGCCCCTTGGAGATGGTGTTCCCCAGGGCTCAGGGGACCCGCGAGGCCCCCTCCCTAATATGAAGAAAGCCCTTGGGTATTGGTGCTCCCCCGGTGCTTGGCCACCCACCCTTATTGCTTTATGCCCCAGGGAGATAACAGTCTCCAGGCTGCGGGGGCCACGTGCCCCAGCACATCATGAATTAAGCTCCGGGGAGGTGGCCTAAATACAACGAAGCGCGGAAGCCTGCGCTTTGTTTTTTAAATTTTCGTGGCCGGATTCGGGACTCTAGTGCTGATCGGAATTACACCAAATTTGGTTCAGAAATAGTCCTTTTTGAATAATGGTGTAAATTCGTTCAGAATTTCCTGAGAAATTTGAAAAAGAAAACGTTTTGATATCTAGGGCAGCAGTGGGTTCGCGAACCCTCCCGAGCACGAGCTTCACTCTGATTGGCTGCCAACACTCCAAACCAGGAACTTCTTGTGACATAGTAGAACCGAGTCACAAGAAAACAGTAGATAAAATATAAAAAACAAGAAAAGGGGGCAGGCTGGAAACAGTCTGTCCCCCTAGGACACCCAGGGCCGTTTTTTTAAATAGTTTTGGCAGAAAGAGCGATGGGGTCGCGAATCCCATAATAATTCTTTTTTTTATAGAAGTCCAGGCTCCCGCGCTTCATTTAAAAAAAGCCTCCGGGTGGGCCAAGGACCGCCACCTCCCTGGGCTGTTAAAAAAAGCATGGGGGTCCCCGATGTCCCCCACACTACCCCGGGGACCACCACCTCCCCGGGGCTTTACAATGGTTGGGAGCCCCCAGGGTCGGCTCCTGCAGTGTCCCAGGGTCCCCACGCCAAGGACACTGCGGTTTGCTATGGCAGGGCTGGAGCCTGTGGCTCCCGTGCTGCCATAGAAAACTGTGCTTTGGATTTTGGAAACAAGAACAGGTTTCCTGCTCTCGCTTCTAAATTCCACAGCAGATTGCTTTTCCACAAGGGGAGCTGCATTTCAGCAGCTCCCCTTGTGGCAGCTCCCCTTGTGGAAAAGCAATGCCAGCTCCCGCAGGATGAGGGGAGCTGGAGGGACAGTGGGGGCATTGGCACTCCCCCCAGGGTCCCCAACCATGAGGCCAGGTCCCTGGGGTTGGCCCAGGATGGGGGTTGCGCTGTCCCCCCCTCCATTTTAAAAATTATTTAAAAACTAGGTTTGGGCAAGCCCCGGGGGATGGGCTCCCCGGGGCGAATGTAAATTAATGGAAGTGGACCACATTTTTTTTCTTCAAAATTTGGAGTTGCGATCCTAGCGCGGTGCTCAGCGCGACCCCCTGGTGTGAACGCGAGAGGGGCGTGGCTCCAAGTGCAGCCCCCTGGTGTGAATGTGAGGGGTGCGCAGCATTCAGCTTGACCCCCTTGTCTGAATGCGAGGGGTGCGCGGTGCTCAGCGCGGCCCCCCAGCGTGGCCCCCTAGTGTGAACACAATGGATGCGCTGCTCCGTAAGTCACAATGGGTGTGAAACTCTAAGAAAAATTAATTACGATTTTTTTTAATATAAAGCTAGGTTATATGTTGTGTTATTGAGTGGCACCAAACAGAACCCTTGTTTTCATTGGACGATTGTTGTAGATACATGTAAGTGCGGATGCAGAGCTTCAGGTGGTTGAGAAACACTCTGTTGCCTTCATCAGTGAAGTGTACTCCATCACTTCTGTAGATGCCATCCATATGGAAACGTAGATTGTTGTTATAGATGGAGCCCATTCTATGGTCTCTGAGATAAGCAGAAACAGTTTTATTGATTTTTTTTCTAGTTTTCTCAATCTGAGGACAAAATTGATTGGACCACTTCCATTTCTGTCTTTGGCATATGTTAGAGTATACAAAGACAGTTCTGGGGAAAAGCAACATCATTTCTGCAAAGGTGTCCTTCATTAGCAATTCCAGACCTACCCCAGTCAATGTGCCTAGGTCATTGCCACCACAGTGCACAATCATGAGGTCAGGGGCTTGGAGATGCAAAAGGTTTTAACCAAAGGCATCAAGTGCTGCCACTTTAATCCTTCTTGTCCAATCCATTTTATGGCTACATTTTGCAATGCCAGGTCTTTGTCAATACCTCTGTGTTCAGGATACCTTTTGCACCAGAATACATTGTGTGTTGCCAACAATCCACACAGAAAGCATTTTGAAGGGATGTGTGTAGGTAATCAAAAGATGTCTGTAGCTGAGGTAGTCCATTGGTAGAGTGAAAGGTATCGAAACGGGTGGAGAAGATGCTGTTTTTAAGAAATAAGAGAATTGATTGGCTATTTAAGATCATTGTACATTCAAAAATAGGGTGCATTTTACTTTCTTTAAAAAGCAACTTTCTTATTGGTTAGTTAAAAATGTTTGAAAAGTACAATGTAAAGGATAAGGTCATGTTCTGCAAAGGCAACCACACCTGCTGTTTCCATTTGCAACATTGGATGGTGAACTTGAAAATATGATGAACTTGTGACCTGTCAGTTAAGTTGAATGCTGCATGAGCTGTTGCTATGGAAACTGGTATTAAGCAGAAGGGGTGAAGAAGTCAGTTCATAAGAGTTATTATCTGTGATCTGTGCATATCAGCAGGGATGAGCCAGTTATTGTGCGACACGCCTCCGCTGCTCCAGCAATGCTCTGGGGGACCCTATCTTTCAATGCTGCATCAATCCTTCGCCTGCTTCAAGCAGGCGCAGGGTTAGCATGGGCTCAAAAGTGACTGAGTGAAATCTTGTAGATTTTACTCAGCCACTTTTAGGAGGCGTTCCTGCGCCAGAACGCCCCCCCCCCCCCCGCGCAGGAAAGCCTCTTTCTGGTGCAGGACTTTACAACGTGAGGCATCTACCAGATACGTCACGTTGTGAAATACTCCGCAGCATGGCGCATCTTTTGCACTGCCGCTGCGTCACAAAAGAGATGCAACGGCGGCGTAAAAGAGGCGCAGGGGGCTTGTAAATCTGCCCCCATGTATTTATGCAATGGCCCAGGCACTAACAGATGTAGTGCTACAATCCCCTGAGGAGTTCCTATGCAGTCCAGTAATTGCCCGTCACTACCTATGCCCTCCTTCAATCACCCAGCCAGCACCATGTACTTATCCAATCAGTCCGCCAAAACCCAAGCACTTATAAATTCACAATGTACTCTCCTTACAGTTCTGTAACCATCCAGTCACTAGCCATGTACTCATGCAATGGCCCAGGCAATAACTCAAACAGTGCTACAATCCCCAGATGCAGTCCAGCAATCCCCGTGTCACTCCCTGTGCACTCTTTCAATCACTCCACCAGCACCATATAGTTATCTAATCAGTTTGCCAAAACCAAAGCAGGTATAAATTCACCATGCATCTCTTTGCAGTACTCTATTTATGCAGTCACTACCCATGTACTCATGCATTGGCCCAGGCACTAATATATTCACTGTTACAATCCCTAGAGCAGTACCTATGCACCCCAACCCCCAACTCCGTGAGCACTCTTCCAATCAACCTGTCAGCACTGTGTACTTATCCAATCACTGCGCCTGTACCCAGGCACTTAGGAATTCACTGTGTACTATCTTTGCAGCACTCTAATCATCCAGTCACTAACCATGTGTTAATGCAATGACCCAGGCACTAACAGATGAAGTGCTAAAACCCCCTGAGGACTACCTATGCAGTCCAGTAATTTCCCTGTCACTACCTATGTACTCCTCTAATCAGAGAGCCAGCACTATGTACTTATCCTATCACCCTGCCAAAACCCAAGTAGTTATATATTCACCATGCACTCTCCTTGCACCACTGTAATCATCCAGTCACTACCCATGTACTCATGCAATGGGCCAGGCACCAACTCATAGTGTTAAAATCCCCAGAGCGCTCTCCATGCAGTCCAGCAATCTCCCTGCCACTCCCTGTACACTGTTCCAATCAATCCACCAGCACCATATACGTATCTAATCAGTTTGCCAAAATCAAAGCAATTATAAGTTCACCATGCACTCTCTTTGCAGTACTCTATTTATGCAGTCATTACCCATGTACTCATGCAATGTCCCAGGCACTAATACATTTGCTGTTACAATCCCCAGAGCAGTACCTATGCACTCCAGCATTCCCCTTGTCACTCCATGAGCACTCTTCCAATGACCCTGTCAGCATTGTGTACTTATCCAATCACTGCACCAATACCCAAGCACTTATAAATTCACCATGTACTATCTTTGCAGCACTCTAATCATCCAGTCACTAACCATGTGTTCAAGCAATGACAAAGGCACTAACAGATGTAGTGCTACAATCCCCTGAGGACTTCCTATGCAGTCCAGTAATTTCGCTGTGATTACCTATGTACTCCTCCAATCACCCAGCCAGCACCATGCACTTATCCAATCAGTCTGCCAAAACCCAAGCACTTATCAATTCACCATGTACTCTCCTTATAGCACTCTAAACATCCAGTCTCAACCCATGTACTCATGCAATGGCCCAGGCTCTAACACATGCACTGCTAAAATCCCCAGAGCACCATTCATGCAGTCCAGCAATCCCCCTGGCACTACCTATGCACTACTTCCATCTCCCAGTCAGCAGCGTGTACTTATGTAATCACTCTGCCAAAACCCAAGCACTTATAAATTCACTATGCAGTCTCCTTTCAGCACTCTAATCACCCAGGGCAAGATTCACAGAACTAACTTAAGACAAAATCCTAAACGTACTACTTTTGGTATTCACAGAAGTTAGGATTTTGTCTTAAGTTTGTCTTAAGACAAACTTAAGATAGACTTAAGACAGACTTAAGTTAGGATTTTGTCTTAAGTCTGTCTTAAGTTTGTCTTAAGACAAACTTAAGACAAAATCCTAACTTCTGTGAATACCAAAAGTAGTAAGTTTAGGATTTTGTCTTAAGTTAGTTCTGTGAATCAGGCCACCCAGTCACTACACATGTACTCATGCAATGGCCAAGATACTAACTCATGCAGTGCTAAAAACAACACAACACTACCCATGCAGTCCATCAATACCCCTGCCACTCCCTGTGCACTCTTTCAATCGCTCTGCAAGGTACCAGATACTTATCTAATCACTTCGCTAAATCCAAAGCAATTATAAATTTGCCATGCAATGTCTTTGCAGTACTCTAATATTGCAGTCACTAACCATGTAATTATGGAATGACCTAGGGACAAACATATGTAGTGCTACAATCTTCTGAGGACTACCTATGCACCCAATTAATCCCCCTGTCACTACCTATGCACTCCGCCAATCACCCAGCCAGCACAATGTACTTATCCAATGACTCTGCCAAAACCAAAGTACTTATAAATTCCCCGTACACTCTCCTTGCACCACTATAATCATCCAGTCACTACCCATGTACTCATGCAATGGCCCAAGCACCAACTCATGCAGTGCTACAATCCCTAGCGTACTACCCATGCAGTCCAGCAATCCCCCTGTCAATCGCTGTGCACTCTTCCAATCACTCCACCAGCATCATATACTTATCTGATCAGTTTGCCAAAACCAAAGCAGTTATACATTCACCATGCACTCTCTTTGCAGTACTCTAATTATGCAGTCACTATCCATGTACTCATGCAATGGCCCAGGCACTAATACATTCATTGTTACAATCCCCAGAGCAGTAACTATGCATACCATCATTCCCTTTGTCACTCCATGAGCATTCTTCCAATCACTCTGTCAGCAGCCTGTACGTATCCAATCGCTGCACCAATACCCACACACTTATAAATTGACCATGTACTATCTTTGCAGCACTCTAATCATCCAGTCACTAACCATTTGTTCATTCAATGACCCAGGCACTAACAGTTGTAGTGCTGCAATCCTCTGTGGACTACCTATGCAGTCCGGTAATTTCCCTGTGACTACCTATGTACTCCTCAAATCACCCAGCCAGCACCATGTACTTATCCAATCAGTCTGCCAAACCCCAAGCACTTATGAATTCACCATGTATTCTACTTATAGCACTCTAAACATCCAGTCACAACCCATGCACTCATGCAATAGCCCAGGCACTAACACATGCACTGCTATAATCCACAGAGCACTACCCATGCAGTCCAGCAATCCCCCTGCCACTACCTATGCACTCCTTCAATCACCCAGCCAGCAGTGTGTACTTATTTAATCTGTCTGCCAAAACTCAAGCACTTATAAATTCACTATGCATTCTCCTTGCAGCACTCTAATCATCCAGGCACTACTGGGAACATCCTTTACAATGCGGATCTTACACCGCAGTTCCCTTACGACGCAACTTTTACAACGCAAGTTGTAACAACGAATTGTGCTGGGGGGCGCTCCAGGATAGTAAATAGTTTAATTTACTATCCAACTCCTTCCCTACTATCCATGGGGACTGAAGTTGGAATAGTAAATTAAACTATTCATTATCCAGACCCCAACAACGCAAGTCGTGGTAACAACTTGGGTTGTAAAACATGCGTTGTAAAGTACTGCGATGTAAAACATCACGTTGTAACGACGTACATCCAGTCACTACACATGTACTCATGCAATGGCCATGGCACTAACTCGTACAGTGCTAAAAACAACACAACACTACCCATGCAGTCCAGCAATACCCCTGTAACTCCCTGTGCACTCTTCAAATCGCTCTGCAAGGTACCATGTACTTATCTAATCACTTTGCTAAAACAAAAGCAATTATAAATTTGCCATGCAATGTCTTTGCAGTACTCTAATCATGCAGTCACTAACCATGTACTTATGCAATGACCGAGGCACTAACAGATGTAGTGCTACAATCTCCTAAGGACTACCTATGCACCCAAGTAATCCCCCTGTCAGTACCGATGCACTCCTGCAATCACCCAGCCAGCACCATGTACTAATCCAATGACTCTGCCAAAACCCAAGTACTTATAAATTCACCATACACTCTTCTTGCACCACTATAATCATCCAGTTACTACCCATGTACTCATGCAATGGCCCAGGCAATAACTCAAGCAGTGCTACAATCCCCAGATGCAGTCCAGCAACCCCCCGTCACTCCCTGTGCACTCTTCCAATCACTCCACCAGCACCATATAGATATCTAATCAGTTTGCCAAAACCAAAGCAGTTATAAATTCACAATGCACTCTCTTTGAAGTACTCTATTGATGCAGTCACTACTCATGTACTCATGCATTGGCCCAGGCACTAATATATTCACTGTTACAATCCCTAGAGCAGTACTTATGCACCCCAACATTCTCCTTGTCACTCCGTGAGCACTCTTCCAATCAACATGTCAGCACTGTGTACTTATCCAATCACTGCACCAATACCCAGGCACTTATAAATTCACTATGTACTATCTTTGCAGCACTCTAATCATCCAGTCAGTTCTGCAGTTCTGCAGTTTTTTTTATTGTTTGTTTACTCAAAACCATTACATGAAAACCAAGGTACAAAAATTACAAAAGTAAAAAAATAAAAAAAACAGAGTAATCATCTTCTTTTGAGGCAAGTCTGTGTAATTAAAATCTGTGAACTTGTGGGCTGAAAAGAGTAATGTCCAAAGTCTTACAGGTCAGCATTCCTCGGCTAAGTCTCTGGTCGTTTTAGCTCGAGAAGGCCGTCAGCTTAGTGCGAGTCTGTTGAATGAATTTGCCAAATGTGGCCATCTGTTTTACTGAGTTCAATGTGTATAATTGAAGAACCGCCTCCTTTGCGGTGCGCGTGCCCAGCTGTAAGATGGTGGGCCTAAGATAAAGGCTGCGACCTGTGCGCAGGGCCGGGTAGCAAAATAGGAGGTGGGCCAGAGACTCCTGTTTGTATTTACTGAGCCTACATTCCTTGGTCACTGAACCTGCCCGTTCGGTGGTGTATAATTCTTTAAGGGGCAGGGGATGTAATCTGTAGGCTAAAATCTTGTGTAGGGCTGGGCGGCCCACATCCAGTCACTAACCATGTGTTTATGCAAAGACCCATGCACTAACAGATGTAGTGCAACAATCCTCTGAGGATTACCGATGCAGTCCAGTAATCTCCCTTTCATTACCCTCTCTATTAGTCCTCACTTTACTCTAGGAGGGTCCCTGATTTATAGGCCCCCTGGGTATGTTAGCAACTTTATCGAAATGTTAGAGGAAAGTATACTACCACGGGCCTTGAGCTTTCCAAAGTTTCTCCTGCTCGGCGATTTTAATGTTCACGTAGATGATATCGATTCTACTGAAGCAAGTCGACTGAGGGAAGTTTTTGATCTGGCTCAGCCTAGGCAATGGGTGTCCTCCCCGACTCATGTTGGTGGCCACCGCCTGGACCTAGTGTGTTCTAATTTCCCTATTGATATATCAGAAGTAGAAAAGGTTACTTGGTCAGATCATGACCTCGTTAGATTCTCATGGGTGGTTGATAATGCAGCCAGGCTAAACTGCACTCACCCGGTTGACCACCTTCAGAGGATCAACATGGAAATGTTCGGCCAGGAGCTAGGGAAAACCTGTTCAGAATCTATCCCCGAGTTAGGAAAGGCGGTTGATGCCTTTAATGACAGGGTGTTGCTAGCGGCGAACGCTTCCATTAAACACGCTACCGTTTCTAGGGTGCGACACTGCCCCTCTAAACCTTGGTTCTCTCCCGAGCTGAGGGAGTTAAAGCTCGGATGTAAAAAATTAGAGCGATGCTGGAGGCGGGGATAGAGCTCTGAGTCGAAGGCCGCTCTACGCGCTGCTCAAAAAAGCTATTATGCCGCCATTAAAATTGCAAAAGGGTCGTATTATGCTAAGAGAATTGCCAAAGCAGGAAACAATAGCAGAGAAATTTTCTCTATTGTCAAAAGCTTTGTATCCCCGGTGGCTGAAGCCGCTATACTTCCGTCTTCGACAGAATGGTGTGAGGTTTTGTCTAATTTTTTCATTGACAAAATTGCAAACATTCAGCGGGACCTGCTCTCGGCTCTACCGGCCGATAGTATGGGGGATGGCTCCTCCACCGGGACATGCCAGAGTATAACTCAACAGCTCACTAAATTCTCACCGATTGACGAGGGTGATATTTTGCTCCTCCTTCAGTCTTTAAAATCGGGCTCCCCCTCAGACCCTTGCCCTGCCCGGGTACTTGCAGAAGTGTCCAATATTGTATGTAGCGATGTCACCCAGATTGTCAACCGCTCTCTCTCTCTAGCTGAGGTTCCGGACAAATGGAAACAGGCTAAGCTTCTGCCGCTTCTAAAAAAACCAGGCCTCGATGCTACTGCCCCAGGCAACTATCGCCCCATTTCCCTCCTGCCTGCATTGGCAAAAATATGTGAGAAAGCGGTTTTTAACCAGCTGGAAAGGTTTGTCGAGACTTCTAATGCTTTGCATCCTGCCCAGTCTGGCTTCAGGGCGGCCTACAGTACGGAGACGGCACTGGTCGAGATGTCGGAGTCTATTCGTGAGTGTCTGGACGGGGGCGGCAGAGCGGTCCTGATTTTATTGGATCTCTCTGCCGCCTTCGACACTGTCCCTCATGCACTCCTTACTGCTAGGCTTTCCGCTATTGGTATCGGTGGCAAGGTCCTAGACTGGGTGTCCTCGTTTCTCTCTGGTAGGACACAGCAAGTTTGGATGCCTCCTTTTTCATCTGGGCCTAAACCGCTTCTCACGGGGGTCCCACAGGGATCTACCCTTAGCCCCCTACTGTTCAATATATACATTACCCCCTTGGTGTATCTGGCTGAACAGTATGGGGCTAAAATTATCGGGTATGCTGACGATACGCAGCTTCTCTTTACCTGGCCAGATGACCATCTAGATACGACCATGGTTCAGCTTTGCTTATCCTCAGTCTTTCGTTGGCTAACCTCGGCCCAGTTAAAGTGTAATGAGGAGAAATCAGAGGTCCTCTTTTATGGTTCCTTCCCCCCCAGTTTTAGGAATTCGCTGTGGCCCCCTAACATCCCATGTCCTAAGGTAATGGGTGGCCCTGCGAAAAATCTTGGAGTCTGGTTTGGGGAGGACTTGAGATATGAAGACCATATAAAGAAACTGTCGGGGACTTGCTTTGCCACTTTAAGGATGCTCAGAAAATTCTTCCCACTACTTTCCGGAGATGCTAGGGAGGCTGTTGCACGAGCACTTATTTTGGCAAGGCTGGACTACGCGAACGCTCTGTTTAGCGGCATTCCCGCTTACCTGATCAAGCGGTTGCAGGTCATTCAGAATGCCGCTATCCGTCTCCTCTGTAACATCCCGAGATAGAAGAGCGTTCGGTCTCAAATGTCCGGTCTGCATTGGCTTCCGGTACCGCAACGCATTCTTTTTAAATCGTTAGTGCTTGCATTTCGAGCCATGCATGACCTAGGCCCAGCCTATTTAAAGAAAAGATTTTCCCTTTACGTCCCCACAAGAGCCCTCAGGTCAGCCTCACTGTTCAAAATGACCCATCTACGGTTCAGGCGGGCTAGGCTGGGCGGGCAGTCAATTGCTGTAGTGGTGTCCCGTGTGTGGAACACTCTCCCCTTCCATCTGCGCTCCTGCCAAAATGTTGCCCAGTTTAAGAAGAACCTAAAAACTCATCTGTTCAGAAACTTGACATAAGCTAATCACTGTGCTGTCCCCTTGCCCTTTGTTCTCCATCGCGCCAGGATACTCTCAAGTAATAGAGCGCGCTATAAAACAATTTATACATACATACATACCTATGCACTCTTCCAATCACCTTGCTGGCACCACGTAGTTATCCAATCAGTGCGCCAATACCCAAGTACTTATAAATACACCATGCACTCTCTTTGCAGCACTGTAATCATCCAGTTACTAACCATGTACCATGATCCAGGCACTAATACATGCACTATTAAAATCCCCTGTCCACTACCCATGTAGTCCTCTAAGCACCTACACACTACTCATTCAATTATACATGTAGTATTTGTGTGGTGCAGCAAACGCATTGGGATTTCAAAACAAAGTATTTAAATGGTTTTTATTTAGAACATGTTTGTTTTGTAATAGAATAGTATATTTCTATATAGTTCTATTAATAATATTAAATTTTTTTAAATTTCTTTACAGATATTCTGCATCATCATTAACAAAGACTTAACATGACCAAAAAAAAACAGTAAAGAGGAAACAAGAAAAAAAAGAACATTATTTAAAGAGAAAACAGCAGCAACAATTGCAACATGTGGGTAAAAATAAAAAGTCTTGCGGTAAGAGAACAAAATAATTTATTAAAGGACTTTCAAGGACTAGAAACAGTTTGCACAATGTAAAAAATAGAAAGAAAACCTCAAGAACAAAGAATTAAATGAAAAAAAGGATAAAAAATTGGCAAATCATGTTCTGAAAAAACAATCTATGGTGAAAGAAGAAAGAATCAATTTGATGAAATAAGGAATATAAAGTTTCACATTAGAGTGGTACTAAATTAATTAAAAGATGGCAAGAAATATAAAAAAAATCTGCATTTCATAAAAAGAAGAAACAGATTAAAATTATTGTTAAAAAGGCTTTTGAATTTTTTTTTAAACCTTTATTTATTAGTTTTTAATCAACAATACAGTCAGATAGGTTACATTCATGCAAGATACAATTTCTTTACAATCTTATAGGTACATCTGTATGAGCATGTGATCTGAGCGAATACAAAATACACTCGGGCCCCCCTGTCCCCACAATAGCATTCCCTCTGTACAAGTCCATATGCAGACATCGCAGGGGCTACCCAACAGATATTGCAAGCGAAGCAGCTTAACACTCCCCTAAGGAACTTTCCAGACATCTTGCACAGTACTGGGCCATATTCAGTAAAAAAGGTTCAGTGACGTACCCACTGTGGTGCCATGAGCTATATCCATACGTGCGTTCTATCTTTTCCCTTACACTTTGGCTGTCATCATTTGACTCTTCCTGTGGTGTTGCAATTGTTAGTGAATGAGCCTGTAGCGGACCCTAGATGTCTTTCGGCCTGCTGCGCACAGGCAGCAGATCAGCATATATGTTGTGTTGATCCTGGCAGTAAAGTATGTCGTCTAGCCATTCCTTAAACTTCGGGGCCCTCACCCTGCCCTACCTACATGCAACCCTCCTCTTCGCAAGCAGCAAGGCAATGTCTATAAGCCTCTGAATGGGCTTAGGCACCTCCAATGTATATCCCAGCAGCATGACTAGTGGGTCCCTGTTGATTGCCCCCTCAGACATGACCTGCAATGCATCGTGCACCTGGGTCCAGTAGTCGTACACCCCAGGACACTCCCATGCCAGATGTATAAATCCCACCCCCTCCGCATGGCATCGGTCACATCTATCAGTAGCCGTCAATTGAAACCTCAACTTCCGAACTGGCGTGTAATAAAATCGTTGTAGAAACTTATAATTAATGATTTTAAGCCTACAGCTGGAAGATATGTTGGCTGTGATGGCGCAACAATATTTCCATTGGTCCTCAGTGATCTCACTGCCCAGATCCGAACTCCACAATGTGCGTGCCGGACTCTCCAGCCCGTTGCGCTGTAGTCTGATATTATTGTACAATCGGGAAACAAGATGGCGGACATCCGACAACAGCATGGCATGCAACGGTAAGACCACCTCCAGTTCATCCGGAAAGTGCAGCAATACGTCCCTCCGCCCCTGTCTCAATCTGATGTAATAAAATACCTCTAAGGGAGTTGGTTGCACTTCTCAAAATAGTTGTTCCCGAGTACGAAACTGCCCGTCGAGGAACAGGTCACCCCATGTGAAAACCTTAATACACTTGCACATTAGCTGGAAACCCGTCTCCTGCAACAGCGATTAACGAGGGTGATACGGGATTGGCATTGCGGGGGAGTACAGCGATTGAGTCTGAAGGACTTTCACCACTCTGCCCCACGCGTCAACCGTGCATGTCACCGTGTTGGGCGGCGTATCTATAACCTCCACCGTTCCCTGTATCATCCCGCTGAGTGGGAGAGGACGCACGATCCAGTCTTCCGCCGCTATTTGTGGCATAAATTGTGTAGGTTTAGGTTTGACCGTCCTGACGCTCTCAGTAGCGGTCGCTCCCCAAGCTCCCTGCTCCTATCCTGGCATCGTTTGGTTCTCTGCTTCACTCCTGATATCGTCAGGCTGCGCGCATTGCATTGCCCTCATTAGATAAGTATTGTTGTGCTGACTACTGTGTGCAATCGCGCTAGTCTGCGATAAGCCCTGCCAAATTGGAATAATATTCATATTCTCTGCGCTCGCTGTGTTGCTCTTGCCATAAGTTTGTGCTCTGAATATATATAGCGCTTTACTGAATTGTGCTTAGGATATCTGTAGCGCTTTGTTGAATATTCGTAGAAGCTGCCTGATTTTAGCCCAGCCTCTCTGTAGTTTTGTTTTTGTTGGTGCTCCGGCCATTTTGTTGTTGTTTAGCCTTGTAGACCATCCCCTACACCTCGCACCCGCCTCCCAGCTGACCCTCCCTCCCACTGACCACATAGCCCTGCTCCCGCCCTCGGCAGCGCTGTGACCGTCCTGACGCTCTCAGTAGCGGTCGCTCCCCAAGCTCCCTGCTCTTATCCTGGCATTGTTTTGTTCCCTGCTTCACTCCTGATATCGTCAGGCTGCGCGCATTGCATTGCCCTCATTAGATAAGTATTGTTGTGCTGACTACTGTGTGCAATCGCGCTAGTCTGCGATAAGCCCTGCCAAATTGCAATAATATTCAGATTCTCTGCGCTCGCTGTGTTGCTCTTGCCATAGGTTTGTGCTCTGAATATATATAGCGCTTTACTGAATTGTGCTTAGGATATCTGTAGCGCTTTGTTCAATATTCGTAGAAGCTGCCTGATTTTAGCCCAGCCTCTCTGTAGTTTTGTTTTTGTTGGTGCTCCCGCCATTTTGTTGTTGTTTAGCCTTGTAGACCGTCCCCTACACCACGCTCTCGCCTCCCAGCTGACCCTCCCTCGCCACCTCCCCCTTCACTTCTCCTCTTATGACTGACGCTTTTGCGCGCAACGGTCTCGTCCCTTGCGCGCCGAAGGTGCGCCAAAGGTAAGCCTGTCTGCGCCCGTCCTCGTCTGGACCGCGCCCAGCGCCAGACCCCTTGGCCCCCGCATACCGCACTCCTCCCGCATTACGTATGACGCCTCCACCCTCCTTACCCTCAACCCCGGACGCACACCACAATGCTACAAAGCTGTCCCAGGTCATACCCATGGTCCCTTCGCCTGCCACGCCTGCAAGTTTGCCTCCATCAAGACCCACACCAAATCCACTATCTCCAAACACAGCTCCGACTCTAACCTCCTGAAGTGCATCCTGCTGAACACCCGCTCGGTCCACAGACACGCCACTGAACTCTGGGACCTACTCAACACAGCTTCACCAGACGTCACCTTACTCACAGAAACCTGGATGAACGCATCATCAGCACCCGACATCGCCATAGCCATCCCGGACAATTACAAGATCACCCGAAAAGACCGCACCAATCAAACAGGAGGAGGCATGGCCATCGTTCATAAGAACACCATCAAAATCACGACCAGCTTCGACGATAACCTTGCAACCGCCGAACACCTCCAATTCCAGATCCACACCGACGCTAGGACCACACTTAGAGGCACCCTCATCTACAGGCCCCCAGGGACCCGTAAACAATTCAACGAAGACATCACTGACTTCATCAGCCCACATGCCCTCGCCTCCGAGAACTACATTCTACTAGGAGACCTCAACTTCCACCTGGAAAAGTTAAACAACAGCAACACCACCACCCTCCTTGACAACCTGGCCAATCTCGGACTCAAACAACTTGTTGACACCCACACCCATGTAGCCGGACATACACTCGACCCAATCTTCACTTCCAGCAAAAACATTTCCTTCGATCACACCACAGCTCTCCATTGGACGGACCACAGTTGCGTTCACTTCAGCTACAAAACCACCCCGACCCACAACCCCCCACAACCTATTCCTCGAAGAAACTGGAACAAAATCACCACCGACCAACTCCTCACATCGCTCAACCAAAACCCACCTGCCCTCTCATCGGACCCAAACCAAGCCGCCACCAAACTCAAACAATGGATCACTCACAGCGCTGATAAACTAGCACCCTTGAAAAACCTTCACACCAGACAGGACAGCAAAAAGGCCCCCTGGTTCAACGATGACCTTAAGAAATCCAAGAAGCTATGCCGTACTCTCGAGAAAACATGGAGAAAAAACCCAACCACCGACAACATGACCACCCTCAAGGCAGCCACCCACAAACACCACCAACTGATTCGATCCACCAAGAAATCAGCATTCAAGAATCGACTCGACAACAACGCCAATAACAGCAAGGAACTATTCAACATAGTCAAAGAACTCACCAACCCCACCGCAGCCTCAAACGACATCACTCCCTCTCAAGACCTCTGCAATTTGTTATCCTCCTTCTTCTACAACAAAATTGCCGACATACACAACAGCTTCGAGAACACCTCCAACGAACAATCCTCTCCACCCCCCTCCGAACCTAAACCGCCCTCAATCAACCTCAGCGCCTGGAACCCAATCACCACTGAAGACACCCTCCGCCTAATGAACTCCATCCACTCTGGCTCACCAATCAACCCCTGTCCCCACCACATCTTCAACAAAGCAGACTCCATCATCGCACCCCATCTCCGTGAGATCATCAACTGCTCCTTCAACTCTGCTACCTTCCCAGAAAGCTGGAAACACGCCGAAAGTCAGCGCCCTCCTGAAGAAACCCACAGCAGACCCCTCTCAACTTAAAAACTACCGCCCCATATCCCTCCTCCCATTCCCTGCCAAAGTCATTGAGAAAGCCGTCAATAGCCAGCTCTCCGCCTTCCTTGATTCCAACAACTCCCTCGATCCCTCACAGTCCGGCTTTCGAGCCAAACACAGCACCGAGACCGCCCTCATCGCAGCTACAGACGACATCCGAACACTACTGGACAACGAAGAAACAGTAGCCCTCATCCTACTCGACCTCTCCGCCGCCTTCGACACAGTCTGTGACAACACCCTCATTCAACGCCTCAGCAACATCGGCATACAAGGAAAAGCCCTGGACTGGATCATCTCGTTTCTAACTGGGAGAACTCAGAGAGTCCGACTTCCCCCATTCAAATCTAAGTCCACCGAAGTCATCTGCGGTGTACCACAAGGATCATCACTCAGTCCCACCCTCTTCAATGTTTACATGAGTCCACTCGCATCCATCGCACGTCAACACAACCTTAACATCATCTCCTACGCTGATGACACCCAGCTGATCCTTTCCCTCACCAAAGACCCTATCACCGCCAAAACCAATCTTCACGAAGGCATGAAAGAAGTAGCCGAATGGATGAAAAACAGTCGCCTAAAACTCAACTCAGACAAAACGGAGGTGCTCATCCTAGGATCATCCCCCTCTGCCTGGGATGACTCATGGTGGCCTCCGGCTCTGGGCTCTGCACCCATACCCACAGACCACACACGTAACCTTGGCTTCATCCTAGACTCCTCACTCTCGATGACCAGACATGTCAACGCCGTCTCATCCTCCTGCTTCAACGTACTTCGTATGCTCAAAAAAATCTTCCGCTTGATCCCCTCCGAGACAAGAAAAACTGTCACCCACGCTCTGGTCACGAGTCGACTGAACTACGGAAACTCCCTATACGCCGGAATCACAGCCAAATTACAGAAAAAACTCCAACGCACCCAAAACGCATCAGCGAGACTCATTTTGGACATCCCTCGCCAAGATCACATTACCGGCTACCTGAAAGGCCTCCACTGGCTCCCCGTCAACAAGAGAATTACGTTCCGTCTCCTCACCCACGCACACAAGGCCCTCTACAAACTAGGACCCGAATGCCTCAACACCCGACTGTCCTTCTACACTCCCTCCCGCCAACTAAGGTCCGCCATTCAAGCCCTCGCCGCAGTACCGCGTATCCAAAGATCCACCATGGGAGGCAGATCCTTCTCCTACTTGGCGGCCAAGACCTGGAACTCACTCCCCACTCACCTCCGCCTTACACAGAACCACATCTCCTTCAGAAAAGAACTTAAAACATGGCTATTCGATAAATAATTAACCCCTTCCCCAAGCGCCTTGAGACCCTCTGGGTGAGTAGTGCGCTATATAAATGCTTGAACTTGAACTTGAACTAGGTTTCATCCAGTGATACACATATTGCGCCTGGGCAGTCATATAATAGACCTCGAAGTCTGGCACATCAAAGCCACCCTTCTTGTATGGCTGCGTCAGAATGGCCCATCTCAACCGCGGCTGCTTACCCCCCAAAACAGCCGAAGGAGTTCCGATCTCAACCGCTTGAAAAAATAGGCGCCGGGGTAATAAGGAATATTTTGAAATAAATATAAAAACCGTGGCAGCACCACCATCTTTATGAGTGACGCTCTGCCCGCCATAGATAGTGGCAACGACATCCATCGTGTGACGTTGTCAGTCAGTTTAGTGATAGCCACGCCATAATTAAGCCTAAGTGTCTCCTCCTTGTTTAGTGATATCACAATACCCAGGTAGCGAAGATCAGTGTCACACCATTCAAGTGGGTAATCTAGCTGGAATTTTGTTACCGCTCCCGTGAGTGGGAAGAATTGCGATTTTTTCCAATTTATGTGTACTCCCGATAACCTCCCGAAGACTATAAATTCACGCAGGATAGTATTAAGGTTGAGCTGCGGGTCTTTCACGTATAGTGTAATGTCATCCGCATATAACGACACTCCTATCTGACGCTGGAGACAGTTGAAAGAACTAACCTTATGCAACTGGCGAATCCGACATGCCAACGATTCTATTGCTATAGCAAACAATAATGGGGAGAGAGGGCATCCCTGCCTGGTGCCTCTCGTTATAGTCATCTGGGGTGATAGCACTCCATTGATAATCACTCTAGCCACTGGTCTGGTATAAAGTAGTTCTATCCATGCAACAAATATTTTGGGAAATCCCATCCTATGTAAGATAGCAAAAAGGTACTCCCATTCAACGGAGTCAAACGCTTTCGTTGCATCAAGAAATATGGCAGCAACTGGGAGCTCCGGAGCTATAGTCGGAATCAGAGAGAACAGCGTACGAAGATTATGGGTGGTTGCACGCCCTGGCACAAAACCCTCCTGGTCTGGCAGCACTATCTTAGTCATAATCAGTGATAATCTCGTCACAAGTACTTTAACAAGTATTTTTGCATCACAATTAATTAGAGTTGGCGGCCTATAGGAGTCAGTGTCCATCTGATCCTTGCCTGGCTTCAACAAAGAAGTTATAGCTACCTCCCTCATGGATCCCGGCAATTCCCCCACTTCTAAGGGCTCCTCAAAAACTTCCTTTAGGACTGGTGCCATAATATCTATGTAACATTTATAGAACTCGGCGGGAAGCCCATCCAGGCCCGCTGCCTTGCCGTTACTCAGTGACATAATTGCATCCCTTATCTCATCCACTTCTAGCGGTGCTCCGAGAAACGACCTGGGTACATCACTTAACCAACATAGCGCAATGTCATCTAAAAAGCTCCGGAAGTCCACTCCCTCTGTTTGTTGTGAAGTATATAGCTGTCTGTAGTGAGTCAGAAACTTGTCCTGAATCTTCTGCGTATCCTGACACTGTGGCGTAACAATCTCCAGTATATTTGTACTAAAACGCGGCTGTCTCGTGATTGCTGCAAGTACTTTACCCGGCCGCTCCCCTTCGCAGTACCTCCTCACAGTCCAGTATTTTCCCCTGTACTTAACTTCTCTCGCTGCCTCTTCTTCATACTCTGAAAGCTTGTCCCTGAATTTCTTGTGTATCTCTGGATCTCCACCCCTTGCCATCTTAATTTCCAGCTCCCACAATTCTCTGTCTAATTTCCCTATCGTCCTCTGGATGTCTCTCAACACTCCGCAGCTCTTAGATATACTAAACCCAAGAATCGTTACCTTGAAAGCTTCCCATACCATTTCCACACTGTTTACCGAGCCCTTGTTTCTGGGAAAAAAAGCCTCTATTTCTTCTCCCAACTCAGTCTTGAATACCGTGTCTAGTAATACTGAGGGGAACAGTCTCCGTGGGGGTCTCGCTTTATCATGTCCCGGCATATCCAATTGCATCAACACCGGGCAATGATCTGAGTACGTTCTGGGCAAATGTGTCACCTTTCTCAATCCAGTGCTTAGGCCCCGTGATACAAAGCAGTAGTCAAGTCTAGCCCATGTGTTCGCATGTGTTGTAAAATGTGTTCCCTCCCTATGTTCGGGGTGAGTAAACCGCCAACTATCAACTAAGCCAGCTTCCTCTATTATGCCCCGCAGTACATCCCTCGCTTGCCTATTATACAGACCACAACCATCAGATCTATCCGCTCCAGGCACTAGTGCAACATTAAAATCCCCTCCCCAGATGATATGTGTAGCATCTGTTCCCAACACATGTCCCCAAAGTGTCGTGAAGAATTCCGGTGTGTCCACATTAAGAGCATAACAATTGACTATAACTGCAGTATCAGTGCCCAATCTGCCCCACAGTATCACATAGCATCCATCAGGATCCAGAATTTCCCCCAACATGTGCATTTTGAGTGATTTCTTGATTAGCACTGCAGTCCCTCTGGCATATGAGGAATACGATGAAAACTTCCTAATTGTAGCCCACTTACTAGCAAACTTTGGTTCGGAGCGCGGGTGTATATCGTTCTCCTGCAATAAGGCTATTTGCACATTGTGCCTGTCTAAATATGCAATCACATTTCTGCCCTTTCTGGCGTCATTGAGGCCTCTCACATTCCAGGATAACACCGATATTCTACTCTCTACGTTGTTCGCCATCATCCTTATGAAATATATCTTCAACATCTGCTCCTATTCGCCCAGACCACCGCCCTTCCGTACCATACCACGATTTCCATTGCATATGTAATCTCACTTGTAATCTTATGTCACTGCAGTCACACCCTGTGTCCCATCCCCCCACCCACTGACATCCCCCAACCATGTCATCCATGCCCCCCTCCCCCCTCTTCCCCCTCTCCCAACATGAACAGCAACCCATTCCCACATCAACTTGCATTCCCCCAATACTAAGGCCATGACAATCTGCGTGCAGTTACTCCCCCGTCGACAAATCGCAGCCGTGGCTGTCCACCCCTTATCATCCAACATCCACACACTCCAATAGGGTCGAAAAAAAACAGTCTGCACCGTCACCCACCAACAATCACTCACACTCAATGCAGACATAGCACCACCATTCCCAAGCCCTTCCACGTAGATCATGAACCACATCTGCAAGCAGATTCCCACCCCTCCCACTGAAGCATCCCCAACTCGCCAGCATCCATGCCCCTCCCCCAACCCTTCACCGCCAGCAAACAACCCAACAGCTGCAGTGTAAAAAACATTGTAGGTGGGGTACTCCCTATTAGGGTCATCTGAGGTACACACAATGCCACCCCCTACTCCTCGCCCTTCGACCTGAGCCACCCTCCTAGGGCATTGAGGGAAGGGGATGGTGCCTGGCATACGTTACCACCCATTGTCCAACACCCGTCCACGGTGTTCACTTCCAGTCGTAGTGTCAGCACGCCTTCCTGGCCCCTCCACAGAATTCGAAAAGGACCAATGCTGCTTCAAAGCAGAGGCATAATCGTCAAAAATCCGTTTCATTGTTCGTCGGGTATGTGTTGGTCCTCCTCATCCCCCTCATCACCATCTCCATGGCGACCCCTTCGATCGCGTCTCAGTTTTTTCAAGAAATCCTCCACTTGCTGCGGGTTCAAGAAAAAATGTTGTTTCTCCTGATGAGTCACCCTGAGCTTCGCTGGGTACAACAACGCATAGTCAATTTGCAAATTATGTAGCTTCTTTTTAACATCTAGAAACTTCCGCTGTTGTTCCTGCACCATCGGTGTGAAGTCCGTATTCCGTGCCGCGCGGAGTGCAGTGTCCCTGTCTCGATAGTTTAGGAGCCTTGCAATTATCGGCCAAGGCGGAGCCCCAGGTTTAGGCCTCGGACCCAATGAGCGATGCGCCCGCTCGACTATGAACTGCTTGGAGAAGGCTTCCGCTCTTATCGCCGCCTGAAGGATCCTTTCCACATATTCCTCCATTCGTCCCGTGTTGGTAGATTCCGGCACGCCTACCACGCGGATATTATTGCGTCTGCTGCACGCCTCCAACTCCTCATTCTTCGCAGCTATTACCCTGAGGATGTAGTCCATTCTCGAAAGCCGAGTAGAGTGGGACGCTACTGTGTCATCATTTTCCGATATCCTTCTCTCCGCCTCAGTTATGCGTTCTTTGTGAACGTCCATTTTTTGCACAATAGCATCCATTGTGGAAGATATGCGGTCCACTTTGTCAACCACTGTTGCAAACCCCTGTTTCATTTCTTGGAGTATCAGCTGCATGTCCGGGGCACTTGCACTTGAACTCGGCCCCGCCGCTGAGGGACTCTGAGTCCCCCCTGTGTCCGAGGTGGCACGCATGCTCTTCTTTGACTCAGGTGCAGAGTCAAATGAAAGTTTGGGCTGCCGATTGCCCTGCGGCTCATAATAGAGCGCCTACAGGGACTCAAAGTGGTCGGAGACCTCGCCTTACCACTACTTCCTCGGGCCGCACAGGAGCCCCTGTACATGTGAAGGGCAATCGCTTTGTGTCGAATCCACCTGAGCGTCTCAGAATCTTCAAGTCCTCCCAACACCAATGATAGCCTGCCTCATGACCCTAGGGTCTCCACCAGGGAATGTGTGCTCCGCTCCTGTTTACGCCAAACGACTGCGACGTAATAAACGTCAGGCAGATTCTTATGCAGGAACGCCCAAGATCCAGGGCAGTAGGCAACCCCGATGACGCTACATGAGTCGCCGAACCCCAGAAGCCGTTCACAGCAGGCCCAGCACACCTCAGATCCCCGCAAGGCGCCAAAGATTAGCCAGTCACGCTGAGCCACAGGCCAAGCAAGTCCGTAGTCTGCAAGTCCGTACTCCGCAGCGCTGGGTATCACCCGACCTCCTGTACCAGCTAGATGTAGGGTGTATCAGTAGCATCCAAGACCAGTAGCAGAGCGGGTAGTTAGTAAACCAAGGTGCTTGTGGGATAGATCTGTAGCACTGCCAGGCGGGCTCTGTCCGGTGAAGTGCCACCTCTTCACATACGCTCAGTAATGAATCTCAGATCGCCTTCCAGTGATTGTAACCAACCCAATCCCCACTTAGTGCTCTATTGTGTTCCACTATGACATGAGACAGTCCCAAAGTCCTAGCGCTGACATCCCGGCAGCAGGTGTGTCACGTGTGATACCTCCCAAGCACTACCTTGCCACTTTGCCACTTACTTGGTCAGGTCCATCTGCCAGACACCAGCACCAGCTTCAACACTGCTGGGTCAAAGGCAAGTACTATGCTGCAGTGCTCAGAGTGTAGCCCAGCTCCAGATTTCCGGGCAATCACAGCTTGCCAATAGAAAGCCCCTCACTGTCTCTCAAGTCTCTCCAATGATCGGGCCGCTAATGCCTTCGGGTATGCCCTCCTCCACCTGCGCCTCTGATATCCTCTAGTCAACCAATGTCCATCAATTCAGGCCCAGGGATCCCCCACAGTAGCCTCTCGTCAGGTCTGTTCCGCGTGTATCCGGTATCAAGTTAGGCTCTTGCACTAGTGCCCACCGGGATCCCCCGTTGCTGCACCATGCCGCACACGGCCTTCCAGTAGCTCACCTGAGGCATCCTCTGCGTCCCCGGTGTAAGAAAGTCCCTCTGCCAGCTCCACCATGCACCGGGGGGCCCGCTGCCGCAATCGCTCACACCAGAGCCGGGTTAGGCCACTCCACGGTCCCAGACTCCGGACCCCGGTCAACTCCTGCAGGTCGTATCTTGCTGCCGCATCCACCGAGGCGCCCCCGGTCAGTAGCTTGCACTCGTCGCCACCGCAGTCCAGTGCCCTACCGCATCTTCAGGCAATCAGGCTGCCGCTCCTCCGCTGCACTCGCCTCAGTGCGGGCGCTCCCGCTCCGCTACAGTCCCCTCTGGCCGTCTTTATTTAGGCCAGCATTTGCCCTCCACTTGTGCCTGATGATGGTCACAACCTCTGCGGGCACTCCAGATCCACACCGCAGGGCCGCCCGCCTCAGCAGCCGCGTCACTCCGGGGTGCAGAAGTTATCTATCCAGTGCGGCCTGGTCGCCTCGTGGCACGCTGCGGCCTCTCTTACGGCACTCCTCCCGGGCGCGCTCACCACAATGATCCGGCGCCTTTCCCGGCAGAAACCTCTCTGCTTGTAACTTCGGCAAACCAAGGCGCAGGACGGGCATACTTCCTACAATCGCTCCTCAGGGCTCCCATAGCATTTTGGACGCTTTTTGGACGGGTAATAGGCAGTGAAGTGAGGATAAATAACGGATTTGAATGCCAGGCAGCAGGAGCCTCACAGCAGTGTAGCCATTCTGCGTGTGCGCCCTCTTGTGCCCCCCCCCCAAAAAAAGGCTTTTGAATTGAAAATGAAATTATTCATTTTAGTTTTAAACAGAATTCGATCATTAGGTAAGCCAATACGTTTTATGAAAGATAAAAGTAAAAAGAAGAGACTAATTAACAGAACTAACATTTGTGATTGTTTTTGAGTGAATGGAAGCACACTTCAATTTCCTAGCCTTTTTTAATGAAGAGAGCTATTTTCAAACCAATACACTGGTTCACGCAGTTGATATCAGTGGTCATGCTTATGAAGTGAAGAACGGTTGTGCAATTGAAAAAGAAAAGATGGTTCCAAGAAATGCAGAAGAAGTAATCACTGATGAAGTTCTAGGGAGACGTACTAAAGCCCCTGTGTATACTTGGGATTGTAGTAGTATTTAGAGTATACAATAGGAGTCTATTGATATTTCCGAAATTTCTTAAGAGAATACAGTAAAAAAAAGTGTTAAACAAAAGATTCAGTTGCAGCAAGGACATAGGGCCCGATGTAGGTAAATCCCATTTACCGATTTTGAAATACCGAATTTTACCGATTCGGTATTTCAAAATCGGTAATTGGGATGTAGGTCCCAACATCTGGATTCGTTACCGAATCCTTAACAATTCTTTAATTACCGATTCGGTAAATACCGAATCGGTAATGCCCATTCATTCCTATGGGCTTTGAAGCCCATAGGAATGATTAGGCATTACCGATTCGGTATTTACCGAATCGGTAATTAAAGAATTCACAAGGGTGCAGGGGGTGTCACTTTGACACC
The DNA here is from genome assembly GCF_964261635.1 of Lissotriton helveticus. NCBI lineage: Eukaryota > Metazoa > Chordata > Amphibia > Caudata > Salamandridae > Lissotriton > Lissotriton helveticus. Next base: position 648,910,455 of record NC_136069.1, read on the forward strand.
CTCTAGCACCCCCAAAACGGGCATGTGTGCAATGTGGCACACAGACATGCCCTAAGGGCACGTCTGTCTGTCACATGGCACATGTGTACATGCACAGATGTGCATGTACACAGGAATCGGTTTTTTACCATGGATTTGTATTCCATGGTAAAATACCGATTCTGTAAGCCATGTGCTGATGGAACATAGGCTACCTACATTGCATTTTCGGTAATTTTACCGAATCATTATCATTACCGAATCGGTACATATTACCGAATCGGTAAATTTACCGATTCGGTAATGATAACGAATCGGTAAAATTACCGAAAATGTGCCCCTACATCTCGCTAGCCCTTTACCGATCGGAAACGGCCGAAAATCGGTATTTTCGGCCGATTCCGATCGGTAAAGGGCTACCTACATCGGGCCCTAGATCCTTGCAAAGTGAGAAAAAATACTTTTTGCAAAGTCATTCCCTGGCTTGTCTTTCTAGAAAAGTGTGTCAAAGTGGTTTTCATAATTTCAGAATAATAGCAGTACATCACTCTCAACTGCGGAAGTTAGTAAGAAGATTATACTATGCAAAAAGTCCAGCAATAACTTTAAGTGATTTAAATAGTGCTCTTTTGCATGGGTCAGTATCAGATTTAAAAAACAAGTTTGTGATGAAATAGAGTTTTATTAATTTGGTCCTGAACTAGAGTGTAGAGAAAGTGAGACATTGATAGAAGTAGGTGCTGAAGAATACGTGGAAGATAGTAGTACTGAGAAGTTTGAAGAAGTAATTATGAAGTTTAAGGTAAGTTGTTGTGAAAGACAAAATTATGTTTGTGTTTGTTGTCGACAAACTCACTATATAAATCAAACTATGAATTTTGATCTGTATTTAAAAAGTGACAAAGAAAACAATGATAAGTGGAAGGAATTTGCAACTTATTTGTTCGTAGAAGATTGCTTTGATTTGGGTAGTGATCAACGTATTTGTAAATATTGTTATACCAAATTAGAGGATAACAAAATGACAGCTAGAGCTGTACATAATAACCTAGAGTTGGTAGGTATTCCACCAGAGCTGGTAGATTTAAATACTTATGAGGTTATTCTGATTCAATCTGTGCACCCATTTCAAGCTATTGATCGTATGGAGCCTAAAACAGGTACGTTGCACCCACAAATTTACAGAGAGGATTATAAGGAAGAGTTGTGTATTTACCTTAGATTTAAAGAAAAATATTGAAACTATTGCTGTAGAGAAAGACGAAACTGAACATGTAGCTATTCTATTTAATGGTGTTCCTACGAAGAGTCGGAAAATGTGGCAAGAATTAATAGATGTCAGCAAAGTGCAAAAGCCTACGTTATATCTCACAAAAAACAATGATTACTACAAAAATGGGTATGTGGAAGAAGAAGAAATAGTTTTAGGAGATAATAGCGAAATTTCAAGTGGCCAAATTGAAAAAGTGGACATGTACAAAAGTGAAGAAATGTATCAATATTATATTGTACACTCTTTACATTCCAAAGAAGTGGTGGGAAATACTATTGAATTATTCCAAATGAAGAAAGCAGAGGGGACTCCCATGAGTGTTTGGGAAAAAAAGTTTTGAAGCTTGTTGTTTTCCACAGCTCTTCCCCACTGGAAAATGTGGACGATATGATGAACGACCAGTACAGATTCCCGCATCAGAATATTGGACAACAAGATTGTACTCAGAAGATCCAAGATTTCGACAATGTATCCCATATATATTTCATTTTTTGTTTGAAAGTGACTTGTCTGGACTTTCTTTTTTTTTTAAATAAATTTTTATTGTATTTGTTTACATAGGCAGGATATACACAAACATACACGAGTATATATGCTCTTTTTGGCGCGTCGAACACTTCGCTTTACATTTTACATCCTCTACCAATGGGTGATCTATGCGTTGTTTTACTCTGTTGGGCGATTACTTACCCGTCCTTCTGGGCTAATAGTTCTATTCCGTATGCCAGTGGACTTCTTACGTTGGCACTTAGCTTTTTCGTGAACATATAACATGCAAAGATAATGTTAAAACAGAAATGTTGGATATGTACTATCCAAATAGAAGTCCCCATCTTGAAAACATATGCCTCTATGAAGTGCTGCAATATTACAGTTTTAGGAGAAATATTACAGAGAACATAAATGAAGAAAAAATATGCAGTGATTGGTTCCGAAGGATGGTTGATGAAGCATAGTAAAGGAAATCTGATTAATCACAGTAAACTGGGTTGCAATACACCTGATAAAAGGGAATTTTACCATTTAGCACTTCTGCAACTCTTCAAGCCTTGGCGTACTGAAATGGAATTACTTGGAGATTTTCAGTGCTATGAAGATTATTTTAATGCAAGTAATGATAGCATTGAATGCTCAGTTTTTCCAAAACATCTACAAATGTTGAATGAAGAAATTGAACAGGAAGCTAGTATTGCAGTTGAGATTGCTAGAGACAGTTCTCAAGATAGTCAAAGTTCTGCTCCACTCAGACAAGATCCACTAGGATAACCAATTCTTGAAAATGAAGCAGCAATCGCCATGAGTGAAGTGGAAACAGCAATGCATCAAGCTCAACATGATAATATGGGCTTAGGAAAGTTGGAAGAACAACTAAATATTGAACAGAAAGAAATATATCAGCAAGTGACAACAGATCAACCATGGTTTTCTTCATGAAAAAAAGAATGCACATGCACATCTTTTAAACCTATTCAAATGTATGTCAGTGGTCAAACTGGTACAGGAAAACGTCTCTTAATTAAAGTTTTGACCACTTAGCTACAGAAAACCACTGAATCACATGTATCTTGTGCTGTAACCGCTCCAACTGGGTTAGCAGCACACAACATTAAAGGAATTACATTACATCGCTTACTAATGCTACCTGTTGAACATGAAAAAAAGTTGGAATATCACAAGCTTTCTGGAGACGCTTGTTTGGAAGTTTCAAGAGTACTAAAGAAAATGAAACTTCTGATTATTGATGAGGTGACCATGGTCTCGAACTTAATGCTTGCCTTTCTGCATTTAAGAATGCAACAAATTTTAAAAACAGTATACAATGTCTTATTTGGAGGAAAACATTTGATAGTTTTTGACGATCTACGACAACTTACTCCTGTAAAAGGGCAACCAGCATTTAAAACACTTGTGCATGAAAACACCAGAAAGACTTTGGGAAGTATTGGAAACGTGAACATTTGGTAATATTTTGAATACAAAGAATTTATAAAAAATATGCAACAGGCAAGTGATGAAGATTATGGAAGCATTCTTCCAGATATAACAATTGGTGTATTGACAGAACATGGTAAAGAAGCTTTGCAAAGTCGACTACTTACAAACTTGTTTCTAAATGAAAATGTTGGTCCGGAAATAATGTACAAAAAAATTGGAGAAAATAAATCTATAATCTCCCTAATGCCAACACTGCAAGAGTGTTCTACATTCAATGAAGAACTTTTAAAGCTGGAAAAACAACAAATAATAAAAATGGAAGCCATTGATAAAATAGAGCACAAAAGAATCTATTATTTTGACAGAAAAAGTAAAAACAAAATTGGATTCATTGGAAAAATTCTATATCTAAGACTGCTGGTTTAGAAAATAATTTATATTTATGTGAAAATGGTCATGTAATTTTACAGCATAATTTGGATGTGGAAAAAGGTTTATTAAATGGAGCAATGGGAAAAGTTGTTGATTTTGTTAAATATCAAAATAGAGATCGAATTGAATTTTTGAAGATTACATTTGATCAGATTGAAGAGATTGGACGTTGTTCTGTTCGTTTCTTGATTGTTAAATACTTGTTCGGTGGTAGAAAACAGTTTCCTCTTTCTTTAGCATTTGCCATGACCATTCATGAATCTCAAGGTTTAGGTGTAGACAGTGTTTTAGTAAACATTGGAAGTACCGTCTTTAAAGAGGGAATGGCATATGTTGCATTGTCCCAAGTCAGAACTTTATTTGGATTGTATTTGATTTATTTTGATGAGAGAAAGATTAGTGCAGATGCAAATTGTGTAAGAGAGTATAATCGGTTAAGAAGAATGTATGCTCCCAATTTAGGTGAATATATATATATATATATCCAATTACCACTCCTATGTGCATTTGCACATTTCAAGAGAAACAAACAACTTGATGAGCTTAATTTGCCAGTGCAGAATTTTATTTTTCAGTTCTTGATGCAGTCGATCATGACACTTTTCGGCCAACGCAGTGGCCTTGGTCGCATTACGTAATAGTGAAACATTTATTGGATACCAAAATACCTTGTGACACCGTGCCTGCAACTTACATAGACATAGATGAAATACTATGGCACAGGTGTTTTTTCAAACCTTCAACCATTATATGGTGTTTATATACGTATATACTAAATAATGACAGGCAGTACAGCATAAAACGATTATAAATCAAAAATGTAATCAATTTCATAAATAACATAATTATTACACCATTTAACCCATTCCCTGCTCGCGTCGCCCAATGGCTGATGGGAGCACTACCTCGTGGGTGCTGTGCACGAGCTTTGGCCGACGCAGACCTGCCCTGCAATAGAACGCTGTAACAGTAACATAACATATGCTAAAAATGGTGAATAAAAACAGAACTAAAATTGGCTAATAAATATACTCAAAAATATGCTACATAGTAAAAACCACCTCTCTTTCCCATATAAGAATTTCAATAAATAAGGCAAATACTGCAATGTAAACATGATCATTGATGTACTTTGATTTATGGCGATATAATAAGAAAAAATCATTCATATCATCATCTGGTCTAAAGTGCAGTGCTAGTGTGCAAATAAGGACGAATGAATGGTGCAAATGTACATAGTCTTAAAGGTGCATGGGTAAAAAGTGGGGATAAAAATACAGATAGCAGCTGAAACGATTATATAAACAACAGAATGTGTGCATACACAGATAGTAGAAAAACTACTACTTATTCTTATAATGTGCTTGGGAGCCCCCTTGCACTACAATTGGCAGAGCGAAGAAACCCCCTGTTGGAGGCAATTCATAGTGGTGCTGCACAGACGAGACCATGGCTTATGTTTGCCTACTGTAACGCTGAAACAAATAAGAATGAAAACCCTAGGACACTAAAGTGGGTAGACTACAGGTAATTGTGTAGCTCCTCACATAAATGTATTCCCTAAGGGGACTTGGTATCGAGTTCAACTATATATTGAGATTCTAGTTGTCTCAACAGTTTTTTCTCGATTACCACCTCATTTGTTTATGGGTTTATGGGTAACAATGACATAGTATTGAAGAACATTTAGACTGTTGTTGTGTTACATTTTGATATGTCTAGTGACAGGGTATGTGGGGGTCTGAATTTACAGTTGAGTGCAAATGTTGTAATATGCACGCATAAGCCTGTAGCTTTTAAAATTGATTACATTGTGATTTACTGCATTTTTAAAGTGAATTCTAAAAAGTTGTGTGATTGGGACACTCCTTTTAAAAAAAGATAATTCACGTACCCCTAATCTTCACGCGATCCTCCTGAGGTCAGGCCCTCCTTGGTGGCCGATTTGGGGTCTCCTGGACCGCGGGACGAGGCAAGCAAACATCGTTTTGCATAGGCGCCATCTTGGGGCAGGAACGGTCGGCGCTCTAGTGTTGCGGGCCATTTGGCCCTCACACTACATATAGGGCTGACAGAAATGAAGCCTCATTGATAGAACTCGCGACTCCTGAGGGGGAAGCCGGGAGCCAAGGGCTTACCATTTTTTTTAAATTGATTACATTGTGATTTACTGCAATTTTTAAAGCGATTTCTAAAAAGTTGTGTGATTGGGACACTCCTTTAAAAAAAAGAAAATTCACGTGCCCCTAATCTTCACGCGATCCTCCCGAGGTCACGTGCTCCTTGGTGGCCGATTTGGGGTCTCCTGGACTGCGGGACGAGGCAAGCAAACATCATTTTGCATAGGCGCCATCTTGGGGCAGGAACGGTCAGCGCTCTAGTGTTGTGGGCGACTTGGCACTCACACTACAAAATGCCCTCTTTACGTCGTACGCGCAGCGGACGAGCACAGTGGGCGCGACGATGGCGCGCCGGAGGTGCGCCAGAGGTAAGCCCGTCTGCGCCCGTCCGCGCCAGACCGAGCCTAGGGCCTAGTACGCTAATCCCTCTGGCGCACAACATACAAGTCTATTCTAGGGACTCTCTATTCCTACTGAACCAGCCCCCCCTGTCTCCCTGTGCCCACTCTATATCAGTCGATGGGCCGGGGAATTACTGTGCTCACTGCCCGTATAGGCTTTCTTCCCCTAAGCCCTGCCCTCCAGCCCAGATAACTTTTAATATGGCTATGGTAAACTGCCGATCCCTACCCAGGCACGCTCAGTAAGTCTACATGCTCCTAGAGGAACGTAAACTGGAGATACTGTTTCTAACAGAAACCTGGCTTTCATCAGACTCTGACCCGGACATAGTTCAGGCGTTGCCGCCGGGTTTTTTAATACAACACTGGGACAGAGTCAAAGGGAGGGGAGGAGGGATAGCCATAATCTATAGAGACAATCTCTCTTGCCGGCTTCACGGCAGTCCACTTGCTGACTGTGAAAACGTCCATTTCGCAATCCAAATCTCCCCATGTAAATCTCTTTCGAGAGTCTTAATTTACCGACCCCCAGGGACAATGGGACAAATCTGCAGCTCCCTTGTGGAAACTTCAATGTCTCTAGCTGGTACACTCCCCAACTTTATGATCTTGGGGGATTTAAATATCCACTTCGATAACAGGGGTGACAGCCGAGCCTCTGAACTACTAGCAGACCTAGCATCTCATCAACTACACCTGGGGAGCCACATATCTACCCACTCTGAGGGGCACTTGCTGGACCCCATTTTTTCAAACATCTCGAATCTTAAAGTAATGGCACCAATTCCGATACCATGGTCCGACCACCTGCTAATTCCATTTAGCTGGTGGATTCCGACCACGCCCCGCCCCAGGTTAGCTCCCTGCAGGCCAATACGCCCTTGATCTAAACTTGACCCTGATAAATGGAAGCATGCACTAGAGCTTCTCTGCCCCCTCCTCGAAACAGAGCCCAAAGATCTGGACACCACATTCCCTGAATGGATCGAAAACTCTTTGAACACAGTCCTTCCAAAAAAAATCTCCCATAAACTACGGGAAAAACCACCTTGCCCTGGTTTACAAAGGAAGTGCGTATCCTGAAAGAACTCTGTAAAAAAGCCGAAAGAGCTTGGAGGAAGGACTACGACCCTAACAGTAAGAAGGAATAGAAACATAATATTCTTAACTACAAGAAGGCCCTCAAAGCGGCGCAAGCAGTGTTCTTCGAAGAGAGGATAAGTGCAGCCTCTAGCTCACCGAGAGAAACCTTCCAAATCGTAAACAAACTCCTAAAAACCCCGGAGCCCCATCACCTGGTAGACCCTTCGGAAACCCGATGTAATGATTTAGCCAAATTCTTTGAGCAAAAAATCCAAAATATTTTGAAACAACTCCCTCCCCATAATCCGGTCAACCCACTGGACCCGCCCTTCACACCATCAGAGGATGCTAAGACGGGACTAGATGCGTTCACTCCGATTACTGAGGACACCCTCTTGCCTATTTTTCAATCAATCAAGAGTGGTTCGCCGCTAGATCCAGCCCCAGTGAAGGCATTGAGACTTGTTGCATCCACCATTCTAACCCCAATGGTGAACGTAATAAACTCCTCCCTCTCGCAGGGCATTGTCTCCCCAAATTGGAAGAAGGCTGTGGTTAAGGCCTTATTAAAAAAGCCAAATCTAGACCAGCTGTATCTAAACAACTTTAGGCCAATCTCCCTTCTGCCAAGTACCAGCAAGGTGGCTGAAAAATTCATCAACGGCCAGCTGTCTAATTATCTGGAATCAAGCAAATTACTCATGCCCTCACAGACGGGTTTTCACCCGGGTCAGGGCACAGAGACAGCGATGGTTGCGGTAGTCGAGGAGGCCAGGAAGATCATTGACGCAGGAGGATCAGTGGCAGTGATCCTCCTCGATCAGAGTGCGGCCTTCGATACCGTCAACCATCATACGCTGGTCCAACGGCTCAGGGATTTGGGCATCTCCGGACTTGCATTGTCCTGGCTGAGATCTTTTTTACATAACCGCTTCTTTCAGGTGGCGGAGGGCAATTACATATCCAAAGTGACCCCGATACACTGCGGAGTCCCGCAGGGCTCTTCATTGAGCCCTACGCTCTTTAACATATACATGTCTCCCCTGGAAAAAATTGTCACTTCCCATGGAATTAAACTGCTGACCTATGCTGATGACACTCAGCTCGTTGTATCCCTTAATCATGCCTGCCTTAGGGATATAACTAGCTGGATGGACAAGTCCCAGCTAAAACTGAATAGTGACAAAACAGAGATCCTGGTCATGGGCAAGCAGTCCCATTATTGTCCAAAGACCCTGTGGCCCTCCTGTATGGGTACTCCTCTCATCCCAAAAGCTGACATTAAAAGCCTTGGAATCTGGTTGGATCAAGATCTTACACTCAGTACTCAAGCAAGGAAAACGATCGGAACCTGTCATGGTCTCCTTCGTCCTGCCCGTAAAATCCTACCCCTGCTCCCCTTTCAGTCCAGGAAACTCCTGGCTCAGGGATTGATATTGTCCAGATTGGATTATGGAAATGCCCTTTACCTTGGGGTACCACAGAAAGTGATAGCTAAACTGCAGGTCGTGCAAAACACTGCGGCCCGGATCCTCACAGGCACCAACAATCGTTGTTCGGCCAAACCGGCCCTTAGAGCACTTCACTGGCTGCCAATACAGGAAAGAGTATACTTCAAGGCCCTTTGTATAACTCACAAAATCTTACATGGCAAGGCCCCACCCATTCTTAAAGACCTTATTGCTCCTTATACAACACACAGAACCCTTCGGTCTATGAACCTCCATCTGACACTGACACCTAGGATTAAGAGAGCTCGAGCTGGAGGCCGCCTTTTTTCTTATAATGCTTCCAAACTGTGGAACTCACTCCCTTTGGAAATTCGGGCTCAGCCCAATCTAGCCTCCTTCCGTAAACTCCTAATAACCTGGCTGTTCCCCTAATTCTCCTCATGCGTCCACGCCGGTTCTCATCATTAGCGCTGGGACGCTCACGGGCAGCCATGCGCTCTTGAAATCCGTAAACATAAACATAAACGTAGCGTAACCCACATTTACAATGTAGGACGTAAATGGCATACTCGGTGAGGCATGTAAAATGACCTTTAAGTTTAACTCGGGTGTCTGAAAAGGCAGTGGAGTAAGTGGTAGTATTCACTCCGAATTTGCATGCACGCCAAGTGCTGCACTTAAAAAAAGCCTTTTTTTGGTGAAAGCCAGCTGGTTTTATTTTCACATTCAGGACTGGTTTTTATTAGGTCATTATGCATAGAGTATGCCTTGCAATAAGTTAAACTGGGTCTAGTTGGCAATATTTGCGTAAGAGTAGCGTCAGTTAGAACTGTAGGCCATTGTGCATTTGGCATTGCCCTATTTGTTGTAGGTGGTGATACGCCTACAGTGTGCAATTTCTGTATTGTTAGATGCAGGACTCTCAACTGAGGTATAGCTCGAACGGGTATCAGATGGTATATACCTACTGTTATGATTTAGCAGCAACTGTCTATCTTTGCTGTTGGCTTTCTTTATGGCTTGATCTAATTTAGTGGGATTGTAACCTCTCTCAATAAACCTCTGTTTGGCTGCACTCTGGTGTAATTCTATTGTTTCATTTGAACTGCACCCTCTACGAATATGTAAGAACTCTCCATAGGGAATACTAGCAATGGTATGCCTAGGATGAAAACTCGTAGCGTGTAAAAGTGTGTTACCGGCTGTGGGTTTTCTGTAGGGATATGTTTCAAATACGCCCTTCGCAATATATACAGTTGTGTCCTCAAAGTGAATGGTGTTATGGTCAATATGTGCAGTAAAGTTTAAATTCATAGAATTGCAAATAATGTTATCTACAAATTTCTCAGCCTGAGTCTGTGTTCCCTTCCAAATTATAAAAACATCATCTGTGTATCTCCACATTTGCACCTAATGGTTTTCCCAAGAGGTCCTGTGCTCTACCTGTAGGACACGCTCATCCCACCAGCCTACATGGAGACAAACATAGCTGGGGGAGAAGCTTGCCCCCATAGCCACACCCTGCATTTGTTGAAAGATGTTACCATCAAATATAAACACATTATTGACACTACCAAATCATTTTAAGCAACATGATGTTATGTTGGTACATAGACATGGGTCTCTTTCAAAAAGAAATCCACTGCGTCTACACCATCATCCTGTCAAATGCTTGTGTACAGGGCAGTTATATCTAAGGTAGGGAAAATATAATCGTCGGACCATATTTGTGCATTCAATTTGGAAAGGAAATCATTTGAGACATGTATATAGGTAGGGAGATTAATGAGATGTTCTTGTAAGTAATGATCAACATAGCTGGAAGTACAATCAAAGATACTGTTTTAGCAGAGATGATTGGTCTTCCTGGGATAGGGCTGACCCCTTTGTGAACTTTTGGGATGATATAGATAGTGGGCACCACAGGAAAATTATTATTTATAAAGTTAAATTCATCCTTTGATATTAAGCCCTCTCTTCTCCAGGTGGTAAGTTCATCTTTGTAGTTCTTACACATTTTTTGACATCTGAGATCTAATATTTTTGGAGCAGTCTTGCTTTGTAATCCTCCTTACCCCACAGAACAATATTCATGCCTTTGTCAGATTTGTTAAGGACCACAGTGGAATTGTTCTTTAGTTTGGCCATTAGTTGGAAATACTGTTCGGCTGATTTTAGAGGAATTTTTTAAAGTTCCAAAACTCCACACTTAGAAGAATTTCCAAGTAAAACATGTCAATGTTAGCCTATGAAGGGAAATTCAAGTTACTGTAACTACGATTAGAATTACTTTTGAGGATCAATAGTGGGCTGAAAGATGCAGCACTGAGGTCTCTCCTGATAACAGGTGAGTAAATCGGAATTCGTAGTTCGGCTGAGTTTTGAGGAATTTTTTTATGTTCCAAAACTCCACACTTAGAAAAATTTCCAAGTGAAACCAGTCAATGTTAGCCTATGGAAAGAAATTCAAGTTACTGTAACTACGATTAGAATTACTTTTCAGGATCAATAGTGGGCTGAAAGATGCAGCACTGAGATTTCTCCTGATAACAGGTGAGTAAATCGGAATTCGTAGTTCGGCTGATTTTTGAGGAATTTTTTAAAGTTCCAAAACTCCACACCTAGAAGAATTTCCAAGTAAAACATGTCAATGTTAGACTACGAAAGGAAATTCAAGTTACTGTAACTACGATGAGAATTACTTTTCAGGATCAATAGTGGGCTGAAGGATGCAGCACTGAGGCCTCTCCTGATAACAGGTGAGTAAATCGGAATTCGTAGTTTGGCTAATTTTTGAGGAATTTTTTAAAGTTCCGAAACTCCACACTACGAAAAATTTCCTATTGAAATCAGTCAATGTTAGCCTATTGGAAGGAAATTCAAGTTACTGTAAGTATGGTTAGAATTACTTTTCAGGGTCCGTCCAGGGCTCAAAGATGCAGCACTGACGTCTCTCCTGATAACAGGTGAGTACATCGTAATTCGTAGTTCGGATGATTTTACAAGAATTTTTTAAACTTCCAAAACTCCACACTGAGAAAAATTTCGATGTGAAACCGGTCAATGTTTGCCTATGGAAGGAAATTCAAGTTACTGTAAGTATGGTTACATTTAGTTTTCAGGGTCGGTCCTGGGCTCAAAGATGCAGCACTGACGTCTCTCGTGATAACAGGTGAGTAAATCAGAATTTGTACTTCGACTGATTTTAGAGGAATATTTTGCTCAACTGTGAAGGAAGGGGGCCGCGCCTGAGGACACATGTGTGCAAACACGCCCTGTGGTTCATTTTAAGTTGGGGAATATATTCCTCTTCAATCCTGAGGTCACCTGTGAGCCAACTAGCCCATCAGGTACCTCCTGTTGGCGCCAGGGAGCTGCGTTGCAGAGACGTGTTCAGAGGGCACGCCCCCTTTTTACAACACTCTGCAATGCAGCTCCGTGGCACTTACTAGAGGTACCCGTTGGACTAGTTGGCCACTAGGGGACCTCTGGATTGAAGAGGAATATATTCCCCAACCTAAAAAGAGCCACAGGGCGTGTTTTTACACACATGTCACCTCAAGCCCCGCCCCCTACCTTCACCACTGTGCAAACATGCCTCGTAATGCGTTCTAAGTTGGGAGATTAAGTCCGCTTGCATACTGGGGGTCCCTGGGGGCCAATTAGCACACCAGGAACATCCAGTATGCACCAGGGAGCTGCGTTGCAGAGAGGTGTATAGAGGCCACGCCCCTTTATACACCTCTCTGCAGTTAGGCACGCCGGGACACTGCAGGAGCCTGCCCTGGGGGGTGGCGGTCCCAGGGCCATCGAGGGCTCCAGGAGGGGGGCAGTGTGGCCCCCCTCCCACCTTTTAAAAGCCCTGGGGGGTGGTGGTGCCTGGGGCTGGGGGGGCCGTGAGCCCCCCCGCATACTTAAGAACAAAGCCCCGGGGATGGCGGTCCCAGGGGCTGGGGGGGCCTTAGAAGCCCCCCATCATTAACCTCTTTGCCCAGGGGGTGGCGGTCCCCGGTGCTGCGGGGGGGCCATGTGCCCCCTGCTACCATAATTACTTTGCCCCAGTGGGTGGTGGTCCCCGGGGCAGTGTGGGGGGGATTGGGACCCCCCACACTTTTTTTAAATATGCCCCCGGGATTTGGTCCCCCCGGGGGCTAATTTAAAAAAAAATGCAGACGGGTATTTTTTTTTTCCGCGGACTTCGCGCACAGTACGTGGACCGCGCGATTAAAAAAAAAATAACATTGTTTGGGGCCTTGGGGGTCCTTTTGGGACCCCCTGAGCAGGCCTAGGGGGACAGGGTGTGTCTACCCGGCCCCCTTTGCGTGATTTCCACATTTGTTTTCAGCTTTCTTGTGCCTCGGTGGCTGCCAACACTTCCTGGTTTGGAGTGTTGACAGCCAATTAGCATAAAGCTCGTGCTCGGGAAGGTACGCGTACGGTACAACTTTGCATATATAGTTATGATTTTACTTTAGATTTTCTCAGGAACTACTGAACGGATTTACACCATTTAACAAAAAGCACAATCTGCGAACAGAACTCTACCTTTTTGCCAAATTTGGTGTAATTCCGTTCAGCCGTTCCGGCTGTAGCCCTGGCTAAAGGTCCCTATGGAAAATTGCATGGGGAAAACACGTTTTGGGACCCCCCTTTTTTCTCAGCCCCCGCTTAACGAATCACCCCCAAACTTTCAGGGAAGGAGCGGAGCAGGCCATTTTCTTGCGAAGATTCGTCCACCGGCGCCAAAGTTATTCCAAACAGAATGTTGCGGATTTCCTATGGAAACTAGGTTTTAACTATAACTACCTACTGGCGACCGCCAGTAGGTAATATATATATATGACCGACCAATCAGGAGGACTAAAAGAAAAGAAGCGACTGGAGGTACTTGCTTGGACTGCTTGCGGTTAGGGGGTGAGAGACAGCATTTGATAAAGGCAATCTGCCGAAACGCGTCATGACTGAGCTCGCAAAAATAAAGCCTCCCTCCCACAGTACCCCTTTGTGTCTCTCCGTTCTTTTCACAGCCGAGAGGAACCTTCCTGTACATATTCAGCGCGTTTGTCTTGGGCGCGCATTGGCAGAGACCCGCCTCATCAAGGAGGATCGAGCACTTCCAGACAGCTTCCGCAATTTTCACAAAATTCACGGTGGTGAATCAGCTCTTTCCACCACACCCGCCCTCTTTACCTGGCCGCTGCATCGCAGAATGTGACTTCACATGGGGATCCTTGCCACTTGGATGGAGTTTCCCAGGCCCCCTCTAGGAGCGGACACGTGTGGTTGAGGCGTCATGGGGACACTGGAGGAAAGCCTTGTTTTAAAATGCCCGGATTGCAGCAGACCGACACAGCGCTTCAGCATTTACCTGATTTACACGGAGCACACCGTTGCCGGACGCTACATCTTCGTATCATGCGATGGCAGTGCATGATGGGACACGTGGTTCTCTACACGAACTACTAGTCTGCAGGTGACGTGGACCGACCAATCAGAAGGACTATCAGAAAAGAAGCGGCTGGAGGTACTTGCTTGGACTGCTTGCGGTTAGGGGGTGAGAGACAGCATTTGATAAAGGCAATCTGCCGAAACGCGTCATGACTGAGCTCGCAAAAATAAAGCCTCCCTCCCACAGTACCCCTTTGTGTCTCTCCGTTCTTTTCACAGCCGAGAGGAACCTTCCTGTACATATATATATATAACTATATATATATATATATAGTTATATTACCTACTGGCGGTCGCCAGTAGGTATATATAGTTAGGATTTTTTCTCTATGGGATTTTTGAAAATTCTATGTCTAATAACTTTGGCGTTTGTGGACGGAATTGGCTGAAATTTTCTGGAAAATGGAACATTTTGTTTCTGAGCAGCCCCTGGAAATTTGGGGGGGGGTTCGTCAAGGGGGGGCCGAGAAAAAAGGGGGTCCCAAAACGTGTTTTTAACATTGAGTTTTCCATAGGGCGGTTGGCCTCACTTTTAGCCCGAACGGCTGAATGGATTTCCACAAAACTTGGCAAAATTGTAGGGACTGGTAGCCCGATGTGCCTTTTCTAGGTCTCAATATATGTGCTTCAGTGGATTTTGAGAAATTAACGTTCAAAAAAAGATATATATCTGTAAGCGCGCTCCGGGCAGCGCTCCGGTTCGCGGACTTTACGCGTAACGGAACTTCGCGTAGCGAAGCTGATTGGCTCTCCGGTGTCTGTCAACATTCTAAACAGTCCGGAGCGGCCGCCATCTTGTCTCTCGGTAGGATTGAGAGACAAGAGGAGGCCAAAACAAAGGGGGAAATGACCATAAGGGGGCATAGTAGATCCTCCCTGACCCCCTAGGTTTAATGTGGAGGCTTTAAAAGGGCCCCGCGGGGCAAAAAAAATTAAAAAAAATTGTTTTTTTGCGTGGGTAGCGCCCGGTTCGCGAACCGGGAAGCGTTCTGGGCAGCGTACTATAAGGAAAAAAGAATGATAGACTTTTCAAATACTGTATGTTAATTGATTGTTGGTTTTGTTGATTATTTTTTAATTTTTTTATTTTTTAAGCAATTATTTATTATTGTGATTGTGTTTGAAAATGTAATAACATTTCTAACATTTCACTAGTTTATGAATTACATATAAAAATGATTAAAGACTCAAACAATTTTTTAATATTACATACAATTTTATTTTTCGGATTGTTTTTCAAAATTTTATAGAACGTCTAGCATTTGACTGTCCGACATGTCCTCTTGTTGAGTGAACATAAGTTCCCACATTTGACCGTCATCATAATGAAGTAAATGATCCACAGATTCTACACATTGAACTAATTCATGGTCCCGTGATTCATCCATGAAATCTGAGTCATCATTGTCCTCAATATCTTTTTCTGTGTTGTTCTCCAGAACAATTTCGAAGGAAACATTCTGCTCACCTTCCATTTTATTGCTGTAATTTGCATAAAAAATAAATATATCAGTAGAGATAGGGCACTGTTGGGTTTAAGTTCAGACAGGTACTTGTGAGGCGTGAAGTAGTACTATTAAAAAGTGCCTGTGAAGAAGCCTAAGTAAATTCATAATTATACCACAGAAACCTAAATCAATCCATAATTATAATAAACAAGCCTTTCTCAATGTCTAACTCTTACAGAGGGATAGTATATAACTATCTGAAAATGTTTTCAAATTTATAAAATAATATCTCACCTTCTAAAAACAAGTTTAAGTTGTGAGTGAAAATGATCTTGCAATGTAGTTCAGGAAGTAGTAGTCAAAATGGCTGTGTTTCTCTCTCTTCCTTTATATATATTCAGGTACATAGCCAATCAAATGTCAGGTAAAAAAAGTAGAAAATTAAAGTAACATTTTAATTGGTTGTCAATTCCAACACTTCAGATGTGTTTTGTGAAGTAATTTACCTCAGGGTATTTAGAGAGGTCTACAGGCTAAATGGTTAAATGGAATTTCAATCAAATTTGTGAAAATGGTAGGCATTGGTATGTAGTATGAGGTAATCTATATTTGGTGAAATTGTCTCCAGTCGCTTTTCTGTAAATTACTTTCCCACCTTTTTTGATGGTGCGCTTCCCAGGGAGCGACCCGGTACGCGAACTGGCGAGAGCCCCAGTTCGCGAACCTTAAGCGTTACGGGAGTCCACCATTTTGTGTTTCGGTCGAATTAAGATACAAGATGGAGGGCAAATAATGTTCAGAATGGGTAGAAGGGGGCACGGTAGACTTATCTTGACCCCCTAGGTTTTCTGAGGGTGGCTGAGGAGGCCCATATGAGCGGAAAAAAAAACATTTTTTAAAAATATTTAGCGAGGTTAGCTCCCGGTTCGCGTACCGGGTAGCGCCCCAGGGAGCGTACTTTGTTGAAAATTAGTGAAAAATGTTAGAGTAAAATAATAATTGTGAGTGATCAGATGTAGGGTAGCTCTGAGAAGAGCTTTTGGGTTTATGGTACATTTAGGTACTTATAAGTAGGTACCAATGCACAGTCTTAAATTCAGAATGAAAATTCTGTTGCCCTCATCTGAGAAGTGAACTCCATCTCCTCTGTAGATATCTTGCATGTAGTAACGCAAGTTATTGTTGTACAGGGAGCCCATTCCATGGTCTCTCATGTAAGCTGAAACAGATTTGTTTACATGCTTCCTCGACTTCTCAATTTGTGGACAAAATTGGTTTGACCACCTCCATTTCTGTCTTTGGCATATATTTGAATATACCAAGGCAGTCTGAGGAAAAAGTGCCATCAATTGCTCAAAGGTGTCCTTTAAAAGCATTTCCAGACCTACCCCAGTCAAAGTGCCTAAATCATTACCTCCACAGTGCACAATTAACAGGTCAGGTTTTGGCAAATGCATAAAGGTTTTCACCAATGGTATCAATTGGTGACATTTTAATCCTGTGTGGCCAAACCACTTAATTTCCACATCTTGTAAATTGAGGTTAGGTAAATTCCTGTTCTCAGCATACCTCTGAGCCCAATAGATGTAACTATGTCCAACAATCCAGACAGAAAACATGGTGAGAGAAGGTTCTCCTGCAGTCAGATGAAGTGTGGCAATGAAATGGCAGTTGAAAAAATAAGAGTTTAAAATGAAAAAAACTGTGGAGTTTCTGTGTTAATGAAGCAGTAACAGTGATTGGTGGATTTTGATTGCTGAAAACAGAAAGTTAGGGTGCATGGATGAGTTGTTTGAAAGATGTATTTTGAGTGGTCAAGAAAAAATCATTAAATGAAAGAATGCACTGGATATGAGGTGCACTGAGAGTTCAGAGTTCAATTGCAACATTGTTGTGTGAACTTGCAAACACCAGAGGTCTTCCAAGACGTGGTTGCCATGCAGAAAAGGCAGAAAGGGCAGAGGGGGGAAGGGTTTTCATTTGAAAAAAAGTGAGGGAAGAGTTTTGATTGGGTGACATGAGAGATATGTGTGAAGAATTACAGCATTTCTGTGCTTTTGATAGCTGCAGACTCTGGAGTGCATACCTTTTGCTCTGCTGAAGACAAATTGGTGTGTTTCTGAGACTGTTTTGAAACTCAAAGTATTTGCTAAGGTGAGAAAAGATTTCTTTAATTTAGATAGAGAATAGTGTGCTTTAAGGAGAAAATTATGAAGAAAGTTGTGTTCTTCAAATGTTGCTTTGTCTCAAGTGTTTTACAAATAGATTTTGTTTCTTTGAGAAAATGTAATTGGAGAAAATGTGAAGTATTAGTACTGACAGGGTGTTATTGTGCATAGGAGCTGTGGAGTCTTTTCAAATTATGACTTGAAAATCGTTTTTGAGGAAAATGAATGGTTATAATATTTATGACAAGGACATAATGGTGTATGCTTCATTATAAGGCAATTGAGTGTCTCTGATGTTATTTTTCCCATTTTAATGTAAGACCTTTCTCTGTGGAGCAAATTGCTTGTAAATATGCTCCCACCTGTGCATGGCAAATTTAGATTTTGAATATTTGCGTTACATAGCCATGTTAAAAGTGACACAAACATGCTGCAAAGGCAATCAAAAAACGCTTTTATGTGTCTTAAGGACATTTTAAGTCATTTTTCCATGTGCAGTGTTTTGAAATTATGATTTGAAAATCGTTTTTGGGGAAAAGGAATGGTTTTTAAATTTATGACAAGGACATAATGGTGCATGCTTCTTTATAAGGCATTTCAGTGTCTCTGATGTCATTTTTCCCATATTACATTAAAAGACCTTTCTCCGTGGGGCACATTCCTTGTAAATATGCTCCCACCTGTGCATGGCAAATTTAGATTTTGAATGTTTGTGTTACATAGCCATGTTAAAAGTGACCCAACCATGCTGGAAAGGCAATCAAAAAACGCTTTCATGTGTCTTAAGGACATTTTAAGTCATTTCCCCATGTGCAGTGTTTTCAAATTATGATTTGAAAATCGTTTTTGGGGAAAAGGAATGGTTTGTAAATTTATGACAAGGATATAATGGTGTATGCTTCTTTATAAGGCATTTCAGTGTCTCTGATGTCATTTTTCCCATATTACATTAAAAGACCTTTCCCCGTGGGGCACATTCCTTGTAAATATGGTCCCACCTGTGCATGGTAAATTTAGATTTTGACTGTTTGAGTTACATAGCCATGTTAAAAATGACCCAAAAACTTGCAAAGGCTTTAAAAAAACACTTTCATGTGTCTTAAGGACATTTTAAGTCATTTCCCCGTGGGCAGTGTTTTCAAATTATGACTTGAAAATCGTTTTTGAGGTAAAGGAATGTTAAAATTTATGTGCGCCATATGCCCCCAAATTTCTTTTTCAGGGGTGCAGCAGGATGTTCTTGAGACACCCCTGCACCTTTGGAAAAATTCCTAATTTGCGATGAGCTAATTGCTAATCGCAAATTGCACCTTCATTCCTATGGGCCTCCTGGCCCATGGAAATGAATGGGTAATTTGCAATTAGCAATTTGCTCATCGCAAATTAGGAATGGTAAAGAATCGCTATTTATTCCTTAAAATTCGCTATTTTGGAAATGCAAAATAGTTTGATGATACATATGGCAGTTCATCTCTAACAAGATAAGAAGCTTAGGGATACATTTATGATGACTGGCGCAATGAAGTGGACATCACTTACTTCATTGGTAGAGCTTTACATGTATTATCTCCTCTGTATTCTTCATCAAGCGTAACTTTCATCTGCAATCCTGAGTAGGCCTCACCTTAAACAAACCTCTGGATAGGGCACACCTTATCGTCATCCTGAATTAATCATTTAAAATGCTAGGGACAGATTTATGATAGGTGTATGCCTCTTTTGCGCCACTGTGTGTCACTTTTGTGATGCAGCGGCGGTGCAAAAGATTTGCTATGAGGCGACAAAATTACAAATTGATGCATTTAGGCAGATGTGTCATGGTGTAAAAAACACCGTGCCACATGAAACTGATGCAGCAGTGATGCAAAAGATGCACCATGTTGCAAGACAGGCCTCACTTGGGGCCATATGTATGAAGCTAATTAGCGTTTGCAAAGGCCGAAGTTCTGTGAATTTCGGCCTTTGCGAATGCTAATTAGACAAATGGTATGTATCAAACAAGTTTGATGCAAAATAAGGAATAGCAAAAATTGCTGTTCTTTATTTTGCGATTGCACTGAAGGATTTGCAAATTTTGTGATTTTTAAATGCAATGTATCAAACAAAAAATATGCAAAAAATGCCATTAAGGATTTGCAAATTACCACCAACTTCTAGTTGGTGGTAATTTGCGAATTCTTTTCAAAAAGCTTTTTTTCCAAAAAACGAAAGGTGACATATGACGCCCATACATGCCCTTAGGGCATGTATGTGCGCCATACGCCCCCAAATTTCTTTTTCAGGGGGTGCAGCAGGGTGTTCTTGAGACACCCATGCACCCTTGGAAAAATTCCTAATTTGTGATGAGCTAATTGCTAATCGCAAATTGCACCTTCATTCCTATGGGCCTCCTGGCCCATGGAAATGAATGAGTAATTTGCAATTAACAATTTGTTCATTGCAAATTAGGAATGGTAAAGAATCGCTATTTATTCCTTAAAATTCGCTATTTAGGAAATGCAAAATAGTTTGATGATACATATGGCAGTTCATCTCTAACAAGATAAGAAGCATAGGGATAGATTTATGATGACTGGCACAATGAAGTGGACATAACTTACTTCATTGGTAGACCTTTACATGTATTATCTGCTCTGTATTGTTCATCAAGTGTAACTTTGATCTGCAATCCTGAGTAGGCCTCACCTTAAACAAACCTCTGGATAGGCCACACTTTATCGTCATCCTGAATTAATCATTTAAAATGCTAGGGACAGATTTATGATAGGTGTATGCCTCTTTTGCGCCACTGTGCGTCACTTTTCTGATGCAGCGGCGGTGCAAAAGATTTGCTATGATGCGACAAAATTACAAATTGATGCATTTAGGCAGATGTGTCATGGTGTAAAAAAAACGTGCCACATGAAACCGATGCAGCAGTGATGCAAAAGATGCACCATGTTGCAAGACAGGCCTCACTTGGGGCCATATGTATCAAGCTAATTAGCATTCGCAAAGGCCAAAATTCTGTGAATTTCAGCCTTTGCGAATGCTAATTAGACAAATGGTATGTATCAAACAAGTTTGATGCAAAATAAGGAATAGCAAAATTTGCTATTCCTTATTTTGCGATTGCACTGAAGGATTTGCAAATTTTGCGATTCCTTAAATGCAATGTATCAAACAAAAAATATGCAAAAAATGCCATTAAGGATTTTGCAAATTACCACCAACTTCTAGTTGGTGGTAATTTGCGAATTCTTTTCAAAAAGCTTTTTTTCCAAAAAACAAAAGGTGCCATATGACGCCCATACATGCCCTTAGGGCATGTATGTGCGCCATATGCCCCCAAATTTCTTTTTCAGGGGCGCAGCAGGGTGTTCTTGAGACACCCCTGCACCTTTGGAAAAATTCCTAATTTGCGATGAGCTAATTGCTAATCGCAAATTGCACCTTCATTCCTATGGGCCTCCTGGCCCATGGAAATGAATGGGTAATTTGCAATTAGCAATTTGCTCATTGCAAATTAGGAATGGTAAAGAATCGCTATTTATTCCTTAAAATTCGCTATTTAGGAAATGCAAAATAGTTTGATGATACATATGGCGGTTCATCTGTAACAAGATAAGAAGCTTAGGGATACATTTATGATGACTGGCGCAATAAAGTGGACATTACTTACTTCATTGGTAGGCCTTTACATGTATTATCTCCTCTGTATTCTTCATCAAGCGTAACTTTAATCTGCAATCCTGAGTAGGCCTCACCTTAAACAAACCTCTGGATAGGCCACACCTTATCGTCATCCTGAATTAATCATTTAAAATGCTAGAGACAGATTTATGATAGGTGTATGCCTCTTTTGCGCCACTGTGCGTCACTTTTCTGATGCAGCGGCGGTGCAAAAGATTTGCTATGAGGCGACAAAATTACAAATTGATGCATTTAGGCAGATGTGTCATGGTGTAAAAAAAAGTGCCACATGAAACCGATGCAGCAGTGATGCAAAAGATGCACCATGTTGCAAGACAGGCCTCATTTGGGGCCATATGTATCAAGCTAATTAGCATTCGCAAAGGTCAAAATTCTGCGAATTTCGGCCTTTGCGAATGCTAATTAGACAAATGGTATGTATCAAACAAGTTAGATGCAAAATAAGGAATAGCAAAAATTGCTATTCCTTATTTTGCGATTGTACTGAAGGATTTGCAAATTTTGCGATTCCTTAAATGCAATGTATCAAACAAAAAATATGCAAAAAATGCCATTAAGGATTTGCAAATTACCACCAACTTCTAGTTGGTGGTAATTTGCGAATTCTTTTCAAAAAGCTTTTTTTCCAAAAAACAAAAGGTGCCATATGACGCCCATACATGCCCTTAGGGCATGTATGTGCGCCATATGCCCCCAAATTTCTTTTTCAGGGGTGCAGCAGGGTGTCGCAAATTGCACCTTCGTTCCTATGGGCCTCCTGGCCCATGGAAATGAATGGGTAATTTGCAATTAGCAATTTGCTCATCGCAAATTAGGAATGGTAAAGAATTGCTATTTATCCCTTAAAATTCGCTATTTAGGAAAGGCAAAATAGTTTGATGATACATATGGCGGTTCATCTCTAACAAGATAAGAAGCTTAGGGATAGATTTATGATGACTGGCGCATCACCAGGGATGTGCCAGTCATCCTGCGCAGCTGTTCCGCCACCCATGGTGTGCTGCATTTACAATGCGGCGCAGCATGGGGCAAAAATGGCACAGATGCGTGACGCATCTGTGCCGTAAAGGTGGCGCATTGCTGGAGTTGTATCGCAAGTGTGATGCAGCTCCAGCAAGGCTCAGGGGTGCCCCATCTCCACAATGTTGCGTCAAGACCTATGTCTGCTTCAAGCAGGCGCAGGGTTTTGACGTAGCTTTCTCCTATCTGATTGTAAATGCGGCACACCATGAGTGGCAGAGCAACGGTGCACGTTAACTGGTGCATGCCTGGGGATGTGCCATTTAACATAAATCTGCCCCTTTACATTTAAGTATGTGCAGGGGACACAGAGTCGGTGAGGCTCATCCAAGGTTAAGAAGAGATGAGTCCTGTTCACTGAAAAATTAGACATAGGCTTCACCTGCTCAGCATCGTTGGACATGGCTATATAATAGCTGCAAAATGTTACTCTTGTTAAACAATTTTACTATTATAATCTCTGAGATTTGTCTCTTACTCTGCAACATCTCATTGTTGTTATCTTTCTTTAAAGATAAAGACAACATCAACATGAGCGACAATCAGCAATCAGTTGATTTTGACCTCATCATTGAACTCGTAATTGAAACATCAGTGGATGTTGATCCCTTGGATGATTTAATTTCTGAGGATGAAGAAGAACGTGATGAGGATGCAGATTTGTCCGAATTATATGACATAGGATGGGAAGCTGACGTGCTTGAGCCTATGGAACTATAAACATTTATTTTAAAAATTTATAATAAATAAAAAGTAAAAATGTAAACCGTTTAATTTAAAAATAAAGACACCTTCAAAAACAGGTTATGTGTAGTGTCTTCAATAAAATATTAAAATATGCTCATAAAATTAGATCAGATTCACATATAAAATAGCACAGGTAACATGAATATAAATTCCATTTCTTTTCTGCTATTTCTGTATTCTAAATTTGCCAAGCACTAAAAAATCTTCTATGTAAAAATGTCAAGTAGTGTTTTAAGTTTTTGATTACTGTTATTGATTTACTGTTGGGTAATAGTGGTTAATAACATTTTTTATTATATTTTACCACAGATTCAACTGCAGATCATTTTAAGATTTCAGCATGCCAACCAAAGAAAGAGTGAGAAAGGCTGCAAAACGTCAAAGACAGCAGGTTAATGAAAAAAAGCAGCAGTCCTCTAACAAAAAGATTTGTCAAGTCACCAAGAAAGCACCGGGTAAGAGTACAAAAGCATTTATAAGAAATATTTGTAGTAAAAAAAATATTACTACAGAAAATGTTTCAGTCCAGAAAAAGAGAAGCAATTCAAACGGAAAGGAAAGGCCAATGAAAAATGTTACTGCTAGAGCAAGAGATAACTCTGTGCATGATAGTAGAAGGAAACAACAGTTTAGGGACATTCGTAAACGAATGTTCCGCAACAGGATAATTGGCAATTTGTTAAAAAATATTAAGAAAGGTCAACAGAAAGGGTTTTTTTATAAGAGAAAAAAAAAAGTTGAGAAAGTTATTGATCAGGCATTTGAAATTAAACGTAAGTTATTTATTTTGATAATCAATAGAATTAGGAAGCTAAACAAGGCAATTTATGATTTCAAAAGAAATAGTAGATGGAAGAGAATAGTTAATCGTAGTAATTTTTGTGAAGTTTTTTCTGGAGAATGGATGCATAGTTCAAGCTGTGAGGCATTTTTTAATGAGGAGAGTTATTTCCAGGATAATGATTTGGTGCATGCAGTTGACACCAGTGGTCGAGCTTATGAAGTGAAAGATGGTTGTCCAGTTGAAAAAGAAAAACTTGTGACAACAGAGGCAGAAGAGGTGTTAGGTAATGAGGTTTTAGGAAGACGTGCTAAGGGTCCTGTGTACACCTGGAAGTGTAGTAGTATTTGCAGTGTCCGACAGGATTCCATCAATTTGCTTTGTGATTTTGTACGGTCATTTAATAAGAAAAGTTTGAAGCAGAAAATGAGGTTGTTGCAATAATTAGATCCTTGCAGTGAGAGAAGTGACAGGTTTGCATGGTCATTCACTGGCTTGTCTTTCCAGGAGAGTATGCCAGAGTGTTTTTCATCATTTCAGGATGCTAGCAGTGCATCATAATAAAGTGAGGAAATTAGTTAGAATGTTGTATTATGCTAAGAGTCCAGCAATTATGCTTAAACAATTATGCGCTGCTCTTTTGCATGGTTCTGAAATAGATGTGAAGAATATATGTGAAGAAATTGAGTTTTGTTACTTTGGAAGTAAAGAGGAGAATGTTGAAATTGACCAAGAAGAAGCAGGTAATGTGGAAGATAGTGTACAGGTTTCCAGTACAGATAATTTCCAGAGGGAAATTGCGACGTTTCAGGTCAAATCAAGTGAGAGGCCAAATTTCACTTGTGTGTGTTGTCGACGCACTTATTATAAGAATCAGACTACGTTAGTGGATTTATATGCAAAAAGTGAAAGGGAAAATAATAGTGAATGGAAGGATTTCGCAACATACTTGATGGCAGAAAATTGTTTTGATTTGGGATTGGATCAACGTGTGTGTACTTATTGTTGTTGCAAATTAAATCAAAACCAGATGCCTGCTAGAGCAGTTCATAATAATCTGGAATTGGTTGAGATTCCTTCTGAATTGAAGGATTTAAATACTTATGAATCTATTTTGATTCAAAGTATCCATCCCTTTCAGGCTATTGTAAGAATGGAGCCAAAGACAGGGAAATTGCCTCCATCAGATTTCCAGAGAGGATTAAAGGGAAGAGTTGTTTATTTGCCTCTAGATTTGAAGAAAAACAATAACACAATTGGAATAGAAAAAGTGGAAGAGGAACCTCTGGTTATCTTAGTTAATGGGGCTCCGACAAAGAATAAGAAAATATGGCAAGATTTAGTGGATGTTAGGAAAGTTAAAAAGGCAACATTGTATTTGAAAAAAAATAATAAATACTATAAGAATGTATATGTTGCAGAAGAGGAAGTAAGTGAGGAAGAGGATAGCGATTTGTGTGCTGGTCAAATTGAGAAAGTAGAACCCTCTACTAGTGAAGAAATATATGAACATTATAGTGTTCATCCTTTGCATTCCAAGGAAGTCATGGGGAATGCTATTGAGTTGTTTCAAATTAAACAAGCCAAAGGGAGTCCCATTAGTGTTTGGGAGGAAAGTTTGGAAGCTCGGTGTTTCCCACAGCTTTTTCCAACAGGTCAGGGAGGAAGATATGATGAGCGACCTCATCAAATTCCTGCTTCTGAATACCGGACTTTGCGATTGTATGCAGGAGATGCTAGGTTTCGACAATGCATTCCTTATTTGTTTCATCTCCTGTTTGAAAGCGATCTGTCTGGACTGTCATATGCAGTGAACCACATCTTGAAAAGTGGTATACACATGCAAAACATCTCGGCAAGTGACTTTATGGATAAAGTCAATGTCCAAGACAGTATTTTGGATTCTCACCTGATTAATCTCATGGCGTGTCAGCGTGGTACTAATGAGTACTGGTACCGTCGTCATGGTGATTTAAAATGTATGCTGAGGAACTTAGGAACTCCCACATGGTTCCTCACTCTGAGCTGTGCCGAGTATGGCTGGGAAGACTTACTTGAATTTCTACGAGAGGCAAATGCTAACGTAGAAAACATCGAATTCAAGACACCCGGAGAACTGTGCTCTTTGGATCCAGTCAATGTATGTAGGTACTTCAATCATAGATTTGAAGCTATGATGTCTTTCATCATGAATAAGAAGAATCCACCTCTTGGAGAGGTGTTGGATTTCTTCTGGAGAAAGGAGTACCAAGCAAGAGGTGCTCCTCATATACATATGTTGCTGTGGATCAAGGATGCACCTAAATTTGGAACGGATCCAGAAGACTCAGTGATGAGTTTTATACAACAGTATTCTACGTGTGCTGTTCCAAACGCAAAGGAGAAGAAAAGCCTAAGAGAAAAAGTTCTGCGTTTCCAAAGCCATCGATGTGGAAAGTACTGTCGTCGTAAATTCCGAAACAAGGACAAGTTCTACACCAAATGTCGTTTCGGCTTTCCACGACCGGTGATTTCTAAAGGAAGAGTAAACAGTTTGATGTCTTCGCTGCGACATAATGTGATGAAGAAATCACCTAAAAACACATACAATTTGAAGAGGAACGAAGATTCCAAGTACATCAACGACTACAACCCGGTGATTTTGTCCATGTGGAATGCTAACATGGATATACAGTTTGTGGCTGATAACTGTATGGCTGTGGCTCGGTATGTGACGTCTTACATCAACAAAAAAGAGAAGACAGAATTGAAGGATATGTGGGAGGACATTTCCCATGAAAAGAGCCTCAGCAAGAAGTTGTACAGTTTCAGTCTGAAGATGTTGTCGCATCGAGAAATTGGAGCGTACGAATGTTCTGACCGGTTGTCTTCAGCAAGTCTCTATGCCAAGTCCAGGAGTATCGTTTGGGCGAGTCTTGGTCTTGCTGCAACGCGTAATCGAGTTCTCAAACCTGTGCGGGAAATTGAGTATTTGGCGGAAAAGGAGCCAAACAGTACCGACATTTTGAAGACCAACATGTTGGATACATATTATCCAAATCGAAGCATTCACCTCGAGAATGTTTGTTTATATGAGGTTCTTCAAAATTACATATTCAAGAGGAACATCAAAGAAGATACTGAGAAAGGAGTGTATGCTGTAATAGGAAGTGAGGGATGTCTGGTCAAGCAAAGAAAATGCCACTTGGTAAACCATCGAAAATTGAGTGGCGAATCTCCTGAAAAAAATGAGTTTTTCTATTTAGCACTTTTGCAACTTTTCAAGCCTTGGCGTGCAGAAGAGGAACTGCTTGGAGATTTTCTCTGTTACGAAGACTCTTTCAATGCCGCCAAGGAGACCATAGAATGTCCTGCTTTTCCCAAATATGTAGAAATGTTGAATGCGGAAATTGAGCAGGAAGCAATGATTGCAGCCGAGATTGCCAGAGACAGTTCTCAGGACAGTCAGAGTTCTGCTTCATTGAGTCAGGATCCACTAGGAGGACCTGTTATCGAAAATGAAGCTGCCACTGCTATGAATGAAGTGGAAAGAGCCATGGCACATGCTCAGGAGGATGCGGTTAACTTAGAAGAGTTGGAAAGACAACTCAACGTTGAGCAGAGGAAAATATATGACGAAGTTACCATGCAAATTGATCATGGATTAAGTCATGACAAGAAAGAGTGCTCATGTACGTCGTTGAAGCCTGTCCAACTGTACGTGAGTGGAGAAGCGGGAACTGGAAAAAGTTTCCTTATTAAAGCAATTTCATGTTATTTGCAGGAAAGGACAGAGTCATCGCTGTCTTGTGTTGTCACCGCTCCAACTGGACTGGCAGCACATAACATTAAAGGGATTACTTTACATCGTTTACTGATGCTGCCAGTGGAGCATGACTACAAATTACAATATCACAAGCTATCTGGAGATGCTTGTTTTGAAGTTTCAAGAATCTTGAGGAAAATGAAACTTCTTATCATTGACGAAGTAAGCATGGTTTCCAATGTCATGCTTGCCTTTGTGCATTTGAGAATGCAAGAAGTTCTCAAAACAGAGTATGATGTGTTATTTGGTGGCAAACACATCATTGTTTTCGGAGATCTTCTGCAGCTGACACCAGTGAAAGGGCAACCTGTGTTCAAAATGCTCACGCATGAAGATACCAGGAAGTGCCTAGGCAGCATTGGCAACGTCAATATATGGTTAAACTTCAATTATGCTGAACTGCATGAAAATATGCGTCAGGCGAAGGATGAAGTTCACAAGACTATTCTACAAGATGTTAGAATTGGAAAAGTGACCGAGCATGGGAAAGAAGCTTTACATGCACGATTACTGTCAAATTTATATCCAGAACAAGATGTTGTGCCTGAGATTATTTTTCAGAAAATTACTGAGAAGAAATCTGAAATATGTTTGATGCCAACTCTTGCAGAATGTGCCAAATTCAACAACAAAATGTTGCATTTAGAAAAGCAAGAGATTGTGAAACTGGAAGCTATTGACAGAGTAGAGCATATGGGATCAACAATTATTTTGTCTGAGAATCTGAAAACAAAATTGGATTCATTAGAGAAGAGTATATCTAAAACTGCAGGTTTTGAAAAGACTCTGAATGAGTGCTTGAACTGCCGTATAATTTTAAGAAGGAATTTACATGTTGAAAGAGGTCTGGTAAATGGATCAATGGGTAATGTTGTTGATTTTGTAAAATACAGAAATAGAGATGGAATTGAATTTTTAAAAATTTAATTTGATGGCATTGAGGAAGTACAGCTAATTGGTCGTTGTTCTGCTAGATTTTTGCTTGTAAAAGACTTATATGTTCGCCGTAAGCAGTTTCCTGTTTGCTTGGCATATGCGGTGACAATCCATACATCGCAAGGTTTAAGTGTAGACAGTGCATTGGTGAATATTGGCAGTTCTGTGTTCAAGGAGGGTATGGCATATGTGGCATTGTCACGAGTTAGAACTTTATCGGGATTGTACTTGATTGAGTGTGATGTCACAAGCATTTGTGCGGATCTAGATTGTGTTAAGGAATACAATAGGTTAAGAAGAGAGTATGCGCCACATTTGCCTCAATATCCTTTGTTTGAGAAACGTGTGGTAGGCCGGAAACGAAGAAATGTGACCAATACTGGGGAGGTTGTAGCAAAAAGACGAAAAGTCGATGAACCTGAAATTATAAGCAGAAACAAAAAGGATTCTGTTGAAGATGTTGTTGGTTTTCAATTTGAAAACAGTTCTGGTGTCAACTGCTATGCTAATGTAGTGGTTAATGTTTTGTTTTCTCTAGAAAATGTAAAAGAAGAGATTGTGGTCAATTCTGATCAAAGATTTTGCAGTTTGTTAAATTCTGTCTTAGAAAAATGTAGCACTGATAGAACAAACATAGAAAGTGTGTCTGAAATTCAAAATCTGTTAGACAGATGTTCAGGCCAAACACAATTCTCTCAAAATATTCAGCAAGATTGTCAGGAGTTTTTAATGTATATGCTTGATGTATTGCATGCTGAAGGTGTAGATGTAGATCAGCTGTTTGGGCTTTCTTATCAATGGCAGCATGACTGCGAGAACTGTAGGGTATCAAGTACTACTAGTGTAGACTCAGAAAGATTTATATATTTAACTTTGCTAGACAGTAAATCAGTTTCCCCGTAATAAGCTAGTAAAAGCAGCTGATCACAACATGGAGTGTAGCCAATGTAAATTTGAAATGATGTCCACATTATTTATACGAACATATGGCCAGTATGTCATTTTAATGTTCCAACGATGTAGGCCTGATGGTACAAAATTGACAACTTTAATGAAAAATTTTGTGGCTTCGCAGTTGTCAATATCAGGAAGGACTTTTGTAACTGCAGCAATTATATATCATGACGGTCCTTCAACAACATCAGAACATTACACAGCTTATTTAAAGTCTAGAAATGGCTGGTCATTCTGCAATGATTCTGTTTTAATTTTCACACAAAAATTGCCGTATGACCTTAAAAACTCTTACCTGGTGTTTTTAAAACCAAAATTTTAGGGAAAGAATCTCGGGATGTGCTCTGAGGAATTTCAAGAAGTTCTAATGGCTCCTACACGATTTGGCCTTGAGGATAAGTGTAGTTCAGAGACATAACTTCTAACCATAAGACTGGACGTCATGGAGAAATAAGTGCACTTTGAATGAGTTCAGAAAAACTATTTCTTTTTATAAGCTAATTGAAGCAGCCAATCAAAACATAGAGTAGAGGGAATGTAAGTCTGCAATGCTGTCTACTGTTTTACATTGCTTTGTGATTAAAAGTGATGTAGAGAATTAAATAATTGTAGTAGTCATAGAGGTAGTGTAAGTCTGCTTCATAGTAAGCAGTATCAGTGTCATAGGAAATGTAGAACATGACTGAGGAAGAAGGGGAAGATATTACTAGTCCAGGATTGTGAAAATGATCTTCAACATTTTAATTCTGAAAGTTGCGGAAATGCCAAATGACGGGATTGGCTTACAAGAAATCCAAGAGTTATAAATGGCTCTGACAAGATTTGGCCTTGTGGAAACTTGTGGTAGAGAGCAAGAAGTCATTTTTTGTATGTAACATGTTTTTCAAAACGATGGAGGTTTTCTTTCAGAAAGTGGTGGGCTGAAAGTAATAACAGCACAACAGAGTGTAAGCTGTTCATAGGACATCCTTTGACGTCATGGAAAGTAAGTTAACTTTAAGGAGTTCTGAATTCTGATTTGTTATGTTGTATGGGTTTTTTAAACACAATCATTTTGATTGTGTTTTTTTTTCCCCGCTGTTATATGATGAATACCTTCAAGTCACTGTTTTTAGTGAAATTTGATACATTCTGAGAACAGCAAAAATAAACCATTTAACATGTATAATTAATTCTGTACTGTTTCCATTTATGATGTACATTTAGAACTGTGTAGGAGGCATGGAGAAGGAGAGGCTTCTGTAAGTGTCAAAGTTCTTGCATACAGTGCTCATATTCTACGTAGTCTTTCATATGATAGACTACATTTCCACAATGAGATACCTAAGCAAAGGAAACACAGGTCATATGATTGTGGAATGAGCAAAAAAATGTGCATGTTTTTCAATTATATTACCTGTGTTTCCTAACATTACACACCACATTGTGTAGATGAGGTTTAGGCCTGTTCCTGGAGACCGAGGAGGTCTGACATTTGTTCAAGAGTGCAGTGGACATTACTCACTTCGTTGGTAGGCCTCCACATGTATTATCTTCTCTGTATTCTTCAACAAACCTAAATTCCATCTGCAACCCTGAGTAGGACTTACCTGAAACAAATCTGTGGATAGGTTACACCTTATTGGCATCTTGAAACAATCTTTTAAAATGTTAGGGTCAGATTTATGGTGGCCGTGTGCCTCTTTTGCTCCATTGTGGGTCACTTTTGTGTAAAAGATGCACCATGTTGCAAGATAGGTTTCAGTTTATCTCCAGCAAGATACCATCAGTTTAAAATGTATATAATTAGCATTGTGTAGGGGGCATGCAGAAGCAAAAGCTTTTATAAGTGTCAAAGTTGTTGCATGCAGTGCTGCACTTCTAGGTACTGTTTAATATGCTGGACTACATCTGCACTATGAGATACCTAAGCAAAGGCAACACAGGTGATGTGATTGTGAAATGAGGAAAAGAAACTCCACATTTTTCAATTACATCACCTGTGTTTCCTAAGTTTATGAATGACATTGTGCAGATGAAGTTTAGGTCTGTCCACGGACACAGAAGAGGTCTGGCCTTTGTTCAAGAGTGAAGTGGACATGACTCACTTCATTGGTAGGCCTTCACATGTATTATGTCCTCTGTTCTCTTCAAACAACTCGAAATTTCATTTGGAACCCTGAGTAGGTCTCACCTCAAACAAACCTCTGGATAGGACACATCTTATTGGCATCCTGAAGCAATCATTTAAAATGTTAGTGTCTTGCGACACTTTTCTGAGACAACAGCAGTGCAAAAGATGCACCATGTTTTAAGATAGGCCTCACTTCATCTGCATCAAGATACTGTTAGTTTAAAATGTATATCTTTAGGACTGTGTAGGGGGCCTGGAGAAGCAGAAGCTTCTGTCAGTGTCAAAGTTGTTGAAAAACTGTTTGTCCTTCAATCTTTTCCCTTGTCTTTTGTAATTTTTAAATACATGTTTTAATATTTTTCAAATGTTTGTTCTCTCTTTCACAGATTGAAAGTATAAAAACAAAAAGTGAGTAATTTAACGACAATTATAAGGTAAATGTTTTGTATTCTTTTCGTTACATTTCTATCACATTCACCTACTATTAGTTCCACAGATTCATTTCTTTAACCCTCAGTTTCCTGCCTTTGCTACTTTCCTCATTCCTTTCTCTATTACCTACTTACTCAACTCCTTCCACTCTTTTTCTCAGTCCCTCTCTTCTCATAGTTCCTCACTCTTGTTCACTCACTCCGTCTCTATTACTCTTAGTGTCTTTGACTGATCACTTTTTCACTACTTTTTCATAATGCTTTCTCTGTGTAGTTGAAGCACACTAAGGGGCATATTATGAACACAGCTAATAAAATTATTGCTGTTTTTATTGGCAGAAAACTGGTGCAAAAGTGGTTTTAGCGGCAGTTTTCTGCCGCAAAAGCGGCTTTGGTGACATATTTCTGCCGATAAAAGCTGCAAAACTTTTATTGCCTATGTTGATGATATGGCTCTATGTTATTTACATTTCTTTGCTGTTTCAATTAATCTTTTTCTGTTATTTTTTGTTTTCTGTTTTCTATTTTTTCTCTCTGTTATTCCCCATGTTTTAATCTTATTTTGAACATTCACTCACATTCTCCAAGAAACTCTTCTTTGTTATTGTTCTACTCTCTTTTTTTTCTTTCACTTCCTTAACTATTTTGTTTTCCACAATTATACCCTCTTCCGTCTTTTCTTCGGTAAATAGATCTATTAAACAGTATCTCTGGTTTACTCCCTATAGCTGTCTTTCTTTTAACATCACTCTCTGTTTACTTTCCTTATACTTACTCTTCTTTTTAAAAAAAAAAAAAAATGTTTTGGTTCGCTCCCGGTTCGCGAACCGGGAAGCGAACTGGGAAGCGAACTAAAAGAAATAGAGCTTGCTAGAGTGCTAAACATTCTAGCAATTTTTTTTGAAAGGGGAGGTAGTTCTGAAAAGAACTTTTTTTTTAATGTTTTTGGTGTTTTATATATTTTTTTATTTTTTGAACATTTTTTGTTTTTTTTGTATTTTTTGAACAATTTGATATTTTTTTTGGTTTTTTTGGGGGGGGAAACAACAAAAAACAGGCATTGAAAAGGGCTCAACAGGAGCAAAAAAAAAATTACTGTGTGGGGCGGTTAGGGCAATTATGATTGTTATAAGCTAGGTTGATGGAATTAATACTCATGTTACCACATGATATCAATGCACCGCAGTGCAGACAAGTATACTTCATATGCCCAAAATTCTCCTGGATGTTTGGCACGGTTTCCCGTGCCTCTGCTGCTGTCAATGATATTAACGATGTTGACCTGGCCACAGGAGTTGCTGTTGGGTTTTGTTCCATGTCACGAATTTCCGCCCGGCTGTAATTGAGTGGATGCCTCCTGCTCATGTGCCGATGCATGGTATAGTTCCCATAGCTATACTTTTTATCAGTCCCTCTTGATAATTTGTCTTTGCAAATGAGGCAGGTGACATACCTCGCATTCACTTTCTTCTGCCCTGGAGGGATTGAAAAAAACTGCCAAATGAAACTGGCTTTCCTATGGGAAACCCGGGGCACCTCTTCCAAGAACTGTGGTCCTTCTCTCTCCTCTTCCTCTATTTCTTCCTCTTCCTCCTCTGTGTTGGTGATGACCTGGGGAGGTGGTCCTCTCTTCCCATGAGGAGGTGGAGGTGGTGGTGGGGGTGCACCAGCTGAAGCAAGTACTGAAGCCATTGCTCTACTATGAATAAAGGTCTTCCTCTCACAATGATGAAAGTCATAGTGAGGAAAGAAGGAGGGGTTTTCATCATTTGGGAAAAACAATAGTTTTAAACCAATGAAAAGTGTTATTTTTAGGTCACCTGACCTAGCCTTACATGATTATGAAACCAAAAGTTAAATGAACCAATGAAAAGTTTTATTAACAAGTCACATGACCTCTCACGCTTATGTTACGCGCTGCGGAACGCGCCCCGGATCGCTTCCGGGTCGCTGCGCTTCGCGCCTCGGTTCGCGCTCCGGAGCACTTCCGGGTGCGCTAACGCGGCGCGTCATAAGACGCATTACGCGGCAACGCGATACGTCGCGCTTTCGCAAAGTGCCGCGGATCGCTTCCGGGGAGCTGCGCTTCGCGTCTCAGTTCGCGTACCGGAGCACTTCCGGGTGCGCTAACGCAGCGCGTCATAAGACGCATTACGCGACAACGTGATACGTCGCACTTCCGCGACGCGTCACGATGTTGGTTTGTAACGCGGCAGTTGCGCTAACGGAACGTTTACCAGTTCGCGGACCGGGTCGCGGCATCAAATTGAGCTAACGGAAAGCTTCCCAGTTCGCGAACCGGGAGCGAAACAAAAAAAAAATATTAAAATTTTTTTTATTAATAAACATATAAAATATATTTTTGGATTTAAAGAAGAATACATTTTACAGCTATAGATATTAGCTTTTAAAAAACCAATGAAATTCACTGAAAAAACCATAGGTTATAGACCATATATAGTTAGGAATTAGCATTTACAAAACCTTGAAAATTCACTGAAAAAACCATAGGTTATAGACCATATATAGTTAGGAATTAGCATTTAAAAAACCTTATTTTACTCACACAAAACCATTGAAATTCCATATATAGTTAGTTGTACTAACTATATATCGCGCACCCGCAATCCACTGCTGATGATGTCACATATTACATCATTCATGACATGGTCAGTGACATCACTGATGACATCTCAAATGACATCACTGATGACATCATCCAGTGACTGTGTGTTTCTGTAAAGTTTAAATATGTTTTACATATTGAAGAATGAGTAGATGTAGAAGTGTCTGGATGAAGGATTTAGTAGGTGCGTGACTGACTGTATGAGTGAGTGATTAAATGTGTCTCACTGAGTGCATGGGTTAGTGACTAAACTGTCTTAATTTGTGCATCATTATGTCTGTTGTTCTGTAAACTGCTGCATCTGTTGGTCAGTAGCTATATGAGTAACTATATGGGTTATTGATTGATTGGCCAAGTATTTGTATGGGAGACTGAGTGTGTGTGGCTGGCTGGGAGGTGTGTGACTCTGTGCAGATCAATGTGTACTTGTATCAATGATTGTATAAGAGAGTAAGTATGTGTTAGTATATGTTTCAAAATGTAAGGTGCTCTATGTTTACCTGTATAGATTAGAAAATGGAAGTGTGATTGATTATTTACAGGACTGACTAGGTGTGTGAGTAACTCCATGGATGAGTGACAGAGTGTGAGAGTCTGTATAGGTGTATGAGTGCATATGATAGTGTTGTAAAGATGAGTGATTGTATGTATGAATGATTGTATGGGTAAATGAGTGAATGTGTGTGTAAACATAGGAATCACTGAGTGCGTATGTAGTAACTAGTATTGGTGTGTCAATGGTTTAAAAAATTATACTCTGTATTTAACACTGGGTGTAACAGAGATTATATTAAAGTGTGAGGAGATGCATTGTATTGTCACATGAATGATATCATCAGTGATGTGGTCATTGATGTCAAATGAGATGTCATCAGTGATGTCATCAGTGATGTCATTTGAGATGTCATCAGTGATGTCATTTGAGATGTCATCAGTGATGTCATTTGAGATGTCATCAGTGATGTCATCAGTGATGTCACTGACCATGTCATGAATGATGTAATATGTGACATCATCAGCAGTGGATTGCGGGTGCGCGATATATAGTTAGTGCAACTAACTATATATGGAATTTCAATGGTTTTGTGTGAGTAAAATAAGGTTTTTTAAATGCTAATCCCTAACTATATATGGTCTATAACCTATGGTTTTTTCAGTGAATTTTCAAGGTTTTTTAAATGCTAATTCCTAACTATATATGGTCTCTAACCTATGGTTTTTTCAGTGAATTTCAATGGTTTTTTAATAGCAAATATCATAAGCTGTCGAATGTCAAGTACGTGGTAAGTAAAAACATTTTCGTGTTTATGCACACTGATCTGCTTTGAATGCTGCCCCCCCCTCCCCCTCATTTCTATTAGGAGTACTCTCTCTTTGCAGATAGTGAAGGGTAGTTAACGCAGGCCTTTGCCCCCGTTATAATCCGTCGTGCCTGCTTCTCTCTCCATTTGATTGATTGTTATCCAAGAATTAACTGTTTTAGAATTGGTTCTCTTTGGTTCATTCTCTATTTACAAACAAGCACAGAGTCGCAATACTCTGTTTAGTCTTTGCAGATAGCGAAAAATCGTGTAAAAAAACAAAAGGAATCGAGCAAAATCAGTAGGCCACTAATGGGATCTCTTTTTGACCTCGCTAAAATAGAAACATTAGGATCAACCCCTCATGACAAACACAAAACTATTGAGATGAACTGAACTCCACACCATGATGGCTGCAATACAGCTCGGCTCCGCCACCCACCCCGCCCAAAATAACGATAAACTCTATGCAAATATTACAAATATATACAACACACCAGCAAAGTAACAGGGTAAAACATTTTATTAAACAACTATTTACATAACTATTTTATACTTTTTGTTGCCCGATCCGGCTAGCTCAATCGATCGAGCATGAAACTCATGCACTCTGATGGTTCAAAGTTTTGAGGAGTGCTTGTAACACTGTCTGAAGCCTATTTGCACTTGCTTCAGCTTCACTATTCTCAAAGTAAAGTGGGGGCTGTTTGAGGACGTGACTGCATTTGTGAACAATGTAATGCGGTGCCACCCTGAACCGCTTGACGGAGGCCCCCGAGGGACGGTGTGATGGCGCGGACTCGGAGGGGGGCGCTTGGCTCCGGCTCCCTCCCCAAGTCGTGTTCTCCTGGTGTAGCCTGAGATCGCCCCCGACATAGGTGGCCGGCTCCCGGGATCAAGCGGAACTTTTTGCCTTTTGGTAACTCTTCCATTCTTGACCTTGTCCCACAATCCGTTTCACCTAAAGACACGCTGTAGTGGGGCGCCCCTTTACCATTTC
Source organism: Lissotriton helveticus (assembly GCF_964261635.1). Taxonomy (NCBI): domain Eukaryota; kingdom Metazoa; phylum Chordata; class Amphibia; order Caudata; family Salamandridae; genus Lissotriton; species Lissotriton helveticus. The sequence goes on from NC_136069.1 coordinate 648,947,600, forward strand.
AGTTGCCATTCCGCCCGCTTTTGCTACACTGTGCCTCTTCCGCTATTCAGCTGTTTACCGCCTGCTCTTTCGACTACAGCGTCTCGCTCACCATGTAGTTGAGTTGCTCCCGCTCTTGCGGTGCAGCGATAGCCGGCTGCCACAGTACTCTCAAAATGGCAGCCGGCTCTTCAGATTTGGGCGTGGTCCACTTAAATTGCCCTGCGACACCTTGGAACTCGGACGCTTGTCTGCTAGAGATTGGGCTCCATTCTCGAAAGCGTCCCCTCAGCCTTGAAGATTCTACAAAAGTCTTGGGGGCCCCTGACTCCCGCAGGCTTCTGGCGGGGAGCGGCTAGCATTATTGCTCGTCGAATGGCCACGACGGAGCTACGAAATGGTGGTGCTCTCATGCTAACGCCAGCTTCAGTCTGAAACATCCAGAAACACTGTAGACTACCAATTCGATCAGTTCCGGTAGCGCCCCAACGTGACCCGGTAGAGAAGAACTAGCCCTCCCCTCTTTCACTGATGGTTCTTGTTGCCTGTCCCTTCTGTTGTCATTTAACAGAACTATTTAGCCTGCTGAAAGGGGTTGTGTTCCGACCGCTGGTTGGTGGAGACATTTTGACTATATTCTGGACCTGCGTTGTCGCGTAATGCGTCATATGACGCGCCCCGTTAGCGCATCCGGAAGTGATCCGGGGCGGGACGCGCAGCGCGTAACGTAAGCATAACAGGTCATGTGACTTGTTAATAAAACTTTTCATTGGTTCATTTTACTTTTCTTATTCTAATGATGAAAGGCTTGGTCATATAACCTAAAAATTACGCTTTTTATTACTTTCGAACATTATTTTTTCTTAAATATATGTTATAATGTTCCAGGCTAATGTACTTTCCCGGAAAATTTACAACTGTCCTGCAAGTAAAATATATTCCTTTTTCGAGAAAAAGGGCGTTTCTTCGTCCCATGACGGAGCCGTTGAGCAAAAGAGGGTCGGCCTGCTGTCTTAGTCGCCGATACGCCTGAATATGAGATTCTTATTGATCACTTTATGTTGCAGGAGTAGAAAACACAACAGCCCTTGACCATTTATCTTTACTGCGTTCCTGCGTATTATACCTTTTACCCTTCATGTAATTGGTCTGCTTTATTTCACTTGCCTTTTACTGATTCTAAAACAGTGACTATTATTAAAAACTTTACCAATGTATATACTACTACCATGTTTTCTTTTAAAAACCTTTATTGTGAAAATGTCATTATACAAATACGGGCCTATAACCACATGGGCCGGCCACGGAGCAAACTGTAATCGTATATGATGAGTAGACATTTACACTGTAGAGGAACGTAACGGGCGGGCCATTAGGTTGCAAGAACTAAAGTGTCTAACAGTTGCGGAATCGGTGGACGTACATTTTATAATTAAAATACGACAGGGCCAGTTACAATAAAATTATCTAGATATACATTTGCGGGCAAGTACCATGGGTGACGTTAATTCGAACTTTCAATAGTACAGTAATCAATAACACATCAGAACTTAATATCAATAGGGATGTCGAAATATTCAATCAATTCTCGTCCCCGCCCGCCATGTGCTTCAAAACTGCATACGTATCTCGTGATTTCAAGGTTCTGCAACCAGTACACAACAAGGAGTTACGAGTCCCATTTATTCCGGCGCCATTTTGGGCGAGGACGGGCAGGTCCAGGATATAGTCAAAATGTCTCTACCAACCATCGACTATGATGATGTTCATATGCTGTATTTATTAGAGTAACACTCATCTGTCCACATGAAATTAATTTGCCACAATCTAAACATGTCATTTTAATCTTTCCAAAGTTCTTCTAAATATTTGGGACCGTTTCCCTTGCCTCTGATGCTGTCAGTGCCACTTCTTTGATGAATGTACTGGCAGGTCGGGGGTTCTCCTCCAAATCTCTCTTTTATGCAGCACTATAATTAATCGGTGCCACCTCTCCATATGACGATGCATGGTATAGTTACCATAACTATATTTTTTTTCGGTTCCTCTGGAGAGTACATCGTGGCAGATGAAGCGTGTAACGTACCTTTTTTTGCATGTAGAGGAAAGGAAAAAAAATTCGAGCGTCCGAGTTCTAAGGTGTCCCAGGGCCATTTTAGTGGACCAGGCCCAAATCCAAAGAACAGGCCGCCATTTTGAGAGTCCTCTTGCAGCCGCCTGTCGCTGTAGCATCAAGAGCGGCCGAAACTCAGCTGAATGGCAACTGAAACGGTAAAGGGGCGCCCCACTACAGCAGACGAGCCTCCACCTAGGAAGGCCCGTTCACGCCGCCTGCCCCCCCCCTTCGGGCACCCCACGCCGTTATTCGGAGCAGGATTGTACGATGGCCACACCAGTACGGCAACTTGCTAGACACCACCTCGGTGCCTACCGAATCTCAGCGCCTTGTGGTGTCTTCTATTCAGAAAACATTGTTGTGCTGCCTTCGACCTATTCGCCGCAAGTGCGCACGCAACTCAGCTGCATAGCTTGCTAGACACCACCTCGGTGCTAACCGAATCTCAGCGCCTTGTGGTGTCTTCTATTCCAAAAATATTGTTGCGCTGCCTTTGGCCCCATTCGCACATCGGTCCGCTACTGACGCCATCTCACAGGCCAACGGGGCGCCCCACGCCGACTTTCAGCATTGTAGGATGGCCACACCAGTGCGACAACTTGCTAGACACCACCTCGGTGCCATCCGGATCTTGGCATCTCAGCGCCTTGTGGTGCCTTCTATTCAGAAAATATTGTTGCGCTGCCTTTGGCCCCATTCGCACATCGGTCCGCTACTGCCGCCTTCTCACAGGCCAACGGGGCGCCCCACGCCGACTTTCAGCATTGTAGGATGGCCACACCAGTGCGACAACTTGCTAGACACCACCTCGGTGCCATCCGGATCTTGGCATCTCAGCGCCTTGTGGTGTCTTCTATTCCGAAAATATTGTTGCGCTGCCTTTGGCCCCATTCGTACATCGGTCCGCTACTGACGCCATCTCACAGGCCAACGGGGCGCCCCACGCCGACTTTCAGCATTGTAGGATGGCCACACCAGTGCGGCAACTTGCTAGACACCACCTCGGTGCCATCCGGATCTTGGCATCTCAGCGCCTTGTGGTATCTTCTATTCAGAAAATATTGTTGCGCTGCCTTTGGCCCCATTCACACATCGGTCCGCTACTGCCGCCATCTCACAGGCCAACGGGGCGCCCCACGCCGATTTTCAGCATTGTAGGATGGCCACACCAGTGCGACAACTTGCTGGACACCACCTCGGTGCCATCCGGATCTTGGCGCGTTGTGCTGCCTTCGGCCTATTCGCACATCGGTCCGCTACTGACGCCGCCTCACGTGCCAACGGATTTTCTACGCTTTTTATACCCTATGCCGCATAACAGGTCATGTGACTTGTTTAAAAAACTTTTCATTGGTTCATTTTACTTTTGGTTTCCTAATGATGGAAGGCTTGATCATATGACCTAAAAATAACACTTTACATTGGATGAAAACTATTTTTTTTTCCCAAACGATGAAAGCCCCACCTTGTTTCTGGATGTTTCAGACTGAAGCTGGCGTCAGCATGAAAGCACCACCATCTCGTGGCTCCATCGTGGTCATTCCGCGAGCAATCATGGCAGCCGCTCCCCACCGGAAGCCTCCAGGAGTCGGGGGCCCCCAAGACTTTTGTAGAATCCTCAAGGCGGAGGGGACGCTTTCGAGAATGGGGTCCAAGACCTAGCAGACAAGCGTCCGATTTCCAAGGTGTCCCAGGGCCATTTCAGCGGACCAGGCCCAAAAAGGAAAGAGCCTGCCGCCATTTTGAGAGCCCTGTGACAGCCGCCTATCGCTGCACCGCAAGAGTGGGCGCAACTCAGCTGAATTGCGGATTTTGACACAGTGGACCAAAAGCGGACGGAATGGCAACTGAAACGGTAAAGGGGCGCCCCACTACAGCAGACGAGGCTCCACCTGGGGAGGCCCGTTCACGCCGCCTCCCCCCCCCCTCCGGGGCGCCCCACGCCGTTATTCGGAGGGCGGCAACTCAGCTGAATTGCGGATTTTGACACAGTGGACCAAAAGCGGACGGAATGGCAACTGAAACAGTAAAGGGGCGCCCCACTACAGCAGACGAGGCTCCACCTGGGGAGGCCCGTTCACGCTGCCTCCCCCCCCCCCCCGGGGCGCCCCACACCGTTATTCGGAGGGGCGGCAACTTACTGGACATCACCTTGGTGCCATCGTTCTGCTGCCTTGGAACTATTCGCACAACAGACCGCTACTGATGACCCACCCCCCGCGACGCCCCACGCCGGATACCGAAATCAGTGCGGCACCCAGGCAACATCACCTGGGTGCCGTCCAGAAATCTGGACGTTGTGCTGCCTTGGGACTATTCGCACAACCGACCGCTACTTCCTTCTTTTTCCCTAAAAATGTTTAAATGTTTTTACTGTTTTTGTTTTGTTGTATATATTTATAAGTTATTAAAGTTTTATAATCCTACTACTTTGTTGGAGTGCTATATATTTTTAATGTGACATATAATTGTAAAAACTTTGATGTACAAAGAGTCATCCCTTGAATCTTCCGCTTCAGGCTCGGTCCCCTCCCCAATCACAATACAGGATGGTTTTCAGATAGTAGGAATGCGTGTGGTGTGACGGATCTCATCGGGTGTGGGCCTTGATCTACTATAACTCCTTTGAAGAGGGGTGATTCTTTACAGCTGGGGCCATAAACTACATCTGCAGGGCTAGCTGATAGCCTGGGACCGGCCTGGACAATCGGACACAGAGGAAGAGGAGTGTCAGGGGGTGCGGTAGTGAATAGGGCGAAAGGGAGGTGCCGGGCGGGCACAGGGTGTGATTCTCAGGGAAGAGCAGCGCAGATGGGGGGAGGTTTATTGCCCATGCATAAGACAGAGAGCGGTGGTGACCAGTGCCTGGGGGAGATGCTTGCGAGGGTGGGGAGCCATGCTAAGGATCGACAGCGTGCAGAGAGTGGGTCTGGTCAAGTCATCTAAAATGGCTGCCGTGCACGACAAAAGTGTGGCATTTGAAAAAAGGCAAGATGGCGCAGACAATGTTTTTCAACACTTCCTGATTTCCTTCGAATCGAACGTTAACAGACGTTGGGGCATATTACCAAAGTTAAGCGATATTTATCCCTAACGATGCTTAGCAACAAATTTTTTACCGCTAAGCATCGTCAGAAATTATCGCAGATAAACCTTGCTATTATCAAGGTTTATCGCAAATGCGATAAAAAACGGCCGCAATGCATTAATATCGCTGAAAAGTCAGCGATATTCATGCATTACCGAGCTAATGCTCTTAGCCATGTTATCCACCTCCCATTGGATAACATGGCTAAGAACTGCTCAGGGCAGGTGTTACTTTTTGGAGATATTCGCGCTTAGCGCGAATATCTCCAAAAGTTGGTAATAGGAGATAGCGATGTTAGCGACTGTTTCCAGTTGCTAACATCTTGGCATGCCCACTTTGCATGTCATTAGTGATAAATATCACTGACATGCAAAGTGGGGCCCAAGATGGTCGCTATCTCCTACTAGCGGTCGCTAACTGGTGTTAGCGACAGCTAGGTAATACGGAGATAATTTTATCTCCGCTTTCTTGGCTTTTAAAGCCAAAAAAGCGGAGATAAACCCCCTTGATAATATGCCCCGTTATCTCTCCCACACTACCGGTCCCCCTGGGCTTAAACGCCGAGATGGTAGGGACTGCATCCCGTGAAGATAGGCCGAGACATCACTCAGCAGAAAAAAAAGTTAAAAAAAAGTTTATAAACATACAATAAGTTAAAAGTCAATCATTCTTCATTCCTTGCAGTACGCTCCCCAGTCCGCTTCCCGTTACGCTAACCGGGCGCACCCCACCAAAAAAACGTTTTTTTTTTTTTTTTTTTTTTGCCCCGCGGAGCCCTTTTAAAGCCTCCACATCAAACCTATGGGGTCAGGGAGGATCTACTATGCCCCCTTATGGTCATTTGCCCCTTCGCTTTGGCCTCCTCTTGTCTCTCGATCCTACCGAGAGACAGGATGGCGGCCGCTACGGACTGTTTGGAATGTTTACAGACGCCGGAGAACCAATCAGCTTCTCTTCACAAAGCTCCGTAACGCGAAAAGTACGCGAACTGGAGCGCTGCCCGTTCCGCTGTTACAGATATATATCTTTTTTTGAACGTTAATTTCTCAAAATCCACTGGAGCACATATATTGAGACCTAGCAAAGGCACATCGAGCTACCAGTCCCTACAATTTTGCCAAGTTTTCGTGCAAATCCATTCAGCCGTTCGATTATTATTATTTATTTATTTTTTTGCCCCGCGGGGCCCTTTTAAAACCTCCACATCAAACCTAGGGGGTCAGGGAGGATCTACTATGCCCCCTTATGGTCATTTTCCCCTTCGCTTTGGCCTCCTCTTGTCTCTCGATCCTACCGAGAGACAAGATGGCGGCCGCTACGGACTGGTTGGAATGTTTACAGACGCCGGAGAACCAATCAGCTTCGCTTCACAAAGCTCCATAACGCGAAAAGTACGCGAACTGGAGCGCTGCCCGGTCGGCTGTTACAGATATATATCTTTTTTTGAACGTTAATTTCTCAAAATCCACTGGGGCACATATATTGAGACCTAGCAAAGGCACATCGGGCTACCAGTCCCTACAATTTTGCCAAGTTTCGTGCAAATCCATTCAGCCGTTCGGGCTAAAAGTGAGGCCAACCGCCCTATGGAAAACTCAATGTTAAAAACACGTTTTGGGACCCCCCTTTTTTCTCGGCCCCCCCTTGACGAAACCCCCCCAAATTTTCTGGGGCTGCTCAGAAACAAAATGTTCCATTTTCCTGAAAATTTCAGCCAATTCCGTCCACAAACGCCAAAGTTATTAGACAGAATTTTCAAAAATCCCATAGAGAAAAAATCCTAACTAGATATACCTACTGGCGACCGCCAGTAGGTAATATATATATATATATATATATATATATATATATATGAGCTCCAAAATCCCAGGAACATCAATCCAAAAGGAAGGTAGCACACTCAGGGGAGGTTTCACAAAAGATTTAATAGGGAAACCAACAGCAACGACGCGTTTCGCCTTGGGGCTTCGTCAAGTTGTGCCTATATATATACACACACAGAAGAACAAAACTAATTTGAAAAGCAGCAACAATAACAACAATACGCATGACAGTGTGTTGGACAAACGATGGTGTAGGTATGATTTCGTGTAGATGTATAAAATATTTTTCCCCAAAACAGGTATTGTAACAAATGAGAGACCTATACCTTATAAACGATAGTCTCTTAAGAGTTGTAGATGCTATTTTCATATGGATGCTCTGATGCTACAAGATGAATAATATTAATTCTATCATAATGAGTGCATCTATAAAATTGCAGAAGGCACTATAGACCTTGGAAGAATGTTCGGTAAATCCTTATTGTGGCCATTTCACGACACCTGCTATTTTTCAAGTCAAGTCAATAGGTCTTTATTTCGACACAAGTCATAAAAGACAACACAGTAAAACAATAAAAACTCAACATTTCATACTTGTTACATCCTAATATTCATAATGACAAGGGAAAGGTCATTAATTATCTATCCAATCAATGATTTATACAGGGTGTTCCAAAGACAACTATTAAAAATTAAAAGAATAAATATATTGTGATCTTAAAATGTTATAAACCATTTTAAAATTTGTTACATAATTAGTAGCTAATATTTTCTACTATAAGGGCCAGGTTAAAACAGTGCAGTCTACATTACTTTCAATTTATCTCTGCGTATTGACCACATCCATTTTAGAAACTTTGCAAGTACAATTACCATGCTATCAGTACAGTCTGTTTTTAAAATCCTAAGTGCCACAGTGCCACTATGGATGCCTTTCTGTATGCAAATTGGTCTTATCCATTTGTGGCGTGGGGCTTTATATGCTGGGCATATAAACAAAACATGAGCTAGAGTTTCGGATTGGGCTACACAGAAAGGACACAGATGGTGATCTTTGTTAGTTGACCACTTGCTTGTAAATGTATTGATAGGAAGGGTTCCTACCCTGTATTGATGGAAAAGTATCCTATCATTGGGGATGGTAATAAGGTCCCAATATCGCTCGTATGCAGGGATATGTTTTACTTCCAAAAAAGCCCTGGTGAGTGATGCGTCAGTGTGTTTCTGAAATTCCCTTTGGGTTATATTAGACCAATACAGCTCTTTTAGGGCCTTTCGTGAGGGAAAGATATTTTCTAATGGGTTTTCCCATAGTTCCACCAATCCTAGGGCTTTATATTGCAACTTGACCTGTTTGAACCATGATATTTTGCCCCCTGTGTCCATATTTCTAGTTTCTAAGAGCGCTAAGGTATAATGAGATAGTTCTGGTGTAGCCCATAGCCTGCTCCAGTATGCAACTGATCTAAAGCTAGCTATGTCCTGAATTTTCTGACAACCCAAGTCCGTGTACAGCGGTGTCAATGGTGTTGATTTTGGAAGTCTAGTTATGCACCGCGAAAATTTATTTTGTGCATTTGTCAGGGCTGAGACATCAGAAACCCCCCCACAATTCGGCCCCATATAACATTGAAGACCTAACTTTCGTGTCCTATATTTTTATAACTGGGGCTATTGGTTGAGTAACTGATGATCTTAATTCTCTCAAAAGGACACCTGCTAGCTGTGCATGTTTTGTAGTTAAATAGGTCATGTGTGGCTTCCATTCTAATCTAGACCCCAATGTAATGCCCAGATAACTAAAACAGTCAGTTTGTTCTAAAAGCTCACCATTCATAAAGACTGTGCCCCTCACTTTCTTGTGTCGGTGCATTACCATGCATTTGGTTTTCGACACTTTGATGATTAGACCATGGTCTTTGCAGAAAGCCTCAAAACAGCCAATTGCTTTTTGAAGCCCTTCTTGCGTTTTCGAAATTAAAAGGGTATCGTCTGCGAACATTAACAGGGGTATTGGGATGCCATTTTGTTTAGGTGCATCTGTGTGAACCTCCCTGTAATATTCAATAACCCTGTTTATGTATAACGTAAAAAGAGTTGGTGCCAAGACGCACCCTTGTCTAACTCCCCTTTCTGTTTCGAATTTGTCAGTAACCTGGCCCTGGTTGCCCCACCTAACCTGTGCATAATTATTTTCGTGAAATTTAATCAAGAAGGTGAGGAGTTCATGTGGCATACCTTGCTCATGAAGCACTCTCCACAGCCTGGTACGCGGGACAAGATCAAAAGCCGATTTCAAATCGACAAAGGCTGCGTAAAGAGTGCCTCCTCCCAAGATTACCCATTTCCAATATATAGTAGAAAATCAAACAACTTGATCCACAGTGCTCGTAAAAGGGCGAAAGCCTGCCTGTAGTGTGGACATAACCCTAGAATCATCTATCCAGTTCTGAATCCTATGTAGTACAAGCCTGGCCACCACCTTCTGAATGCATGCAATTAGGCTGATTGGCCTATAATTCGCTGGGTCAGCACGATCCCCTTTTTTGAAAATTGGGATGATTTCGGCTCCCCTCCAGACATCTGGTATCGGGGAGCCCATGGAAATTGAGTTTGCCAACAGCTCTAAATACGGCACCCATACCTCTCTACAGTGAAGAAAAAGGTCAGCCGGAATCATATCCGGACCCGGGGCTCTTCCTCTCGGGATTGTGTTTAGGGCGTGTTCGATATCACTCCGACTAAACACTAACGGAGTAGTGGCTGCATAGTTCAGAATAGAATCCAGACTTTCCGCACTTGCCCAGTCGGGGTTTGCAAACTGTGATTGAAAATGTGTTACCCAACGTTCAGGTGGGACGGAATTTTCTGGCTGGGGCCTATATGATCCCTTGCCCCATTTAACTAGATTCCAGAATCCTATCATATTTCTAGCCTTGCTTGCCTCATATAGCTCTTCCCAGTATGCATTATCCCAGGTATTTTACACTATAAAGGTGTTTCTATGAATAATAGTAAATAGAGAATGTCTAAAATATGTACAGGATTTTATGACAACTTTACATGCAAAAGTTAAAGCAAGAATCTGTGACTGGATGTAATATTGTCGTCTGAAAGAAGCAGGCGAATTCTCTCTAAAACAGTCAATCTTAGTCTAAGAGGAACCCACATAATAACAACCCTAGTGAGGTTGGTGGTAAAACATTGCAGTTTGTCATGCAGTTATAGGAATTATTGTTTGCCATGAAATAAAACTGTTCTGGTATAGACTTAGTGGCAAGGGACCCCCATCCTCGGCTGCTCTAGTCTGTTAGGGCAGAGAACTTTATGTTTACTGCTTTATAACAAGGCTATTCTTTCACTGGAGGTGTAATTTGAAGATGGGTCTGTATTACATTTAAATATTTAATTTACAAACCAAATAACCAAACCAAATAACAAAACTGATTTGTTGTGGCTATACTTGTGATTCAAATAATCAGGGGCTTTGAAACCGCAAACATCTTAGCACTGTACAAAAAGTTAGTTTGCAAGTCAGAAATAGTATTTCTATTTTCAAAGTACACTTTGAAACTCATTGTGATTTGGAAGGTGGACGGGGTGTAAATACGTTTGTTTGGCGTCTAACCTCTGAATTGCAATGCTATGTAGCAATGGTGTGTGTCTGCAATTACTGTTGCAAACTTCTGATTGGATATCAACTCCAGAAAGGAGATTGCATTCATTTGGAAAGTGGAAGAAGTCTCAGTTGTACATTTTCCACCTCGAGCATGTGAACTGTTAGCAACGGGGAGAGCAGACAGTGGTCCCAGAATCACCCACACGTACAATTCAGAGAATGACAATTTTTTTTTTTTAAAGCAGCCCCTTAAGCTTAAATGCAACGATATTTTCCTTCCCAGGCCTCCATCCCTGCATTTGGAGCTTGTTCCTGTTATTCAAGAACACCACACTCATTCAATAATGTTTATGGGGCACCATTCTGTGAACCCTTTTAAGTAAAATTTCTGACTGTTGCGGATTTGTACATTTCAGCCCAAAATGAAAAATGTCTTGCAAAGCAGCTCTTGTGCAAAGACAGCGACTGCTTTGCGACTCGATATGTAGTCTAACGACCCCTTGGTTCTATGCAGCAAAGATTTCCATCGGTGTATACAATCTGGTAAAAAGGAAAATGGGCAGAAACAATTTATTACATGTATCAATCACTGGCAACATTATATCAACTCTAAAAGGCCAGCAGTGAGGCTGCTATGTGGCTGTATCTTTGACATGAATGCCTTTTCGCAATTTTCAAGCCTATGTCTAATTTCAAAGAATGAATTATGCAGTTGTTCTGATTACTATCATCAGGAGGATGCTGCCTGATTAGTGAGTATCATAATTTCACGTTTGTTTCAATTGATTGTTAATTGTCTTTTATATTATGTATTATGACTTTGATTATGAAATAATTGCCAGCACCTGCTTCATCGAGCTACAAGATTATTGCTGAAAACATAACTTTGGTTGATTTGTTATTATATCCTAGAATTAATGATCATTTTGTTCTCTACAAATCTATTTAACCTTTAGATATCAAGTTTATTTAGAAAATGAATATTGAATGCGCTTTTTGTGCAGAGTACATGAATATAAACCCCAGCTATAAATGGTGTAGATGAATGTTTTGTCCTGATAAAAAAAAAATGCATAAGAAAGTAAGGTTTACTATAGAAAAAACTAGATGCTTACCTTTCCAGGACCTATGTAAGGCAGGATCCCATAACAAGCATATAGTAAACAAAGTGGGCCTAATTCACAAAAGTTACACTTCTGAACAAGTTTACACATTGTAGTGAGTTTACTACTTTTAGTATTCACGCAATATGTGGCACATTTGCAAGCACCTATTGTCACTCGATCGTCACTTTATTGACATTTTAGTGGAGATATGGACTTTGCCTTATTTACAAGGCAGAGTGAAGCCACTTAATGTGGCTTAACGCTGCCTTGTAAATAAAGCACCCTTTCACGCTGTACTTAGCCCCATAGGGGTGGGAATTGGGTGTTGCGGTGGGCGTTCTGCTGCAACACCCATTGATTTTGACGCTGCCCCATATTAACAAAGAGTGGTGTAAATATGTGGCAGCACCTAAATTAAGACCAGGGAAAACCTGGTCTTAACAGGGTGCAACAAGGAGAAAACGCGTTATTTCTCCTAGTTTTTGCTGTTTCTATGTGAGCTGCATTGTGCATACACAATCATTCCCCACAAGGCAGGCACACTTGCACTATGGCTGCACGTTGGTGCTAGTCAACAGAAATGAGCACCAGTTGGAGTGGGTCGTTAGGCCAAAAAGGCTAATGATGCGCTGCGTCACTTCTTTGTAAATATGCCCCTATGAGTGTAAACCAATTACAAAAGTGTCAGTTACGAGTCTCAACCCACAGAGTAATCCAATTGGCTTATTTTTGTGTGGGTGGGTGATGTCCCTCCCTAAACCCCTGAGTGAACCTCCCTATTCTGATCTTACTCCTCCTTGATCCCACCTCTTCAGTAGTAAGTCTGCCCCTTTTCCCACCCACTCCTGTCTCCCTTCCGCTTTTACTACTAAAATCTCCTCCTTTAATCCACTTCTTACCTTCCATGTTCTCCCCCAAAACACTGACTTGTCCACTTTCTGTAATTGGCCAACACACCGATTCGCTAGCTCTCCTAATAACTTCTCAGATCACTGTAACTATCCTTAAACCTCACGCTCAAAATGTATATTTTCACCTTAAAGTGTGCATTACCTTCAAGATGTGCGGAATTCTCTTTAAAGACTAGGCTCACTCTTCTGCTTAAAAAATAAGCATTTCATTGCTGGGGTGTTTAGAATCCTGCTACCCCCTAAACGGTCGCCATACCGAAAAGAGCTAAAGAGTGAAACAAATTTACTGATGCTTTACTGCAGGAGTTGGAACAACCTCACCGAACAAACCTGACTAATATGACATTTGTGGCCCTTTTGAAAAACCATCAAGACATAACTGAACCACTTTGTCACATTTATATATTTATAATTACTAGTTTGTCATTTTTTATATAGTGCAAGCTGACAATAATAAGTAACAACACACTTTACATAACACAATTTACATAGATACATGAGTGCACAATGAGTGCAGCAAGTAAAACATGACCAAACTATATATTATTGACAGTGAGAAGTAGTCCAGATAGCTTGGTAACAGAAATGTAACAACATGAAGAAGTAGAACTACAAGTATGCACAAAAGCTGTGAATGATTTAAGTCATTTATTAAATTGCAAGCACGGTAGAAAAAGCATCAACAGATCTTGTTGCCCTATCAGGTAGATGATCAATGGCAACAATGTGACAGGCAGCATTCTCCTTCAGGTGAGGAACACTAAAGTTCTAAAAACTATTTAAAATCCATTTTGTTTCTTTTTTAGGGTTCTGTCAGATGGATTCTGGTATTTTAGTGTACAAGATCTGGCATGATTTGCTTTAACCTTCTGAAGCCAGAGACTAACGTTGTAGTGGCATTGAGAGTAGCCTTCAGAGAATCAAGATGAAATTTGGGATACGTAACAGTAGTGCATTGACATAAGCAGTGCTAGAGGACACTAGAGATTTCAAATCATCCTCAGGAATAAAAGGTCTTGACTCACTGAGAAGAGTGATTTGATATTGAGCAATTCTGTCTAGTGTGCTAAGGTGGTTCTGGAAGTTCTCATATATGCTCTCTCTGTGAAGTCAGATTTGGATTGGAATATTGCATTAATTGTGTTTGAGGAAGTAGTCCAAAAGAACTCTGTTCAGCCAAGTTTAATTTTAGATGATGGGTAGACATCTAAATTAGTTCTTGGGGGACTATCACAGCAGGGTAAGCAATGTTCAGGGATGAAAGGGATATCATGGTCCTCAATACTGCCCTTGTCAGATGAGCTATACCGGCAGTATCATACATTTCACTAAAATACAGATCCTTGAACACCAAAGAGCAATAACCAATAAGGGTACAACGTAATTGGTAGCAAGGCATTTAGAGTCCCATCCAGGCAGCAATAGGAATTTACTTAAGTTTTTTTACATTGATCACGTACCCCGAGATGTTAGCGGAGGTAATTGAGAACTATAACTCCACAGACTTGAATCAAGGTATGTTAGTAACCTGGTAATGTCACTCTACAGTTTGACTTTAGAAGCCACCTGTGATTGAATATTGAATCTGAGTAATTGAGTACTTGTCCGTATTGGTTTCCTTTTAACAGGGATTACTTACTATCATTTGAGACAGTGAATGTGTGTCATTTCTACTTTTTGAATTATTGATTAGTCTCTTCACCTTGTGTGCATCTGTGGTGCTCCGTTACAGTTAGGGTTATAGATGGTTTCAAGTACACGCCCATATAGGGCAAAAAAAACTACTTTCAGTTAGTATCACCGTAATGCAGTGTTATATTCAATGTTGAAATCAGATCATCCTGGGAGTTAATAATGGATGTAAGTCCACGGCGTTAAGATCATATGCCATGGAGAATGTATACATTATCAATAACAATAATAGAAGTTACAGCACAGATTACTGTGCATATTGGCTAAACTCCATTGTGAATGATTGAGGTGAGTTGAGACATGTTCCAATATGGCATATTATCAATGTTCGTGGCAGGGCACACTTCTTAGTCCTTTGTTGATTTGAATGAGTTTGAGGCAACCAATTATATGTAATGTATTTAATGACGTATTGTAACAGTGCACACCAATTTTGAGCACTTTTGTTTCCAATAAACCTGGATGACCCTCTCCCTTGAGTGCTGGACATTTGTGCAGTGGAGCACATATATTAACCGTTCTTTCACAGTCAAGCACCTGCCTTAGAAAGGCAGGGATGAAAATCCGGAGCTTTCAACATATTTATATTACCTACTGGCGGTCACCAGTAGGTAGTTTTAGTTAAGACCTATTTGCCAAAGGAAAATCACAACATTCTATTCCCAATAACTCTGGGGCTGATTGACGAATCTTCGCGAAATTTTTAAAACTTATGGCCCACTACGGTCCGCTCCTATCTTCAAAGTTTAGGGGTGATTCAGCAAGCGGGGGCCGAGAAAAAAGGAGGTCCCAAAACATGTTTTCTCCATGCAATTTTCCATAGGAAACTTTAGACACAGCTACAGCCCGAACTACTGAGCGGAATTACACCACATTTGGCAAAAGGGTAGAACTTGGTTCAGAAAGAGCCCTTTTTGTTAAATGGTGTACATCTGTTTAGTAGTTTTTTAAGTATTAATGGAAAAATGAATATATATATCTGGACGGAGCCTAACCACATATCTCATCATGAGATCTGATAGGCTGTCAGCACTTCATCCAAGAAGTGTTGGCAGCCATCTTGGGACCAATGTACATGATAGCACCTCATTAAAAAAGCATTCCAGTTAATAGAAGGTTTTAAGACTTTAGTTATATTATAAATCATGTGTTGATGGTACCATATTCATTTTAGGAATTGTGGTGTGTTCTAAGGTGATTTTACTATGTTAAAAAGCCTTCTGCTGGGATATCATGAATCATGTTTGAGAGAAAACTATTTTCTCATGCTTTTCCCACAGAGGTTTGGAAGGTGATCTATAAGTTAAACAAACTGAGAGCATATTTTCTGTAAATTCAAATTATCTTTCTCAGTCAAGTGAGAATGAAGTCTGACATTCTCAGTAAAACATGTACATCCAACAAGGGCAGAGACCGTCAGTTGATTCCTTTGCGTTCTACTGCAGCTTCCCAGAGTGTTCTAAAGAACAACTAGAGCGCTAACAGTCCTACTTATGACAAACATATTGTACACCTGAAGCCATCTTGACTGAAATAAAGTGGTAACTCTTAAAACAGTTAATTTAAAAAGGAACATCTTGAGGGGGTTCATTATGCTATAGAAAGTATGATTAGTGCTGCAGAAAGAAAAATTATGGCACATTTTGAGTGACTTTTCAAATCCTTTTCTATTTCATTAAAGAATTCTGACATGCAGACTGAAACATGCACTTTCAATACCAGCAGCAGACTTCTCTGCTGAGCAGTTGCTTTACTACAATGATCTAATAAGCAACTAGAGTGCTAACATTCTGTATTTATGGCAAATATGTAACACATCTGAATGCCTTCTTGATGGAATCAAAGAAAAAACTGAAAGTATTTCCTACTGAGGAGACTGTAGTAAATGAGGAAATAAGGAAACTTCATAACAAACAAGTTTCCCAAGATGGCCACCAGAGACAAAAGAGCCCAAACGTAGCACAAATATCACCCAGAAGTAGCCCAAGTGTAGTCCCATCACATAGTGTCCCAGAGTGTTCTAAAGAACAGCTAGAGTGCTAACAGTCTTACTTATGACAAACGTATGGCTCACCTGAAGCCATCTTGATTGGAATAAAGTGGTAACACTTAAAACATTTAATTTGCAAAGGAACAAAATGAGGGGCTTCATTTTGCCGTATTGTACACCTGAAGCCATCTTGTCTGAAATAAAGTGGTATCTCTTAAAACAATTAATTAAAAAAGGGACAACATGAGGGGGTTAATTTTGCCATAGAAATTATGAGTAGCACTGCAGAAAGAAAAATTATGGCACATTTTGACTTCTCTAATCCGCTTCTATTTCATTAAAAAATTCTGACATACAGACTGAAACATGCACTTTGAATACCAGCAGCAGACTTCCCTGGTGAGCAGTAGCTTTACTACAGTGATCTAATGACCAACTGGAGTGCTAACATTCTAGAATTTATGGCAAATGTGTGACACATCTGAATGCCTTCTTTATGGAACCAAAGTAAAAAAGTAAAATATTTCCTACTGTGGAGACTGAAGTAAATGAGGAAGTTAGGAAACTTCATGACAAATAAGTCTCCCAGGATGGCCACCAGACACTAAAAAGAGCCCAAATATCATCCAGATGTAGCCCACGTATAGCTCAATGACAGAATGTCCCAGAGTGTTCTTAAGAACAACTAGAACACTTACTGCCTTACTTATGACAAAAGTATGGCCCACCTGAAGCCATCTTTATTGGAATAAACTGGTAACACTTAAAACATTTATTTTAAAAAGGAACACAATGGGGGGGTTCATTTTGCCATAGAAATTATGATTAGTGCTGGAGAAAGTAAAATTAGGGCACATTTTGAGTGACTTTTCAAATCCTCTTCTATTTCATTAAAAAATTCTGACATGCAGACAGAAACATCCACTTTTTTTAATACCAGCAGCAGACTTCCATGGTGAGTAGTAGCTTTACTACAGTGATCTAATGAGCAACTAGGTGCTAACATTTAGAATTGATGGCAAGTGTGTGACAAATCTGAATATCTTCTTGATGGAATCAAAGTAAAAAACTGAAAGTATTTCCTACTGAGGAGACTGCAGCAAATGAGGAAATTAGGAAACTTCATAACAACTAAATCTCCCAAGATGGACACCAGAGACAATAGAGCCCAAATGTAGCACAAATATCACCCAGATGTAGCCAACATGTAGCCCAATGACAAAAGTGTGCAAAACACTTTTTATTTTTTGTGTTTTTGCAGTTTTATATACTGCAGACTTGTGAGGTATTGGAGTGCTTTACGTAAGCATTGGTTACATCACACAAGAACAAATTCATTTTGGTTTTAGGCATGGGGAGATTAAGTGATTTGACCAGAATCACAGAATGACGAGCTGAAGCAGAAACTACAAACTGGTTCCCCAGTTGCAAAGTCTGCAGCTCCGGAAGTAAGACCACATCCTCTCCCCTGCAACATTTAAGTGGTCAACTGGATAAAAAAAACATAAAGATAACAAATAATTTAAAAGTGCTTTGTCGCTATTTGAAACCTCAGAAAATATATCCTCATTTTAGTTTTTTAGAGCACTAACCATAATTGTGATGCAAATAAGACCCTCTCATATATGTAATTTCTAAAGGAAATGCTCTAGGTATTACAGTTTAGCTTACATCAAGATGACGTCAGGCGTTCCACACTGTTGTAATAAATATAGAATGTTAGCAATCTAGTTGTTCATTAGGATACTGTTGAGAGGCAGAGGCCAGGGGCACGGATTCTGAAAATTGAAGGCAGGTAGGAGGGTGCAGAGGCAACAATTTGACCACACTAGGCAGGCAGGAAGGGCAGTGGCAGCACAACAGACTATGGAGGGCAGTGGAAAGGGGACAAAAGACAGAACCCGACACTCTAAATATTCTGTGCACAATTTACCAATACATTTCTAAAGCAATGAGAACACCATAAAATGATGAAAGAAACTTTCTGTCACAGGAATTATATGTAAAACTGGATTGGATAGTTGAACAATGATTTATTTCCTCAAAAACAAGTACATTTAATTTCCAAAGTCTTAACATTCAAAAAGGACAGATTCTGTGATGTGCTTAGAATTCCAGTTCCTTGTCTTTGTAGTACGAAAACAGCCAACGCGCGTTTCGTCACCACCGTGACTTCCTCAAGGCTTGTATTGTAGTAGCACAGGAGCCTGAGAAATTGCTTTTGTATTGGCTCTGATGTCTCAAAATATTGGGAATCCTTTGTCCTTATTCGAAACTTATAGAGGACAGACTATAGAAGCTCACTCGTGATAAATGCTTCAGATCGTTTCTTATCTTGTTGTGCCTGGGTACTGAGCATTGAGTTCAAATATTTGATGGGCAGCAAATACTCGCAAACTATCAAATGAGTTTCTCCTTGATCGGTTTTTCATGTGATATTGAAACTCAAATTTTAAACATTCTGTTAAGTTGCTAACGGAGAATTCACTAGGAATAAATTAAGATCTGCGTTATAGTTGTCATCCGACAATAAATGGTCTAGTTCATTAAGATATCATAATAAAACGATTCAGAATGTAGTAATCTTTTCCCTTTGGTTTGGTCTGGAGACAAGATAACCCCAGTATTTTGGGTACTGTTATAAGACCATGTAGAGGTTTTCGAGGCGACCCCAGCAGCCCGCGTCTGTCTTATTCCCGCAGTGAAAAGGGGGGCAGGGGCAACAAACCAACAATACAGGACTGGCAAGAGAGGCTGTGGCAATATAATAGACCATTGTAGGCAGAAGGAAGAGGCAGTGATAGTACAACCATACATGCCAACAGACCCGATTCAGCCAGGAAACGTCCAATGTTTTAAGCCCGAATGGGCTTTAGTCGATCTGTCTCCTGTCACAATCTCCTATTTTTTTTATGTAAGTCAAAGGGGAAAATCAATACCCCAGTTATTTTTCAAAATCTCCCTCTTACCAAGTTCAAAATATTAGCAAGTATGATATATTGGATCATTGAAGGCAGGTGGAATTGGGGTAGCGACATGGACTCAGATAACAGAGGTCAGGAGGGACATGGAGAGGTGCACCAAACTGACCCCACAGGGCAGGCATCAGGGTTTGCAGCAGCACAATACACCACACAGGGCATGCTGGACGGGAGTGCAGCACAACAATCCATAGAAAGCAATAGAGAGGGGACAGGACCTTGCACATGGACAACAGGGAACAGAGGGGAAAGAGGCAATGGTAGCTAGCTGACCGTAATGGACAGACAGGAGTGAAAGCTGCAGCATAACGGACCATATAGGGCAGGAGGGACAGATCAGGGGAATTACAATGGAACAGACAAGCCAGGAGTGAGGGAATAGGATTCTGTACATGGAAACAGAGGTCTGGGGGCAAGAGGACAGGGCGGGAGAAGCAAGATGACCATGGAGGTCATGCAAGATGGGCACCATGGAGAGCAGCAGTGAGACTATAAAGGCATACACACAGACAATGGAGGGAAGGTGGGAGGGGGTCAGGGGCAGCTAGCTGACCATACAGGGAAGGTAGGAGGGGCAGTGGCAGCACAGAAGACCATGCATGGCAAGCGGGAGAGTGAGTGGCAGCACAATAGCTATGATGAGCAAGAAGGAGGGTGCAGGGACAAGCACAAAGGACGACAGAGGATAGAAGGGAGGGTCAGGACCTGGGCACAGACAAGAAAGCTCAGGGGAAGGGGCCTCACA
Source organism: Lissotriton helveticus (assembly GCF_964261635.1). Classification (NCBI taxonomy): domain Eukaryota; kingdom Metazoa; phylum Chordata; class Amphibia; order Caudata; family Salamandridae; genus Lissotriton; species Lissotriton helveticus. Next base: position 648,967,650 of record NC_136069.1, read on the forward strand.
ACAGACCATGCGGGGGAGGCAGGAGGAGCAGTTGCAATACAACAGACGAGGAAAGGCAGAAGGGTGTGGCAGTAAAATGGACCATGGGGGACAGGAGGAAGGGGATAGGGGCATGGAATGTGGACAGGCAGGGTAGAGGTGGCAGGGACAGGTTATAGTCATCTGACAAGGCTAGGCAGGTGGGAGGGGAGTGACAGCTCAAAAGAACACTGAGAGTAGATAGGAGTGGCAGGTCCATGGAACATGGTGGGCAAAAAAGGATGGAGCAGGGGCATGCACAGAGACATCGTAGGGCAGGGGAAAAGAGAATAGGGGCAGCAAGCTAAGCACAGAGGCTAAGCAGGAGGTCAATGATGGGGCATAGCATTGGGCAATGGAGGGCCGGAGGAATGGACTGGTACATCATGCTAAATGGAGGCAGTGGCAGCACATTAGACCATACATGGCAGGAGGGAGGAGGCTAGTCCATGGATTCAGACAACAGAGGATAGGGAGGAGGTAGATGGGGCAGCAAGCTAGCTGTTCAGAGAAGGCGGAAAGGCCAGTGGCAGAACAACAGCCACACAGGACTGTAATAAGGGAGCAGGGACATGGACTTGGACAATGGATTGCTAGGAGGAGGGAAGGCAGGAGCAGCAAGCTTGGGTGGGGGCAGCATAATGCCAGGCCCTGCTTCCAACCCCCCACCATCCATTGTGATATGCATTTTACTTCACATTGACTAAAAGACTCAAAATTTGCTAATGGCGGGCACGGGGCAAGATATGCGGAAATGACATTGTGTGCATATTAACACTTCTTTTCTTTCCTTTATTTTATCAATTCCTGAATTTTCACATCGTGACCAGGCCAATAAGGCCACCAGCATTTTGTATTAAAGTAATATGTAGTCCTTTGTTAATGTTGGCAACTTTAGACATTTGTACAATTAAATAAGGATGCTACAATGACGTCTTGTATCGTTATCAAGGTTTGGACGAGCTGATTCGCGTGGATCACGTCCTTTGCAGATTAAATACTTCCAAACTACAACATGAGTGCTGATTCCTTCCTTGTAAGAGTGAGAGGAGATTAAATACACATATATAAAATTCACTGAAAAAAACACAAGTCAGGGACATTATAGTTAGAAATTAGCATTTAAAATAACCTCAGAAATTCACTGAAAAAACCGTAGGTTTCATGGACAGCATAGTTAGTTGGACATTCATTTTGTACAAAACAAGAGAAATTTGGCCATTATAGTAAGTTGTGCTAACTATAACTTGCGCCCCTGCAATGCACTGCTGATAACGTCGCATATTACATCACTCATGACATGGTCAGCGACATCACTGATGACATCACTGATGACATCTCAAATTACATCACTCATGACATCATCCATGTCCTATCTGATGTACCTCCTCACACCCTAAAATACAGACTACCATTCACGAAACCATAGACACACCAATACTAGTACAGCTACAATATTCTGTGTACTATGCTTGCAGACCTCTAACCAGCTACATAATATTGATACGCTCTTCTAAATACCCAGTTAGTACCTATGCAGTCTAGAAATCCTTCTGTCTGTCCCATGCACTTCTCCAATCACCCATCCATAACTATCTACTTATCCTATTACTCCACCAATACCTAAGCATTTATACATTCAGTATACACTTTGTTTGTGATATTGTAATTATTCTAGTTACTAGTCATAAACTTATGGAATGGCCTAGCTACTAACACCAGTACAGCTATAATATTGTGTGCTCTATCCAAGCAGACCTCTAACTAGCTACATACTATTGATACACTCTTCTTAAATACTCAGTTAGTACTCATGCAGTGTAGGAATCGTCCAGTCTGTCTCATGCACTTCATTAATCACTTATCTACAACTATGTACTTATTCTATCACTCTACCAATACGTAAGCACTTATAAATTAAGTGTTCACTCTGTTTGTAGCACTGTCATCATTCTAGTTACTAGTGGTATTCTTATAAAATGACCTAGACACCAATACAAGTACACATAAAATATTCTGTGCATAATCCCTACAAATCTCTAAGCAGATACATACTATTGGTCCACTAAATTCCAATAAATACTGAAGTAGGACCCATGTAGCATAGGATATCTCCTGTCAGGATGTACGACATTACAACGCATGCTTTTACATCGCATGCTTTTACAACGCGAGTTTTACAACGCATACCATTACAATGCATAGTGCTTTGGGGCGCTGGATAGTGAATTATTTAATTTACTATTCCAACTCCAGTCCCCGTGGATAGTAGGGAAGGTGTTGGATAGTAAATTAAATATATTCCCTATCCTAGAGTGCCCTCCAGCGCAATGCGTTGTAATGGTTTGCGTTGTAAAAGCACTGCGTGGTAAAAGTTGCGTTGTAAGTGATGTTCCCCCTCCTGTCAATCTCATGCAATTCGTCAATCACCAATCCAGCACTATGTTCCTATTGTATCAGTCTGCCAATACCTAAGCACTTCTGGGGCAGATTTACAAGAACCCTGTGCCTCCAGTACATCACTTTTTGTAACATATTGATGGCGCCAGGCACTCCTTCATATTTACAAGGAGAGGAAAAGCCACCCTGTGTGGTTTATTCTCTCCTTGTAAATACGACCCCTTCATACACAGAACTTTGCGTTGAAGGGGCGTTCCATAGGTGTTGCTGTGGGTGTTCCTACACAACACCCATAGAACAAGATACATCTCCAGATGTATGAGAAATCGTAAATCTTGAGATGTGTGTGAATGCTGTGCCATCCTAGAATTGGTGTAGCAAGGCGCAACAAGGATAATTGTTTTCATTTCTCCTAGTTTTTTCCTCTTTCAATGCATGCTGCATTCCACAGTATACATTGAAAGAGGAAAATGCCTTCACTGATTGTTTTTGTGCAGGAAGGTGTCCCTTCCTGTACAAAAAACAAATCTCCGCATGACGCAGACATCCTTGCACCATGGTGTAAGGGTGCCTGTGTCACAGCATGGCTGCAGTTTGTGCAGCAGTGCAGAGGGAAGCACAGAGTTACAACATATTCTTGTACATATGTCACATCCCTGTGCTATGGAAGTGTCACAGTGCAGTGCAGCTAAAGAGCTTGCAGTTTCACACTGCAGTACTTCCTTATAAATCTTCACCTATAAATTCACCGTACACTACTAATGCATTCTTTCAGTCATTCATGCTGTAAACATATATTCAACCAAACTTTCACACATTACCTTGCAATTATAGTTCTTTCTTTAACCCCTTCTCCGCCGGGGTAAGTCCCGCACGGGGGGCCGCGGCGCTGCGGTGATCGTGACGAGCCCAGCTCGTCATGAGGCACAGTGGAGCCGTGCTCATCACGACTCCACCCACTGATTGATTCTCCCACACAGGCGGAGAATCAATTGGCAAAGCCGTTGTGACGAGCCCAGCTTGTCATGAGCACAGCTCCACTGTGCCTCATGACGAGCTGGGCATGAAAGGGGTTAACCAGATAAGGAAGTTCTGATAAGAAAATTTTTTCTTCTTTGTTCTTTTGTATTTTTTTTTAACAACTTTGTATTTTTTGGGGTGTTTTTTCAAAAAATGAACAAAAAAAAGAAAGAATAAAACAGGAAACATTTGGAATTATTTATCATCCCAAAAACAAGAACAAAAATTAACAATGATGGTTGCGTTGCGCAGCACACACTGCATCCACCGACTGCTCACCGAAGCATATAAGTTTCTTACACTTCACGCAGTGTTGCTCGAGAAAGGTGAATTCTGGCCTAATGTCTATTGTAGGTGTTCCTGAGGATGCTCCAGACGTACTTGCCACAGCAGGTAAGGGGTTCAAAGCAGCTCGCCTCATTTCCTCACGAGCAAGCTTGAGAGGGTGTGTTGTCCGGAGATGCTTGTACACAGAAGCAGTGTCACAAGAGTATTTTTTTTCACTGCCTCTTGACAGGACTCGGTCACAAATTTTGCACGTCATCTTTCTCGCATTTACTTTCTTCTCTCCAGGTGGAAAAGTGAAGAATTTCCACACGTCAAATTCCGGCCTCTGTGGACATGGTGCCTCCTGCAAGAATTCATCTACAGAAGATACTTCCTACTGCTGCTGCTGCTGTCCAGATGCCATTTTGTTTGATATTTTTTGAAAAGCACCAAAGAAAACAAGCAAAAAGGGTTCTTGTAGGAAAAGAGATGTCTCTCTAAAGATGCACCAACAAGAATGATAAAAATGGGTGGGGTCCTTCAATAGTTACAGTAGGAAATGTTATAAACCAATGAAATCTTTTTTTTAGGTCACATAGGAACCGCGCACTCTGCACTCACAAAGCACGCACCCGACGAGTTTATTATCAGTACAAATATATTATTTTTATGAATATCTTAGATAATCTCTTGCCCTAATATGTATATTAAAGACACATACATATAATTTTAGAACATACAACTTTTTTGCGGGAGTCGGCATGTATATGACGTCACGCAGGACCCACCACCGTGCAAGCGTCACGTACCGTAATGCGTATGTGTCGCGAATGTGAAGAGCAGGAGTCGCGGACTGGTCGCATACCAATTGCGCACATCGCGTAATATTAAATGTATATGATGTAACTGAAAAACACATAACCGTCACACGCGGATCCTTCACAACTTTTCTAAAATGACGGCTAGAATCCGTGCACCCACCATAATGTGTACGCTTTGGGTGCACGACTCCGAAATTTTGGGGGAAAAAATAGAAAATAACATCAATATATTAAAAAAATTAATAAAAAAAAGATTAAACAATATTTCAGTTTAAAATGTTTTTAAAACACTGTAGAAAATCAGTACAATAAAATAGGTATAACTACTATTACTCAATTAGCATTTAAAAAACCTTTGAAATTCACTGAAAAAAACATAGGTTTCAGAGACGTTGTAGTTAGAAATTAGCATTTAAAAAAACTTTGAAATTCACTGAAAGAACCATAGGTTTCAGGGGTGTTGTAGTTAGCTGGACATTTCACTCGTACAAAACCATAGAAATTCCTCCATTATAGTTAATTCTGCTAACTATAACTTGCGCACCTGCAATGGACTGCTGATGATGTCACATATTACATCATTCATGACATGGTCAGTGACATCACTGATGACATCACTGATGACATCTCAAATAACATCACTGATTACATCATCCAGGTGACAATATGATGCACCTCATCATACACTAGTATAACCTTTAATTACTCACTTTAAAATACAGAGTACCATATTTGAAACCATTGACACACCAATACCAGTTACTACATACCCACTCACTGATTACTAAGTCTACACACACAACTACCCATTCAACAACAGAATCACTTATACATGCAGTCACTAATTAATAGAACACTATCAAATGCACTTATACACATATATAGACATTGACACATCAGCAGTCATCTTAGTCGGTTATGCAGTCATCATACTCACTCATGAAAAACACTTATTCACACTTACATTTACTCACTTACACAATTATACACACAACACCTCATTTATTCAACACATATTAACTCATAGTTAATATGTAAAAAAATCACAATTACAATTATAAACTCATTCATATAGTGACTCTCACAATCACTTACTCTTACATATACTTATTTATATACACCAACTGTCACTTACAATGCCTTTTATTTTTTTTTACTTTGTTGAAGATGTACAACTAAAACATATATTCGCTCACCAACACACAAATAAACACATTAGTCACCCAAAACAACTGTTTCCACATGCACTCTTAAACCTATACACCTAGTCAATCAACCATTCACACATCTATGTATAGACTTAAACACACCCATCCAACCACACACAAACTCAGTGTCCCATACAAATGCTCACCCAACTAATCAATAACTAATATACACACTCATGTAGTTAGTGACCAACTGATGCAGCATGTTATACAACAACAGAGACAGTGATGCACACATTCACATAGTTTAGTTACTAATCCATGTATTAAGTGAAACACTTTTAATTACTCACTTAAACAGACAGTCAGACAGCTACTAAATCCTCCATCCAGACAGTTATATATCCACTCAATCTTCAATACAGATTGGTATATATATAATATGGGCTCCCGGCTTTCCGTTTAAACTGATTTTTACATATAAATACAAATGGAAAACAATTTTTCCTTTGTCTGTATTGATATGTAAAAACGGAAAAATACTAGAAAATTTTGCTGCGCTGCCATCTCGAATACAGAGTTATCTCCCCACGCCCCCTTACTGGTGCTGGAAATTCCTTCCCGGGCACACACACAGCTGCACCCATTACTTCACAGGTCTTTTGAAAGACCATTTACTTGTTAAAGAGGCTTGATTGTTCTTTCACCCCATGCCGTAGCCTCCTCCAGCACCCCTGACACCTCCTGACCCAGGCCCCATAAAGTTGCTCAGCTCTGCCCACTGATGCCTTTGGGAGTATTTATATGTCAGATAGCATTTTGTTTCATTCAGAATATTTAGTCTGTATAGAAAAATAGAAACGTGACATTGTATTTCTACTGAGCAAAGAGGGAAATGATAGGTTATTTCCATAGGACTTTCATGAAAAGCCAATTTTCACATGGAAATTAACAAGACAGCTGCGTGAGGCCAGTTATTTAGGTGCATTATCGGCAATAGCTCTCTATCACATAATATTTATGTTGAGATACTAGCATCACTCAATTAACACCTTGATAGCGGTATCCTATATGCAATACAATTATCGAGTAAACAATGGCATTACCATGTAGTCAACTTCTTAGTGGTTGCACCATTTTGGTGTATACTTCGCTCTACCAGTTGCTCAGTCCCTAGCCTCCCTGTTCTTAACTCCACCACAGTGAAAGTTTCACAAAATGTTATAATAGCCCCAAGAGACCAAAACATACTCTGGTGCCTCCGTACACACACTTATACATTATTATATGTATTGTATACTTCTATTTTGTGTTCCTCTTTTGCAGGTTAAAAGAGCACGTTTGGCAACTGATTAATTTGAACCAGTAAGCCATCGCAGTAACTACACAAATGGTGTGAGTAACTATCTATGTTTTCTATGTTTGTTTAGTCCTGACGAAAGCCCTACAGACTCCGTTGAGCCATAGGGGGCTGAAACATGTCGACACCATTTTTTAATACTATACTTCTAGATCCAGTTACTTGATCTAGTACAAGTACCTATCCTTTTAATGCATTTTGTAGATCCTCGCCACCAATAAAGTCTTGAGTGTTGATCTATTTTTAATTGGACAAAAAAAAAATTTTTTTTTTTGGGGTCACCACTTTTTCATTTTTTACCTCACTTACGGATCTCTGGACACTGCGAATCTAGACCAGAGGAGCCTCTGGATGAGGCAGGCACCTTGCACTTTATGGTATTCGATGATAACTGCCACAACTGCAATGTAGGGGCGGATGAAAATATACACCGCAATAACATCTTATACATTGTGTTTTTGAGAATACCATAATTTATCTATCCAATGGTTTAGATCTGTTACAAGTGTCCATTTTTTTGCTAAAATTCTTTTTTTGCGAAAATTCTTTTTTTTGCGAAAATTCATTTTTGCTTTTTGATAACCTTAATACGTACCCAGGGGAAGCAAATGGACACTCATTCCTCCTCCCTATCCCATTGATTACTTGAGCTGCGTGAGGCACACACAAAGCTCTGCCCTCGAAAGCCACTCGAGAGCATTCAAATCCCATTGCAGGGGTGTGACGGAGCGGTGACGCAGTCTGAGAGATCCCTGCTGGAGCAAGAAAGGCAGAAGGGTCATTTTCAAACACGGAGCAATAAATCACAGGTTCATGCTGCATGCGGGTCACCAACAGCTTGTGTAGGGCTGCCACGGGGTCTTTTGTGCAAGGTGCATTACTTCAGACAACATTTCAAAGTGGTTTTAATGGCTTTTGCCTAGGTGAGCATTTGTACACTTAACAGACTGTAAACAAGTTAGGAGGTGGTAAAACTGGAAAGCGGAATTGAGGTCGAGTTTATCGCACAGGTGTGCATATTCTGGGAGGTAGAGGCGCAGTTCAGTATTTATGGATTTGCCACCGTCTTCCTCAAGCTGTCCGTACAAATGATTAGGGGCCCGATGTAGGTAAAACGCATTTACCGATTTTAAAATACCAATCCGTACCGAATCGGTATTTCAAAATCGGAAAATGATATGTAGGAAATAATCATCGGAAAAATACAGATTCGGTAGCATTCGGTATCGAGAGTCGATACGTACCGAATCGCCAACTACCGATTCGGTATAGGCCGGGTCGGACAAGTCCGAATCGGAAAAAAAAAATGCGGAACCAACCGAATCGGTAAACGCCGAATCGGAATAATAAATACGCCCCATGGGCCGAAAGGCCAATAGGAAGGCATTATACATTCCGAATCGGTATTTACCGAACACATTCGGAAAATACCGAATCGGAAAATACCGAATCGGAGAATGCCGTTTTGCCGAGCAGGTTGAGTGACACTGAAGACATCAGCCAATGAGCTGTAAGCACCCTCCCCCACAGGGTGTGGCAACCCAGGCAGGTGCAACTCATCAGAACTTTCTGGAAAGCTGCCTGAGCTGAGCAAACACAGAGAGAGCAGCATTGTGAGCAGGATCCCTGAGAGACATGGACACCAGCACAGAGAGCCAGAAGGCAGGGCGTAAGCGCAATCCTAAATTCAGCACCATGGAGCTACAAACTTTGGTGGAGGAGGTGGTGAGGGTGCACACCCAGCTATATGGCAGGCAGTCCCTGACTGTCCCGGAGAGCACCAAGAGGAGGCTGTGGATCGACATCGGGGAGAAAGTGAATGCAGTTGGTGTCACCCACAGGAGCCTAGACGACCTCAAGAAGAGGTTTTATGACATCCGTGGCGTGACCAAGCGCAAACTGGCCGACCTGCACAAGCAGGCTGGACTCACTGGAGGAGGAACAAACCATGCGCCACCCCTCACTCAGCTGGAGGAACTAGTGGCGACCACCATCGAGAGGGCCAGTGTCGTGGGAATTGGGGACCTGGATAGCTCATCCCGAGCTACAGCTACAGGTAAGAAGCATGCGCAACTTGACACACCATACCAGACACCTCCCCTACAGACCCAATGCACAACCAAACCCCAGGCCAGTACTGCTAGCAACAGACATGAGCAATGCATCTAGCTAAATGTACTCAGCAAAAGTTACCAAAAATGCCACAGCAGAAGCATGAGATAAATAACTGTAATACAGCATCAACGTGTTTGTAATGAGACGTGCAATGCTTTAATAGTTGTGACTGTAACACATTAGCACCCACTTGACAAATGCTTCTTTGTACCTAGGGGCACCATCAGGCGGGGGAGCAGCATCAGCTCCAGCACCAGCTCCAGCACCAACAGCCAGTGCGGCGGTGGCAAGCACCAGTGCAGCAGCACAGGAGGAGGAGGACAACAGCTGTGCCCTGGCAAATGAGGAGGACACAGGACATTCCCTCACAACTCCACACTCCCCCCGACTGTCTCAGTCTCAGTCGCCCTCATTGGTATTCTCCCCGGAGAACACACCACCACAGAGCCACCCTGCACCTGCCACTTCCCTGGCCCGGAGGAGAATAGTAGCTCCATTAGTCATCATGGAGGGGGCAGCGGGTCAGGCTCCTGCACAAGACCCCGTGACATCAGCGACACCAGAGCACACACAGCAGGGCAGCAGAATTCCACGTAGGCCACGTGCTACCAGCAGCCCAATACCAGCACCGGGAGGCAGCGTCTTCGCAGGGCTGGAGACCAGCATGGTCACAATACAGAGGATGCAGGCGAAATCCATCCTGGCCTGCCATCGCCAGTTGCGCCTGCACAACCTGCAGATGGGTGAGATGACACAGGGCTTCAAGACCTTCGTTGACAGCAACAAGGAAATAGCAACATCAATTGGCCGAATGACCACTGCCATCACCCAGCTCTGCAACAGGTTGGATGACCATGAGCTGAGTCGTCGCAGGGATGCAAGAGTCACGAACAGGTCACTCAACCGCCTTGCGGCTGCGACTGCCCAGCTATGCCAACGTGGGGCAAACATGGAGGCCAGCCTCACACAGAACATGTCCGAGGTCACTAGGGGCATGGGCCGTATAACAACAGCCATGGAGACACTACTCATCTCCAACACCGTAGTGAATCCCGTCCTGGGCGAGGCTGGGGACAGCAGCAGCCGCAGCAGCCCGGCCAGCGCTGCGTCAGAGCCGCGCCGGAGCAGCAGGCGCTCAGCTGAGGCTGCAGGGCATTCTGAAGGGGGTGAGGTTCATCCCAGTGGGCCTGCTAAGCGCAGCAAAAAATAGGACTGCCACAGCGGGTGAGGCAACCCGGACATTGGACATTCCTACCCCTTGTTGTTTAACTTTTCTTTTGTTGCACATCAGTGCAGTAACGTTGATGCAACATTATTAAATTTAATTTCTGAACACATACATTGACCTGTTTGTGCATCTGTACTCACTCAGAAATAGTTGTCTGTGATCTCCTGACGCCTGTATCTGCCGTCAGATGGTGCAGAGACTCCAGCAGGTAGTGGTAGTGGGACAGCATTGTCATCGTCAGGGTCCTCGTAGTCGGATAACTCTACCTCAGTGCCTTTCCTGACTGCAAGGTTGTGCAACATTGCACAGACAGCAATAATCTTGCAGCAGGTGATGGGGGTATATTGCCTTGCACCTCCGCTCTTGTGCAGACATCTGAACCTGCTCTTCCAGATGCCAAAGGTCCTTTCCACTACGTTCCTCGTGCTTTTGTGGGCACGGTTGTACCTCCTTTGGCTGGGTGTTGAGGGGTTGAGGTAAGGTGTGAGAATGAACGAGCGTAGGGCATATGCACTGTCGCCTAGAAGGAGAAGGGGTAACATTACTCACATGCATACATGTATTTCACACTGCAATTTTGGTTATGGGGGTCTGACACTGTGTCTTACCTAGGAGGTATCCTTCGCCAAATTCCCCTGCCATCAGCCGTGCATAAATTCCGCTACTCTGGAAGATATAGGAGTCATGGGTACTCCCCGGAAACTTTGCAACCAGGTCAGTGATCACACACTTGGCATTGCATATCACTTGCACATTTATGGTGTGCCGTGACTTCCGATTGCGGTATACGTATTCGGTGTCAGCAGGGGGGCAAATCGGTATGTGTGTGCCATCTATGCAGCCAATGATGTGGGGGAATCTTGCCATCTGATAGAATTCAGCTTTTGTCTGTGCCAGTTCTGCATGGGTGGAAGGGAAGGAAATGTAGTGGGCCATCCTCTGGATCATGGCATCAAGGAACTTGTGGAAGAACCTTGACAGGCTGCTCTGGGTCACCCCTCCTGCCACAGCAACTACACTTTGATAGCTGCCAGACGCCAGCAGGTGTAGGCAGCATAGCACCTGCACCTGCACAGGGATTGCATGTGCCCTTGGGGTGGGGTGCTGCAACAGGGGTTGGAGGTCCCTGATGAGGTCTCTGATGGTGTCTGCCTCCAGCCTGTACCTCTGTAGGATCTCTGGATCTGTCAGCATGCACAGGGTCACCCTCTGCCTGTACACCTGCTCCTCTCTCTGCCATTCCCTCTCTCCTTCCTGCTGTAGCCGTAGCCGTCTAGCTATGACATAGAAAGCTGCCATGTTGCAAGTAGAACTGCATTTTGGGTCCTTTTTTATAGGTTGCACCTGGTTACCACCTGATTCCAATCCATGGTAATTTCCGACTCTGAAATACCGAATTTGGAGCAAAATCGGTATTTCTGTGCTTACCTACATCTCAATCTTAGGGTTTTCGCATGGAATCAGATTTTCACCGAATCGGAATATATACCAATTCGGCGATTTTACCGAATCGGAAAGTCACCGAGTCGGTCGGATTCCGAATCGGGAAAAAGTAGGAATCGGAAAAATCTCCGAATAGGTAATCTACCGAATCGGAGATTTTTTCCGATTACTACTTTTTTCCGATTCGGAATCCGACCGACTCGGTGACTTTCCGATTCGGTAAAATCGCCGATTTCGCTGGATTTCGGCCTCCTACATCCCGTTGTCTGTATTCCGATCGGTAACGGCCGAAAATACCGATTTTCGGCCGTTACCGTCCGACCTACATCGGGCCCTAGGTTCCTATTTGTGCCATATTATAAAACGGGAATGTGACGGCTGGTTGATTTTATTTAGAACAACTTCAGAGCTCTTCATTTTATTGCACAGGTGCGCTACTCTGGGAGACGTGGACACTGTTCAGGATTTACGAGCCTGTCACTTTCTTTTTCGCATTGTTTATACAAATTATTCCACTCTATCCGGCTCATATCTTAAAATGGGAATATTTAAAAAATGGATACTCTGATTGACTTTATTTTTAACAACCATCAGAGTGCCAGTCTCATCGGGTTCCTTTATGCTTTCACAGACACAGACCACCTCACTGAATATCGAGCAGTAGTTATTAGTTTACCAATATCTTCAGGGTTAAAATATTTAGAAACCACATATCTACTTTTTAATCCCAACCTCCCATTGCCACTTTGATGTACACACGTTGGTATCAATGTTGCTTTGTTTTATCAACCCGTCATTCTACACATATTTTGACCCATTCACTATGCTAAAGTGTTTTTATAGCAGAACTGAGGAGCACAGGTACTCTCCTTTTCAAATTACTCAGTACCGGACCATTTGAAGCACTGCTAAAGCCACAACAAATCGCTAGTTTAAGTAAGTGCATGTGTGCATTGCCTAATAAAATAAATGTGGAATGATACTAGCTGTAGCATCGTCTTTTGCTTGTGGCAAAAATAAACGTGGATAAATACAGAAAAAATGCCCCAAAAATAAATATGGATATATACAGACAGAAATGGCAAAAAAATAAATACCATAAAACCAGGAGTCCTATATATAATATATATTTAAATTTTAAACAAAACCAAATTCACTGGATGATGTCATCAGTGGTGTCATCGGTGATGTCATTTGAGATGTCATCAGTGATGTCATCAGTGATGTCAATGACCATGTAATGAATGATGTAATACGTGACATCATCAGCAGTGGATTGCGGGTGCGCGAAATATAGTTAGTACAACTAACTATATAGGAGCAATTTCAATGGTTTTGTATGAGTGAAATGTCCAGCTAACTATAACACCCCTAAAACTTATAGTTTTTCGAGTGAATTTCAAAGGTTTTTTAAATGCTAATTCCTAACTATATAAGGCCTGAAACCTATGGTTTTTTTCAGAGAATTTGCAAGGTTTTGTAAATGCTAATTCCTAACTATATAAGACCTGAAACCTATGGTTTTTTCAGTGAATATTTATATATATATTACCTACCGGCGGTCGCCAGTAGGTAGTTATAGTTAGGATTGTTTTCCATAGGAAATCCGCAACATTCTATTGGGAATAACTTTGGCGCCGGTCGATGAATCTTCGCGAATTTCTCAAAGAAGATGGCCCGCTCCGCTCTACTCCTTCTCTGAAAGTTTGGGGGGATTCGTCAAGCGGGGGCCTAGATATTTGGGGGGCCCCAAAACGTGTTTTTCCCATGTTAATTTCCATAGGGCGGTTGGACTCACTTTTAGCCCGAACGGCTGAATGGATTTTCACCAAACTTGGCAAAATTGTAGGGACTGGTAGCCCGATGTGCCTTTGCTATGTCTGAAGATATGTGCTCCAGTGGATTTTGGGTAATTTAGGTTAAAAAAAATATATATATATCTATAAGCGCACCCCGGGAGTGCATCCGGCGCGTAACGCTTATTCGCGAGCGGAAAGCTGATTGGCTCTCGGGTGTCTGTCAACATTCCAAACAGTCCGGAGCGGCCGCCATCTGGTGTCTCGGTAGGATCGAGACACAAGAGGTGGTAAAAACAAAAGGGAAAATGACCAAAAGGGGGCAGGGCAGACCCCCCCTGATCCCCTAGGTTTGATGTGGGGGCCATAAAAGGGCCCCGCGGGGCAAACATTTTTTTTTTTTTTTCAATTTTCGCAGGGGGGAGCGCCCGGTACGCGCACCGGGGAGCGTACCGGGGAGCGTACCATGGGGACAACCAAGTGAAACAGTAAAATAATAATTTAAAGTGCTTAGAGGTAGGGTAGCTCTGAATAGAGTTGTTGTGTTGTGTGGGTGATTTAAATACTAACATGTAGGTACCAATGTAGAGTCTTAAATTCAATGTACACCTTCTTTTCTGTAGATATCTTGCATGTTGTTACAGAAGTTATTGTGGTATATGGAATCCATACCATAGTGTTTCAGGAAAGCAGAAACAGATCCTTTAAGGACTCCCTGAGAAGGCCTAGGGGATCATGGGTAGTCTACCCTGCTCCCTTGTGATGTTTTAAAATTGCACAGTATACTGTAAGTCTCACTTTATATTATAATCATTTTGGTACTACTTCATGAATTACATATAAAAATGAATAATGTCTCAAACAATTTTTAATTATTAAATACAAATTTATTGGTTAGAATTTTCATAGTTTAATAAAACTTCCAGCATCAGATGATCTTTAATCTCCTCAAAATTGCATGATTCAATTTCTTCTAAACAGTCAATAAATTGTTGGTCCAGAGACTCATCCATAAAATTATTGTCAACAAAATCTTCTTGAACAATCTCCTCATCGGTAATTTCGAAAGAAATATTGATGATTTCTTGTTCTCCTTCCATTTTCTTGCTGTAAATTGTATAAAAAATAACTATATCAGTAGAGTTAGGGCACTGTTGGGGTTAAGTTCAGACAGGTACTTCTGAGTTTTTAACAGTGAAGTTATCTTTGGGCAGTGTATGGTATCAGGCAGGAAGTAGAAATATAAAAAAGTGTATGTGAAGAAGCCTAAGTAAATTCATAATTATACCAGAGAAGCCTAACTCAATCTATAACTATAACAGAGAAGCCTATCTCAATTTATAACTATAACAGAGGGACAGTAAATAACTATCAGAAAACGTTTTTACAAATTAACTTAAAGTACCTCTTACAAATTAACAACTTACCTTATATAAAGGTGATGAAGATAAACGAGAAAATGCTTTAAAGATGTACCTCAGGTAGTTGAAGTCAAAATGGCCGTGTTTCCCTCTCATTTTTCATTTGTTATGTTATGTTATGTTATACAGGTTTTTTGTATAGCGTGCGGCTACTCGAAAGAGTGTCCCGACGCTTTAAATTGCACACTAATCTCATAACACCTTTATATTCATGTACATAACCAATCAAATGTCAGGAAATAAAAGTAGAAAATGAAAGTAACATTTTAATTGGTTGTAAATTCTAACACTTCATATGTGTTTTTGTCATGTAATTTACCTCAGGATATTAAGACAGGGCTACAGCCCAAATGGCTCAATGGAATTCCACCAAATTTGGGAAAATGGTAGGGCCTGGTATGTAGTAGGGCCTATTCTATATTTGGTGAAAGTCTCTCCAGTGGTTTTTATGTAAATTCACTTTTAAAAAATTTTGGGAGAGCTTACCGGTGCGCGCCCCGGTACGCGTACCGGCAGCGCTACAGGAGTCCTCCATCTTGTGTTTCGGTAGATTTGAGACACAATATGGAGGACAAACAACGTTGGGAATGGGTAAAAGGGGGCACAGTAGACACCCCCTGACCCCCTAGGTTTTCTGAGGGGGGCTTAGGAGGCCCATTTGGCAAAAAAAAGTATTTTTTAATTTTTCGCGGGGGGAGCACCCGGTACGCGTACCGGGGAGCGTACCGGGAACGTACTTTGGTGAAAAACAGTGAAAAAAGTTAGAGTAAAGTAATCATTTTGAGTGATGAGAGGTAGGGTAGCTCTGAAAAGAGCTTTTGGGTTCTGTGGCTGATTTAGGTACCTACAAGTAGGTTCCAATGCACAGTCTTAAATTCAGGAGGAATATTCTATTCCCCTCATCTGAGAAGTGCACACCATCTCCTCTGTAGATATCTTGCATGTTATAACGCAAATTATTGTTGTATATTGAACCCATTCCATAGTCTCTCATGTAAGCAGAAACAGATTTATTCACATGTTTCCGTGCTTTCTCAAATTGTGGACAAAATTGGTTGGACCACTTCCATTTCTGTCTTTGGCATATATTGGAATATACCAAGGCAGTTTGTGGAAAAAGTGTCATCAATTGCCCAAAGGTGTCCTTTAAAAGCATTTCCAGACCTACCCCAGTCAAAGTGCCTAGGTCACTTCCACCACAGTGCAAAATTATGAGGTCAGGGTGTGGCAGATGGTAAAAGGTTTTCACCAATGGTATCAATTGATGACATCTCAATCCTCTTTGGCCAATCCACTTGATGTCTACATTTGGTAAATAAAGGTTGTGAAAATTTCTGATAGCTGCATACCTTTGAGCCCAGTGGATATAGCTACGTCCAATAATCCAGACAGAATACATGGTGAGAGGAGGTTCTGGTGCAGTCAGATGAAGTGTGAGAATGAAAAGGCAGTTGGAACAGTAGGAGTTTGCAAAAAAAAACTGTGGAGTTTCAGTGCTCTTGAATTACAAGCTATGATTGGTGGATTCAGATAGTTGAAAACTGAAAGTCAGGGTACATGGTTCTGTTGTGTGAAAGAAGTAATTTGAATGGTTAAGAAAAAGTCATTTAAAGAAACATTGCACTGGATAAGCTGGTGTATTGAGAGGTCAAACATCCTTGCTGAGTTCATTTGCAACATTGTAGAATTAACTTTTAAACCTAAGAGCTAAGTGAGGAGGGGGTTTCTATGGTAACAGGTAGAAAGGGCTGAGGGGGGGAAGGGGGTTGGTTTGAAAATAGAGAGGGAAGAGTTTTGATTGGTTAACATGAGGGATATGTGTGTAGAATTAGAGATTTTCTGTGCCATTCATGGTTGCAGTGCCTGGAGTACATACCTTTTGCTCTGCTAAAGAAATATTGGTGTGTATATCTGACACTGTTCTCAATCTCCCAAAGCATTTGTAAAGGTGAGTAATGATTCATTTAATATAGATAGAGACTTGTATACTCTATGGAGAAGATTTGGAAGCAAATTGTGGTTTTTTAATGTGACTTTTTTTCATGTTTTTGAACATACTTGATAAAAAAGTTGTTGCTGGAAAGAGGAATTGTATTTTGTAAAAATGTGAAGTTTCAGTAGTGACCTGGAATGCTTGTACATATGACCTGCGCTTTGTTTCTAAAATGTTATTTAAAAAACGATTTTGGGGCAAATGAATGGCTTTTACATTTTTGAGAAGGAATAAATAGTGTCTGCATGATTAAATAAATATATTTGAACCTTTCACAATGATGTCACCTGTGTTACCTCAGATTAGGAAGCACATTGAGCTTCTTTGCTGTTGGATTGTGTCATGTTTTTTGATAATGCTTGGTATCAACATTTGCAAGTTAGAGGATTTGTATTTTGTGAAATAGTGAGGTTTCAGTAGTGAAATTGAATGCTTGTACATAGGACCTGCGCTCTGTTTCTAAAATGTTATTCAAAAAATGATTTTGGGGCAAATCAATGGCTTTTACATTTTTGAGAAGGAATAAATAGTGTTTGCATGATTAAAGAAATATACTTGAACCTTTCACAATGATGTCACCTCTGTTATCCCAAACTAGGAAGCAGATTGAGCATTTTTCTTGTTGAATTCTGTCATGGTTTTCGATAATGCTTGGTAGCAATGTTTGCAAGAGAGAGGAAATGTATTTTGTAAAATAGTGAGGTTTCAGTAGTGAAATGGAATGCTTGTACATAGGACATGCGCTCTGTTTCTAAAATCTTATTCGAAAAACGATTTTGGGGCAAATCAATGCCTTTTACATTTTTGAGAAGGAATACATAGTGTCTGGATGATTAAATAAATATATTTGAACCTTTCACAATGATGTCACCTGTGTTACCTCAGATTAGGAAGCACATTGAGCTTCTTTGGTGTTGGTTTCTGTCATGTTTTTTGATAATGCTTGGTATGAACATTTGCAAGATAGAGGATTTGTATTTTGTGAAATAGTGAGGTTTCAGTAGTGAAATTGAATGCTTGTACATAGGACCTGCGGTCTGTTTCTAAAATGTTATTTAAAAAACGATTTTGGGGCAAATCAATGGTTTTTATATTTTTTAAAAGGAATAAATAGTGTCTGCATGATTAAAGAAATATACTCGAACCTTTCACAATGATGTCATCTCTGTTATCCCAAATTAGGAAGCAGATTGAGAATTTTTCTTGTTGAATTGTGTCATGGTTTTCGATAATGCTTGGTAGCAATGTTTGCAAGAGAGAGGAAATGTATTTTGTAAAATAGTGAGGGTTCAGTAGTGAAATGGAATGCTTGTACATAGGACATGCGCTCTGTTTCTAAAATCTTATTTGAAAAACGATTTTTGTGCAAATGAATAGCTTTTACATTTTGATGAGGAATAAATAGTGTGTGCATGATTAAATAAATATATTTGCAGTTTTCACAATCATGTCACTTGTGTTACTCTAGATTAGGGAGCAGATTGAGCTTTTTTCTTTTGTTAAGTTTAATGATAATATTTGGTATCAACATTTCCTAGATAGAAGAATTGTATTTTGAAAAATAGTGAGGTTTCAGTAGTGAAATGGAATGCTTGTACATAGGACATGCTCTCTGTTTCATAAATGTTATTTAAAAAACTATTTTGCAGCTAATGAATGGCTTCTATATTTTTGAGAAGGAATAAATAGTGTCTGCAAGATTAAATAAATACATTTGAACCTTTTACAATTATGTCACCTGTGTTTCCTCAGATTAGGAAGTAGATTGTGCACATGAGGTGAGGCATGTCCAGGGGTGCAAAGGAGTTGAGGCCTGTGTCCATGAGTGCAGTGGAGAGGACTCACCTCCTCTGACCCTTGGACAAGCCTTACCTCATCTGTGCCCCTTGGACAGGCCTCAATATATTGGGTATAATTGATGGTAACAGGGTGTAGATGAGATGAGGCGTGTCCAGGGGTGTAGATGAGCTGAGGCCTGTCTAGGGGTGGAGATAAGTTGATGTGTATTCAGGGTTGCAGATGAGGTGAGGATTGTCCAGGGGTGCAGAGGAGGTGATGCCTGTGTTGAAGAGTGTAGTGCAAGAGAGGTCTGTCCAGGTTTGCAAAGGAGGTGAGGGTTGTGTCTAAGAGTGCAGTGGGGGATAGGCTTCATGAAGTCCAGTCCAGTGCACTTTTAGACACAGGCGTCACCACCTATGCTCCCCAGGAGAGGCCTCTCTCCCACTACAGTCTTGAACACAGGTGTCACCTCCTCTGTACCTCTGGACAATCCTTAACTCATCTGCAACCCTAAATCATTTTTAAAGAGGCCTAAAGGTGACATCATTGTGAAAGGTTCAAAAATATTTATTTAATCATGCAGACACTATTTATTCCTTCTAAAAAATGTAAAAGTCATTCATTTGCCCTTTAATCGTTTTTATATTAACATTAAGAAAACTGAGTACAGGTTATATGTATAAGCATTCCATTTCACTACTGAAACGTCAGTTTTTTACAAAATACAATTCCAGTATGCAGCAGAAAATTTTAACGAAGCATTAAGAAAAAAAATAACAGAAAGCAACAATAAAAAAACACAATGTGATTCCTAATATGAGGAAACACACCTGACATTATTGCAAAAGGTTCAGAGGAGGTGAGGAAAGTCAAAATGGCTTTCATGATTGTGAAATTTGCTGAGGAGATGAGGCCTGTGTCAAAGAGTGCAGTGGGGGAGAGGCTTTATGAAGTCCTGTTCACTGCACTCTTGGACACAGGCCTCACCTTCTGTGCTCCCCTGGACAGGCCTCACCTCATCTGCACTCCTGGTTAGGCCTCACCTTATCTGCATCATGTTACTATCAATTATACCCAATAGATTGAGGCCTGTCCAGGGTGCACGGAGGAGGTGAGGCTTGTTCAAGGGTCAGAGGTGGTGAGTCCTGTCCAATGCACTCTTCGACACAGGCTTACCTCCTCTGCACCCCTGGACAGGCCTCACCTCATGTGCACAATGTACTTCCTAATCTGAGAAAACACAGGTGACATGATTGTGAAATGTGCTAATATATTTTTTAAATCATGTAGATACTATCTAATCCATGTCAATAATGTAAAACTATTTCATGTGCCCAAAATCTTTGTTTAGAATAACATTTCAAAAACAGAGAAAAGGTCATATGTATAAGCATTTCATTACACTACTGAAACGTCGCTCATTTGTAAAATACAATTCTTTTATGCACCAAGGTTTCTTTACCAAGTATTGTCAAGAATGTATAAGTCTCTCTTATATTCTCTTCCTGACCTACTCCATTTTTCCATGAGTCCCTTTCTAACACCCTCTCTCTGAATCATTCCTTTTTACATCCTGACTCTGTGTTACACTCTCTTACACCTTCTCTTTGATTTACTTTCCCTTACACCATGTCTCTGATTTATTCCCTCTCTCTCATTGCTCCTTGTTACATCCTCTCTCTGATTTACTTCCTCTTACACCCTCTCTCAAACTTACTCTCTCTCTCTCTACCTTTTACAGCCTCTCTTTGTTTTAGTATCTTTTACATTCTCTCATCTTCTAACACCCTCTCTCTGTTTTACATCGCTTTACACCCTCTCTCTGTCTTACACCCTGTTACATCCTTTTTATGACTTACTCCCTTTGTCCCTTTCTTTGACTGACTCCCTCTCCCTATTACATCATTTTCTGTCTTACAACATATTATACACTCTTTCTGTCTTAATCCTTCTCTATGTTTTACTCACTCTACCTGTTTTTTTTCTGACTCTCTCTGTCTTTTTGTGTTAGTTCCTATAGCTCTTTTTCTCTGTGTTACTCCTAGTTACATAGTTGCTGTGATATAAAAGTAAATATGTTGTAAACTAGTGTTTATATCGTTTGCTTATTGTGATTGCTTTGTTGTTTGGTAATAGTGGTCTAAAATGTGTTATCTTTTTTCTTTAACACAGATTGAAATCAAGATTTCAATAGTAATGAAATATGCCCTCAAGGCAGAGGAGAAGAAAAGATGCCAAGCGGAAAAAATAAAAAACAGCAACGGAATTAAAGCACTCCTCTACAACAAATACTTCAAAAAACAGGAAAAAAGCTCCTGGTAAGACAACTAAGTCTTTCTTTCGAAACATATGTAGATCAAAAAAAAATGTTGATGAGAATGTGAATAAACAGAAGGAGAGAGTAAATTTGAAAAGGAAGGAGAGGCCCCCCAAAAATGTTACTACTGGAGCAGGAGAGAATAATATGTATAGGAATAGAAGGCAAAACCAATTTAGGGACATTCGTAAACGAATATTTCGCAATAGGGTGGTTTTAAATTTGTTGAAAAATATTAAAAAAGGTAAACAGAGAGCTGCTTTTTATAAGAAAAAGAAAACTGTAGAGAAGATTGTTGATCAGGCTTTTGAACTTAAAAAAAAATATTTATTTTAATAATCAATAGAATTAGGACACTTAACAAGACAATTGATGTTTTGAAATCAAAGAGTAGATGCAAAAGAGTAATTAATCGGACTAATTTTTGTAAAGTTTTTTCTGGAGAATGGATGCATAGTTCAAGTTGTGAACCATTTTTTAATGAGGAGAGTTACTTTCAGGAGAATGATTTGGTGCATGCAGTTGACACCAGTGGTCGAGCATATGAGGTGAAAGACGGTTGTCCAATTAAAAAAGAGCAACTTGTGCCTAGAAAGGCAGAAGAGGTGTTAACTGATGAAGTTTTAGGGAGACGTACTAAGGGTCCAGTGTACCCTTGGAAGTGTAGTAGTATTTGTAGTGTGCGACAGGAATCAATCGATTTGCTTCGTAATTTCTTACATACATATAGTAAGAAAAGTCCAAAACAGAAAATGAAGATGTTGCAAGACTTAGATCCTTGCAGAGTGAGAGAAAACACAGGTTTGCAAGGGCATTCAATGGCTTGTCTTTCTAGAAAAGTATGTCAGAGTGTTTTTCATCATTTTAGGATGTTAGCAGTGCATCATAACAAAATGAGGAAATTAGTGAGAAGGTTGTATTATGCAAAAAGTAAAGCACTTAAGCTTAAACAATTAAATAGTGCTCTTTTGCATGGAACCGAATTAGATGTGAAGAAGATTTGTGAAGAAATTGAGATTTGGTATTTTGGTGAAAAAGAGGACAGTGTAGAAATTGACACAGTAATAGAAGGTAATGTGGAAGACAATGTACAGATTTCAAGTACAGAAAAGTTTGACCAGGAAATTACCAAGTTTAAGGTGAAATCAAGTGAAAGGCCTAATTTCACTTGTGTGTGTTGTCGACGGACTCATTATAAGATTCAGACTAGGTTAGTTGATTTATATGCAGAAAGTGAAATGGAAAATAATAGTGAATGGAAGAATTTTGCAACCTATTTGTTGGTGTAGAATTCTTTTGATTTGAGTTCTGATCAGCGTATTTGTAAATATTGTTATAATAAATTAAATTAAAACAGAATGCCTGCTAGAGCTGTTCATAATAATCTTGAGTTGGTAGACATTCCTCCTGAATTGATGGATTTAAATACATATGAATCTATTTTGATTCAATGTGTCCATCCTTTTCAGGCTATTGTTCGCATGGTGCCTAAGATAGGGAAATTGCCTCCTTCAGATTTACAGAGAGGATTAAAAGGAAGAGTTGTTTATTTGCCTCTAGATTTCAAGAAAAATATTGATACAATTGGTGTAGAGAAAGTAGAAGAGGAACCTCTGGTTATTCTAGTTAATGGGGTTCCGACAAAGAGTAAGAAAATCTGGCAAGATTTAGTGGCTGTTAGGAAAGTCAAAAAGGCAACGTTGTATTTGGTCAAAAACAATGAGTACTACAAAGATGTATGTGTTGGAGCAGAGGAAACAGCTGCAGAAGAAGACAGTAATTGTTCAGCCGGCCAAATTGAAAAAGTTGATGTGTCTAGAAGTGAAGAAATATATGAACATTATACTGTTCATCCTTTGCATTCCAAAGAAGTAATGGGGAATGCAATTGACTTGTTTCAAATGAAATCAGCAAAAGGAAGTCCCATTAGTGTATGGGAAGAAAGTTTGGAAGCTCGTTGTTTTCCACATTTATTTCCAACAGGTCGAGGTGGACGATATGACGATCGACCACTTCAAATTCCTGCATCTGAATACCGGACTTTAAGATTATATGCTGAAGATCCAAGGTTTTGTCAACGCATCCCATATTTGTTTCATCTACTGTATGAAAGTGACTTGTCTGGGCTTTCCTATGCAGTAAACCATATACTGAAAAGTGGAGCACATCTGCAAAATGTTTCGGCGAGGGACTTTATGGAGAAAGTCAATCTGCAAGACAATATTTTGGAATCTCATCTAATCAATCTCATGGCATGTCAGCGTGGTACAAACGAGTATTGGTACCGTCATCATGGGGAATTGAAACGTATGCTAAGAAACTTAGGAACTCCTACATGGTTCCTCACTCTTAGCTGTGCCGAGTATGCATGGGACGACTTACTTCAATTTCTACGAGAGGTAAATGGAAACATACAAAATATAGAATTCAAAACACCTGGAAAACTGTGTTCTTTGGATCCAGTGAATGTATGCAGATATTTCAATCATAGATTTGAAGCTATGATGTCTTTCATTACCAACAAAAAAAATCCTCCCCTTGGAGAGGTTTTGGATTTCTTTTGGAGAAAGGAGTACCAAGTGAGAGGTGCTCCTCACATACATATGTTGTTATGGATTAAAGATGCACCCAAATTTGGAACAGAATCTGATGAAACAGTGATGAGTTTCATTGAAGAGTATTCAACATGTGTTGTTCCGAAAACTACCGAAGAAAACAGTTTAAGGCAACAAGTTTTACGCTTTCAATCCCATCGTTGTGGAAAGTACTGACGTCGAAATTTCAGAAACAAGGAAAAGTTCTACCCAAAATGTCGTTTCGGGTTTCCACGATCATTGATTTCTAAAGGAAGAGTAAATAATTTTATGTCTTCTCTACGACATACTGTGACGAGAAAATCACCCAAAAATACATACAATTTAAAAAGAAACGAAGAGTCCAAGTACATCAACGACTACAACCCAGTGATTTTGTCCATGTGGAATGCTAACATGGATATTCAATTCGTTGCTGACAACTCTATTGCTGTGGCTCGATATGTGACGTCTTACATCACAAAAAAGAAAAGACAGAACTGAAGGAAATGTGGGAAGACATTTCACATGAAAAGAGTACAAGCAAGAAATTATACAGTTTCAGTTTGAAGATGTTGTCGCATCGAGAAATTGGAGCATATGAATGTTCTGATCGATTATCATCAGCAAGTCTCTACGCCAAGTCTAGAACAATTATTTGGGTGAGTCTAGGTCTTGCTGCAACATGAAACCGAGTTTTGAAATCTGTACAAGAAATTGAGTATTTGGCGGAGAAAGAACCAAACAGTACAGATATTTTGAAGACAAACATGTTGGATACATACTATCCAAATAGGAGTAGTCGTATTGAGAACAGTTGTTTGTATGAAGTTCTGCAAAACTATATTTATAAGAGGACCATCAGAGAAGATATCAACAATGGAATATATGCTATCATTGGGTGTGAAGGATGTCTAGTGAAGCAGAGAAAAGGCCATTTGATTAATCATCGAAAATTGAGTTGCGAAAATCCAGAGAAAAGGGAATTTTACTATGAAGCTCTTTTGCAACTCTTTAAGCCATGGCGTACAGAAGAGGAACTACTTGGAGATTTTCTCTGTTACGAAGATTCTTTTAATGCAACCAAGGATACCATAGAATGTCCTGATTTTCCAAATTATCTGCAAATGTTGAACGAAGAAATAGAGCAAGAAGCCACAATTGCAGCAGAGATTGCTAGAGACAGTTCTCAAGACAGTCAGAGTTCTGCTTCATTGAGTCAGGATCCACTAGGAGGACCAATTATCCAAAATGATGCTGCCACTGCCATGGATGAGGTGGAAAGAGCTATGGAACAAGCTCAAGATGATGTAGTTAACTTAGAAGATTTGGTGAAACAACTAAACCTTGAGCAGAAACAGATATATGACGAAGTCACAGAACAGGTTGAACATGGATTCAGTCATGAGAAAAAGAGTGCTCATGTACATCATTTAAGCCTGTCCGACTGTATGTGAGTGGAGAAGCGGGAACTGGAAAAAGTTTTCTGAATAAAGCAATTGCAACTTATCTGCAGAAAAGGACAGAATCACCGCTGTCTTGTGTTGTTACCGCTCCAACTGGGTTGGCAGCACATAACATTAAAGGGATTACTTTACATCGTTTACTGATGCTACCAGTTGAGCATGATAACAAATTACAATACCACAAGCTATCTGGAGATGCTTGTTCTGAAGTTTCCAGAGTCTTGAAGAAAATGAAACTTCTTATCATTGATGAGGTAAGCATGGTCTCAAATCTAATGCTTGCTTTTGTGCATTTGAGAATGCAAGAAATTCTTAGAACAGACTATGATGTCTTATTCGGAGGAAAACACATTATTGTTTTTGGAGATCTACTGCAGTTGACTCCAGTGAAAGGACAACCAGTGTTTAAAATGCTCACACATGAAGATACCAGGAAGTGCCTAGGAAGAATTGGAAATGTTAATATATGGTTAAATTTCAAATATACAGAACTGCTTCAAAATATGCGACAGGCAAAGGATGAAGATTATAAATTTATTCTACAAGATGTAAGAATCGGAAAAGTAAGTGAGCATGGGAAAGAAGCATTACATGCACGATTAATTTCAAATTTGTATCCAAATGAAAACATTCTTCCAGAGAATATTTTTAAGAAAATTACTGAGAACAAATCTGGGATATGTTTGATGCCAACTCTGCAAGAATGTTCCATCTTCAATCACAAAATGTTAAAGTTAGAAAATGAAGAGATTGTGAAACTGGAAGCTATAGATAAAATAGAGCATATGGGAGCAACAATTATCTTGTCTGAAAATTTGAAAACAAAATTGGATTCATTAGAGAAGAGTATATCTAAAACTGTTGGTTTTGAAAAGACTCTGAATGTGTGTTTAAATTGTCGTATCATTTTGAGAAGGAATTTAAATGTTGAAAGAGGTCTGGTAAATGGAGCAATGGGTCATGTTGTTGATTTTGTGAATTACAAAAATAGAGTTGGAATTGAAATTTTAAAAATTAAATTTGATGGCATTGACGAAATAGAACAAATTTGTCGTTGTTCAGCTAGATTTTTGCTTGTGAAAGACTTATATGTTCGCCGAAAACAGGTTCTTGTTTGTTTGGCATATGCGTTGACAATTCATAAATCTCAAGGTTTAAGTGTAGATAGTGCTTTGGTGAACATTGGAAAATCTGTGTTTAAAGAGGGTATGGCATATGTGGCATTATCACGAGTCAGAACTTTATCAGGATTCTACTTGATTGAGTGTGATGAAATAAAGATTTGTGCAGATCTAGATTGTGTTAAAGAATACAATAAGTTAAGAAGAGAGTATGCTCCACATTTGCCTCAATATCCACTGTTTGAAAAACGTGTGGTAGGCCGAAAAAGAAGAAATGAGAATAATTGCAGTGAGGTAGTAGCAAAAAGACAAAAAGTAGATGAAACTGTAATTGTAAGCAGAAAGAAAAAGGATTCTGTTGAAGATGTTGTTGGATTTCAGTTTGAAAACAATTCTGGTGTCAACTGCTATGCTAATGTAGTGCTTAATGTTGTTTTTTTTCTTCAAAATTTACAAGAAAAGATTGTTGAAAATCGGGATCAAACATTCTGCTGGTTAATGAATTCTGTGTTTGAGAAATGTAGCAGTGATAGAGCAAAAATAGAAAGTGTTTCAGAAATTCGAAATCTTCTAGACATATGTTCTGGTCAAAATCAATTTTCACAGAATATTCAGCAGGATTGTCAGGAATTTTTAATGTATATGTTTGATGTATTGGAAGATGAAGGTGTAGATATAAAAAATCTTTTTAGCCTTTCTTATCAATGGCAGCATGACTGCGACAACTGTAGTTTATCAAGTAGTACTACAATAGACACTGAAAGGTTTATATATTTGACTTTACCAGACTGCAACTCAGTGCCTTTTAATAATCTAGTTAAAGCAGCGGATCACAATGTGGTGTGTACCCAATGTAAGTCTGCAAAGCTGTCCACATTATTTATTCAAAATTATGGTCAGTATGTCATTTTAATGTTCCAACGATGTAGATCCGATGGAACTAAATTGACAACTTCTATTAAAAATGTTGTGGCTTCTCAGTTATCAATTTCGGGAAGAACTTTTGCAATTGTAGCTATTATTTATCATGACGGTCCTTCAACAACAATCAGGGCATTACACATGCTATTTAAAATGTCGAAAAGGTTGGACTAACTGTAATGACACTCATTTGACTTTCAAACAACGTTTGCCTTTTGACTTAAAAAATTCATACCTAGTGTTTTTAGAACCAAAATTTAAGTAAAGGTAATTGTCCTATGAAGACGGGAGCAGGTAATAAAAAAGTTCGTTTGCTGTTAAAAATTATATTGTGAGTAAAAGTGATGAAGATAATATAAAAATGATAGTTCTCATAAAGGTACGGTAAGTGGATCGCATAGTAAGTGATATCAGTATTATAGGAAATGTTCAACATGAGAGAGCCAGAGATGGAATTATGAATATTTAAATATTGTGAAAATGTTGTTTGAGCCTTTCTTTCAGAAAGTCGGGAAAACGGTAATTTTAGAGTTTGTTTTAAGTAATTTGAAAATATACTGATACATCTGACACTATTTGGCCTTAAGGAAAGGTGAAGGAATGAGCAAAGAGTCATGACTGAACAGAAGGAGTATATGAAAACATTGAAACATATTTCAGATGTTCTTGGAGTTTTTTTCTAGAGAGTCGATGAAATGGAATTTTTAGAGAACAGCAGAGTACCTTCCAACGAAAAGGACCTTCATGATGTACTATTTGGCCTAAAGGAAAAGTAAGTGAATCAAAGATTAGTGTACATATGTGATTTGTAAGTTTATATGTTTTTTTAACACAATCTTTTTGATTGTGTTTTTTTCCCGCTGTCATATGATGAATAGTTTGAACTCACTGTTTTTAGTGAAATTCAATATGTTCTGAGAACAGCAAAAATAAACTATCTAACATGTTGTACAAATTATTCTATAGTTTGTATTGTGTAATTTATATTGTATTCCCAATGTCTCACACTCACTTTCCTTTTTCCTCTCTCTTTCAGCTCTCTTTACTCACTCACACTGCCTTTCTCTCACTCTGTTTCACACCCATTCGTTTAATCCACTTCTTTCACAACCCCTCATTTCCATTTCAACTGTCTGCATCCCCTCTCTCCCTTGCACCACTTTTCAGCTTTCAGTCTCTCTGTTTTACTTCCCTTTTCCGTCTTTTCCTCCTTTGCTCTTTTAGTAATTACTCTTTACTCACTCACCAGTATTGTTGCACTTTATCACTATAACTCACCCACTCTCCCTCGCTTATCTTTGTTTGCTCCTTTTTTTTTACCTCTTCTCTCTATTTTCCGTTCACTACCTCTATGTCCTCAGTCCCTCATTCCCCTTGTGTTATGTTCACTTGTGTTTATCTACCTTCTATCATTTCTCTTACAACAACTTCACTGCTCCTCTCTCATCGTTCTTCACCCCATTTCTTTTAGTCCGGTTCCATTACTACCCCTCATTTCCTATCTTTCAATGTTCTTCTCTTTACTTTCATCACCGAATCACTTTCTCTAAGTACCACTGCTTTAGTCCACTTCTCCTCTCTTTCCTTCTTTTGCTCCTTTACTCATTTTCCTTTCCTCACTCATTGTACTCCACTTCACTCAGTCCTTCCCTTAGTCTCTCTGTCTACTAACTTCCGCTCTCCTTTTCCCTCAATCCTTCTATAGTATCCTTCATCCCTTCACTCTATGACTCGCCTTCACTTACTCTCAGTTATCTTCCATTCCTCATTCTTCTAAATGCATCCTTAATTAGACTCCTTTCCCTCTCAGTCATTGTCTTTTTTCTTACTCCTGTTTCCTGATTTAGTTTTGCTAACTCACATTATTTTAGTATCTTTCTTACCTTCAGTTCAATTCTCTCTTCTTCTCTTCCTCTCTGTCAGTGAATCTATATGCCTTACTCTTAGTAATTTGCTCTCCTTCTATTTCTTTTACCCTCTTATTGTCCTTCTACATTACTTTATTTCCCTTTCTGTGTCTTTCACTCGTACTTTATTTCTTAATACACTGTTATGATTTTTAACCTCTTCATTTGTATCTTTTATTTTAAAATATATTTTTACTAATTATAACTTATTTTTTCTTCTCTCATTCACAGATACAAAGTGTAGTAAAATAATGTAATTAAAGTTACATTAATTATATGGTAAGTGTGACAAAAAAATGTAGTTTGTCATCACCCTTTGCTTTAGCCTCACTGCCTCGCGCCCCGGTGCACGTACCGGTACGCGTACCCTGGAGAAAAAAGAATGACAGAGTTTTTTAAAAATGTTTTTTTTTTATAAATTAGAGGTAGTTCTAAAAAGAACTGTTTTTTTAATTCTTTTTGTTGTTTTATATTTTTTTATTGTTTTTTTGAACATGTTTTACTTTTTTTGGCTTTTCTGAACAGCTTTATATTTTTTTGTATTTTTTATGGGGAGTAAAAAAAAACAGGGAATTGAAAACGGCTCAACTGGAGCAAAAAAAAATCAGGAAAAATTAAGGTTTCTTCGGGCATTTGTGGTTATCACCAGCAACATTGATGAGTGTAATGCTTTGCTCACCATAACTAATTGTTTTGTTACAATATATACAAACAATTTTGTATCCCCCATACTTTGTTTGTATATTTGGAATCATCTCACTTGCCTCTGGACCCGATGGAGTGGGTTCTTTGGTTGTTGAGGTTCTGGATGATGATTGGGGTAGGTTTCTGCAGAGTTCTCTCACCTCTGCTGCAGAATAGTTATTAGGATGCAAACGCTGCATGTGCCGAATCATAGTATGATTCCCAAAGGAATATGTTTTTTGCAGGGTTCCCCCTGGATAACACAGCACCACAGATGAGACAGGTCACCTTTGCAGCGTTTACTTTTTTGGAACCCCTTGGGATTTTATAAAACTCCCATGTGAAGTGCTCCCTAGGTTTGTATGGGGGATTCTCTTCAGGCAGGAACTGCCTTCTCTCTTCCTCCTCTTCCTCCTCCTCCTCCTCTTCTTCTTGACCAACGATATGATGTTCTGGTGGTCCGTGTGGTGGTGGTGGTGGGGCAGATGCTCCAGCTGCTGATAGTACTGAAGCCATATCTGTAAGAAAAAAGCAGGTCTTCCTCACTCAAAGAACAAAGTGAGAATGAGGAAAAAATGTGGGGCTTTCATCATTTGGAAAACAAAACTGTTCTGAACCAATGAAAAGTGTTATTTTCAAGTCACATGATCCGGCTTTCATCATTTGGAAACCAAAACTGATCTGAACTAATGAAAAGTGTTATTTTCAGATCACATGACCCGACGCGCTTACGCTACGCGCCCCGGTATGCTCCTGGTGGCGCGCCCCGGTACACTCCCGGGGGCGCACCCCGGGGCACGCCCGGCGGCGCTTATGTTGCACGATCGTATGCGCTCTGGCACTTCCGGGTGCGCTTACGCCGTGCGTCATAAGACGCATCACGCAGCTACGCAATACGTCACGATGTTGTTTTCGTTCGCGGCAATAGCGCTAACGGGACGCTCACCGGTACGCGCACCGGGGCGCGCCGAGACACTGTGCTTACTAGTGCGTTCACCGGTACGCGCACCAGGAGCGCACCAAGGCAAAAAAAAATATATACATAAAAAAAGTATTATATAAATATACAATATAGGATGTATTATAAAAAAATATTATATATCATAGCTATAGAAATTAGCTATTAAAAAAATATGAAATTCACTGAAAAAACTTAGGTTTGAGGCCCTGTATAGAGGTAGGAATTAGCATTTACAAAACCTATGAAATTCACTGAAAAAAACATAGGTTTCACACCAGTTATAGTTAGGAATTAGCATTTAAAAAACCTATAAAATTCACTGAAAAAACTATAGGTTTGACACCAGTTATAGTTAGCTGGAAATTTTACTCGCATAAAACCAATGAAATTCTCACGTTATAGTTAGTTGGACTCACTATAACTTGCGCGTGCAATGCACTGCTGATGAGGTCACATATTACATCACTCATGACATGGTCAGTGACATCACTCATGACATCACTGATGTCATGAGTTATTTGGGGGAAAAAACGTCAGATTTTTTGGAGATCTACTGCAACTGACTCCTGTAAAAGGACAACCAGTATTTAAAACGCTTGCGCATGAAGACACCAGAAAGTCTCTGGGTAGTGTTGGAAACGTGAACATTTGGTCATATTTTGTATTCAAGAACTCATGGTCATATTTTGAATTCAAGAACTCATTACAAATATGCGACAGGCAAATGATGTTGATTATGGAACTATTCTCCAAGATACAAGAATTGGACTACTGACAGAACATGGCAAACAAGCTTTACAGACTCGATCACTTTTCAGTTTGTTTCCAAATGAAAATATAGTTCCTGAGAAAATATACATGGAAATTGCAGATAATAAATCTGTAATCTGCTTAATGCCAACACTTCATGAGTGTTCTATATTCAACAAACAACTTTTGAAACTGGAAATTAAGAAATAATAAAAATGGAAGCCATCGATAAAAAAGAACATGAAGGAATCACTATTATTTTGACCGAAAAATTTAAGACAAAATTGGATTCTTTAGAAAAATCAATATCTAAAACTGCTGGTTTAGAAAAGAATCTATGCATGTAAGAGCTGTCGGATAATTTTAAGGCGTAATTTGGATGGCGAAAAAGGTTTAGTTAATGGAGCAATGGGAAAAGTTGTGGATTTTGTTAATTATCAAAATAAAGATGGTATTGAATTCTTAAAGATTAAATTTGATCAGATTGAAGAAGTGAAACAAATTGGTCGTTGTTCTGTTCATTTTTTGCGTGTTAAAGATTTATATGTCCGTAGAAAATAGTTTCCATTTTCTCTGGCATATACAGTGACTATTCATAAATCTCACGGTTTAAGTGTTGACAGTGCTTTGGTGAACATCGGAAATATTTTTTTTAAAGAAGGTATGGCATATGTTGCTTTGTCCAGAGTCAGAACATTATCTGGTTTGTTTGTGCTTGATTTTGATGATACCAAGATTACTGTAGATGGCAACTGTATCAAAGAATACAATAGGTTAAGAAGAACATATGCTCCTAATTTAGCTCAATATCCTGTATTTGAAAAGCATGTGGTTGCTCGAAAAAGAAGGTATGAGAATATCTGTACTGAAGCTGTAGAGAAGGGAAAAAAACAAGATAATGTTGTGATTGCAAGCAAAAAGAAAAAGGACACTGTTGAAGAGATTGTTGCTTTTCAGTTTGAAAATAGTTCTGGTGTCAACTGATATGCTAATGTAGTGGTTAATTTTTGGTTTTTCGTGTAGGTTTGCAACGACAAATTATGGAGAATCATGAAAAAAGATTTTGTTCCTTGTTACATTCTGTTCATGAAAAATTGAGAACAGATAAAAATAAATATAAAGTTTTATATTTTATATTTATAGTATTTATAGAGCGCTTATGTAACCCTACGGGCATCCTGGCGCTGTGTTCACATAGCTAATTAACACTGTGCATCATGGGCATGACGGATATCATGAGTTGGAGTTAGTTTTTTGGGAAGAGCCACGTTTTTACCTTTTTTCGAAAGGCCATCAGATCACCTGTTTTCCTGATATCAATAGGTAGTCTATTCCACAGATGAGCTGCCGCTATACTGAAGGCTCTGCCACCACAGGTGGCTTTCCTAATCCTGGGTATGTTGATAAGATTGGATGAGGAAGAACGAAGGGACCGAGTGGGTTCATACCACTTGAATTTGTTTTGAAGTGGTCGGGGGCCCAACCCATGCACTTCTAATGTTCGTAATCTTTTGGATGTATGTTCTGATTCTACACAATTTACACAAAATATCCAACAAGATGCTCAGGAGTTTCTAATGTATATGCTTACAGTATTTGAAAATGAAGGTATAGACATAGAGAACATTTTTGGCCGTTGGTTTAAATGAGAACATCAATGTGAAAATTGTATGTATACATGTAGCACTAATGTAGACACTGAAAGATTTTTATATTTGACATTAACGGACTGTAAATCAGTGTCTTTCAGTAAATTAGTTAAAGCTGCAAACCAAAACATGGAGTTTAGGCAATGCAAATCAGAAATGTTATCAACATTATTTATCCAAAGATATGGAAAATTAATAATTTTAATGATGCAACGTTGTACAGCTGACGAAAGAAAATTGGACACTTTAATAAAACATTTTGTAGCTACACAACTATCAATATCATGAAGGACTTTTGTAGCAGTAGCAATAATTTTCCACGATGGTCCTTCAATAACATCTGGACATTACACTGCCTATCTCAAAAGTGAGAAAGGCTGGAGTCTTTGTAATGATGCTGAGTTGGTTTCCAAACAACGTTTGCCTTTCGAATTACCAAATTCCTATCTAATATTTTTAAAGCCAATGTTTTAGGAAGATAATTCAGTCTCTGAGGAATTTATTGTTATCATTTCATAGAATTACCATTGGACAATTTACATAAATAAATACATTTTGGCCTCAGGGAAATGTATTTCTTTGAATTATGGACTTTTTGTTGCACATTGTCTCGGTGTATATTTGTAACTGGCATTATTTATAGTGTTTATAAATTTAAGTTATAACATTTTCTTAGCAGTAATCATTTTATATACGTGTGATTTGTATTATCTATTAGAACATTGGAATGTTGGGAGCTCCGTTGAAAACAATGGAGCGCTCTGGGCTTATAATGGCTGGTATAAACCTGGAGCTCCAACATTCCAATGTTTCTTTGTTCACAGCTCTGGCTGTGAACAAAGGCTTCAGGGAGCCTGAGGGGATTCCAATCCCCTCACGCTTCCAAAAGGCTTTGTTTTTTTTGTTAGAACATTCTGTCCTCTAGTGACAGAATGTTCTAATAGCCTTATAGCCCTTCGTAGATGGGCTATACCGCTATTAAAGTCCCTCTCCCTTGTTAAAGGCCCTCGCCTTCGGCTCGGGGCCTTTAACGCTGGAGAGGGCCTTTAATAGCCGGTATAGCCCTCTACGGCGGGCTATAAGGCTATAGTATTTTACTATGGATGGTTTATTGTTTTTTTTTAAGTATCTAATTGATTGGTTTGTTTTTTGCCCGCTGTTATGTGATGAGTACGATTGAAATCACTGTTTCTAGTGAAATCCAATATATTCTGATAACAGCAAAAAAAAAAAGAAATTACTTTGCAAAATGTTAAAATTATGCTGTGCTGTTAAAAATTTACTATTATATGTTATAACTATTTTTTCTTTTTTTTACAGATTTTTAATTTTAAGATATAACATTTACCACCATTTAGATTATAAAAAACAAGTGAATAAAATGCTTACCGTTTTTTACCTGTATTACTGTTGAGGTAAGTTTTAGTAAGTCTTAAAATGCACAATGGACTGTGTTTCCACACAGTTGAAGAAAAGGAACATGGACGGACTAGATTTCTGTCAGAAAATTAAATTGCAATGCAAAAAGGTATAAAATAGAGGACAGCTTCAGAACACCTGTTTGCAAGATATATGGTATAGAGCAGAAAAGACTAATATGGTTGTTTTGCAGGTCTTGATAATTTCAGAATTAAAAGAAATGAAACTCTTTAACTTAAACCACATCAGTCAGAGTTTTTTCACATGTCATATTAGAGCGCACCCCTTCCCTACAGTAATACATAAAAGTTGTCCTATCAGTTACCTAAAACGTAAGTAGTTGTAAATGTTTGTTATCAGTACACAAATTTACTCCTATAATAACAATTGGCCTAGCCATTAACTCTCTTTCTTATTTATAAGGTGAGGAAAAGGCATTCTGTATACCTTTTCTTTTCCATGTAAATATAATGTCATCATACACAGTACTTTGGGTTGAAAGGTGTTCTATAGGTTTTGCTGTGCGTGTTTGCACAGAACACTCATAGAACAAGACACATCTCCAGATTTATCAGAAATCATAAATCTGGACATGTTTGTGGATGCTACTCCATCCTCCTATTGGTGTAGCAAAGCACAACGAGGAAAATTGTTTTCACTTCTCCTCATTTTTTCACTTTCAATATGTGCTGCAATGCACAGCATATATTGAAGGAGAAAAATGCCTTTACTGATTGTTTTTGTGCTGGAAGGTGTCCCTTCTTCCTGCCGCTTTGTTAATGCAAATGCTGAAATGCATTTTTAGCATTGTGGCGGGCGGTGCAGAGAGCACCTCCCGCCACAATGATAAAAATGCAGGATGTGCCCGCCACTGTGGTGGGCACATCCTAATACCCCCCACAGGACCCCCGCCCTTATGGCGGGCGGTCCCCGATTCCGACAGGATGGTGGGCGGAAAAAGTCCCCCATACTGTTTTAAAGTATAGAAATGATCTCAAGTAACTAGAACTTGTGCTCTAACGTAGCTATAACTCCTCCCCCGCTATCCACAGTTTCTCGGCAGCTATTTCACTGCAAATGTTGCAGCTATATTATGAATGATGTCATAGAAGATGTCAGGATTGATGTAATAAGTCGGATAATTAGCTGTTCATGGCAAGGCTGCCAGTTATAGCAAAGACAATAGTCTCCCTCATGACCTAAATAAATCTACAATGGAGTCAATCCAGATGTATACAGTGAGCACCCAAACCAAATTATTAACCCTCTAAACAAAAACGTTCCAACGATTCTAAAAATATATTTTTTTAATTGATTTCTTTTGTCAAGAACATTTTCATTGATATATATGTATTATTTTTCTTTTTTACATTTTCAACATAGATAATAAGTTCATAAATAGTCACAAAATGATAAGACAATACAATACAATACCCCGGTAGAGAGAAACAATACAAGTTCACATTCACCCTTACAAACCCTACTCACACACATCCAGACAAACCTACACATTCATAACATATCTGGGGAAAACAACTACAGAATAACAATATAGTTGGAGTGACCAAAGACAAAGCTGCAAAAAGCAGGATGTTCTCAGGGCAGTGGTCGACATGTTTCTGTGGCTGTGCAAAGATAAAATGCCACCTTCATCAGGACCTGCCAGATATAACGCCCACAAAAGGGCCACTCTACCCGGGGGAAGACCACACCTAGAAGGTATAAAAATTAGAGCACAAGTTATAGCCAATTGAGATCATTATAACTGTTGAATTTCTGTGGTTTTTAGAGTTGAAAATGTTAATGTTGTCACTAACATATTCACCTAACTATAATGTTACTTTAACCTTTGTTTTTTTCAGTAACTTTCTATGGCTCATTTTATCACACCTAACTATAACTTTACTTTAAGTTCTTTATAGTTCAGTGAATTACATAAAGTAATATTTTATTACCATATGTAAAACTAAAACCCCCCACTGGCTGCAAACCCCCCACAGGCTGCCAACCTCAAGCTGTGCACAGCAGGGTGTTTGCAAAAGGGCCTGACTTGCACCCAGGGACTGTGGACAACCCACTTGCAGGCAGCAAACCCCCGCAGGCAACCAACCCTACATTTCACACAACCTTTCATTGCACACAGCTTGGGGTTAGGCCCACTCACGACATGCTCTATAACATCATTGATAATATCACTGATGACATCATCCAATAAGTGTTTTAGTTAATTTTATAATTTAAATAGTGGCGGTAACTACCATATTACTTTTCTACCTCATTTTGTACAGCCTGTGTCCTGTTAATGGATGTAAGTGTCTTTGGCAGTACTGCAGTCTTAAAATTAATTTAAAAAATAAGTGTAATAAAAAGACACTTTACTATACTATATTTTACAAAAGTAGTGTACTACAGTGAGTTTTCCATTTTTTGCATATTGAAATCTTTACAAAAATATCTACTTACAAAATTAAAAATAAAAAGTATGGTCCTCCATAAAATTATGTAAAAATATATAGAAAAATATAAATACATTTCTCTGCCTATTACCACATTAGTAAAGTGGTGATAGATAGGGAACAATAATAAAACCCACTACTTACCTGCTTCTAAGACTCTAATCCAGAAAGCAGTGAAACAAAGAATGCAGCAAATATTTGCTTAACGCAACATGGCTCCCTTTAAAGTTTTCTGAACACAACCAATAGCCAGTCACATGCTGCTTTTTGTCCACATGTACTATGGTATACTGTGAACTTACAGCGGTATACTGCAGCACAATATATAACTAAGTATTATAAAATGTACAGCTTTAACACTACTTACTCTGTTTACACATACTCACAAAATTAACATTTCCACCTCATACTGTATATTGTTTTCATATTACATCTACTTAAGTTCATCCATTTTCACACTATGTCTGTTTCAATTTACCACAATCCACTCTACACCACTCCACTCTATGTTTCTTCACTCTACACCAATCCACTCTATGCTATTCCACTCTATGCCACTCCACTTTATGTCACTTCAGTGAACGTCACTCCACTCAATGATAATCCACTGTACTCCACTCCACTCTATCCCATTCAACTCTAGGTCACTCCCCTCTATACTACTCCACTGTATGCTATTATACTTTAAACCAATCCATTCTACAACACTTCAGTCTATCCCACTCCACTCGATGTCACTACACTGTATGTCACTACACTCAGCTTTAGTCTAGTATCCACCAGTCCACTGTATGCTACTCCATTCTATGTCACTCCACTATGTGTCTCTCCACTCCACTGTACACAACTCCATTGTATGCTATTTCACTGTATGCCACACCACCCTCCAACCTCCACTCTACACCACTCCACAGTTTACTATTACTAACCATGTGCATAAAACTCTGCTCCACTCGTGGAGTTTGCAGAGTTTTGGCAACTCTGCATTCCGCGTAGAATGCGGTGATGCCGAAAAAACTCTGCACTCGCAACGGAACAGAGTTCTTTTTAGTAAGCACACCTAAAATGCATTTTGCGCATACAGGAGCGACTTACAGGTGCCTGCAAAGGCTGACAAGATTTCCTGGGCTGTACGCGAGCACCTCAAGATTTGCTAGGCAGTCGCATGGTCCCTTGAGAGTTTGCGGGTGCGAGCCCGTCATTCGGGCCCGCCATCAGACTTCTGGCAGAAGTAGTGAAGAACACAATCCTGAATGCGCAGAATCTAGCATGACTGCAACATTGGAAAAGGTTCTCTCTACCGAGCAGCATCAAAACCTTCTCAAAATGATGATTTGGATTAAAAAAAAAAATCCTCAATTTGACATTTGGCTGTATTGTTTTGTGCAAGGAGTCCTTTATTTTTTTGCAACTTTTTTTGAAAAGGAAGAAAGTGCCCCAGAGTCTCCAACTTCCTGTTCCTGTCCAGCATGATCCTCCCAAGTGCTTTGCCTATCTCCTGGTCACTTTTAATTTGGATTTGGACCTGGAAGGATTACTCTTTGTATCTGATGCATCATATATGATTGGATTTGTGGACGTTTCAAATTAAGAGTTCACAAGTAAGTTCGAAAATTGGTGTTGTTTGTTTGATTGGGGCCATGCACCTAGATTTGTTTGTATTTTTCATTGTTTTTTAAAAAGTTTATTGTGGTGATTGGCCTGTAGTTTCAGGGGCTGAGTTGTTTCTTTGTAAGTAATTTTTCTTCTTTTATGAAGGAAACATGTTGCACAAATCACTATATTTTCTCCAACTTTTGAAATTGATTTTCAATTTTTATTTAATTCACTATGTAGCCCAGTAGTCTGCCAATAGGCCTTTCAGCCAGTAGGCCCAGAGCTACTCATGGGTGCATGAAACAACTGTTTATGTGTTGTCTGCTGAATTTAAACATGATTTAGGGCATTGATGGCATTGGATTGAAATGCAAAATGTGTTTTCTTTTGGGTATTTTGCTTTTTTCATGTGTGTTTAATGCCTTTGTTGGATTTGTATGGTTGTAACTTGCTAACCTTTTTTTAGCCCTGTGGATGTTCTTTTTTGTCATTGTTTCATTAAGGATGTGTTGTTTAGCATCTGGCCAGTGTGTGAGTGTGTTTTAATAGTGAGCCATCATTTGCCTTGGCTGAGCCACAAACTTGTGGTCAGGTGCCATTTGCTAAAGTCTGTGTCCATATAGGCCTGCTTCAGTTCATTGTTTCCAGGCCTCCTGGTAGTTGCTGTTGTGTTATGACCAGGTGGCTGGCAGACAATTTATGGAGACAGTGTGTGTGCATTTTCCATAGGCCTGCATGTCTTTCCTTTGTTCCTCTTGGCTTATTGCTTCTTGTTGTGGTAGCCTGACCATGTGGCTGGCAGCCATTCTGTGAAGGCAGCCAGTGTGCTTTTGACATAGGCCTGAATTGTCTTCCCTTTTGTAGGCTTATTATTGTTTGTTGTCGTGGCCTGGCCATGAGGCTGGAGGCCATTTTGTGAAGGCAGCGAGTTTGCTTCTGCCATAGACCTGCATGCCTTCTTTGTGGTGGCCATGTCTTCATGATGGTTGTTGTTTTGCATGCAATTTTTCTTCTTTTATTCAGCAAAATATATGCACAGTTTACTACATTTTCTCCATGTTTTTAATGAATTTGCAATATTACTTTGAATTGATTCACTATGTGGTCTAGTCTGCCAATTGGTTTTCCAACCAAAAGGCTCACAGCTATTCATGGGTGCATGAAACAACTGTTTCTGTGGTGTCTGTTGAATTTAAGCATCATTTTGGCCATGGATGGCACTAGATTAAAAATACAAAATGTGCTATTTATTTCACCAAGTATTTTTTTCCATGTGTGTTTTTAAATTAAACACCGTTGTTGGATATGTGTGGCTATAACTTGCAAACCTTTTTGACCTTGTGAATTTTTATTTTTGGCATTGTTGCATTAAAGATGTGTTGTTTAGATTGCCACCTTTGTCTGGTCAGTGTGTGACTGTGTTTTTGATAGTGCGCCATTATTTGCCTTGGCTGAGTCACCACATGTGGCCAGGGGCCATTTTGTAAAGTCTGTGTCCATAGTCCACACTCCATTGTTTCCCCTGGAAGACATAAGGGATCCTGAGGTGGCATATACCACCTTTTGTGAGTGGATTGTTGAGGGACTGGATGCACTGATTCCGGCTAAATGGACTAAGGGGCGCAGGGCTAACTCAAATCCATGGTACAATGAGGCTCTGAGGGCCCAGAGAAAGGAATGCAAAAAAGATGAACGGGAATGGAGAAGAGAGTACAAAGATGGGGATAAAGTAATCTATCTGGCCAAAATAAAGATTTATCATAAAGCCATCTGCTCTGCACGTGCTATGTTCTACGCTGAAGAAATTAAAGCTAGTTCCAATTCCAATAAATGTATCTTCAAAATTGTTCAGGAACTCAAGAGAAACAGAGCTACTGCTTCTAGTATAACATCTGCACAACAGTGTGAGGAACTCGCGATCTTCTTTATAGAAAAAGTGCAAAAAATGTATAAGTCCTTTCCGCAGCGTCCCCCGGCTTACCGGCTCCTATTAGCATTAAAGCTGGCGGTTCCATCCTGGCAGCTATACCAGAGATCTCTAGCGAAGAGCTGGACAGACTATGCAGGAAAGTGAAACCTGTTCCCCGTCGGATCCTATGAGGCCAGCACAATTCATAAAGTCTCTGGCGCTTTTTCAGCAGCCATTAGGTCTTATACTCAACCTGTCTTTTTCCATGTCCAGAGTCCCGATGGCCTGGAAACAGGCGTGGGTATCCCCTATCATCAAGAAACCCACGCTCGATCCATCAAAGCCGGAACATTTCAGACCAATCTCCCTCCTTCCGTGGGTAGCGAAGATCGCAGAGGCCCATGTAAATAATGTTCTATCTCAATACATGAACCATAATGACATTCTGGATCCGTCCCAAAATGGTTTCAGACCGGGCCACAGCACCTAGTCCGCCCTACTAGCCACGACTGAACATCTACGGACGATCCTTGACGCCGGTCAGAGTCCAGCGCTGATCTTATTAGATCTTAGCGCAGCCTTTGATAATGTGTCGCCTCGCATGACATCCTTTTGTATCGTCTGGAGGCAGTAGGGATTACGGGAACCGCCTTAGAGTGGTTCAGATCTTTTCTACAGGATAGATCTTTCCGGGTATCGGCGCCGCCGTTCATGTCTCAATCCCATTCCATCGGTCAGGGGGTTCCTCAAGGCTCTGCACTAAGCCCGTCTCTGTTCAACCTATATGTTCAGCCTCTTGTGGCTGTGGCAAAGGCATGGGATCTAACGTTGGTATCGTATGCTGACGATACCCAGCTGGCTATCACCTTAGCTGAAGGGCCATCCACATCGGCCACGAGGTTCAGAGACGGGTTGGCAGCAGTAGCCCAATGGATGGCAGACAACTGTCTACAGCTCAATGCAAGCAAAACTGAGATCCTACTTAGTTGGGAAGAACATCTCCCTTTGGAATGAACACTGGTGGCCGGCCTCGCTGGGTATTATGCCTACGCCTAAAACTCTTGTTAAGAACTTAGGAGTCTGGATGGATTCATCACTTAGCTTTCAGACCCACACGAAGAGAGTGGCAGCCACATGTGTTGGCCTGCTAAGAGGTCTCAATCCCCTCCTGAAGTTCTTTGATTCAGCAGTCCGGCAGCTCATCGTCCAATCTACAATACTATCGTGTTTGGACTATGCCAGTGTGCTGCTTATGGGGGCAAATAAAACTGAGACACAGCGACTCCAACGAGTCCAAAATTCGGCTGCCAGAACCCTGGTAGGTCTCCCTCGCTGTTGTTCTGTTAAAGCCACAATCAGAAGACTGCACTGGCTTCTGATCAATTCCCGGGTCCAGTTTAAAGCTCTCTGTCTGGCGTTTAAGATCTTAAAATCCGGGTGCCCGGAACTATTGCGTCCACTTTTTACCCCGTATGTTCCCCAGCGTAGCCTGCGCTCACTTGGACAACACCTGGTGATCGTACCACGGACCAAACTCTGCCGCATTGGTGGTCGCTCCTTTCGGGTCATGGCAGCCAAGCTGTGGAACTCTTTGCCGGTCCATATTCGCGGAATGGAGGATATGCTGGCTTTCCGGAAAGCCATAAAACCCTTCCTCTTTCCGTTATCATAGAGTTTGCGACTATGGTTGGCTGGCTCCCAGTCGAATCTGTATCTTTTAGATCTAGTAGCGCCGGGACGCCTCTTTGCTGGGGCAGCTGCTCGCTTATAAATCATTTAACATAACATAACAGAACATTTAGGCCTGCTTGAGTTCATTGTTTTTGTCTACCAAGCCTCCTGCTTGTTATTGCTGTGTGCCCATGTGGCTGGCAGCCATTCTGTGGAGGCAGTTAGTGTGCTTTTGCCATATAGGCCTGCATGTCTGTCTTCCCTTTGTTCCCCTTGGTTTATTGCTTCCATTGGTGTCATTTGCCAGCTGCAGCTCAGAGTGCTGCATCCCATGTGATGCACAATGCCAAACCATTACAGTTGTATTTTTGTTTCTGTTCATCTTCTTTCCTATCGTTCCTGAGTGTACTGTATACAGTACACCATGGAAGCCCTTGTTGTTTTTTCCAGTCTCACAAATCGTTACAATGTAACAACACTAACAAATGTGACAACACACACTAAATTATATTATATTTGTTTGTACTAGTAATTGAACCACAACAATGCCACATTTTACTGATGTTCTTGTTTCGTTACTTTTAGGTGCACAAAAGAGGAGGAGTCAGTATCACATATTGTACTGCCAGACAGAAGGCCTGCGCCCTGGGCACGATTTCACGTGGACGTGTGACCACAAACAGACATCTCTTCAACTTGTGCCACTGCGTGCTAACTGACACCTTCAAGATGGCCCTAAAGAAAAGTACAAGGCCCCGTACCAAGAAAGTTGCCAGTGAGAAGGAGAAGGCACTGGCAACAAAATTTGCACCTGAAGCAGCGGTGTCCTGGGAGCATGCTGGTCATTGCAGGAAAGTCAGATAATTGGGCAACAACAGCCATAACTACCCTCCAAACTAGATGTTCCTCCCGTAATGGGGGTAGTTCAGGAGATTGAGCTTCGGGTTTAGGAAGAAGAAGAGCAAGCCACTCTTTCAGAAGATCCATTGCCTTCCCGATCGCCAGCAAGGAAAAGGAGGGTTAGTCCATCAACTTCTTCTGCAAGCCCCCCATCTGATGATCTACATACCACTTGGGTCCCACCTCAGTCTGAGAGTGAGACGAGCCACTAGACATGGCTAGGTAAAGAGAAAGTTCCAGAAAGCCTTCGAATTATGGAGGTAGATGTAGAAGTGGAGAATGATGATGATGAGCCAGTCATTATGGACATTAGCCCCGCCCCAGTGGAGACCAACATTACCCCATCTCAAATTGCTGTGAGGGATGTGGCATGGATACCACCAACACAGATACCACCAACACCACCTCCAGCTGTCATATTTACAAAGTCTCGGCAGCGACCTACATCCACCACAACCACCTCAGTAGAAGTAGGTACTGCAGAGAGTCGAGCATCATGCCCACCTACCAGTTCATCTGACATTGCAAGTGGCACCGCGGTACAAAAGGGGGTGGTGATGGACGGAGCATCTGAACCAATCAAACACTCACACCTAGTCAAAAGATATGGGTTTGATCCATCACCGTTCTTTAGCCCACTCTGCCACCCCGGTTCAGACATGGTTATATGCAAATCAGTCTGACCCTGTGCCTCATGGGAACAGTCCAGCCCGAACTGCCAAGCCATGTCTTCCCTGGACCGGAAACAAGCTTCCGAGGACCGGTTTCTGGCATTACAGTCGTCTTCAGCTCGTCTTGCTTGAATCCAGTGGCAAAGTGAGCAAGGGACTCACATCTGAGCATACCCTGCCACACTTATGGCG
Organism: Lissotriton helveticus; assembly: GCF_964261635.1. NCBI lineage: Eukaryota > Metazoa > Chordata > Amphibia > Caudata > Salamandridae > Lissotriton > Lissotriton helveticus. The sequence goes on from NC_136069.1 coordinate 649,011,622, forward strand.
GCCGAAAGCGGTACAAAAGTGGGTGGTGCTGGACGGAGCATCTGAACCAATCAAACACTCACACCCAGTCAAAAAATCTGGGTCTGATCCATCACCGTTCTTTAACCCACTCTGCCACCCCAATTCAGACATGGTTATATGCAAATCAGTCTGACTCTGTGCCTCATGGGAACAGACCAGCCCGAACTGCCAAACCATGCCTTCCCTGGACCGGAAACAAGCTTCCGAGGACCGGTTTCTGGCATTACAGCCGCATTCAGCCCGGCTTGCTTGAATCCAGTGGCAAAGTGACCAAGGGACTCACGTCTGAGCATACCCTGCCACACTTATGGCAGCCAAAAGTGGTACAAAAGGGGGTGGTGATGGACGGAGCATCTGAACCAATCAAACACTCACACCCAGTCAAAAGAACTGGGTTTGATCCATCACCGTTCTTTAGCCCACTCTGCCACCCCAGTTCAGACATGGTTATATGCAAATCAGTCTGACCCTGTGCCTCATGGGAACAGTCCAGCCCGAACTGTCAAGCCATGCCTTCCCTGGACCAGAAACAATCTTCCGAGGACCGGTTTCTGGCATTACAGCCGTCTTCAGCCCGGCTTGCTTGAATAAAGTATGGGCGAAATTGCGAAATCGCAGCCTGCGAAATCGTGCGAATACGTACTTGCGATCCGCATAATTCTCGAATTCGTGCGAAATTGCGAATTTTTGGTTTTATGCGTCTTCGCGGGGCTTTTTGCGTGTTCGCAGGGCTTTTTGCGTGTACGCGAGCCGCTTGCATGGCGAAGTTACCCATACGGTTGTTTATGGGCACAGCACCCACTGGTTCACCACTGACACCCTCTGGTTCACCCCTGCCACCCTCAGGTTCAGCACTCACCACTGCCACCCTCTGGTTCATCACTGCCACCCTCTGGTTCATCACTGCCACCCTCCGGTTCATTACTGCCAACCTCTGGTTCGCCACTGCCACCCTCTGGATCATCACTTTTCCCCTCTGGTTCATCACTGCCACCCTCTGGTTAATCACAGCACCCTCTGGTTCACCAGTGCCACCCTCTGGATCATCACTGTCCCCCTCTGGTTCATCACTGCCCCCCTCTGGTTCATCACTGCCACCCTCTGGTTCATCACAGCGCCCTCTGGTTCATCACTGCCACCCTCTGGTTCATCACTGCCACCCTCTGGTTCACCACTGCCACCCTCTGGGTCACCACTGCCACCCTCTGGTTCACCAGTGCCACCCTCTGGATCATCACTGTCCCCCTCTGATTCATCACTGCCACCCTCTGGGTCATCACAGCACCCTCTGGTTCACCACTGACACCCTCTGGTTCACCCCTGCCACCCTCAGGTTCAGCACTCACCACTGTCATCCTCTGGTTCATCACTGCCACCCTCTGGTTTGCAACTGCCCCCTCTGGATCATCACTGTCCCCCTCTGGTTCATCACTGCCACCCTCTGGTTCATCACAGCACCCTCTGGTTCACCAGTGCCACCCTATGGCTCATCACTGTCAGCCTCTGGTTCATCACTGCCACCCTCTGGTTCACCCCTGCCACCCTCTGGTTCATCACTGCCACCCTCTGGTTCATCACTGCCATCCTCTGGTTAATCACTGCCACCCTCTGGTTCATCACAGCACCCTCTGGTACACCCCTGCCACCATCTGGTTTATCACTGCCACCCTCTGGTTCATCACTGCCATGCTCTGGTTCACCCCTGCCACCCTCAGGTTCAACACTCACCACTGCCACCCTCTGGTTCATCACAGCGCCCTCTGGTTCACCCCTGCTGCCACCCTCTGGTTCAGCACTCACCACTACCACCATCTGGTTCACCACTGCCATCCTCTGGTTCATCTCTGCCATCCTCTGGTTCATCACTGCCACCCTCTGGTTCATCACAGCACACTCTGGTTCACCCCTGCCACCATCTGGTTTATCACTGCCACCCTCTGGTTCATCACTGCCACCCTCTGGTTCACCCCTGCCACCCTCAGGTTCAACACTCACCACTGCCACCCTCTGGTTCATCACAGCGCCCTCTGGTTCACCCCTGCTGCCACCTTCTGGTTCAGTACTCACCACTGCCACCCTCTGGTTCACCACTGCCACCCTCTGGTTCATCACAGCACCCTCTGGTTCACCACTGACACCCTCTGGTTCACCCCTGCCACCCTCTGGTTCAGCACTCACCACTGCCACCCTCTGGTTCATCACAGCACCCTCTGGTTCACCAGTGCCACCCTCTGGTTCATCACTGCCACCCTCTGGTTCAAGACTGCCACTCTCTGGTTCGCCACTGCCCCCCTTTGGATTATCACTGCCACCTTCCGGTTCTTTACTGCCACCCTCTGGTTCATCACAGCACCCTCTGGTTCGCCAGTGCCACCCTCTGGTTCTTCACTGCCATCCTCTGGTTCATCACAGCACCCTCTGTTTCGCCAGTGCCACCCTCTGGTTCATCCCTGCCACCCTCTGGTTCAGCACTGCCACCCTCTGGTTCAGCACTGCCACCCTCTGGTTCATCACAGCACCCTCTGGTTCACCACTGTAGATTATGGGGGGAAAGCACACCTGCCCAACTGAGATGAATTAATTTGGGGCTGGTTAATGTGTCACTGAATTTGAGCTTCAAGTCTGGCACCTGCTTCCTTAGCTGTAAGTGCTTCCTGTTGTAGTTTATTTTTTTTTTACAGGAGCATTGTGCCATACTTGTAACTATTCTCTGACCCTGCTTTGAGGGTCAGAGCAGGGTCAGAGAATAGTTGCAAGTAGGCAACTGAACTCTGGAGGGGCCCCTCAGGAATAATAATAGCAAACAAACTGCCATCCCATAAAACTCTCCCCCCCATATGGCGACGTCAGTGGCATAAAGTCACCGCAGAAGGACTACAGAAGGTCTGGGAAAAACCCTTATCCCTCGCATCTGATAATGTAGAAGATACTCTATCCAGTTTCAAGGATTCTCTTTTGAAGGCCATAGACAAAGTAGCCCCGCTAAAACTTCACAAACAATTTCCCACTCACAAAAAGGAAAAATGGTACACAGACACCTTAAGAAGTGAGAAGCAAGGGTGTAGAAGGCTGGAGAAGAAGTGGAGGAGGTCGCACCTCCTAGATGACAAGAATGCCTATTTAAAAGCACAATCTAAATATTACAAAAACATCAAAACAGCGCGCAAGTTTAGCCTGGCCCAGCAAATATCAGAGGCTGGCAACTCCTCAAAGGAATTATATTAGATACTCGAATCCTTTGTGAAACCCACAGCATGTGTTAGCTTGGACGATTTCTCACTGTCTCTTTGTGAAGAGATATCTCTGTTTTTCGAGAATAAAATCAACCTCATTTACGACAAAATCCTGAACAACACTTCTACCAATACTTGCAGCCCTGCTCCCAATGTCAGATCCGCTAACACTGCTTTACAACAAAAAACAATATCACTACTCTCCTTTCCCCCAATATCTGACACCGATCTCCACCTTCTAACTAATCATATAAAATCTGGCTCCCCTAACGACCTCATACCCGCAAGAATGATGGCCCCCCTTAACTCTTTCCTAGGCCCATTTCTACAAACCATCATAAATCAATCCCTCAGTGAAGGACGGGTGCCATCTGAGTGGAAACAAGCAGTTGTAAATCCAATCCGGAAAAATACCACACTGCCCTGGTCTGATTTATCTAACCTCAGGCCCATCTCCCTCCTACCCTATCTCGGTAAACTTACCGAGAAGCATGTGAATACTCACCTGTCGAACTACATCAAGGCAGCGGAGGGCCTGGACCCTCCCCAATCTGGTTTCAGGCCCAACCACAGCACTGAATCAGCCCTCCTCTCCGTGACCGATAACATCAGGATGTCACTGGACAGGGGGGAATCAGTGATTCTAGTGCTGTTGGACCTGTCCGCTGCCTTCGACACGGTATCACATGCTCTCCTCCTCGAAAGACTGAGCAGCGTAGGGGTAGGAGGAACAGCTCTATCATGGCTGCACAGCTTCCTTTCTGACCGAACTCAAGGTGTCAGACTGGGCTCCCACTCATCACCATCAAGAGAGCTAACTAAGGGTGTGCCACAGGGCTCGTGTCTCAGCCCCACGTTGTTTAACATTTATGTGGCCCCCTTAGCTAATCTGATAAGATCTTTTGGATTTACTCCTGTATCATACGCTGACGACACCCAGCTGCTATTCCCCTTCCAAACCCTCACTGCGGCAATTCAGTCATCATTTGCAGACGGGATGAGGGCTGTAGCACATTGGATGGCTAAAAAATGTTTGCAATGTAATGTATCCAAAACGGAGGTCATGCTGTTTGGAGGGGCGTCCCTTCTCTGGTCCCCAGATTGGTGGCCTTTGGAACTAGGCCCCATCCCCAATCCCAAACAAACAGCAAAAAACCTAGGTGTCAAACTAGACCAGGCGCTCCTGCTTAAAGAGCACACCACGCAAGTAGCAGGTGCTTGCCTTCATGTGGTGGGGCTCCTGAGACGAGCCTTCCCGTTTCTACCCCCAAACCATAGGAAGACTCTCATCCAGACCCTTATCATAAGCAGAATGGATTACTGCAATGGTCTATACATCTCAGCAAATGAAGCACAGCTAGACAAACTTCAGGTTGTCCAGAATACGGCGGCTAGACTGGCCCTCAATGCTCCTCCCAGAACGCCGTCCGGCCCCCTACTTCACCAACTTCATTGGCTACCCGTAAAGCAGCGCATCAAATTTAAAATCTGTAACGTTATATACAGATGCCTGTTTAGCACCAGCCCCAGCTATCTAAAAGAAAAATTCCTGCCCTACATCCCTGGCCGCACACTTTGATCCAGCAACCATCTCCTGCTTCAGGTTCCAAAGATTAGAAGGGCCAGACAAGGAGGCCGAGCACTGTCCTACAAAGGGCCTATTCTCTGGAATTCCCTGCCCACTGAACTGAAACAGACTAGGAGCCTAGAACTATTTAGGAAGAAACTGAAAACCTACCTCTTCACCATGCCTTAAATTTATCAGGTTCTCCTCCTCAGCTCTAATCCTTGCAGTAACCCTCTAAATGCGAGCACCAGCGCAGAGATATCCCTTCGGGAATTGATTCATGCGCTTAACAAGCAACAAAATAAATTAAATAAATAAAAGCACTACAGGGAATGGTTACAAATTAGCTTGAACTTTTGCACCTGCTAAGTGCTTTCAGTTTTCCAAAATTCATTTTTCTGCCATTTCGCGAGATTCGCGCGGCGCGAATTCGTGCGAAATCGAACTTGCAATCCGCAAATCCGTGCAAATTTGCGGATTTCCTTTTTTTTGCGTGTTCGCACGGTTTTTGCTTATTCGCGGACCGCTTGCAGCGCACCGACCCCGAGGTTGCCCATGCGGTCATGTATGGGCGCGGCCATCTTGTTTGCGTGACGTGGTTCCGTTTCCGGCCGCTAGTTGCATGCTCGCGTCATATGCGGCGCGCGGATACGTATTCGCGGGCGTTTTCGCGTGCTCGCACGGGAAATATCGCGCGAACTTAACCACGTGGTCCTCAATGGGCGTGGCCATCTTGGTTTTCATTCATTGCTATGGTTCTGTGCATGCTTTCTAATCCTCCTTTCATCTGTTCAATCCTTTGTTTCTTTGGACTTTTTTTATCTTTTGTACTCTATATCTATCCCTCTTTTTTTCTAGATCTATATTTTGTGTGTTTTTCAACTTTTCGTTACTTTTAAAGCTACTTTAAAAAAAACAATAAATGGACTTTACTTTTTCCCTATTCTTTTCTTTTTTTTTCTTCCTGCTGTACAGGACCATGGCAAAGGGACCCGGGAAGGAGAAGGGGAAGGGGAAGGGTCCCGCACCCCATACCAGGCTCCCATGCAGGCGATTGCGGGGGGAGAACGTCACAGTCCGGGAGATCTTTAGCGCGGAGGAGGTGGCCGCACTGGTTTTTTATGTCCAGCGCCGCCTCCCCAAGACCATCGCGGCAGGCGGCAGGATCGCTGGCGGGTACGGGCTCCGGGAGTGTCGGAAGCGGTGGGAGAAGGTGTGCCGGGCCATGTATCAACACTCTCTGGTCCGGCGCACCTTCAACCAGGCCACGCACTGGTGGTCTGACCTCCTGGACCGTGAACGCGACCTGCTCGACCTGCTAGGCATCGAGATCCCCGGGCTTGGTGAGTAGTAGTAGCTATTTAATCACTACTCTGTTTTCTCCTGCTCTATGTGTTATCATATTGCAAATTCTTTTTTTTTCCAAAGAGCAATAATGCTGCCGATTACATTGTAGGTAAATTATGTTTCAAAATGTTCTGTGATTGCATTTCAGGTGCACTGCTCTCCTGCTCAGTGGCAGTGCTACTGTTTTTGATTTTTTGTGTTGATTTCATTGGCCTGAGTAATTATGTATGAGTGTACTTTACAGAACGGCATAATGCTAGACACCAAGGGGCAGATTTACCATTACTAGCGCATCCCTGCAAATTAGCAGGGATGCACCAGTAATTGTGCGCCACGCCTCCACCACCCGTGGGGCAAAATTGACACAGAAGCTTCACGCATCTGTGCCCTAAAGTCAGCGCATTGCTGGAGTTGCGTCGCAACCACGACGCAGCTCCAGCAATGCTCTTGGGTGCCCTATCTCCCAAATGCTACTTCAAGCCGTACGTCTGCTTCAAGCAGCCGCAGGGTTTCGAGTGACACAGCATTGGCCTAAAAGTGACTGAGTGAAATCTTGTAGATTTCACTCAGCCACTTTTAGGATGCGTTCCTGCGCAGGAACGCCCTCCCTTGCGCCGGAACGCCCCCTGATGGCGCAGGGCTTTACAACGTGATGCATCTCCCAGATGCGTCACGTTGTTAATATACCCGGCACCATGGCGCCTCTTTTGCGCTGCCGCTGCGTCACAAAAGTCACGCAACGACGGAGCAAAATAGCCACAAGAGACTTGTAAATCTGCCCCTAGAGACTCAAGCCCAGTCCTTCCTTTGTACACCTGCCACTAATAAGAGTGGTGGTGGATTGATAGTTTGAGTATTTTAATGACTGGTTATGTAGTAGGAAACTTACTTTAGTGTTCTCACTGGTCTGCAATCACGATGGACTTTGTCTGTCACTTCGCTTGCTGCGGAGTGCTTCCTGCCAGTCCTAGTCGAACCTTTCTGTAGTTGGTTTAGTGAGTTACATAACTTTCCAAGTCGACGGTCCACGAATCCAGCAATACTAATATCCTAGTAGACCACACCAGATAGCTCAATAAATGTATTGCAATTGTTGTCTATTTGCTATTTCCCCGAAATAATTTGCTATTGTTCTTTTGAAATGTTTGATTTGGTTGACAACAATCATCCATAGTTGGGTCTTTCTTTCATGTTGTACATCAGCTCCCCCAGGGGCAAGAGGACAGAGGAGGAGGTAGCGGTGCCGGCGGCTGAGGACCAGGAAGGCCAGAATCGGTCAGGCGAGGGCTCCTCTGCTGGCCCCAGTAAGTTTTCATGTTAATATTAATAATTATACTTCCCTACCTTTTAGAGTACCTATTTTTCACTAATGTTTCTCATTCGATTATTCCTACATCGTCTTGTAGACTGTTTCTAAATTCTTATCTTGCCTCTACTATGACTCCCTGTGGTACTACTAGATTATTATTATTAGTCTGTCTGTGTAGCTAACTAAGCTTGCACAGTTGGCAAAAGGTATTAAACGAAACTCCCATTCTATTCATCAATAGCTCTATGCACTTAGTGGGTTGTCCATAATGTCTTATGAAGTCTTCTAAATGTTTATGCTTTGACAATTCCCAACAAGAAACTTTCAATGACCACCAAGAAAGAATAAGATTTTAGTTTACTTTTTGATTGGATAGGAGGACAATCCATACTACTATTGTTGCAGGGACAATTCTGCACAAACAGAACTATGGACACTAAATAGTGCATTGTTTATCAATTATAATAGGCGCGGTTAGACTTTCCACATACCTCAGTCATAACAGAATTTGAACCCCCATCTCCTTACTGACTAGCTAGTGTGACAGAGTCATTTAGCTCCCTAAATCATCGATGATTGATCCCAATGATTATTATCCAACCCAGGACATAAGACTACAGAGTCAGAGTCCCGACCTCTCAGAGCCACGGACTCATGCTTGCAAATTTCAAACCCTTTCGCTCACTCACTCATGACTACAAAAACCAGAGTCTATGTAAGTTTTAAAGATTTATTAAAAGTAAAAACATTTATTAAAATCAAGTTCATCATACAACATAAACGGTGGATTGAAAATGGAAAAGTGCTTAGTGATTTCACACATTAATTGAGGGCGAGCCCTCACCTGGTTGGAACTTCAAATCTTTTTTGTGGTGCTGAATCGTTGCTGACTCCATCCTAGTGATGATGATCTGATGTTGCTCTTGTTCTTATAAGGGAAGCTTCTGTCTGTTATGAGAAAAACGGTGCATGTTAAAAAGCAAGCATTCATCAGTTGTGCTAAAAACTGTAGCAAGACAAGCAACACCCTTCCCTGAAAAAAGAGTGCAATTTTTATTTTTGAGTTGACTAGACAGTCACAAATTATTACATTTGTTTGTGTAGTCGTAGTAAAATGTTTTCATTCCTAGACAAAATACTAGGGAGTGCTGTATATGGCATCTAAGAATCTGAAATGTATTTTCTAGGTGGAACATCGGCACATCCATCCACCGGTGCCAGGGACAGCGCGGAGGTGGACACTCCTGGGGCGGAGGCGGTGCAACAGCCAGCGGAAGCTGCTGTGGGGGATGCCACGGTAGTGGTGGACAGTGGTAAGCTATTATATTCCTTACTTATTGAGAAAGCAGACTGCAGAGTGTGCTCTCTGCACGGGTGTATATGTTGTACAGGACAAGTATACTATACTGTTAAGAAGACTTACAAACTTAGAACTAAGTTTTTATCAACCAGGTAGTAGCCTCCTCTAAATTGGTTTCAACTCAGCTGTGAAAGTTTTTTCGAGAATCCAAGTCAGATCAGAGATGAACTTGATGGATGGGATGAACGAAAAGGGAAAGAAGGGTGTAAGTAAGTGTGGAAGGACGAGCGAGTTAAAAGTAATGATGACTGGCAAAGAATGATACGTGTTTGATTGCTGCCCGTGGCTGGGAATAGGATGCATGGCCGGTTGAAGGATGAAGCAAGGATGGGTGGAAAGAGAAAGGAAAGAGGACTGCCTGGTTGGGTGAAACAGAAACTGTATGTGTGCGCAATATATCCTTTGGTTGAAATTCAAATGCAAGTCAAGCACGGATGCATGGCTTGCGGTTTCCAAAATAAAATGAAAATGTTGTTTTCCCGTGAGAAAAAGTAAGGTTTGTCCACTTGAGACATTAAGAAGAATGATTGACATTTACTTTGAATGGATGGATGCCTGGATCATGGTACTATCTGACTCATAGATATCATATGTGTATGTAGAGAGAGTAGACGGTCACTGGATGAACTAAGTGTTACTTTGAAGAGCATGTAACACCGCACCCGCACGTCCGTTCCAGTGTAGGAAAGGCATGAAAAAGAAGTTGTAATTTTTCCGAATACTGCCATGAATAGTAGCAGTACTTTGTATTGCTAGCACAGCATATATCCGGCGATTACGGGCGCCACTCACTACCTCTGTTAATAATTTTAGTACAACTCTGTCATTCATGTGTGGACTATAAGTGTTCACTCAATAAAAAAGAAATCACCTAAAGTCATCCCATATGTAATCAAATACATATCCTGTGAAGGGATAGATAATAATATTATTTATCTTCTTCATTTTCCTTTTCTAGTAGTCATTGGCACGGTAGGGTGAAAGTTAAATTTAATAAAGCAGTAGCCCTTGTAACAGAGTATTCTCAGTGCCACCCGTAATCGAAAAGTAAGAGCATCACCACCTGCATGTACTGGACTGGTACAGTAACGCAAGCCCGTGTCATCATGGCGTGCGTCTGTTTTTCTCAGGTGCAAGTTGACTGCGCTGGCATTATGCCGACTTCCAGAAGTTTACGTACCAATTTCGCTAAACAAGAGAGAAGAAGAAGAATAAGACTGGTGTACTGTCCTAGTCGACTCTAATGTAGTGAGTCCATAGTGCTCATAGAATTGATTCCTGAAATTCCTAAAGTTAGAGCAAGGCTGAAGAAGTGGGAGGTTAGATAGATACAGGCCACAAATGTTATGTACCGTGCTTGCAAGTTGCTAGTTCTACTGTGACACAACTTTCTGCTGAATTATTTTGTGTTCATCTTAAAGAGCATTGGTTACAGACTATCAGCCACATGCATCATTCTCGGCATTTGCGATTCCTTAATAGCGATTTTTAAGGAATCGCAAATAAGGAATCGCAAATGCCTATGCATTAAAAAATCGCATCATTATTTGCGAATCGGTATTTTTCCTTAATTGGGATTCACAATTTGCGAATCGCAATTAAGGAAAACCTTTCCATTGATTCCTATGGGCCAAAAGGCCCATAGGAATCAATGGGAAGGCATTTACAAATTGCGATTTTCTTTTTGCGAATCGCAATTTGTTAATGCACTTCAAGGGTGCAGGGGGGGCCCTGCACCCCTGAAATGTATTTGTAAGTACAAGTTTCACACACACATGTCCCAAGGACATGAGTGTGTGTAACATGAAAGTTTAAAAAAATCATTTTTGTGCATTTTTGAGATTTTTCGCAAATTAACACGAGGTCCAACCTGGTGTTAATTTGCTCCCTCTAATTAAAAAATCGCAATTCCTTACACATTCATGCATTGCATTTAAGGAATTGCAAAAATGCGATTCCTTAAATGCAATCACATTTTAAGAAGTCGCAATAAATAGCGATTTCTATTGGAATAGATGATGCATCCCAAAAAGCGATTTAGGATTCGCAAACTGCCGATTTTTGCGAATCGCACCGTTTGCGATTCCTAAATCCTTTGATGCATGTACCTGTAAGTTTTTCTTTCTTCATGTAGATGCTCCTTACAAACTGTCACGGAAGGAGCTGGCTAGACGGGCCAGGCAAAGGAAACTGGAGGCGACTGTTGCCGAATATTGGCGGCTTGTGGCCCAGGAGGAGGAGGAAACGCAGTCGCAGACCACCACAACATCTACAGGGACAGCTGCATCCTCCTCCGTGCTCCCTGGGTCAGCCAGTCAGCGCAGGCCTCCAGCGGTATGGAGCCGTGGTACCGCAGCCACCCGCCACCGCCAAGCAGCCAAAAAATCAGCTGCCCCGGCGGCATTAGAGAAGGAGAGACTGTCCCTTGCCCCTTTTTTAAAGACTTTTGGGGGGTGGGAATTGGGAGTTGGGTTTTTAAGTCTTTGGGGACTTTTTATTTCATGGACATTCTTTGGGGTTAAGGAGTGGGGGTGGGTCGGGTCTTGCGGGATAGTTTATTTTTGTTAGAGATATAAATAATTATTACTTTCAACTTAAACATATCATACATGTTTACACTGCAGTTGAGGCTGGAGGAGGGGGGGTTAACTGTAAGTTTGTTTTCCGGAAACTTAAGTGGCTTCTTGATTCAAATTGTGTAAGTAATTGCCCAAATATTTACAAAAGTAAGTGCCTGTCACAGAGTTAGTGAATTCAATTGTCCTAGGACTTTACTAGTACTACCGCCAGTCTCTCGTCTCTCATACTACTCCATTATTCTTGCTCCCCCCAAACGCTTATCTTACCTGTAATTCGTGTTTGAAATTAGGGCTAGGCACAGGGCTGGCTGCATGGCAAATGGCGATTAAGGTTGGCAATCCCTGGCGGTTGAAATGGCATCATTGCGGTGGTACTAGTGGTGGTACACAGTGGCAGTTGCAGCATAGGGAAAAAAAAGAAATTGAAACCTTGATTGGCCTTAGCGGCGCATTAGAACGGTACGATAGATACTATAGCACGTGAAAGTACACTAGAACAGTGCCAAAATGTAGCCTTACAAATGCCAAAGTATTGGAAGTATATCTACTACTTGCGTGGAATTTGACATTGGCTACTACTACAAGAAATAGTACTGAAGGTGAAAGACACAGCAGCGTAATAATTTGCCACGTGTAGGAGGAGGATGTTCTTCATGATCAATCCATTTCATGGCGCCTATGAAAATCTGCTTTGATTTGCCAATAGTCATGGGTCTGTGTCAAGCTGACTAAGATTATATCCTTCGATTCCTTAACCAGCTTTGATTGTAATTAATTTTCAGTTGCTATGACCTTATCCTCCCCAGCAAGTGTGTGGAATTATTGCTGTCATTTACTCACACATCAATGAAAACCACACAGCCCGGGGGAAGAGGGTTAGGGTTTGGAAATTGGATGGGAATGGGTTTTTTTGGGAAAGTTTTGTTGTGAGAGAGGAAAAAAACCACAGCATGGACAAACAACAAATGAAGATAAGCAAATCTTTGGATACAAAGATATCCATAAAGGGGCATAAAGGAAGTGCTTGCACTTCTGCAGGCATGAAGTTGATTGCTACATGGATGGTTAGGTTACTTTAACTAAGTAGAACTTTCTAATGAATGAAAGAATGCGACAGTACAGGGCTGCAGTAATTATGCGCTTTCATTTGCCTATCTCTGCACTCGGAGAAACACTTTGTTCATTAAATTAGTTTGAAAAATAGCAAGGTAAAAGTATACAATGGCTGGAGGGATGAATTTAGAAGCAGAGAGCAAAGAAATGGCGAGTCACACTCAAAGAAGTTCACAGCAATAACATTACTTAAAAGATAGGTAGAAATGAATGGATACTGTTACTGTATGTTGTTGTACTTGTCCTGTTGAATTTGGGAAGTTGCATTCATCAAGCCATTCCTCTTATTTGCGGTACTCCTCCGTTCCATCTGACGCTCAGTCGCTCAATGTTGGTGACCAGAAGACACCCTGTCCACTGCCTGCCTGGCGGATGCTGAATTGCGGGTCACTAATGTGAAGCCTGACTTCATCCTTTGTTCCATTGCACAGGGTGAAAGCCGCCCTGTAAACATGGATAGAAAAGCAGGAAGTGATATTGAAACATCACCGAGAAAAAAATATAAGGTACGTACGCTGTGTAGTGCAAAAAGTCACACTTTCAGTTTCAGAATCGACAGTACAATAGTTTCGAAAGGGCGTACTCTGAGTCTCCTTTTGAAGGATAAATAAGTATGGGCGAATTTTGCGGATCTTTCCCCTCAAGCTAGGTGTAGTGTAAACTACGATTTTAGAACAAAATTTAGACCTTCCCAGCAGTGCTCCCAGACCCTTAAACACAGACGCTAAAATGTAGAATACCCCCAATCAGACCCCAAAAATGTGCGATACTGCTACCTCTCTGAGGCCTAGTGGAAAATGGTGACAAAACGTACTTTCAAAGTAAAGTAGACCCAAATCCCCCCTTTCCCACCATGGATGTTCTTCAAACCACTTGCAACCAAAATTAGACATTTCTCGACACGTGCTCCAAGAGTAGACCCCAGAACCCAGTTGGCAAAATCTCGAACACCCCCAAACACATGCAATACTGCTAACCCTAACTAGCCCTAAGTTAAAAATAGTGTCAAACGCTTTCTTCAACTAGGCCCTAACTCACCTTTGCCACCATGGATTTGCTTCAAACCTCTTGTAATCAAAAGTATCCATACCCAGCGTTGCTCCAAGACCCCAAAAACCCACCCCCAAACACCAGGAACCCCCCCAAGCAGGCCCCCGAAAATACGAAAGTGAGCGAAAACGCTAAAAAGTGAAAAACCTTTTCACCATGTATTTTATCCAAAACACTTTTATCCGGTATTAGACCTTCCCAGCAATGCCCCCATACCCGTCAACCCAGGCAGAAACAAGTAGAAGACCCCCAAACAGGCAAAAAGCAAAACCAGAAAAGCTCACACTTCGAAATATTTAGGCCTCATTCCAAAATCACTCCAAGCGCGCTGTGCAGCTAGGCCATAACTCCCGTTTTCCACCATGGATTTCCTGAAAAACAAATGCAATCAACATTAGACTGTGCCCCCCCCAAACAGCACCCCAAAGACAAGCAAGTGAGCAAAAACAGAAAAACTTTTTCACCACGGATTTAGTCCAAACCACTTTTATCCGGTATTAGACCTTCCCAGTAATTCCCCCAGACCCGTCAACCCAGGCGAAAACAAGTAGAAGACCCCCAAACAGGCAAAAAGCAAAAATACAAAATTGGGGACTTAGACATTTTTAGGTAAATTTCCAAAATCACTCCGTGCGCGCTCTGCAGCTAGGCCCTAACTCCCCTTTGCCACCATGGATTTGCTTCAAACCGCTTGCAATCAAAAGTATCCATACCCAGCATTGCTCCAAGACCCCAAAACCCACTCACAAACACCAGGAACCCCCCCAAACAGGCCCCCGAAAACACGAAATTGAGCAAAAACTCTAAAAAGTTAAAAAAAATTCACCATGTATTTTATCCAAAACACTTTTATCCGGTATTAGACCTTCCGAACTATGCCCCCAGACCCCTGCAGCCACCTGCCAAAAAGCAGAACACCCCAAACAGGCAAAAAGCAAAAATGGGCCTACCTTCAATTCAGTCCAAATACACTCTGCAGCTAGGCCCTAACGCCCCTTTTCCACCATAGATTTCCTGAAAACAAGTGCAATCAACATTAGACTGTGCCAGCAGTGCTCCCAGGCCCCAAAACCCACCCACAGAAACCTAGAAGCCCCCCAAACACATGCAATACTGGTATATTCAAACATGGCAAATTGCGCTGTTCACAAAACATTGCTGTTTTCACCACTTCCACTACTTCGATCGTCTTGAAAAGCACCTGGACAGTCACTTGTTCCAGTGATTCACAAGAATCTCAGCAAGGCAAAACAAAATCGAACCACTGCGCTCTTTGAAGAAGAAGAAGAAAAAGAAGGTCTACGACTAGTTTTCACTTAGTTTTTACCCAAACACACGCGCCCGCCAAACACCCAAAGAGGCCAAAATTCTGCCAATTCTGGACCAAAGAACACCAAAACCCCCTAAAACATTGCCAACATCATTATGAATGAGCCTGTATCGGGCCCGAGCCCTAGAATCAGCGTGAACCATATCAACTTAATCCCAAAAACCCTAGTAAATCTCACTGACTGAACCCTAAACCGTTGATATGCTTTGTCTGTCTGTGTCAAAGAGCCTAGGTATGCTACATCAGGAGGATGCTTCACTCAGTGGTGCCTGCCTTGACCGTCTGCATGGCCCTGCCTCAAGCATGTCCCAAAAATCTGGCCTGCTCAAGAATTTGCGATTTTTCGATACTTTCGCGAGATTTGCGAAATACCGAAAAATAGCAAAATTTGCAAACATAACGGATGTTTGGCCCAAGCTTGAGGTAGTGCCTTGCAGAGGGTCAAGGCAGGCACCACTGAGTGAAGCAACCTGATGTAGCATAACTAGGCTCTTTGTCAGACAGACAAAGCATATCTAATTGTATGCAGCAAGCCACATAGCCCTAATTGTACATGAACTGCTGTCTGGAGTGGACTCTGCCTGGCATAACAACAACAGTACACTACCTCGCACTCGACCAATACATACCACAAATAGACAGACATGTAGTCCTGCTGTAGTAGTTGTTGTAGACTGGTTTACCTGTTTGACACTCAAGAATTGGCCATTGTTCTTCCTTAAATCGACGCTGACGATCCATCCATCCCAGTGAATGACTGTAAAGAAAAAAGATATATTATTTAATCAATCATCATGGTATATTGGCAAGTGAGTCAGCTCCAAGGTCATTTTACATATGTTGTGAAATGCAATATAGTGGCTCTGAATTTGAAGTACAATTTTTATCAAACAATGTAAAAAAAACAGAGTTGTTGACATGAGGTACAATTACTGTGTGAAAGATTAAATAATAACTAAGACAAGACATATGAATCATCATTTCATGCACAAAAACAAACAGCAATTGGTTTCATCAGAGCCAGACAGCCATTGCTGTCCACTGCATGCCATCTTCTCAATTATTCATTACCTGTTCTACTTTTTGTCCGCATCTTCTTTGGAAAGTGAGGGCCCACAGGGCCGCCTCTCTTGTCAATATCAGAAGTAACTCTGTCAGCAATCAGCAAGCATGATAGTCAGTCAGTAATTTCAGTCCCACTTGAGGGGACTCGTCGTAATTCATCCATCTGCATTGAGGGAAATGGATAGGTAGAGTCTGGAGGAGGAGTATAAAGGAGCATGATTGAGTTGTGAACTTGTGAACCTCAGGAATGCAGACTGAGGCATCTTCAAATCAATAAGGAATATAAGATGAAGACAGTGCTGCTGATGGACTTGTTGTGATTAGGTGATTAGAGTTTTGTTGTGGTAAAAGTTGCAAAACAAAGAAAGACACACAGGAATAAAAGTGAATAAGGATGAAAAAAAGGAAGTCATTTTCAGGGCTCGGTGTCAGGGAAGTAGAGCTCGTCCTCAAACTCCATGAATTGAGACGGGAGTAGGTCAGGTAACAGAGAAGAACTTCCGTCACCGAAGTCGATGTCCTCTTGTTCCTGCGTGCATTCACGTACTTTGTAATCTGGTGGTTTCAAGTGCTGATTCATCTTGATCAGTGTTAACCTCTCCACATTTTTGGCCGAGAGGTGGGTCCTTTTTGAAGTTACAATGGCACCAGCAGCACTGAAAACACGTTCAGAAGACACGCTTGCGAGTAGGCAAGACAAATAATTTATAACCAGGTTGGCGATCAGTGGCCATAGCTCCATTTTCCTGTACCAATACAGCAATGGGTTCGTATTAGCAAAGACCTGTGTTGGCTCATCCAGATAGGCCTGCACCATCAACTCAAGGTTCTCCACGGTTGCTCCACTTTGCGTACCATCTGTGGCCTTCTCAGCACTGGAACAAAGAAACCCTTTATGAGTTAGCCAATCCGCTTCCGACATGGTTGGGCCTGGTGCAGGTGAGGATGATGATACGGATGCTGCTGGTGTCATTAACAGCTGTGAGGGAAAGTGACTCCCTTCGCCCACAGATTCAGAAGTGGAACTTGATGCTGGATGACCTACTGATTATGTTGGACTTCTGACGGCTCCTCGAATTTTCTGCCGATCTTTTTCGAACCGACTGGCTGACACAGCTAGCCAATGTTTGTACTTTGAAACATCTGCTTCATCAAAAGGAATGAATGCTTTGCTGGCCACTGCCTTTTTGTACTGTGGATCCAGAATAGTGGCACAAATGTAATGTTGTTCTGTATGTATGTTTTGAAGACTTTCATTGGCAACTAGGCAGCTTAATAAGTTCTCCGCCAACCGATATGCATCTTGCTTTCCAACATCATCTCTGAACGTTGAAGACACGTCCTTCAGTTGGTGCTCTAGCATGACCAACAATGGGATAGCTTTGCTCAAAGAACAGTCCTCCCTGCTGACTTCATGCATGAAGACCTCAAAAGGACGAAGCATGTCTGTCAGGCTTTTAACTAGCTTCCATTCCTCCAACTCTAGCCTCTTGCCTTTATGATCAGAACCTAGTTTAAAGACATAGTCATTGATTACCATGTACTGCTCAGACAGACGCTCAAGCATGTAAAAGGTTGAGTTCCAACGTGTTGCCACCTCCTGGATGAGTCCTTTGACTGGCACTTTATGTTCATGTTGAATGCTCCTCAGCTCCTACCGGGCCTTAAAAGAATGGCTGAAATGTGTGCAGATTTTTCGGCAGGTGGTCAGTAACTTTTGACTGTGTTTTCAGTTTTCAAGAAATCTTGCACAACCAGGTTTATACAGTGTGCCAAACACGGCACTCTGAAATATTCACCTTGACGCATGGCTTTAACTATATTACTGCCATTATCCGTGGAAACATAACCAACTATGCGATTTCTTGGTTGCAGCCATTCAGAGACCTTACTGTTAAACTCCTCCAAAATGTTTTTTGCAGTATGAGTTTTCTCCATGGCAAACATGACTAATGTTGCATGTTTCCGAGTAGCTTGAAAAACTGTGTCCAGGTCAACAACTGCACTTGACTTGTCTCGAACCCCTGCCAAGACCCTGCAAAAGAGACCCAGTGTGCAGTGATGCACATGTAATCAAGGGCTTGGCAACTGGTCCACATGTCTGTTGTCAAGTGGATAGTGTGAACAGCACTCTTCTGCAGAGCTGCCCCAATCACCTCCAGCACATCTTGATGTAGTGCTGGAACCGCAACTCTGGCAAAATAGGACCGGCTAGGAACCTTCCATTTAGGGCAGATTTTTGCCACTAATTCTAGAAACCCCACCCCTTCCACGAAAGAAAAAGGGAGAAGGTCCAGCGCTAGCATTTTAGCCAGCTTTGCATTATACAGATGTACCGTTGGGTGGTTGCGTTCAAATGGCGCCTCCGACCGGAACATTCCGCGAATGGTGGGCTGGATCATTTTACGTGATGATGATGATGACGATGTCTTCACACCAGTTAGGCCCAGTGATGTAGTTTTTCGCATTGGTGTCTCTCCAACACTCTTAGTGTGCCTCATAGATGTTGCAGGGGTAGAGGGTGTGGGCGATACCACTGCAGTGCCGCTGCCAACAGAACTGGGTGTACCAGAAAAAATGTCTGTCGCTTCTTCACTTCCCCCCTGCATGATCAGCCTCTCATCATCATCATCAGATGCAATATCAATGGATACATTTGGATTTGTTTTTTTTTTGCCTTCCTCGATCTTCTTCATGTGTGCTTCCCAAATGATAGTGTGGTGTTGCTTGAGATGACCTCTCCTGCCTCCGGTACCATAGTTGGTACCAAGCTTACCCCGACTAACGCATGCTTTACAAATCGAACAAACGACCATGTTTTCCGCCTTTGCGCTAACAGTAAAGAAGTCCCAAACTGGGGACTGGTGATGTCTGCTGAAGGTGGAGGTGCTACTTTGACTTTCAATGCCAGATAAAGTGGAGGATGGGCGTGGGTGAATTTGTTTCTGTTGTTCACTTACAGCAATACTACATGAGGTCGAGCTGGATGGAGGTCCATGCCGGCCCTTCTGACTAAAAAAGATGGGAGCTGGAGGTCGTGTTGGTGTTGTAGTTAACGGTGGTGGTACCAGTGCCACGCCGCCCATATCCCGCTCAGCAGCCATTCGGGCTAGGGTTAAAATGTCTGTCTGCTGCATGCCTGCTGGGGCTGGAGTGACGTCTGTGATGACTCGGTCATCGTCAGACTGTTCATCAGCAGAAGACACCACTTCTTGTTCGTCGTCATCAGCCATAAGTCGAAGCTTTGCGGGAGCCTTCCTTTTAGGCTTAGCTACCTTTGTTGGCTCATTGCGTGACTCACTCTCAGGCTGCATGGCTGGGTTCCAATCATGATCAAGGTCATCAGAAGGAAGGGGGCTTGAAGAATAACTTGTAGTAGTAGTAGTATCCCTCCTTGACCTTTTTCTTGCTGGGGATCTGGAAGACAATGGATAATCATCATCCGGATGAGTGGTTTCCTCGGATGATACCTCCTCTTGAATATCAATTTCCTGATGTGCCCCTACTTCTGGAGGAACAAGCGTTGTAGGCAGTTGTGCCGCTCCATGAACCTCTAGTTGCACCTCTCCATGCACCTGTCCATGCGCCTCTCCTTGCGCCTCTCCTTGCGGCTCTACTTGTGCCTCTCCTTGTGGCACTACTTGCGCCTCTTTCTCCTTGCGGCTCTACTTCCACCTCTACTTGCACCTCTCCTTGCCCATGTACTTGCGCTTGTACTAGTTGCACGTGTGGTTGTGGTTGTCGTTGTGGCTGTGGTTGTTGAACACTCATCAGCTGAGTTACACCCGGCGTTGACTGGATGGTACTTTCTTGTGATGAGCCAACATCACTGGTCGATGGTGATTGAACAACCAAAGTGGCTGCCGCAGCAGCACTCATGGTCTTGGACCTAAGTTTGCGTGGTGGCACTGATCCCAATGAAGCAGAGGTGCTGCTTCCAGCTTGGGCCCCGGCGGACACCGCTGCTGCTGCAGGCATAGTTCTTTTTCCCCAAAAAAAGGTGTCGGTGGGCACACCAGTCTCCTTGGTAGGTGGTGCCACTTTCTTCTTCTGCTCCTTCTTACTGGCAGTGGCACTGGAAACTTTTTTCGCTGAGGCGCTACGGCCAACTTTCTTTGGGGCCATCTTCTTGAGATGTCAGAACAGCAGGCCGCAGTTGCACGAGTTGCAGAGTTGTCTTGTCTGTGGCCACACGTGACGTCACGTGACGTTGTTCTTCCTGGCACTGGTGGCTCTCTTGTGCACCTAAAAGCATTGGAAGACAGAGGAACATCAGTTATACACCCCAGAAAATCGAAAAACACACAAAAATCACCACAATCCAATGCCATCCATGCCCTCAATGATGTTTACATTCAAGACACCCCACAGAAAGACTAGGCCCATGCACCACTGAGTAACCCTGGGCATAATGGATGAAAGCAAGGCACATTGGATGCAGGCCTATGCACAAAGCACACTGCCTGGTTTCAAAATGGCCCCTTGACCCCCACCACATGGCCAGACCCTGCCTGTACCAGTCCTCAAAATGGCCCCCACCCACATGGCCATGCCCCATCAACACCCCAAAAAATCGAAAAACACACAAAAATCACCACAATCCAATGCCATCCATGCCCTCAATGATATTTACATTCAAAACACCCCACAGAAAGACTAGGCCCATGCACCACTGAGTAACCCTGGGCATAATGGATGAAAGCAAGGCACATTGGATGCAGGCCTATGGCACAAAGCACACTGCCTGGCTTCAAAATGGCCACTTGACCCCCACCACATGGCCAGGCCCTGCCAGTACCAGTCCTCAAAATGGCCCCACCCACATGGCCATGCCCCATCAACACCCCAAAAAAATCGAAAAACACACAAAAATCACCGCAATCCAATGCCATCCATGCCCTCAATGATGTTTACATTCAAGACACCCCACAGAAAGACTTGGTCCATGCACTATTCACTAGCTACCCCTGGGCCTACTGGCTAGTGAGGCTTTACAGGCACCTCAAAATAAAAAATAAAAACATATAACAGTGAGCTAAAAGTCCATGACATGAATGAGAATTAAGTTTAAAAAAATCAGAGAAACAGTTGTATCATGCACCCATGACTAACCCTGGGCCTACTGGATACTGTGGCTAGCTACCCACCACAATATATATTTTGTTAAAGTTGTGAAAAAAGTTTTAGAACTGGAGTTGCCTCAACTGCAATGCCCCAAACAAACAACACCAACTTACTTGTAAAATCTCAAGTCCAAAAGTGATCCAAACTCCAAAGTCCAAAAAGTCCTCAAATACAAAAATCCACCAGCAGCAAGAAAAAGTAATCCTTCCAGCTACACAGCCAAATGAAAAGTGACCAGGACATGCACAAAGCACTGGGAGGAGCCTGCTGGACAGGAACAGGAAGTTGGAGACTCTGGGGCACTTCCTGCCTCCCACCCCACCCCAAACAATTGACTCCTGCACCAAAAAGTGCAGCCAAATGTCAATCTGAGGAGTTATTCCGATCAAAATCATTATTTTCACAAGGTTTATGCTTCCTGCGGTGGATTTCTTGTGCAGAATTGCAATTTTTGCAATTTCGCGAACGCGAGCTGTTCAAACCTCCCGCCGGAAGTCAGCTGTGCGCCGTTGCTGGCATTTATGACGTACTCGCGTTGTCAAACTCTCGTCGTGCAAGATGGCAAGCCGCGATGACGTAATTGCGTTCAAAAACTCTCGCGCGATCACGCAGCAAGATCGAAAATGGTGCAGCACACGCAAAACCGGGAGAAAAACAACTCAGCAGGCTCAGAGTCAACGCCGCGCGCGCGATATTGTATTTTTCAAGCGCGACCAAGCAAAATAATTCGTAGCCTGCAAATTTGCGGTTTATTGGGCAATTTCGCGCGATTCGCGAATTGGCAAATTGTAAAAAATACACAAATTTGCCCGCGAAACGGATTTTACGCCCATGCTTATTGAATCCAGTGGCAAAGTGAGCAAGGGACTCACGTCTGAGCATACCCTGCCACACTTATGGCGGCCAAAAGCGGTACAAAAGGGAGTGGTGATGGGCGGAGCATCTGAACCAATCAAACACTCACACCCAGTCAAAAGATCTGGGTTTGATCCATCACCGTTCTTTAGCCCACTCTGCCACCCCAGTTCAGACATGGTTATATGCAAATCAGTCTGACCCTGTGCCTCATGGGAACAGTTCAGCCCGAACTGCCAAGCCAAGCCTTCCCTGGACCGGAAACAAGCTTCCGAGGACCAGTTTCTGGCATTACAGCCGTCTTCAGCCCGACTTGCTTGAATCCAGTGGCAAAGTGAGCAAGGGACTCACGTCTGAGCATACCCTGCCACACTTATGGTGGCCAAAAGTGGTACAAAAGAGGGTGGTGATGGACGGAGCATCTGACCAATCAAACACTCACACCCAATCAAAAGATCTGGGTTTGATCCATCACCGTTCTTTATCCCACTCTGCCACCCCAGTTCAGACATGGTTATATGCAAATCAGTCTGACCCTGTGCCTCATGGGAACAGTCCAGCCCGAACTGCCAAGCCAAGCCTTCCCTGGACCGGAAACAAGCTTCCGAGGACCAGTTTCTGGCATTACAGCCGTCTTCAGCCCGACTTGCTTGAATCCAGTGGCAAAGTGAGCAAGGGACTCACGTCTGAGCATACCCTGCCACACTTATGGTGGCCAAAAGTGGTACAAAAGAGGGTGGTGATGGACGGAGCATCTGACCAATCAAACACTCACACCCAATCAAAAGATCTGGGTTTGATCCATCACCGTTCTTTATCCCACTCTGTCACCCCAGTTCAGACATGGTTATATGCAAATCAGTCTGACCCTGTGCCTCATGGGAACAGTCCAGCCCGAACTGCCAAGCCATGCCTTCCCTGGACCGGAAACAAGCTTCCGAGGACCAGTTTCTGGCATTACAGCCGTCTTCAGCCTGACTTGCTTGAATCCAGTGGCAAAGTGAGCAAAGGACTCACGTCTGAGCATACCCTGCCACACTTCTGGCGGCCAAAAGCAGTACAAAAGGGGGTGGCACCAGCAGCGTCATAATGTTGACCTTCCCAGTTTGGGTCTTTTTTTCGGTTAGCAGGAAGGAGGTGAACATTGCTATACTCTCTATTTGGTTAAGCTTGGTACAAACTGTGGTACCGGAGGCCAAACAACCCATCTGAGAAAACACCAGTTGATCCAGTGGAGGCATAACTTAGCGGCCCAAAAACTACAAGTGTTGTTGGTGGAGGGGATGAAGAAGACGTGATCAAGGTGGAAGGTGAACAAGAGGGAGACATTTTCTCTGGTATATAAGCAGACCTGTCCCCAGCAGTGCAGTGGTACTGCTCACATCATCAGAGGCAACATGGCAATTACACAAGAGTCAGGTCGAGACAACAAGGGGTCCAAGGCAAGAAAGTACCGCAATGAAAAACCACACATTGATCCTAACTTCTGGTGTGAAGAAGCCACCTGAATCGTGGCACAAGAAAGAAAAAATCCAGACTGCTATTCTCAGCATGTTTAGGTCGAAGGGGCAGTAGGGACGCAACCACCCAACGGCCCGTTTGTACAACGCGAAGCTGGCTAAAATGTTGGCACTGGATCTCCTTACTTTTTCTTTTGAGGAAGGGGTAGGTTTTCTTGAGTTTGTGGCAGCCATTTGCCCGAAATAGAAGGTTCCCAGCTGGTTCTATTTCTTCATGTGCTGGAATGGCTTGGACAAGCTTGAAGCAGAGTGCTGTTCACACTATACACCTGACAACAAACATGTGGACCATTTGCCAAGCCACTGAGTACATGTGCATCACTCCACACTGGATCTCTTTTGTGGTGGTTAGAGAAAAGATATCTGCAGGTGTTGACACTGCTGAGATTTTTAATACCACTAGGAAACATGCAACTGTAGCCATGTTCGCCATATAGAAATCTCAGACTGGTGCAAACATTTTGGAAGACTTTGACAACAAGGTCTGAATGGCTGTGACCAAGAGGGCTTAGCATTGGTTTTGTTGCCACGGACAATTGCAGTAATATAGTTAAGGCCATGGCTGGTGGTATCTATTTCAGGGTCCTGTGCACTGCATTAAAATCACTGCTCAAGACTTTCTGAAAAAAGAAAACGGAGTCAGCAATTTACTGACCACCTGCAGAAGAATCTGCACACATTTCCGCCATTCCTTTAAAACCCAGAAGCAGCGGAGGATTATTCAATGTGATAATAGAATGCCAGTTAAGGCACGCATCTTGGAGGTCCAAACATTTTGGAACTCAATTTATTACATGCTTGAACATCTGTTTGAGCAGTACAGACCAATCAATGAATATATCATGCAAAGTGGGGATGCTACTGTGAAAGGCATGAACATTGAGATGGGCCAATGGGGCCTAGTTAAATGCCTAATAGAGATGCAGCTTCCTTTGGAGGTCTTCACACGTGAAGTCAGCAAGGAGGACTGTACTATGGAACAAACTATTCCATTGTTGCACATGCTACAGGAAAAGTTGAAAGAGGTGTCTGCAATGTACACAGGTGTGGAGGAAAAATAGAAGTGTATGAGTTTGTGGAGAGCTTAAACTTTTGCTTATCTGAAAATTTAAGGGTGCACAGAGGCATTGTATCATCTAATCATTACCTTTGTACCACAATTCTTGATCCATGGTACAAACCATTACTGCACATTTTCATTCCTTTTTCAGACAAGTATGTTGCCAGCTACGAAACTTGGACAGCTCTGCAAGCCAGTCAGCTAGAAAAAGAACGGCCTAGAATTAGAGATCCTCTCCTCCAGGGCACAACAAGTACTGCAGGGCAGCCTTTAAGTTCAACTTCAGAGCCTGATGGCAGTGTGGTAGGCTCACAGCAGCCAAAATCACCAACAACACCAAGAACAACATCAACAACAACATGAACAGGAACATCAGCCCCATAATAAGCACAGGAATTGTTTCTACAAGCAGTGCTGAAGTCCAGTGCTGAGGCAAAGGAGGCTGAGCAAAGCAGAGCACCCATGACCATTGAGCGGGTGGTCCAGGCCTCTCTGAATGACCCAACAGAAGTCTACTTTGATCAAAACCCGTTGCTGTATTGGTATGGGAAAAACTATCTGGCTTACCCTGTAGCTAATATGTCTGCTGAGCATGCTTTCAGTGCTGCTGATGCCATTCTGACAGTGAGAAGGACCAGTCTCTTGCCCCAAAATGTGGCGAGGTTAACCATGATAAAAATGAATCAGCACTTTATACCACCGGATTACACCTTACCTGAAGTAGCACAGCAGGAAGATGATGACGGTGACTCAGGTTATGGAAGTAGTGTGTTAGGTGACCAACTTCTGGGCGAACCACGAGAGTTCCCTGACACCTACTAGGCTCTTTAATTTTCCAGTTACTTTCTTTCTTTCTTTGATGCCGCAAAAAAACTAAAAAAATATAGCTGAGAAACATTATTTACTTTATTATTTATGTGTATCCCTGTCTTTCTGGTTGACAACAAATCCTTCCCCACTGTCTTACTATTTTATTGCTGGAATGGAGTTGCAACTGTGTGCAGTCAGTGAAGAAGTAAGTCAACTCCTGACTCGCCCTAAAGCCATTTCCCTCAAGCCAGACATTGAGTGGAGAATACAAATGTGAAATGTGTGCCTGCCTCCAAACCTGGGCACTGACTGTGTATCTACCCTTTCCAAGCCTGGAGGGACTGCCCCGGAAGAACAGATAAATGATGGCATGCATTGCCCATTGAGTGATTGTTATTTGTTGTGCATAATGTTAACTATTCTACACACAAAAAAGTGACTCAAGTCAATCTTTCCCTTCTTGTTGTTCAATAACAAAATTGTATACTACAGGCCAATCCATTGCATTTTGAGTCCGGATGAGTTTGGACTCACTCTGGACACTTTTGGTACAGAATTGGACACCATGCCATACAGTCAGAGTCAGGCGGATTGGAGATGATTGATGGAATAACTCACTGACAGCGGGGCATTGATGTTTTTACTTTATTTGGAAAATGCTATGTTGCTGTGTATGTGTGCTCAGTGCTGTCTGGCTCAAATTCGAAGCTAAGTGGAGGTTGGGTGGGGGGCCTGCTCCTGTTGTTGGAGGTAACTGCTAGAAACAGACATGATTTAGCCATGCCGCCTCGGAATGTCTTCTTGTTGCAGTCCTCCTTAACTACGCAGTTTAACTTTTCTCCGTGATTTTTCAATATCCTTTTTGTTTTTCCATATAAGGCTGGCCTATACCCTGCACCATACTGGGAAAAACAACTCACACCTACCTTACCAAACTGCATCTTCCAGGCACTCAAGATTGAAGGACAGACGGTCAAAGGAAGGAGCAAGAGGAATTCTGAGATGCAACTCCCAATTCGGCAATAATATAGTATCATTTCATTTGATTCATGTTTTCTCTTCAATATTTATGACTGTGTGTGCTGTTTATATTTAATTCCCACAGATATTTTTAAACTTTATTTGCTATCTATCAAAGGAAGCCCGGTACAACAGAACATAACGTGTATGCAACTTGGGTCTCTTGAGGCAGAGAGGCAATTGCATAATTAATATACTTCCCTGTACTAGTCTAGTACTACTCATAAAGTCATCATCATGCATACATTTCCTTTTTCTCCCTTAACAGATTTATTATGGTTGACTACCAAGATGAATCTGTGTTGTCCATTTGTAGTGTTTGTCTTTGTCAAACCTTTCCCTCAAATCCCCCTTCCCAACCTTTCATCAAACCCTAACCCTCTTCCCCCGTCCTGTGTGATTTATATTGCGGTGTGACTAAATAAAATTTACACCAATAATTGATCACACACTTGCTGGGGTGGAAGTGGTAAAAGCAACACCAACTCAAGGCAGGGCGAGGATCTTCTTCTGCTCTAAGTATATATGCTATAGCCCACACTGGCAATATATAAATTAGATTGCCCACCCATGTACAGTATTCATTTTTTTCCAGAGGAACATAATGCATCATAATTAATTGCCAGCATCAACTCATCATCCTAGTTCCAGCACTAAAGGTTATGCTTGTCCATTTCATAGTTTGAGTAGACTTCAGTTTGTAACTTGTACTAGGCTAGCCCACCATTCTGTTTTATTTTACTCTAGCATTGCTTATCATCATGTTTTTTTGTTTGGCAGTCTTCTTCTTGTGTACTCTACGTCTACTACTCATTCCCTAGTCTCCCTCAGGTGAATGACTGTCTCATTTTCCTTTTATGAAAATGCTACTGTCAGTGTCTACTACTACTACCACCACCATGGTACCTTGGGAAACCAAACCATCACCATGCAGCCATTACTTTGCCTAAACATCAATCACAGGTAAGAGATGAAGTGCGGGGGAGGCATTATATATATACTATGGAAATTAATTAATTCAGACACCCACACGCTTTCCGAGTCCATAGGGGTTTCAGTTACAGACTGCATAGACTAGGAGGAGATACTGACAGTATTAGGACAAGTGAGTGTACAGTGTCTATCTGTTGGTGTATTACAATATCGGCAGATTTAGAAAACTGGCTGCAGCCCTGCAGCAAAAGAAACAGTGTGAAGTAAAAGGATTTATATCATGTGTAAAAAACTATAAATAATGTATTCCCCAAACTAACTAGAATGAAAGAAACCCACAACACCAGACCCACCCCACTTCCTATTGCCAACCAATGTCAAGTAAGTCCAATTGTCCATTAAAAATCCAAATGTACACAAATAAAGCCAAGTTTCCCAACTCCCACATTCCCACCCTCTTCTCGACAAGTCCAACCCACCAAAAAAAAGATTAAAAAGGGGCAAGGGGCAAGACTGACGTCTAGCGGCAGGCTTGCCGGTTCTTACGCTCTAGGATGTGGAATCACTCCTCATTCCTGGGCTCTAGACACACCATCCAGTGGAGCATGTGGTGCTGAACTTTTTTGCAGGAATAACAGGGGTGGGCAGCAGTGTTTGAATTGAGGCGGGCGGGTGCCAGACCACTGTGCTGGACCACCGGATGCCTCGGGGGGCTTGGCTGGGGCCCAAGTCTTTGGAGGCTGTAGCTGCTGTCTCCTCCTCCTCCTCCTTATCCTCCTCCTCCTCCTCCTCCTCCTCCTCCTCCACCAGAGCCAACCGGCCACCAATATTCATCCCTGATGGCCTCCAACATCGGTTACCGGGTCCTGGCTGCTAACTCCTGCCTGTTGGGTTCGGAAGGAGTAGCTATATCAAGAAAGAGAAACAACAAGTGTAACCAATACTCTTAAAAAAACAGTAACACAACATTATACACATACAATTATAGTGGCACAGCAGCACTAGCAGTACATAACATTTGTGGGATCCTTCCACTTCCTAGGCCCCTAATATTTGGATGTGATTAGAGTTTCAGGCAATAGGCATTACGGAGTAGACAAGTATTTTCCTTCTTCTTATCTCTCTTGTTTAGCTAAATTAACTTTGTAGGTATGCCAGCTTAGTCAGCTTGCATCCTAGACAGACACACTTGTGTTGCAATCGCAGATTCACGTTACTTTACTAATGTCTGCAGGTGGGGCAGCTGTACTACACAATTATCTATTTTTCTTTTATGGCTATACTCTGTTCAATCAATGGCAAATGCTCAATTTCACTTTCACCCTGACTACTACAACAAGGCAGATGATATGATTACTAATATTAATGATGATATACAGCATGACGTGAGGTACTAATATTGTATGATTGTAACCATGCAGCTGGTAGGCCACCAATAGCTGACTTGCTGGAAATTACATGGGTAGGGAGTGGGAGTGGGCCTCGGAGTTGGAGGGATGCAATTGATGATGGGTGGATACATACACAATATATATGTTGTGCTTGCAAACTACTGTGAGTCAAGGGAGTATTCTGAAATACAACTTTTAATCAAAAACCTTGGAAAAAAAAGTCCCAGAGATTTTTCGATATATCATTGCATTCTCTTCTAACATTCTTTTTTTTATTCTAATCTTCACCCTTGGCTTTGATAATCTGGCATGGTTTAATTTTCTTTTACATTCTCTTCACCCAGTCTCCACCTATGCTATGATTGAATACCATCCAGGCATCCATCCATTCAAACATGGCTATCATTCTCTATCTCAACAAACCTTTCACCAACAACGTACATTTGTCATTTTAACCACCACCCATATGTCGTTGCTTGCATTTGAGTTTGACCCATCAAACCCCCCGGAGGCTTCCCTTGACCCATATAGTTTCACCCACCCAGACAGGCATCCTTTCTTTTACTTTTCACTCATCCTTCAACCACCCATGCATCTTATCAGCCACCTATATGCATCCCAGACACCCTTCCTTCACCCACACATCCTTCTATGCCAGTCATGTATTACATATCACCCGTCGTTCCTCCTTCCATCCTTATTTCCCTTTTACAGCAACCCATAAAGGTCATCAGACTCTAGGGGCCCGATGTAGGTAAATCCCATTTACCGATTTTGAAATACCGAATCCTACCGATTCGGTATTCAAAAATCGGTAAATGGGATGTAGGTCCCAACATCTGGATTCGTTACCGAATCCTTAACAATTCTTTAATTACCGATTCGGTAAATACCGAATCGGTAATGCCCATTCATTCCTATGGGCTTTGAAGCCCATAGGAATGATTAGGCATTACCGATTCGGTATTTACCGAATCGGTAATTAAAGAATTCACAAGGGTGCAGGGGGTGTCACTTTGACACCCTCTAGCACCCCCAAAACGGGCATGTGTGCAATGTGGCACACAGACATGCCCTAAGGGCTCGTCTGTCTGTCACATGGCACATGTGTACATGCACAGATGTGCATGTACACAGGAATCGGTTTTTTACCATGGATTTGTATTCCATGGTAAAATACCGATTCTGTAGGCCATGTGCTGATGGGACATTGGCTACCTACATTGCATTTTCGGTAGTTCTACCGAATCGTCATCATTACCGAATCGGTAAATATTACCGATTGGGTAACTTTACCGATTAGGAAATGATAACGATTCGGTAAAATTACCGAAAATGTGCCCCTACATCTCGATAGCCCTTTACCGATCGGAAACGGCCGAAAATCGGTATTTTCGGCCGATTCCGATCGGTAAAGGGCTACCTACATCGGGCCCTTAGTCTTCTTCTTCATAAAACGTTTTCTGCTGAGTTGAAGATAGAAGAGGCCATTATTAGTTACTCAACTCCCACTAATGCTAATGCTAAGTAAAGGGTGTCATCTTCAACTGTTCACAACAACTTAGTCTCAACAGTACAGTGTAACCCTTGCAGCGATTGTATTGTCAATAAGTAAGGAATATTACTTACCACCACCTGCCACTGCTCGTGGCTCACCCCCTGCTGCTGCCGTATCAGCTCATTCCTGACTGGCGTCGCCGTCGCCGCTGGCCCCGGCGCTGGTGGTCGGTACGCCTAGAAAAAACATTTCACATTTATTAGATACCATATATGCCCCCCTTATTTATTTTTTTCACTACCAAGATTGAAAATACAATACATACACCACACACATCACTACAATTCGGGTACTAGAGTAGAGTAGACAGTATGTCCTGTCAAAAGTTATAAAATATGCGGTTGGGCATTTTGTTGGTGGCAATTTTTGAAAATCCTCTGAAGAAGAAGACAACCCAAAGGAGCTTTTTGTGAATCTGAGTTTTTTTAAAGAAAAAGACTTGCCAATTGGGTGGACAATAGGACATAAGTTCTCTCTTGGTTGGAAAATGAAATGGTGCTGTCCTCCTCCTCCTCATACTTCTTTCCAGCCATGATGCACAGTAATCAGTTGTTCACCTTCAACTGCTGCTAATATAAATAGTACTAAGCCTAGATGAGAAAAAGTAAAATACACCACTTTGGGGTGTCCAACGTGACCATCATTTTATTTACTGTTTGAGCATGAGAAAGTAAAAGAAAACCTTCTCATCTCAACAAACATGTGTAGAATACCTTACTTGGACAATCACTCTGCACATCAGAGTAGTAGTACTAGTAGTAGTAAGGACCAATGGGTTCACTGGGTCTTACAGTACCACCACTAAGCAGTCCACAAAATATATAAGGGGAGAGGGAAAGCTGACTGAAAAACCAGAAGAAAGCAAGCTATAGACAGACCAATACAAAGTCAGAGGTAGTTTGATTTGATGGGAAAAAAACAGACACTAGAAATATGAATAACTAGGTTGGTAGGTAATGCAAGGATAACAAGAATTTAGAAACAGATAGATCAAAGAGGATTTGGTAAAAAATAAAATTAGGAAATGGAAATAATAGTTCTAAATAAGGTGCGGTAAAAGTTAGGGCAATATATATTAATATTAACAAGAGGAGGACTTACTGAGGCCAGCAAAGCCATGTGCAGAGGAGCGTTGCTGTTGGAAGGCACCTCCAGCTCCGGCACCCGCCTTGGCAGACCCCATATTCTTCTTGCCCCTGGATGCTGATCATGTAAGACATATTTAAAGAGACAAAAATTGATTGGTGTTAAATAAATATTAAGACTCGCTCCCAAAATATTTTTTGACAGGAAACGTCAATTGCGAAAAACATTGACCTATCTAATCAGATCGAGCAGTAGTAGACTAGTATCGCGGTCACGGACCATCGTAGCTTTATTGTTCCACAGCTCCAATCTGATTCCTGAATCCTAAACCAACCTAGCCCACCTATTCCAAAGACTTTAGAATGAATTCCCCAAATATTATATTTGCTTCTAAGTTTCGATCTCATTCGCAATCTTCTCAACCCCTTTGATGGGCCAATTCACTAAGTCTGCATTTAGTCTTCTTAAATGAATAGATGGACACATGTATATTGTACACACCAATTGGTTGGTTGCTATATCACCAAAAGGCTCTACTAAGGACAAAGGAGTCAGCACATGAGAGGAGGAAGCGTCACGCAGGGCGCTAAATTACCAACTAATACTAAGTAACTAACTACCTAACTACCACTATCTTAGTGACAGGACAGAGGAAAGTCTCTCTAGTCTTCAATACCTGACATAAGTTCTCTAACATCTCTTACATATTCAACCCAAGCAAGCGCAAAGTTGCAAACAAGTAAGATTAGTAGCGCCGAGCACCTCTCTAGAAGAATAACGATTACATAATATAAGATTTTTAAACGTAACTTACGTGAGGTAAGCAGCAGCAGCATTCTTACTATTTGGGAAAAATATAATATTTGCAATAAGACAGAAAACACAATAGTAATAATTAGCTACTCACCAAACCCCACAACCTCAACACGTATCAGGTACAGCAGGTCCTGCTTTCGGTTCAGGATGTCGGACCACTGGTGCATCAGTTGCTTATGGGCGTGCTGGGCCTATGAGCAGCAAATCACTACCCTGTTTACCCTCACCCACCCCCGGTGACGCTCCAGGAACCCAGACCCAGGCCTGCCTCCTGCTGCCAGGGTTAAGGGGAGGTGGCGCTGCACAAAAAGAACCATTGCAGTCACCTCCACCTCAGAAAATAGGGTCCAGGGCTTCACCACTTCCGGGGAAGGCGGCTCCTGTTACCCTGGGTCTCACTCTGCGTCATCTTAGCCATGGTTCGGGTGGAGGGGCAGAAAATGTAGAAGTGAAAAATTAAGTCAGTAAAAGAAGAAGGGAAATAAAAAAGCAGGTAACAAAAAACCAATTAAAAAATCTGTAAAACACATAAAAGTGTATAAAAAAGCAAAATATACACTTAAGAAGAGAGGTGGATAGATAAGAAATAAATTAAAAAATCAGAAAAAAAGATTTAGGAACAATGGATTGAAAAGATATTGGGAGGGTTAAAAAAAACAGGCCCAGAATCATAACAGACAAGAAAAACAAGATGGCTTGGTGAAGGTTGCCCTATATTTCCCCCGAGCACACAGTTTGCATTGCCGAACATCAGAAACGTCTTGCGAACAGGTGGAGCAAGCAACTCTGCGTAGCGTCGCAGAGTTCTTTTTCTGCCTCATGGAGTTCCGCGTAGCACTGCTTATTCTAAAGCAGCTGAGGCCTATGTTAACTTCATAGTCAAGTCAAACATACCTTCAGCTATTTAGCTGAACAAATTCTTGGTGCTATAAACACAGGTCAAGATATGCTTGTTTCCAAAGACATTATTTCGCACAAATCCAGGAATAAACACACTCAACCTCTTATAGATTACTTTGTATATCAAAAATTGAGAAATGTGAGTGGAGAACACTGTCATTCAAGAAGGCATTTTATTAAGATGGTCTAGAATTGTCATTCCAGAGAGTCTGAGACAACAAGTCATTGAACTTGCCCAGGACGGTCATCCTGGCATTGTCGTAACTAAGAAAGCACTTTGAGATTCAGTGTGGTTTCCTTGCCTTGATAAAAGAGTTGAAAGAGAATTGAAAGCTTGTCAATTGTGTAAATACTTGTCTCCCTTGAGTCCTGGTAGTACAAAGTACTATATTAAGCAGATTGAATAACTGTAATGCGCTGTTGTTGGGAGTCCCTGAGATATCTAATGGATAGGCTCCAGAGGATTCAGTCAACAGCAGCCAAGCTAGCCTTGGGGAGGTCCAGACATTCCTCCACTTCGTTGGCTCTGGCAGAGCTGCACTGGCTCCTTATAATGCAAAGAATTCAGTTCAAATCCCTCTGCATAGTCTTCAAGGCCCTGCATGGGTTTGGACCAGTAGTGCAGAGGAAGTTTGCTTGGTATGTACCTGAGAGAAGCCTACGCTCCTCCTTCGCCAGATTGGTTAAACTACCAAGATTCAACAAAACGAAATCTGGTAGTAGAGCCTTCAGTGTCTCGGCCGCCCGATTATGGACTAAACTCCACCAGAGCTGAGACAACTAAGGGATCTCCTCCCTTTCAGGAAGAGACTAAAAACGTGGCTCTTCCCCATTGCATAACCTGTTATCAGTTTCCCGTGTAGCAATATTCTTAACGTGCACTTTTGATGTTAGTGCCAGGATGGCTGTTAGGTGACAGATCGCTTTATAAATGAGATAAATAAACAAACAAATAGAAATATTTCCCTTCACAATACCTTCATGTCATTGTATCTTAGGGCACTATCCTAAAACGTCGAAATAAATTCACCCCTCCGATATCTATGTTGGACATCCATGAATCAAAATATGATTATCAGACACAAAACATTTATTTCAGTAAGACATATGGGAAAAGATATCCACATTTGGCAAAAAACAAGAACAGTTTGATGGCCACAATGAAATGTTATTCAGAAATATCCAGCACACCAGCAATGCTTCCCTGAAAACACTCACAGAATGAGAAAACTCTTTGGATGTTTCCTGGCATAAGTTAGTTGCATTTAATAATATAAAGCTGTGCTGTTAAAAGGAAGGCATTCGAGCATGTCCACCTATTTCTAAAGCTGTGAAAGTGTTTTAGGCTGCTAATGACTAATTATGTCTTAAGGTAGAAGTAAGGTCGCATCCCTTGAGTGCCTCATGGTGGGTTCAAAAATTCACTGCAAAAGTCTCGAACATTACTTTTTTAAGACTTTGAGGAACATCCAAACAGGTCCATTTTCACTTTACCCGGAGTGCTGAACATCCTGTCATCAATTTAATTATTTCTACTGAATGTCTAAAAAGAGACTTTCTACACCGATGCATGTCTTTTTTTCTTTTTCCTCTCACATGACGGTCATCAGAAACTTTTAGCTACAAACCAACATTACAGCACTGTATTGCAAATTGATTGTGTTTAACATGTTACACCTAATTCATGTAATGAATACATTGAGCCCATGTATTTATAAAAAAAATTCTCTAGTACTCTAAACAAATTTATTAGCAAGTCTAAACTTTTAGCTGTGTACTTACATAGTTAGAATGTTCAATGATTGATAGCTCTCTCAGTTAATTTATAAAGTACTAAAGGGATCAAGCAGGCACCAAATGTACGGTATGAAGCTATTCATCCTCAAGAAGATTTTCAGCATACAAAAGTTCATTAAAATGGAGTACTTTAAAACCATCCCAGCAGAATATGTTACTGTAGAGTAAAATTATAATTTCATTTTTTGTGACATTAAGCTGCCCTTTCCAGAACTATAGCTATTACACTCTCCTATTCTCCAAAAGCAGATGACACCCATGCGCCGTATTTACTCTATGCAGAAGATATAGTGATTATTGATTATACGCAAAGAGGCCACCAGTGAAAACTAAATGCTTTCATACTGTACATCAAATCATTTAGTTATAAATTAATATGGGATTAAAGTTATTGCATTTGATCCGAAAGTAACCAAATGTTCATGTCATATTGACGATACGAAAATGGAGGCGGTTGATGAATATATGTATCTAAGGTTGATATTTCAGAAATCTCTGAAATGGGTATCACATACAGAAGCCCCCTCTCTGCATGCTTTAACAGCAACTGATGGCCTCTGACAATGTATAATGTCTTTGGAGGTTATACTCATGATCCCTTACTTCAGGCTTACCCACTAAACCTTCCTCCACAGGAGGTATATCGAGATGTACTCCAAATTCTAGATCAAAATATCAATTTTGGATTAACTGACGAGCCATGAATTAAAAATCTGTGGTCAATTTCTCCTTCAGGTATGTTACAAGCTATCCGATTATGACTGAATCTGACTGCATGGTTTGAAACTGACATAGTTTAATACATTTTCATATTCAGAAACTAAATAAAATATCAATACATTGTTGGAATGAATTGATTAATATTGAGTGCCCCTGGGCACAAAGGACATGAAAATATTTAGAATTAGTAAGGAAGCAATTCATGCAGGACCACAAGGGTCCTGCAAACTCGTCAAAAACTGGATTGAACTTACTGACAGCATCACTATCCAAAGCTCAGGACCTCATCTTCCAGAAAAATAAATCATCTTTCTCTCTTACTATATTGATTAGGAGGGTTACCAATAGGTTTTTGTAAAATGTTGACTCTTCCATGTTTGGGTTAAGACAGGAGACTTTAAAATTTGAAATGGGATTAAGCCTTGTTTATGGTATCCCAATAGCTACCTCAAACTACTGAAGGATAACGGGTACTGCTAGTACCTGCTAAATAGAAAATATAAACTAGAACACATACTGATGAATTTCACTCTGATTGTAAAAATAAGACAATGCCTCTAAACCCCCCACTTTTAAAATATGGTCCTCTGACAAGGATGGTGCCAAATCTTTGTTGGTAGATCCGCCCGCCATCGTAATAGGCCCCTTAGTCATGCTCTTATTCCCAGGTTTTATGAGTAAAAGTAATGGGAGTGCCTTTGTGTGTTATACCACCAGACTATTGTGTTTTAAATATAGTGATGTCAAAATATTGTGGCCTAAATATCGACAGCCAAAATATTGTGAAGATAATTAAATATAGGGAAGCATAGCTTTACTGTTTTTAACTCCACATATGTCTTCAAGCTAACCAGATGTATATTTAAGATTAGCAAATCTATACTTACCAGTATATGCACTTACGTTCTCAATATTTTGATTCTCAGCATTTGTGGTATTTTGGATCTAAAATCTTGTTGCAGTCAATATTCCAACAAATACCTCTTTATGGCGATGCAACGACTGCAGCAGTTGCTTGTGCAATCCTTTATTTACCAAATATTAGATAGAGTTTGCCTATTTATTAACTCTTATCTCTCTGGATCAAATAAAACATTTTGCAAATCGCTCTATATTAAGGGGAATGTATAACCTTTAATATACTAAAAGTCACCATTTCATGAGCTTATAAAAGCACTCTGGTTAGCTATTCTCTCTCTGTGGTCATGGATGTGCTTGGTAGCATATAACAGCAGACCTTAGCTGGGATTTAAAACTACATTGGGACAATCGTATATTATATTAATGAGGCCACTTGTCAGGTTTCAATTTGGCCCTGGTCAACACTAGTGAAAAATCTTAGGGACACATGTATCAAGCATTTTTGTGTGCACAAACGGGTAGATTCACAAACATGCTTTAAAGATGTAGCAAACCCTAAATTGTGACCTACCTCATTGAGATTCATGAGGTAGGAGGTCATTTGCAAACCCTTAGGAATTGCAGAAAGTGTTCAACACACTTTCATACATGCCGTTTTG
Source organism: Lissotriton helveticus (assembly GCF_964261635.1). Taxonomy (NCBI): domain Eukaryota; kingdom Metazoa; phylum Chordata; class Amphibia; order Caudata; family Salamandridae; genus Lissotriton; species Lissotriton helveticus. The sequence goes on from NC_136069.1 coordinate 649,048,706, forward strand.
CGATATCCTCAAGGATTCGCAATCAGGGAAGCGCAAAACGGTTCCTACATACATCTGGCCCTTAGCCTTATATTGTACATTACTTTTGTACTTTAAAGTATATTCCTTGCACGGTTTTTGTTTAACAGATAACTTTATACACTATTTATGAAGGCTTGACGTCAACATTAGGGTTTAGGCGATCGTATTTTGTATATTAAAGGTGCATCGAAGATAATTAAGAAACAAAAATACGTAAATAAAGCCCAGCATATTGAAAATGATACTGGAGAAAATGTGATAAGGCCTCGTAAAAATTTGACGGGAATTCATAGGGTGAAATACGGGGGTTGGTGTCACTATACCCGGCCAATTTCGTCTGTACTGAATGATGGGTACGACCTATCTAAATGGGGAATAACATACGAACCTGCAGCACCTAAAAGTTAAACACAAGCAGATTCCCCAATTAAGAGCCTTTTCTGCTATCATTTTCACCTGTGTGTGGTTCTACTTACTGGCTGGGGGATGCACTTGTAAAACTGGCCCCTGTATTTTCACATCTTTTAAATCCATTTACAGAATCACCTGGTCACTCAGAAAGGACTTGAGTGGTAACTTCCTGGGAATACCACTCCAGCTGACTCGTTAACGAGGAATTTTGAGACATGATTTACTTATTAATGTTTTTAAATCAACCCATATCGAAAATAAATTCTATGGTGACCAATACGCAAGAAATTCCTTTGCAGCAGTCACCTGCTGCTCATTTCCAGAGCCCAGAAAGAAAATTAAAGAAAATTAAATGAATCTTATTGAAATCCCACCAATGTTTTATGGAATTTGATCATTATTATTAATTACTGGAATGTTGCGGCGTTAATGGGCGAGTACCAAGCTGGATGTTATTGGAAATGAGTTAACAACCCTCCAAGGAGGTAGATGTCCTTGCGGCGTAAGAGGGAGAGATAAAACATATAAGTTTCATGGATTCTCATAAACTTTCCCTGAAATGATTGATGTGTGGTTCCCACGGGGAGTTATCGAGATTGAGAACAACTCCACAAGAATTGCAGTGTTTGGCAAAGCGAGGCTCATCAAACACCACTTTCCTCTGAAAGTTGATGCGTTAATGTTGTTCTCTTTCCAACACGCCATCACTCTTGACAGAGCATCTCAGTCAGACAAGTCAGTCAAATGTTTATTGCGCTGGTTATCTTCCCTGGAATCGTAAGCTATTTACGCTGTATCTCACAGCTGTGATGGATAGTTTAAGATAAGCAATTTTTTTCCGCATGTTTTGTTTTCGGGTACCTGAACGCAATTCTCCCAAGGTGCTTCTTCTATTAATGTTTTCTTTTGTTTTTAACTTTAAAACTTTTTTCTTTGAAAGGTAAATGCAGCAAGGTACTCAGCTGTCGATATCACTGATTTAATTCCCACAACAGGGTTCACTTCTTTAAATACGTTTAGGATAGTTGGTTGAAATGTATTGCAGTTTGCTTCCTATTTAAACATTTGTGTTATTTTCAGTCGTTTTTGCTTGACAGGATTATCAAACAAAGTTTGTTTCATTTATGTGTGGGTGGAAATTAGTAGTTTAGCGTGAAATGGGGAAAAATAGTCAATGATGTAATTGGGCACATTTGGTAAGTGGGTGCATCATACTTTACACTGTTGTTCAAATAGATTATATGCTGATTTTGCTTAAGGGTTCCTACAGTGCTTAAAAAAACAAGGACACCCACGCGGACCAGAGTAGGTATGTATTAATAAAACAATTGTCCAGTGGGACTTATTCAAGAGTGGTGCCTTCTTAGAAGGAACCTAGGGGCATATTTACAAGTCCTTGTTGTCACAGGAATGTCACTTTTAAAGATGGTCCTGTGGCAGTACCAGCTTCACTTTACAAGGCGGCGTTAAGCCACTGAACCTGGCTTAACGCCGACTTGCAAACAAGGCCCCCTTCACCCTGCACTTAGCATGAAAGGGGTGGGCAATGGGTGTTGCGGTGGGTCTTCCACTGTAACACTCATTGATTTTTTCATTGCCCCCTATTTACAAGGGTGGTGTGAATAGGAGGCCGCAGTAAAATTAAGACCCGGGAAACGTCTTTACATGGCGTAATGAGGAGAAATCCTTTATCACTCCTCGTTTTTGCTGTTTCTTTGTTTGCTGCATTGTACACCACACATAGAAACAGCAAAACGCCATAAATGTTGTAATTATTGTTTATGTGCAGGAAGAGACACCTTCATCACTTCCACTGTAAATATGTCCCCAGGTTTGGTGAAACATGACTCATGGTACTTCTGCACAGTACTTTTGAAGGCAAGTAACAATATTAATGGTTGCATCAGAAATCAAATTAATTATCACTTATCATGAAACCATAGAGTCAACAGTTAAAAAATACTATATTTATACATAATATAATATATATACTATACTTATACACAATTTGATAGAGATGATAGAACGAAATTACATTAAGACAGCTGGAATCATAAAACTTGCAATTTCCTGCAAACACAGCAGAGGAAACATGGGCAAGACCTAGTAGGGTGTTGAGCTGTGTCCCATTTGCATGGACATAATGTGTTGCAGAAGGTTCAGGGTGAAATTGTAACACAAATCAGCAAAGGTGTCAGCGACAAGTACCACTGCACTCCCACACACAATGGAAATGCACATAAACAGTTATTTAGCGTTGCCTCTACAGTAGATTTGCACTAAAAGTTCCAACAGCTCAGTCTTATCGTATTAATTGCAGACCGCAGAAGATTGCTTCAGAAAGAATATTTATAAAAGTTATACCATACTGGAGCCATAAGTTAGCAATGATATCATGTAATATTTTCAGTAATATTGTTCTCTAACCCAGTGAAATATACGGATGAATCTCAAGTATCTAAGCTTTTGAACCACTGACCTGTTAGATCTGTCAGCTTTAGAGGCATCTTCCCCCAAACATTTTGCCTCTCCGCCACCGTTTTGTTGAACTTATTTTTCTTGGCCTTAGGACTTGGTGCAGTTTACCACTGCTAATCAGTGCTAAAGTGCTTGTCCTCACTTCCCTATACATGGTTAAAATGGCTTACACCCAATTGGCCTAATTAATTTACTTATAAGTCCCTTGATGAGTGTTATACCAAATACCCAGGGCCTGTAAATTAAATGCTGTCAGTGGTCCTGCAGCACTTATTGGGCCACTCACTTAAGTAGCTCTCAAAACGTGTACCAGGCCTGCCACTGCAGCCTGAATGCAATGTTAAACTGCCAGATCAACTTGTCAATAAAACTCCCTTACCAAGCCTGAAACACCTCTTTTATTACATACAGGTTACCCCTAAGATAGATCCGAGGCAGCCCATAGGCAGGAGGCTGCGTAATTAAAAGGCTGGACATGTATGTTTCAGTTATACATGTCCTAGTTTGTTTACTACTGTGAGGCCTGTTCACCCTATCGGATAGCATTAGGGATTACTTATTACATTTAATAAACTGTAATATCCAATCGGGAGTAGAAAGCTATGTCATGTGTGGTGTCTTTAGATTTGTAATGTAAAACTCTATTTAATGGTAAATTCAGGTTTTTTATTACAATTTTGAAAATGCCACTTTTAGGAAGTTGCCATTTTTCTCTCCTTAGCACTTATGAGCCTGCATGCTATCTTGGGTCACATGACTGGATGTATCTGACAGTTAGACTTTTTGTGAAATGTTCCCAGACAGTCAAACAATAGAGGGATTAGGTGTGCCTGAATGGGCAATCTGATGGCATGATGGGGGTGTATTGCTGAGCACTGCCCCCTTGCAACTAAATAGGGAGTGCTCAGCCTTCACACAAATGACTTATCACCTCCACATTTTAAGTGCAGCCAGCTTGGAGCCAGGGCAGGGGAGTCAGGAAATTCTATGCACTTCAAAGCCACAGCTTAGAAGCTTCTACCACCTCCCTGAAGGAGGGCACCTGGGTATAAAAATAGGATCTCATATACCAAATTTTCAGTACACTTCTGGACCTGTGAATACTCTGCCAGCAAGATGAACTGCTATGCTGCTGAAAGGACTGCCACCCTGTTGGCCTGCTGGCCTGCTGCTGCCTTGTTGAATGCTGCCTTTCTTAGGAGAAGTGGACTTGAAACTTGATCCCAGGACCACCAGTGCTACTCCAAACATCTAGGCTGCTAGGTTGCTGGCCTCCTGATCTGACCTAAGGGACACAAAAGGCTCCCTTTACCTTGGATCCACACCTGAACCCAGCCTGACTGAGTCCTAGCCCTCCAACAGTGCCTCACCTGTCCTGGACCCTTAGATGTGGTGCTGAAGGTAACTAAATAGCCAAAATACTAAACTGCTGTATTTGTGGCTCACAACTGCTCTGAGAACCAAGAGGTGACAAGGACTAACCTGCTCACCTGTCTGCCCAAGGCACATTGCCAGTTGGATTGTCTTTCCGGATTGTCCTGCTTTGCTCTTTTCAGCAGCAGCAAATCCTGTTCAGCGGCCCTTCTCCAAAGAGGTACCCAGCATCATGGAAGTGTCTTTGGCTACAGCCCTATGCCTCATCCCACTGGAGATTTTTGAAATCCATTTTAGAGACTAAGTCTGAACATAGAAATCTTCACTGTGGCTTCAACCCAAGGCTATGCAGCAACAATGCTCCCTCCTCAGACACCTCCTGCATCCTTTCCCCACTGAACTTTAACTTCTGAGAATTTTATTTTTTTAATTTCTTTTAAGTCAGAAGGGAAGCGCTGACCTGGCACAATCTAGTTCCTGTATGCAAACTGAGCTCCACAGTTGGCAACCATATTTTGTTTACTTTGACCCGGTCCCCCACGACTAGATAGCCCCAGTTGACAATTTGATCTTTAGTTTTGACTAAAAACTTAAAAAAATCATAATCTCGGTTCTACTGATTAGATGTTTATTGTTTTTGTGCTCTATTTTTCGAAATCAATGTGGGATTTTTCTTGCGTTGTGTTTTCACACTATTACTGTTTGTGTGCTGTATAAATACTTTACAAACACAACAGTGATGGATAGAATGTGGATCAATGTCACACATTCACCCCAGTCCAAAGATCTGGGCCCAAATCCATCGTTTTTCCACTCCACACCACCCTGGGTTAGACAATGGCAATATGCAAATCAGCGCTGACCCTGTGCCCCATGGGAACAGTCCAGTCCGAACTACAAAAGCCATGTCCTTCCCAGAACGGAATCAAGCATCCGAGGACCGGCCCGGTTTCGAGGTAACACCTCTCATCAGCCCGGCTAGCTTGACTCCAGTGGTGTGGAGTGCCTGGGACTCACGTCTGAGCATCCCCAGTACACTTAGAGCGGTAATTACAAACACAACAGTGATGGACAGAATGTGGATCAATGTCACACATTCACCCCAGTCCATAGATCTGGGCCCAAATCCATCGTTTTTCCACTCCACACCACCCTGGGTTAGACAATGGTAATATGCAAATCAGCGCTGACCCTGTGCCCCATGGGAACAGTCCAGTCCGAACTACAAAAGCCATGTCCTTCCCAGAACGGAATCAAGCATCCGAGGACCGGCCCGGTTTCGACGTAACACCTCTCATCAGCCCGGCTAGCTTGACTCCAGTGGTGTGGAGTGCCTGGGACTCACGTCTGAGCATCCCCAGTACACTTAGAGCGGTAATTACAAACACAACAGTGATGGACAGAATGTGGATCAATGTCACACATTCACCCCAGTCCAAAGATCTGGGCCCAAATCCATCGTTTTTCCACTCCACACCACCCTGGGTTAGACAATGGCAATATGCAAATCAGCGCTGACCCTGTGCCCCATGGGAACAGTCCAGTCCGAACTACAAAAGCCATGTCCTTCCCAGAACGGAATCAAGCATCCGAGGACCGGCCCGGTTTCGAGGTAACACCTCTCATCAGCCCGGCTAGCTTGACTCCAGTGGTGTGGAGTGCCTGGGACTCACGTCTGAGCATCCCCAGTACACTTAGAGCGGTAATTACAAACACACCAGTGATGGACAGAATGTGGATCAATGTCACACATTCACCCCAGTCCAAAGATCTGGGCCCAACTCCATCGTTTTTCCACTCCACACCACCCTGGGTTAGACAATGGCAATATGCAAATCAGCGCTGACCCTGTGCCCCATGGGAACAGTCCAGTCCGAACTACAAAAGCCATGTCCTTCCCAGAATGGAATCAAGCATCCGAGGACCGGCCCGGTTTCGAGGTAACACCTCTCATCAGCCCGGCTAGCTTGACTCCAGTGGTGTGGAGTGCCTGGGACTCACGTCTGAGCATCCCCAGTACACTTAGAGCGGTAATTACAAACACAACAGTGATGGACAGAATGTGGATCAATGTCACACATTCACCCCAGTCCAAAGATCTGGGCCCAAATCCATCGTTTTTCCACTCCACACCACCCTGGGTTAGACAATGGCAATATGCAAATCAGCGCTGACCCTGTGCCCCATGGGAACAGTCCAGTCCGAACTACAAAAGCCATGTCCTTCCCAGAACGGAATCAAGCATCCGAGGACCGGCCCGGTTTCGAGGTAACACCTCTCATCAGCCCGGCTAGCTTGACTCCAGTGGTGTGGAGTGCCTGGGACTCACGTCTGAGCATCCCCAGTACACTTAGAGCGGTAATTACAAACACAACAGTGATGGACAGAATGTGGATCAATGTCACACATTCACCCCAGTCCAAAGATCTGGGCCCAAATCCATCGTTTTTCCACTCCACACCACCCTGGGTTAGACAATGGCAATATGCAAATCAGCGCTGACCCTGTGCCCCATGGGAACAGTCCAGTCCGAACTACAAAAGCCATGTCCTTCCCAGAACGGAATCAAGCATCCGAGGACCGGCCCGGTTTCGAGGTAACACCTCTCATCAGCCCGGCTAGCTTGACTCCAGTGGTGTGGAGTGCCTGGGACTCACGTCTGAGCATCCCCAGTACACTTAGAGCGGTAATTACAAACACAACAGTGATGGACAGAATGTGGATCAATGTCACACATTCACCCCATTCCAAAGATCTGAGCCCAAATCCATCGTTTTTCCACTCCACACCACCCTGGGTTAGACAATGGCAATATGCAAATCAGCGCTGACCCTGTGCCCCATGGGAACAGTCCAGTCCGAACTACAAAAGCCATGTCCTTCCCAGAACGGAATCAAGCATCCGAGGACCGGCCCGGTTTCGAGGTAACACCTCTCATCAGCCCAGCTAGCTTGACTCCAGTGGTGTGGAGTGCCTGGGACTCACGTCTGAGCATCCCCAGTACACTTAGAGCGGTAATTACAAACACAACAGTGATGGACAGAATGTGGATCAATGTCACACATTCACCCCAGTCCAAAGATCTGGGCCCAAATCCATCGTTTTTCCACTCCACACCACCCTGGGTTAGACAATGGCAATATGCAAATCAGCGCTGACCCTGTGCCCCATGGGAACAGTCCAGTCCGAACTACAAAAGCCATGTCCTTCCCAGAACGGAATCAAGCATCCGAGGACCGGCCCGGTTTCGAGGTAACACCTCTCATCAGCCTGTGGAAAAGTAAATTTTGCCATGTTGTATGTGCCTACGTGTTCCCTATGTTATGTTATATGTGCATGATCGATATGCATGTATCCCCCTCTGATCGATTAAAGACGCAATTACAGTTGTGTCCATCTCTAGTATGCCAGTTTCCAGTCCTCGTGAAAGCAACGAATATTGGGCCTATGTAAATCCTACGTTGCCACGTTTCACAGTGTGCACGTTAATTCATTGAATTATCCCCGTTTCTAGGCCTCAAAAGGGCCCGGACTCAGATTCAGCTCCTGTTTCCTGAACCCTCTCCGAGGAGCGATACAGCCCCCACCTGTATCCCTGACCCTTAGCTTACTTTCATGCCTCGCGGTGCCCGGCTCGGCCTGGCTCTGCCTCCCAGTCTGCCAAGAATATGTTATGATTCTAGTTATCAGTCCAACCCTCCTTCTCTGCATTCCTAAGCTACTGAATCGCATCAATAGTTTCCGTCATGGTCTAGCCTTTATGTCTCCATGTAAGAGAAATACTGTATTAATATTCATAGAATATTCCTCGCACACGCACTACACGTAGAATAATGCATGCACCAGTCTTAATGTCTGTTAGCCTTTACTCTGATAACTTTTGGATTCTATCAACATGTACTCTAAACACTAGATACTAGATATGCCTGGGTACATGTCGCTCTGACACTCCAGACTTTAGTCTCCTCTTCCAGCGCAGAAGTCATAGCCCCCCAGTTCTCCCTAGTAACACGTCATTGTCAGTTTGCGCGCACCACTAGGTTAGAGGTCCCAGCTGCTCAGGTAGCCCCCTCCATGTTTCCGCCCCGTTTATGACATATTCTGTTACGTTTACATCACATGTCTATGTATACGCCCTGTACACGCCTTCTTGTTACATCATTTTACTCTTATCTTTCGCGACTGTTACAAACCACGCCCACTGCATTGAATGTAATGTATTTGTCTAACTATAAATGTTGTGCACTGTTATTAAAAGCTAGCCAATTCCCAGATCCTGCCCCGACAGCTGTCGGGCCCTGCCATCCTATTCCCGTACAGGCTGTCCTGTTCCTGTCCTTTATGCTTGATTAAAGCCTGTCAACTTCAGCTACCTCGTATCTTGACTCTTATTTATTGAGCTACCTGTTTATTGAGTATCCCGAAAAATAGATCCGGTAATTAATTATTTATTTACCACATAATGGCGCCCGAATAGGGACTTGCCCTTTCCCCACGCGCCGGAGAAGCCACGCAGGCCCCCTGATCCTCTGCAGCCGTGACGGAACCATACCGTGCACGTGCAGATATTTCTGCTTCAAGTATCCCTCAGGCCCACGGAGGAGACGGAGGTTGCGGTCCAGCGTCCAGACGAGGCGGTGGAGGAACGCGGCGAGTCCCGACCAGAGCCCAAGCCGAGAGTCCAAGGTCCGAGGTATCCGGAGGCCCACCTGTAACTGAAGTCCGAAGTTCGTCCGTCCGTCGTCGTAGCAGTCCAGTCCAGTCCGAGGCCTTCCGTTCTTGCTGCCCGGTGAGTACCGTTGCTGGGGTAGTATCTAGACAGGGTCAATTAATTTGTCTCTGGTCCGTGGGTTTGGGTACACAGATCCAACACGAAGTGTTCACTTAGGTGGACGCGGGTCCTGACGTGTCTCTTTATGGGACCGGTAAGTTTCGTACTGTTTTAGCAGTACATCCAGTAATTCTAGTAAAGTTTCTGTTCTAGTAAGTTCTGTTCTCGAGAAATTCATGTGTTCTGTTTCTCAGTATTCCAGGTAATATTCTGTCCGAACTGTTATTTTAAATGTTATTCCATGTGTTTTCAATGTCGTGGTATGAGTGATTTGTTTTCTTAAGTTATTATTGTGTTTATCGTGTATTGTATTGTGTCCAGATTCCAGTCTAAGTTATGCCTCTGTTCACGAAGTTACGTCAGTTAAAAACCAGAAAAGGTCTGCTCGAGGAAGCAGTTCCTGTCCCGCCTAGGGACAGTCCAGGTCATTTTATGTATCAAAAGCATGGCATAAGTGCCATATTATATCTAGATTTATGGGTGGAGTACACCAAAGAATTAGAGGAAAAATATAGATGGCCCGTATCAGGTACGTGGGATGCCGAGTGCATCATGCGAGTAGAAGAAGCATTATGGAAAAAGAAAGCCAGACAGTCCCAGAAAGATGCCATCGAGTTATGGCGCAAAGAATCACATAAAAGAACCGAAAAAGAAATCAGAAAATCAGAATTAAGTAGGGAATCCGCAGAAAGAGCCCAAGAAAGGGAATTAATCGAAATAGGTGAACGAGTTAAAGCCGAACAGTCAGACAGACAGAGAAATGCTCTTATTAAGGGTATGTATCCTCTTCTTGCCGAGGGCTTGCCAAAAGCAACCCCGAAAGCACCATGTAATTTTCCGCCGCCATTAGTTCCGATTAAGCTACGTCACAAACCGACCGCAGCTGATATTTTTCTCTCGTCCTATTTGGACGACACAGTCCCAGAATATGCAAATCCTGTTCCACCAGCTCCTGTAAATAATGTAATACCTGTTCCTCCAGCCACCGGGGCACCTGTTACAGCACCTGTTACGGTACCCCCGGTCCAGCCCGTAGTACAAGTACCCGCTACATCGGTCACTCTGCCAGCACGAAGAGTATCAGTCGACGATTCTAGTATAGGGGCCGCGGGGGGAGGTCCTCCTGGTACCCCGCCGCCGCACAAACGTGTAACATTAGTCGAGTTACATGAACGTGCGTTACAGCGTACGCCCAAACAGCAGTCCGTTGCAGATATCAGACGAGCTCTCACCGAATGCCGTTATGATCCAGTCCCAGGCGATGATAATATGGTTATATATTCATTGCGTGTAAGACGGGTGACCGAGTATTTGGACACCCTACCGAATATGAAAGAAGATCTAGACAGAATATATCGTTTCATCCGTACAGGAGAAGATCCAGAAAGTATTGGCGAAATCATGTCTCTAAGGAAAGCTGAGACTCAGCTCATGCTATTAAAATTTCTAATCAATTGTTTAATAAGGGAACAAGATTGTCCGACTAAAGATCCGATCGAAATGAGAGTTCTGACAAAGTGGAGTGATCATATAGCCGAGGGAAGACACAAGACACTCAGTAGTATAGAGAGTATGTACAAGAAAATTCGTAAGGAAATAATAAGGTTACACGAGAAACGAATAGCAGCACAAGTAAGCGAGAAAGAAGACAACACTGATACCGAAGAGGTAGACAACGAGAATCCTACCAGAATAGCGTATGTAGGTAGAACTAGACTTCCCGACCGATATTCACGCCTAGAACACAAGAAAGTTTTTCATCTTCCAGCACTAGAACAAGAGAATCTAGAACAAGTATTTCAAGCTACCGATCACATTCTGAAATCACGAATCGGTTATAGTGAACTTAGTACCATGCATGAACAAGAACTAGCCCGATCAGCAGTCCGGTGGACTACTGATTCTACCACTTTTCCAGACGAAATAGTGGCACAAATGTTTCTGAAACTGCCCCCAGCCGAGCAGCGACTGGTGGGTATGTATATGATCCAGCACCTCATTACACTGTATGAGGGTCAACATTCTGATCCAGGTCCGTTACATGATGTCCTGAACGAGTTACTCCAGTATAAATGGAGAGGTTTAGGTACCGATTTAATTAGTGTCATTCTAGAACAGCGCCACAAATATCGAACGTTTCTGAATCCGCATTTTGTTCACGTCTCACCTCCAGAAAGTAAACCATTTTACATAGATAGACAGAATCCGTTACGGGAAGTACACCCAGTTAGGACACCGGGTGGTGAAATGCAACGAGTATTTGTTTACACCCCTGTCACAAAGATGGAACTCTTAGAGATGAAGAAATTAATTCCCTGTCACGACAAAGACCCAGCAGGGTTCCATCGAGAATTAAAAGACATGCTCCGTATGGGAGAATACACGTATCCAGATATTATTAAAATGTTTAAGGTCCTGTTGCCCGCAGGGGTATATGAAAAACTCAAGGAAAAAGAATGGGAGGTGGGAGAGAAAAAGATTGATTGGACAGCTCTAGAAGCTGAAGATAAAATACGAGTACCAGGTACCGGTCTTGGGGACAAATGTAAAGAACTGCCCGAGTTATTGATACAAGTTTTGCCAAGGTTACTAGCCACGAAAAAGGAAGATTGGGATGCAATCTCAGCATGTAAACAGAAACAGGATGAAGACACTAGTGATTTTTATTCTAGATTTGAAAAATGTTTTATTATTAACAGTGGTTTGAAGACAAGTAGCGAGTCATACCCTCATCTTTTTGTTACTAAACTAGTCGAGAATTCAAGTCCACAAGTTAAAAATCGAGTTTTGAAAGTCGAAAGTACCTGGCAAGCTAGTACCCCGTCACAAATGCTCCAGATGCTCCAGTATCACCAGAACAGAATCAGGGAAGAGCAAGAACACGAAAGGAGACGTATGAAAGACACGAAAATGAAAGTACTAGTTGCACAATCTGTTCCACAAGACAGTCAGAAGAGGGGTCCGAATCAAGCCAGTCATTCTGCAGCTCCCGTTAAAGGGACTTGCAATTACTGTAAACAGCCAGGTCATTTTATAAACGAGTGTGCAGTTCTGAAACACAACATAGCTACTGGTAAGACTAAAGAAAGACCACGTCCGCCTAGACAAGAACAAGTTTCACAGACTTCTCAGTCACCCCAGAATGCACAACAGACAGTTCCAGCACCGCAGCCTATCGCTGCAACACAGCATGTTACACAGCAGATGTACCAGTATGCCCAGACAGAGTATCCAGAGTATCAACAGTATTCATGAAACAGCCTAGAGAGGGAGGTAGTCTTGCCTCTCATCGAAGTACCTGTAGATCAAGAGGGTCCCTATGTACACAGTCAAGTATTAGGGAAAGACAGAAAGTTTTTGATTGATACAGGGGCAAGTAGGACTACTATCAGTCATGACGAGGTTCCAGGGGCTCCGCTCTCAGGCTCTAGAAATGTTTCCCTTGGATTTTCAGGAAAGCCTATTGTTAACGAGATTTCAAAACCAGTTACTCTAGAAGTTGGTCCATTGTCCCGAACTACTGATTTGTTACTTACGAAGTCATGTCCAGAAAATTTGTTAGGCATTAAAACATTGAAAGAATTAGGTGCAGTAATTTGCTGCTCTCCAGAAGGAATACGATTGTTTTTGCGTGACTTTAAAGGTCACTATGTATTACGTGATTTTGATCCAAGACTCTCGAATGTACCGCAGCATTTATGGGCCCAAGGTCCAACTGATGTAGGTTTTATGCAAATTACACCCCATCGTGTGACTCTCAAGCAAGGTATAGTCTTGCCAAGAATCAGACAGTACAGATTGCCACCTGAGGCTGTAGCAGCCTTATCCAAAATTATTGACGAGCTTATTGCTCAAGGAGTGGTTGTAGAAACTGACTCCAATGTATGTAATTCTCCTATCATTCCAGTCATGAAACGTACTGATCTCAATGCACCTCCAGTATATCGATTAGTGATTGACCTTCGAGAACTTAACAAATGTATCATACCCCAGTATCCAGTAGTCCCAGATATTTCTTCCCTATTGACAGCCATTGATTCCGAAGCTACATTTTTCACTGTAATCGACCTCAAGAATGCATTTTTCAGTGTTCCCATTCATCCAGACAGCCAGTACCTTTTCGGGTTTTGTTTAAATGGAAGGAGCTATAAATTCACACGAGCTCCTCAAGGTTTCACAGAAAGTCCTAGTATTTACAGTCAAGCACTTAAGAGACAACTAGACAATATTCACATGCCAGTATGTCGATGATCTACTGATCACAGCCCGTTCTGAACGTGACTGCGAGCGTGCGTCACTTACAGTTCTGTATTTCCTAGCCGAGATGGGGCACAAGGTGTCCCCTTCGAAGCTTCAGTTCTGTGTCCAGCAAGTGATCTACTTAGGCCACTTACTGTCCAAGTGGGGTAGGCAGTTGACACCAGACCGTATCCAGTTAATAGCGAGTCTTCCACAGCCCAGGACGCAGAAGGAGGTACGTGCTTTTATTGGCCTCACTTCTTACTGCAGACAATGGATTCCTCAGTATGCATTTCTAGCCAAGCCACTGATACAGTTAACGACACAGGAGGCAGCCGTATCGACTGTTCTCCCTTGGACATCTGAACATACACTTGTTTTTAATGAATTAAAGAAAGCCTTATGCCAAGCACCTGTTCTAGCTACACCGAACTACAGTAAGCCTTTTACACTTTTTGTCACAGAACGTGATGGTACTGCATTATCTGTTCTCACACAAGATCAAGCAGGACAGTACAAGCCTTGTGCTTATTTTTCGAGTACATTAGATCCAGTAGCCCAGGCTTTGCCTGCGTGCCTCAAGTCAGTTGCAGCCACAGCTCTAGCTATCAGACAAAGTGATTCCATAGTATTAGGACACTCCCTGACAGTACAAGTTCCACATTCCGTGGAAGTTCTTTTAAACCGAACACAGACTCAGCACTTGACAATTGCACGTTTAACAGGTTATGAACTGACACTGTTCCAGCCACACATAGAAATCAGACGCTGCAACGTTTTAAATCCTGCTACACTGTTACCGTCAGTTACTTCAAATCCTGCCACACGTGAATGTGTGGAAGTCATTAACACTATGACCAAGCCAAGACAAGACCTGACAGACATTGCTTTACCTAATCCCGACCTGACACTTTATGTGGACGGTTCATGTATGAGAACTAGTACAGGAGAACTAGTAGCCGCGTATGCAGTGACTACTGAAACCGAAGTTATAGAAACACACCGTATTGACACCTTGTCTGCTCAAGCAGCAGAGCTAGTCGCTCTGACCCAAGCCTGCATACGTGCCAAGAACCTGAAAGTAAACATATACACAGATTCACGTTACGCATTCGGAGTTGTACACGACTTCGGAGTACTCTGGCAGGAGAGAGGTTTCATGACTTCTCATGGAACCAAGATTCAGCATGGTCTCCTCATCCAAGCTCTGTTAGATGCAATACATTTACCGACAGCTATCGCTATCATGAAGTGCAAAGCACATACGAAAATTACTGACATCATTTCCCAAGGTAACGATCTAGCAGATCGAACAGCCAAGCTTACAGCTCAGACTCCAGACATTCCAGTTAACAAGACACAGACATTCATTCCAGAACAGACTACTTGTATGACAGTTAAGGACCCTACACAAGATGTCATAGACATACAGTTACATGCTACTCCTGAAGAAATCAAGAAATGGTCCGAACAAGGAGGGGTCCAGACAGATCAGGGATGGTTGACGAAGGGAAAAGCCACATGGTTTCTCCCCGACTCTATGGTTCAAGTCATTATCAATACCGCACATAGTCCAGCACATCTAGGAGAAAAAGCTATGTTAGACAGTATACAGAACCTTTGGTTCAACAAGCACTTGCGAGCTGCAGCCAAGCAGAAAGTCCGTACCTGTATGATATGTTGTCAATTCAATCCAGGTAAAAGTGTCCCGGTGGAACAAGGTGGATTCCAACCTCCTGACCACCCTTTTGAAGTCCTCCAGATGGATTATATTCAGATGGAGCGATGTCGAGGTTTCAAGTATGTTCTTGTAGTTGTATGTGCTTTGTCCAGGTGGACAGAAGCATATCCAGTTCCAGATTACACATCAGCGACCACTGCCAAGCAGTTGGTTCGTGAATTCTTTCCCCGCTATGGACTCCCTAGGGTCGTGTATTCTGATAACGGCCAGCCATTCTCATCCGAGTTAATGAAACATGTTTCCCTTTTGTTAGGGTACCAGTGGAAGTTCCATTGTGTGCGCCATCCTGAAGCAGCCGGTCTCGTAGAGAGACATAATCAGACCCTGAAAATCCGTATTGCCAAGACATGTAAAGAGAAAGGTGTAGACTGGCTTGTTGCCCTGCCAGTTGCTTTATTCTTTATGCGAATGGTTGCACATTCCAGATCAGGTCTGTCCCCTTATGAGGTCGTATTCGGCCGCCCCCCAAACATGTGGGGTACACCTAGACCACGCAGTATTACAGATGTTTCCAGTAATATGTTGACAGATTACCTAGCTTCCTTGATGTCTGCCCTACACTCTTGTCGTTCACAGGTTGCCGCCGCATTTCCAGACAATACCGAAGTGAAACCGCATGAGGTCATTCCAGGCGACCTTGTCCTTGTAAGGAACTTTGATCGTTCAAGTCCGCTGGAGCCCCGTTGGAAGGAGCCACGACTAGTCCTTCTGACCACCCGCACGGCCGTGAAGTTGGAGGGCCGCAAGGGGTGGGTCCATCTGTCCCATATA
This sequence comes from Lissotriton helveticus, assembly GCF_964261635.1. Classification (NCBI taxonomy): domain Eukaryota; kingdom Metazoa; phylum Chordata; class Amphibia; order Caudata; family Salamandridae; genus Lissotriton; species Lissotriton helveticus. The sequence goes on from NC_136069.1 coordinate 649,064,572, forward strand.
AAGAAGTTCCATGGAATTCGTGAAAAAACATTCGCAAAGAACATTTTTAAAGACTGCCTAAAAACAGACTCTGAACTCAAGCCTCCCTTGTTAGAGGAAACTCCGCAACAGGAGTATAAAGCGAAGTTGAGGTCTAGTAAAATAAGTCAGCCAGTTTAATTGTCTAAGTCCCTCTCGGGTTAACCGGTTAGACAGGTATCTGACATGTATGAGATAGACCCCCATAGTGAGAGAGTTAGTCAAAACTCTATATGATGTATCGTTTTTCTAAGTTTTATATTGTTTCTAAGTTTGATGGTTACCTGCACAAGTGATGCATTACATTTATGTTTTCCAATTTCTCATGTAAATAAGTTTTCTAATGCTACAGTAGAGCACACATTTAGTGATCTGCCTCCTCACGAGTTATCCTATCGTCTTGCTATGAGAAATAATACATTTATAAGAATGTTACACTATTCACACCAGACCAGCAATGCCACTAATTGTTGGGTGTGTGGTCGACTCCCCCCTTTCCAGACACCGAAGGGAGTTCTGCCACTTTTTCCTTATCCGTTTTCACATAATGGTTCGTGTGGAGCATGGTCCACGTTAACGTCATCCTCCAATGATATGTCCCTTCTGAATAGGACATGTTTCCCAGACAAGCAAGGTCTCTCCCATAGAACAGGGTTAGATCTAGAAAATGAAGTTTATAATTTAGGTAATTATTCTTCGAATTTTATGGTCCTGAATGTTCAGTCTGATATTACTCCAGACTTACCTGCTATTTCAGTACTACCAGTCAAAGGCGAATTATGTGTCAGAAAGAATGGTTCCGCACATGTAGGACATAGTGATTGTACTACTACTGTCAAGTATAGTGACAGTGGGAAATCTATTTTCAAAGCTTCACGTCATTCTTTTTTGTTTGTGGTCAGACCGCATATGTTCGTCTGCCCCTCGATTGGGATGGAACATGTTACATTGCCTTCCTACTGCCACCAGTTTTTCTAGCCCCATCTGATTATCACAGAAACACACATCTAGTACACGTCAGACATAGAAGGGAGATTGAGTCCCCAATAGTCGATCAAACTGAAACTACTCTAGAACAGTATACAGATTTCAATAAAGGTTTCTTTTTCTTTATAGGACCTATCCAGAATAGTAAGTTAATACGTAGGTTAACCAGAACCCTTGAAGCAGTAGTGAATGAGACTACTTCTGCTCTAGGTAACTTAACTGAAGAGCAATCTGCTATGAGATTTGTTGTGCTCCAAAATCGTCTCGTTCTTGACGTCATACTGGCCGATAGAGGAGGAGCATGTAGAGTCATCGGATCTAGTTGCTGCATTTTCATTCCTAATAACGCGCCGTCTGTTTATTCAGCTATAACCAGACTTCACAAAATTGCCCATCAGTTACACCAGAATCCAGGCACCTGGACATGGTCCGGTTGGCTCTGGAGTATCATATCTGCCTGGGGATGGAAAGTATTGTCATTCCTAGGTATTGCAGTAATGATCATATTCAGTTGCTGCCTCTGTATACAATGTGGCCCTGCGATTTGCGGCATGTGTGCTACCTCTTGTATCCCTAGTCCTAAGTCCCGTTCTAAGACAATTCGAGACGAGCAAATGATGCTATATGAAATGATAGATGGTATCATGAATATAGATGTTTCCTGATGGAAACGTAGGGCACAAGGAGGGAATGTGGAAAAGTAAATTTTGCCATGTTGTATGTGCCTACGTGTTCCCTATGTTATGTTATATGTGCATGATCGATATGCATGTATCCCCCTCTGATCGATTAAAGACGCAATTACAGTTGTGTCCATCTCTAGTATGCCAGTTTCCAGTCCTCGTGAAAGCAACGAATATTGGGCCTAAGTAAATCCTACGTTGCCACGTTTCACAGTGTGCACGTTAATTCATTGAATTATCCCCGTTTCTAGGCCTCAAAAGGGCCCGGACTCAGATTCAGCTCCTGCTTCCTGAACCCTCTCCGAGGAGCGATACAGCCCCCACCTGTATCCCTGACCCTTAGCTTACTTTCATGCCTCGCGGTGCCCGGCTCGGCCTGGCTCTGCCTCCCAGTCTGCCAAGAATATGTTATGATTCTAGTTATCAGTCCAACCCTCCTTCTCTGCATTCCTAAGCTACTGAATCGCATCAATAGTTTCCGTCATGGTCTCGCCTTTATGTCTCCATGTAAGAGAAATACTGTATTAATATTCATAGAATATTCCTCGCACACGCACTACACGTAGAATAATGCATGCACCAGTCTTAATGTCTGTTAGCCTTTACTCTGATAACTTTTGGATTCTATCAACATGTACTCTAAACACTAGATACTAGATATGCCTGGGTACATGTCGCTCTGACACTCCAGACTTTAGTCTCCTCTTCCAGCGCAGAAGTCATAGCCCCCCCGGTTCTCCCTAGTAACACGTCATTGTCAGTTTGCGCGCACCACTAGGTTAGAGGTCCCAGCTGCTCAGGTAGCCCCCTCCATGTTTCCGCCCCGTTTATGACATATTCTGTTACGTTTACATCACATGTCTATGTATACGCCCTGTACACGCCTTCTTGTTACATCATTTTACTCTTATCTTTCGCGACTGTTACAAACCACGCCCACTGCATTGAATGTAATGTATTTGTCTAACTATAAATGTTGTGCACTGTTATTAAAAGCTAGCCAATTCCCAGATCCTGCCCCGACAGCTGTCGGGCCCTGCCATCCTATTCCCGTACAGGCTGTCCTGTTCCTGTCCTTTATGCTTGATTAAAGCCTGTCAACTTCAGCTACCTCGTATCTTGACTCTTATTTATTGAGCTACCTGTTTATTGAGTATCCCGAAAAATAGATCCGGTAATTAATTATTTATTTACCACAAGCCCGGCTAGCTTGACTCCAGTGGTGTGGAGTGCCTGGGACTCACGTCTGAGCATCCCCAGTACACTTAGAGCGGTGATTACAAACACAACAGTGATGGACAGAATGTGGATCAATGTCACACATTCACCCCAGTCCAAAGATCTGGGCCCAAATCCATCGTTTTTCCACTCCACACCACCCTGGGTTAGACAATGGCAATATGCAAATCAGCGCTGACCCAGTGCCCCATGGGAACAGTCCAGTCCGAACTACAAAAGCCATGTCCTTCCCAGAACGGAATCAAGCATCCGAGGACCGGCCCGGTTTCGAGGTAACACCTCTCATCAGCCCGGCTAGCTTGACTCCAGTGGTGTGGAGTGCCTGGGACTCACGTCTGAGCATCCCCAGTACACTTAGAGCGGTAATTACAAACACAACAGTGATGGACAGAATGTGGATCAATGTCACACATTCACCCCAGTCCAAAGATCTGGGCCCAAATCCATCGTTTTTCCACTCCACACCACCCTGGGTTAGACAATGGCAATATGCAAATCAGCGCTGACCCTGTGCCCCATGGGAACAGTCCAGTCCGAACTACAAAAGCCATGTCCTTCCCAGAACGGAATCAAGCATCCGAGGACCGGCCCGGTTTCGAGGTAACACCTCTCATCAGCCCGGCTAGCTTGACTCCAGTGGTGTGGAGTGCCTGGGACTCACGTCTGAGCATCCCCAGTACACTTAGAGCGGTAATTACAAACACACCAGTGATGGACAGAATGTGGATCAATGTCACACATTCACCCCAGTCCAAAGATCTGGGCCCAAATCCATCGTTTTTCCACTCCACACCACCCTGGGTTAGACAATGGCAATATGCAAATCAGCGCTGACCCTGTGCCCCATGGGAACAGTCCAGTCCGAACTACAAAAGCCATGTCCTTCCCAGAACGGAATCAAGCATCCGAGGACCGGCCCGGTTTCGAGGTAACACCTCTCATCAGCCCGGCTAGCTTGACTCCAGTGGTGTGGAGTGCCTGGGACTCACGTCTGAGCATCCCCAGTACACTTAGAGCGGTAATTACAAACACAACAGTGATGGACAGAATGTGGATCAATGTCACACATTCACCCCAGTCCAAAGATCTGGGCCCAAATCCATCGTTTTTCCACTCCACACCACCCTGGGTTAGACAATGGCAATATGCAAATCAGCGCTGACCCTGTGCCCCATGGGAACAGTCCAGTCCGAACTACAAAAGCCATGTCCTTTCCAGAACGGAATCAAGCATCCGAGGACCGGCCCGGTTTCGAGGTAACACCTCTCATCAGCCCGGCTAGCTTGACTCCAGTGGTGTGGAGTGCCTGGGACTCACGTCTGAGCATCCCCAGTACACTTAGAGCGGTAATTACAAACACAACAGTGATGGACAGAATGTGGATCAATGTCACACATTCACCCCAGTCCAAAGATCTGGGCCCAAATCCATCGTTTTTCCACTCCACACCACCCTGGGTTAGACAATGGCAATATGCAAATCAGCGCTGACCCTGTGCCCCATGGGAACAGTCCAGTCCGAACTACAAAAGCCATGTCCTTCCCAGAACGGAATCAAGCATCCGAGGACCGGCCCGGTTTCGAGGTAACACCTCTCATCAGCCCGGCTAGCTTGACTCCAGTGGTGTGGAGTGCCTGGGACTCACGTCTGAGCATCCCCAGTACACTTAGAGCGGTAATTACAAACACAACAGTGATGGACAGAATGTGGATCAATGTCACACATTCACCCCAGTCCAAAGATCTGGGCCCAAATCCATCGTTTTTCCACTCCACACCACCCTGGGTTAGACAATGGCAATATGCAAATCAGCGCTGACCCTGTGCCCCATGGGAACAGTCCAGTCCGAACTACAAAAGCCATGTCCATCCCAGAACGGAATCAAGCATCCGAGGACCGGCCCGGTTTCGAGGTAACACCTCTCATCAGCCCGGCTAGCTTGACTCCAGTGGTGTGGAGTGCCTGGGACTCACGTCTGAGCATCCCCAGTACACTTAGAGCGGTAATTACAAACACAACAGTGATGGACAGAATGTGGATCAATGTCACACATTCTCCCCAGTCCAAAGATCTGGGCCCAAATCCATCGTTTTTCCACTCCACACCACCCTGGGCTAGACAATGGCAATATGCAAATCAGCCCTGACCCTGTGCCCCATGGGAACAGTCCAGTCCGAACTACAAAAGCCATGTCCTTCCCAGAACGGAATCAAGCATCCGAGGACCGGCCCGGTTTCGAGGTAACACCTCTCATCAGCCCGGCTAGCTTGACTCCAGTGGTGTGGAGTGCCTGGGACTCACGTCTGAGCATCCCCAGTACACGTTCTGGGAAGGACATGGCTTTTGTAGTTCGGACTGGACTGTTCCCATGGGGCACAGGGTCAGCGCTGATTTGCATATCGCCATTGTCTAACCCAGGGTGGTGTGGAGTGGAAAAACGATAGATTTGGGCCCAGATCTTTGGACTGGGGTGAATGTGTGACATTGATCCACATTCTGTCCATCATTGTTGTGTTTGCAGTTACCGCTCTAAGTGTACTGGGGATGCTCAGACGTGAGTCCCAGGCACTCCACACCACTGGAATCAAGCTAGCCGGGCTGAAGAGAGGTGTTACCTCGAAACCGGGCCGGTCCTCGGATGCTTGTTTCCGTTCTGGGAAGGACATGGCTTTTGTAGTTCGGACTGGACTGTTCCCATGGGGCACAGGGTCAGCGCTGATTTGCATATCGCCATTGTCTAACCCAGGGTGGTGTGGAGTGGAAAAACGATGGATTTGGGCCCAGATCTTTGGACTGGGGTGAATGTGTGACATTGATCCACATTCTGTCCATCATTGTTGTGTTTGCAGTTACCGCTCTAAGTGTACTGGGGATGCTCAGACGTGAGTCCCAGGCACTCCACACCACTGGAATCAAGCTAGCCGGGCTGAAGAGAGGTGTTACCTCGAAACCGGGCCGGTCCTTGGATGCTTGTTTCCGTTCTGGGAAGGACATGGCTTTTGTAGTTCGGACTGGACTGTTCCCATGGGGCAAAGGGTCAGCGCTGATTTGCATATCGCCATTGTCTAACCCAGGGTGGTGTGGAGTGGAAAAACGATGGATTTGGGCCCAGATCTTTGGACTGGGGTGAATGTGTGACATTGATCCACATTCTGTCCATCATTGTTGTGTTTGCAGTTACCGCTCTAAGTGTACTGGGGATGCTCAGACGTGAGTCCCAGGCACTCCACACCACTGGAATCAAGCTAGCCGGGCTGAAGAGAGGTGTTACCTCAAAACCGGGCCGGTCCTCGGATGCTTGTTTCCGTTCTGGGAAGGACATGGCTTTTGTAGTTCGGACTGGACTGTTCCCATGGGGCACAGGGTCAGCGCTGATTTGCATATCGCCATTGTCTAACCCAGGGTGGTGTGGAGTGGAAAAACGATGGATTTGGGCCCAGATCTTTGGACTGGGGTGAATGTGTGACATTGATCCACATTCTGTCCATCATTGTTGTGTTTGCAGTTACCGCTCTAAGTGTACTGGGGATGCTCAGACGTGAGTCCCAGGCACTCCACACCACTGGAATCAAGCTAGCCGGGCTGAAGAGAGGTGTTACCTCGAAACCGGGCCGGTCCTCGGATGCTTGTTTCCGTTCTGAGAAGGACATGGCTTTTGTAGTTCGGACTGGACTGTTCCCATGGGGCACAGGGTCAGCGCTGATTTGCATATCGCCATTGTCTAACCCAGGGTGGTGTGGAGTGGAAAAACGATGGATTTGGGCCCAAATCTTTGGACTGGGGTGAATGTGTGACATTGATCCCCATTCTGTCCATCATTGTTGTGTTTGCAGTTACCGCTCTAAGTGTACTGGGGATGCTCAGACGTGAGTCCCAGGCACTCCACACCACTGGAATCAAGCTAGCCGGGCTGAAGAGAGGTGTTACCTCGAAACCGGGCCGGTCCTCGGATGCTTGTTTCCGTTCTGGGAAGGACATGGCTTTTGTAGTTCGGACTGGACTGTTCCCATGGGGCACAGGGTCAGCGCTGATTTGCATATCGCCATTGTCTAACCCAGGGTGGAGTGGAAAAACGATGGATTTGGGCCCAGATCTTTGGACTGGGGTGAATGTGTGACATTGATCCACATTCTGTCCATCATTGTTGTGTTTGCAGTTACCGCTCTAAGTGTACTGGGGATGCTCAGACGTGAGTCCCAGGCACTCCACACCACTGGAATCAAGCTAGCCGGGCTGAAGAGAGGTGTTACCTCGAAACCGGGCCGGTCCTCGGATGCTTGTTTCCGTTCTGGGAAGGACATGGCTTTTGTAGTTCGGACTGGACTGTTCCCATGGGGCACAGGGTCAGCGCTGATTTGCATATCGCCATTGTCTAACCCAGGGTGGTGTGGAGTGGAAAAACGATGGATTTGGGCCCAGATCTTTGGACTGGGGTGAATGTGTGACATTGATCCACATTCTGTCCATCATTGTTGTGTTTGCAGTTACCGCTCTAAGTGTACTGGGGATGCTCAGACGTGAGTCCCAGGCACTCCACACCACTGGAATCAAGCTAGCCGGACTGAAGAAAGGTGTTACCTCGAAACCGGGCCGGTCCTCGGATGCTTGTTTCCGTTCTGGGAAGGACATGGCTTTTGTAGTTCGGACTGGACTGTTCCCATGGGGCACAGGGTCAGCGCTGATTTGCATATCGCCATTGTCTAACCCAGGGTGGTGTGGAGTGGAAAAACGATGGATTTGGGCCCAGATCTTTGGACTGGGGTGAATGTGTGACATTGATCCACATTCTGTCCATCATTGTTGTGTTTGCAGTTACCGCTTTAAGTGTACTGGGGATGCTCAGACGTGAGTCCCAGGTACTCCACACCACTGGAATCAAGCTAGCCGGGCTGAAGAGAGGTGTTACCTCGAAACCGGGCCGGTCCTCGGATGCTTGTTTCCGTTCTGGGAAGGACATGGCTTTTGTAGTTCGGACTGGACTGTTCCCATGGGGCACAGGGTCAGCGCTGATTTGCATATCGCCATTGTCTAACCCAGGGTGGTGTGGAGTGGAAAAACGATGGATTTGGGCCCAGATCTTTGGACTGGGGTGAATGTGTGACATTGATCCACATTCTGTCCATCATTGTTGTGTTTGCAGTTACCGCTCTAAGTGTACTGGGGATGCTCAGACGTGAGTCCCAGGCACTCCACACCACTGGAATCAAGCTAGCCGGGCTGAAGAGAGGTGTTACCTCGAAACCGGGCCGGTCCTCAGATGCTTGTTTCCGTTCTGGGAAGGACATGGCTTTTGTAGTTCGGACTGGACTGTTCCCATGGGGCACAGGGTCAGCGCTGATTTGCATATCGCCATTGTCTAACCCAGGGTGGTGTGGAGTGGAAAAACGATGGATTTGGGCCCAGATCTTTGGACTGGGGTGAATGTGTGACATTGATCCACATTCTGTCCATCATTGTTGTGTTTGCAGTTACCGCTCTAAGTGTACTGGGGATGCTCAGACGTGAGTCCCAGGCACTCCACACCACTGGAATCAAGCTAGCCGGGCTGAAGAGAGGTGTTACCTCGAAACCGGGCCGGTCCTCGGATGCTTGTTTTCGTTCTGGGAAGGACATGGCTTTTGTAGTTCGGACTGGACTGTTCCCATGGGGCACAGGGTCAGCGCTGATTTGCATATCGCCATTGTCTAACCCAGGGTGGTGTGGAGTGGAAAAACGATGGATTTGGGCCCAGATCTTTGGACTGGGGTGAATGTGTGACATTGATCCACATTCTGTCCATCATTGTTGTGTTTGCAGTATAAATACTTTACAGATTGCTTTTAAGTTAAACTTGAATGCTTTTTGTGCTGCTAAGCTACCCAGGGTTAAGCACAGATTAATTTATTCATTCAATCAATCAATCAACCAATAAATCAATCAGGGGTTTGAAAAGTGCAGCTACTCGCCTGTGAGGGTCTCAAGGCACTGTGGGGAAGGGGCTTCTGATCCGTCTAGATGTGGATGTTCAGTCAAAGAGACAGGTCTTGTGGTACTTCCTGAACTGAGTCAACAACGCAGATAGCCTCAGGTGGAGGGGTAGGGTGTTCAAGGTCTTGGCAGCTAGGTAGGTGAAAGAACTTCCTCCTGTTCTGGTCTTGTGGATCCATGGGACGGAGTACAGCGTGAGTTGGGTGGAGTGGATTTAATGACTTTTTGTGGTTCACCCTGCAAGGGATTGTGGCTGTTGCTTCACCAGGGTTCGCACCCCAGTCAACCAACTACCCTATTTCTCACATGGCCCTAGAGTCTTTAAGCACCTAAAGCCATCTTAAACCAGACCTTCTTGCAGTAATTCGGATCAAATACCTAAAATATCACCTGGCAGCCTCTGTTCTTAAGTAAAGCTCATATATATTAACTTTAGTGTTGTCCATTGAATCATTTAGCAGCTTGGCCATCCTTTTACCCATTGCTACCCAATAGTAAAATTTAAAATCAGGCAATGCCTCTTCAAGTGGAATTTCTAGATATTTACTCACACATCAGACTTTTTTTATAGCCCTATAAAAAAGAAGAAATTACTGTTTCCAACTGTTGGGAAAAAGTCTGAGGAACATATCCAGGAATCAATCTGATCAAATAACGAAACTTAGGAAGAATGGTCATCTTAATCAAATGACACCTGCCAATAAGGGATATCGGGAGTCTATCCCACTGATGAAATAAAGCAACTGATTTTGCAAGAAGAGGTTTGAAATTTAGTTTAAAAAATGGTAGCAATATAAATGCCAGGTACTTAACCACCACCTTAGATTGACAAATAGTTTGATTGACTTTGTAATTAGATTAACATTTTAGATTTGGTCATATTCAGCTTATAGCCAGATAATATGCCAAATTGAAATGCAATATTTTCAATTATAGCCATAGCGCTGATAACATCCTGAGAATAGACAACAATGTTGCCTGCATAAGTGGCTACCAATTGCTGTACTGGCCGTATCTGTTCCTGTACTTTAATCCTGACCAAAAAAGGCTCTCTATATAGCAGTAACATACAACAATGTCTCAAAAGGGTGTTATTTAAAGGTCAAATACATGTAGCACAATTAATTGCTGAGAATTAAATCATAAGGGGAGAACACCAGAGACATTCTTTTTGTGAAGAAAATTGTATTTTAGTGAATATGTATGTTTGACATATTAAACTTCAAAAGTACAAGCACATGGAATATTAGCACTGCATTACATTGATGGCTTGTAACCTTTGAGATACTGTGCACAAGTGCTTGTGAAGTATTGTGATGGTGCAAGTGACACGTGAGGTAGTATGTACAGCGATAGTGACGGGCGCAACATGAAATAAGTGGGGTTAAAATGTTTACATATTTAGGATACCCTCACAGTTAATGGTATAGAATAAAAACATAATCAGATGGGGTATCCTTGAAGGGGGCACCAGAAGTTCCACTATGGAAGTCGATGGCGTTTCGGTCATCATCGGGACCAGGTTACAGTTACTTTTATTGCAGTGCTGGGGATAGATGGGTACAGACATTTCTATGTATATATATATATATGTGGTCATTCTGTACTTGACCAAGAAGGACAGATAGGGCAGAGTAAAAGTCTTTCTTAAAGTTGAGCTCAAACAGGGGAGGGGAAGGGGTAGAAAACATATAATGGGTGCTGCAGACAATTACAGTGTGACTAGGCTCAGAATAGAAAGGTGTGAAACAGAGCGCTAGGCCCATAGCGGGAAGACAACTCACGCGAGATCTAGGATAGCGATATAGGGCAAGTTCCTGATTTGATTTGAAAAAGTAACCTAGAGGTAATACAAATATGTTTGTTCTATTTAGTGCTGTGGACTTACATACACTCAATAGATGTCTCACTAGTGATGGTCTGAGAAAATTCATTACAATGCAGTCCCCTACAATGGACTTTGTAGATGCGCCAATCGTCCTAACTCTATGTACCGTGATGATGCCATTCAAATCAGATGGATAATACCTCCTGTGCCTTGATAGCCAGTCCAAAAATTTGTTACGTAATTGGGCCCAAGACTCAAGCTGATCCCTCTTTAGGGCTGGTACGCCTGCCAACACCAGCACATAAGGGCAGGCGGCAGGTGGCAAACTGAAGACATCATGATTTGCTTTCGGGGGCTACAACTGGTAGAAACCGAAGCATTACTGCTCAATTTACCAGACATTAAATTCTGATCTACTCCATTGGGTCTATTTGGTCTGTTAACACTGCCACAGTTGGAATTAGGGTATGAAGTAGTGGTTAGTTCAGCGGTAGGAGCAGTGCCATGCCTGTTAGGGGGCGGTTAAGTAAAATCCCTGATTTGCTCTTGTGTAATGTGCAAGTTACTTACAGGGATAGTAATTCTAGCAGTGGGGGGGTTGCGTTTCATGAATCAAAATGCTTTTTTATACATGTTGCCCTCCCCCTTCAACTGCTACAGTTTGTGCATTACCCACTGATTGACAGAACCCCTTATGAGTAAAGCCAATTTATCAAAACGATCCTGTAATAAAGCAAATTTTGTGTCTATAAGTTCAGTAATTTGTTTGGTCACCATTGCAGCAGCAATGTTGTCAATAGTGCCCCAAGATTCTCAAAGTCTAATATCGCCTCAGTCTGTGTGCTGATTGAGCAACTCAATTTCGTGTTGGGTGTTATCACAGGGCAATCAGGGATTTCGGGAGTGCTAGTACTTAAAGGTGGTTGTATCCAAGTGGAGAGACAGGTTCACGGGGGCCATACGAGTAGGCTGTTTCCTTTCAGTGCACATGGGTTTCCCTCTCTTCTTCTTGACTGCTGGGATTCCCGCAGGTAAACAGTGTCTACGTCAGGCTGTGGCTCAACTAATTCAACAATCTCAGGCCCACTTATGCTCCCGCTTGCAATTGGGGATTTATGAATTCCAGTGCCCTGGGCCTGAGACGGGGGCGAGTCCTGGGTGTAGTCAATAGGTGTGTCTCTAAAATTGGTAATGTCTGCATGCCCCTCGATGCCCAATGACATACGCCACTCCGTCAGTTCAATTTTTCCCGAAACAAAGTTAACCACCTTCTCAAGCATCCTGTTAATGCTGTCAGTTATTGGACGTGCAAGTGGTAGCATGGTACGCTTTCCCCTTGTGGCAACTCTGGGATAAATTTGAATGGTATCAGGACTCGCCTATGTACTTGAGATGGACTTTTTATGGCAGTGGGTAGATCACTCACCCGTGTTCTTGTGGATCCAGTGCCAATTGAAAGGGGGTGGCCCTGCCTGGCCTCCTCCGGTCTCAGACGGGCGCAGACGGGCCTGCCCTTGGCTCAGGCTTCGCAGGAGCCTGCGAAGATATTTAAGGTGCCTCCGGGCGTAGAAGAGTGATGTTGGTGGCCGCTGCCACATGGGAGGCTGGGTCCGGTCGTCCTGGTCCCCCTCTCCTCCTTGGCAGCAACTGGTGGCAGGCAGGCAGCCAAGTCAGGATGGGCCTTCCTGCGCTGCGGGAGCCCACGAAGATTTTTAAGGTGCTTCTGGGCGTAGAAGAGTGATGTTGGTGGCCATGTGGGAGGCTGGTTCTGGTGGTCCTGGTTCCCGTCTCCCCCTTGGCAGCAGCAGGCGGCAGGCAGGCAGCAAAGTCAGGAGGGGCTTCCGATATTAGATAAAATAGTTATTTCCCAACCAATTGCAAGCATGACCGAGCTCCTATTCAACAAGACTTAAGAGCGACAGTACAGGCCTCAATGATGACATTCCTTGGTTCCCTCTGGTCCGCCCATAAATCATCTGTAAGTGCTATTAAGTCAGCTTTTCTGAGCAGTTCCCATTTCACCATCCAGACTCTGGATTAATGTGCCACATTTTTTATGTGAGTTCTCCGAATACATTGCTATACTATGCATGAGCGTTTTTCATTCTGCACCTATAGTGCAGATTGTGCCCGTAGATCTACAATCTGAGATGTTAATAACATTATAGAAGTGTTTACTTACATACGACACAGTAGCCGGAGCATCTTACCATTCTGGATTCATGTACCACATTTGCAATGTGAGTTCTCCAAGTATATTGCTACACTATGCATGAGCGTTTTTTCAATGTCTTTCAAATGCACTTACATTTATGATTTTGCCTGTAGATTTAGAACAATATACGAGTGTCTACTTACATACAAAACATAGCACTTATTCTACCTGTAAGCAATTCCCTTGCACTACAACTCCCAGAGACCTCTTGTACTTGCATAGGGAATGGAGGACCAGCCCTCCATGATGCTACACGCACTGCTTCAGTGACTGCAGGGCAGTCCCTATGTCCCTGCGGAAAGCATATTGGTGAGCATAAATTTTGTTTTAAACTGCTCCAGGGTGCCAGACTGGCCGCGGTTCCCTGTTTGAAGGTGCATGTATTCACTATGATGTATCCACAAGGCAATGTCATTGCAGACATTTCTAGTTTCGGCGTAACACGTTGGCCCTTTGGCCAAGACTTTACGTTTGCTGCAGCATTAGGCTGACTTATAACTGACACAATCGGACATATGCTCTTACACTTCTCACTGAGTTTCTTGATGGCTTTAGCCGTTTCCCATCTCCAAGGTGGCTGTTTCAACTGATGGGAGTTTTCACTGACCAAGTGCCACTTCTCCTGCTTGCCGCTACATTCTAAATGGTATAGGGAGTGCTGCCTGGTCTGACTACCGCCACTGTCTACACTGTTATGACATCCTTACTATGAGGCACTTTATTGTACATGTTTCCACATTAGATAACACATTCTGTTAGAAATGGGATTTCTGTTTGGCTATGGCTTGCGCCTAGACCAGGCAGAAATCACCACTCTAGTCAGGGCACGCTGAAGATAACCCCTGCTCACCCCCTTGGTAGCTTGGCACAAGCAGTCAGGGTTATCCCAGAGGCAATGTGTAAAGCGTTTGCTCAACACACTCACACAGCAGCGACACACTAGGCACACCACAAAAGAAACTCCACACAAGGTTATTTAAAAAATAGCCTTTGTATTACTCATAAACACATTAGATCCTAATCACAAATATACACTGTGCCACCGGGCACTAGGCAATACTTTACAGGGGACTTATATACAGGAGGACAGGGCCAATCGGGCCACTGTCATAACCATTAACATCACAAGTAGTGAACATAAACCAACCAGTAACTACTGGCAGTAGCACTTAGTATATATCACATTATGCATTAGCAGGATGCATAAAAACATTAGGTATAAACCATCCTAGGCATATATCCTACATTTGCAGTTAATCTCAGTAGCACTTAGCATAGACACAATATACAAAGTAACATTAGACATAAACACATATGTGCCTTATTAGGGCCTATCACCCTACCACCACCCCAGGTGCTCACAGGCCAACTTGCCTTCCTCTGGGGGTCCGTCTGGGACTTCCCCATAATGCCCTATGTCCACAAAAGTCAGGGCGCTAAATGGGGAGAGGGTGCAACTCACCCTTGTTCCTCTGTTGCCAAAAAGAAACGCCCCGTTGTTGCAGCTGCCCGCAACCTCATGGTGCAGCTGTACAACCCAGCACCACAGTGCCACTCAAGCCCCTCCCACCAGGACTCTCAAAACACAATGCCCCCACATTGCAGCTGCCATGCTGTGGAGTATTTAACCGTAAGCAAGGGGAGGCAGGGATATAACACAACCCCGTCTCCAAAAATGGAGAGTGCCCCCAATATCTCACAAAAAGAATGCAGCTGCCCGCTACCACCCAGGGCAGTTACTATTATGGCAAGTCGGGGACCGCAGCCTCACCTAACCTGCTGGGTTGGTAGGAAGTGCGGGACTGCTCCAGCCTTCCAGGAGCTCCCGCCACTCACCTGCCTTCAGGGAAATGGCCTCGCAGCACCTCCGGAGTCCTCCAGGCCTCTGCAAGCCCTCGGCTGTCTTTGACTGGGAGATGCTGCTTCCTCGTTCCTTTTGCTGCCCATAGAGCCTGCGAGGCTCCGTCTCAGTCCTGCGGCCACCACAGATTCAGCAACACATGGGGCTCTATCGTCCCCATGGGAGCCCTGCCCACCTCCAGGCACAGGGTTCCCTGACTTCCTTGGTAGGCCTCGTCCAGCCCTTGGCTTCTGCTCTACAGTAAGGTGTTCACCGCCTGACTTCCTCTCGTCACGGAACGGAGTCTCCTCTGGTGCAGGAACACAGGCAGGAAAAGTGCCCACTTCACCATGTGGAAAATACGCCGACACGTGCACAGGCAGCCTCCTTCTCCTTCCTAGGGACTCACAGCACTCACCATATGCTCATAAGCTGGAGCCCCCTTTTCGGGCTCAAAGGGCAATTCACCAGAGGTCAAAGAGGAGAGCCAGCAAAGCGCTTTTCTCACCAGGGTCAGAAAAAGTACCCACACGCAGTGGTTATAGAGGAGAGCCAGCAAAATGCCCTTCTCTCTAGGGCCAGGGAAAGTGCTCCCAATCACTGTATCTCTACCTTCCAGGGGAGGCAGGAAGCAAGGCACAGGCAGTCCAGCCCACCAGGTCCCCAGTGGTGGTTCCTCCTGGCTGTCTTGCAGCCTGTCAGCTGCAAGTTTAAGTAAGCACCCAAGCACACGTTTCATGGGGTCACAGCCCCAATATTCATACCACATTTGTCTTTGTTCTCTTTCCCTGGCACAGACCTAGACCCGGTCCAAACCAGGTTTGGGGGTGACACTCCAACCTTCCTTTACAGGGGACAAACACCCTCATTTTTAGAGTAGGTCCTGGCCCTAGACACACCACAGGGGGCTAATCCAGCATTGTACAAGGAGGGCACAGACCTACTCAGGGTTAGAGGCTACTTCTCGCACTACTCCAAATGCAGATCTGCCTGGTCAGCCTAGTGCTGACTCACCCTGCCCCTTTGGAGCCACAAAGCTCTCCAGCCCCTGTCACTCCAGAGCCGGACATTCAATACACACCAGGCAGGTACAAAGACACATAGCACACAGAAAGGCCAACTAAAAGTGTCATTTCTAAAATAGTAATAATAAATCTGTGAACACCATTATGCAGCATTTATAATTACTATTCCAAAAATACCAAACTTGACCACGCTGCTCCTCCCATATCAGGAATTTTCACTGAAACACTTATCAGGGAATCCCCAATGCCTTCCTATAAGAGGGCAGCCTCACAGCAGTGAGAAACCAAAATGGCTGTTTGTCACTATCAGGACATCTCACACAGTTAAGGTACATGTCCTACCTTTTACCTACAATGCACCCTGCCCATAGGGATAGCTAGGGCCTACCTTAGGGGTGACTGATATGTAGAAAAATCGGAGTCACTGACGTGGCACCCACTTTATGTGCCACGTCACAGCGGCAGTAAATTGCGTGCACAGGCCCTGCAATGGCAAAGGCCTGAGACAGGTTTGAAAGGCTACTTTGGTGGGTGGGGAAATCAGCGCTGCAAGCCCACCAGTAGAATTTTAATTTACTGGCCCTGGGTATCTGAGATACCACTTTAGAAGGGACTGACAGGCAAATTAAATACACCAAAGAGGTGTAGACCAATCTCGCCATGTTTACCACAGAGAGCACATGCACTTTACACTGTACAGCAGGGCTAACGTACCCAGAGTCCTAAAACCACCAGCACCAGGTCAGAAAAAAAGACTAGGAGGAAGGCAAAAAGGTCAGGGATGACCCTGAAAAAATGGCCAAGTTCAACACATTCCATTCAAGGTTTTGGAATAGATCTACTACAGATCAAGCGTTTCATATTGGCATTTTCAACTGTATTTTCTGTGTGTATGACTACGTCTTACGGTCATATATTTTTTTTACCACCTTTATGCTTTTAAATAGGAATTGGATACCACCTTGAGTATGAAATGCTGATGTTCTAGGTGTCCGTACGCTTGCCTGACAATTCAGGCAGGTGACTTACTGCATCACTATGAGACTTGATGTTAGAATATGTACTCTTTTTAGAGCTGTGTGTACGTGGGGGTGCTTATGATATTGATAAATGCACAATTTTGTTTCTGTTTCTAGGGAGTTTCCTGATCAGTATACTCAACAGCTGAGTGAACCTACTCTGCATCTACTGGTTGCATATAAATATATATTAATATATACTTCTTCCCCTTTACTAAAATAGATTTAGTGGACATTGCACTTCACTTTTTTTTTCACATCTCGGTCCTGATGAAAGCCGCTACATCCCCTAGGGTAGTACTAGGCTGAAACATTTTGACCATTCTGATGCCATGACAGTTCCAATTTCCCTCTGGCTCAGCTCCACGTTGTAATCCTGACCTTTTGATGCCAGATTAAAGTTGGTTAGCATACCATTGAAACAGTTTTAATCACTCACAGCCTAGTTTCACTCCCGTCTCACTACACCCAGCTCTTCAAGGGGTTTAGTATACCTCAGCATCTCCACTAAAACATCCCTGAAATCCTCCTTCTCAGAAAGGGGGTTGTAGCCTGCACTATGACTAGGTTTGTAGTGCGAGGAGATCCCCAATGATGAAGCTTGCCACCCATGGGTGGGTGAGGGGAATCGTCCTATGAAAGGGGGACTTCTGCACCCCAACAATATGCTTTTTAGACCCAAGGGCCCATACTGTGTTTTCTAGCTATCTGAGTGGGGAATCAGCCTCTGCTGGTCTCTACATTTCCTCTGGTCCTCTTTTGTGTACACTAAAGGAGTTTAAATGCCAACATTAAGTGGCAGTGAACTGCAAACCCAGGCCGTGCAGTGGCAGGCCTGAGGCAGGTTTAAAAGGCTAATGGTGTGGGTGGCACAATCATTGCTGCAAGCCCACTAGTAGCATTTATTTCCTGGCCCTGGGTATATGTATACTAATTTACATGGACTTACAAGTAAATTAAATATGCCAATTGTGTATACCCCAATGTTACTATGTTTAAGGGAGAAGCACATGCACTTTAGCACTGGTAAGCAGTAGTAAAGTGCTCAGATCCCTAAGGCCAACAAAGAAGATGTAGGCAGACAAAAGGTTTAGGGAATTATCACCCTAAGGATGACAGGTCCAACACGTGTCACCACCAGCTGAAAGTGGGGAAATCTACCCAACCTTACGGAGTTCTCGTCACCAAGGCAGATTAACCTGGATAGACCGTGGTCTACCCCAAGTTTGAGTTCCATCCCGAAGTCCATACCCTATGTGGCAATGGACCACCTCAACAGTTTTAGATACTCCCCCATCATTTGGATGAGCCAACTGAGGGGCATGTGGTCAGTCTGCGTCAGTAAGTGAGTATTAAACAGGGATGGTCTCAACTTCTTCAGTAGCCAGACCACTTCAAACGCTTCCTTTTCTATAGCACTCCATCTTTGTTCCCTTGGGAGTAATCTACTAAAGATTAAATATATAGGTTGATCTAGGCCCACTTCATTAAGCTGTGATAGTACTGCCCCTATGCCATGCTCTGAGGCATCTGTCTGAACGATAAGCTCCTTTGATAAGTCAGGAGCCCTAAATACAGGGGCTGTGCATTTGGCGTGCTTAAGGGAGACAAATGCTTTTTGGCGTGCCTCTGTCCAAATCACATTTCTTAGAAGTCAGCTCTGTCAAGAGGGCAAAAATTGTGCCATATCCCTTGACAAACCTGCAATAGTACCCAGTGAGGCCCAAGAATGCTCTGACCATGGTCTGGCTTCTAGGACATGATAGTCTCTGGCCTGGGAGGGGCTGCACCATACTCCTGCCCACCAGTTGTCCCAAGTACACCCAGATCCCAATCCAGTCTGGCACTTACTGGCCTTGATAGTCATGCCTGCCTGCTACAGAGCCTGAAACACTTCATGGAAGTAACAAAGGTGGCCCTTCCGGTTGCTACTGAAGACATCTATGTCATCCAGATAGGTAACACTGAAGGCCTCCATACAAGCATGGATCTGGAAGGTCCATACAAGCAACCCCTGGAAGGTGGCAGGTGCAATCTTAAGTAAGCCTGGGTGGTGAACTCCGCTCCACTTGTGGAGTTTGCAGAGTTTTCCGCACTCCACATTACACTGAACTTGTGGAGTTCTGAAAAACTCATTTTTTTCCCCGCCCGCCCTCATCAACTTCAAGTTGGCGAGTGCGAGCGAGGAAAATCCACCTCCCGGTGAGATGTTTTCTTGTTCGTAATAATCAACATCAAGTTGGTGACTGCGAGCGTGGAAAATCAATGTCCGGGGAGATTTCTTAACGCGGGCAGGTGGAGTTCTAATCGCGAGTGGTCACATAAACTCGCGGCCGCTCGCACTGTGAAACCGTCTGTTCACATTGAGAAAGCTGCTACTCGAGCAAAAAATCTACTAGAGCGGCAGAACAGAAGCAAGGCCCCCTTGCGCCCGCTTGCACTGTGCATGGTGCCATTCATAATGATTGCACAGTGTGCACCCAGGGCTGAAAATCAATGCAAACAGCATTTATCTAATGCACTCCGCTGATTGCGGAGCTCTGTGTAGTGCAGCAGAGATTTTTTTCGCACTTAACTCCATGAACTTTGCTTATTCTTAAGTCCAAAGGTCATCACTCTAAACTGACAGTGGCCATCTGTAGTGCAGAAGGCTGACCTCTCCTTTGCTCCTTCTGTTAGGGTGATCTACCAATACCCTGATGAAAGATAAAAGGTACTTAAGTATTGGTTAGCCCCTAACATGTCAATATGGTCATCAGTCTGAGGGATGGGATGAGCATCTCTCTTTGTGATTGAGTTGAGCCCTCTATATTCCACACAGAACCTGAGGTCAGGTGTGGTGCCTTTCGGGGCAGGTTTTAGGGCCATAACCACAGGACTGGACCAGGGGCTACTGGAGGGTTCTATCACTCACATTTCCAGCATTTTGCAAACCTCTTCCTTAACACTGTCCCTCACCTTTTCAGACAACCTGTAAGATTTGTTCTTGACAGGAAGGTTGTTGCCTCTGTCCACTTCATGGGTACACGGGCGGGTAATCCCAGGGATGAGGGAGAACAGAGAGGTGTACTTCTCCAACACTTGGTGGCAGTTCCTTTGCTTTTCAGGAGTCAGACTGGGGAAGATAATTACTCCCTTCAAAGACCCATATATCTTCTTGGAGTCTAAGAGATCAGAGAGAGGTTCACTCTCATCTTCCTCCTCACCATCTGTCTCCAACAGCATGGCTGAACCCAGACCTCTCAAAGTGATGTTTGAGGTGATTGACATAGAACACACTGTGGGGTTGCAAAGGAGTCTTAAGATCCATCAGGTAGGTGACCCCACCCTTCCTTTGGGTGACCTCATAGGGCCCAGTCCAATTATCCTAGAGGGCCCTGGGGTTCATAGGATCCATACTTTCTGCCCAGGTTGCAAGTCCACAGGGGTAGCATTTTGGCCATACCATTGTTTCATTGCATACTGACTGGCTGCAAAGTTATCTACCTGAAGCTTGCTTCCACAACTTAGCCATTTGTCTACTGAAGGCCAGCATGTAGTTCACTACATCCTGGGGAATCATCCTGGGAGCTTGCTCGCACCGTTCCTTCACCAAACTCACAGGACCTCTGACTGAATGTCCATATATAAGTTCAAAGGGGCTTAAGCCCAATCCCTTCAGTGGCAACTCTATGTATTCAAAAAGAAGTCATGACAAGAAGATGTCCCACTTATTCCTCAGGTCCTCAAGCAGGCCTCTAATCACAATCTTCAGGGTCTTGCTGAAATGGTAAATAAGCCCATTTGTTTGTGGATGGTAGGGAATAGAGAACTTGTAGGTTACCCCACACTCCTTCCACGGTGAGCAGACATGAAGTTGGTGCCCCTGTCAGACACCACTTCATTGAAGAAACCTACTCGGTTACAAATCCCCATCAGGTCCTTTGCCACTGCAGATGCAGTAGTGAGCCTCAGAGTTATTAACTCTGGGTACCTAGTGGCATGACAGACCGACCACAATCAGGAAAAACCTGTTGTCTGAAGCAGTCGGGGTACCCATTGGCCCAATATTGTCAATGCCCACCATCTCAAAAGGTGTGCCAATGACAGATAAGGCATTAAGGGGGCTTTAAAACTCTGCCCTGTCGTACCACAGACCTGGCGGGTTACACAAGTCCTATAGAAGACATCTGGAGAAGACTTGATCCTAGGCCAATAAAAGTGGGGAACAAGCCTTGCAACGGTCTTGCTGGCCTTGGTGTCATGCTAGGGAAATTTAGTGAGCCAGCTCCAGAAGGAATTGGGGGACCATCAGTGCCCTTGTTGTCCCATGCACAGGAACCTTAGGCTCAATAATAAAGGAGGTTGTCCTCCCAGTAAATGTGATGACATCCAGAAGCATTACCTGCTGCTTGGGTTTTGGCCTGTTGCCTAATGCCCTCAGGTGCTGGGCACTCCCTATGTGCCATACACAAATCCTCCTTGGTGGGTCCTCCTTCCACATGCCATTCAGCAAGCTCTGACAGGTCACCAAGGACAACAATGCCCTCCACAATGGTCTTCAGGGCAGCCACAGGAGGTGACCCATCCACCTCACTGGAAAGACACCTTTCCCCTTCTTAACAGCTGACTGGGCCATTTTTCCAGGCTCCATCCCTTCTTGACTCCCATCCTGGGCAGCCATGGACCTTGTGGTTGCATAGGTCCATTCATGTAACCCGAACATCCCAACATGAACCCTGAGGTCCACTTCCTTCTAGGTTGTGTGCTCAAGGTATTTACCAAGCAAACAGTGCACAGGAATGGCAGGCCACACTGCACATTTCAGAAGACTTGCAACCCCCCCACTCAAATGGAACAAGGGCCACTGGATAGTGACCCTCTCTGTTGTCAGCCACCACAACCTGGTGGAATACATTGGAAATCATCTGTTCTAGGGACACTAGCTGAGTCCTTACCATAGCATGATGGCATCTGTATCCCTCAGAGCCTAAGTCTCAACACCTTGCCCATTGATGGTGACCCATTGCTATACTTTGTAGTATTTAAGGGCACAGGGATCTTTGGAACCATCTCACTGTAACCCAGGGACACTATGTACTGCCACTATACTCCCCCCATTAACTGGGAAAAATACCTCCCTCAGTACTACACTCACCACCCCTGGAACATTTCTCCTTTGTAGTGTTCATACTCAAAGCACTCATAACTCTTCGGAATTTTGGGATGCTGACTTTTTCCAGGGTAGTTATTCTTCCGATGGCCAGGTTGGCAAAGAGACCAAGAACTCCTTCATTCTATCTACCTCTGCTTTCTTCTAATAGGAACCCAAACCACCCTTTTGTGAGTCCCCCCAGATACCACCTTGGACACTTTGGTGCTGACCCAGATGTTGGCCTCCTCAGCAAGCTTCCTGGGGCCATACAGCTTACTATCAACCAGGTGTTAGTGCAGCTCTGGAAAACACATATCAATCATGTGCTACTTCAAACTTGTGTTACAGCCCTCAATAAATCATCAACCTTTTTGCCCCTCACCCAGCCCTTCAGTGCCTTGCTAGCATTGTCTAAGAAATCCACTCTAGACTGTGATGAGATCTTGTGGCTGGTCCTGAATCATTGCCTATACTTTTCAGGAGTCTGCCAAAACGTACTGGCTATGATGGCCATCATTACAGTGTAGCATGTCTGGGTGTGAGAAGTCTGCCCCTCCCCACTGTGGGCATTTACCTCCATAACTGCTACCCCAGGACTCCTATGTGATCTTGCGCATGTTAGAGCCACTTCATAGGCTGAAAAACACTGGTCTATGGTTTCCCCCACCATATAACTGGGCACCAAATACTTGGGTATCCAGACTCTTGACTCACCAGTAGACACTGAAGGTATGCTGCCACCATTGCTGTTTCTGGACCCCACTTGTAGGGATATAATGTCCAGCTCAATGAGGCTGAGCTCATGGGCCAATTTTTTCACCTCAATGGCCAACCTCCTTTCCTCTAGAGCTTGCTTCTTCTTCAATTTCCACATTGGAAGCTCCTGATTCAACTTTCTCTTTCTTCCTTCCTATCTGCCAACTCCTCTGGGGACAAGGTTTTTGAGGAGACACTGCTTCCTGCTCAGGGAATCACTATGGTTTCTGGGATGGTCATGGCCCCCTCTAAATCAAACCCATCGCCACATTTAACTTAAGGATCTGCTAATCCACCTCTTCTGGGACATCAGTCCCTGCACTCTGGGCCTCTGTCCAAGCTCTCATAGCTTTCTTCAACTCCACCTTCCGGGTGAAGCCTCTCACAGATACATGAAACCTCATGAAAAAAACATTAAGCTGGGCCACAGTATAGGATTCTTACTTGAACTGCTCAAAGTCAATGACTTCAGGCAGAGATTTATTTATTTTTTATGTTTGTGTTATGTAGAGCGCAAACTTGACCCGTTAGGGTATCAGAAAGCTTTACAGAGTCGCAGAGTTGTACAAAAGGCATGAAATAATACTAGTGTATCATCAATAGCGATGGGGTGGGGTGAGGGGTACAAAGGGATGGAGGGATAACATAGACATTTTACAATCCATTTACTCAAAGCAAGGTCCCAGGTTACATGGTGAGTAGGTCATCAAAAGGATGCAAGAGCATTATTAAATTATTATTATTAAATGACACTTGTAAAGCGCACTGACACTGTGGGTTTCCTGGTGCTGTAGAGCAGAGGTGAGACACAGACTGGGGGGTTAGCAGGGTGGGGGCCTAGTTAAGTGAGGAATTTACCTATCAGGAAGGATTTGGCCTCCTTTTTGAAGCGTGCAAGAGAAGGGATTCTTCGGATTGCAGTTGGGAGAGAGTTCCATATTCTTGGAGCGCCCCCAGCGAAAGCCTGATTGTATGTTTTTTTTTTTCGAAAGCGTGCCGGCTGGAGTTGGAGGTCTCTGGTGGATCGTGAATTTCTGCTTCCTCCGGATAACAGAAGTTTCTGTGCAAGATATGCAGGGGAGTTTGAGTGTAAAGCCTTATGTGTGATGCATGCCAGCTTAAGCTGTATTCTGGCCTCGAGAGGAAGCCAGTTCAGAGCTTTTAGGTCTGGAGAAATGTGGTTGAATTGCCTTGTGCCGGTGAGTAGTCTAGCGGCTGCTTTGAGGCAGGCTTTCAAGGGTGCCAGGGAGATCTTGCGTAAACCCGAGAGGGTTGAACAGCCATATTCCAGCCTAGAGATGACTAGTGCTTGGACTGCCATTTTTAAGTCAGGAGTGTCAAGGAAGGGTTTCAGTTTCCATAGGTAGCTCAGGTGGAATCTGGCTGATTTGGCCATCGAGTTAATGTGGTTCCGCATGTTCAACTTGCAGTTCAGGGAGATTCCCAGTGATTTGGCCGACTCCATGATGGTCGGAAGGCAGTTTAAGGCTGTGATGGCCTTAATCCATTTCTGATTCTCAGGGTCAGTTTTGGGAGGGGAAATTAGCAGAAATTCTGTTTTCTTTGCATTGAGTTTGAGTTTATTGGAGGCGAGCCGTTGGAAGGTTAGCTTCAGGGTCTCATTCAGGAAGAGAATCTCCTTGAGGGATGAGATTTTGATATAGATCTGGGTGTCGTCAGCGTACATATGGTGGGAGATATTTGCAGAGTGTAGGACTTTGGCAAGCAGTTCTAAGTAAAGGTTGAAAAGGGTGAAAGACAGCATTGATCCTTGAGGGACTCCAACCGTGACCGGAGTGGGAGCGGACAGGTTGCTGTTAATTAGTAATCTCTGAGACCGGTTTTGGAGGAAGGATCTGAACAATTCTAGGACTGAGCCGTCCAATCCCATCCTTAGTTTTAGGCGCCTCAAGTAACTTTCCATGGTTGACCGTATCGAAGGCCGAGGATAGATCTAGGAGGATTAGGAGACACGTTTTACCTTGGTCAAGGGCTTGGAGGGCATCATCAACAATGTGGAGCATGGTGGTTTCAGTCCTGTGTCCTGGTCTGAATCCGGATTGGAAGTCATCGAGAAGGTAGAAGTTGTTGATGTGTTGACTTAGCTGCAGTTGCACACACTTTTCCAATACTTTAGATAGCAGAGGGATGTTGGAAATGGGTCTAAAGTTGTTGGGGGAGGCTAGATCCAGCGACAGCTTTTTCAATATGGGGAGGACTTGGCCGGTTTTCAGAGAGTTAGGAATCATTCCCTGCCGGAGAGAGGCATGCATTATTGTAGTCCAGCTAGGAATAATGTATTGGGTGGCGGCAGCTAGGCAGTTGGAGGGGAGCGGGTTGTTGAAGTGGTTGTTCGGGTTTAAGGTAGAGAGGATTTTGGAGACAGAGTCTTCATCGTAGAGTGTAAAGTCGCTCCAGTGTGCTTGATTCTTAGGTGAAGCCTGTTGGGGCGGCGTGGAAGGAGGCGGCAGGTCAGAGGGGTGTGGAGAGTATGTGGCGGAGCTGAGATTGTTACCTAAGGCTTTGATTTTGTCCGCAAAATACGAGAATTCCTCGGAAGATATTAGAGCCTTGGGGTTTTCTTTCGATGTTTTGGCCAGTTTGTGGGATTGGTGTTTGACCAGTTCGAAGAGTTTGCAGGGTGTTGCTTCTCCAGAGAGAGACATGCGTTAGCAAGCAAAATGTAAGAGCCATTTAGGGAGAATTTAAAAAGGTTTGAGTTGGTCTTCAGTATAGAGTTGTAGTGAACAATGAGATACTATATGATATTGCACAAACACAAGTCCCATCCTCTACGCTGCTCACCAACAATAGAAATGGGATTTCTGGTTGATAGAGGTTTGTGCCATGTTCAAGAGGTAACCAATACTCTAGTCCAAGTCAGTGTAAGCTAGATACACATTAAAAGATAACCTGTGCTCACCCTGTAGTAGCTTGACACAGAACAGCCAGGCTTATCTGAAGAAGCAAGGTGCAAGTATTTGTGTAACACACAGTGACACAATGAAAACACCACAAAACAACTCCACGGAGGTTTAGAAAAATCGACAATAATTTTGTAAATAAATCAGAATGACAAAACTCAAATAAATTAGAAGTTGAGTTATTAATTTTTTAAAGAATAAAAACAGTTCTAGCACTTAGTCAAAAAACAGTTCAAGCGGACCGCAATGCAGCGCAAGCTGGGTACAAGATTCACGCAGGCCAGGTTAATAGAGTACCTTGATCCTGGTCACAGCAGCAAGATGTGGGGTTCAAAGGGTGATACATTGATGTCGGGCCCTCACTTGAGGTGATGGCATTTCTAAAATAGTAATGTTAATTCTAACTTCACCGGTAAGGAGGATTGATCAATACCATTTCAAAGCAATACAACCTGATACAGCTTTTCCTTTCTAATCAGGAATTACAGTTTAAACGTGTATTAAGGATTTCCCAATGTTACCTCTGAGAAGAGTAGGTCTCACAGTAGTGAAAAACAAGTTTGGGCATTTGTCACTACCAGGACATGCAAAACCTAAGAGTACATGTACTACCTTTTTCTTACACAGCACCCTGCCCTGTGGGCTATCTAGGGCCTACCTTAGGGGTGACATGTAATAAAAGGGGAGTTTAAGGCTTGCCAAAAGATTTTAAATGGCAAGTCTAACTGTCAGTGAACTACCCACACAGGCCATGCAGTGGTAGGCCTGAGACAGATTTGAAAGGCTACTGGTGTAAGTGGCACAGTCAGTGCTGCAGGCACACTTGTAGCATTTATGTCCAGGCCCTGGGTACATAGATTGCCATTTTACAAAGGAAGTACAAGTACATTTAATATGCCAATTCTGTATTCACCAATCTTACCATTCTTAGGTGAGAAGCACATGCACTTTAGCACTGGTTAGCAGTGGTAAATTGCTCAGAGTCCTAAGGCCAATAAAAAAGAACCAGCAAAAAGAGGAGATATGCAGAGAAAAGGTTTGGGGGAAGTCCACCCAGCCTAAGGATAACAGGTCTAGCAATCAATGGTCCCAGAATGTCTAAAAGGGAAATCTTGGACTCTACATCCTCTGATATCAAGACAAACCGCAGATCACAATTACTTGGCCTAATTTCCAAATCTTCATTCTGTCTTTGCAGTTTTGTAAAAGCAATTTTCATCTCATCAAACACTGCATTGCACTCTACTGAGTTTTTAGTTACTTCCCCTTTTAACTGTTTCAAGCACCTATGAAGCAATGCTGTTCTTTCATCCAACATTTCCAATTTGGCTCTGATGCCCCGCACATCTGTAGCTATTGTCTGCTGACCCTAAAAAGTCTCCAGTGTAGCTGTAAGTATTTGTCCTTTTGTGCTTTAATAGAGGCTTTAGTAGGCAGTGCTTGAGCATTTACAACCTCACTGCTCACTGTCATTGATATCTTCCCACTCCTACGCTACCTCATCTTCCACCCTGCATCTGGGCTGCTCACTTCTGCTCCAGCTAATGTCTGTAATACAGTCAGCGCTTGGGCCCCTCTGTATTTTACTGGAGGTCGGTCATCAAAGCCTTATTTGCTTGACCATTGTGTTGGCCATGCAGGCTGCTTGATGGAAATCCCCCCTCCCTTGCCGGCCAGACTTGGAGGCCTAATCTCATACGCTCTAAATGAGCCTATCCGTTGTTGTGAATTAGAATTTGATTTACATTCAGATCTAAAGAACTAGCAATGCCTAACTGTAAAGTTCCTCTCATGTCCATGGCATCATGCTGCACAGCATATCCCACGTTAATGCCTCCTAGCTCTTCCCACAAGCCAATCCTCGTATCCCCCACTAGAGTAGAGCTTTTATCCAATCTTGCCGCTTTATCTCCATGATCTGCTGCCACAATAGCTGTGGTCTCACCGGGAGTCCTGATTATTACTCACTTTTCCTGTACCATTGTTTAGCCACTTTTTCATGCAATAAAGGGCAGGTGGGACCCCAGAGGCACATGTTCTACACACATATTACGTCCCCTGCTATTATCCTGTTTGGGGCTGTTGAATACAGGTTCCCTTCTACTTGCGCGGTTATGGTACTCTCACTGCAATTCTCCTTAGTCATCCTAAGATGCATGCTTTGGTCAGTCTTGTTCTGTAGTGATGACACCCCTGGCTTTAACATTTTCAGCTATAGTCCTGTTAGTAGTTTGAGCTCATTCTTAGTACCTAATTGAGTAGCAAAGTCTCCCTTACCCTGTTGTCTTTCCAATCCCAGTTTGCTAGCTCCAGGTCAGCTAGCACCAGACAGTGCTGATCTCCTGCATTTCAAGGCCCAGCAGTCCCCCTATAACAGGTAGTCTGGAGAACAGCCATCACAATACGGGGATTACCCCGCACTGCCATTACAATGCGGGGAGTACAACGAAAGTTGTTATAACGACTTTCGCTGGAGGGCGCTGTTGGATAGGGAATAGTTTAATTTTCTATCCAACACCTTCCCTACTGTCAATGTGGGCTGGAGTTTGAATAGAAAATTAAACTATTCCACTATCCAGCGCGCTCCAGCGAAAGTCGTTGTATCGACTTTCTTTGTAATCCCCACGTTGTAATGGCATGCGGGGTAAAAGCCCGCGTTGTAATGACATACAACCGGTAGTCTAGCAGGAATGGATTCCAGATACTGTGTGGATAAGACATAGACTAAACACTTTCATTTTGTTCCATCTGTCCATGCATATCTGAATGCCCAGTCGGACAGTGATTAGCACTGTTGCATTAGTGACACTTTTTTCTCTTATTCCTGTGCCATAATTTAAATAATGTTTAAAGTCCTTCCCAAACATAACTGGTTTATGTAAGTTATCTGCAAATAGGGCTGAGCTCTACTTTTGGTGTATGAGATTAGACAGGGTGAATAAGAACATATGCACCACAGCAAAATAGCAATGTATTTCAAGCAGGCTTTCTTATTTTACATATATATTCAAATGACATATTTAGTTAAAAAAAGATCTGCATTCACAAGATACTTTACTTGGAGAAGACCATAAAGAAAGAAATATGGGGGAGGAATCTGAATGGACAATACCCTGCCTCTAGGTCACATAAATTCCCTTGCCAGACCTGCAACAGCCTTTAACATATCATTTGGTTCTAGTGTTTTTGTTAGAAAACTGGAAGAACTTTAGAAGGTATCAGCCAAAGGTGATAACACGCTTTTGCCTTGGGTCACACAATTAGGATTGACAAGAAGGGAGACACCGCCAATGGAGGTGCTCAGCATTGGCAAGCCCATATAGAAATAGGTAGACATCAGACCATCACCTACTGAAACAAGTGGGCTGCTCATTTCTTCCAACAGCCCTCTGCTTTGAAGATGAAGAACTCTGTGTCAGCTGGATGCTGCTGCCCAACGTAAGGAAGGCAGCATTAGTTCATGGAATAAATTAATGAAATTGATATACATTTACCCACAGTTCAACCTTGTCTCAAGTTGAGATATTTGCTTTGTGTTTTTCATTGTGAGCAGAAATCAGAGGATTTAAAAAATGCTAAATGTTATTAAAGGCGGTTTTCAATTGAATTCTTAGACCAAAAGAGATGTGTAGGAATGATGAGAGAGTAATTAATTTGCACAAGCTACTGACTGCATTCATGGTGAATTCACAATGTTTGGCTCCAAGAGTGCTGTTATCATGTTTGGCAGTTGCTTGCTAAGGGAGGTAGTGTTGTAATCCTGAAAGAGAGCGAGTCATTCTCATTGGTTAAAGACGTGCTGACAAAATTTGATGCTGTTAGTGGTAAGTTGTACTCAGGCGAGTATAATGCTGAGTAGGCCCCACAGGGATTCAAGCACAAAAGACTTTGGGCCAGATGTAGGTAAATTTTATTTTCCGACCTCTTAAATACCGAGTCATACCGACTCGGTATTTCAGAGGTCGGAAAATAAAAGTACCGAGATGTAGGTAAATGCAGATGTGCAATTACCGAATCGGAAACAGTCGGTATTTACCGATGCGGTAAATACCGACCAGTTAATGCCCATTCATTCCTATGGGCTTTGAAGCCCATAGGATTGAATGGGCATTTACCGGTCGGTATTTACCGCATCGGAAAATACCGACTGTCACAAGGGTGCAGGGGGTGTCACTTTGACCCCCTCTGGCACCCCCAAAAGTGGCTCGGGTGCCATGTGGCAGGCATACCTGCCCTAAGGGCAGGTCTGCCTGTCATATGGCATAGGTGTGCATGCACACCAGAATCGGTATTTTACCATCAAGTAGTATTTGATGGTAAAATACCGATTTTGTACTGCTTGTGGGACTCAGAAGAGTCCCACCTACATACCAATTTACCGGAATCCGTAATGATACCGACTCGGTATTTTACATACTCGGTAAATTTACCTATCGGTAAATTTACCGAGTCTGTAAAATACAGGGACCTACATGTCAAATTGCTTTTACCGGTCGGTAACGGCCGATTTCGGCCGTTACCACCCGGTAAACGCCTACCTACATCTGGCCCTTTGTGAAGAATTCTGCAGAAGTAGATTCAAACTAGTGAGTTCAATACCCTGAAGAAGTGCAAAAAAAGCAAGAAAGATAAGGGAATTGAGAAGAATAAACTTGAGAATAAACTTGAGGAAAAACATCATAAACAATGAAGACATAGATAAATTGTCAGTCAGTCAGATATTTAATTCGGTCAATATTGACCATAAAATCACATAAAAACATCAACATACTAATATATTTTAAATAAACAACTAATTTCAAGATTAAAATTGATATACAACACATGCCTCAAAATCAAGTTAGGAGAAAGCATACTTCTTCCTGGTCTTTATTGCCCAGGTAACATAACTAACCAATGAATTACAGATACATTCCATCTCAAGCCCCTTAAAATCAAAGGCTTTCTTTATAAGATCAAATATTTCGTAATCGCAAAATGGGATGCAAGAAGCATGCTCTTGGTGTAATGTACAATTTGCAAAAGAACATAATATGGGTGGCTGATTTTTGTGGAAAAGAGTCACATGGGCAGCAGGGTAGAGATGAAGACCAAACAACCTATTAATGGGAACCAGTGCCCTGTGAATAATCTCAGGTGAGTGAGGTAGAATCTGTATTCTGGTTGTGTGATCGATGGTAAATATTGGCCCACCAAATCTGTGGTCGAGATCGGTTGATACCGTAGGATGGTATCCATGGCTCATGATATAGCTGATGTAGCATTGGTTTGTGATTTATAAAATAAAGACATAACTACCCTGTTGGTGTTAGCATCAATACTGAGGTGTACGTTAAATTAATCAGGCCTGCTTAAGTCTAGAAATGGTTGCTTAACATCAGGGACCAAGGAAATTGAGGCTTAGGTGCAATTCTCACTTGATTCTTCAGATAGTTGATGCCCAATTCTGTGTGCACGATTTGGTTTGCAGTAGTTTTGTGAACAGCGAAGAGGCTACACAAAAAAATTGTTTTCAAGGAATAGCTGATTTATCGGGTTAACATAATCCCAGACTCCTGCCCCATATGTCCCTATTGGAAGGCCTTTTGCTTTTATACAGCCAAATCAACTTTTTAATATGCTTATGTCCTAACTTCCCAGCAAATCCAAAAACTGCCTCACAAAGCTCTGCAAACTCCTGTGCCCTTTGGGTAATTAAGTTGTTCCATTTTAAATTAGCCTCACATAATATACTTAAATAAATAACATGGGGAACCTTGGCTATTGGAATCACGCCTTTGGGGAATTTTCAAGTACCGGTAGTCTTAGGGCTGCTGGTCATGATGTAAGATTCTTGGATGTTCACCTTTAAGTCAAGGTTCCTCATAAAATCAGCAAAGGAATCGAGCAAGGTCTGAAGGCCATTAGCCGTACGTGCAATTAAAACTGTATTGTCAGAGTGTAAACGGACGGGGGCTAAATGGCACTCAACCTTAGGTAAGTCTTTACCTGTTAAATATTCAAGTTCTTGAGGGGTTTGTGAGAGATAACACTTTAGAAATAGAATTACCATTTCTTGCTGTTATCTGAGCATGCAACAAAGGCCAAAGATAATAAATTAAGCCTGGACTTTGGCTCTGAGTTCTGCGAATTACAAGTGCTCATGCAAATCACATTTGGAATGTGATAGAGTACACTCTCCGGCAAACCCTCAATCCCCATGACCTACTTAGAGCCGGATGAACTGTCAGCTTTCATCAGCAGTGCCCCTGTTGTCTCCATCAACATAGGGCTGACCAAACATTGCCCTATATCGAGGCCATGCCCAATCCAAAACTTAGAAATACAATCTTGAGATTTAGAATGGGCCTGAACCCATGCAACACGGATCGGATGATAAAATCTGTAATGACGAATGAGCAAGGTCTGTGTACATGTGGATTGCAAGTAAAATGCAATGGCCCACATATTTTGTTGGAATGCTTGTGGTTCTTAGAAGAACGGAAAACATTTTTGAAAACCCTTTTTATTGTCTATGAAATTTTTAGTAGGGATCAAGCGCTTAGCTTGTTGATGAATGAATGAATGAAAGAAAACTTATACCGCGCAACTTAGCCCAAGGGCATCAAGGTGCCAAACAGGTCATCCAGTCTGTAATTCCCATAGTGCACCAACACGGGTATGCCTCAGTAAAGAACCAGGTCTTTAATGCTTTCTGGAAAAGCACAAGGGAGGGTTGCCCTGCAATTTCAGGGGGAAGCGAGTTCCATAGCCTAGGAGCAACTGTGGAGAACGCTCTACCACCCCATGTTGCTTTTGCAAATCTAGGAACAAGCCGTCAACAAGCAACTGGCAGCTTTCCTCGAGACGACTGGATCCCTCGACCCATCTCAATCAGGCTTCCGGGCCAACCACAGCACCGAGACCGCCCTCATCGCTGCCACCGACGACATCCGAACCCTGCTGGACAACGGAGAAACAGCGGCCCTCATCCTCCTGGACCTCTCCGCGGCATTCGACACTGTCTGCCCCCGCACCCTAGTGCAGCGCCTCAGCAACGTCGGAATCGAGGAGAAAGCACTGGAATGGATCACCTCCTTCCTCGCCGGAAGGACACAGAGAGTCCGCCTGCCCCCATTCAGATCAGAAGCCACGGAAGTCATCTGCGGCGTTCCCCAAGGCTCCTCGCTCAGCCCCACCCTCTTCAACGTCTACATGTGCCCCCTTGCAGCCATCGCACGCCAACACAACCTGAACATCATCTCCTACGCCGATGACACCCAGCTGATCCTCTCCCTGACCAACGACCCCGCCACCGCCAGAGCCAACCTACACGAAGGGATGAAAGACGTGGCCGAGTGGATGACGACCAGCCGCCTGAAACTGAACACAGACAAGACGGAAGTCCTCATCCGGGGCTCCTCACCCTGCGCCTGGGACGACTCCTGGTGGCCCCCCGCCCTGGGCAACGCACCCAAACCGACAGACCACGCACGCAACCTGGGCTTCATCCTGGACTCCTCCCTCTCCATGACCAGACAAGTCAACGCCACCTCCTCGTCCTGTTTCAACATCCTGCGCATGCTACGTAAGATCTTCCGGTGGATCCCCACTGAGACCAGGAAGACGGTCACCCAGGCCCTAGTCACCAGCCGACTGGACTACGGCAACGCCCTCTACGCCGGAACCACCGCCAAGCTCCAGAAGAGACTCCAGCGGATCCAGAACGCCTCGGCGAGACTCATCCTCGACGTCCCCAGACGAAGCCACATCTCCAGACACCTGAGAGACCTGCACTGGCTCCCGATCAACAAAAGAATCACCTTCCGGCTCCTCACCCACGCACACAAAGCCCTACACAACCAAGGCCCGACCTACCTCAACAGCCGCCTCAACTTCTACGCTCCCAAACGCCATCTCCGCTCGACCAATCATGCCCTCGCCGCCGTCCCCCGCATCCGCAGAGCAACAACAGGAGGAAGGTCCTTCTCCCACCTGGCCGCCAAGACTTGGAACTCCCTCCCGACCGACCTACGCCTGACCCAAGACCACCTCTCCTTCAGGAAGAAGCTCAAGACCTGGCTGTTCGAGCAGTAGCGGACCCCCCCCCCCAAAGCGCCTTGAGACCCTCCGGGTGAGTAGTGCGCGGTATAAATGCCTATGATTGATTGATTGATTGATAGGAATCAGGAGGAGATTTTTATTGGATGAGCGGAGAACTCTACTGGGGGAGTAAGGGTGGAGGAGGGACCTAATACCCTCTGGGCCAGTACCGTACAGAGCCCCATGCGCGAGACATAGGATCTTAAAAGAGATCCTAGACTGGATGGGCAACCAGTGCAGGTTTCTTCTAGCCGAGGATGCTGAAGAGAGCCTGGGGAGATTGAGGACCATCTTAGCCGCTGCATTCTGGACTATCTGCAAGCGATGGATAGGGCTCTTGTTGATACCCACATAAAGTGCATTGCAGTAGTCCAGTCTTGAGGAGACAAGTGCCACGGTGGCTTGCTTCCGAGTATCGGGGGAGAGATAGTGGCCGATCTTTCTGAGGATCCTGATGATACCGCAGCAGGTGGAAACAGTCCTAATGACCTGATGGCCAAAAGAAAGTGAGGTATCTATCAGAACCCCTAGATTCCTGGTGAATTGACAGGGAGGAGGGCAGTTCCCAAGCGAGACTGGCCACCAGTCATTTGATCAGATGTCCTGATTACCCCCGAATATCAAGATCTCCGTCTTCTCCCCATTTAACGTTAGGAAGTTCTGGATCATCCATTGTGATACCGCCTCCATACAGTTCCTGAAATTCAGGGCAGAGTCTCTCACGGACTGGGTGAGAGAAATCATGATTTGGGTGATAAATATGAGATTTTTTTAAATGTAACATGTGCAATGGGAAGATTTTTAATTGCCATACAGGAGTCACTGAAGGACCTGGTTATACAATTTATAAGGTGTGGCGTTGAAACGTGACGTTACCTATGCTAGGGGATATTCCGGGACCCTGTTTCCTATGGCGGATGCCCAAACGTATACCCAATATAAGAGATCCCCTCGCCGATGATGTATTAGGTACCACCTACGGTTTGCATGAGATTCTTAGTTCAATTTTATCCGCATTTTATTGTGTTTTATACTGTTTTAACGTTATAGGGCTTGTACAAAGCAGATTTTAATAGTATGTATTGTAGTTCTTTCTTTTTATGGCTATATATGCCAATTAAAAATATAATAAACGAAACGAAAACATAGGGCTTACTCTAAAAACCTGATGGGGTGCTGGGAATCAGAGTAAGGGCATCAGACCGCCCACTCTATTTAGGGCCTGGTGTCTTTTTTTCTGTCTGTCACTGCCGTGGAAAACCTGGAGGTAACAAACAGGAAATTTTAAATAATGGAACCAACAATCAGGAAAAAAGTCCCAGGGTGTTGGGGTCATTGATTATTTGTTTATGAAAAACAAAATGTTTGGTGAATGGCTATCAGAACTGATTGCTGCTTTCCACCAAACATTTGGTACTTTCTGAGGAACCACCATGAGTGCAGTTGCTCTAAAGGTTCAGAGATCACTGCTGAGCTACTGGTATCTATAAGCATGTCAGTCTTATCTTCATTGGGTGGGGAACATAATGTCCTCTGCCACAATAATCAGCAGAGTAAAGAGTGCCATACTTTAAATCAGGCCGATGGTTAAACATGTATATGCTGACTAATGTACTGTGGACCACTTTCCCCACTATTCTTTGTCTAATGTTTAACCTTGTTATTTCTCTTTTTTACTGAATATTTACATGATTTGCATACTGTAAGAAATTGAGGATTAGTTGACAAGAGTAAAGCACCAATCTCAAATAATAATCACAAACGTTGTCATGGTGAACCACTTAAGAAAATAAACTGACCTGAGCTCCACCACCTGGTATCTATTTTACAAAGCTGACAGGCTTTACTTGGAGGCAGTGTGTAAAATATTTATTCAGTACTCAAAACCTAATAAAGTCAAAACGCAACATAAGAAAAATCCCAAGCCAATTTAGAAATATAAGGTATATTTTAATAAATACAATGACACAAAAATGACAATAATACAAGAAGTAGAACAGGAGACATGAATTGTTACATTTTAAGGTTCAAAATATGGCTAAAAAGATTTAAACATCAACCACTGGTATATGATTGTGTTTGACTCAGACAAGGGTATGATTTAACGTTCAGAGTAATTGAGCACTAGTCAGACAGAGACTAGTTTTGTCCCAGTGAAAAGTTTTACCCTCAAATTAGTTTCTAGAATGGAAGTTGAAAATCCTCAGCGGTGCAAGGCAGCAGGCTGTGGAGGAAGTTGGTTTCATGTTTTTGGACAGCCTTTGGATGAAGTCTCAGTGAGGTGGTTGACTTTTGGTGCGAAAGGAGAAAGTAGGAGAAATTAGAATGTTCTCCCAGAGAAGGTGCCTCACCAGCTGGATAGTTTTGGAGGCTTCACCCGGTGAAGATTTCTACCTTTGGACTTAGCATGGCAAGGCTGCAGGCTGTAGCCAAAAACTGCTCCATGACTCCAGATATCTTCTATGCAAAGTCCAACAGAACCAGATTTGCTGCTGTGGAGAAGAACGTAGCATGAGCAACTTGGATCTTTGGCTTAGCAACATTCCAGCTTCATCAGATTGACTGGGCAGGTTAGTTCCGGTCTCCACTAGTTCTCAGAGCAAAAAGTTGGCAAAACATTTCTAAGTCTTAGGATTTGGTGGAGAAGTACAAGTTGACATTAGCTAAGGGTCCAGGATTTGAGGGACAGAAATTGGGGGGTTAAGACTCACTACAATAGAGGCCAGCAGCAGGGTACAGCGCAGGTCCTGTTTGAACTGGTCAGCTGGGAATGTAGGAAAAAGACCTCTGGAAGCTTGTTTTGTTCATATAGCTCAAAAAGATGGTCAGCAGTATGACCCTTGTCACTTTTTGGCCTGGGTAGAGCAGGTCCAGTCGTCAGGTCACTTCTCAGGTCATGGCAGTCTAGGTTCATCTCCCCCATCGAATGCACCATTGGTGGCTAAGTCCCTGATGTTTTAAAGGTACCCATTCCAAAATATGTATAACAAATCTGACTTTAATAATAAATAGGGATTGCAACAAATATTTTAATGAGTCCAAGAATTTACTTTGTAGCTGTTTCCAAACAGAGATAATATTATTTAATTATAATAAGAGTAAAGAGCTCAGGCATTTAAATCCAGCAAAAATGTTCAAAGTTGAAATCTGGAGGTACACCACACAAGCAATGGTCATTTTCAACACATCCAAATGAAAAACATCCAGTTTTACTTTGCAGGAAGGTCCAATGGTAAAGCACCGAAAGTCTGGTGGTAAAGCGCTGCACTTGAAGATGCTATTTTGAATATGTCCTTTCCGGATAACATTTTTGCACTCATAAAGTTTCATGCATTCAAGATTATTATTTGAAATAGTGCTGCTTCACGCCCTCAGCAAAGGCTGACCTCTTAATAGGAAGAGGAAATGTGAAATTTGTAAATCTATATAAAAAACCCTACTTATGTTTAAAATGAGTTTGTTCTTTACTTCATTACTAGGATTCCTGAGGACTTTACGAGTAAATTGCAGATCGTAATGCTTTGCAATTAAAATTGGTACTAATATTTTCTTCCTCAGTCTACTTTCAATTTGTAGGCTTATTAACTGTGACCTTATGCTTGCAATTTGGTTTATAATCCAGACTTTGGTCAATTGAGTTGCATTATTCTGCATAATGGGATGGATTGCTTTTTTCACGTTTTGCGAAAATGAATGCAATACATTTGTATTTCTTTATTTCATTGCCTACTTCGTCATTATGACACTTCTGATAATGTGTGGAATAGGCTCATAGATTTATCTTAAAGGAACACGTTACAAAATAGCCTGAAGGTTTGGGTCTTCCGCTAGGGCAGTGCTTAGCACTTTATTATTTCAGCTAACAAGAAATTGAACAAGTTTAAATCTTGTGCTTTCTCAAAAGAAAAGTAGCATATGGTTGCATGTGAAAACAATGCAATCAGGTAGGCAAAACATTATAATGTGTGCATACAAGCTAAATAACTGCTTTTTCATTACTTGAATACTGGGGAGCCTACTTACAAGTGGAATTGCGTCACTCTTGCACCACTAAAGGGGGCATATATACAAGGAAATGGGGCAGTTAGGCACTGAGGTGAATATTGCAAAATGAACAATTGATGGACAGGATGCAGAACAATGTCATATATTCACCCAAGTATAGATATCTGGGCCTAAATCCATCGTTTTTTTGCTCACCATGCCATTCCATTTTGGACCCAGCCATATGCCAATCAGTCTTGACCCTGCGCCCAATGGGAACTGTCCAGCCCGAACTGCCAGGCCAGGTCCTCTCTGGACTGAAAACAAGCATCCTAGGACATGATTTGGCCTTTCAGCCCTCATCAGCCACGATAGCTTGCCTCCAGTGGCAGGGTGAGCACAGGGTCCACGTCTGGGCATACTCGTCCTACTCGGGGTGACAAATGCAAAAAGAACAATTGATGGACAGAATGCAGAACAATGTCGTACATTTACCCCAGTACCGAGATCCTGGCCTAAATCCATTGTTTCTTTGCTCACCATGCCATTCCAGTTTGGACCTAGCCATATGCAAATCAGTCTTGACCCTGCACACAATGGGAACAGTCCAGCCCGAACTGCC
Source organism: Lissotriton helveticus (assembly GCF_964261635.1). Lineage (NCBI taxonomy): Eukaryota > Metazoa > Chordata > Amphibia > Caudata > Salamandridae > Lissotriton > Lissotriton helveticus. The sequence goes on from NC_136069.1 coordinate 649,102,895, forward strand.
AGGCCAGATCTTCTCTGCACTGGAAACAAGCATTTTAGGACCAATTTCGGGCTTTCCGCCATCATCAGCCAGGATAGCATGACTCCAGTGGCATGGAGAGCATGGGGCATCGTCTGGGCATACCTGTCAAATGCAAAAAAGAACAATTGATGGATAGAATGAAGAACAATGTCATACATTCACCCCAGTACAGAGATATGGGCCTAAATCCATAATTTTTCTGCTCACCATGCTATTCCAGTTTGGACCCAGCGATATGCAAATCAGTCTTGACCCTGCACCCTGCTGTAAATTTTTCAGCGCTGTGCTGAGTCATTTAAAAAATAGAGGAATGTGCCATACTTCCAACAATGTGGCGCACCCCTGTGCTTTCCTTGTACGGACGCTACAAATAGCTGCCTAGCACCAACACAGACAACCTTGCACTAATTGTACCATAGTGTAATGGTGCCTGGGTTACAGGGAACGATCGTTTATGTGCAGGATCAACAATCATAAATGGTGATTTGCTACTTTTATGTGTGCTGCATTAATGATTGTTTATGTGCACTAAGGGTTACCTTCCTTCCTGCACATAAACATTTTGAAGGCGTTTTGCTCTTTGTATTCTGCAGCCCACATAGAAAGCAAAAGTGAGGAGAAGAAAAGTATTCTTCCTCATTGCTCCAAAATAGCACCTGCTTTTGCATGGTAAATATGGGGCAGCTTCAAAAGGTAAGGGGCGTTGCGATGGATCGCCGACAGGAACACCCATTGCTTGCCCCTTTCGCTCAAAAAACGATGTGAAAGGGTACCGTACTTACAGAGCGGTGTTAAGCTACACAAAGTGGCTTATCTCCACTTTGTAAATATGGTGCAGGACATTGCGCCACCATAATGTTGTAAAACGTGAGATCCCGGTAGCGCAATTCCCTTTTATGCTCTAAGGTGGTGCAAGAGTGACGTAAGTCCTACATGAGATTTCTTAAATCACACAAGGCCACTTTTTGTAGCCCTGAGTGGCTCCATAAATCTGGAGTAAAGCAACGTTGTGCAAATCACTGTGTTGCCTTACTCTGCCCTGAAAAGGCGTTCCAAGAACATTGCCTGTCGTTCTCAAGCAACTACCATAATTGTTTACATTCCCAGATTTACCAGAACTGGTAAACCTGGGAATGTGTCAAAAAGATACACCTTCCCAGGGGAGGCATAGCAAGAAGAAATATCTTTATTTCTCCTAGTTACTTCTTCTTTTAGAAAAAGGAATATTCTTATTAGGATTGTTTTTGTGCATGAAGGTGGCCCTTCCTGCACAAAGAAAATCCTGCTAGCAACAGAGGAACAAGGTGGTTGGGACTAGCCTGCCAAAAGGGCACTTGCAAGGGGAAAAGACAGGAATGCGCCACTTTGACTTAAATACAACACTTTCCTGCCCTTTCCCGGTCACACAGTGCAGCGCAGCAAGGTGACTTGTGCACTGCACTGCGCTGCATCATAAGGTCATATACAGGCTCCTGAGCATTAGTTCAATCATCTTTTATTCTTTGTACTTTAAGTGAATGCTGTCTTTGTCCATCTGCCATCAAGATTTTGCATGCCCATCGCACAAAATAACACTCAAATTGTGGTCAATCGCAACATCTTTGCCGCTAAAGTCATGTTCTTCTATCTCTTTCAATGACAAAATGCAGACAGCAGATAGGACAGGTTCTCAAGATGCATTCAGATGGATAGAAAGATACATTAAATTGCGTGATTACACCTAGATACTGCTGGATGTATGCTGGCAATAGACAAAACTGAGAAGGCTATCAGCAATCTATGGCCAGTCAGTACCGGGAAGTAGCCAAGTGTCCATTTGTGCGCAAAAACAAAGATTATAGGGTTCAATTCACACTTTAGGAGTGAGTTTGGCAAGAACAGGTCTACCTGACTATGCGCATATGAGACGTGATCGAGCAGAGGCAGCAAGTGGGCCAGTCCTGAGTTGTGAATATCTATAAAGCATATGCTTACAAGTTAAAACGGGATGCCATTTGGAACTTGGAGGAAGAAAAGAGCCTTAAGGTTGCACCATATTTATGTCTGTTAAGATAGGCCCAGCATGAGCTTTGTTGCAGAGTTTGGAAAAAAGTCAGTTTTGGTGAGAAGTATTTTAGCAGTCCACAGTATGGGGAGTTGCACCAGTCCAAATGTCTGGCAATATCAGGGATAACTGATTTGTGGCAATCAAGAATGTAGAAAAAGGGAGTTTTTAAGGACGGGAAGATTCAAGCTTCTTTATTAGATAATTGAATCGACATGTCTTTGACAAGGATAAATCTCAGACTGTGTACTGCAGTAACAGGCTTAAGAGCTGGATCAATGGAGGTAGGCTACCAGGCGTTAGGCCACAGATGAGTATGGCCGCCCAGAATTATGTTTTTGATGTTTAGCTTCAGTAAGTCGTTGTTCAATCAGCATACAAGAGAGGTCCAATAACTTCCGAAAACTGACGGGAGACTACACCATAACTCACATTACACTATGCCTGTCCTTATGTGTTCTATGGGTAAACACCCACAGTCAGTTGATATATCTATTTCCGTCAACAGTGGGAATATCTACAGCCTCCTGTCTGCGTGTGCTAATTATAGTCACTCTTTATGTACATGCTCCTACTTTAAAACCCAGTGTGTGTGTGCATCCATGTTCCATGTGCTGGTCTAGTGACTGTCTCTACCCTTCTCTAGTGAAAAAAGGGGAGGGAAGGTTGGCAATGCCTCACGGGAGCAACACCCAAGGGAGGATATGTCAGACTGGTACTCGCCTGACTCCTCACTTTCTCATCATCAGCAATTGCCAACCCGAAAAATAAAGGGGATAAAAATGTGCACAAAAAGAAAACTCTGTGTAGTTACGTGAGTGACCCTGTGATCATAGGACCTATCCTCCTAGATATGAGGTATAGTCCCCACCATATTAAAAAGAACTAAGCTCTACTAGCAACTCCAACTTTATTCTGTGGCGTATGCCTGTTCTAGTTAAAAACAACCAACATGTTTCATCGCCGCAGGTTACTTTACCGGCGATTTCGTCAGGGTTATGATGGGTCAGCGTGATTCCTGCACTTTTTTCTTTTCTCCCTTTATTGTACCTGTATAAACACAGGTATAACAGTTTTAATTGAAACTCATTCCAAGTAGATTGGCTCATGAATTCATGTCCTGTTAATCTGGTAAGAAAGAATGGAGTGCAATTAGAATCCATATGCAATAGATGGCTCCACGAAGCCCTGGACCCACTTTAAGATGGCCGCCACGAACAAACAGGAAATCGCAGGCACACCCTGGTAGAGACAGTTACACGTGACCAGGAAGTGCCGGCGGATTTCTACAAACAGAGGTTCCGACGAACAACACGAAGTAGTAGGGTGAGCAGAGGCCACAGCTACGTGCATTAACGGTAAGGAGCGCAAATGTCACATTGACTGGGGGCGTGGCTAGGCTATAGGGAGCAATAGCATAGTCAAAATCAAAATTATGATACCGCAAGTAACCAAGGGCTCAATGGCTCGAGGGACGGCTTTATCAGCAGACCGTCGAGCAAGCAAGTAACAGCGCGGTTTTTAAAGACCAAGCGGTAGGTCTATGCGAAAAACGCCACCTCAAAGGAGGGGTGGGTATGTGCACCGGAGGGTTGAGGCAAACTAACTAAAAAAGCCCGTCAAGGATAGATACTGAGATGGTGACATTGATATGTGCAGAGTGGGACGCAGGCACTAAAATCAATGAGCTGGGACCGACAAGAGATATTAACATATAGGTTTGGTGACAAAGAGTACATACATTAATTTTTTAGATACCGACCGAAGGGCGGATGGAAGAACCTACATACGGACAAAGGGGTTCATCCAGTGCTAATTTCTTCCACGGGAGCCTGGTAGGCTTTGCTACATAAGGCGACCTGGTAATGTATACTGCAAATGTAAAAAGGCATTTGAGAGGGAGGTGGATCTCATCCACTCGAGACACAGTGGATAAATATATATGTGTGTGTGTTTTATTTCCATGTGTTTATACAGGTGCAATAAAGGGAGAAAAGAAAAAAGTGCAGGAATCACGCTGCCCATCATAACCCTGACGAAATCGCCAGTAAAGTAACCTGCGGCGATGAAACATGTTGGTTGTTTTTAACTAGAACAGGCATACGGCACAGAATAAAGTTGGAGTTGCTAGTAGAGCTTAGTTCTTTTTAATGTGGTGGGGACTATACCTCATATCTAGGAGGATAGGTCCTATGATCACAGGGTCACTCACGTAACTACACAGAGTTTTCTTTTTGTGCACATTTTTATCCCCTTTATTTTTCGGGTTGGCAATTGCTGATGATGAGAAAGTGAGAGTCAGGCGAGTACCAGTCTGACATATCCTCCCTTGGGTGTTGCTCCCGTGAGGCATTGCCAACCTTCCCTCCCCTTTTTTCACTAGAGAAGGGTAGAGAAGGCTAGATACAGTCACTAGACCAGCACATGGAACATGGATGCACACACACACTGGGTTTTAAAGTAGGAGCATGTACATAAAGAGTGACTATAATTAGCACTTGCAGACAGGAGGCTGTAGATATACCCACTGTTGACGGAAATAGATATATCAACTGACTGTGGGTGTTTACCCATAGAACACATAAGGACAGGCATAGTGTAATGTGAGTTATGGTGAGTGGGGGGATGCCTGTATAAATCCTTGTCCAATTCTCCCAGGGGCCCCTTGGTGTTTGGAGTGTTGTGCACGGCAGTTTAGCCGTGAGGGCCAGAGGACACATTAATTGGTTTCCAATAGGAACATAGATTGGCAAGAAGGATATCTCCACGCCACCTGTTTTTTAGCGTAAGGTGTCTCGAGAGGGTGTCCATACCACTTTTCTAGGTTTTATAATGGCGAACTATTGTTTGGCATTCACGGACGACCATATAGCGTCAATATTGGCAGGACCATCTTTATTGCCAGACACCCCCCTAGGGTGGGCCAACAAAGTTCGAGATGAATGGGAAAAACTATCAACATTAAGGAAACGTCAGATTAGAATAGCTCTACATGGAGCACTAATGACGGAGTACTTACAGGCAGGAGCAGCACCAGCTAGCCTCCTGGTTAGATTGGAACCCAAAATATTTCTGGAGGACAAGCAGTTCCGGGTGGACTGGAGCTACATAGCAAACAAGTGCACCCGGGACTGGCTCATCCTAATAATTAACACGGCCAAGCGACTCAGTGAAGAATTGCTCACTGAGATACTGGATTTGGAAACCAGTATAAAAAATGATACAACAATCCTAGATATAAAGGAGCAACTAAGCAAGATTCAAACAGACTTAGGGGAATACCAAGCATACATGGTGAATCAGAAAATTAAGGGGTTGAGGCGCAACCTTGACAGGTTCAGCCATGGGTGGGCATTCCCTTACACAGAGGATGAGTATTACCAACAGACTCCTAATCAGAACACAGGACCCCAGCGTGGCAGGGGAGGGAGACCACAAGAGAGGAGAACCCCCAGTAATTGGGTGTTTGATAACACGAGTAGCGAAGAGGATGAACAAACTGCACCGCACCAACAGAGTAATACCCGAGTCAGATTCAATCCGGAGACTAACACTGATCAAGATTTAGGGGCAATGTTTAGGGCTTTTTTAGATCAGCACCCACACAACCAGAGAGGTTCAAACACTAGAGGCAGGGGAAGGGGGCGAGCGCGCCACATACCCAATGCAACACGTCAAATGCACTCCCCCAGAATAACCCGCAGCAGGGGACGAACATTGATATAAACACCCAGGTAAATATTGTGGTTAATCATTCAGATTACCCACTATCAGCAAATGAGAACAGGGTTTTAAATAAAGGCTTGGGGTTTGTCCCCACACCCAGACATGACAGCTTCCAACTTAGGGGTGAGCTGAATGGTGTGCTAAGGAAGATCAAACTCCACAAATTCTTCGAGGGAAAGGAACAACCACCGATGTCCGGGTCCTTCAGTGCAGACCTATGACGACCATTCACCTTCACTCCCCTGAACCACCAAGTAGGGCCTGAAGTGACAGTGTTCGAACAAAAAGTCCTCAAGAACATCACGGATTTGGAACAGAAACAACGCACAAAGTCACATAGCAACATGTCAAAATCAGACTGGATGGCTATTAAATCTTTAAAAGAGAACACCTCCATCACCATCAAACCGGCCGATAAGGGCTGGGCGGTGGTGGTGATGAATACCACGGACTATGAAAGTGAAATCAATAGGTTGTTAGGGGTAAGAGAACACTACCAACCTCTCCCCCGAGACCCAACTGAAGAGTTGAAAACAATCATTCAGGCAATGGTAGCAACTGCCAAGGAGAAAAAACTGGGTAACTGCAAAGGAAGCTGAGTTTTTAATCAATCCATCTCCCAGGGTTCCGGCTTTCTACATTGTGCCTAAAATTCATAAAGCACAGCGGCCTCCCCCGGGACGACCGATAGTCTCGGGCATCAATTCGATACTCGAGCCACTATCGCAGTTCTCAGACTTCTTCTTACGTGAGTGTGTGGTGACACAACCTTCTACGTGCAGGACACCACGGATATCCTGAGACATCTGGAAACAAAAATATATGACCCTGCAGAACAATTTTTAGTGACGATTGACATCGAGTCACTTTACACGAACATACCCCAGGAAGCGACGTTGGTGGCAGCAGCGCGTTCCCTGGGGCAATGTGAGTGGTTTTATGATACTGCACCAACCTTTGTGTTGCAGTGCATAGAGGTTGCACTCACCCGCAATTTCTTTGCTTACAAAGACCAGTTGTACCTCCAAACATCGGGGACCTCGATGGGGGCTACTTTTGCCCCGAGCCTAGCGTGTATTTACGTTGGGCAGTTCGAGATGAATTACATCTACCATGAATCAAATCTCTTCCAGAGGAACATTGTCCTCTGGAAGAGATATATTGATGACATCTTGTGCATCTGGAGGGGCCCAGCCGAGGTACTGGATCAGTTCCTGACCTGGCTCAACAACCTTGACAAATGTCTAAGATTTACATGGAGTGTGGACCGACAGAAGGCTACATATCTAGATTTGGATATACAAGCGGTAGAGAACAAACTGGTTACAATGGTACACCAAAAACCCACGGACAAGAATTCTTTGCTGCACTATAGATCGTTCCATCCCAGGGCCCTCCCGGTAGGACAGTTTATGAGACATCGCAGAAACTGCACCACAACAGCCAGCTATCTAGAACAAACAGAGGAATTGGCCGCCAAACTTATATCTCGTTCCTACCCTGATAAAATAGTGAAACAAGCACATAAGCGGGCACTGAACACCCCAAGGGAAGCCCTTCTTACGAAACAAATAAGAGAACGGAAAGAATGCATTCCTGTGGTCACCACCTTTGGCCCACAATCCACAAAGATCCGCCAAATAATTAGGAAACATTGGCACTTGCTAAATACCAACTCAATGCAGATGCCACAACCGAGATTTGCCTTCAAAAGATCTTCCAGCCTAAAAGATCGATTGGTCCACTCGCGCCCAGCACCAGTGGTAAAGGAATCTAATATTCCACCTGGTCATTACCCGTGTGGAAGCTGTACAGTCTGCGGACTCACTAGTAAAGTGAAATCAATTACCAGAGCCAGTGGCAAGGTGTGGCACTTGAACACCTTTAGTAACTGCAACAATACTAACGTGATCTATAGACTCACATGCCCTTGCAATTTACATTACATCGGGCTTACCTCAAGGAAGATAAAAGTCAGGATCCAAGAACATCTCAGTACCCTGAAAGCAGCCAAACTGACGACTAAACTGGTACAGCACTTTACCAATCAGAAACACCAACCCAGTGTTCTGCGTTGGATGGTAATCGAAACAGTGCGAGGGGACCAGCATAACATGGACAATATACTCCATAAAAAGAAGGCCCGCTGGATTTTTGAAGAGGCAACAGACCAACATGGTCTGAATGATATTATCGAGTGGCACAGACTCCCAGCTACCTAATGGGTATAGCAAAACAACAACGGAGTATATAGACACAGAATACACCACAACAAGGAATGATGTGAAGTTACAAAACTCCATTCTTAGACATAACTGGGGCTTAACCTAAAATATTTGTGGTTCGACTAGCATGAGCTATGGTCACATAATTTTAACACACAGAGCAGTGATGTGGGTATAAATGTAATTACATTCACTCATTGGTCACAGATGACATAGCAATCGGGTGAGAAAGAACAAATTTTTATTTTCATTTCATTTCATTTCATTGTATTGTTAAGGTTTAGTTAAAACTTTTTTTTTATTGAAACTCATTCGAAGTAGATTGGCTCATGAATTCATGTCCCGTTAATCTGGTAAGAAAGAATGGAGTGCAATTAGAATCCATATGCAATAGATGGCTCCACGAAGCCCTGGACCCACTTTAAGATGGCGGCCACGAACGAACAGGAAATCGCAGGCACATCCGGGTAGAGACAGTTACGCGTGACCAGGAAGTGCCGGCGGATTTCTACAAACAGAGGTTCCGTCGAACAACACGAATTAGTAGGGTGAGCGGAGGCCACAGCTACGTGCACTAACGGTAAGGAGTGCAAATGTCACGTTGACTGGGGGCATGGCTAGGCTATAGGGAGCAATAGCATAGTCAAAATCAAAATTATGATACCGCAAGTAACCAAGGGCTCAATGGCTCGAGGGACGGCTTTATCAGCAGACCGTCGAGCAAGCAAGTAACAGCGCGGTTTTTAAACACCAAGCGGTAGGTATATGCGAAAAACGCCACCTCAAAGGAGGGGTGGGTATGTGCACCGGAGGGGCAAGGCAAACTAACTAAAAAAGCCTGACAAGGATAGATACTGAGATGGTGAAATTGATATGTGCAGAGTGGGACGCAGGCACTAAAATCAATGGGCTGGGACCGACAAGAGATATTAACATATAGGTTTGGTGACAAAGAGTACATACATTCATTTTTTAGATACCGACCGAAGAGCGGATGGAAGAACCTACATACGGACAAAGGGGTTCATCCAGTGCTAATTTCTTCCACGGGAGCCTGGTAGGCTTTGCCACATAAGGCGACCTGGTAATGTATACTGCAAATGTAAAAAGGCATTTGAGAGGGAGGTGGATCTCATCCACTCGAGACACAGTGGATAAATATATATGTGTGTGTGTTTTATTTCCATGTGTTTATACGGGTACAATAAAGGGAGAAAAGAAAAAAGTGCAGGAATCACTCTGACCCATCATAACCCTGACGAAATCGCTGGTTAAGTAACCTGCGGAGATGAAACATGTTGGTTGTTTTTAACTAGAACAGGCATACGGCACAGAATAAAGTTGGAGTTGCTAGTAGAGCTTAGTTCTTTTTAATGTGGTGGGGACTATACCTCATATCTAGGAGGATAGGTCCTATGATCACAGGGTCACTCACGTAACTACACAGAGTTTTCTTTTTGTGCACATTTTCATCCCCTTTATTTTTCGGGTTGGCAATTGCTGATGATGAGAAAGTGAGGAGTCAGGCGAGTACCAGTCTGACATATCCTCCCTTGGGTGTTGCTCCCGTGAGGCATTGCCAACCTTCCCTCCCCTTTTTTCACTAGAGAAGGGTAGAGACAGTCACTAGACCAGCACATGGAACATGGATGCACACACACACTGGGTTTTAAAGTAGGAGCATGTACATAAAGAGTGACTATAATTAGCACACGCAGACAGGAGGCTGTAGATATACCCACTGTTGACGGAAATAGAAATATCAACTGACTGTGGGTGTTTACCCATAGAACACATAAGGACAGGCATAGTGTAATGTGAGTTATGGTGAGTGGGGGGATGCCTGTATAAATCCTTGTCCAATTCCCCCTGGGGCCCCTTGGTGTATGGAGTGTTGTGCACGGCAGCTTAGCCGTGAAGGCCAGAGGACACAATAATTGGTTCACAATAGGAACATAGATTGGCAAGAAAGATATCTCCACGCCATCTATTTTTTAGCGTAAGGTGTTTCGAGTGGGTGTCCATACCACTTTTCTAGGTTTTATAATGGCGAACTATTGTTTGGCATTCACGGACGACCATATAGCGTCAATATTGGCAGGACCATCTTTATTGCCAGACACCCCCCTAGGGGGGGCCAACAAAGTTCGAGATGAATGGGAAAAACTATCAACATTAAGGAAATGTCAGATTAGAATAGCTCTACATGGAGCATTAATGATGGAGTACTTACGGGCAGGAGCAGCACCAGCTAGCCTCCTGGTTAGATTGGAACCCAAAATATTTCTGGAGGACAAGCAGTTCCGGGAGGACTGGAGCTACATAGCAAACAAGTGCACCCGGGACTGGCTCATCCTAATATTTAACACGGCCAAGCGACTCAGTGAAGAATTGCTCACTGAGATACTGGATTTGGAAACCAGTATAAAAAATGATACAACAATCCTAGATATAAAGGAGCAACTAAGCAAGATTCAAACAGACTTAGGGGAATAGCAAGCATACATGGTGAATCAGAAAATTAAGGGGTTGAGGCGCAACCTTGACAGGTTCAGCCATGGGTGGGTATTCCCTTACACAGAGGATGAGTATTGCCAACAGACTCCTAATCAGAACACAGGACCCCAGCGTGGCAGGGGAGGGAGACCACAAGAGAGGAGAACCCCCAATAATTGGGTGTTTGATAACACGAGTAGCGAAGAGGATGAACAAACTGCACCGCACCAACAGAGTAATACCCGAGTCAGATTCAATCCGGAGACTAACACTGATCAAGATTTAGGGGCAATGTTTAGGGCTTTTTTAGATCAGCACCCACACAACCAGAGAGGTTCAAACACAAGAGGCAGGGGAAGGGGGCGAGCGCGCCACATACTCAATGCAACACGACAAATGCACTCCCCCAGAATAACCCGCAGCAGGGGACGAACATTGATATAAACACCCAGGTAAATATTGTGTATAATCTTTCAGATTACCCACTATCAGCAAATGAGAACAGGGTTTTAAATAAAGGCTTGGGGTTTGTCCCCACACCCAGACATGACCGCTTCCAACATAGGGGTGAGCTGAATGGTGTGCTAAGGAAGATCAAACTCCACAAATTCTTCGAGGGAAAGGAACAACCACCGATGTCCGGGTCTTTCAGTGCAGACCTATGACGACCATCCACCTTCACTCCCCTGAAACACCAAGTAGGGCCTGAAGTGACAGTGTTCGAACAAAAAGTCCTCAAGAACATCACGGATTTGGAACAGAAACAACGCACGATGTCACATAGCAACATGTCAAAATCAGACTGGATGGCTATTAAATCTTTAAAAGAGAACACCTCCATCACCATCAAACCGGCCGATAAGGGCGGGGCGGTGGTGGTGATGAATACCACGGACTATGAAAGTGAAATCAATAGGTTGTTAGGGGTAAGAGAACACTACCAACCTCTCCCCCGAGACCCAACTGAAGAGTTGAAAACAATCATTCAGGCATTGGTAGCAACGGCCAAGGGGAAAAAATGGGTAACTGCAAAGGAAGCTGAGTTTTTAATCAATCCATCTCCCAGGGTTCCGGCTTTCTACATTGTGCCTAAAATTCATTAAGCACAGCGGCCTCCCCCGGGACGACCGATAGTCTCGGGCATCAATTCGATACTCGAGCCACTATCGCAGTTCTCAGACTTCTTCTTACGTGAGTGTGTGGTGACACAACCTTCCTACGTGCAGGACACCACGGATATCCTGAGACATCTGGAAACAATAATATATGACCCTGCAGAACTATTTTTAGTGACGATTGACATCAAGTCACTACACACGAACATACCCCAGGAAGCGACGTTGGTGGCAGCAGCGCGTTCCCTGGGGCAATGTGAGTGGTTTTATGATACTGCACCAACCTTTGTGTTGCAGTGCATAGAGGTTGCACTCACCCGCAATTTGTTTGCTTACAAAGAGCAGTTGTACCTCCAAACATCGGGGACCTCGATGGGGGCTACTTTTGCCCCGAGCCTAGCGTGTATTTACGTTGGGCAGTTCGAGATGAATTACATCTACCATGAATCAAATCTCTTCCAGAGGAACATTGTCTTCTGGAAGAGATATATTGATGACATCTTGTGCATCTGGAGGGGCCCAGCCGAGGTACTGGATCAGTTCCTGACCTGGCTCAACAACCTTGACAAATGTCTAAGATTTACATGGAGTGTGGACCGACAGAAGGCTACATATCTAGATTTGGATATACAAGCCGTAGAGAACAAACTGGTCCCGATGGTACACCAAAAACCCACGGACAAGAATTATTTGCTGCACTATAGATCAATCCGTCCCAGGGCCCTCCGGGATTACCTTCCGATAGGACAGTTTATGAGATATTGCAGAAACTGCACCACAACAGCCAGCTATCTCGAACAAACAGAGGAATTTGCCGCCAAACTTACATCGCGTTCCTACCCTGATAAAATAGTGAAACAAGCACGTAAGCGGGCACTGAACACCCCAAGGGAAGCCCTTCTTACGAAACAAATAAGAGAACGGAAAGAATGTATTCCTGTGGTCACCACCTTTGGCCCACAATCCACAAAGATCCGCCAAATAATTAGGAAACATTGGCACTTGCTAAATACCAACTTAATGCAGATGCCGCAACCGAGATTCGCCTTCAAAAGATCTTCCAGCCTAAAAGATCGATTGGTCCACTTGCGCCCAGCACCAGTGGTAAATGAATCTAATATTCCACCTGGTCATTACCCGTGTGGGAGCTCTACAGTCTGCGGACTTACTAGTAAAGTGAAATCAATTACCAGAGCCAGTGGCAAGGTGTGGCACTTGAACACCTTTAGTAACTGCAGCACTACTAACGTGATCTATAGACTCACATGCCCTTGCAATTTACATTACATCAGGCTTACCTCAAGGAAGATAAAAGTCAGGATCCAAGAACATCTCAGTACCCTGAAAGCTGCCAAACTGATGACTAAACTGGTACAGCACTTTACCAATCAGAAACACCAACCCAAGGATCTGCGTTGGATGGTAAACGAAACAGTGCGAGGGGACCAGCATAACATGGACAATATACTCCATAAAAAGGAGGCCCGCTGGATTTTTGAAAAGGCAACAGACCAACATGGTCCGAATGATATTATCGAGTGGCACAGACTCCCAGCTACCTAATGGGTATAGCAAAACAACAACGGAGTATATAGACACAGAATACACCACAACAAGGAATGATGTGAAGTTACAAAACTCCATTCTTAGACATAACTGGGGCTCAACCTAAAATATTTGTGGTTCGACTAGCATGAGCTATGATCACATAATTTTAACACACAGAGCAGTGATGTGGGTATAAATGTAATTACATTCACTCATTGGTCAAAGATGACATAGCAATCGGGTGAGAAAGAACGAATTTTTATTTTCATTTCATTTCATTTCATTGTATTGTTAAGGTTTAGTTAAAACTTTTTTTTAATTGAAACTCATTCAAAGTAGATTGGCTCATGAATTCATGTCCCGTTGATCTGGTAAGAAAGAATGGAGTGCAATTAGAATCCATATGCAATAGATGGCTCCACGAAGCCCTGGACCCACTTTAAGATGTCCGCCACGAACAAACAGGAAATCGCAGGCACACCCTGGTAGAGACAGTTACACGTGACCAGGAAGTACTGGCGTATTTCTACAAACAGAGGTTCCGATGAACAACACAAAGTAGTAGGGTGAGCAGAGGCCACAGCTACGTGCACTAATGGTAAGGAGCGCAAATGCCACATTGACTGGGGGCATGGCTAGGCTATAGGGAGCAATAGCATAGTCAAAATCAAAATTATGATACCGCAAGTAACCAAGGGCTCAATGGCTCGAGGGACGGCTTTATCAGCAGACCGTCGAGCAAGCAAGTAACAGTGCGGTTTTTAAAGACCAAGCGGTAGGTCTATGCGAAAAACGCCACCTCAAAGGAGGGGTGGGTATGTGCACCGGAGGGGCGAGGCAAACTAACTAAAAAAGCCCGACAAGGATAGATACTGAGATGGTGAAATTGATATGTGCAGAGTGGGAGGCAGGCACTAAAATCAATGGGCTGGGACCGACAAGAGATATTAACATATAGGTTTGGTGACAAAGAGTACATACATTCATTTTTTAGATACCGACCGAAGGGCGGATGGAAGAACCTACATACGGACAAAGGGGTTCATCCAGTGCTAATTTCTTCCACGGGAGCCTGGTAGGCTTTGCTACATAAGGCGACCTGGTAATGTATACTGCAAATGTAAAAAGGCATTTGAGAGGGAGGTGGATCTCATCCACTCGAGACATAGTGGATAAATATATATGTGTGTGTGTTTTATTTCCATGTGTTTATACAGGTACAATAAAGGGAGAAAAGAAAAAAGTGCAGGAATCACGCTGACCCATCATAAGCCTGACGAAATCGCCGGTAAAGTAACCTGCGGCGATGAAACATGTTGGTTGTTTTGAACTAGAACAGGCATACGGCACAGAATAAAGTTGGAGTTGCTAGTAGAGCTTAGTTCTTTTTAATATGGTGGGGACTATACCTCATATCTAGGAGGATAGGTCCTATGATCACAGGGTCACTCACGTAACTACACAGAGTTTTCTTTTTGTGCACATTTTTATCCCCTTTATTTTTCGGGTTGGCAATTGCTGATGATGAGAAAGTGAGAAGTCAGGCGAGTACCAGTCTGACATATCCTCCCTTGGGTGTTGCTCCCGTGAGGCATTGCCAACCTTCCCTCCCCTTTTTTCACTAGAGAAGGGTAGAGACAGTCACTAGACCAGCACATGGAACATGGATGCACACACACACTGGGTTTTAAAGTAGGAGCATGTACATAAAGAGTGACTATAATTAGCACACGCAGACAGGAGGCTGTAGATATTCCCACTGTTGATGGAAATAGATATATCAACTGACTGTGGGTGTTTACCCATAGAACACATAAGGACAGGCATAGTGTAATGTGAGTTATGGTGAGTGGGGGGCTGCCTGTATAAATCCTTGTCCATTTCCCCCTGGGGCCCCTTGGTGTTTGGAGGGAGCCTACAACATCTCATCATGTGTTATGATTAAATGTACGTGTCCATCCCAGGACACCATCTCATTGTATGATTTGTAGTGTCCATGGGCAGACACTATACCATCGGTGAGGTCACCAGCTGTGAACTGTTGCGGATGACAGTTGACAGCTGATCACTGAACTGACTGATTGTACAGAGGCTCCAATCTTTGTAGGAGCCAGTGTTGGCGTTTTAGAATAAAGAACTCTCTTACTTCATATATGGGTTGGGAGTTCTTCACAAAGTGGTGACGATTGCCAACATAGAACCCACGGATTTGGAAAGTTTTTTTCGTGTACAGAAAAAAGTCGGTAGTAACAATTCAGAAAGGAATAAAAAACCAAAACGTTGAGAAGGAGTGAGGTAACCAGGCAGCAGGAGGAACATTATTCTCAAATGGAAGAAAAAA
The DNA here is from genome assembly GCF_964261635.1 of Lissotriton helveticus. Lineage (NCBI taxonomy): Eukaryota > Metazoa > Chordata > Amphibia > Caudata > Salamandridae > Lissotriton > Lissotriton helveticus. Next base: position 649,118,411 of record NC_136069.1, read on the forward strand.
GTATATACAATGTCAGCACACTTTATTAAAACAAACTGGACATTCTCTCATGTGTAAGAAATCCTGGAACATCACAGACGGATGCTGTGCGTGGAAAAACACTTGAGGAATTTCACTAAAGTGGAGAAAAATGTGGGACATTGCTGCTCCAAAGTTAACAAGGTAAATAGACTGAATAAATAAGAAGCGTGAAGCGTACAACATATTTCTGAAAACGTGTACCTTATTCAATTTCAAAACCCACTTAGAAAACCTTTGTGCGACACTGCGTGGGAACTAAGAAAAATATAAGGTACTGGCACATTACGCCAAGGACATTGACTCAACGTACAGAACAGATTTCGACTGGCACTCACCAACTGTCAAATCCAATGGAAACATCTGCGAGGATCTCAGATGTTTCCGACGTCATTAGGTAAGCTCAACAAACGACGTATGCGGGCATCCTGGAATACCAAAAAGGAAATAGAAAACAATTGAGGTCAGTGGTCTAGTCAACGTAAGCACGACGTCAGCGCCATTTTGAATTTTCAATCTCCCGGCGCGCACTCAGGGTTATCATGACTAAACTCCAGACTTCCTAGGAACACCCTTCCTCCAAGAACTACCGCTCAGAGGGACAACTTAAGAATTATACAGTAAGGAAATAATCGGTTAGCGATACATTTCAATAGGCTTTTGGAAAAAATATACGATACTAAAAACTCTAGGGGCACCGATTTAAGAAATAAGGGGTGGAAGTGAATGCTATTCGAACTGCGTGTACGCTTACATAAAGTGAAAAGCAATTGAACTGTAGCACGCCTAATAAGCCACCACTAAATAAAAAAAGCTGTCAATTAAAATAAACTAATTTAAAAGTTACCCAACACCTTCAGCCATTTTCAGTGTCCAAATAAGGAAGAAGTTTATAATTACACATATAAACTAACATTAGAAACAAATAAGTATTATTAACATGGCTTCAGGTTGTGTATGGAACCTTTCTCCACCGGAGACATTCCTACGGGCTGGGGGTGAGCCAGCACTTAAGTGGGAAGAATGGAGGAAGTATTTCCTCAACCAGTACAAAAGAATAAATTCCTTTCTGTGTTCCACAATGTAATTCTATTCAAGACCTTGTAATACAAATTAGATAACCCCTAGACATATAATCTTCACACACAAGATTGCATATATTACCTTGATTTTGTTTAAAAATAGGCATTAACTGCCAACAGTTCATAATTCTTTACAAAACAATACAATATACAAAATATATCCAATGCTGTGAATTCTTGGCAAATACACAGTGTACTATCATTAAAAACAAAATACAATTAAAAAATACAATACAAAAGAAGTCCTTATGTCGACGCGTTTCGGTGTCAATTTCTGACTTTGTAAACACCTTCCTCAGGACAGATCAAGATTAAAAACAACACATTTTTAAATATATATATCAAATTTTATATTCGAAGATGACCAGTAATCAACTTTTGGTCCTTCTTCCAGGGGTTCAGCTAGACGTCCTCAATTTTATCGTTGTTGTCACCTCACACTGTTAATGCAGGGCGATGTTCAGTAATAATATTACTCCTGTTGGTGGAAACGATTTTTACTTGGTGTTTTTTTGTGTTTCTTTTCCACTTATTTTTAAGGTGCCACCATTCTCTCCTCGATGTATATATTCTGGAGAGCACCTAGCGTTTCAAGTGATCGTCCGCGTCGGCTACCTCCTGGGTTGATAAATGGCATGCGGACGTCTAGCTGAAACGCGTCGACATAAGGACTTCTTTTGTATTGTATTTTTTAATTGTATTTTGTTTTTTATGATAGTACACTGTGTATTTGCCAAGAATTCACAGCATTGAATATATTTTGTATATTGTATTGTGTTGTAAAGAATTATGAACTGTTGGCAGTTAATGCCTATTTTTAAATAAAATCAAGGTAATATATGCAATCTTGTGTGTGAAGATTATATGTTTAGGGGTTATCTAATTTGTATTACAAGGTCTTGAATAGAATGACATTGTAGAACACAGAAAGGAATTTCTTCTTTTGTACTGTTTGTATTACCCAGTCCTTTCTCGTTTATGGGAAACTCTCTTTTTTTGAAAAGTATTTCCTCAACTCCAGCTCTACTTTGAAGGAAGATGAAGAAGTTAAAGCGGAAAAAAAGTACAAAATGCTCATGCATTGCTTAGAAGCAGGCGGAATAAAAGTATACAATGCAATTAACAAGAAGATTAGAGCAGAAAATGAAGGAGACGTATTTACTAACGCCATGGATGATCTCAATACATATTATAAACCGACAGTATCCGTAGGTGTAGAGCGTTATGAATTCTTCCATAGAAAGCAAGGGGAAGAAGAATCAATTGATGACTATGTTTCGGCACTCAAAAATCTGGCTATAAATTGACACTTCGGTGCACTCCACGATGAGTTTATAAGGGATCAGATAGTGATGCAGGGCTCAAACTCAAACATCCAAGACAATTTGTCGGCCAAGGGTGAATATCCACTACAAAATATAATAGACATTGCTAGAAAACCGAGCTCACAGGCCGTTGTGCCAAAGCAGTCCTATCGGAGAATAAAGGAAAAAAGAAGGAGACACCATAAGCAGGGTATCTGACCAAAAATCTTACAACAAGCAGAGTTGGAACAAAAGGAACAACAAACCGACTTACAAAAGAAATGAAACAAAGAACTGGGGGCACTGTTACAGATGTTTAGGCACATCACACATGGCTAATGATCCAAAATGTCCCGCACATGAAGTGAAGAGCACACATTGTGGCGTAAAAGGGCATTTCATTAAGGGCTGCAACAAAAGGAAGCCACAACATGTGAGAGTAGTGGAGTGCGCAGAGGACGATATTCAGAACGCCTCTGATGATGAAGACATGAACATGTTTATATTGAACGTCAATGATGAATAGAGCAGCAATGTCAGCAAAATTGGCGAAACAAAGACAAACACTAAGACAAGAAAACCCATTTGTTGTATGACAATTGGTGGTGTGGAGATCAACATTGTGGCAGACTCCGGATCACCATACACAATAGTCAATGAGGGTGTCTAGATGGAAAAATTCAAACCAAGCATCGTAGAAAAATTAAAAAAACCTGATATAAACATCAGATAATTCACCGGAGAGCCCATCGACGTGTGTGGTTACAGAAAATGTAACTTCATATACAAAGGACGGGAGTCTGCAGGTAAACTTTATGTCTCAAAAGTGGGACCATCGGTACTTGGCTGGATGAACCAGGGGAATCTGTGCATCATCCTAGACCCAAGCAAAAGTTAACCTGTGTTAAGTTTGTCTGACAACAATGACTATGCTACATCTTTGCTCAAAAAGTATCCCAAGGTATTTAGTGGGGCTGTGGGAGTGTTGAAGGGATATCAACACATAATCAAACTAAAGGCAATCACAACCCCCATGGTACACAAAGCTAGGAACATCCTGTTTGCCATAAGGGATGTAGTTAAGATCCAATTAGACAAGCTATTGAATGAAGGAATAATCGAAAAGGTGGAAGCATCTGACTGGGTCGCACCTCTTGTTGTCGCAAAATGACCCAATGGCAAGTTGAGGCTCTGTGTAGATCTACGCGACCTAAATCAAAACATTGTAGTGGAACTATATCCACTGCCAAAAAAAAATGAGATGCTAGCTTCCACTAAGGACATCAAGTGGTTCTCAACAATCGACTTGAAATCTGCCTATCACCAGGTACCTCTGCACCGTGAAAGTAAGACACTAACAACATTCATAACTCCTTTTGGGTGTTTTAGATTTACATGTGTACCTTTCAGTTTGGCCTCGGTGGCCGCAATGTTCGAAAGACTCATGAACAACATCTTTGAAGGAGTTTCAGGAATACGACTCTTCCAAGATGACATCCTAATCATGGGCAAATCTAAGGTAGAGCATGACAACAAGGTTGAACAAGTGTTAGAAATACTGAACAGAAAAGGTTTGACCGCGGATTATGCAAAATGCAAGTTTGCATGTAATTCTGTCAGCTATCTTGGACACCAAATAACCGGTCGAAGGAATCAGCCCAAAAAAAGAACTCATACAAGCCAAAAAGGACTCACCTGTACCAGCGAACAAAGATGAACTGAGATCCTTCCAGGGATTGGTGGAATTTTACTCCAATTTCATCAAAAACATTTCACTTAAAACACACGCATTAAGACAGCAACTAAAACGTATGAACAAATTTGAAAGGACTGAAGAGTGCGAGAAGACCTTTCAGAATCTTAAAGCGGACATGAGTACATCCTTACCTCTTCAAGGATTCGACCCTTCCTTACAAAACTTTGTAACCACTGACGCCAGTAACAAGGGGTTAGGTGCAGTACTCACACAGAAGGACACTATGGGAGTGGAATACACCATAGCTTTTGCCTCACGCTCACTCACGCCAACAGAGGAAACATTTTCCGTAATAGAATGTGAAGCACTAGCATGTGTGTGGGCCCTGGAACACTTCAGGGAATATATTTGGGGAAGAATGGTAAACTTGTGCAACGACCACAAACCCTTAACAAAAATATTCACAATGAAAGGGTTGTACACAGCTTCACCCAGATTAGCCAGAATATCAGTGCGTTTGTTTGACTACATGTACAATGTCCACTATGTCCCAGGCATGAAAATGTTGTTGCAGACTTTCTAAGCAGAATGCCTGTCGGCACAACCAGCGGCATTAATGTCAACGAAGTAGATGAATCTTGTTTAGCCAATGTCCTTGAAAAATCCAGCGGAATCATGAGAGAAGAGTGGCTGATGGAGCAAAGTAAGGACAATATCCTTTGTACAGTTATACAAAAGATGACGAAAGGTCGGACAGACAAAGGTAAACTGACAGAACCTCTAAGACACTTTTGGGAGGTTAAAGACGAATTGTCACTATGAAATGGGTTCCTATCGAGAAGTTTAAGATTAATACCACCTAAAGACATCAGAACAAAAATACCTAAGTTATGCCACGAAGGACACTCATGCATCGCAAAGATGAAGAGCATAGTCAAAAACATGTATTGGTGGCCAGGTGTTAGCATTGAAGTAGAGATAATGGTAAGGGAATGCAAAATGTGCATGGACTCTGACAAAGTACAAATGACATTTAGACCACCCCTGCACCCCATTCCCTGCCCATCCATGACATGGGAGAGAATTGGTATTGATATCATGGGGCCCATATCTGATGATCTTGAACAATGATATATGATAGGTATCATTGACCACTACACCAAGTGGCCTTAAGTAAAAATTGTCAGCAAACCTGACACACTGAACGTAGTTAAAATCATGGGTTAAACTCTAAAAAAAAAAACTAAAAAAAAGGGCGATACTTTTGCTCATGAAGGTCGCCTCAAGCAGACAGTGAGCGACAACGGAGCGCAATTCACGTCAGAGATATTCAAGGATTACATACTCAGGCAAGGTATTGATGGCTGAGAGGATATATATATATATATATATATATATATATATATATATATATATATATATATATATATATATATATATATATATATAAAATCAAAAATAAGGCACAAACAGTATTATCAAAAACAAAAAGTATTTAAATTACAGGGCCACTAGGATGATGATTGAAAACCCAGTTTAATCAATCAAATACAGTATTTTATCCAAAAGCAAAACATACAATATCATATCACATGGTTATCATCAGACAGGAAGTAGTATGTGAAGAAACAGTGCTCGTGCGAGAGAAGATAGGAAAATACGGAAAAAGGACAGCAGTGATTGTTTCAAACAATTTCAAGTTCATGAGATCCAGTGTAATTAGAATATGGTCTCCCATTACAGTTGAGGTCTACCCCTATACAAACGGTACAACATAGTGCATTTCTGACTGTTGTTTTCACCGTGTAATGTCTTCTGTTTTTCAAGTGTAGGGGATCAGGAGGTGGGTGTAGGCCTATTCAGGGTCGTCAACGTTTCGACCCAGGTGCTTAAGGGTTAGTATGGTCCTCAGCGGTGGGTCTTCTTCAGGACGGGCGCGGAGGACATCTAAAAATAACCATCATACTATTAAAGTGGCCGTGCTGTACGAAGTCTACAAAAAGAGGTCGGTTCAATCGGTTCAAGGTGCCTAAATGACACCGGAAATACAAAAAAAATTAATTAAATTAAAATAGGGCTCACCATGGAATCTGTCGGGTGAGTAACCAAGAATAGATCATTCATGAATGGTTAAATCGATAATCCTGTAAATGTAACAAGTAGTTGTGGGAGCATTTCCCAGCACTACGAATAAGCAAACAAAAGAAAAATTAGGACATAACATAAGCAAATAAGAATTTGGCTCAGAGTGGATGAAGGTGAATTACCCACGGTGCGGGGAAACAACTCGTGGGCATTTTGATAAGGATACCATCAATCTGCCAAAAAAGGATTGACGAGGTAATTGTACTAGTGCTTGTTACGAAAGGGTAGTTAAAAACTGTGATTGCAAAACCTCCATAAGTGAATACCTGTATCTAAAGATCGCAGACGCTCCGATTAGTGGTAGGGTCCGTCGGTCTCATTTTGATCTTGACAGTTCAGTAGGAGGCGCAATTCAATCTGACAAGGGAAAGGAGGAGAGGGTAGAGTCAGCCGAGCATACCCCTCCATGTTTACGTGCTAAAAAGTAAAAGCCGCAAGCACCCTTTCTGGCGGTAGTTACCTTGGTGAGTTCTGGAATTACTGATACAAACGAGCCGCATCCGTCAGTCTCGCTGCAAGAAAGAGAGAGCGAGCGGCGGTTCTGACCGGATTTATGTCAGCGCGCACGTATGAAACCGGGCACTATCGTGGTGGCGCGAATTGACACAGTAAAAAGACTGACCATACGGTGTGGGGTACAGCCTGGAATAGTGTAGTCACGATGGTACGTAATCAAGTGCCTGACTAACTACATGATGAATACAATAGGTTAGGTAGATGGGTGCATCAAATATACAAACGTGTTATTTTAAATGGAAAGCGACATAGAAGAGCGAGATCACAGATTTAGTCGCAGTACACAAATACATATATTTTACGTTACTTCATATAGAATACAAATATGTTAAATAAAAATATAGACATAGACAAACAGTATAAAGCTGGATTATGAGACACTAATGTATATGATGGAGAAAATACACAGAAGTCTCTGGTCATTTTGTTATTTAAAAAATCGCATGTAGATGACGGAGAACATTCACAGATGTCTCTAGTCATATCTACCTCGTACAATGGGAACCATGATGTCTATTTCCTCTAAGCTCCCATGGTCCCATCCTAAAGATAGATGAGTGCCCCCCCCCCCCCAGAAAGCAGCAACAACGTACACACAGATATATGATCGTATTGGTGGAACTAACCGTTATTCAGAATGCCTATCTGTTTGGTGATTTCATCATGCTCGTTCAGGCCCCTATTCGCAGTGTCAAAAATGTGGATCCACTTACACTCGCGGACATTCATGGTGTTGGCAAAATTCCCACCTCGTGGATTCATCTGTACTTTCTCTATGATCCACCACCTTAGACTCTCGGCTGAGTGTCCAAAGATGGCAAAATGCTCCACCAAGGGGCGCCTTGTGTGCCGCACCTGATCCTGCTGCAGTGCAGCAGGATACAACAAGTAACTTTTTGCACAGTTTGTCCTGTGTACAAAAAATCACATGGACATGATATGGCATAAATGACCCGGCTGTATTGCAGTTGGTATGTTGCCTTAGCGTATGAGTGTAGGTGCAATGTTTAATTCCTTGGTGGGAGGACAAGCCTTACATGTCCCACATTTATAGTGACCCAAAATGGGTGGGATGTTCCATAGGGTCGTCGATCCTCTGTAGTCTTTTTCGGTAATAGTGGTTTCACCTCAAAGTCCCTTATGTGTTTTCCTTTTTTGAAAGCATGCATTGGGGGATCTATAATTCCAATCTCATCAGCAACTAGATGCCAATGTTGGTTCACAATCTTCCTCACCTCACTACTCTTAGTACAGAAAGTAGTGGCACATACAATTCCTTCCTTATTGGTTGTGTTCTTTGCCTTGGGTTATAAAAGGAACTCCCGGTGACAAAACCAGGCTCGTTTTTGTGCCCTCTTGAGTAGGTTTTTAGGGTATCCCTTCTCCCTGAGACGTTCCATCAGAACAGCTGACTCCACAAAAAAGTCCTCTTTCTTACTACAATTCCTGCGCAACCTTAGGAACTGGCCAAAAGGTAGATTGTCCCTAAGGTTGCGTGGATTGTGGCTGGAATATCGTAGGAGGGTGTTCCTCGCACTCGGTTTTCTATAGAGGGTAGTGTGAAATGTACCCCCCTCCTCCCTGATTGAAATATCAAGAAAATGTATGGCCACTCTGTCTGATTCCAGTGAGAACTGGATGTCATGAGATCGATTGTTAAGCCAGGTATGGAAATCCAACAATTGTTGAGCATTTCCCTTCCATATCATAAGGACGTCATTGATGTATCGACGCCAAAGAGAGACATGGTCTCTGTAGGGGTTGGTTTCACTGAAAATGTGTGTGTGTTCATATGCATCCATATAAATAATGGCCAAGTCTGGGGCAAAACTTGCCCCCATGGCCACGCCTTTGGTCAGCACATAGTGGTTACCCTCATAGTAGAAGAAATTTGTTGTCTTTGCTATCTGACCCCTGTCAGCCCTCTTATCAATCTATCTCAATATGTTCTTAAACCAGAGGAGTATGCCATTTTGGAAGAGGGCTTATCGTTTGTGCCAATGAACACACTCAACACTTTCAATTTAAAGATTGAACTCCACCAATTTTTTCATAAAGTATGTTTGAAACATTACTTCAACAAAATATCCCAAAAACCAAGATTTTCTAACACACGCCTACGCCCCTGTCCACTTTTACTCCACCGGCCCAGCTCATGTCCCATAGGATTCTAGCATATAAGCAGGTGGTTATGAGGGATATTAACACACTTATCAAGGAGAGACAGTATGTCCAATACAACACTTCCAAACTAGAATGCCAGGCACTGGAAACACTTAAGAACAATGTTGACATTGTTATAAAACCCGCAGACAATTGGGTGCCATTGTGATCCAAGTTAGGGAAGACTACAAAACTGAGATATTAACACAACTTGGTGTAGAAGGAAATTATTGCAAATTGAGAATGGATCCCACCAGGGATATTTTGAAAACCATCAGACGTGTCACTGACAGTGATTTGACACAAGGTTTTCTGAGAAAACAGGAACATCCGTACCTTAAGAATGACCAACCTAGAATGCCAACCATATATACTCTCCCCAAAGTGCACAAATGACTAACGAACCCACCAGGGAGACCCATCATCTCCGGGTGTGGGTCGGCTTTAGCACCTCTCTGTAAGTACATAGATGTTTTTCTAAAACCAATTGCAGAAGGCACCACAGCCTACTCACGTGACACCATGCAGGCCATACAACTGGTAGACGAATGCCCTTTTAACCCCACTGAGAACATCCTAGTGACAACGGACATAACATCACTTTACACTAGCATCCCACAAATAGAAGCACTCGACACCATCAGAGTAGCACTTGACAAACGCCCTAGGCCATGGCAGGTCCCCACAGATTTCTTAGTTCAACTACTCGAGATAGCAATGACAAACAAATCTTCTGTTTTGAGGGTAACCACTATTTGCAGACCAAAGACGTGCTTTCTACAATGAATACTAATTTGATTGCCTCTATTCTGTGTTTCCCCAGTAGGGACAGTTTCCTCACACATCCTTGTTCCATCTCGTCAAAAGTGAAGTGCAATATTAGCATTAATTAACGGTAAGAGCAGCAGACTTGCTGTGTGTCTATACTCAAGGGCTAGTTCTGAATTTGGTTGTTAGAATCATCTTAAATTGTCCATTCTTTACATAATGGACTTTTAGGATACATAGCTGGTTGGTCTGGTTCTATCCTGCCTCCTTTCCCACGTTGTAGTCCCTTTCACCACAGATCTCAAACTCTTCATCTCTTATTCCATTTTCTACTTTTTCTGGTCTGTGGATGATATTATACTTTTGAACCGCATGTGTACCTTGGCATTATAATATGCCACCATCTTAACCTCAATGCACTGTTGTTAAAAATATTAAAATGTACATTGTTGTTTTTTAGAAAACTCTCCTGAAGAAGGCAAACGTTTTGCCGAAACGCGCGTAGAGACGGATGACAATGATAATTTATGTATTGTTTAAATGGAAAAATTGATTTCTGTATATGTGTATATTATTTTAATCCATATAAAATTAATTTTATGTTTTTCTGTGTATATTAGTTATTTTTAACTAAACTAGGGGCCACCTAGCCATATTTGGGGCCACTTATTTTAACCTCTTCCACGCTCATGACGAGCTCAGCTCGTCATGAGGCACACTGGAGCTGTGCTCATGACAAGGTGAGCTCGTCATGAACAATGGGTTTCAAAGCTTTTCAGCACAGGAGGGGAAAAGCCATAGCAGCCAAGTGGTTAACAATTCAATTGTGTGTTTGGTGTATGAAATAATTTTGAATAAATATATACATACATTTTTTACTTGTGGTTGAGTCAGTGCATTGAGGTTCTAATATATGTACTATTGAACTGGTTACCTTAGCACGCTCAGGGCATTTGTTGCCTAGGAAATTTATCTGAATGTCAGACCAAAGATGTGGCCATGGTGGCAAGTTTTGCCCCACACTTGGCCATTATTTATATGGATGCATATGAACACACACACATTTTCAGTGAAACCATCCCCTACAGAGACCATGTCTCTCTTTTGCATTGATACATCGATGACGTCCTTATGATATGGAAGGGAAATGCTCAACAATTGTTGGATTTTCATACCTGGCTTAATAATCGATCTCATGACATCCAGTTCTCACTGGGATCAGACAGAGCAGCTGTACATTTTCTAAACATTTCAATCATGGAGGAGGGGGGTAAACTCCACACTACCCTCTATATAAAACCGAGTGAGAGGAACAGCCAATATTCCAGCCACCATCCACGTAACCTTAGGGACAATCTACCTTTTGGCCAGTTCCTAAGGTTGCGTACGAATTTTAGTAAGAAAGAGGACTTTTTTGTGGAGTCAGCTGGTCTGATGGATCGTCTAAGGGAGAGGGTATACCCTAAAAACCTACTCAAGAGGGCACAAAAACAAGCCTGATTTTGTCATCTGGAGTTCCTTTTAGAACCCAAGGCAAAGAACAAAACCAATAAGAAAAAATTGTATGTGCCACTACTTTCTGTACTAAGAGTAGTGAGGTGAGGAATATTGTGAACCAACATTGGCATCTAGTTGCTGATGAGATTGGAATTATAGATCCCCCAATGCATGCTTTCAAAAAAGGAAAAAACATAGGGGACTTTGAGGTGAAATCACTATTACCGAAAAAGACTACAGAGGATGAGACAACCCTATGGAACATCCACCAATTTTGGGTGACAATAAATGTGGGACATGTAAGGCATGTCCTCTCATCAAGGAACTTAAACATTGCACCTACAACACTTACACTCATACGCTAAGGCAACATACCAACTGCAAAACAGCTGGGGTAATTTATGCCATATCATGTCCATGTGATTTTTTGTAAATAGGACAAATAGTACAAAAAGTTAAGTGTTGTATCCTGCAGCACTGCAGCAGGATAGAGTGCGGCACACAAGGCGCACCCTTGGTGGAGCATTTCAGCACCTTTGGACACTCAGCTGAGAGTCTAAGGTGGTGGATCATAGAGAAAGTACAGATAAATCCACGAGGTGGGTATTTTGCCAACACCATGAATGTCCGCGAGTGTAAGTGGATCCACATTTTTGACACTGTGAATAGGGGCCTGAACGAGCATAAGGAAGTCACCAAACAGATAGGCATTCTGAATAACGGTTAGATCCGCCAATATGACCATATATCTGTGTGTACGTTGTTGCTGCCTTCTGGGGGGGGGGCACTCATCTATCTTTAGGATGGGGCCATAGGAGCTTAGAGGAAATAGACATCATGGTTCCCATTGTATGAGGTAGATATGACTAGAGACATCTGTGAATGTTCTCCGTCATCTACATGCAATTTTTTAAATAACAAAATGACCAGAGACTTCTGTGTACATTCTCAGTCATATACATTATTTTCTTATAATGCAGCTTTATACTGTTTGTCTATGTCTATATTTTTATTTAACATATTTGTATTCTATATGTAGTAATGTTAAATATATGTATTTGTGTACTGCGACTAAATCTGTGGTTTCGCTCTTCTATGTCGCTTTCCATTTAAAATAACACGTTTGTATATTTGATGCGCCCTTCTACCTAACTTATTGTATTCATCATGTAATTAGTCAGGCACTTGATTACGTACCATTGTGACTACACTATTCCAGGCTGTACCCCACACCGTATGGTCAGTCTTTTTACTGTGTCAACTCGCGCCACCGCAATAGCCCCAGTTTCATACGTGCACGCTGACATAAATCCGGCCAGAACCGCTGCTCGCTCTCTCTTTCTTGCAGCGAGACTGACGGATGCGGCTCGTTTGTATCAGTAATTCCAGAATTCTCCAAGGTAACTACAGCCAGAAAGGGCGCTCGCGGCTTTTACTTTTTAGCGCGTATGCACGGATGGGTATGATCGGCTGACTCTACCCTCTCCTCCTTTCCCTTGACAGAATGAATTGCGCCTCTTACTGAACTGTCAAGATTAAAATGAGACCGACGGACACTACCACTAATCGGAGCGGACGCGATCTTTAGATACAGGTGTTCATTTATGGAGGTTTTGCAATCACTGTTTTTAACTGCCCTTTCGTAACAAGCACTAGTACAATTACCTCGTCAATCTTTTTTTGGCAGAATGATGGTATCCTCATCAACACGCCCACAAGTTGTTTCCCCGCACAGTGGGTAAGTCACCTTCAGCCACTCTGAGCCAAATTATTATTTGCTCATGTTAGATCCTAATTGTCCTTTGTGTGTTTATTCGTAGTACTGGGAAATGCTCCCACAACTACCTGATACATTGACAGGATTATCGATTTAACCATTCATGAATGATTTATTCTTGGTTACTCACCCAACAGATTCCATGGTGAGCCCTATTTTAATTTAATTAATTTTTAGTTGTATTTCCGGAGTCATTTAGGCACCTTGAATCGATTGAACCGACCTCTTTTTGATAGACTCCGTACAGCACGGCCACTCTAATAGTATGATGGTTATATTCAGATATTCCCTGTCCTGAAGAAGACCCACCGCTGAGGACCATACTAACCCTTAAGCATCTGGGTCGAAACGTTGATGCCCCTTAATAGGCCTACACCCTCCTCCTGATCCCCTACACTTGAAAAACAGAAGACATTACACTGTGAAAATAACAGTCCGAAATGCACTATGTTGTACCGTTTGTATAGGGGTAGGCCTCAACTGTAAGGAGAGACCATATTCTAATTACAGTGGATCTCATATACTTGAAGTTGTTTGAAACAATCACTGCTTTCCTTTTTCCGTATTTTCCTATTTTCTCTTGCACGAGCACTGATTCTTCACATACCACTTCCTGTCTGATGATAACCATGTGATATGACATTGTATGTTTCGCTTTTTGATACAATACAGTATTTGATTGATTAAACTGGGTTTTCAATCATCATCCTTGTGGCCCTGTAATTGAAATAGTTTTTGTTTTTGATAATTCTGTTTGTGCCTTATTTTGAGATATATATATATATATATATATATATATATATATATATATTACCTACTGGCGATAGCCAGTAGGTATATATAGTTAGGATTTTTTTCCTATGGGATTTTTGAAAATTCTATGTCGAATAACTTTGGCGTTTGAGGACAGAATCGGCTGACATTTTCAGGAAAATGGAACATTTTGTTTCTGAGCAGCCCCTGAAAATTTGGGGGGGTTTCGTCAAGGGGGGGCCGAGAAAAAAGGGGGGTACCAAAACGTGTTTTTCCCATGCAATTTTCCATAGGGCGGTTGGCCTCACTTTTAGCCCGAACGGCTGAATGGATTTACACCAAACTTGGCAAAATTGTAGGGACTGGTAGCCCGATGTGCATTTGCTATGTCTCAAGATATAGGCTCCAGTGGTTTTTACGAAAATTAACTTTGAAAAATATATATTGGGCTACATTGGGCTATATATATGTTGGAGCCCAAATGTAGCCCAATGTAGCCCAATGTAGCCCAATGTAGCCCAATGTAGCCCAAAGATGGCCACCAGAGACAAAAAAAACAAATGTAGCCCAAATATCAGCCAGATGTAGCCCAACTATAGCCCAATGACAGAATGTCCCAGAGTGTTCTAAAGAACAACTAGAGTGCTAACAGTCCTACTTATTACAAAGGTATGGCACACCTGAAGCCATCTTGATTGGAATAAAGTGGTAACTCTTAAAACATTTAGTTTAAAAAGGAACAAAATGAGGGGGTTCATTTTGCCATAGAAAGTATGATTAGCGAATATATGACGAAGTCCCGCATACCATCAGTCCGCAAAAAAAATCCTGCATGTACTATTAGGCCGCAAATTAAAATAATGAAAACTTTTAGAACGAATATGCCTTTAGCATACACTAAACAACTAAACTACCCTAAACCCTAAAACACTACCCCCAGCATGACCCTACACTACACAAACAGTACAACACTACCCTAAACCCTAAAACACTACCCCCAGCATGACCCTACACTACACAAACACTACAACACTACCCAAAACCCTAAAACACTACACCCCAGCATGACCCTACACTACGCAAACACTACAACACTACCCTAAACCCTAAAACACTACCCCCAGCATGACCCTACACTACACAAACACTACAATACAACCCTAAACCCTAAAACACTACCCCCAGCATGACCCTACACTACACAAACACTACAACACTACCCTAAACCCTAAAACACTACCCCCAGCATGACCCTACACTACACAAACACTACAACACAACCCTAAACCCTAAAACACTACACCCCAGCATGACCCCACACTACGCAAACACTACAACACTACCCTAAACCCTAAAACACTACCCCCAGCATGACCCTACACTACGCAAACACTACAACACTACGCAAAACCCTAAAACACTACACCCCAGCATGACCCTACACTACGCAAACACTACAACACTACCCTAAACCCTAAAACACTACCCTCAGCATGACCCTACACTACACAAACACTACAACACTACCCTAAACCCTAAAACACTACCCCCAGCATGACCCTACACTACGCAAACACTACAACACTACCCTAAACCCTACAACACTACCCCCAGCATGACCCTACACTACGCACACACTACAACACTACCCAAAACCCTAAAACACTACACCCCAGCATGACCCTACACTACGCAAACACTACAACACTACCCTAAACCCTAAAACACTACCCCCAGCATGACCCTACACTACGCAAACATTACAACACTACCCTAAACCCTAAAACACTACCCCCAGCATGACCCTACACTACGCAAACACTACAACACTACCCAAAACCCTAAAACACTACACCCCAGCATGACCCTACACTACGCAAACACTACAACACTACCCTAAACCCTAAAACACTACCCCCAGCATGACCCTACACTACGCAAACACTACAACACTACCCTAAACCCTAAAACACTACCCCCAGCATGACCCTACACTACGCAAACACTACAACACTACCCTAAACCCTAAAACACTACCCCCAGCATGACCCTACACTACGCAAACACTACAACACTACCCAAAACCCTAAAACACTACACCCCAGCATGACCCTACACTACGCAAACACTACAACACTACCCTAAACCCTAAAACACTACCCCCAGCATGATCCTACACTACGCAAACACTACAACACTACCCTAAACCCTAAAACCCTACCCCCAGCATGACCCCACACTACGCAAACACTACAACACTACCCTAAACCCTAAAACACAACCCCCAGCATGACCCTATACTACGCAAACACTACAACACTACCCTAAACCCTAAAACACTACCCCCAGCATGACCCTACACTACGCAAACACTACAACACTACCCTAAACCCTAAAACACTACCCCCAGCATGACCCTACACTACGCAAACACTACAACACTACCCTAAACCCTAAAACACTACACCCCAGCATGATCCTACACTACGCAAACACTACAACACTACCCTAAACCCTAAAACACTACCCCCAGCATGACCCTACACACGCAAACACTACAACACTACCCTAAACCCTAAAACACTACACCCAGCATGACCCTACACTACGCAAACACTACAACACTACCCTAAACCCTAAAACACTACCCCCCAGCATGACCCTACACTACGCAAACACTACAACACTACCCTAAACCCTAAAACACTACCCCCAGCATGACCCTACACTACGCAAACACTACAACACTACCCAAAACCCTAAAACACTACCCCCAGCATGACCCTACACTATGCAAACACTACAACACTACCCTACACCCTAAAACACTACCCCCAGCATGACCCTACACTACGCAAACACTACAACACTACCCTAAACCCTAAAACACTAGCCCCAGCATGACCCTACACTACGCAAACACTACAACACTACCCAAAACCCTAAAACACTACCCCCAGCATGACCCTACACTACGCAAACACTACAACACTACCCAAAACCCTAAAACACTACACCCCAGCATGACCCTACACTACGCAAACACTACAACACTACCCAAAACCCTAAAACACTACACCCCAGCATGACCCTACACTACACAAACACTACAACACTACCCAAAACCCTAAAACACTACCCCCAGCATGACCCTACACTATGCAAACACTACAACACTACCCTAAACCCTAAAATACTACACCCCAGCATGACCCTACACTACGCAAACACTACAACACTACCCAAAACCCTAAAACACTACCCCCAGCATGACCCTACACTACGCAAACACTACAACACTATACTAAACCCTAAAACACTACGCCCAGCATGACCCTACACTACGCAAACACTACAACACTACCCTAAACCCTAAAACACTAGCCCCAGCATGACCCTACACTACGCAAACACTACAACACAACCCTAAACCCTAAAACACTACCCCCAGCATGACCCTACACTACGCAAACACTACAACACTACCCTAAACCCTAAAACACTACCCCCAGCATGACCCTACACTACGCAAACACTACAACACAACCCTAAACCCTAAAACACTACCCCCAGCATGACCCTACACTAAACAACCACCACAACTCTACACTACACTAACACAACACTACACTACACAACACTACACTACACTACACAATCACTAACCCACGAAAAAATTAACACAAACCCACTTACCTCTCTCGTCATCGTGGTTTTCACAACGCAAATGCATTTACCATACATGCCTTTAAAACGTAATTCTTTGTAAAGGCATGCGCGATAAATGCACATGCGTTTTGAAAAAATGCGGGATAATGGTATGCGAGGTCAATGACCTTGCGGGATAATGGTATGAGGACTGAAAGTCTGTGGGATAAAAAATGCGGGAAAATGGCTGCAAACCATGATTAGCAGCAGACTTCCCTGGTGAGCACTAGCTTTACTACAGTGATCTAATGAGCAACTAGAGTGCTAACATTCAGAATTTATGGCAAATGTGTGACACATCTGAATGCCTTCTTGACAGAACCAAAGTAAACAAGCATTGAAAATGCAATAGATCTCGCCCTCGTTTAAGTTAACCCCTTCCATGCTCATGACGGAACGGTTCCGTCATCAGCGTCGGTGCTCCGGTGCTGATGACGGAACATTTCCGTCATGAGTCAATATGATTAATTACCCTTCAGCACTGCAGCGAAATTCGCGCAGCACTGAAGGGGTTAAAGCCATTCTGTTTGTAATGAGGTGGCTTTTTAGCTTTGCTTTTATTAGTGTTTTTAAAACTTTCATGTAAATAACATGCATATGTATGCATATATGTATATGTATGCATGCATTTATATTTATATAGATATGCAGATTATATATGTTTATATATGTATATTACCTACTGGCGATAGCCAGTGGGTATATATAGTTAGGATTTTTTCTCTATGGGATTTCTGAAAATTCTATGTCTAATAACTTTGGCGTTTGTGGACGGAATTGGCTGAAATTTTCAGGAAAATGGCACATTTTGTTTCTGAGCAGCCGCTGACAATTTGGGGGGGTTTCGTCAAGGGGGGGCCGAGAAAAAAGGGGGGTCCCAAAACGCGTTTTTCACATTCATTTTTCCATAGGGCGGTTGGACTCACTTTTAGCTCGAACGGCTGAATAGATTTACATGAAACTTGGCAAAATTGTAGATATGGTTTGCCCGACGTGCCTTTGCTATGTCTCAATATATGTGCTCCAGTGGATTTTGAGAAATTAACGTTTAAAAAAATATATATATCTGTGACAGCGCTCCGGTTAGCGCCCCGGT
This sequence comes from Lissotriton helveticus, assembly GCF_964261635.1. NCBI lineage: Eukaryota > Metazoa > Chordata > Amphibia > Caudata > Salamandridae > Lissotriton > Lissotriton helveticus. The sequence continues at coordinate 649,136,934 of NC_136069.1, forward strand.
TCGCGTACCTGACGCGTAACGGAACTTCGCGAAGCGAAGCTGATTGGCTCTCCGGTGTCTGTCAACATTCTAAACAGTCCGGAGCGGCCGCCATCTTGTCTCTCGGTAGGATCGAGAGACAAGATGTGGTGAAAAACGAAGGGGGAAATGAAGGAAAGGGGGCAAGGTAGACCCCTCCTGACCCCCTAGGATTGATGAGGGGGATATTAAAGTGCCTCGCGGGGCAAAAAATAAAAACACATTTTTTTTTGCGATTTTTTGCCGTAGAGGCGCGTCCCGGTACGCGAACCGGGCAGCTAACCGGCAGCGTAACGGGAGTCCGCCATCTTGTGTTTTTGGAGCGTCCGGTTCGCCTACCGGGTAGCGTCCCGGTAAGCGTAACAAGGGGAAAACCAAGAGAAACAGTAAAAAAAAAATGAAGGGAATAGATTTCCAGCAAACTTGGCAAAATTGTAGGGACTGTTTGTTTGATGTGCCTTTGCAAGGCCTCAAGATATGTGCACGTGTGGATTTTGTCTAATTAAGGTTAAAAAAAATATATATATCTGTAAGCGTGCTCCGGCACGCTTACGTTACGTGTTTTGTTTGCGCTGCAGAGCCGATACGTCACGGTTATGCGACGCGTCATGAGGCGTCTCACGTGGCTACGTGATTCCCCCTCTGGTCTCCACTTGTATCATTAGCGCGGGGATGCCTCCGGGTCACCAGGCGCTTTATAAATCGCAAAATAAATAAATAAATAAATAAATAAAGAATATATTTTACAGCTATAGATATTAGCTTTTAAAAAACCAATGAAATTCACTGAAAAAACCATAGGTTATAGACCATATATAGTTAGGAATTTGCATTTACAAAACCTTGAAAATTCACTGAAAAAAACATAGGTTAGAGACCATATATAGTTAGCTGAACATTTTATTGACATAAACCCAATGAAATTCCATATATAGTTAGTTGCACTAACTATATATCGCGCACCCGCAATCCACTGCTGATGATGTCACATATTACATCATTCATGACATGGTCAGTGACATCACTGATGACATCACTGATGACATCTCAAATGACATCACTGATGACATCACTGATGACATCTCAAATGACATCACTGATGACATCATGACACACCAATAGCAGGTACTACATACGCACTCACTGATTCCTACGTCTACACACACATTCACTCATTCACCCATACAATCACTCATACATACAGTCACTCATTATTACAACACTATCATATGCACTCATACACCTATGCAGACACTCACACACTGCCACTCATCCATGGAGTTACTCACACACCTAGTCAGTCCTGTAAAGAATCAATCACACTTCCATTTCCTCATCTATACAGTTAAACACAGAACACCATACTTCAGTGACATCACTGATGACATCACTGATGACATCTCAAATGACATCACTGATGACATCTCAAATGACATCACTGATTACATCATGACACACCAATACCAGTTACTACATACGCACTCACTGATTCCTACGTCTACACACACATTCACTCATTCACCCATACAATCACTCATACATACAGTCACTCATTATTACAACACTATCATATGCACTCATACACCTAGTCAGTCCTGTGAAGAATCAATCACACTTCGATTTCCTCATCTATACACTTAAACACAGAACACCATACTTTTTCACACATATACTAACACATACTTACTCTCTTATACAATCACTGATACAAGTACACATTGATATGCACAGAGTCACACACCTCCCAGCCAGCCACACACACACTCAGTCTTCCATACATCCACTCATTCTTCAATATGTAAAACATATTTAAACTTTACAAAACACACAGACACTAGATGATGTCATCAGTGATGTCATTTGAGATGTCATCAGTGATGTCATCAGTGATGTCATTTGAGATGTCATCAGTGATGTCATCAGTGATGTCACTGACCATGTCATGAATGATGTAATATGTGACATCATCAGCAGTGGATTGCGGGTGCGCGATATATAGTTAGTGCAACTAACTATATATGGAATTTCATTGGGTTTATGTCAATAAAATGTCCAGCTAACTATATATGGTCTCTAACCTATGTTTTTTTCAGTGAATTTTCAAGGTTTTGTAAATGCAAATTCCTAACTATATATGGTCTATAACCTATGTTTTTTTCAGTGAATATGTATATATATGTATATATATATATATATATATATATATATATATATATATATATATATATTCGTCACTCCTTCGAAAATACGAAAGTAATGGGCGCACACGCGCTGCTTTTCCACAATTAGGTTTATTAGTTATTTCAGCATGAAAACAAACAAACGATCTACGCGTTTCAGTGCTCCTGGCACCTTGCTCACGATCACTTTTTTTACATTTTTTCATGATTTTTAAAGTAACCAATAGTATTGGATGTTACCTCACAGCCTGTTTTACTCTAGGCACTGTGGTATTTGTGGTTCAACTTCACCCAACAGACTCTTTTTAAATAAAAACCACAAATACCACAATTTTTTCATTCCCTTTCCCCTGTCATTAAGTTTGTGGATGGTGGGTGCGGTGAAGTATTTTATTTATGTTCATGCACCATGTGACTCACTTTGGAGGTGGAGCACTGCAAAGGAAAAAAATGTATTTAAATGTGTGCTGACCAGGTGTATGGTGTGTGATCAAGAGCACGTGTTGCTCGAAACGCGTTACCTGAGAGGAGATTAAAACCTACCTTACTGCAGCCTGGGGTCCGTGTCTTCTATTGCAGGAGTGTTTTGCAGTGTTTGGAGACTTGGTTTCTACATGTTACGGAGGCGGGCTGTCCCCGTTTACGGTACCCGCTCGCTTTTCAAGTGGCCTCGCTACAACAGCTTTCTTTGTTTTTGTTCCGAGGAGGAAATTTTGCGAGGCCCCCTGAACCGAAAGAAACAACCACGACCAGCATTGGAGGAAGACGCGCTAGTGGCTGATCGGATTGGTGAGCTACGGCGGGTGTCGTCCAGTCACAGATGTGGTGTTATTCCGGGATTTTCAGGTAGCGAGCTCAAGGCTTAAGCAGTCAGAAGACCGATATCGGCATCTGCCTTCGGTGAACCATATCGAATACTCCTCGCGTTGTCACCATGTCAGCCAGTTTGGAGAGAGAGCGTGAAGACGCGGCAGAGGCGCTGTTTAACAATGTGCAGAAAAACGCCTCAATTGCCAGTGCGGCGGCACCTGGTAATCAGCCTAGTAGTGTGCAACTAAATGCAAAACAACTATTGAAGACCGTAGAGAAGAAGACCAAGGCGGAAATCACCAAGTGGTGGGAACATAAATCGCTTACCAAGTACGTGGAAGTAGGCAGGATTCCGCGTGGCTTGCGAATTATGTTGGCGCCGAGTTTTGAAAATCCCAACCCGGCTATGCTGAAGAAATGGGGGGAATTGAACCTCGACGCCTCAATGAATCTGGTGAAAGTCCTAATTGAATATGCCGTGATAGATAGGGATACATTATTGGAGGAAATCAAAAGCCTTAATGATCAGCTGGATGCTATTGCCGACCCTGAAACAAAACTTTTGATAACGGCTGCGCGTAAGGAAATAAGTGAGCGGTTACGCAAGCATGAAGAGCGCATTAAAGTAAGAAAAATCCACAAGTTTGCGAGGGATTTGAATGACTACACAACCGGGCAAATATATACATTCTCCCGTAAGTTTGATAAGGCGCGACAATCCAAACTAACTAAGCAAACGACAAGGTTTGACGGGGCAGCCACTACAAACCGAGTGGATGAGCAGAGTGAGAACTCTGATGCAGACTCAATTTCTTTAGCCAGTACATCGAGCACTTCACTAGTGGATTGCACTGGGGTGGAAGGAGGCAACCCAGGTAGAATCCTCAATCTTGCAGAGGAGATTGATTTTTTAGTGGAGGACCGGCTACAAACACTGCGACCCAGGACGCGGAGGAATCAAAACGCAGGAGGCGCAACGCCAAACGTCACGCAAGGCGAAAAAAACGAAAAGCAACAGCAGCAGCCACAAAAGAAAAAGAGGCAATGGTACAACAAAAAGAAATATTGAAGGATTGTACCATTACTAATCTTACAAATATGACCTTATCAGCGGCAGAAGAACAACTTTTAAGTTTAGGACTAAACTTTTGTCCTGAAAGTTCATTCAACTATACAAACACCAGAGCGGATGTTTTTAAGTTCATTCGCAAATTGAAGTTGAAGAAATTCTTTTCCTCAAAACCAGCAAGCAAAGACAAAGGTAAAACCACCAAACAACTGACAATATCTGGAAACAGTATTCCTCCACCAGCGGCACGAGATGCGAGATTGCTTCTGACACTGTGTAACCTGGAGAATCCCACTAACAATGACGATGAGGTTCCATCCACACAACGTGAGCTTTATAACGTGGACATCTGCCAAAAGGGATCTGGAATCAGCCCATTTAAGCCGGTAAGCACGTTTTTGCCTGTAATGCCAAAAGATGCGGTAGACATTTACCATGATTGTGTCATTGAAGATCTTAAGAAATTAAACCGCAGAGTGCAGGCTCAAACGCATATGAACAAGGCTAAGGTAAATCAATATAATATGTTAATGAAAAAGTTGAGTCAGAATCATGAAGTGATCATCAATAAATCAGACAAAGGTGGTAATATTGTGCTCTGGAATAAAGAAGAATACATTGTAGAAGCCATGAGACAATTAAATGACACCTCTTGTTATGACAGATCGAATGGAATGGCATATAAGCGAGCCAAAGATGAGGTGAAAAAGATGCTAATGTCATTTAAAAGGAATAATTTGATTTCACAAACTGAATATGACTTTCTGAATGTTGAACACCCAGTGATACCCATATTATATCTGATTCCTAAAATACACAAACGGAAAGTTCCAGCACCTGGCCGTCCAATCATTGCGGCCATTAACAGTGTAGGAGAGAACATTTCCAGTTACATTGATTTCTTCTTGCAAGACATTGTGAAAAGCTTACCAAGCTATATTAAGGATACGGGGGACTTTTTGAGAAAATTATCCTCCATTGTGTGGCAAGAGAACTGGTGTATTGTAACTTTGGATATAGAGTCGTTATATACGTCCATAGATCACTCCAAAGGGTTAGAGGCAATCAAACATTATCTTGGTCTTCGATCATGTGAATACTACGCACACAACAAAATGCTGTGTGACTTGATACACTGGTGCCTGCATAATAATTATTTTATGTTTGCAAAGGGCATATGGAGACAGGTACGGGGTGTGGCGATGGGGTCGTGCTTCTCTCCCAGCTACGCGTGTTTACACGTGGGCTGGTGGGAGGAGCGCGGCCTCACTGCCACACCAGGATTTCAGCATGTGCGATACTGGAAACGGTTTATAGATGATGTGTTTTGTGTGTGGGAGGGGGATGAGGCAAGTGCGCAAGTTTTTGTTGATGCTCTCAACAAGAATCAGGAAAATCTTTTCTTCACCTCCAACATTAGTAAGGTACAGGCAGACTTTTTAGATGTTCATCTAATGATTGAAAATAACTCTGTAACTACCTCCCTTTTCCGTAAACCGACAGCTGGTAACAGCATATTACACGCCAGCAGTAACCACCCGCAACATGTGATCAATAATGTCCCATATGGAGAATTGGTGCGTGTCAAACGTATAAGTAGTACCCCTGAGATATTCGAACGAGAAGCCAAAAACACCATAGATAGGCTAAGAGTCAGGGGTTACAATGATAGGGTTCTGAACAGTGCCCTACAAAGAAGCCGTGACAAATCCAGGGAATCTTTACTTAGACCTGAGACATCAAAACCCACTTCAGAAGATAGTACTCCGCGCCTGATTCTGACCTATAGCAAGCAGGAAAAACAAATTAGGTCCATTGTTAGGAAACATTGGCCAATTTTGATGACTGATGGTTTTTATAGTGAAGTATTACAAAATTCACCTACGATAACCTATAAAAAATCTCAAAGTATGCACAATAGCCTAGTGAAAAGTAGCCCAGAATCAGGTGGTGGCAGCACCTGGCTCAAGTATAAAGGGTTTTTCAAATGCTCCACATGTAGGGCGTGCAAGTTTGGTGTGAACACCACTCATTATAGCACACCATTCTGTCCAATTAGGAAGGCCATTCGCGGTAACTTTAACTGTCATAGTGAGTTTGCTATATATGTCCTGACGTGCACCTGTGGGCTGCGGTATGTGGGCAGCACCAAGCTGCAGGTGCATGTCAGGATATTGCAACATCTGCGTGCTATAGTGAATAATGACAGTGCGTACCCAGTGGCGCGCCACTTCAAGTCAACGCATAACAATGATTTGTCTCAGTTGACTCACTTTGTTATTGATGTGGTGGCTCCTCTCAGTCGAGGAGGTGACAGAGAGGGACTCCTAAGAAGAAAAGAGACAGAATACATAGTGGAGCTGGACTGTAAATACCCAAATGGGCTCAATACAACTGAAGATTTGCATCATCTTCTTTAATTAAGCACATTATGTATGTTGTGTTGCGTAGCACATGAGTAACAATCTTCATAAATCCGATCCTGATTAGGATTCTTGTTTTCTTTATTTTCAAAGGGTCTACAAGGATTACGAATTACAATGCGTAAGATGAGAAAGATTGTAGCATTGAGTTGTATCCATTAGGAAACAATCGTGTGAACCACATCTTCCACGACGTTGAACTGATTACAAGCTGAAAGTCCTATGAAAAAACTCTCTCCTAACGAGAAATTGTATACATTATGAAAAATGCACGTTTTATGAAATTTACTAAACACAAAGATCTTTTTTGTACTTTGTTGTTTTTTTAATCATTTCACATTGACTCATTTATGTATTGCCACTTAGGGTTATAGTAATGACTAGAGGGGAACTGTGAATATATTGAATATGGTGTTCTCAGATACCTACCTTTTGGACCGGCAGCAAACTCCAGTTCAGTAGGTTTTCTATGTAGTGATATCGAATTGTATATATTTGTAGATAGTGTATATGGTTATATAGGAATTTAATATATGTTGGTATTTATACATGTACAGTGTATATATATGTATATACATATAGTTATATTTATTTTTATATGTAGTAGATAATGTTTGTGAATCTGGAGTAGTGTTTTCGGATTAATTTGTAAAGGAGGTGTAATGTTAAGCCTTGTATGATGGATTTTACAAGGAGCAATTTATGAGAACAGTGTAATATATTGCATTCATGCAGTTATATATTTTTTCATTCCCTTTCCCCTGTCATTAAGTTTGTGGATGGTGGGTGCGGTGAAGTATTTTATTTATGTTCATGCACCATGTGACTCACTTTGGAGGTGGAGCACTGCAAAGGAAAAAAATGTATTTAAATGTGTGCTGACCAGGTGTATGGTGTGTGATCAAGAGCACGTGTTGCTCGAAACGCGTTACCTGAGAGGAGATTAAAACCTACCTTACTGCAGCCTGGGGTCCGTGTCTTCTACTGCAGGAGTGTTTTGCAGTGTTTGGAGACTTGGTTTCTATATATATATATATATATATATATATATATATATATATATATTACCTACTGGCGGTCGCCAGTAGGTATATATAGTTAGGATTTTTTCTCTATGGGATTTTTGAAAATTCTATGTCTAATAACTTTGGCGTTTGTGGACGGAATTGGCTGAAATTTTCAGGAAAATGGAACATTTTGTTTCTGAGCAGCCCCTGAAAATTTGGGGGGGTTTCGTCAAGGGGGGGCCGAGAAAAAAGGGGGGTCCCAAAACGTGTTTTTAACATTGAGTTTTCCATAGGGCGGTTGGCCTCACTTTTAGCCCGAACGGCTGAATGGATTTGCACGAAACTTGGCAAAATTGTAGGGACTGGTAGCCCGATGTGCCTTTTGTAGGTCTCAATATATGTGCTACAGTGGATTTTGAGAAATTAACGTTTAAAAAAAGATATATATCTGTAACAGCGGACCGGGCAGCGCTCCAGTACGCGTACTTTTCGCGCAACGGAGCTTTGTGAAGCGAAGCTGATTGGTTCTCCGGCATCTGTAAACATTCCAAACAGTCCGTAGCGGCCGCCATCTTGTCTCTCGGTAGGATCGAGAGACAAGAGGAGGCCAAAGCGAAGGGGCAAATGACCATAAGGGGGCATAGTAGATCCTCGCTGACCCCCTAGGTTTGATGTGGAGGTTTTAAAAGGGCCCCGCGGGGCAAAAAAAGAAAAATAATAATAATAATCGAATGGCTGAATGGATTTGCACGAAACTTGGTAAAATATTAGGGACTGGTAGCCCGATGTGCCTTTGCTAGGTCTCAATATATGTGCTCCAGTGGATTTTGAGAAATTAACGTTCAAAAAAAGATATATATCTGTAACAGCGCTCCGCTTCGCGTAACGGAGGTTTGCGAAGCTGATTGGTCATTCTGTCACTGGGCTATAGTTGGGCTACATCTGGCTGATATTTGGGCTACATTTGTTTTTTTTGTCTCTGGCGGCCATCTTTGGGCTACATTGGGCTACATTGGGCTTCATTGGGCTTCATTGGGCTACATTGGGCTACATTTGGGCTCCAACATATATATAGGTAATGTAGCCCAATATATATTTTTCAAAGTTAATTTTCGTGAAAACCACTGGAGCATATATCTTGAGACATAGCAAAGGCACATCGGGCTACCAGTCCCTACAATTTTGCCAAGTTTCGTGGAAATCCATTCAGCCGTTCGAGCTAAAAGTGAGTCCAACCGCCCTATGGAAATGAAGGAAATGAATGGGTAATTTGTAATTAGCAAATAGCTCATCGCAAACTAGGAATGGTAAAGAATCGCTATTTATTCCTTAAAGTTCGCTATTTAGGAAATGCAAAAAACTTTGATGATACATATGGCGGTTCATCTCTAACAAGATAAGAAGCATAGGGATAGATTTATGATGACTGGCGCATCACCAGGGATGTGTTAGTCATTCTGAGCCGCTGTTCCGTCACCTATGGTGTGCTGCATTTACAATGCGGCGCATCATGGGGCAAAAACAGCACAGATGCGTGATGTATCTGTGCCGTAAAGGTGGCGCATTGCTGGAGTTGTATCGCAAGTGTGATGAAGCTCCAGCAAGGGTCGGGGGTGCCCCTGTCGCAGGGTTTCTGTTCTCACACAGAACTGTGGACAGAGGATTGGAACCTCGGCGAATTAGGGTGTCCCAAAACTCACCTTAGTAATCAAAAACCCCTTAGCAAGCTAGGTACAGTGTCACATTGGATATAACAAACTCTCAATGTTTAGACAATCCAGAATATGAACTTATAGTACCTCAGGATACGTGGAACTCATGAACAGTCGGTCGTTATATATTTCTTAGAAACCAGAACATGGAGTTAAGAAGAACACATGTGTATTTGAAATGTTTATTTACTAATGCCGTCTTCTCAGGCGTAGTATCTTAGATAATACAAGTACACATATTATCAGTAGCAAAATTACCAGCATAGTTACTAGTACATAAAAAGCGAATGGTGACAGTATGTTAACATGCTGTAAATGAATAAGAGTTAGCAACACTTATAAGCAGCCACGGGCCGTGGAGGGAGTTACGGTGGGGCAGGGAGGCGGGGAGGGGGAGGGGCAGGGTGGAGAGGGCTCCACTCTGCCCCTCCCCCTCCCCGCCTCCCTGCCCCACCGTAACTCCCTCCACGGCCCGCGGCTGCTTATATCTCACCCTCCCTAATACACATATTATATTATTTGCTAAGAAGGTCTGTTTGTGTTGGTTTAGGGCGTGCCCATACTTTAGTGTCTTAGATTTGAAGGAATCACATCAGCATACACCAGCTCTCTCTTCATGTGAACCGCATCAACTGTTGTGTATGTGTGTTCGGCAAAGCAATATAAAACCCGCCTCATGCCCAGAATTGGCAGAAGCTGCACTTATGTTATGAGTATGAAGTCGTGGAGATCAGACCTCATAACAATTCTGTATCGTGTTGTTCTTGAAACTTCAGCACTCGCTGTACAGATATAGTTGAACAAGCAAAGCAGATAGTAGAGCAATAACATATTATTCTCATGTAAACCACGATGAACTACTAGGTTGAAAGCTAAAGCAACAACTAAGTGTCGTGTGCAGAAGTTGCAAAAAAGGAAAAATGGCGTTTAAACCGGTAATGAGCCCATGCTAACTTAACACGGTGTAAAGATATCCAGGACCTTGATGACACCTCCCCATGATCCGGAAACGAACTGAATAAGATAATAGAAGTGCCATCTCATGAGAGCAGATTGTAACTTTATATGTGGACGGTCCGCAAGGTAAAACATTAAAAAGTAGGAAAATTTAATGCTAAAGAAAAATAAAACAGCCAAGTACTTTATCGAGTCTTAAGCCAATAGGCAAGCTAAATAATAAAAACTTGACAAATAAGTCAATGAATTGTCAATGAAATGCTAGTACTCAGCATATCAAACATGAAAAAGGTCTATGACATAACTGTGTATGCAAAATAAGCTGCAACAGCCTCCAATAGGAAGTCACCGTCTTCATCCGAAAAGAGTTCAGCCATCCAATTTAAAAGCGGAAAAGAACATACGTGCTCTCCCAGCACCGGATCCTCTATCACCATCAGAGGACAGCTCGGTGGGTTTTCAAGAAAGCTCTGTTCCAAGAAAGACTGTGTTGCCGCCAGTAAATTCCAGGGACCAATTAGTCCATGCATCAATGCCACAGCCATAATCCTTTCGCCAGGACAAACCAACTCGTGAGTAATGATAGGAGTCATCAGCTGATTAAAGTCGACGTCAGGAGAAACCGGTCCGCAGAGACACAAATCAATGGCCCAATCGAAATCACAGGTCAGGCAGTGAAATACAGGCTGGACACAGGTGAAGTAGGAGAATCGAAAAGATAATCCATATGCCGTGCTTAATATCGCCAACGGCATTGTGCCATAATATTCTAGCATGCGATTGCGGAACAGTGTCAGCAGCTGCAGGGCGGGAGCTTGCACAGGAGGGACATCCATATTTAAAAATGTAAAAAAGCACAAGAGCGTCCGCTGGTAATGCAAGTAAAAATGGGAATCCACGAAGCAGAGTGGAAAAAATAGAATGAAAGAAAGCAGGGATGACTCCAAAGATTTTCTCAAATGAAGTCACGAGACCACTGGTAACAACTTTAAAAAAGTGCGCCAGGGCCTTTGTGGAGGACGCGTCAAAGATAGTGCGAACCATGTCGCTGAAATGCAAAGGCGAATCAGTATTTAAAAGGGTCTGCACCTCTGTACGGGTGTTCGCTATGTGAAGCACGAAAGTTTCACGGGCCGAACTCAAGGCCACCTCTCTCTGAGACAAAAGAGCTCTTATTCTTGCCATGCCGTTGAAATGTGCTCCCAAGGTTGGTATTTGTGGCCAGATTGAAAACTCCCTATGTTCATGTGTGGGAGGAAATAGAACATTTCTGCAGCAAATAACCCGTTCACTTACTGTTACGATAAAAGGAATACTTTTAATTAACCCAGAACAATCTTCATTATTGAGCATCAAATAACTACCATTTTCCAACAACTTGAACGTGGGGATGATAGCAGGAACTGGCGTGCCTTGCAACACGCAAGCTATATTTGGTCGGTGTTTGTTGCATGAACCGTGTAACTGTATGTGCCTACACATTAGTGAATGATCTGGCGTCTCAGTGCATTCCTCTCCATTCAGATAAACTTCTTGATCATCTTTGAAACATCTGTATGTGTATGGAAGCGACCAGACCTCATGAAGAAAAGCATTACCTAAAGGTTCATAACGACCTATTGGTATATATTTAATACAATTTGAAAACTTATATAAAGCAAAAGGCAGCGTTATTAAACCGTGGATAAGGCACGTTGCCAAAAAACCCGCAATCCTCTGCTGATGATGTCACTGAGCATGTCATGAATGATGTCATATGTGACATCATCAGCAGTGGATTACGGGTAATAGTATCTCTAGTTTACTCCCCTATAGCTGTCTTTCTTTTAACATAAGTGTCTGTTTCCTTCCCTTATACTTACTGTTTTTGGTTCGCTTCCGGTTCGCGTACCGGCGAGCGAACTGGGAAGCGTACTACGAGAAATAGAGGTTGGCACAGTTCCAAATATTGTACCAATTTTTTAATAACGGGGAGGTAGTTCTGAAAAGAACTTTTTTTTTTATTGTTTTTGTTGTTTTATATTTTTTTTATTTTTTTTCTGAACATTTTTTTACTTTTTTTGAATTTTTCTGAACAGTTTTATATTTTTTGGGGTTTTTCTTGCAGGGGGCAATGAAAACGATTCATTGTAAAGGGCTCAACAGGAGCAACAAAACAAAAAAAAAGTATTTATTATTTGGGGCGTTTCGTACAAACTTGCATATGATAGTCAATAGCTCTGTTGATCAGAGTGATGCTTCTTTCTCCGTAGCAAATGAATCCACTGCAATGTACGCAGACGTGTTTTACTTCATGAAATCTCGTTTGAATATTTGGCACCATCTCCCTGCCCTCTGGTCCCGTTACTTCCGGTACAACAGATCTTCTGGCCATAATAGGGAGATTATCTAGGTCGTTACGAAACTGTGCAGCACTGTAGTTGTTAGGATGCCACCTAGTCATATGGCGATGCATTGTGTAGTTTCCGAAACTGTATTTTTTGTCGGTCCCTCTGGACAGTCTATCTTGACATATAAGGCAAGTTACGTATCTTGCATTTACTTTTTTCTGACCTTTGGGAATTTTAAAAAATTGCCAAATGAAGTTTTCTTTCCGGTGAGACGTCCTGGGCTCCTCGGGCAAAAAGTGCCTCTCTTCGTGCTCGTCGTCCTGTTCCTCTTCTTCCTCTTCTTGCTGCATTATAACTTGAGCAGGTGGTCCACTCTTCCTTGGAGGTGGTGGAGGTGGTAGGGAAGCACCAGCTGAAGCTACTAAAGAAGCCATTGCTCACTGGTAACAAAGGGTCTTTCTCTCACAATGATGAAAGTCAGAGTGAGGAAAGAAGGAGGGATTTTCATCATTTGGGAAAAACAATAGTTCTCAACCAATGAAAAGTGTTCATTTTAGATTATATGACCTAGTCTTACATCATTAGGAAACCAAAAGTGAAATGAACCAATGTAAAGTGTTATTACCAAGTCACATGACCTGCTGTGTTTACGTTAAGCGCTTTGCAGGGCCTCCCCCTTTGCTTCCAGAAACCTGTGCTTTGCGACTCGGTAAGCGTACCAGTTCGCTAACATAGCACGTCATATGACGTATCACGCGACAACGTGAAACGTCATGCGGACGGGAGGCGTCACGATGTTGTTTTCTAACGCGGCAGTTGCGGTAAAGAAACGTTTACCGGCTCGCGGTCTATTTCGCGGCATCAAGGTCAGCTAACGGGTAACTAGTATTGGTGTGTCAATGGTTTCAAAAATTATACTCTGTATTTAACACTGGGTGAAACAGAGGTTATATTAAAATGTGAGGAGATGCATTGTATTGTCACATGAATGATATCATCAGTGATGTGGTCATTGATGTCAAATGAGATGTCATCAGTGATGTCATCAGTGATGTCATTTGAGATGTCATCAGTGATGTCACTGACCATGTCATGAATGATGTAATATGTGACATCATCAGCAGTGGATTGCGGGTGCGCGATATATAGTTAGTGCAACTAACTATATATGGAATTTCAATGGTTTTGTGTGAGTAAAATAAGGTTTTCTAAATGCTAATTCCTAACTATATATGGTCTATAACCTATGGTTTTTCAGTGAATTTTCAAGGTTTTGTAAATGCTAATTCCTAACTATATATGGTCTATAACCTATGGTTTTTTCAGTGAATATATATATATATCTCCTCTCAGCCATTAATTGCTTAAAACCAATTCGACGTTAGTCTAGGACCACTTGTATTTTGTATCGACGAATACCCAGGTCCTTTGCCTTTATTGGGTCATTTTTTCATAACAGACACGGTATTGAGCATAAGACGACATCAGTATATCATCCTGCGGGAACGGAGAGAGATTCAACCAAGTCTTGAAGGGCATACTACAAATTGCGAAAATCAACAACCTCAACTGGAAGCAAGAAATACACGAAACAGTGTGGGCATACAGAATGACACCATGCAAGACTACAGAACACAGTCCGTTTGAACTTATGAGAGGCAGAACTCCTCTTTCAAAGGACAATGTGGGCTGGGTTACAGCAGCTAGAAAAGTACACTGGTCTTCACAACAAGTCAGGCAAAGACTCACGCAGGCCCCGCTCAGGAACAAAACGACCTACGACAACAAGCATGGGGGCAAACACATGGAACTCAATTGGGAGACGTCATCAAGGTAAGAAAAAGTGGTCACATAGGGAAGAGTCAAGACAAATACACCGCTTCCCTGTCCATGAGTGAAGTGTACTGTAATTCTGCACGCTTGAGCAACAACAAGGTATGGCACTTCTCTGCCCTTTCCGCCTACAGACATCTGGTGAAGAACCTGGAGGACACCAAGCTCACAGAGTTCACAGGGAGATCGCAAGAGACTTCCAAAGGCAAGTTGGCACAACCTTTATCCTCAGACTATGAGTCTGACTATGAGTTTTCTGCACAATCTACTACGACAGAAAGCAACATTTCGCGGTCGGTGAGGTCACCAGCTGTGAACTGTCAGCTGATCACCAAACTGACTGGATGTACGAAGGCTCCGATCTTTGTAGGAGCCAGTGTTGGTGTTTTAGAATGAAGAACTCTCTCACTTCATATATGCATTAGGAGTTCTTCACATCATGTTGAGTGGACGATGAGATAGATGCTATCTGCAGAGCAATAAAATATGAAACTCAATATTCACCGAAGAGTTCCAAAGGGTTGGGAGACATTAAACAGGGTGGGGCTGACGAAGGACCCCGGTTGCACCACCATGGTGAAGTTATCGTTGAGAAGATTTAATCAATGGAAGTAACATGATTTAGCTGTGCCTCTTTAGAAGGGGTAAAAACAAGTGAAAAGCACTGATATGCACCTTTGCCTATGAACAAAAGTGAAGGAGGAAGGATGGGGTTCAGAGAAAATATTCAACACAGCAGATAGTTCAAGAAGACCCGGGGCAGTAATGTGGCCCCCTGTCCAGAGTAACTTGGAGATCTCCCAGCACTGCTGCACCGATAGATAATAATAATAATAATAATATGAAACTTATAACGCGCTCAGCTTACCCGGGGGCATCCCGGCGCGGCAGACCATCGAAGGGGAGACTCAAAAATCACTACTGTGGAAACAAATAGGTTTTAAGAAGTTTCCTAAAAAGTAGGATCTTGGGCTCTGAGCGAATCTCAAGGGGCAAAGAATTCCACAAATTTGCCACCTGCACAGAGAAACGCCTGCCCCCAGTGCGAGCTCTCCTAACTCTCGCTGATTGCAGCAGATGTTTCTGGTCTGAGCGCAGAAGGCGTGGGGGTTTATAAGGGCGGGCCATATTGAAAAGAATGGGGGGGCCTTTGCCGTATAAAATTTTATGGGCCGTGCACAACGCCTTAAATTTCACCCGCTCCCTCACAGGGAGCCAGTGGAGCGCTTTGAGGGCCGGGGTGGCAGATTGCCTTCTGGGGATATCCATTAAAACTCTGGCAGCTGCGTTTTGCACCTGTTGGAGGGTTTTAAAGGTCGCTTCGGGGGCGCCGAGAAACAGGGCATTCCCGTAGTCAAGCCTCGATAGGATTAAACCACGTATCAAATGCTTCCTAGCTGGATCAGGAAGCAGTGGTAGCACCTTTCGGGCTGACTTCAGTAGACCGAAGCAGACCCCCGCTGTCTTCCTAGCGTGGGTCCTAAAGGACAGATCTTCCTCCAACCAAACTCCCAAGGACTTGATCTCCTTCTTGGGGGATGGTGGATCGCCAAGAGACCGGGGCCAACAGCTAGCAATAATGGAGGGACTGGAGTTACCCAGGAGCATCAGCTCGGTCTTTCCTCCATTAAGCTTTAGAGCAGAGTTGGACATCCAACGGTAAACGTTAGCCAGACAGTCATGTAGCACATTGGGTTGTTCCGCCAGCTGAGAGAGACCCACCACCAGCTGAGTATCATCAGCATAGCTGATGATCTTCAACCCTGAAGGGGCTACCACTCTTTCAAGTGGAGTCATGTATGTATTAAATAAGGTAGGGCTCAACGATGAGCCCTGCGGGACTCCACATTGAAGAGGGAATGGGGAAGATTGCTCTGCCCCTTCCCAGACTTGGTAGAAACGGTTAGAAAGAAAAGATCCCAACCACTTCAGAGCCGTCCCTGAGACACCTACCTCTGACAGGCGTTGGAGGAGCACCTGATGATTTAGTTCTGTGTTACAAACAGAAGCTTAACTAGTCACGTGATAGGGTCCTATTATGCTTCTGTAATTGAGACATTTTCCACCATCTGGTGCAGATAGGTGTTAACGCTTACTCAATCTTTGGAAAAAAGGAATACACACAATAACTGTTCACAGGATGTAATTCTGTCTGTCAAATCAGGCATTTGATGCATGTACTAATATTGGAACATATTTTGTTCTTATAAGATTGTCTAATGTCTTTCAGTTTGTACTATTCCCTGCCTTTGGGACTACAGCTGTTAAAAACACATGAAGGAAACATAGTGAAAAGAATACAGCATTTGTGCCTTCACATTCCCTTCCTGATTCTAATTCCTTGCAATCAGGGAGTAGATGACTGTCATAGGACACACACACACCCTGTTACTAGCTCATGAAAGTTCAAATTTTACTCACTAAATAATCTTTTTTCTACTGTGTCGTGCGCTTAGGACGGACAATAAATGAAGGTTCCACCAATCCTTCAGTCTGAGTTGTGTGCTGTCTCATCTGAACCAAGCGCCATCGTCAGATAGGCCATCTTCTGTGGTAGACAGATTCGGTAGTGAGCTGCACATGTACACACCAATCTTATTGATTGACATACTATAACCCTGAACAAGAACAGGGTGTTCCAGGAATTAAGCTTGTTTCATTAAGGAAGTAGAAAACAGTGGGTGAGACCTAATTAAATAAAATATGTGGTAAAGATTAAAAAACATGCACTATTTGCAGTGCAAAATAATGTGCTTCCTAGGAGTAAAGCATGATGGGGACACATAAAGAGCCTGTTTTTTCTCTGGCTTAGCCCTGATGTTATTTCAGGGTCACTTGGCAAAATGAGAGAAATTTGGAAACATACTGATACACAACATCTACAAGCCTCTTTCTACGTGCAGGGGGTTAGAAAAGTATGAATGAAAAAAGTTACCATCATCCCTCTAGTTATTCTACTTTTGGATGTCACATGTGCAACTAGAGTCACTCATACATTTCGTGTGAGAAGATTTTTCCAGGGAGCCTAAGGACATGTCAGTTGTGCCCTATTATTGCACATCTCTAAAATTATAAGTGTGACCAACTTTCACTACTGTCTTACTGTGGTTGCTCTCAGACACTGATGGAGATTGAGTGATGTTTAGTATTAATGCCGTGCTTTTAAGGGTTAATACACCCAGAGGACAGATTTACAGATAAATGTGTCTTGCCTTTCCATAAACCTGGAACCCCCAAGAACTAAGGACAAAACAGGCACTAGCCAAACATTAGTCTAGCAGTCCTGATCAAAGACTCCCAAACTTGTTACCCAGGGCCTGTTACTCAGGGCCTCAGTTTTCTAATTGATTAATTCAGTGCTATGATGACCTGCTGATCTAAGACTCGGGAGTGAGCCAGGTTCCAGGTTTTAGCTCCCGCCAAGATGTCGAACTCTGGATCCAGAGAGAGGTGGTAGCGGACGCCGCGGCAGATTATCCTTCGCTTTCCAGCTTTCCGGTTTTCTCAATGAAATTATCTTGCCAAGCCCCTCTAAGCCCTCTAAGCTTTAAAGCTGGGTCCCTCTGAGGCTCCCCACGGCCCCCCTTGGCCAGGAGCCATGCACCGTAAAAGAAAGAGCCTCCAGTGAGCCGCAAGCTTGAAGCCGGCAGAGAGACGAGTTGTGTGCCCCTCCGGTCTGCTGACAGTTGTGCAGTAGGGGCTGCAGTTCTTGGGTTCCTTGGAGGAGCTGTCAGCAGAGGACTGCATATGAGCAGCAAGAGGAGCAAGAGGAGCTGAAAGCCCGCAACAGGTCCCCACATTAGAAGTGCTACTTGTATTAGTTGCGGTACACAGTTGCGGTAAATGCGGCAGTTGCGGCAAAAGCGGCTAGAATAGGTGCCGCTATGGAATACTGGAATACTGAAGTTGTAAAATGCTGTAAGGAGAGTCAGAGATCCAATGCCGAGGCAAACAGTTGGGCTCCCAGTTGTGGTGAAGTGGTGAAGCAGTGAAGTGGAAATGGCAGCAGAACTACGGGTGAGCCACAGCTGCTGTCTGTAGTCCTTCCTATTATCATTTCCTTCACTGCAAAGGTTTTTTGTGGAACGGAGGCTCTGCGGGCTACCTGCGGAAGTGGCCCAGTCAGGTCTCTGAGCACCTGTTCACAACTTGCCTCTCGCCACTCGTTTGATATCCAGCCCAATATCAGCCTGACATCGGCCGGATATTCAGCTTAGCTTCAGCTTAACTCAACTTTGCTGTATTACTGTATTAAAGGCACAGAACATAGTTGGAATACCTCAAATAAAAAAATTAAAAACAACAAAAAAAACGTTCAAACCTGAGTAGTCAATACAATCAGGTCAGGCCGGCTGCGTGGGACATTGCCACAACCTCTAGCAATGCGGTGGAGAAAAAATGAGGAGAATGGAGAGATTGGGGATGAACTTTTGCATAGCAGTCTTGGTAATCCAATAGGAGATAAAGGTCATGAATTAGTTAATTCAGCAGCATTTTCCTTAACTTCTCCTGCAGATTCCCAATATCCCGGAGTCCTTAGCAGGACCAGTCAACCAACTATCACAGGATTCTTTGAGCAGAAATACGAAAATGTAAACACAGATAATGGAACAGCATCAATAGCCTGTGGTGCAAATGGAGATCAAATATCTATGAACAAAACAGGAGATACCAAAAGGCTTCGGACCACACCCAGTGTGTACGATTGATAATGCCCTACTTTGCCTAGGGAACAAAGAATCCAGCAGTAATCACTTATTACCAGACAATAGCTCGGGCATCTTTCCTACAGCTGCCAGTGTGGCCTCCTCATCAGCAAAACCATAAACCAATGGCCCGCTTTTGGTAAAAGCTCAGGCCCACGCTTCCATGGCAAAACTAGGAGGATTACACCAAATCAGTTCATCCAGTGGGTACGAAGGCGCAGCAAATTTCAACCTTTTAGCATCTCCTATTGTGGAGTTAAAGATAGCGATAGCTCCTATCGATGGCTCAATTATGCAAACACTACAGGGTTTTAGTGAAAATGTGAACAATTCCGTAATCAATATATCGTCTGGCCTGGACCAAAATGCAGGTGATGAGTTTTTTATGTCCCCCTTCATTCGCATGCCCTCTCTTACTCTGCCTAATTCAGACATTGTCAAGGGTTGTCAAATTATGATAGCAGAGGCCTCCTCCAGTCCAAATGGCTATAAGAATGCAATTAAAATGGATCCATTCAGCCATATTTTGGAAGCCAACATCATTAATAATGACCACAAGTCAACCCTGGTCCCAGGTAAACTTTCCACAGAGAATGTGCTTTCTTTAAATGGCCGAAGTAAGTTTGTGCAAGCTGATTCTCTGATCAACACTCTCAGCTCAGCAGACTTATCATTGCTAGCCAAATATGATGACAATTTTCAGGATGGAACCCGGGCTTTTGAGGCTAAGTTAAAAGACCCTGAAAACGGAATATCGCGTTGTCTGCGCAATACAATGGACAATATCACCAATGCCCTCAATTTCGACTCAGTAAAACTGAACATCCAAGTGGACTTACTAAATACATTGTCTCTCTACGTAGCCAGGATAGACACTAAATTACTCTATCTATCAAACCCGGTAGCCAAAGCTCAATCAGACAGAGATAATCAACTGTTAACATGCACTTGTGCCCAAATGATTGATAAAATCTCAGAACTACCGACCTTAGTAAGATGCATGGTGAAAGAGGTTAAGGCAATGTTGGACAGAATTGTAGAAGATAGAACAGGCTTAACCAAACAAAACCATGGCCTTCACCTAGATACTAAAGCTTTAATTATGGGATTACCAGATGAAACTGGGAGCGCACAGGTAAAAACCAGGATTAAAAGAAAATCAACAAAAATATAGATTGCTTTATTACTAGTAAAGCTCAGCAACAAAATATAGTCTCATCTACAAGGAAGGAGTTTGTAAGTGAAAAGCAATCCCCAAAGGGAGAGACCTTACAGACCATGCCTGAGAAACTCCAGGACTTGATAGAAGGAAACAAATCTATGGACCAACCATAAGTATCTGATGTTAATGCGCCCCAAATTACTCCAAATCTGGTACCAACCACTAATACAATACCAGATTGACTAACTAAAAGAGCGAGAAAAAAATTAAGGAAAGCTCACAACAAAATAACGAAATTAAAGAAATCCATAAATGCTGGCTCACCTACAGATCTTACCACAAAAGAAATCTATCCAATCCTTAGGTCCTTGGAATCACGTCGGTGGGAAATTACGGCTGGTCCAATTGGTTTGGCCAAAACACGCCCTTCTGCTGAATTGGCCCATGATTCTACTAGGTTACAAATTACTGTAACATCCAATTCTCAAGTGAGTGGACAAGATCAGGCCCAAAGAGGAATTGATCAGCAGTGTGAAGTGAAAAATGTGGTCAGAGGGAAATGTGTTAACAATGTTGTCTTTTCGGAAAATATTTCAAGTGACGTCAAGCCCACAGTACCTACTGAACAACCGGATGTGGATGATACCGTGCCAGGTGATGGGGTCATTCAAGGCATGCAGCTGTCACCTGAGATCGCTGGTAACATTAAAAAAGAAAAGTTAGTAAATAACAACTACTCAGATGCAACTATGAAATTAGTATTCTCCCCATAGTATATTTCATGGGGCTCCCATGAAATTTTGAATCCTGGTAATATTCTGAAACTGTTGAACGCAATCCCAGAGTTTAAAAGCTTTAAGTATAAAGACTTAACAACTGAAGACTTATAATCGGTTTAATTTATACAAGATTTTAATAATCCCATCATCAGAAATTAATTTTACAACTTGGCACCGAGATGAGACCAATAACAAAATTTTAGCAAATAGCTCACAATTTGAGAAATGGGGCATTAAAATCAATCAATATTCAACTTTACTGATCCGGAAGTTACCAATTAATAGCCCTGTCTCAATAGATTCCGCTACAAGCATGAGATCAAGTGGTCATTTCAGGGTACTGAAAGGAGCTTCAGGGCCACTATCTAATTTAGATTTGTCATCTGTGATCAAAGTTACAAGTTGCAACCTTGGCACCCGAGTGCTGAGGAGCTAAAGGAAAATATAGCCCTCAGTGATGACTGGAGCTGGCTTCCTAAAACACTCACAAAAGGGAGAGCTGGAACACACAAATGATGCTTAAAGGGGTCAATTAAGGACACCAAACATATTAATATTTGCTCGTGGAACACCAACGGTCTGAAAACACTTCTAGAGGCTCAAGAAATCCCACTTGAAATTTGGTACATACGTCTGTGTCCAGTGCAGGTTACTAACAAGTACCATTATCGTCGATTCAGAATTCACTTGCTGCGTGGGTTCACGCATTCAATAGTTGCCATGTTTCTGCTTATCATGTCCCCTGAAGAAGGGACCTCCGTGTCCCGAAATGCATAGGGCACAACGACATCACGTGGAATTGACATTAAGAATATTTAACTAATCAAATGTTTTTTTGTATTATGTACATATTGAATTTAAAGTTGTGATGTGATGGTTTGTCACCATTTAATTCATCAATAAGAGTTCATTGCAATCAATGATGACGTTTCTGGAAAATTGATTTGTACAATAATTCTTGTTGAAAATTGTTGAAGATTGTAAATTTGCGTAGTTTGAATACTGATTTGGATTGAAGGTAGTGCACACGGTTCATCGCAGGTCATCCAGCTTGCTCTTTTGCATACCATGCCCTGCCTGCCACATGGTGCAGGGATGTTTACGGAGGCACCATAGGTTCCCCCCCCAGGGCCCATAGCTGAGGACCACAAAGTCACTTTCCACCTGCCTATTCATGGTGGGTTAAACGCCATGAAACGTCTAGCAGGAAGGGACATTATAATTCCTACATCGGTGCCTGTGCAGGCACCACCACCATTGTAGGGATTGCAGTCCCTCAGATGGTCCCGTCAGATGCATGGCAGACGGTTTCTCCATAAGCCCATCATCCACCTACCATCATATTATGGGGAGTGGACCTGCAAGGCCAGAAGGCGGTGGGACCACCACTGATGGCCTGATGTTGGCTGCCCCACCTCGTGAGATTTCCACTGCTTTTATTCATCTGTTGTAAGTATCCACTGCCCAAGAGTGTGATGAGGAATCACATATGCTTTTTCCTGATCCAATGTGCTTCAGTTTGCCAGTGCATAGGTGGATCATGTTACATCTTACCATGGTTTTGAATACAGTGGATAAGAAGACAGAAAGATTCCACAAGTGAGAATTTGTAGGGTGTAACCTGGCACTGCATTCCAGGGCAACTGTTTTTTTGTTTCACAGTCACTTGTTGAAGGGGCAGTATAGGTGGGCAAGAGCTGTGTCCATATCTTTGTAAATAATGAAGTACAGGTCACCTTCTACCTGCTATAGCCTTTGGCAACCTGAGAGCTTCCACAGCAACACCTGAACAGTAGGATCTCGGAGGAAAATCCATTTGAGAGACTGGCATGTGGAAAATGTACTAAAATGCTGCAGGCCAAGAATTCCTTTCCAATGTGACAATTTATTTTGAGAATGTTTGGAGGAGGTGCCAAAAATATGTTTATCCACTTCAAGATTGCTACAATTAAAGGGAAATATTCCTTTTCAGATTATTGGTTAACACTGTTTATGGCAGCTCTAGCCAAGGAAATTTTCGAGACCACAATACCCTATGGGATTTTGCAAAGGAGCCATCCAGACCTGATGAAGAAGCTCACATAAAGGATTCTGTCATTTTGAACAGATTCACAAACACAACTTGGGATGAACAAGCACTGAGTTGCCTCCCAATTTGAGAATAAAAACAAATATGCACGAGGAAACATTCTTACTATCAATATCTAATTAATGAAGTCCAGTTATAAAAGACAGCGACCTCTTACAAGACAAATAAAACAAATCTCAGTCAAAGGCAAACTCCACTCATATCATGGAATATATAGGCATGCAGTTCTGCTCACAAAAAGTCAGATCAAAATGCTTCATGCATAATGAATATAATGAAGGAAGCATAACAAAAAACACACCTAACAAGACTAAACACACTGTATTCTATGAACAGTTACACAGAAATATAACTTTTGGAATCCCTTCCACAAAAACTCAAAAATGGTCTGAAAGGAATCCACCTATCAGACCAACCCGGTGAGGCTCTAATGGCCCAAACATATCTTTTCACATTCCTACTAACAATAAAAAAGCAAAAACTAGGCCTAACACATTGACAGCCACAAATAATAAAGGCAAGTCTATCACTTCTATCAATAAAGATCATTAGTCCACATTTAAAAAGCTGCAAGCTGCTTTATCAATGATAGCAGCCATGTTTAGATAAACATTGTAGGAAAATGCCTCTTTTTTCATTGTCACCCCTATTTTTAGTTTACCGATGCTGCTGGCTTTTTTGACTCATTGTACTGGGACTCTGCTAACAGGCCCCAATGCCCTTGCAATGACACCTAAAACAAGTCAAGATGGATTATACTCTTAATTGATATATTTAGCTTAACAAAATTGTCCTAGTATATGGTACAACATGTACCCAGGTCTTAAAAGCTAAATGGCATGAGTGGACTTCGGCACCCATGGTGCCTCGCACTACTCTGACAGTATAAATATTATTGATTTCAACCACTGTACCCTGGGTGTGGCAGTTTTGGAATTGCAACTCGGCCCATCAAATAAACCCTTTTGACAGTTAAAAGTCTTCCTTTTACATATTAATGAGTCATCCTTAAGTAGGCCATTTACACCCTAAAGCAGGGTGCATTGTATTTAAAAGTAGGCCATGTAGAAATGTCATACTGCACATATCTTTACAGTGAAAAGGCCCCGAAAGCTGCTTTCACTGTAGCAAGTCTGGCCATTCTATAGGAAAGCACTGGATTACATTATTACATTGAATAATGCTAAGTTTAATTAGGAAACAGCTAGACGTATAATTGAAAAACTCTTTTCCTTTTGATAGTTCTTTCAAATCCAATTTAATGGTAGTCAAATTTGTGATAACTATTAGGGAAATGGTACTAGCAAAGTGTTACACTTTCCCTGCCTAAAACATCTGAAGGCCCATTTGATTGAGACCAACTGCACCTGGCAGCTGAAAAGCCTTCTTGATAAGATATGAAAATTGCAAAGGCCTTCAGGTGTGTGGAGGTGTTTCTGTTTCTCTGGCAGGATGGCCATATGGGTTGTGCTCGTAACTTGACTAACTTCAAAGAGGTCTAACCCATAACAGACAAATATTAACTGACAACTGGGCCAGCCCCTTTTTTGTCTCCCCATCAGACAGTCACTAATACCAGTAGGAGAGGAGCTGCCCTTGAATTGGTTTGGAGTGACCACAGAAAAGGGGTTGCTCATTCGCCTTGTCACACCTCTATGTTGGACACAGGCTCTGCCCAAAAGGAGACAGGTTTTTCCATGTTGCATTTCAATAGAGAAGTGCAGTGTTTGTCACGGCGCACTCGGGGTGCTGTAAAAGAACACGAACACGTAATACAATACAGTGATTTGGACATGGTAGTTCTAGGAACTACATTTCCAGTGATGTCTTGGGGGACACCCCGTGACGGCGTCACATTTCCTGGAAGCTGCACTTATTCGCTTCTGAAGCACCAGTCGGGTTCAGTTTATTCATGATTCCCCAGCGGAGCAGAATTGAACATTAAGGAGTCTCGGTAGGGGTGCTCACCGCGCCAAATTTTCTTTTGCTCAATTCAGTGACCTTTTATCCTTGTTGATCTTGTTTTCATGATCGGAAGCAAGATCAGAGAACTCCGTAACCCCGTTGGATGAGCCAGGTCTTGGCTCTTGTGGGGCTACTTCCATTTACCTATGATCTTCCAGGCTCTTCATACAGTGGGATTAATTCCTTGCAGTTAGTTAGCCCGTGCGGCTGCGCGGCTGACTATAAGTGTTTTTTCTAGACTGTGCTCCTTTCATGATTGCATGCCTCATCCAGCTATGCCGATATGAAGGTAATACGGCTAGAAAGCTGGAAATTTGTATACTTACGGATTGAATCATGAATGAACTCCTTTCCAAGACGTATTGCTTTTTTCATTATTACTTTACCATTGAAATTAAGCATCTATGCAAATATAGAATATCCCACAGATTCAAGCATCTGTGGCATTACCTGGACATACTGACATTTGGTAGGGTGCTGCAGTCTTTTTGGGAATCGGAATGATTGGAATTCAGCCTGTCAGTAACTGTGTGTACCTTGGTTTGTTTTCTGTCCTGTACAGCAGGGGCTTTTTGAGCTCCTCCGAAGACAGCTCCAACCCCCCTGTTACGAGCCACAACCAGTGCCTCTAGATATGTTCCATAGTGTTAGGTTTACTCACTTTTCATTGTACTATGACGTAAGACTATGTGTAGTAATGCCTTTGCTCTATCCATAGATCTGCTAGTGACATTGGCACGTAAGAGATTCATTCATAGGATACATGAACCGTTAATTTTCTTTACAGATATTGGGGCCAGGGGGCATTCTTATATAAAGTATTCTGTTATTTAGAGTAGCCTTAGTAAGGTGTATTTAACAGTGTTTGCCTCTCATTTCACGTCTCCCTCCCTGCTGATTCCATCCTTTCCTTCCCTCACCTCATCACTCTATAGGGTCAGTTTTTACACTCAGGTATGTGGACCCCCTTGAGCATCGTATGTCTCCAAGGATTCGAGGACCAGACAGTGTTGGAGTGTTTACTTCAAGGCAAACAGGAACTGCTGCAAAAGTGTGTAGGGTTACCACTTGGAACATTTTCTCTATTGGTTATGGTGAGGCCAGGAGTCTATCCCAGTCACAAGCTAGAGCGCGGTATATTTGTGGCATTCCTGGGTACTTACTGCAGTTCACTAGTGTACCTGTGGCAGACAGATGAAGGACTGCACCTGATGATGAGACCTGTGAGGAGGGCTAAGGGCTGGACCTGCTCCCAATTCTAGCCATGGCAAAGACATAGATTCCAAGGGCTGACTTGCTGTTAAGCTACAGGGACATACCAAGCTTCTAGAAGCCCTGTTCTTGAAGAATCCAGCTAACCAACTAGACCTGTCTGAGATCCTGCTTGTGGCTTCTGCTGGAGTGAGCCTTAATCCACCCAGGTGTTTTTCCAGGGATCGTGGGATGTTTGGCTATGTCAAAGCGTACGCCTCCAAACTAACTCCAAAGAGCTCTGACCGACAGGGACAAACCTGCCAAATCAATCTGAAGAAAGTGTGTTTCCCCTGTGTCAAAGAATCAGGTTGCTCCCATGGATAGCTTCCTGCAGCAGCAAATCCATTTTAGCAGGATGTTGCAGAGAGTGTATCCAGCCGTGTGGAGCTCTGTTCAGCTACACCTACAAGGTACATAGATATGGAGGTATTATTATACAATCTACACTTTCTTACCTTTCAATGTTGATGTTTAATATATATTTATATGTGTATGTATATATATATTCACTGAAAAAACCATAGGTTATAGACCATATATAGTTAGGAATTAGCATTTAGAAAACCTTATTTTACTCACACAAAACCATTGAAATTCCATATATAGTTAGTTGCACTAACTATATATCGCGCACCCGCAATCCACTGCTGATGATGTCACATATTACATCATTCATGACATGGTCAGTGACATCACTGATGACATCACTGATGACATCTCAAATGACATCACTGATGACATCACTGATGACATCTCATTTGACATCATTCTTGTGCTAATACGATAAACCTCTTCAGACTCTAATATAACCTTAGATACACTCAGTGTATACAGACACTCACACACTGTCACTCATCCATGGAGTTACTCACACACCTAGTCAGTCATGCAAAGAAACAATCTCACCTCCATTTCCTCAACTATACAGTTATACACACCTTACTTATTCAAACATATACTAACACATATTTACTCTCTTATACAATCCCTGATACAAGTTCACAATGATCCATACAGCCACTCACACATTCAGTGGCTCTCATGCACAGTTATTTATATATGCCAACTCTCACATGTACTGTGTTTTACATATGTACTTACTATGACATGTAGCATTGAGATATCCATTCACTCATCAATACACTCATGCACACAGTCAACCGCCCATGTAGCTTTTTCCACATGCACTCTTGAACTCATACACCTAGTGAATCAACTGCTCACACATCTATGCACAGAGTCACACACCTCCCAGCCACCCCCACACAAACTCAATCTCCCATAGAAATACTTGGGCAACCAATTAATAACACATATAGCCTCTCGTATAGCTAATGATCAACACATGCAGCAGTTTACATCACAACAGACATAATGATGCACAAATTAAGACAGTTTAGTCACTAACCCATGCATTCAGTGAGACACATTTAATCACTCACTCATACAGTCAGTCACGCACCTACTAAATCCTTCATCCAGACACTTATACATCCACTCATTCTTCAATATCTAAGACATATTTTAACTTTACAGAAACATACAGTCACTGGATGTTGTCATCAGTGATGTCATTTGAGATGTCATCAGTGATGTCATCAGTGATGTCACTGACCATGTCATGAATGATGTAATATGTGACATCATCAGCAGTGGATTGCGGGTGCGCGATATATAGTTAGTGCAACTAACTATATATGGAATTTCAATGGTTTTGTGTGAGTAAAATAAGGTTTTCTAAATGCTAATTCCTAACTATATATGGTCTATAACCTATGGTTTTTTCAGTGAATTTTCAAGGTTTTGTAAATGCTAATTCCTAACTATATATGGTCTATAACCTATGGTTTTTTCTGTGAATTTCATTGGTTTTTTAACAGCTAATATCTGTAGCTGTAAAATGTATTCTTCTTTAAATCCAAAAATATATTTTATATGTTTATGAATAATTTTTTTTTTTAATATTTTTTTTTCTTCGTTCCCGCTTCGCGAATCGGGAAGCTTCCCGTTAGCTGACCTTGATGCCGCGAAATAGACCGCGAGCCGGTAAACGTTTCTTTACCGCAAGTGCCGCGTTAGAAAACAACATCGTGACGCCTCCCGTCCGCATGACGTTTCACGTTGTCGCGTGATACGTCATATGACGTGCTACGTTAGCGAACTGGTACGCGAAGCGAGTCGCAAAGCGCAGGTTTCTGGAAGCAAACCGGGAGGCCCTGCAAAGCGCTTAACGTAAACACAGCAAGTCATGTGACTTGGTAATAACACTTTTCATTGGTTCATTTCACTTTTGGTTTCCTAATGATGTAAGACTAGGTCATATAATCTAAAATGAACACTTTTGATTGGTTGAGAACTCTTGTTTTTCCCAAATGATGAAAATCCCTCCTTCTTTCCTCACTCTGACTTTCATCATTGTGAGAGAAAGACCCTTTGTGATCACTGAGCAATGGCTTCTTTAGTAGCTTCAGCTGGTGCTTCCCCACCACCTCCACCACATCCAAGGAAGAGTGGACCACCTGCTCAAGTTGTAATTCAACAAGAAGAAGAAGAAGAGGAACAGGAGGACGAGCACGAAGAGAGGCAGTTTTTGCCTGAGCAGCCCAAGACGTCTCACAGGAAAGAAAACTTCATTTGGCAATTTTTTAAAATTCCCAAAGGTCAGAAAAAAGTAAATGCAAGATACGTAACTTGCCTTATATGTCAAGATAGACTGTCCAGAGGGACCGACAAAAAATACAGTTTCGGAAACTACACAATGCATCGCCATATGACTAGGTGGCATCCTAACAACTACAGTGCTGCACAGTTTCGGAACGACCTAGATAATCTCCCTATTATGGCCAGAAGATCTGTTGTACCGGAAGTAACGGGACCAGAGGGCAGGGAGATGGTGCCAAATATACAAATGAGATTTGGTGATGTAAAACACACCTGCGCATTTTGCGATGGATTCATTTCCTACGGAGAAAAAAGCATCACTCTGATCAACAGAGCTATTGACTATCATATGCAAGTTTGTCCGAAACGCCCAAAATAATAAATACTTCTTTTTTTTGTTTTGTTGCTCCTGTTGAGCCCTTTACAATGAATCGTTTTCATTGCCCCCTCCAAGAAAAACCCAAAAAAATATAAAACTGTTCCGAAAAATTCAAAAACAGTAAAAAAATGTTCAGAAAAATAAAAAAAAAAGTTCTTTTCAGAACTACCTCCCCGTTATTAAAAAATTGGTACAATATTTGTAACTGTGCCAACCTCTATTTCTCTTAGTTCGCTTCCTAGTTCGCTCGCTGGTACGCGAACTGGAAGCGAACCAAAAACAGTAAGTATAAGGGAAGGAAACACACACTTATGTTAAAAGAAAGACAGCTATAGGGGAGTAAACTAGAGATACCATTACCCATAATCCACTGCTGATGATGTCACATATTACATCATTCATGACATGCTCAGTGACATCATCAGCAGAGGATTGCGGGTTTTTTGGCAACATGCCTTATCCACGGTTTAATAACGCTGCCTTTTGCTTTATATAAGTTTTCAAATTGTATGAAATATATACCAATAGGTCGTTATGAACCTTTAGGTAGTGCTTTTGTTCATGAGGTCTGGTCGCTTCCATACACATACAGATGTTTCAAAGATGATCAAGAAGTTTATCTGAATGGAGAGGAATGCACTGAGACGCCAGATCATTCACTAATGTGTAGGCACATACAGTTACACGATTCATGCAACAAACACCGACCAAATATGGCTTGCGTGTTGCAAGGCACGCCAGTTCCTGCTATCATCCCCACGTTCAAGTTGTTGGAAAATGGTAGTTATTTGATGCTCAATAATGAAGATTGTTCTGAGTTAATTAAAAGTATTCCTTTTATCGTAACAGTAAGTGAACGGGTTATTTGCTGCAGAAATGTTCTATTTCCTCCCACACATGAACATAGGGAGTTTTCAATCTGGCCACAAATACCAACCTTGGGACACGTTTCAACGGCATGGCAAGAATAAGAGCTCTTTTGTCTCAGAGAGAGGTGGCCTTGAGTTCGGCCCGTGAAACTTTCGTACTTCACATAGCGAACACCCGTACACAGGTTTGCCTTTCAATTTCAGCAACATGTTTCCGACTATCTTTAACGCATCTGTGGTAAATAAATAAATAATACCCTATTTTTGAGTGCATGAATGAATGAATAACAGATAGCTCAATAAATAAGAGTCAAGATTCGAGGTAGTAGGAGTTTTGCAGGTTTATTACAGCATAAGGACAGGATCAGGACAACCTGCATAGGAATAGAATGACAAGGGCCCAGCAGGACAACTGGGACCCAGGCAGGGGAAAAAGATGCCCAGCAGCTGCTGGGGCTTGGTCTGGGATGAGCGCGCTAACATTCAATAACATAACATTGATTTATATACATAACGCAAACACATAGCATTACATTGCAGTAGGCGTAGCAGTGGGTGGAGCAGAAGGCGTGACGTGTAACAGTCGCGAGAGATAACAGCAAAAGTGGGTGTAACTGGGAGTTTACATAGACATGTGATGCAAACGTAACAGAATATGTCATGAATGGGCGGAAACATAGGAGGGGGCTGCCTAAGGAGCCGGGACCTCTAACCTAATGGTGCGCGAAAACTGGCAATGACGTGTTACTAGGAGAAGTTGGGGGTACGAACTCTGTGCTAGGAGCAGAGACTAGAGTCTGGAGGGTCGGAGCGACATGTACCTAATCCTATCTGGTATCTAATGTTTAGGGAACATGTTGATATAAACTAGAAGTCATGAGGGGAAAAGCTAACCTGATTCTAAGACTGGACCATGCATTATTCTACATGTAGTACGTGAAGAATATTAAATGACCATTAAATACAGTATTTCTCTAACGTGGAGACGAGAAGACTAGACAATGACGGAAACTATTGATGCAGTTCAGTAGCTTAGGAATGCAGAAGAGGAGGACTGAACTGATAGCAGGAACTATAACATACTTTTGGCAGACTCAGAGGCAGAGCCGGGGTGCACCGGGCACTGCAAGGCAGGAAGTAAGTGAAGGGTCGAGGATACAGGTGGGGGCTGTATCGCTCCTCAGCGAGGCTTTCAGGAGACAGGAGCTGAATCTGTGGTCCGGGCCCTTTTGAGGCCTAGAAACGGGGACTTTATAATTGAATAACGTGTACACTGAGAAACGTGGCAACATTACTTACATAGGCCTGATATTCGTAGTATTCACGAGGACTGGAAAATAGCATACTAGGGGTGGACACAACTGTAATTGCGTCTTTAATCAGAAATGGGGAATAACATATGCATATTGGTCATGCATACATAACATATGATGGATGAGGCGTAGGGACACAGAACATGGCAAAATTTACTTTTCCACATTCCCTCCTTGTCACTACGTTTACATCAGGAAACATCAATATTCATGATACCGTCTATCATTTCATACAGTACCATTTGCTCGTCTTGAATTGTCTTGGAACGGGATTTAGAACGGGGCTTGGGACTAGGAATACAAGAGGTAGCACACATGCTGCAAATCGCAGGGCCACATTGTATACAGAGGCAGCAGCTAAATATGATCGCTACTGTAATACCTAGGAAGGACAGGACTTTCCATCCCCATGCGGAAATTACATTCCAGAACCAACCGGACCATGTCCAGGTGCCTGGATCTTGGTGTATCAGATGGGCAATTTTATGAAGTCTGGTTATAGCTGAATAAACAGACGGCGCGTTATTTGGAATGAAAATGCAACAACTGGATCCGAGAATTCTACAGGCCCCGCCCCTATCGGCCAGTATGACGTCAAGGACGAGACGATTTTGCAAAACGACAAATCTCATAGCAGATTGTTCTTCAGTTAGGTTACCTAGAGCAGAGGCAGTCTCATTTACTACAGCTTCAAGGGTTCTTGTTAACCTACGGATTAGTTTACTATTCTGGACAGGTCCTATAAAGAAAAAGAAACCTTTATTGAAATCTGTATATTGTTCTAGAGTAGTTTCAGTTTGATCGACAATTGGGGACTCCCTTCTAGGTCTAGTGTGTACTAAGAAAGAATTCCTATGATAATCAGGTGGGGCTAGAAAAACAGGTGGCAGTAGGAAGGCAATGTAACAGGTTCCCTCCCAATCGAGGGGCAGACGGACATATGCAGTTTGACCACAAACAAAATAAGAATGACGTGAAGCTTTGAAAATAGATTTCCTACTGTCACCATACTTGACAACAGTAGCACATTCACTATGACCTATATGTACAGAACCATAACTACGGATACATAATTCGCCTTTGACTGGTAGTACTGAAATAGCAGGTAAGTCTGGAGTAGTATCAGACTGAACATTCAGAACCATGAAATTCGACGAATAATTTCCTAAATTATATACCTCATTTTCTAAATCTAAACCTGTTCTGTGGGGAAAACCTTGCTTGTCTGGAAAACATGTACTGTTAAGAAAAGACATATCTGTTGAGGATGACGTTAGCGTGGACCATGCTCCACACGAACCATTGTGTGAGAATGGATAAGGAAAGAGTGGCAGAACTCCCTTCGATGTCTGGAAAGGGGGGAGTCGACCACACACCCAACAATTAGTGGCATTGCTGGTCTGGTGTGAATAATGTAACATACGGATGAATGTGTTATTACGCATGGCAAGGCGGTATGCATATTCGTGAGGAGGCAGATCACTAAACGTGTGCTCTACTGTAGCATTAGCAGACATATTTACATGAGGAACTGGTAAATACAGAAAAAATGCGTAGCTGGTGCAGGAAATCATTAGGCTGAGAAATAATATGAAACTCAGAAAAACGATGCATTGTAGTGAACTGCGACTGACTCTCTCACTATGGGGGTCTATTTTATACATGTCAGAAACAGTCTAACCGTTTCACCTAGGGGAGGACTTATACAATCAAACTGGCTGACTTATTAGACCTGAGCTTTAACTTATACTCCTGTTGCGGAGTTTTCTCTAACAAGGGAGGGGTTGTAACAAAGTCTGGTGCGGGACAGTCCTTTAAAACAATGTTCTGGCAATCCTTCGAATCCTGGAAAATGTTCTTGGCAATGTCTTTGACGACTGGCTTTGGTCCTTTAAAAAGTTTTACATGAGAAAGGTGGACCCACCCCTTCCTGCCTTCTAACTTGACGGCAGTTCGGGTGGTCAAGAGGACTTGACGTGGCTCTTTCCAACGTGGTTCCAGCGGACTTGATCTGTCAAAGTTGCGGATCATCACCAACGACCCTGGAACGATCTCGTGCGGTGCCACCTCGGTATTGTCTGGAAATGCGGCGGCAACCTGTGAACGACATGAGTTGAGGGCAGACATCAAGGAAGCTAGGTAATCTGTCAGCATATTACATGAAACATCGGTAATACTTCGGGGTCTAGGAGTACCCCACATGTTAGGGGGGCGGCCGAATACGACCTCATACGGGGACAGACCTGATCTGGAATGTGCGACCATACGCATGTAAAACAGAGCGACTGGCAAAGCAACTAACCAGTCCACACCCTTGTCTTGACAGATTTTTGCAATACGGATTTTCAGAGTCTGATTATGTCTTTCTACTAGTCCAGCTGCTTCTGGATGGCGTACACAATGGAACTTCCACTGGTACCCTAACAACAGGGAAACGTGTCTCATGAGTTCGGATGAGAATGGCTGACCGTTATCAGAATATACGACTCTAGGGAGTCCGTATCTAGGGAAAAATTCACGAACCAACTGTTTGGCAGTGGTCGCGGCTGTGTAATCTGGGACTGGATATGCTTCTGTCCACCTGGACAAAGCGCATACTACTACAAGGACATACTTGAAACCTCGACATCGCTCCATCTGAATATAATCCATCTGGAGGACCTCAAAAGGGTGGTCAGGGGGCTGGAAACCACCTTGTTCCACCGGGACACTTTTACCTGGATTAAACTGGCAACATATCATACAGGTACGGACTTTCTGCTTGGCTGCAGCTCGTAAATGCTTGTTGAACCAAATGTTCTGGATACTGTCTAACATAGCTTTTTCTCCTAAATGTGCTGGACTATGTGCGGTATTGATAATGACTTGAACCATAGAATCGGGGAGAAACCATGTGGCTCTACCCTTCGTTAACCATCCTTGATCTGTCTGGACCCCTCCTTGTACAGACCATTTCTTGATTTCATCGGGAGTAGCATGTAACTGAATATCTATGACATCTTGTGTAGGGTCCTTAACTGTCATGCATGTAATCAGATCTGGAGTATGTGTCATGTTTACTGGAATGTCTGGTGTCTGTGCTGTAAGCTTGGCTGTGCGGTCTGCTAGATCATTACCTTGGGAAATAATGTCAGTAACTTTCGTATGTGCTTTGCACTTCATGATAGCAATAGATGTCGGTAAATGTATGGCATCTAACAGGGCTTGAATAAGGAGACCATGCTGAATCTTGGTTCCATGAGAAGTCATAAAACCTCTCTCCTGCCAGAGCACTCCGAAGTCGTGTACAACTCCGAATGCGTAACGTGAATCTGTGTAAACATTAACCTTCAGGTTCTTGGCATGTATACAGGCTTGTGTCAGAGCAACTAGCTCTGCTGCTTGAGCGGACAGAGTATCAATACGGTGTGTTTCAATAACTTCAGTGTTAGTAGTCACTGCATACGCGGCGACTAGTTCTCCTGTACTAGTTCTCATACATGAACCATCCACATAAAGTGTCAGGTCAGGATCTAGTAACGGAATGTCTGTCAGGTCTTGTCTGGGCTTTGTCGTAATGTTAACTACTTCCACACAATCATGTGGGTCTGGATTTGAATTGACTGATGGTAACAGTGTAGCAGGATTCAGGACGTTGCAGCGTCTAATTTCTATGTGTGGCTGGAACAGTGTCAATTCATAACCTGTTAAACGTGCAATTGTCAAGTGCTGAGTCTGTGTTCGGTTTAAAAGAACTTCTACTGAATGTGGAACTTGTACTGTCAGGGAATGACCTAAAACTATGGAATCACTTTGTCTGATAGCTAGTGCTGTGGCTGCAACTGACTTGAGGCACGCAGGCAACGCCTGGGCGACTGGATCTAATGTGCTCGAAAAATAAGCACAGGGCTTGTATTGACCTGCTTGATCTTGTGTGAGAACAGATAATGCTGTACCTTCGCGTTCTGTAACGAAAAGTGTAAAAGGCTTACTGTAGTTCGGTGTAGCTAGAACTGGAGCTTGACATAGGGCTTTCTTTAACTCGTTGAAACTAAGTGTATGTTCAGATGTCCAAGGGAGGACAGTCGATACGGCTGCCTCCTGTGTCGTTAACTGTATCAATGGCTTGGCTAGAAATGCATACTGGGGAATCCATTGTCTACAATAAGAAGTAAGGCCGATAAAAGCACGTACCTCCTTCTGGGTTCTGGGCTGGGGAAGACTCGCTATTAACTGGATACGGTCGGGTGTCAACTGCCTACCCCTCTTGGACAGCAAGTGTCCTAAGTATACCACTTGCTGGACACAGAATTGAAGCTTCGAAGGTGACACCTTGTGCCCCATCTCGGCTAGAAAATACAAAACTGTAAGTGATGCTCGCTCGCAGTCACGTTCAGAACGGGCTGTGATCAGTAGATCATCGACATACTGGAGCAGGGCAGTGTCAGTTGGCATGTGAATGTTGTCTAGTTGTCTCTTGAGTGCTTGACTGTAAATACTAAAACATTTCTCGAATCTAGAATAAAAATCACTAATATCTTCTTCTTGTTTCTGTTTGCAGGCTGAGATTGCATCCCAGTCTTCTTTCCTAGTTGTCAATAATCTGGGTAAAACTTGAATCAATAATTCTGGTAATTCTTTACATTTATCTCCAAGACCGGTCCCTGGTACTCGTGCCTTGTCTTCAGCTTCTAGAGCTGTCCAATCGATCTTTTTCTCTCCCACCTCCCATTCTTTTTCCTTTAGCTTTTCATACACCCCTGCGGGTAGCAGAACTTTTAACATTTTAATGATATCTGGGTAGGTGTATTCTCCCATACGGAGCATGTCTTTTAATTCTCGATGGAACCCTGCTGGATCTTTGTCATGACAGGGAATTAATTTCTTCATCTCGAGGAGTTCCATCTTTGATATCGGAGTGTATACAAACACTCGTTGCATGTCGCCACCCGCCCCTTGGACTGGGTGGACTTCTCGTAACGGATTCTGTCTGTCTATGTAAAACGGTTTACTTTCTGGGGGTGAGACATGAACAAAATGCGGGTTCAGGAACGTTCTATACTTGTGGCGCTGTTCTAGAATGACACTAATTAAATCGGTACCTAGACCTCTCCATCTGTACTGGAGTAACTCGTTCAGGATATCGTGTAACGGGCCTGGATCAGAATGTTGACCCTCATACAGAGTAATGAGGTGCTGGATCATATACATACCCACCAGTCGTTGCTCGGCTGGGGGCAGTTTCAGAAACATTTGTGCCACTATTTCGTCTGGAAAAGTGGTAGAATCAGTAATCCATCGGACTGCTGATCGGGCTAGTTCTTGTTCGTGCATAGTACTTAATTCGCTATAACCGACTCGTGATTTCAGAATGTGATCGGTAGCTTGAAATACTTGTTCGAGAGAGCGAGGCTCTCGTGCTGGATGATGAAAAATAGACTTAGGTTCTGGACGTAAATGGCGATCTGGAAATCTGGATTTTCCTACATACGCTATTCTGACGGGATTCTCGTCTTCCTCTTCAGGATCAGAGGCACTTTCTTTCTCGCTTACTTGTGCTGCTTTACGCTGTTCGTGTAACTTTATTATTTCTTTACGAATTTTCTTGTACATACTTTCCATGGCACTAATGGTCTTGTGCTTACCCTCGGCTATATTATCACTCCACCTTGTTAGGATTCTCATGTCGGCGGGATCTTTAGTCGGGTAATCTTGTTCTCTTATTAGACAATTGATCAGGAACTTTAATATCATGAGCTGAATCTCGGCTTTCCTTTGGGACATAATCTCGCCAATACTTTCTGGATCATCCCCTGTACGGATGAAACGATATATTCTGTCTAGATCTTCTTTCATATTCGGTAAGGTGACTAGATACTCGGTCACTCTTCTTACACGCAAGGAATATAAAACCATAGTATTTTCGCCTGGAACTGGATCATAACTACATTCGTTAAGGGCTTGCCTGATTTCTGCGACAGACTTATTACTCTTGGGAGTACGCTGTGATGCTTGAGCATGTAATTCGAGTGCTGATAAACGCTTGTGTGGCGGCGGGGTTTGAGGAGGACCTCCTCCTGCGGCCCCTAGACTAGAATCGTCAACTGACATTCTTCGTGCTTGCAGGGTCGGTAATTGTAACGTGGGCTGAACTTGTATGGCGGGCTGACCCGGGGGTACCGTAACAGGTACTCCGGTGCCTGGAAGAGCGGGAAGTGCCTGATTTACAGGGACAGGTGGAGCGCGAACTGGATTTGCATATTCTGGGACGGTGTCATCCAAATAGGACGAAATGAAAATATCAGCTGCGGTCGGTTTGTGACGTAGCTTGGTCGGAACTAATGGTGGCGGGAAATTACTGGATGCCTCCGGGGTCGCGTTTGGCACACCTTCGGCAAGAAGAGGATACATACCCTTAATAAGGGCATGCCTCTGTCTGTCTGACTGTTCGGCTTTGACTTGTTCACCTATCTCGATTAATTCTCTTTCTTGGGCTCGTTCTTGGGATTCTCTACTTAACTCTGACTTTCTGACTTCCTTTTCCGTTCTTCTATGCGCTTCCTTACGCCATAACTCGATGGCATCTTTCTGTGACTGTCTGGCTTTCTTTTTCCATAATGCTTCTTCTACTCGCATGATACATTCGGCATCCCATGTACCCGATACGGGCCATCTATACTTTTCTTCTAACTGTTTGGTATACTCTACCCATAAATCTAAATACAATATGGCGCTTATGCCATGTTTCTGATACATAAAGTGACCTGGACTGTCCCTTGGCGGAACAGGAACTGCTGCTTCCAGCAGACCCTTTCTAGTTTTTAACTGACGTAACTTTGAAAAGAGCGGCATTCTAAACTTAAATCGGAACACAATACAATACACGAAAAACAATAACAATTGGGAAAACAATTCAGGCATACCACGACATTGAAAATACATTAAACAACATCATAAATAACAGTTCGAACAGAATACTACCTGAAAAATACTGAAAACAGAAACAGAACAGAATTCTCGAGAACGGAACAGACTAGAGTTACTGGATGCACTGCTGTAACAGTACGGAACATACCGGTCCCCTAAAGGAACACATCAAGACCCGTATCCACCTAGGTGGACACTTCGTTTGCGGGCTTGGGTACCACCAACCCACGGACCAGAGTCAATTTAGACTGACCCTGTCTAGACACTACCCCAGCAATGGTACTCACCGGGCAGCACGGAACGGAAAGCCTCGGACGGGACTGGACTACGACGACGAACTTCGGACTTCGGACTTCAGTTACGGGTGGACCTCCGGATACCTCGGACCTTGGACTCTCGGCTTGGGCTCTGGTCGGGACTCGCCGCGTTCCTCCACCGTCTCGTTCGGATGCTGGACCGCCTCCTCCGTCTCCTCCGTGGGCCTGAGGGATACTTAAAGCAGAAATATCTGCACTTGGCCAGAAGAGTTCCGTCACGACTGCAGGGGGTCAGGGGGTCGGCGTGGCTTCACCGACGCGTGGGGAAAGGGCAAGTCCCTATTCGGGCGCCATTATGTGGTAAATAAATAAATAATACCCTATTTTTGAGTGCATGAATGAATGAATAACAGATAGCTCAATAAATAAGAGTCAAGATTCGAGGTAGTAGGAGTTTTGCAGGTTTATTACAGCATAAGGACAGGATCAGGACAACCTGCATAGGAATAGAATGACAAGGGCCCAGCAGGACAACTGGGACCCAGGCAGGGGAAAAAGATGCCCAGCAGCTGCTGGGGCTTGGTCTGGGATGAGCGCGCTAACATTCAATAACATAACATTGATTTATATACATAACGCAAACACATAGCATTACATTGCAGTAGGCGTAGCAGTGGGTGGAGCAGAAGGCGTGACGTGTAACAGTCGCGAGAGATAACAGCAAAAGTGGGTGTAACTGGGAGTTTACATAGACATGTGATGCAAACGTAACAGAATATGTCATGAATGGGCGGAAACATAGGAGGGGGCTGCCTAAGGAGCCGGGACCTCTAACCTAATGGTGCGCGAAAACTGGCAATGACGTGTTACTAGGAGAAGTTGGGGGTACGAACTCTGTGCTAGGAGCAGAGACTAGAGTCTGGAGGGTCGGAGCGACATGTACCTAATCCTATCTGGTATCTAATGTTTAGGGAACATGTTGATATAAACTAGAAGTCATGAGGGGAAAAGCTAACCTGATTCTAAGACTGGACCATGCATTATTCTACATGTAGTACGTGAAGAATATTAAATGACCATTAAATACAGTATTTCTCTAACGTGGAGACGAGAAGACTAGACAATGACGGAAACTATTGATGCAGTTCAGTAGCTTAGGAATGCAGAAGAGGAGGACTGAACTGATAGCAGGAACTATAACATACTTTTGGCAGACTCAGAGGCAGAGCCGGGGTGCACCGGGCACTGCAAGGCAGGAAGTAAGTGAAGGGTCGAGGATACAGGTGGGGGCTGTATCGCTCCTCAGCGAGGCTTTCAGGAGACAGGAGCTGAATCTGTGGTCCGGGCCCTTTTGAGGCCTAGAAACGGGGACTTTATAATTGAATAACGTGTACACTGAGAAACGTGGCAACATTACTTACATAGGCCTGATATTCGTAGTATTCACGAGGACTGGAAAATAGCATACTAGGGGTGGACACAACTGTAATTGCGTCTTTAATCAGAAATGGGGAATAACATATGCATATTGGTCATGCATACATAACATATGATGGATGAGGCGTAGGGACACAGAACATGGCAAAATTTACTTTTCCACACATCCTCCACAAAATCCCTGGCACACTTTTTTAAAGTTGTTACCAGTGGTCTCGTGACTTCATTTGAGAAAATCTTTGGAGTCATCCCTGCTCCCTTTCATTGTATTTTCTGCACTCTGGTTCGTGGATTGGCATTTTTACTTGCATTACCAGCGGACGCTCTTGTGCTTTTTTACATTTTTAAATATGGATGTCCCTCCTATGCAACCTCCGACCCTGCAGCTGCTGACACTGTTCCGCAATCGCATGCTAGAATATTATGGCACAATGCCGTTGGCGATATTAAGCACGGCATATGGATTATCTTTTCGGTTCTCCTACTTCACCTGTGTCCAGCCTGTATTTCACTGCCTGACCTGTGATTTCGATTGGGCCATTGATTTGTGTCTCTGCGGACCGGTTTCTCCTGACGTCGACTTTAATCAGCTGATGACTCCTATCATTACTCACGAGTTGGTTTGTCCTGGCGAAAGGATTATGGCTGTGGCATTGATGCATGGACTACTTGGTCACTGGAATTTACTGGCGGCAGCACAGTCTTTCTTGGAACAGAGCTTTCTTGAAAACCCACCGAGCTGTCCTCTGATGGTGATAGAGGATCCGGTGCTGGGAGAGCACGTATGTTCTTTTCCGCTTTTAAATTGGATGGCTGAACTGTTTTCGGATGAAGACGGTGACTTCCTATTGGAGGCTGTTGCAGCTTATTTTGCATACACAGTTATGTCATAGACCTTTTTCATGTTTGATATGCTGAGTACTAGCATTTCATTGACAATTCATTGACTTATTTGTCAAGTTTTTATTATTTACCTTGCCTATTGGCTTAAGACTCGATAAAGTACTTGGCTGTTTTATTTTTCTTTAGCATTGAATTTTCCTAGTTTTTAATGCTTTACCTTGCGGACCGTCCACATATAAACTTGCAATCTGCTCTCATGAGATGGCACTTCTATTATCTTATTCAGTTCGTTTCCGGATCATGAGGAGGTGTCATCTAGGTCCTGGATATCTTTACACCGTGTTAAGTTAGCATGGGCTCATTACCGGTTTAAACGCCATTTTTCCTTTTTTGCAACTTCTGCACACGACACTTAGTTGTTGCTTTAGCTTTCCACCTAGTAGTTCATCGTGGTTTACATGAGAATAATATGTTATTGGTCTACTATCTGCTTTACTTGTTAAACTATATCTGTACAGCGAGTGCTAAAGTTTCAAGAACAACACGATACAGAATTGTTATGAGGTCTGATCTCCACGACTTCATACTCATAACATAAGTGCAACTTCTGCCAATTCTGGGCATGAGGCGGGTTTTATATTGCTTTGCCGAACACACATACACAACAGTTGATGCGGTTCACATGAAGAGAGAGCTGGTGTATGCTGATGTGATTCCTTCAAATCTAAGACACTAAAGTATGGGCACGCCCTAAACCAACACAAAGAGACCTTCTTAGCAAATAATATAATATGTGTATTAGGGAGGGTGAGATATAAGCAGCCGCGGGCCGTGGAGGGAGTTACGATGGGGCAGGGAGGCGGGGAGGGGGAGAAGCAGGGTGGAGCCCTCTCTACCTTGCCCCTCCCCCTCCCCGCCTCCCTGCCCCACCGTAACTCCCTCCACGGCCCGCGGCTGCTTATAAGTGTTGCTAACTCTTATTCATTTACAGCATGTTAACATACTGTCACCATTCGCTTTTTATGTACTAGTAACTATGCTGGTAATTTTGCTACTGATAATATGTGTACTTGTATTCTCCACCCTGCTTCTCCCCCTCCCCGCCTCCCTGCCTCACCGTAACTCCCTCCACGGCCCGCGGCTGCTTATAAGTGTTGCTAACTCTTATTCATTTACAGCATGTTAACATACTATCACCATTCACTTTTTATGTACTAGTAACTATGCTGGTAATTTTGCTACTGATAATATGTGTACTTTTATTATCTAAGGTACTACGCCTGAGAAGACGGCATTAGTAAATAAACATTTCAAATACACATCTGTTCTTCTTAACTCCATGTTCTGGTTTCTAAGAAATCTATAACGACCGACTGTTCATGAGTTCCACGTATCCTGAGGTACTATAAGTTCATATTCTGGATTGTCTAAACATTGAGAGTTTGTTATATCCAATGTGACACTGTACCTAGCTTGCTAAATAGTTTTTGATTACTAACGTGAGTTTTGGGACACCCTAATTCGCCGAGGTTCCAATCCTCTGTCCACAGTTCTGTGTGAGAACAGAAACCCTGCGACAGGGGCACCCCCGACCCTTGCTGGAGCTTCATCACACTTGCGATACAACTCCAGCAATGCATTCGCCGAGGTTCCAATCCTCTGTCCACAGTTCTGTGTGAGAACAGAAACCCTGCGACAGGGGCACCCCCGACCCTTGCTGGAGCTTCATCACACTTGCGATACAACTCCAGCAATGCGCCACCTTTA
This sequence comes from Lissotriton helveticus, assembly GCF_964261635.1. Lineage (NCBI taxonomy): Eukaryota > Metazoa > Chordata > Amphibia > Caudata > Salamandridae > Lissotriton > Lissotriton helveticus. The sequence continues at coordinate 649,179,660 of NC_136069.1, forward strand.
CGGCACAGATACATCACGCATCTGTGCTGTTTTTGCCCCATGATGCGCCGCATTGTAAATGCAGCACACCATAGGTGACGGAACAGCGGCACAGAATGACTAACACATCCCTGGTGATGCGCCAGTCATCATAAATGTATCCCTATGCTTCTTATCTTGTTAGAGATGAACCGCCATATGTATCATCAAAGTTATTTGCATTTCCTAAATAGCGAACTTTAAGGAATAAATAGCGATTCTTTACCATTCCTAGTTTGCGATGAGCTATTTGCTAATTAGCCGAATGTAGCCCAATGAAGCCCAATGTAGCCCAATGTAGCCCAAAGATGGCCGCCAGACACACAAAAAAACAAATGTAGCCCAAATATCAGCCAGATGTAGCCCAACTATAGCCCAGTGACAGAATGACCAATCAGCTTCGCAAACCTCCGTTACGCGAAGCGGAGCGCTGTTACAGATATATATCTTTTTTTGAACGTTAATTTCTCAAAATCCACTGGAGCACATATATTGAGACCTAGCAAAGGCACATCGGGCTACCAGTCCCTAATATTTTGCCAAGTTTCGTGCAAATCCATTCAGCCGTTCAATTATTATTTTTATTATTTTTTTTTGCCCCGCGGGGCCCTTTTAAAACCTCCACATCAAACCTAGGGGGTCAGCGAGGATCTACTATGCCCCCTTATAGTTATTTCCCCCTTTGTTTTGACCTCCTCTTGTCTCTCGATCCTACCGAGAGACAAGATGGCGGCCGCTACGGACTGTTTGGAATGTTGACAGACGCCGGAGAACCAATCAGCTTCGCTTCACAAAGCTCCGTTGCGCGAAAAGTCCGCGAACCAGAGCGCTGCCTGGTCCGCGCTTACAGATATATATCTTTTTTTAAACGTTAATTTCTCAAAATCCACTGGAGCACATATATTGAGACCTACAAAAGGCACATCGGGCTACCAGTCCCTACAATTTTGCCAAGTTTTGTGCAAATCCATTCAGCCGTTCGGGCTAAAAGTGAGGCCAACCGCCCTATGGAAAACTCAATGTTAAAAACACGTTTTGGGACCCCCCTTTTTTCTCGGCCCCCACTGGACGAACCCCCCCCAAATTTTCAAGGGCTGCTCAGAAACAAAATGTGCCATTTTCCTGAAAATTTCAGCCAATTCCGTCCACAAACGCCAAAGTTATTAGACATAGAATTTTCAAAAAACCCATAGAGAAAAAATCCTAACTATATATACCTACTGGCGACCGCCAGTAGGTAATATATGTATATATATATATTCATATTCATATATATATATATATATATATATATATATATATAAATATATATAACATCAAGCTACATACATGTAGAGTTATTAATATACAATCATCACTTACCTACCTTTCGATACTTTGGTTCATAATTTAGTCCTCAGTAGTCTTATACCAGAATAATCCATCTTGGTAGCTGATGACTCATCGTTCAGTCATTTTTGAAATGCTAAGAAAAATCATAATTTGTATTTATAGGTCCACGAGGGCTCCACAAACCCTCCTGATCTCGTCCTGAGACTTGATTGGCTTCTAGCACTTCAAACCAGAATGTTTTGGCAGCCATCTTGGGACTAGGATTGAGCCGAAACCCAGAAAAAATGTTTACAACAATTAAAAGGGGGCAGGGTAGGAATACCCCCACAACCTAGGCCTCTAAGAAGAGGTCCAAGTGGGACCCCAGTAGGACAAAATAACCTGTTTTAAAAATAAATTCTGGATCTCTGCCCTCACCAAATACTTTTTTAAAAGAAGCATAGGCCCTAGTGCTTCTTTACTAATTGGCCCGCAGGTGGGCCAGCTCCCCGGGGAATTTGTAAAACAAAGGAGGGAGGCCCACATAACCGCCCTCCTGGGGCTTATAAATGCCCCGGGAACCACCACTTCCCTGGGGCTTATGGACTGTTATGGAGGGCCTCTAGGACTTCCCCGGGCATGACCACCTCCCCAGGGTCATATTCAAATAATAAACTTGGAAGCCTTGGGGACCCCCCTGTGCCAGTAGGAACACCACTTCCCCGGGGCCAAATTCTTTTAAGAAAATGGGAGGTGAGTTACGCGGCTCACCTCCAGGGCCATTCTCGGACCTGGGGACCCCACCACCCCGGGGCAGGCCCTACAAACAACAAAAAAAGGGGGCCACTCTGCCACCTAGTGGAGCCACGGATGGCCACTGGGTCTGCCACCACCCAGGGCCGGCTCCTGTCTTAGCCAAAATGATCAGCCATCTGCCTTCTTTATCCCTAAGAAGAAAAGTGGCTTAGATCTTTTACAAATAAGGGTTATAACCCTATTTGTTGTGGGATGCTGGTGAATCAAAGCAATCCTCTATCCACTGAGACTTAATCTTAAGGAAGTCAGTATGTGCAACTTTTGTTTCTGTGAAAAGTACAATATCCCACTTAAGTTTATAATAATAGTCTGCTATCTTCCTTCTTTTAACTGGGCGGGTGAGGCCCTGAGAATTAAGAGAGTGTAGTATAAGCATTTGTAGATTGTTAGTCCCTATAACTACCTAAACAAAGAAAAAGTGTAGAGATTTGTGAAAGGTATCTCTTCAAATTATCATTTAGAGGACCAGTAACATTTGAGAAAGGTATTCAAAAGGTAATAATGGTTTGAATTGCAAAACCAGCCCTTCCTGTACTAGCTTTACGGGAATATAGTTTAGCTGTTCCACCATTCTAACCACACAGAAAAAATGGTTAAAAAAGTAAAGCCAGGGAAGGGAAGAAAGAGGGTGTAAGATGAAAGAAAATGCAACAAAAAAAACTCCTACCCCGTCCCTGAAGAGCACTAATGCTAAAAATCCCGCACCAAAGTACTAGAATCTGTGTACACTTGAGCACTTCACGGTGACATCCTAAACATGATAGCTATACTAATTACAAAAGGTCCCATGACAAGAGGAACTGTTAAACCAATGAGTAAATCCTTTCAGATGCATTAGAGTCTAGTACCCAAACTATACCCAATCCAGCCATAGCACAGAGTATGAGATGAGAGAAAATATATTAAATCAATATAATGAACATATACAACATTTTGAAAGACAGTATCAAGCATTTAGCATACAATATTCATCCATTTGCAATATGCAAACTCAGGGCACAAGTAACGGATAACTTAAATATAGATATTCATCATGAGAGGCTCAATGTCCCATATCGGAGTGTTGGATGTTTTGTATACTTTTCTGAAGCTTAGCCATATCAGAGAAGAGTCTGGGCTAATCATTAAAGATAACTTTAAACCTTGAGGCCCACAAAGTAGTGCTGGATAGCGAGAGATCTAAGCTGATGTCTGAGGACTAGAAAGCCCTTCATAGGAATGATGGTCTCCTTTCCCTTGCCCTGAGCGATACTAATTTCGGTTCCTTCCCAAGAGATAGATTGGTGCTTTATCACATGTTTTAAAATCTCCTCTATGTGTTGGTATCTTAAAGGTTTGACGATCATTATCCTCTGTTGCTTTTTGCCCCTAGAAGATTCTGGTAGTTGTTTGAAGGAATCCTGTGTGCTTTCTTAATTTCAAAGTCTTTGACGAATAACAATTTTAAAGTGTGAGTTATCCATGATTCTAGAAACTCGGCACAAGGGTTGGCCGATTCCTCCACACCCTCCGGTAAAACAAAATTCCACAAGTTACTTTGGCTGTTGCGATATTCCAGATCTGTGACCTCCAAAAAGAGGGACTCCAGTATGGAACACATTGAATTTGACACCTTCTGTGAGACCTTTCTGTCATCAGCTTCTATAATCTTATTAGCCAAGTCTACGAAATCGTTCCAGCCCTGGATTCTGATTCTGATTGCATTAAATCAGTGTTTGCGTGCTTTGGGCGAAATCATGCAGGGCAGGCAGTCTTTGGAGAATGAGTTCCATATTCATAGATTGATCCAATTAAAACATTATAGGTGAATCTAGTAGTGGGGGCTTGACTTGGGTCTTTTTTGGCCAATTTAATTTAAATGTCCTTAGTGTCTTTCTGTACTTTATCTCTAATGTCAGACATGGCATAAGTTAACAAAAATGTGCACCACAAGCGTGAAGTCTCCAATGAAATGTGGCACTAGGAGTTGAACAGGAGACTGGAATCGCAGGATTGGACCAGAGAATGAAGTGCAATGAAGTTGCAGTATAAACCACTATTGGGTTAAAGTAAGCTTATTGGACTACAAATCAGATGCGAGGAAGATTTATAAAAAGAATTGATTACAGCAACAGCAGATATTGATTTTAGCTCAACACCACATCTGACTTCATGAATTGTCCTAAAATGGTGAAACCCAGATGATTTAGGAATGTTGGTCATTTTGTCACATCAGTGGGTGCCTGAACATAGCTGCAGAAGATCTATGAGCTCCTTATTTGCAAAACTGAATCACCCTAGAAAAGGTAGATAAAGTAGTGTAATGTAAGTGGGAAACCCACGTTCCTAGAATGATATGAAGTCACCCATTGTATAGCCAAGGATGGGCAAAAAGCATTTTATCTTACCTGACCTTCACAGAGCGTTGATTGTATCTCCAGTGCCTCTGGAGATAGTTAAATGAGCAAGAAAGATCTCAATTTCCACCGGAGTATGAGTAGAGGTGGGGAGTGTTGAAAAATTGCTAACCTTCCCATTATCCACTACCTTTATGCAGTGGATAAGCACTTGGCCGGATGGAGAGAGTGCTCAGGGACCCATCTTGGCTGGGCGCTAAACCACATCTCCTAATAAATTTATTTCCTAATGCCTTGAAATTCTTTTATCACAATCCAACCTATTTTCTACTCAGATATCGCCAATGTGCCCTTAATTAACCAGCTCTAGTCTCTTTTGAACATAATGTAATCCTCTGGTTTTGATGTTTCAATGTAAGCAGTCTAAACAGATTCGTTTTTTTTATGCTGGATATACATTTTCAAAGAAAGGAAGCATTCTCCAAGGAACCTATTGAATCAAGGAAGTTAGTAGAATGGCTGGAAAGATATGGAGGCATATTATCAAGGGTGGCGATAGGGAATTTTTGCCGCTTCAGCGGTCGTTTTCTATCGCCCTATTAGCAAGCTGTCGCTAACAGCAGTTAGCGACAGCTTTTAGGTGATAGCGAGCGGTTTGGGGCCCGCTTTGCATGTTAGCGATATTTATCGCTAATAACATGCAAAGTGGGCGTATCCAAACTGTTAGCTAACATCGCTATCACCTATTAGCAAGGCAGGCGTAGCGATGGAAATATTCCCGCTAAGCGCGAATATCTCCAAATACTAACACCTGCCCAGACCAGTTCTTAGCCATGTTATTCAATGGGAGGTGGATAACATTGCTAAGAGCATTTCATCACTAATGCGTGAATATCGCTGTATTCTCAGCAATATTTACGCATTTCGCTGCTATCGCCGGAAAATGTATAGCTTTGGAGATAAACCTTGCTAATAGCACGTTATCTCAGCGATAACTTCCGGCGAGGCTCAGCGATAAAAAAATTGTCGCTAAGCCTATTTAGCGGTAAATATCGCTACTTGTTGGTAATATGCCCCATGGTGTCTCAGGTAATTTATCCCTAACTTAAACTCTCTAACACTAAACAGAAAAGCATTTCCTTATTACCAAGGATAGATCCTTTTGAAATTGATTCAGTTCATCAAATAATGGACCGAAACAATAGTTTTGACATGATTACCAAAGATTCAAAACTCAAACGCTCATTTGTCCTGAAGCCTACAGAATGGAAATGTGCACAAATGTGTTCTTTGCCAAAATGCAAAAAGTGATAAACGATATACAATTAAACTCAAGCAATACTTCTCCAAGGGTTACGTGGAAAATACATACATTAAGCAGTTGCATTTGACACTATCTCTGCCAATATCATAAAGAAAAGTTTGAGGAATAAAAGGCCTTGTCTAATCATGACCATATCCCAGTATCTTTGACAAAATCCATAGTGACACATATCTCACCACTCCAAATGAGCAACATTAAATGTTCCCTGGAAATATTAATATGCTCTAATAATGTCTGATAAAAGAACAATTCAATACTAAAGAAACTGTGTCGACGTAATATAGCTCGTAGACAAAGGAGAATCTTGCATTCTAGTTCTTCTCCTACTTACTGTGCTATTTCAAATCGTCAGCCATAAGATTCTCATAAACATCATTCAACAATGGATTTACTGGATGGTATTGTTATAAACTGGGTCATCTCTTACCTGAGTGAGATATCGAACACAGTAAAGATGAAAAAATATTCATCACCCCCTCCCAGTCTTCCCCACGTGGAGTTCCTCATGTCTCCAAACTAGCCTGACTCTTTTAAAACCAGCATATTTGGAATCACAAAGCGAATTGACGAGAAATGTAGATGTGCACGAATTAACTAAAAACTCTCAGCTATATCCCCCCCCAAAAAAAGCTCAGTATACGACACAGAAATACTATTAAAGGGCAGTGAAATGACTCAAATATGGCTTTCTAACCAATTACTCAAATTAAACTAAACAAAATGAATCCTTACCCAATTGCGCAAACATGAACAATGATCATTCTGGAATCATACTCGCAACCCCAGATAAAATTGTAAACGTAGCAAAATCTCTTCATACTAGAAACAGTGGGGCAGATTTATGATAACTGGCGCATCCCCAGGGATGCGCCAGTTATTTTGCGCCGCTGCTCCGCCACCCATGGTGCGCCGCATTTACAATGCGGCGCACCATGGGGCAAAAACGGCACAGATGCGTGACACATCTGTGCCGTAAAGGTGGCGCATTGCTGGAGTTGCGTCGCAAGCGCGACGCAGCTCCAGCAAGGCTCGGGGGTGCCCCATCTATACAATGCTGCGTCAAGACCTACGCCTGCTTCAAGCAGGCGCAGGGTTTTGACGCAGCATTGGCCTGAAAGTGACTGAGTGAAATCTTATAGATTTCACTCAGCCACTATTGCGAGGCGCACCTGCCCCGGAACGCCCACCCTGCGCCTGAACGCCCACAATGGGCGCAGGGTTTTACAACGTGACGCATCTGCCTAGATGCATCACGGTGGAACTGGGTCATAGGGATGCGCCACGTTTACGCCGCAGTTGCGTGACGCAAACATGGCGCATTCCCATCATAAATCTGCCCCAGTATCGCTAGAAGCACATAAATAGCATAGCAAAAAGTGCACAATTGCGACAAATCAGCATACATTGCATATCATAAAGTAGCTTGTATCTGAATAAGAACACAAAATTGTAGTCTAAAACATAGTTCCGTCTAGATTATATCATAGGACCACCTTACTCAAGCCCTAAAAAAGCCTGAAATGCTTACTAAACGGTAACCACCAACAGCAGTGCTTCATAACTGAATGGCAAACCTAGCACAGAAATTTAAAATCCTATGGAAGTACATCAACTCTAGAAACTAAAAAAAATGTTTATTTAGATGCTCCAATATTTAGTAAACATAAAGTGCTCAGCCAACCCTACTCCAGCACAACACCAAGGACTTGAAGTAGCACCCCTCCAAGACACAGAACAGCATTCTCATAATGCCCTTTCTAAGAATAATAAAATAATACACAACAAACAGGCTCCATCGACCATCCAAAATGTCTTTCCTCCAGAAAAGAGCTGCTAAACTCAACATTATAAGCATCTTACTGCCAAAAGGATACCTTTGTCGACCACATCTTGACATTGTCTTGAGCTCTCGGTGGGGTGTTGCCAAAATTCTGAGGCATATGTACAAGTCCCTATCTTCACCATAACGTCACTATTAGTGATGTTGTGTTGGTGAAAGGAGCTGCACCTTATTCACAAGCCAGTGTTTAACCACTTAACATGGCTTAACACCGATTTGTAAATAACACCCCCTTTTATGCAATGTTAGCGTGAAAGGAGTGCGCAGTTAGTGTTGCAGTGGGCGTTCCACCACAACACCCATTCATTTTGATGCTGCCCCTATATACAAGGGTGGCGTCCATAGGAGGCAGCGTCAAAATTAACACCTGGTCTTAACCTGGCGAAATGAGGAGAAATGCATTATTTCTCCTAGTTTTTGCTTTTTCCATGTGTGCTGCCTTGTGCAGCACACATGGAAAAAGCAAAATGCCATGGTTTGTTTATGTACAGGAAGGTGTTCCTTCCTGTGCATAAACAATCTTTAAAAATAAATGTAATTTTGTCACTTTCATGTCTTCTGCATGAAGCAGCACACGTTAAAGTGATAGAATGGCATTTTAGGATTGTTTATGTGCAGGAAGGGGCAACTTCCTACACATAAACAATTCTTCCCTGCACGCAGACGCTATTGCACTATAGTGCAAGGGTGCCTGTGTTGGCGCTAAATTGCTAAACCTAGCACCATCACAGGGGGAAACGCAAGGCTGCACTAAGATTTTGTAAATATGGTTCAGCCTTGCGTTTCAGAAGTGGTGGAGAGAGACGTTAAGCCAGGAAGTACATATGGACTAAGCCTGGGCAGAGAACTACACTCCGTTCGCGGAGTTTGCGAAGTTTCGGCAACTTCGCACTACGCGGAGAGCGCGAAGCTGTCACCTACTTCGCAATCTACAGCGTAGCGTAGTAGTTTTTCTTCCTCGCGCGCTCAATAGCATTCTCGCGTGCGCGATAATGACTTACCGTGGTTCTGCGTTCGCTTTCTCGCTTTTCTCTCCCGGTCGCGTTCGCTACGATGTTTGGAATCCGGCCGCACAATCCTATGCGACTTTGAGCACGCGAACATGTCATTGGGACGTGCGATCCTCCCATGTTGGTAAGATCGCGTTTCCGAACACGCAGAAACTGCATTCTGGCACAGAATATCTCCCGAGCATGTTAAAATCTTCTCAAAAATGTTCATTGAACCCCTTAGATTGTGATTTGGCTGTATTTTTTGGGGCTAGGAGTCTTCTTTTTGTTTCTACTCTTTTTTTCAAGAGAAAGGAAGTGCCCCTGAGTCTCCAACTTCCTGTTCCCTACCACCAGGCTCCTCCCAGTGCTTTGTCCATGTGGTGTTCACTTTCATTTGGAATTGGAGCTGGAAGGATCACTCTTTGTGTTTGTCTGCTGCATCATAGCATTTAATTGGATTTATTGAGGAATTTTGGATTTGAACTTTTCTTTCACAAGTAAGTTTGAGAATTGAGAATTGGTGTACTGTATAAATGTTTTTTTTGTTTTATTTTTTTAACTACAGTTTTCTGTGCTTCTTAATCTTTCCTAAATATTCTTTTTGGGGGAGGCCTGTACTGTTTTGGCATGTTTGCACAGTGCTGCAACGCGACCTTACAGTTTTTGTCTTCTTCGCGCGCTCAATGTGCGTGCTCGGGCGCGCGATCACGACGTTTTGTACAGTTCGCGCCGCCGAACACGCTGAATTTGCATTCTCGCGAGCAATATCTCTCGAGTTGCCTAAAACGTTCCCGAAAATGTAGATGCTGTTTTTTTTGCTAAAAGGAACTCCTCAGGTTGTCATTTGCTTGTAGTTTTTGGAGCATGGACCACTTACTGTTTCTGTCCTCTATGTACCTTGTTGTTTGAGGGTGGCCTGACCATGTGGGCGGCTTGGTGGCGGCCATTTTGTCAAGCCAAGCATTGTCCTTTTGCCATAGGAATGTATTGTCTATTTGTCTGTCTTCTCTTTCTTTTCATGTTTTTGGGGGTGGCCAGGCCATGTGGGGGCGGCCATTTTCCATGTGGAGGGCGGCCATTTTAATTTCTGGTACTAGTAGCAGCCTCTGTGTTTTTGCCATAGGCCTCCAAACTACTAGAGTCCTCCTCATCATGGGTGCATGAAAGTTGTTCAATTGTTATAGGGGTGTTTAAGTTGTAAGTGTAACATCATGTAGGTCATGGATGGCTTTGGATTAATTAGCAAAATGTGTCTTTGGTGTTGAATTGCAGGTTTTGGTTGTGTTGAATAATATGGCTTTTTCCTGCGCACTAGGTAACCCTAGAATTCAGCTCGTGTAGTTTTGGTAAGTTTGCACAGTGCAGTAACACGACCTTACAGTTTTTGTCGTCTTTGCGCGCTCAATGTGCGTGCTCGGGGGAGCGATCACAACGTTTTGTTCAGTTCGCGCCGCCAAACACGCTGAATTTGCATTCTCGCGAGCAATATCTCTCGAGTTGCCTAAAACGTTCCCGAAAATGTAGATGCTGTTCATTTTGCTAAAAGAAACTCCTCAGGTTGTCATTTGCTTGTAGTTTTTGGAGCATGGACCACTTACTGTTTCTGTCCTCTATGTACCTTGTTGTTTGAGGGTGGCCTGACCATGTGGGCGGCTTGGTGGTGGCCATTTTGTCAAGCCAAGCATTGTCCTTTTGCCATAGGAATGTATTGTCTGTCTTCTCTTTCTTTTTATGTTTTTGGGGGTGGCCAGGCCATGTGGGGGCGGCCATTTTAATTCCTGGTACTAGTAGCAGCCTCTGTGTTTTTGCCATAGGCCTCCAAGCTTGTGGCCTACTGTGCCAGTAGGTAGGCCCAAGGGTACTACTAGAGTCCTCCTCATCATGGGTGCATGAAAGTTGTTCAACTGTTATAGGGGTGTTTAGGTTGTAAGTGTAACATCATGTGGGTAGTGGATGGCTTTGGATTAATTAGAAAAATGTGTCTTTGGTGTTGAATTGCAGGTTTTGGTTGTGTTGAATAATATGGATTTTTCCTGAGCACTAGGTAACCCTAGAATTAAGCTCGCGTAGTTTTGGTAAGTTTGCACAGTGCAGCAACGGGACCTTACAGTTTTTGTCGTCTTCGCGCGCTCAATGTGTGTGCTCCGGGGCGCGATCACGACGTTTTGTTCAGTTCGCGCCGCCGAACACGCTGAATTTGCAGTCTCACGAGCAATATCTCTCGAGTTGCCTAAAACGTTCCCGAAAATGTAGATGCTGTTCATTTTGCTAAAAGAAACTCCTCAGGTTGTCATTTGCTTGTAGTTTTTGAAGCATGGACCACTTACTGTTTCTGTCCTCTATGTACCTTGTTGTTAGACGGTGGCCTGACCATGTGGGCGGCTTGGTGGCGGCCATTTTGTCAAGCCAAGCATTGTCCTTTTGCCATAGGAATGTATTGTCTGTCTTCTCTTTCTTCATGTTTTTGGGGGTGGCACTCGCCAGGCCATGTGGGGGCGGCCATTTTGTGTGACCTTACATCCTGGTTGCCGGCTTGCCGCAGGCCTACAAAGTTGTGTGATTTTTTTGCTGCCAGTAGACCTAGAGTCCCAGAGATAGTCCCAGAGATAGTCAGCGGGGATGCTTGATGTAGTGGTTTCCATTTTGTCTGTTGAATTTAACATCATTTAGGGCATGGGTGGCAATGCATTAAATTTTCAAATGTGGTGTTTGGGGTGTAGTTAACTGTTTGGGGGAAAACTTCAAATGCCTTTGTTGTTTGTGTTGTTGTGTAACTTTCAGACCTTGTAGCCATGGGGATTTTCTTTTTTGCATTAAGCTGTGATGTATGCATCCTCCTTTTTCTGGCCATATAGGGAGGGATATAGGCCTTTGCCCTTTACCCATGTACCTGTGATGAGTGCCCATGTGGAGCTGTGGTGGTAGTAGTAGTGTGCCGTTTTGTTTTTGACAAATTAGCCTGTGTCTTGCCATTGTTCCTCTTGGCTTACTAGTTGTTCACATCCCCATTGCTATCTGCTGCAGGTCACTGATGCTGCATCCATGATGCACAATTTATGGATAAACAAGTTCCACTTCCACTACATTTGCATTTTAATTCTTTACTATTCTTACTCTTACTGGATGTACTAATACTTCTAGTAGTAATTACAGCTAAAAAAAATCCATATTCGACTGATGTTGTTCTGCCTTCTTTGCTTGTAGGTGCACAAAAGACTGAAGAGGAGGTGTCTGTCATCATTCATCGCCTGTTCTACTGCCAGACGGACGTCCTTCTGTACTACGTCACGTGTGGTGTGAGTGACTAACCTGACCAGACATCATTCTCAGCAACTGAGTACTGCTGCTGACATCTGAGGAAGATGGGCCCAAAGAAAGCAGGTACCAGGTCCTCCAAGACCAAGAAAGTTGCTGAGAAGAAGGAAGAACAGAAGAAGGAACTGACACTTAAGTCTGGTGTTGACCCGAAAACCTTTTTTGGGAGAAAAAAAGTACGCCTGCAGCAGCAGTGACCGGGGTCCAAGCTGGGGCCAGCACCTCCGCATCAGTGGGCCCAAGCCACCACCCCAGGCCCAAGCCGATGAGTGGGGAAGAGGTAGCCAGCCTAATGGTGGAAAGCAGTGATACTGAGCCTGACCTGAACTTATCTCAATCTCAAAGTAGTACACATTCCACGCAAGAGGGAACACAGCAGAAAAGTGGTGAACAACAACCAGCGCCCGCAATAGTAGATGTTCAACAACCAGCGCCCGCAATAGTAGATGTTCAACAACCAGCGCCCGCAATAGTAGATGCTCAACGAAAAGAACAACCACAACCACCACCTGTAATAGCAGTTTTTACACAACCACCGCCCGCAATAGTAGATGTTCAACAAAAACAACTACCACAACCACTGCCTGCAATAGTTGTTCAAGAACCACCACTGGCAATAGTAGTTGTTGCTCCTCCCGAAGTCGGGGCAGTTCAGGAAATTGAGCCTGATGCAGAGCAAGAAGAGGCAGCACATCATGCAGGAGATCTATTGGTTTCCAAATCCCCACCAAGGAAAAGGAGGGTTAGTCCATTGAGTTCTTCGCCAAGCATCCCTTCTGATGATCTTGACATCACTTGGGAGCCAGAACGATCTGAGCATGAGAGGGAGAGACATCCCAAGAAGACCAGGCTAGGGAAAAGGAAAATTCCAGGAAGCCTACCACTTATGGAGTGCGATGTTCAGCAGCCGGATAATGATGATGGTGATGATGAGTCAGACCCAGTCATCACAAGCATTACTCCTGGCCCTGAGGACATGGAGACCAACATTTTAAACCTAACAAAAATGGCTGCGACTAGGGATGTAGTAGCACGCATACCACCAACACAGGCTACACCAAAACTACCTCCAGCTTCCGTTTTTTACATTTGCACAAAGCCGGCAGCATCCTACATCCAGCACAAGTTCCACCTCAGCAGAAGGAGGTAGTGGTACTACTGCACAGCCACATAGTGCAGTTCACCACACAACCTCCAGTTTATCCGGCATTGGAAGTGGCACTTCTAGCAGGAGACAAAAGTTAAGCTCCCCAGTGTGGGACTTCTTTACAGTTAGCGCAAATGAGGACAACATTGCTATATGCTCCATTTGTCATTCCTCTGTTAGTCGTGGTAAGCTTGGCACAAACTATGGTACCGGAGGCCAAATGACCCATATGAAAAAACACCACCCAATCCAGTGGGAGGACCACCTACGTAACATAAAAGCAGGAACCATTAATGTTGGTGGGGAAGCAGTAGAAGGGCCACGGGTAACCGGACAGGATGAAGAGGGAGACATTCTATCTGGTAGTGGTACACTAAGTACCCCTGTCCCACTCCCCAGCACTGCAGTGGTAGAACCCAGATCCTCCGGATCAGCAACATCTCTGTGGCACCAGAGTAAGAGTAACCCGGAGACACCAAGGAGTACGGGTGCGAAGTCTGCGACACGAAGTACTGCATCGGGCATATCTGAAAGAAATAGCAAGCAGCGTACCATTCTTAGGATGTTTAGGCAGGAGGGGAAGTACGAGCGCAACCACCCAATAGCACGTTTGTATAATGCTGAGCTTGCTAAAATGTTAGCTCTGGACCTTCTCCCTTTTTTTTTTTGTTGAAGGGATGGGTTTCCTGGAATTTGTGTCAACCCTCTGCCCAAAATGGAATGTTCCCAGCCGCTACTATTTTGCCAGAGTTGCTGTTCCAGCACTGCACCACGACGTGCTGGAATTGCTTGGAAAAGCCTTGCAGCAGAGTGCTGTGCATAGTATCCACCTGACAACAGACATGTGGAGCAGTAGTCAAGCCACAGATTACATGTGCATCACAGCACACTGGATCTCTTTTTCAGGTGTTAGAGACAAGATATCTACAGGCATTGACACTACTGAGATTTTTAATGATACTCGCAAACATGCTACTGTAGCCATGTTTGCTATGGAGAAATCGCATACCGCTGCAAACATTTTGAATGAGTTCAACAGCAAGGTCTTTGAATGGCTCCAACCAAGAGGCCTCAATATTGGTTTTGTTGCCACCAACAATGGCAGTAATGTAGTTAAGGCCATGGAAGATGGCCGCTATTTCAGGGTCCCGTGTTTGGCACACTGCATTAACATTGTGGTTCAAGACTTTCTGAAAAGTGAAAGCAAAGTCAGCAACTTACTGACCATTTGCAGAAGAATCTGCACGCATTTCAAGCATTCTTTTAAAGCCCGGAAGCAGCTACGGGTCATTCAACGTGAGTGTAACATGCCAGTCAAAGCACTCATTCAGGAGGTACCAACACGTTGGAACTCTACGTATTACATGCTCGAACGGCTGTTTGAGCAGTACATACCACTTAATGCTTATGTCATGACAAGAAGATCAGGGGATAATGCTGTTAAAGCCATGACCGTTGAGATGTGGCAATGGGAGCTCATTAAATATCTGACTGAGATGCTACTTCCTTTGAGGTCTTCACACGTGCAGTCAGCAGGGAGGACTGTACTATGAGCCAAACAATCCCATTGTTGTACATGCTTGAGCAAGAGCTGAAGGAGGTGTCTGAAATGTACGAAGGTGTGGAAGGAAAACGTGAAGCATGTAATTTAGCAAAGTCCTTAGCAACCCCCGTATCTGAGAATACAAGGATTCAAAATAAGATTGTGTCACATCAACATTACATTACTGCCACAATTTTGGATCCACGGTACAAATTATTTGTGAACAGTAATGCAGTAATTCCTTTTTCAGAAGAGGATGTTTCCAAGTACAAAACTGTAATAGCCAAGGAAGCCACTGATTTACAAAACGAACGGCTCTCAATTAGAGGCCTGCCAGTGCCAGCCCAGGACAGTGCAAGTACTACTGAGCATCCTACAGAGTCAAGTTCTTCTTCACAGCATGTGAGCAGTGCGTTTGCTTCCCAGCAGTCACCAACACAAACAATAACACCAACCGCACCAACAGGATCTGATTCATCAGACACAAGCAAAAAAATAGCTGCTTGGTTTCTACAGAAAGGGATGGGGAAGTCCGTTGCTGTCGCAAAGCAAAAAGAGGACGAGCAAACCAGAGCACCAATGAACATTGAGCGGATGGTCCAGGCCTATCTGGATGACACAACAGAGGTGTTCATGGAGCAAAGCCCATTGGTGTATTGGTATAGGACAAGAAGCCAATGGCCACTGCTCAGCAGGCTGGCGATAAAGTATCTAGCTTGCCCTGTTGCAAGTGTCTCTTCTGAGCGTGTGTTCAGTGCTGCTGGTGCCATTGTGACTGTGAGAAGGACCAGTCTCTCGCCCAAAAGCGTGGAGAGGTTAACCATGATAAAAATGAACCAGCACTTGATACCACCAGACTACCAAGTCCGTGAATCAGAGCTGGAAGAGGAGAGCGAGTCTGAAGAAATAAGTATTGGGTTACAGGACCTACTTCTGTCAGAAGAACCACCAGGGTTTGAGGACGAGCTCCTCTTCCCTGACAACTACGCTTGGAAATTGTTACATTCTCCCTTCCTTTATTTCTCCCTTCCTTAGTTATTTGTGTGTATCTGTCTTTCTGACTCAAACTTGAAAACCAACTCCATCTTCCTTTCTCTTTTAATTACCTATTGGAGTTGCACATCTGAGCATTTACTGTGCACTCCACTCATCAGAGTCCTGCTCCATCTTCCTGACTCACCCTAAATACATTTCCATCTTGCCATACTTTGGATGGAGATGGACAATAGTGCAATAATGTAGCCTCTAACAGTCCCTCCATAACTATTGAAACGTACGTGACTACAGCCATCTTCTGTTTTGTTTCCAATCTGAAATGCATCACTGTCTTAAGGCTACACCTCTGTCTGCAGGCATACACAACTCTTCAATGTCAGAACTTGAACAAGGCTCCAAAATTAAAGTAAACTCGTCATTACTTTCAGAAGGTTCTGCTGCATCTGTGATCTGACAGTCACAAAGAAGAGAAAGACAGGTATATGAAATAAATGATGCCATACATTGCATTGGCTGCTTGCTGACTCAGAGCAAATGTGCATGAAGTCGAGTAGTTTCCAAGTGCTTGTGTCTCGCGTGATGGTCAATGTTTCCATGTTGTTTAATAATATGTATCCAATTGTACTCCTACTACTGCAGGTGCAGTCTGGACTTAATCATGATAGCAACAGTGGAGTCATTACATATAGGGGACACCGTGCCCAAAGCTCGGTACGAGAAGATAGACCTGAGATAGCAAGGCATAAGTTAGAGATCACAACAGTAAGAACGGAGAGCTTTTTCATTCAAACAAACAATGAACAGAACCGGCCCCAAAGAGAAGTGTCGTCCTCGCCTAGGAATCAAGAAGCCTCCCTGGTAGAGCATACATCGATCGCGAGAATAATATCCCATGACAACCAAGAAGTAGACGATGTGGAAGCCAACAGCCCCCCCACACCTCCCGTGTGCATAACAACAACTCCATGCAGTCATTCTCCCACAAACGCACCCATGACTACACTTAATGGAGCGAGCAAGGATGACACTCCCAGCAGTAACGGAAGGAACGATCAAACATGGGCTTCAAATGAAAGGGACACAGAACTACGAACCGAGCCAATAAAGAGAAGAGCAAAGTACAAACCCCGGAACAATAGATCTGCCCACCCTAAGAAGTCACATCAGAACAGGAAAGATTTTAAAATGCTCCAGAAATTTGTAAACAAGATGGCACAAATCACTTTAAATACCTCACAAGCAATGGTCAAAATCGAGGAGATGATGACGAGCATTCACTCCAAGGTCACGCACATCCAAAACGTGATACAACGTTCACAAAGAAAGAGTAACGAAACGATCTGGCATTTGAATCAAAATGACAACAGACCGAATAGGGCAAAACCTTTATCAAAGGAGGAAACTCTGGCCTTGACCCGATCGTATGAAACACCGGAACACGAGAGAGAAGAAAGAATCGAAACAGTACCACTCGACTCAAACAGAACATCGAGAAAGAATGATAGAACAGCTAATCCATACAATCTTCAACAGGTACAGCTAACAGCCACAGAGAACATGAATGTAAACCTCAGCAACAAAGAAAAACCATTGACATGTCTTCTGCTCAACTGTCGGTCGGCATCGAAACATGCATCAGATATAGCTGACCTCATCATCAACAAGGACATTGATGTAGCAGTTCTTACTGAAACTTGGCTGACGGAATCCTCATCACCTATCTTGGATCTCCTAGTACCTCCCCAGTACAACATTTTGAGACTCGATAGACCTATAAAGTCAGGAGGAGGCATAGCCTGCATTCACAGATCCGAGATCGAGGTCAAACAAACCCAAGCCGAACCCCTAGAATCAAGTGAATACCTAGGTCTCAACTTCAGAACAGCTACCAAACAAAGTTTCAACCTCCACTCGTTTTACCATCCACCAGGAGACAGCGAAAAGTTTACAGAGGAGCTAATGGAGATCATAACGACTAACTCTAATGACGGCGCAAAGAATATATTTCTGGGCGACTTCAACCTACATTGGGAGGACCATAACGACAAACTGGTCAAATCGCTGAAGGATTTCCTCGCCGAACTGAACCTTACTCAACTATGCACACAACCCACACACTCGAAAGGAGCGACACTAGACTGGATTATTGCGCGAAACAACGATGCAGCAATACAATCTATAACACCTTGTGATTGGTCGGATCATCAGACCATTATATTCACGTTACCTATAATGGAAAAAGGCACAACAAGACAACCCCTCAGGACCAAAAAATGGGCAAGAGACACAAGAGATGCAAACGTAGAGCTTTTAGTGGAAAGCTGTGAAAGAGACCTAAAAACTCATTACAACTTGCAGAACGTAAACGAATTGACCGAACACTATTTAACAACGGTCGAAACTATCGTAAATAACACCATGCCATTAAAACTGAAAAACTTCTCGGAAAAGACTAAAAATCCATGGTTTAATGAATCACTAAATGAAGAAAGACGTAAATTGAGAATGGCCGAAAGAAAATGGAGACAACACCCATCATCCCCAGAGCTGAAAGCACTCAGAGAAATCAGAGGCCATTATAATAAAATGATCATCAAATCAAAACAGGAATTCATACGGTCAGAACTGGAGAGTGCTAAAAACAGACCACGAAAACTCTTTGAAATCCTAAAGCAACAATCAAACAAATTAGCCAAATCTGCCCATGAGGACTCAAAAACACCCCTAAATTGCGGAGAATTTGCTAAATTTTTCACTGAGAAGGCGAAATCGCTTGAAGTTGAGCTCAAAGACGCTGTGGCAAACAATCCCACTGAACCAATGCTTGCGTTGGATTTCGCCGGGACAACGGAGAGTAACATAACAAAAAATGAGGCAAGTTGGGACACGTTCGAATTGTATGACCAGTTCAGTATCGCCAAAACGCTTTCTAAAATGAAACCAAACAACCACTATCAAGATCCCCTTCCCGCAAAATGTGTAAAAGAAATCAATCACGTTCTGATTCCGATATGGACCGAAATTATAAATGCTTCACTGTCACAAGGGATCCTCCCTGACTGCCTAAAAACAGGTCAAGTTGCCCCCCTAATCAAAAAACCTACAGCAGATAGATCAGACCCAAACAATTATCGCCCAGTGACCAACATCCCACTATTGGCCAAACTAATTGAAAAATGCGTACAGAACCAACTAAGCCGACACATCACCAAGTTCTCACTGCTTGATGAATGCCAATCAGGATTCAGAACAGGCCACAGCACTGAAACTGCGATCCTCCATATTGTTGACGATGCGATACAGGCACTCGACCAAAACAAAGCGTGCCTATTGATTCTCCTCGATCTGTCGTCGGCCTTCGACACCGTAAATCATGAAGCATTATTGTCCAGGCTACGGGATAGGATGGGTCTATCAGGAATGGTGCTGAAGTGGTTCATCTCTTTTCTACAGAACAGATCACAACGATTCCTGGTCAACCAGTCAATTTCATCTCCCTGTCCTATCTCAATCGGAGTCCCTCAAGGGTCTACGTTATCCCCAGATCTGTTCAACCTTTATGTTGAGCCGCTTACAGAAATTTTCCAAAAAGCAGGGATATCGTATCACATGTATGCAGATGACACGCAAATATATCTAAAGATCTCGTCCCTACAAGACTTGGAACGAGGAAACAAGGCTTTAAAAATGGCTATGCAATGGTTAACTACCAACCAACTGAAGCTTAACGCCAACAAAACGGAGTTCCTACTAATCTCACCAGCAAGGAGCCGTACGGAAATAAAGGAATGGACGAAAGTGATGACTGCGCTAAACTGCACCCCAACACTAATCAAGTCAGCGAAATCTCTAGGAATCACTCTGGATGAGAACTTAGACATGAAAGCCCATATCAACGCAATGGCCAAGAATGCTCGATTCCACCTGAACTACTTAAAAAAACTGAAACCTTTCATCTCAGAGGCTGATCTCAAATTGGCTATCCAATCCTTAGTTATCTCTAGGATTGAATATGGCTGCTCCACCTTAGCGGGCTTACCAAAAATGTCCACAGCACCACTGAAAGCTTGCCTAAACGCTGCAGCAAGAATTATCACCGGATCCAGGAAATACGACCACATATCGCCACACCTGAAAGCTTTAAGCTGGCTACCCTATGAAGCCAGAATCCAAATGAAGATAGCTTGTATCACTCATAAAGCACTACACCACAACACTCCGGGATACCTAGCGAAGAAACTACAGCTGTCGGGGGGGAATCGGCCAGCGAGGAGTACTGAAGAATTTCTACTACGGCCAGCCTTTTTCCACAAGAAAAAAACCTATGACAGAGCGTTCTCAGGAGCTGCCCCCAGAATATGGAACTCTATTCCTCCTATCATCAGGAAGATCCATAATATAGAAGCATTCAAGCGAGAGTTAAAGAGCTATCTGATGAAAAAATACACTACCTAGTTCTGATCAGTCTCGAAATGACAATGAACTGAATATCATACCCGTTTACGCACTCTACTCATGATATATATATATCCACCCACGACCTTATTTATCATCTACCTCCTATCATCTACCTCATAGTCGCTTACACACCTTCACGTGAGCGAAATATACCCAACACTGTTCTATAGTTATTACCTACCTCCTATCTTCTACCTCATATTTGTTGTCTGTTGAAATGTTTTGATATATATGTCTTCGTCCACGCCTCATATGTAATTCGTCCTGAGGCCCATATACCTGAGTGATATATAATGTATGTCGCATACGCCTATATGTTAAGCGCTCTGATACCCACGGGTCTTGTTCGCGCTATACAAAACTTTCTAATAAATAAATAATAAATAAATAAATAAATAAATAAATAAATAAATCATAGTCACTCAATACATACTTAGTTGCTGTTTTTGGTCAGTTGGAGAACACGTACACGTGCCACACCGGATGATGATGTCAGTCAGTTTGATCAGAGATGAATGATGGAATATGTTCAGGAAGTGGAATACAAGGTAAACACACAACCAATCAAGAAGAAGCACAGCAGACCTAGGCTACATGTGTGTGCAGTGGTGGAATGGAATAGTGGTATGATTGACATTGGCGCATTGATTTACAATTACATTAATCACTTGCTTTGGAAATACTAGGTTGATGTATATGCCTTTAGTCTGAAACTCTGAAAAATGTAGGTTAATGGACTTTGGGCCACAGACTCACGTCCCGGTGTTGTGGCCCTGTAACTGTTCTGTGCTGGCTCCTATCTTGTTGTTCTTTCTGATGACTGCTGTGCAACTAGAAGAGTAGAGTTAATCAATGTATCCAATTAGCCTCAGTCTGAAAATGTTCTCGCTCACGAATCTTGTCTTTTTCGCCCTACACCGTAATTGATTTCTATGTTTTCATTCTGTTAACTTATTTTGTAATACCCCATTTCTTCTTTCATCAACACTTACAGGCCGGCCTTTCACCCAGCGCTACTATATTATACCTGGAGCAACAACTCACACTTACCTTACCAATCCTCCTCATCATTCTGCCAGAGGCGCCCAAGGATGATATAATCAATCAATCAGTCACAACAGTGTCCATGGAAGGGAGGAAAAAATTAATGACGAGATACAACTACACATTTGGCCCTGGATAATACATTAACTTTAGTATCATTTTCATATTTTTCTTTGATTCCTTTTTCCTCTTCATTTATTTTATGCTTGTGTTTGGTAATTGATTGTTCACTTAAAGTATTTCAATTTTGTTTGCTAGCTTTCAGCCCGCTACAACAGGTATTACGGTTTCTCAGAGGGCATACAGCCTAGGCTAAAGTCATATCATTCATATCATAAGAAGTACTTCCTTTGAATTGTGTAGTAGTAGTTAAGTAATTACCACTTCTTATTAACCATCCAGTTGATGAAACCTTCATCGTGCATCCATTTCGTTGTTCTTAATTGACTTTACATTTATTGTGGAATTGTGGATCAGCAATCATCGTCTTCATTGTTTTGCTTGTTGTCTCCATGTGTACTGTTTTTCTTTGTCAAACCTTTCCCCAAACCCCCGTTCCCATCCATTCATCAAACCCTAACCCTCTTCCCCCGGGCTGTGTGGTTTTTATTGAGGTGTGATGTTACTACATTAAATATACACCAACAATTGATCACACGCTTGCTGGGGCAGATGTGGTGAAACCAACACTAATAAAATCAAAAGTCAACGAGGCAGGGCGAGGATCTTCTTCTGCTTGCCCACCCAAGCTCACTCTATGTAATAGTGTACAAGGCAATTAATTTCCCAAAGTGACCCAACGAATAAATGTAAATCATTGCTGGCATTGTTTGAATTTAATTTTAGAGCATGTACGTTTACGATTTGTATTGTGTTTTAATGACTCCAACGCAACTACAGTTATCTTCTTCTACTTTTTCAGTCCCCGACACCATTGATTTCTTTGAGTTCGTTTAGCTGTTGCAATATTGTTTGTATTTTTGGTCCGTATTATGTACTGTAATTTTCTACTTCTCTCACATTCTTTCTCAGGCAAATGACTGTCTCTTTGTTTTTGTTTTCCAATGCTAGTGCCAGTGTCTAGGACTAGGAGTCTACTCAACTACTATCACACAACCACAGAATATTCTCCGTTGTCTTGGGAAACCATGCAGCCCTTGCGGTGCCAAACGTAATCATCATCAATCACAGGTAAGAAGAGCAGTTTGCTGGGAGGTCTAATGGAGGAGAGGCTGGTAGTACTAATAGGACAAATGTTACTTTGAGTGAGGGGCACAGCATCTATCTGTTTGCATGTTACACATGTGGTCAGTTAATAAAGTATTTCAATCAAACACTGGCCGCTGCCCTGCATCTAGAGTAAACCTTGTGACGTACAACAGTAACCCCACCACAAAACAACATCATATCATATCTGTGTTAGTTGAAAATAAATAACATTTATTCATGTATAAAAATATCCTCCTATCCCCACCCTAACCCCAACCATAGTCCAAGTCCAAAGAATGTCCCACAAAAATAACCCCAACACCCAATTCCCACCCACCAACAAAAGTATTAAAAAAGGGGCAAATCAACAGGGTCCATTACAATTGGCGGGCTTTGAGGTGTTTGTCCACTAAAATCTTTATACGCTCCTCTAATTGGTCCTCCAGCTTGGCCACCCGGAGGAGAAGTTGTTGCCGAAATGCACGGCACCTACATTTGCATCCATGCTGTGAGGGGGTGGCAGATGTTGAATGGCGGCGGTGAGCGGCTGCCTGGCCGCGGCGCCGTACTCCTGCAGGTGGAGCCTTGCTGGGGCCAAACGCATTGGAAGAGGCAGCAGCTGCTGCCGCCGCCTCTTCCTCCTCCTCAGCCTCAGCCACCAGCTTGCGGTACTCCTCCACAATGGCCTGCAGTTTCCTTTGCCGGGCCCTGGCTGCCAACTCCTTCCGTGATGGTTTTGAGGAAGGAGTAGGAGTATCTATAAAAAAAGAAACAGAATTGTAGCAAACTCTTCATAATGAATTCAACAGTACAAAGTGGCATTGTAGCACTATCAAGCGCAGTCCATACAATTGGTGTCAACTTTTAGTATCTATCTAATCTGTCCTCCTGCTTCCCCTGCCTGTAGCATTTGTTGAAGTTTTTTCCGACATTATACTTGCCCTAGTACTGTGTGGGCTTGAGTAAACATAACAACAAAAGTCTTTTTTTGTATCTCCTTTTATTTTTTCAAAGTAAGACTCTGCTTCCAGTGACAGTCTTCACCTATGATGAATAGAAATACATTTAGGGGGCATTCACCCATTAAAAGTAAATGTCTATAATTCTTTATTATCGGCTTAGCTGGTTTCACTTTCACCAGCAACCCAACCACCCATGCGTCCACTCCTTCCTTGCCTTGGGTTTCATTGACACAAACTCCGCTCATGATTCTTGCTAGTCACTGTATCCATGCACCCATATTCTTTTGCCCAACCAGGCCTGCATTTTCTTTGACCTTACAGTTCTACCCATCCTTTACAAACCATGCATCCGATTCATATCAGCCATGTGAATGAACCTTCCAAAGTATCCTTCTATGGTAGTTAGTCTTATTATTACATCTCTGAGTCCTCCCTTCCTCCTTCCACCCTAGTTCACTTCTTTCCCTTTTTGTTCAACACATGCCTCAAGGTCATCTGATCTGACTTTTAGTCTTCTCCATAAGTTCCACAGCTGAGTTGGAGTCTGATGGAAGAGGCCTTGTTTACTCAACTAAAACTGGTAATGCTACAAAGGGTGTCTTCTTCAACCATTGTATATTGTCCAGTACAACTTAAAATTCATACTTTCTTAATAAGTCTCATAGCACAGTGAGGAAAAAATTTCCCCCATCCACCTAGTAATGTAATAAGTAATGAATATAACTTACCACCGCCCACCGCTGAACTTTCCTCCCCCACTGATGCTCCTGCAGGTGCCGCATCCTCTGTCCCCTCCTGGATGGCAATCTCTTCGCCGCTGGCCCCGTCGGCACTGGTGGTTAGTATTGATTGTGCACCTATGAAATCAAGTACACCTTTTTAGATGCCTGCACACCTCCCCCTATTTTACTAGTTGTACTTTTTTAACCAGGAAGGAAGATTGAATAAACAGTTACGTATAACATGAATCGTTGTGACAGTGTAACTAGTCCAAATTGCGTCCTAATGTACAGCAGTCACATTAGACAGAGTTTAGTTTTAATTTATTAGATGGTCCCTAGAGTCATCTAATCTACTCCTACTCTAGTCTTTGGAAAGTTAGCCTGAGCCATATAACCATTTTTAGATCCGTGTCTACTGCTTTGCCCATGTTACCTCGCAGCTTGTTGCACAGTAAGAAAGACACCATTGAGGCCACATGAGTGTCGCATTCAATTGACAAACCAGTATTGTTAGCCCCTGTTGCTTATCCATAATGTAATGTTGCACTTTTTGCCATGACTGCTAAAAACTGGCATAGTTTTATTCACTGTCTAACGTGCAACATTTTTCTCATAGGCAGATGAGAAGAGAAGATTGCTTTACGAAACAAGGGATTTGCAGAGCTTTCGAAAGATGAATGTGTAACCACTTACAGTATACGTTCAACGGTGAGAGGTCTCCCACAATTCACACATTTATCTATTGTGCACTAGATGTTCAAAATGTACAGTATTTAATCTTCTTCATTTTGCATGGTGGAGCAGGATGTTTTTCATGGAAATACTTACAAGTTACAACAATACAAAGCTTGTTATTAAAAAAAATAAAGTTTTTGAACTTGCACGTAGACTCTGTGGTATATTATTTTCAGTGTCTGGGGTGTTGTGGAGTGAAACGAGTGAGTGAGCGAAAGGGTCTTCTTCTTCTTCTGTTCTGGGTTGTGTAATAAAATCATTGGGTATATCTAACTATCTTCGTGTGGGGGTCGGGAGTGGGACAAATGACTATGACCAAGACACTTAGGTAGGTAGACTAGACAGTCATTGGATTATGGGTTCTTCTGACTGAGTTCTGTGACCAGGGGGTAAGGTCCAACCTCCCTATCACCAACATCAACAACATCCTAATTTCTTGTGCATAGTTCTGTATGTGTATGTGCAGAGAATAATAACCACAACAGTAGTGGAAGTATACTAACTGAACAAAAATTAGTAGGCAAACATCTGGTTGTGCATTTTTGCGGGTGGGAATTGACAAAGACTGGAGATTACAGAGGGCAACGCAAAAGACAGGAGTGGACCCAGTGCCTACAGCTATTCTATCACAGCTTTATTCAAAAGAATACCTTAACTAAAGAGTGGCCCACAGGGCAAGCTTAGCTACACACAGTCTAATAGTAGTAGCACAGAGAGTCTTGGAGCAGAGGCAGTTTGAAGGAACTGAAAGTCAGGGATGGCATTGGGTAGTTAGTGACACAAAATTTGGAAAACAAATTTAAGACCAAAGAAGGTTTTGCTAACATTGAATTAGGAAGGAGGATTAATCGGTTGGAAAAAATAAAGTGCGTTAAAAAGTTAGGGAAATATAATTGTTAATATAAGCACTGTAGGACTTACTGGGGCCAGCAGCAGTATCCGCGGTAGAGGAGCGCTCCTCTTGTGGTTGTGCCGCCAACTCGGACCCTGTCTTTTTGCCCTTGGGTGGTGCTGATCATGTAAGAAATATTAAAGAAAGAGAAACATTAAGTGCTGTGAAACAAAGACCTCATTCAAAAATCCTCTCATACATTTTAGGGAACAACAATTCCAATAAAATTGACTTCAAAGTATAAATGACTACTGGCTTGCAAGATCCACAGACCGTCTACTTATAGAACACTAATCAAATGTGCCATAAATATTCTGATTGCAGAATATACTAAGGAAGCCAGTACCACCTGAGCTACAACACCTATTCAAGAATCCAGACGGGCCAATTGTTCAGTAAGTCGGCATTGCAATTTTATTTTTGCCCGCAAACATGCATAGATGATGAGATGGAGGACACATGCATAAATTTGTACATACACGTAATTGTTGGTTGCTTGCATCAGAACTGCTACTGACTCACCTGACCATGCTATTGCTGTGCTGCTAAGCCTACCACTCAGTAAACAAACTCAAACCGGTTTCAATGGAGGGGTGGGGTAAATAAGAACTAACTAAGCATTCAGTGACAGAGGAGGCGTCATGCAGACCGTCAAAAAAATATGAACTAATACTATCCATCCACCACTATTTCACCAAAGGACAATGTAAGGACTAGACTCTAGCAATAGCATCAACTAACTTCAGTTCTCTAAAAACTCTTACATCAATAATCAGCAGCCCAAGCCAGCGCTAAGTTACAAACCAGTAAGAGAAGTGGCGAGCAGCACCTGTGTCATACAATAACAGAAGAATTTGAGACGGAATTCATCGGCAATGTAACTAAGCGCACCAGTAACCGTGTTACTTATTCGTCCAAGAATTATACACAATACTTATACTACTATAATATATATTAAATTATTAATACTACTAGCTACTCACCAAGCCCCACGACTTCAACACCTAGCAGGTCCAACAGGTCCTGCTCCCTGTCCAGAATGTCTGCCCACCGGTGGGCCAGCTGCTGGTGGGTGCGCCGGATTTGCGAGCGACGGTACACTGTCCGGCGCACCTTCGCCCACCGGCGGTGACGCTCCTCTGGGAGGTAACCGGACCCTGGCCTGCTGCCTGCTGCCAAGGTCAAGGGTAGGTGGCGCTGCATGAAAAAAAACAGGGCGGCCACCTCCGCCTCCCCGAAAAGATTCCGGGCCTGCACCCCTGCAGGTCGCATTCTGCCGCTAGGCAGCTGGCTCTTCTTGGGCGCAGACACCTTGCCCTTCGAGCCGGTTCTGCTGCTCCCCTTTGCCATGGTTCTGGGGTGGAGGTGGAAAAGAAAAGTTAGAACAAAAGGAAAAAAGTTAGGGGGAAAAAATAGGAGCTTAAATGAAGAAGTAAAATAAAACAGTAGAAAAGCTAAAAAGAAAGGTGGAAAAGTAGAAATAAAATGCAAAATATAAACTTAGGGACAGAGAGAAATAGATGAGAAGTAAAAAAGGTAAGAAAAACTGTGAAAATAGGTAAAAAGATTGAACAGATATAAGGTGGATAGAAAACTAGGCCCAGAACCATAGCATACAGTGTGAAAAACAAGATGGCCACGCCCATCGCGACCACGTGGGTAAGTTCGCGCGAGATTCCACGCGAACACGCACTTTCTCAGTGTGAACAAGTAGTTGTCTTCCCGAACAAGACGTGCACCGCGCGAACGCGTTATTCGCAACCCGGAAGAGGAAATAGGGGCGCGGGCGGGCGGGACAATTGAAAAAACAAGATGGCCGTGCCCATAGCCCAACCACATGGGTACGGTCGCACGCTACAATCCCCCGAACACGCAGACAGCGCCCCGACCACGCACTACGCGCTCCCGAGCAAGAAAAACGGCTCGCGAACGGGACCAGCAAGCTACTACGCATGCTCGCGAAACTCGCGTAGTGCGAGAACGTCTTCGCGTAGCTTCGCGTAGCGCGACTACGCGTACTACGCCCAGGGTTAATATGGACCTATGTGTCAAGTTGAAAAGCCATAATAGAAGTACATGATGATAACTGGAATTCCTCGTAAAGATTGTGCCAGAAAGAGAAAAATGTTCAGCTCTAACATCCAGCTAAATGAGCATCTACATTGGAAAGCAGTTTAGGAATCACTGTAGAGATTGTGTACTGAGAACTGTGGTATCTACAGCAAGGATACTCCTTTCGGGTCTTTCCGCCTCTGATCTTTCATTATCTTGCCCCACTATTGCATCTTCCACTGACTGTTTGTCCTCCAAAGTACTCAACTCGGCCCATACAGGCAATAGCAGTTCATGACGGGTGATTTTTCCTTTCAAATACAATGCTGAAGGTTACCTTCAAAGGGATTTGAATCATCATGTGTAACCTTTCAACTTCAGGACTTTGCATCTAGAATGGATCAGCAAGCACCCAGGGCTTTTCTTTCTTCAGAAGGTAAATTTCAAGCCCTGCTGAGTGGTCTCCAATATTTTTCCCCCAAACTCTTAAACATGAAAGAGAGACTGCATTTGTGGGATATTAATAGAAAAGTTAGTTTTGCATTGATTGTTGATTACTAAACCCACAGTTTGACAGTTTGTTTATTTATTTTTGCTAATCCCAAACAAGGCTTCATGGCCTTCACTATTGACTTTTCTTGCTGTGGCAGGCTGATAGTTTCCTATGCACATCTAAAGGAGCATCTAACCATTCCTGGGTCAGTCTAATGCAAGTCTTCTAGATGAATATCATATTCCTGGATCGGAACAGTAGTACCACAATCGATGACAACTGTCTTCAGCCCCCTATTTGACACCAACAGGCATCAAATTACGTTATTTGGTCAGCGGGGTTAATATGGAACTTTTTTTAATATAAATACTATTAGAACATTGGAATGTTGGGAGCTCCATTGAAAACAATGGAGTGCTCCGGGCTTATAATGGCTGGTATAAGCCTGGAGCTCCAACATTCCAATGTTTCTTTGTTCACAGCTCTGGCTGTGAACAAAGACTTCAAGGAACCTTAGGGGATTCCAATCCCCTCACACTCCCTTAAGGCTTTGTTCTTTTTTGTCAGAACATTCTGCCCTCTAGTAGCAGAATGTTCTAATAGCCTTATAGCCCTTCGTAGCTGGGCTATACCGGCTATTAAAGTCCCTCTCTCTTGTTAAAGGCCCTCGCCTTCGGCTGGGGCCTTTAACGCTGGCCTTTAATAGCCGGTATAGATATCTACGGCGGGCTATAAGGCTATATTTCAACTAGAATGTTGCATTATTCAGACAAGTGAATGTTTTTCTAATTGTTCCCACCATCCAGTCCTGTGTGTGGAGCACAATCGGTCCACCTTGTCCTCAGTTTGGTAAATCAGTCCCTTTGTGTCAGTGGACGTTAAAAGTTAAAAGGTCAGAAATTAAGAACATCACGAATAAAACAAAAAGCTAAATTATCTCATACCGTTATCCACTCGAAAGCACGTTAAATAAATGTGCTTTCAGATGGTTATTTGAAATATAACATGTTCTGCCTTCAAATGAGAAATGGGCTCTTGTGCACAACTATTTATAGGCCATTTGCATTGTGCATGTTAGTCTGTTCATAACTCCACACTAATCCTCTTGCTTAACAATATGCATTGTTCTTTTAACATTCTATCATGAAAGCGTCTATTTTTATTGATGGATTTCATTTATTGTTTTGCTCATTGTGAGAAGGTGTTTCTGACCATCTTATTTGCCCAAATGTTTGCCTTTTGATCAACTGTTTTTTTTTTACCTTTTATTGTGGTAGAGTCTCATAATCTGTGACTCACCCATGGTAAACTCATCGTAAAATGGTATAATGGACTGCTCATGTTTACCACTAGTGTCTGCTATTTAAGTTAAGGGTGCAGCAATTGAGCATGAGTAAGAGGCACTTGGCTGGTTACACATAAACACATGTGCACACTCACACACATATGAGTGAGGGCTGCACATCGGAGACTCCTGTTGTGCGCAGCCCAGGAACTGCGCACAGGTAGCCTGGTGCAGAATGGACTGTGCAAGGTTCGGTGTTGACCTGGAATAGCCCATATAATGTTGGTGTGCACAGATAGAGAAAGTCAGTGTGCTTTACAGTCTGATCAGCATTGACACTCCATTATACACTATAGGGTTGACTGGCTAAGAACCCAGGGTCATACTAATGTGCAGTGAAACGTGAAAAGAACAATGCTGTAAAGTCCAATGTCATGTCTATCCAGGAATGTCATGTTTCTCAGGCTCAGCTCAGGATCAGAGCCCAGGGCTTTTGTCACTCTGCAGGGCTGGGTTAATTAATTTTCTCTTCAGCAGAAAAGGAACAAAGTCCTCCCCCACAAACAGAGCAATTAACCTTGATTAGGTAAGCTCCTCAGGAGGAAGTGGTGGGGTTTACATCTCTGCATAAATTAGCCAGCTGTTATCCCATGCAAGGAAGAAGGCCTGCACAAGCCCACTAAACAAAGAACAAAGGGAAAAAGCCCAGACCCAAGAGTCAGCCAAGGAGGGAGACTCTTTTGATGTTTTACTGTGGCAGGTCCTGGCAGTTATGTCAATGAAGGGTGGAGCTGAGACCCCGAAGAGCACATGTGGCAAGGGACTCATGGGTGACGCCATCTTGAAGAATTCCAGAAGACTGTGAAGGAAAGTTGAAACAGGGGGCGAGAAGGTGATGCGGCACCTCGGGATATTAAGTGGAATCATTAGTAGGATTTTGCTTCCATTTCCCAGTGCGTCTGGGAGTGGATCTTCACCGCGCTCCCCACAGTATCGGTTTACTATGAGGTGCTACGGGCAAGGCATACGCCCAAGTTTGCACGCAATTTGACAACGTTTTGTAATACGGAGTAATTCTGAAAAATAATGGTGTGCATACCACCCCTTTCATCATTACCTCAGGATATGCCAGAAGTGTATCCCTGCTAGCACCTCCTACCCCCTCTTAAAAGGTCTTGCAAAGGGGGCAGAGCTCTCTTTTGGGTGTGCTTTTCTGCTGGACAGTGGTACTGGAGGCTGACGCCATGGAGAATTGGAAGGAAGAACCTCCTGACTGCCATGCAACTAAGGACTCCGCCTCTGATTGACCCCAGGACCACTGGGGTACTCCCCCAGGACCAGGAATGTTGGTCCCCTTACACCCCCTGAGGACTAGTAGGGGGAAAGACACAGGAAGGAGGGATGCCCAGAGGAAGAGCAAAGTGAAATGCGAGTGCAGGGAGCTTGTAAAATCATCTCTTTGCAAAGTTTGTTACTCTTGAGGCCAGAAGCCCAAATAAAGTACTCTAGGTGGCTAGGGCTCACCACCAGGGGCAATACAAGACAATGATCATTAACATCAGCCCAACAGGGCACAAGATATGACCATTTGAAGTTCAGCAATCTTTGTCTGCACCTGTGACGAAGTGTGTGGGGCTCGGACACCATTTTTCACCCTGCCCCCACGGTGGGTCAGGGCCCAGGGGCTGCTCCCAAGAATCAGCAAAATGTGGAGAAACGCTGTTGTGCTTTCCCTATGGGAAGCAGGAAAGGGCCTAGGAACTCTTCCGTGGGCCTGGCAAGGGAGCGCCATCGCACTCCACTGTGAAGGTGGGTCCAGGACCCCATCTTTGGGCCCCGGAAAAAAGGAGGAGGCAAGGAAGCACTTCCCTTGCAAGAGCAAAAGGGTGCAGGACCCCATCCCAGGGCCCTCAGAAGTGAAGGGAAGAAGGAGTGCCGTCACACTCCTGCCAACTGTGGCAGGCTCTTCCCAGCTCCCCTTTGTCCGTATTTTGGGGAAATGGGCAGGCACTACACAGCTACACACCTTGCCCACTGGTGCAGGCAGGGAAGAAAGGACTCAGTACAAAAATTGGGAACCAATTGTGGACAATGTTTAATGGGGTCCAGTGTACGTGTCCAGTCAACTATTAAGTAAAAGAATACAAAGTTCCCCAGGGAAAGTTAAAGAAGTATGTGTATAGATATGGAGAAAGAACGGAAGCAGGGAACGGGGTGTTCCCTTGTTGGAACTAGAAGACCTCACACACCCAGAAACCTAGGTGTCATGCTTCATCATTGGTCTCCTGCTCCTCGTCAGACTGGCGCTGCAATGTCTGACGGGCGCCGTAGGCGCTCTTTGTTGGAGATATTTTGTTCCAGCCAGTGGTTTGGGTGCGTGTAAGGGGTCTGGTGAAGGTGTAGTCGTGAGGGAATAGTGAAATTAATAGAAGGTGAGCCAGTCCACAAGGGGCTTTATTCACGTGGCTGACTCCCTTGGTTAAAATGGTGGGAGGGGAGAAAGGAACTGTTTGATCTACAGTGGCCTAACTCAACCCTCTAGATAGGTCGACATGTTTCTTGCCTAACTGGCAATTCTTCAGGACCTCGGGTGCTAAGTACTACACAGTGAGAAATAATATAAACAGAAAAATAAAGGAGATAGATATAACCTCACTGGGTCAATCAGGGAGTAGGCCAAGTGGTCCTGCTCTAGAGGGGAGACCTAGAAAAAATATGTAGAAATAAGCCAGGTGCATTGATAGTGGCATTCTCTCAACAATACTAGGTCACCACAGTACTCCAAAAAACACACATACACTAAACATTAGAAAAGGATGTATCAGGATTACACATTGGTTGGCGATTAAAAGTAGTACGTCCATTCCTAAAGATTAGGTAGTGTAATACTGGATCAAAACATGTTTATCATTTCATTTGATTAGACGAAGAGGTTATCACAACACAATAGATGAATGGGCTAGCGCTTACCCTAAGAGTAACCCTAAAGGGCCCCGCAGTCTGTTCCCGTGGGGCTGCTCGTAAAAGGTAAGGTACCTGTAAGAGAGGAACAGATACAGGCACCCAGATGGTGTACTGAGTATACTGGGTAGCATGTAAGCGGAAAAAATAGGATAGAGGAGAAGAGGCCATGGCTTTGTCCCCCCCCCCCAGACAACTTCAACGAAATGTGTGAGGTTAAACAACACTTCAGAAAAATACGCCTACGCTCCTACTTTGGAGAAAGATCAGCAAACGACACAGTGGACACTGGGTTGCGTACACCTTCCACGTTTACTCCAACTGATGGCATGGTTCCGCCTGAGATTTTGGTCTTTGAAAAAGCAGTCCTAAAGTCCCTGGAAAATAAGCCCAATAAACATGTCTTCAAAAACCTAACCAATATGGAAAGACAAGCTGTACAGAATCTAGGCAACGATAGCTCCATTGTCATCAAACAAGCTGACAAAGGGGGAGCAACTGTAATTCAAAATACCACAGACTATGATTCTGAATGCAAACGCCAACTAGCAAATACAAGCCATTATAGACCACTGACATCAGATCCTACTTCAAGACTCACCACTGCAATCACTAGCTTGGTCATGGAAGGAGAGACCAATGAATGGATCTCTAAGAATGAAGCTGACTTTCTACTCACCAAGGACCCGGTTTTCCCTTATTTCTACACCCTTCCTAAAATTCATACGGGTACTACCCCTGTTCCTGGGAGACCGATAGTCTCCGGCATTGGCTCTCTTCTCGAACCACTGTCCAAATTCTGTGCTGTGTTCTTACAGCCTATAGTAAGAAAGATACCATCCTTCCTCCAAGACACTAGTGATGTACTCCGCCTCATTGAATCCATCGAGGGTAGAGAGAGCGTCGACCTCCTCCTAACTTTGGATGTGGAGGCCCTCTATACGAACATTGTTGTGGACTGGCTCACCTTCTTTTAATTTCACTATTCCCTCACGACTACACCTTCACCAGACCCCTTACACGCACCCAAACCACTGGCTGGAACAAAATATCTCCAACAAAGAGCGCCTACGGCGCCCGTCAGACATTGCAGCGCCAGTCTGACGAGGAGCAGGAGACCAATGATGAAGCATGACACCTAGGTTTCTGGGTGTGTGAGGTCTTCTAGTTCCAACAAGGGAACACCCCGTTCCCTGCTTCCGTTCTTTCTCCATATCTATACACATACTCCTTTAACTTTCCCTGGGGAACTTTGTATTCTTTTGCTTAATAGGGAAGAAAGGACTGCCAGCTCCTGGGACTGCACACAGTAGAGTGGGCTGCTCAGGAAGCCAGATTGGGGCAGTGTGGGGTGGACTCCGAAGGCTGTCCCGCAACATGAGACCCTGCGGGGTACCCGGGTGTGACTGTGCCCCACAAAACAAAGAAACAAACTTGCGGCACAATGGTGCACAGCTCCAACAAAAGAGGTCAAGAACGCGACACAAGCTCACTAAGAAGGAAATTAAAACAAAGAAGGAAACAGATATGCCTCTTCCTGACACAGCAGGAGAGCCACTGTTCATAAATTCACCAACAGTGTGAGGAACTCCCCACAATGCCCTGCAGCGCCTGACGGCATTTGGTGATTTAAACCCATTCCATTTAGCTCTTGGTTGCCCAAGGAAGGTGCAGTCATCACCAAAATGTAGCAGAAGTGTGGGGTGAGCTGCGTAAGCTGTGCAACATCGCTGCAATATGATATAAAAAGTCCCCACCTTAAAAAGCATTGGACTTTACACAGATAGCCCCTGACGGGTTCCAAGCTGTTTGTAAGCACTCCCCAGACTAGAGCTTTCACTCTTCAGTGGGGAGTGCTATGTCCTCTAGGGGCAAGGACTATGGCTGCAATCCGTGTGGCCTGCAGTGGTCTAATGTGAATTTTCATGTTGGCAGACACCCTATGTGTAATTCTCAATGTGATGTCCTTTGGGCGCTATGTTTAAATTGTGTTATCCATGCTAGAAGTTGTGTTGATACCACAAATCATTACAACATGCCTATATATTTTACTTGCACGTGTTTTAGTGAAATAATTATGCTGAAAGCCGCACATGATCGACGTTTTTATGCTTTATTGACAGTTTTACGTGCTCTAACTCATGATGATGTTTAACTAATCCTCTTACTTCTGTGGTGAAATCCTTGGTAAATTTAATGGGGCTGACAGGCACTTATGATCAAAGTTTGCATTCTTTATTTCCAGGATTAAGTGCTCTCGCCCTAAGTTGCGCTCAATTATTGCATTTAAATAAAAGTGTATGATTTTGGCATGTGGTTTCTGGTCTAAATCTCCCTTTGGGAGGGTCAAGAATGATTACACATTGTCATCAATGTGTAAGAAGTGTGAAGAAGCGTGGCTCAGTGGTTAGAGGCGGCAGACCTGGAAGCTGAGATCGACCGTGGACCAGGGTTCGATTCCCCACCTCGGTGGCTCTCGGGCTCAAAATTCCACGGACTTGACAATTCTTGCTCTGGTGCCTACTCAACTCACGGGGTCACACTCTGCGACTTTGGGCAATAGCTTGCTTAATCTCCACTACGGCCCCTCGCGGCGGGATGCCTGGCTTTCACCTTGTGGACACCCTGCTGGGGTTTCTCACAGGGGAATACCAAGACGGGTTCCCTAAGCAAGCGCCGGGACGCTCACGGGCAGCTGTGCGCTTTACAAGTCCAACACATTTACATCAAGAAGTATTTCCATCATCTTGTGTATATTTGTAAATTGCTGTATAGTATTGAGTAGTGTGTGTTCAAAAGAAAAAGCACAGACTGGACAATCAATTTTTGAGTGCTATTATTGTGTATCAGTGAATGGTGGTTACTGACCCACACCAACACCCTTGAGTAGGCTTTGGACTGCTTTGTTTTGCTGCCCCGTGAAAGCCAAGTGCTACAGTGGAGTGTTTGGTTCCCAGTGAAGGACAAATTTAGACCCATTACTTCTGCAGGCCACACCGCTACTGATGCATTTTCTAACACCTTCCTATGCAATTTCAAAATTTATTGTATCAATATATGATTAGTGTTTTTATTCTCATGTGTTTATATCTGGCACAATGCAATGCATTTGGGAAACATATTGGCCCTTCATCAGGGTGGGTGCTGGGGGGTATGTGAGGGAGGCAGCAGGGGATTGTCAATGTATAGACAGTAATATGATCTTAATATAATATTCTGAGGTTGGGTTCTGGGTTTCTGTGTAAATGGTGAAAGTACTCTGCTCATGTTATATTTTATTTCTGATTCCATCCTATATTTACTATTTAATTAATAGTGTGAGGCATGGTGTTCAATGCTTAATGTGTGTCTTTTGATAAGACAATGTGATATAAGTTGAACTCGCAGTACTTGACAAACAAATTCAAAATAAAAAGGGTCAGAATAGAACTTTCTGGGTGATGAATGAAAGAGATGCCTAAAAGAGAACCTGACCCACCCCATTTACTAAGTGATGGTTATCAGCCAATATGGAGAAGAAAGAGCTTGTGGTGCTTCTGAGACCTGTCTAAATGTCGAAGTGTTTTAACAAGTTCCATTGAGATATCATCTGTACCAAAAGCCAGATTCTGAGGGCTCGATTCACAAGGAGTCCCTGCAGTTGTAGTGGAGGTTCCGCATTTGTGGCTGGATCTCCGCACTTGTGGCGGTATCTTAGCAGTGCAGTTTCTCATTGTCGAGATCCCGCCATGAGTGGAGAGATTCTGCCTCGACTGCAGAGCCTCCACTCTGACTGCAGAGTCTCCTTGTGAATCAGGCCCTTTGGGTCTTCCTGTATTGAGAATGTGCAGAATGTTATCATGAATCTGAAGGATGCCTAAACCATTCTGCAGCCAACTTGAAGGCCATATTGGGGGCATCTTAATCACATCAGAAATGTTATTTACTGAAAAGAGAATATCAGCATTATTGTCTACCCAATAAGAGACTGGGAAATGAAAGAATGTTTTCTAAATCTTATTGACTCTGATCGTGCTTCCGCTTGTGAAAATGTTTGTTCACCATGGAAAATCTAGAACTACACTCTAACATCTTTATTTGAAGAACACAGCCCTTGTTCCTGTTAGATGGGCTGAGCAGAATCACCATATTACTATGAGAATCATAAAATGGCTCCCATCCCAACCTCTAATCCCACTTGTGACTATTGTCACTTTCATTGAGCAAGGACTTTCCCGCACCCACCCCCCAAAAAAGTTAAATATATTTCTCCCTTCTTCTTGTGCCCCAGGAGACTGGCTTATGATGTCTCCGTGGATACATTAATATTGCTCGCCTTTTTTACTATTCATGTGGAATTAGGTGATAAGCAAGGGAGTAAAGCTAAAGATGTATGATTAAAACAATAAGAGTCTGAATTTTTTATCTCATATGGAGATGAAGTTGATTGACTTGACTATTGCAATTGTCCAGTCAATCCAGCGAGTGAGTGAGTGAGCGAGTGAATGAGTGAGTGAGTGAGTGAAAGAAGTTAGCTCTCTAGTTAGGGTACTAAAATGAAGTACACTATGCAGAGAGTCCAGTGGATCCCTTACTGGTGCACAGAGGTTAAAGTAGATAATACCAGTCCTCTTTTGTGGTAGTGTGGATAAGCAGAGGGTAGTGCTAAGCATGTGTTGTACTCACAGAGGCAATAAATGAGACACACCCTCAAAAACTAAATCCAAGACCAATTTATAAAAAGAATATTCATTTTATGTTTTTTTAGACCAAGAACGTTGATCTACAGTAAGTACTTTAGGAGTTATGATTTTTGAGAGTTTGGAAAAAATGTCACTTTTGTCTCAAATACGCATCATTGAAGTTAATTGGGAAAAGCCAAAAAATGCATATAAAATCAGGCAATGCTTTAAAGAAGTTTGACTTCTCATTTCAGGTCAATAGCAGGACCACGTCCAAAGTTCCAGGAGCAGAAGATCAGGGGCGTCGTGGATTTGGCCGGCAGCAGGGCGTGAAGGAGTTCATATCTGTTGTGCTATGACGAATGGGGCCACCTCAAAAGTCACTGCACAGGAGGACTTGAGGGTAAGTTCGGTGGGTCCCATTAGAGGGTGGAGGTCACAGGGGCCACAGGACCCTGGGCCCATGGCTAGTTTGTCATTTCCGGGGCAAGTGGGGCCGGGTTCAGAGCAGATAGGTCAGCCAGGAGTCGTTCAACAAAATGCCTTCACAGTCAGGAGAAGGCAACTTGGAGAGGTGATTTTGGGAAAGCTGGGTCACTCAGGTCGTGGGCCCCAGAGGTCTTGACATATCCAGGTATTGGTACAGTGCAGCTCCGGTAGGTTCTGGTGTCTACAAACTTGGTGGGGAGACAGATCTGACCATCCAGAGGTGTACCTCTTTTGGTATTGGTGCTGTGTCAAATTTGTTGAGGAGCAGCATGTCGATAAACCACTCAGCGGGACCGGTATCTGCGGTCTGCATGTGAGTGATACCTTCACTCGAAGGGAGGTTCTTGGTGATTTCTTTAAATATGGAGGAGCTCCAGGTTCTTAGAGTCTTCACATGTTCAAGATGACACAGAACCCCACACTGTTGAGTCCTAGAGCCAGCAGGCAGTGTTTGCCACCAATTTCTTCTGTAGCAGGGCTTCTGTTTTCAGGTGGCAAGTCTTCTTTGTCTTTTTTTCTTCTTGTCCATCGATTCTAGGATCAAGGTCTAGTGATGCCACCTAAATACTAGATATAGGGGCATTACAAGGGGGGACAGGTAGTAGCCAATGGGCTACCCATCTTTAGGGTGCCTACACCCTATAAGCGACCCCTTCCTGTGGGAGGAGGCATTAACCTAGCCCTAATAGGTTGTTGTGCCACCATCTCAAGATAATGGATTTTCAGGAGACAGGTTCACATCACCTGCCACACCTTGGGAGTGGTTCTGACTGAATGTGGACACTCCTCCTCATTTAAGTAATTTTCCCACCTTTCCTCCAGTCAAATGTGGAGCAGGACAGGGGGTTGGCATTCCCAATAATCTGGGGAAGCCTGGGATGAACTTCTAAAGGCAGCAATGCCTTTGAAGCTTTCTGTTCTGGAAGTCCATTCCACCTAAAGGAGGTGTGAAAGACTTCTGCCCAGAGAAAGCTTTGTTTCTGGCCCCTGAGAGCACAGGCTCTCATCCCATGCGGTCAGAAAAAAGTCTGGTGGTGGCAGACTGGCGATGACTAGTTAGAGACCACAAGTATGCCTTGTAGGTTTTCATGTAACCCTCTAAAGGGTCTCCTGTGTACGTTTATTAATAAATCCCACACTGGCATCAATGAGAATTTATAAGGACAAGATGTTTGGTACCAAACATCTTAGAGTACTGCGAAGCCATTATATATCTAGGAAATTCGTAATGACAAGTATCCAGCCCATGCCTTCTTAATGGCTTCCCTGTGTGCTTACAATATCCATATATGGCTCAGATATTACAGGGTCATATTTGCTCATGCAGATACGTCCACACATAGGATATAGTGCACCCTGCCTTAGTGCAGTAAAGCCTGCAGTAGGAGTGACTTACCTATATGTCATGCAGTGTGCGAGGGCATGGCACACAGGGCTTAATGCTGTGTCAACTCTTCAGTTTTCTATGCACTAAGACACGCAGCCTGCAGTGGCAGTTTGCATGGTCTTGGTGAGGGGGCATAATTTGGGCTGCAGCCCCAGTGGATTCTTTTCAGTACCCATGCCCTGGGTACCAGATGTACCATTTACTAGGGACTTACAAGAGTGGCTGTGCCAATTGTGGTACAGTTTCAGGAAAGAGATCTGACAGTGGGAAACTGGTTGACAGACATCAAGCAAAAAGTGGTGTCTAACCATGTCAAAAGAGGTACTTTCCTCAGTGAGTGCGTGAGTGAATGAGTGAGTGGGTATTCATGATGAAGTAGGTGCTGGATGTTAGAAATTCGACATGTACACCAGTGATTAAGTTTGTGAATTAGTGGTTAAGTACATAGTAATGTTGCTGACACAAGCACAAATAAAAAATATTCTCACACAAAAACCTGCTAATACAAAGCCAAGTTGATCCTGTATCATCAGACTTAGGCAGCTAGTGAAGCTATACAATACTCTCTTTCATTTTCGCAGTGATGGCTTTACTTCCATTTTGTATAGAGTGACTGTGCTGGCAGTCTTATTTCTTTGATGGCTTGTCCATTCTGGTTAAAGGGACAGCACATGCAATCATCTGATTATTGACGTCTATCACTTTTGTAATACATTAATATCGCATTCATTGCACATTTATTTCAGATGCAAAACAATCTTTCAATATTTTATAGTTTGACTCTTCGCATGCAATTTGTTTAGCTTCTCACATTGTATCTCAACAACAATGGAAACTGCAAAGGAGTAGGTATTCACGACTAAACAGTGCTTATTTAATACAGATGCATTGTATTTCTGTTCTTTAGACAAATTGTGCACAAACGCTGGATTCAATGAAGGGGACAGTTGTAATCTTCTTGATGGGATTTAATTTGCATGCACAGTGAATGTGCATCTGCCATGGTTAGGGACACTCACAACAGAGCCAGGGTAAGAATGCCCTGGCTCTGATTGTTGGAATATGAAATGGGTCAGAATTAAAACAGTCGTCGTTCCAATCTAACAGGGGCAAAGCTGTGACATTAGCACTTTTCCCTAAGGTATGACATGTTTGCAGTTATCTACAGTAGCAAGAAGGCACAAATCAGATCAGTAGAGATTTCAAGATGTGGCAAACATTGCATTGGGAATATATCCTCAGACAGCACCTTGTATAAGATCACCATCTGGGACATTGCATTGTAATATTTCACATTGATTTATTGTCTGATTTATAAGCTTTTTAGATTTACTGTCATAGAATGTTTGGCAAGATTTAATGAGTGTCCTTGAGATTTCCGAGAATTAACCTTTATAGTCAAACCAAAAACCTCAGATGAATTATTATGAGAGCAAGGATGACATGGAAAGAGAAATACATCTCATTAATTCTTTTAGGTTGTCAATGACAACAAACCCAGGGGCATATTTAGAAGGAGTTAACGCTACCAGAATGTCAATTTTTTGCGATGTTCTGGTGGCGCTAATTCCTTCGCCTTACTTACAAGGTGACGTTAATGTGGCTTAATGCCGCCCTGTAAATAATAACCCTATTCCCGCAGCACTTTGCGTGAAAGGGTGGGCAATGGGTGTTGCATTGGGCATTCTGCCGCAACACCCATTACTTTTTTGCAGCTGCCCCACATTTAAAAAGTGCCAAAAATAAGACCAGGAAATGCCTGGTCTTAAGCAGGCGATACGAGGAGAAAAGTTTTTTTTCTCCTCATATATTGCTCTTTCCACGTGTGCATGGATAGAGAAAATCGCCTGTTAAGATTGTTTATGTGCAGGAAGGTGTGCTTCTGGCACGTAAGCAATCTTCCATACAGCACAGGCACTAGGGTGCCCGCACTGGCACTAGGCAGCTTCTTTGGCACTAGCGGTAGAGGAAATGCATGTATGCACCATATTTTTGTAAATTATAAAGCATGACCCATAGAATAGACAGAAATGATCCGCACACATTTAATCTTGGAGACTCTATTACTAAGATGTCGATTTTAAGAGTAAAAATGAGGGTATCCCAGATCTAGATCAATAGAGCCAAAATACAGGAAAAACAGCACAATAAGTAGCTCTCTAATGCTGAATATGAGTAAATAAGTATGAATAGTTGTTTTCAGACCGATTTTGAAGAGAGACCCAGTGGCGGTGTGTCCATTGGGGGCGTTGGGGCTTTGCCCCACTACTGCCACAGCCCCATTTAGAAATAGTTCTACTTATGACGCTAATTGCAGCAATCAGGACTCCTGATTGGAATTAGCATCAGAAGTAGAACAGGGACTCTGAAGGGGGTGGGGCTGTGGCAGCACTCTCAGGGTTGAGTGACAGCGCAATAGTGCGCATGTTCGTTTTTGGGCTGGTCATTCTTACGACCAGCTCGAACATGCACACTAGCCTTTCCCTTAGGAGAGCGAGGGTTGCTTCGTGCGCAGCCCCTGGTCTCCTCTCGCTGCTGGAGCAGCATCTGGATTGGCTGAGAGGGGTTGCCAGCCACTCACGCAAAAGACGTTGAAGGTGCCAACTCACCGGGCCCAGGAGCAGACAGCAGAGGCAGCGCGGACCTGCCCGGTCAGCTAAGTTTAAGAGTTTTTTAAACTTTATTTTTAACCCCCCCGGCCCCCACCCCTGTGCGACCCCACCCCCCGGAGTATTGCGAGCGCGAGCCACAACTGGTAATGTCTTCCACACTTAAGGCCCAAGGACTCAGTGAGTGGTTCTGGGGCTGTGAGCTTACTGGCAGGAAGAGTGCTGGCTGATGTGACTGTCCTGAGGCCGCCTTTTGAAAGTTGTCAGCAGAACTTGAAAAGCACTGGGCATCTGCTAATGGCTTTTAAAGATGTGAAAAATAGTCTGCCTCGTAAACCTCTGTAGTGTAACAACACATGTATGGCGTGTCTTGCTGGCCATTGTTTACTCCTGCGTACCACCTGAGCTCAGTGGAAATGGGTGCAACACCCCCCAAATGATTAGGTGTACTCGACCAGTTTTTGTTTTTGTATAACTACACACGGAAAGATTTCTATTTAAAAAGGTTGCAGGGAATTATTTTAGTGAGTTTAGGGCATTTATTTGGGATGTGCTGTTAAGGTCTCTTCAGTTCGTCAGATGTCAGCGACCAAAATATTAAATGTGGGCTAAAAAGTAGCAAGTAGAGCAGCATTTAAAACAAATCAACGTGTGTAGGGTTTATCCTCCTAAATTTCAAGGGGTGCCACCTATTAGCTGCAGGTAGCAGTGATTTGTTTAGTCAACTGTGTAAAGTATATACTAGAAGCCAGGAATTCGAGTGTGGTGTAAGGCTTGATGCGAGTGTTTTATAGCGGCTGAAGTGCACATTTTCATCACACCTACAATGCTTTAACCCCACCTCCCGCTGCGGGAAACATCATTTACAACGAAGTCTTTTCCACGCATGACGTTATCAACGATCCAGTTACCCCGCAAACGTCTCTTCAACGCGGGTGCCTTCCACGACCGTCTTTACCACGCAAGTGGTATTCCTTTTGGTCATCCTGCTTGTAAGTTCTGCGTGACGTTGGGGGGCTTGGGGGGATCTCCCCCCCATTAAAAACAAAACAAAACGAGCAGGCTACATACATAAAAAAATGCACTACAGTGTCATTAAAAAGTAAAAGAAAAGAGCCGCACCAAAGACGTGGCAGTGTACATAAAAATTCTAGTCCTTTTTTAGTTTTGGTAGACGTGTTTTCACGCATATTTCCATGGTGGATGGAAGTAAGAGCTGCTGAACGTAACGTTTTTTAAATGCGATGTTAGAACCTGCGTACTAAAAAGCTGCGTGGTAAAGCCACTTGCGAAGTAAAATTCGCGTGGTAATGCCATGCGGAGTATTTGTATTCGTGGTAAAGACATATATTCCCCGCTGCTGGGTGTGCCTAGAAGCCCTAGGGGAGCCTTGCCCTCTCCCCTGATACCAGGGCACAAGTCGTAAAAAAAGAAGTGGTGGGAC
Source organism: Lissotriton helveticus (assembly GCF_964261635.1). Taxonomy (NCBI): domain Eukaryota; kingdom Metazoa; phylum Chordata; class Amphibia; order Caudata; family Salamandridae; genus Lissotriton; species Lissotriton helveticus. Next base: position 649,222,701 of record NC_136069.1, read on the forward strand.
GCTGTCACCGGAAGTGACGTCACGACAGGACGTGACGTCATGAAAGGTGCCGAGCTCCTCATCCCAGAGAGGCCAAAGAGTGAAGTCCAGCTGTTTGGCAGGGGGGACGGCGACCCCCCAGTAAAATAAGTGGGGGGACGCCGTCCACCCGCGTGGTGCCCCGACTCGAGCCCTGCCTGATACTGTTGAATAGTGAGTGTCGGAGCAACGTGTGAAGAGGAAGTTATTGAATGCCTTGAAACTATCTGAATGATCACAGGAAAATATGAAGAACGAGATTCTGCAAACCAAAGGTATAGTTGTATAAATATAGAAAAAAGACACTAGCATTACCTGTGACTACTTATTTGGAGCATCAATTAATGTTTTGGGAGATAATTACAAATGCTAAAAGGAAGTTAAAAGTAATAAAGGTAGATTTGTGGTTACTCACTTTTCTTCCACTTATAACGCGACTGATCACCAAGCAAGAGAGTCAGCACTATAAGTGCAGGTATGGGAGGTGTAGGATCGGACTATAGAGACATAAATGTCGACAGACAGATGATCGTTACAACAGTATTGAGCAAACAAATATTGAAAGGTATGTTTCTATACAATTTCTATACCTGAACCCACATATACGTAGCTGGATGATGTATATATATCTTCAAGGTACATAGATATGGAGTTAAGAATATCAAAGGCCATATTAATCTAAAAGTAATGCAGTCAAGCAAGTCACCTTGCTGCGTTGTGTTACAGGGAAGGGGCAGAAATGCACAGTATTTATCGCAATACGGCACATTCCAGGTATTCCCAGTGCTGGTGCACAATATACTGCTTAGCAGGAACGCAGGCACCCTTGCACCATGGTGCAAATGTGCCTGCATTGCAAGCAGGGGCACCTTCCTGAGGCATTTTCCTCCTTCTATCTGTACTGCAGAATGCAAAAGGAACAAATGATGGACGGAATGCTGAACAATGCAAACATTCACCCCCAGTCACAAAGATCTGGGTTTAATCCATCGTTCATTTGCTCACCAAGTCATCCCAGTTTGGGCCCAACCATATCCAAATCAGTCTTGACCCTGTTCCTATAGGAACAGTCCAACCTGAACTGCCAAGCCAGGTCCTCCATGGACCAGAAACAAGCATCCTGGGACTGGTTTTGGGGCATCACCCCTAATCAGCCAGGCTAGCTTGAATCCAGTGGCGCATGAGCACGGTATCCATGTCTGGTCATACACTTCCCACTTAGGGCAACAAATGCAAAAGGAACAAATGATGAAGAGAATGCTGACCAATACAAACATTGACCCCCAGTCACAAAGAAGAATGCAGCATAAATAGAAAGAGGAAGTAACAAGGAGAATTAAAGATATTTCTCCTTGTTGCGCCTCCCCTGGGAAGGAGTAGCATTTTGGCACATTTCAAGGTCTACCTGTAATGGTAAATCTAGGAATTTGTCAAAATCCATGGATGTTGCGTGGGGACACTCACACAACACCCATTGAACACCTCTTTGGGGCAGATTATTCCAATGCAGCAATTTGTGCTGTGTTGTGTTACTCCAGATTTATCAAGCCACTCAGGGTTCTGCAAGTTGGCCTTGCATGTTAGGGTTGTGTCACGCATTCACCTTATTGTGTTGAGCAAAAGCGACACAACCTGTACATAAATATGCCCCTAAGTTCTTATCTTACTCGGCGCACTTACCATTCGATATTTTGTACCGCGATATTTTTGTAGCAATGTTCTGTCCTGCCAGTATTTGGGAGACAACTTTCCTACTACAATTGTTACAGGATAATACGTGCCTGTCACTGGATGAAATTGTCAGGGCTGGATCATTATCAAAAATAGTTGTGCAGCAGAGATCTGGATATTCATATCTGGGTGCTGTTCTTGTGCAGAGTGCTTACATCAATAAAATGCCTAATACTTTTATGGTTAACTGTAACAATGGTAATTATCTATAAGGATGGGGATATCAGAGATCAGGCCTGTCATACACCAATTTCTCTGACTGACTGAATGTTCAAGCTATTTTGAAAGGTTACTTATGAAAGACTGCCAAAATGGGTGAAGATGAGAGGAATAATTGCTGAGACACAGTATGGTGTTCAAGGTGTGGGAAACATTGTAGATCTGGCTATGAACTTCATCTATGGGTACATTTCTAAATACCCTGGAGCATAATTTGTACTTGTGATAGTGACTTTGGAATTGATTTCAGTTTTGAGAAACTGAGCTTTCTGTGGTCAATATTGTCTCATCTTGAGGTTGAAGCAAACTCTGGGACATATGTACAAGGGAAGTCGCGAAGTGAGGCGTTAGTCTTCCTGGCTTAATGCCTCACTCCGCCAATTCAGAAACACAGGGCTGCACCATATTTACAAGAATATGGTGCACCCCTGTTTTGCCCCCTGAGCTGGCGCTACACATAGCAGCCTAGCGCCAAAGCAGGCAGCCTTGCACCATAGTGCAAGGGTGTCTGTGTGCAGGGTAGCATTGTTTATGTACAGGAAGGCCCCCCTCCTGCACATAAACAATCTTTAAATGCCGTTTTGTAACTTCTATGTGTGCTGCTTAATGCAGCACACACTGAAATTGCAAACGGAATTAAAAAAAAATGTATGTTATGTGCAGGAAGGGGGACCTTCCTGTACAGAAACAATAATTGACCTCTTGCTGTTTTCATGTGTGCTGCACTACGCATTTCTCCTTGTTGCACCAGGGTGAGACCAGGTTTTCCCTGGTCTGAATTCTGGCGCTGCCTCCTATTTACGCCTCCCTTGTAAATAGGGAGCAGTGTCAGAATCATTGGGTGTTGTGGTGGAACACCCACTGCTACACCCATTGCCTTAATCTTTCACGGTAAGGGTTGGAAAGTGGCAGTGTCTCCCGATCCCGCTTGGTGCCAGGTAAATACTCGATCAGAGCGGAACACTCATACGAGCTGACGAATCATTTTTAAAATTGAATAAGACTTTTTAAGTATTCACTCGCGCCGCATGTCACTTGAAAACCTTTTTAAATATTGCACTTTGTGTCTGGAATTGACTACAAATTTTAAACACTCACCCTCTGTGCACGAAGAAATCACTCCCTAAAACTGTAAGGGGCTCGTGGGCTGACTTCTGGTCTGTGCTCAGTGATCAAACCTGCCCGCCCTGGTCCGACTCGGTAACCAATACCGTTGAGCAGAGGGCGGGGCAGGTAAGAGCCAGACACGCCCAGCAACCCCGTGGTAGGCGAGCAGTTAGCGCTCTAGCAGCACCACTTGAGAAGGACTATTTAGGCGGGAGGAAGCCTGGGCTCATTGCGGTAAGGGTTGGACAGTGGCAGTGTCTCCCGACCCCGCTTGGTGCCAGGTAAATACTGCATCAGAGCGGAACACTCATACGAGCTGACAAATCATTTTTAAAATTGAATAAGAATTTTTAAGTATTCACTCGCGCCGCATGTCACTTGAAAACCTTTTTAAATATTGCACTTTGTGTCTGGAATTGACTACAAATTTTAAACACTCACCCTCTGTGCACGAAGAAATCACTCCCTAAAACTGTAAGGGGCTCGTGGGCTGACTTCTTGGCTGTGCTCAGTGATCAAACCTGCCCGCCCTGGTCCGACTCGGTAACCAATACCGTTGAGCAGAGGGCGGGGTAGGTAAGAGCCAGACACGCCCAGCAACCCCGTGGTAGGCGAGCAGTTAGCGCTCTAGCAGCACCACTTGAGAAGGACTATTTAGCCAGTCGTCAGCCCAAGCACGCAGCGGTTGCGCGCAGAGGGGCGCCTTCGACGGCGCCAAAGACCAGCCTAAGACCTGCCCGTCTGCGCCCATCCGCGCCAGAACGGGCCAGGGACATAGAGGACTCTATATCTATGCCCTGTGTATCCACCCAGGAAAGGCTGACTTACACTTCACAGGTACTGCTGAGTTTAAATACACACTATACACCTGGCGTAAGCTGCAGCATACTACCAGAGGTGGAAGGACCTTTCTCTTGCTGTTTGTGCCACACTCAATTTTCTATGCATATGAGAAATACGTCATATAGAAGTTGCCCCAATCCTCTGTCTCCCCCTACTTCTATTTCGAAAGCTGCTGATGACCCTCCATTAGGGTCTACTAACAACCTGTGTAACATCAGATCTCTTTCTAAACATTCTGCTGAGGTCTGGGATCTAATTTCCTCCAAACAACCTGAGGTATGCTACCTCACGGAAACGTGGCGTAAACCACACAGTACCCCAGCCATAACTTTAGGAATCCCCTGCAACTATAAGATACTTAGGCTAGACCGTCCAGCGAAAACTGGTGGTGGGATTGCTATTGTTTATAAAGATGAGCTGACCATCTCGGTCCTAGACGAACTCACGTCTTCCGAAATTGAAATTGTAGTTTTCACAATACACACATCCCCCAAAGAAAACTATAAAGGTGCTTTAGTTTATCGGCCGCCGGGTCCCTACAATAATTTCTCTAATATTTTGGTTGAACTATTAGCCCCACATATCAACTATAATAGTAAATTCATTTTTGTTGGAGATTTTAACGTACACAGTGAGAAATCAGACTGCAAGGAAGCACAATCCCTATTAGCAGATCTATCATCCTTAGGATTAATATTAAGGAACTGTGGACCTACGCATCAAGCAGGTCATACCTTAGACCTGATATTCTCCAACGTCCCGCTTGGCCTTGCCCACCGGCTACCCAGGTGAGCTGGACTGACCATTTTGTCGTAGAATTTAGTACCCCCTACCAGGCACCTATCCCTTCTTGCTCCAGTTCACTACCCAGTGTCCGCAGACAGTGGCATAAAGTTACTAACTCCACCTTTGGTGAAAAATTCAATTCCCCGGTTCTCCTACCTCAGGATACTATTGAAACTGCTCTTAAAAGATTTGAAGGAGAAACAAAGAGAGCCATAGATCAAATTGCCCCATTGAAGCATTTCAAATCTAGACCAGCTAAAAAGCAAGAAATCTGGTTTTCCGATCATTTAAGAACATTGAAACTAGGAGCAAGGAAACTAGAAAAAAGATGGAGAACGACCTTCAAGAGGATAAAAGAAAATACTGGGATGCAAACACACATTGCATCACAAATACAAGAGGCAGGGAACTCCCCTAGGGTTCTTTTTCAAATCCTTCAAACATTCGCTAAACCTACTGCATGCGAATCCCCTGAGATGGCCTCCCAACAGCTGTGTGATGAAATCTCTTGTTTTTTCACCAAAAAAATCAATACAATCTATCATAAAATAGTGTGCACAAACCAAGCCACTCCCATAGACTTAGTACCTCTTCAGACACAAACAGAAGCTAGATTGGATAAATACTCCTTGGATACCTTTCCTCCAATCTCATTACAAGAAATATCTATACTAATAAAGCAGATTAAGAGTGGGAGTCCAGATGGCACAATCCCTGCCAGGTTAAGGCCTGTACTGGCAGAACAACTTTGCCCAAAGATCACTGAATTAGTGAATCTCTCACTTACCTCAGGCGTTGTTCCCAAGGAGTGGAAACGAGCTCTTGTCAGACCGATAAGGAAAAACACTGCCACTCCATGGTCTGATCTTTCCAACTTAAGACCCATTTCCCTATTACCATTTCTGGGGAAAATTATAGAGAAACATGTGAACCGCCATCTATCCGGTCATATCGAACTCGCCAATGCCCTGGACTACTCCCAGTCAGGGTTCCGCCCCAAATATAGTACAGAATCCACCCTCCTGTCTGTCACTGATGACCTTCACATGTACCAGGACAAGGGCTTCTCAGTCATACTGGTTCTATTAGATCTGTCTGCAGCGTTCGACACCGTGTCTCATTCCATGCTGACTGAACGGTTGTCGAACGCTGGCATTAAGAATAAAGCCCTTGACTGGTTAAAGAGCTTCCTAACTGATCGCACCCAGAGAGTCACCATGGGTGCATATCGCTCAGCGGAAACAGAGATTTCAAAGGGGGTGCCACAGGGCTCCTGTTTGAGCCCAACCCTTTTTAATATCTATGTGGCACCCCTGGCTGGAGTACTGCGTAGATACGGCTTCATCCCCGTATCATACGCAGATGACACGCAGCTCCTTTTCCCTTTTAAAACTCTGTCCGCTGAGGTTAGGAACTCTTTTTCTTCAGGCATGAAGGCAGTGGCAAAATGGATGTCTACTAACTACCTCCAATGTAATGTCAACAAAACGGAGGTTATGCTGTTTGGGGAGGCAAAATTCTATGGACTCCTGAATGGTGGCCGTCAGACTTAGGAGCAGTCCCTGAACCCAAACTGGTCGTGAAGAACCTGGGAATTCGGTTTGACCACGATCTGTCACTGAAACAACACACAAGTTACATCTCAGGGATATGCTTCTATACCATCAGTCTACTTCGCAAAGTTTTCCCTTTGCTACCTGACTCGGTTAAGAAAACCCTCGTCCAAGCACTGATCCTTAGTCGGATCGACTACTGCAATGGCTTGCTGCTCTCTGCAAATGAAGGAGTGCTGGCTAAGCTACAAGTCATTCAGAACACGGCAGCTCGCCTTGTTCTGAATGCCCCCCCGAGAACTGCCTCCAAGCCCCTACTTGAACAGCTGCATTGGCTCCCAATTCGACAAAGAGCCAAATTTAAAATGTGCTGCTTGATCTATAAGTGCTTAAACGGACAAGGGCCCGTTTATCTCGAACAGAAATTTGTTCCCTACGTTCCAATACGTTCCCTTAGATCGAGCAAAGACCTCCTTCTGGTAGTTCCCCGCGCTAAGAAGTCCGGACATGGAGGTAAAGCCCTCTCCATTGCTGGTCCCAAGCTGTGGAACAAACTCCCTCTGTCACTGAGACAATGTAAAGAACATCTTACATTTCGAAAACGTTTAAAAACCATCCTGTTTAAAAATGATGTCTAACAGCACCTCCATTTTGCACGCCTGCTGTTTACCGGTTCCAAAGCGCGGAGATACTCCTTTGGAGTGATTCTAGCGCTATACAAACCAATACATAAATAAATAAATAAATAAGCATAGCATGAAATGGGGCCTTATTTAAAAGGCAGCCTTAAGCCACGATAAGTGACTTAAAGCTGCCTTGTAAATAAGGCGAAGACCCTATTGTCACAGTAACATCGTAAAAAGTTCCTGTGGTGATATGGGCTTGCAAAAATGCCCCTCTGTATGCACTACAATGACTCCATATGAGAGCACTAGACTTAATGTAAGCTTCATGAAAGGACTGGGGACATTAGCCTTTCTTACTGAAAAGGGCATTCAGCAGCGGTGCATCCTGCCAACATTGCCCTTCAGATGGTTGTGTGCTGTACACATAGATGTGCATATAAACACATACAGCATATTGATGTCAAGCACTAAGTGATGGGGAGCCACAGCTTCCTTAAAATGTGTAGAGTAGTTGCTCGCTCGGGCAATTTGCAGACAGTTGTGTAACACTTTTCAGCATCACCTACTGTTACTACATTTTGCATGGGTCATACTGTTCCATAATAATACCAAACTGTCTTGTTTTTGTATGGCTTGAAATAAAAAGGTTACATCAAACAGTAATTAGGAACAAGAACACAGTTATTTACTGAGATTTCTTTTTGAGGTTCATGAAATTGGGGGTAAGAAGCAAGAAGACTGTGCTGCAGCAAATGTTATCTGCTAATGAAAACGCTTAAATTAGTAAAGTCCATACATTTAAGTCTAAATAAAGCATATGGTAAATCCAACATTTGTAGTAGGTAACTGTTGGACTTGGTCCTTTTTGCAGGGTCATCCCTAAATGTTTTGTCTTTCTCCTAGCCTTTTTTCTGACATGGTGTTGGTGGTTTTAGGACTCTGGGCACTTTAGCACTCCTGTCCAGTGTAATGTGTGTGTGCTCTCTGTGATAAATATGGTAAGATTGATCTACAACTGTTTGGCCTATTTAATTTACCTATCAGTCCCTTCTAAAGTGGTATCTCATATACACAGGGCTGGTAAATTAAATGCTACTGGTGGGCTTGCAGAACTGATTGTGCCACCCACTAAAGTAGCTTTTCAAACCTATCCCAGGCCTCTGCCTTGCAGGGCCTGTGCGCGCAGTGTTACTGCTGCTGTGACATGGCACCTAAAGTATGAGCCATGTCCGTGACCCCCCCTTTCACTACCTGTCAGTCTCCCCTATGGTAGGCCTTAGATAGCCTTATGGACAGGGTGCCTTATAGGTAAAAGGTAGGACATGTACCTTAAGTGTGTGACTTTTCCTAGTATTGACAAACAGCCCTTTTGGTTTCTCACTACAATGAGGCTGCTCTCCCATAGGAATGCATTGGGAATTCCCTGATAAGTATTTCTTTGGTAATTCCTGATATGAGAGGAGCAGCGTGGTCACGTTTGGTATGTTTGGAATACTGATAATAAATGCTATGCAATGGTGTGCGCAGTTATATTATTACGATTTTAGAAATGCCACTTTTAGAAGAAGTAGACATTTCTGTGTGCTATGTGTCTGCCTCCCAGATGTGAATTGCATGTCTGGCTTTTGAGTGACAGGGGCTGGTGAGGTGTGTGTGGCTCCAGGAGGGGCAGGGTGAGTCAGCACTAGGCTGAATGGGACATCTGCATTTGGTCTAGTGGGAGGATTAGTCCCCTGAATAGGATTGTGCCTGCCTATATGAATGCTGGCTCTGCCCCCTGTGGTGTGTCTGATGATGAGCCCCCACCTGACAAAGGGGAAGAGGAGACTTGTCAACAAAATGCTCCATAACCAGTTTAGGCTGGTTCCACCAAGCCATGTGCCAGGGCAGATAAACAAAAGGAATTTGTAATAGAAATATAGGGGCTGTGACCCCAGGAAAGGTGTGCTTGGGTGCTTACAGGGAGCCATGAAGCTGAAGGACTGCTGGGCAAGGAGGAACCGCCATGGGACCCAGCTGTTGCTACCTGGGGGTCCCTAAGTGCTGGCCTGCCTGTGCCCAGCTCTTGCCTTGGTGGCATTGGACTTTCCCCCTGGTTTGCTGGGGAGCTGCCTACCATTACACCAAAGAAGCGCACTTGCCGCAAGGAGAACACTGCCAGGAATGAGGAAAGTGATCTGGTGAGAGTGCGGGCTGAACGCTTGTTGCTCCTTGTCCCCACTGTGTTCCTAGCACTGTGCCTGTGTACCAGGAGTGGGTGGTGGGCATTCTTTTGGTCTATTTTCCTTAGAGCCCTAGGAGGGTGTTCCTGCCTTCCAGCGCTCGTGATTTCCCTGCTCGTGGCAGGAGAGAAGGGGCTGCAGGAGCAGTGGAGACTTCGCTCTGAGAAGCACAGCTGGCCAGGAAGCCAGGCAGCTGAGGAAAATGATATTTTGCCTGACCAAAAATGTCCACTACATACACCCTATGTTACATTCATGTGCATGTCACCCATGCATATTTCTCGTAGTGGCCTGAATCACTAGGCCTCTGCAAACATGTCCTGCAAGTCAAGTCATCAAAGTCTCCCAAACGTTAAGCTAAAATGAAGGCCCATGTATTTTGCATTTTGCATTGTGCACTTTTAAATAAATATCGTACTGAGCCCTATTTTTTGTGGTTGGAGCCTGAAACCACTTTCTGAAACATTGTCTTCATGACTCCTGGCACATTGAAAACTGCAGTCACGTCAGCAAGAAGCCTGCCAAGACAGTGTTATGAATAACAGTTATCTGTTTTGCTGTACAGAGTGGCATCCCTGCCCGGTGAGGAAAAGCAAACAGAACCCGTCCGCGACAGATAAGGCCTAACTCTCTGTCTCAGCCCCCATGCAATGAACGGAGGAATATATGCTTTTTTCTTTATTTCTAGTGATGAACCTTTGCTTCAGACAATACATCCCCTATCATATCAGATTGTACAAGATGTGCTTTTCGCCCTGACACAAGAGATGTCTCTGCTAGGCCGAAAGTCAGCTCTCCTCCCAGTTACACGTCAATTGCACGCCATGCTCGAGTTGCACAATTAGGGCAGAGTTCCAGATGGTCATGCAAACTCCTCCCCTAAGTACCCACCCACCTATGACACCTACCTATCATCTACCTATGACTCATCAAGTGTACGCCCACATGCTCTTATCTCCTTCTTTCTTGCTCTGCCTGGAGCGCTCCTCCCTATGTACAAGGAGTAAAATGTATATATGCTGTTCATTGTTATTAAATGTTAGAAGACTCTTCCTGAACCTCAGAGGTGATGGAACATATTCTCCCTTTGACTCGAGTTATTGGAATAAAGCCCATTTTAACTTGGACACCACGGATCCTGTCTCTCATTTGATGCATGATACTTTGTTAATGCCTAGAAATTCTGCCAGGGTAATATTTTATTTACCACATTAATTGGCGCCCTTGAACAGGGACATGTCCCTTTCCCCACTCGCCGGAGTTTGTTGGTCTAGTCTTTGCCCCCTTCCACAGCCGTGACGGACTTTAAAGTGTACACGCCATTGGGATTTCCTGCTGCTCCCTCAGGCCCAGGAGGAGGACGGACTGCGACCAGGCATCCATGTGAGGCGGTGAGGAACGCGGATCGTCTCAACCCAGAGCCCAGCCCGTGAGAGAGCAAGGTCCGAGGTCTCCAGAGGTCCACCTGTTCCAAGGCGCATGCGTAGATGTCCGAGGCCTTCAAGTTTCAAGATTCTGCTTCCCGGTGAGTACCACTATGGGGAATGCATCAAGATTAATGACGTGTCCATGGTAAACGTGGGTGCGGTAAAGACGTGTCTCATTCACGTGAGACCGGTAAAGTACGGGCCCACGGTTAAACGTGGGAACGGTCAAGACGTGTCTCATTTTTGAGACCGGTATGGTTGTACTGTATTTCAGTGCATAAAGTTTTTCAAGTACATGTTTAGCTCTCTGTATCAGTTTAGGTTGTAACTGTTTTAGTGTTTAATATTTGTTTGTGTGTGAATGATTGTTGATTGTTTCAGTCTATTTTTGTGAATATTGGTTTCAAACATGCCACTGTTTTCAAAGTTACGTCAGATAGGGACCAGAAAAGGTATACTAGAAGAATCAGTTAACATCCCGCCCAGAGACACACCTGGTCATTATATGTATAATAAGCATGGATTAGACGCCATTTTGTTTTTAGATTTATGGGTAAACTATACAAAGGACCTGGAGGAAAAGTATAGATGGCCAATCTCGGGAACATGGGATCCTGAATGTATTATGAGGGTGGAGGAAGCACTATGGAAAAGGAAGTCAAGACCCTCTCAGAAAGATGCCATCGAATTGTGGCGCAAAGAGTCACATAGGAGAACAGAGAAAGAATTGAATAAAGCAGATAGAACTAGACAAGCTGGGGAAAAAGCCAGAGAAAAGGAACTGCGGGAGGAGGGAGAACGTGTCAAAACAGAACAGACTGATAGGGAAAGAAACGCCGTTGTCAATGGTATTTATCCCGTTCTGTCAGAAGAACTAGCTAAAGTGACCACCTCAGAAAGATCCAGTAGGCCGCGAACGCCACCACCTGTACCATATAGAATACATAGAATAAAGCCGACAGCATCAGATGCGTTCATTTCCTCGTATCTAGACGAGTCCCTTCCAGACTACGTTAATGCAGGTTTTCCTCCACCCCCACAAGCAGATCAGCTCCAGCAACTTCAGCAGCAGCTAGCAAAAGATGACGTAGGTCCCGGGGCAGTGGGAGGGGTGCCTACTGTAGATGCAGCCATTCCATTTTGTGTATATGATACAGAACCAGGAAAGGGTACAATGGTCGTGATTTCACGTAGACTAAGACAAGCTGTTGCATATCTAGAGACATTACCAGACATGAAAGATCACCTAGATAGCATGTATCGTTTTATTAGAACGGGGGAGGGACCAGATAGTATAGCACAAGCCATGGCACAGAGAAAAGTAGGGGTTAAGAATCATGTCTTACGTTTTATTATTAACTGCCTGATCAGGGAACAAGACGAAGGAGACGGAGATGTAAAGCCAGGTTTGATAGAATGGAGTGATCACATAGATGCCGGTAGACATGAGAAACAGGGACAGATAGATGCCATGTACAAGAAAATACGAAAGGAAATAATAGAAAGGCACAGAAAAGAGTCTGAGGAGAATGGTGAGTTATCAACAGAAGAAGTAGATGAGCCAAAAGACAAAATGAATTCTGTAGGAAAAGCGCGACAGTTTGACAGACCCAAGTGCCTTGATTACCGTAAACAAGGGCCAGCTATAAAAGAAAGGTATTCCCTTGAAGCTCTATTCCAAGCTACTGAGAAAGCACTGAAACAATGGATAGGGAATGAGAGACCTCCCACACAACACGAAATAGAGTTGGCCCGGTCAGCCACCCAGTGGGTGTCCAATGCCAATATATATAGCAGTGATATAGTGGCTCAGACTTTCTTAAGCCTTCCACCGAACGAACAGCGTTTGGCTGGTATTTACATGGTTCAACACTTGATAACGTTGTATAAAAGTCAGCATTCTAATCCTGGTCACTTGCATAAAATACTTGACGACATTTTACTAGATAGATGGACAGGTTTAGGTACTGAATTAATTAATGTAATCCTGGATCAACGACATAAGTACATAGATTCTCTGACTACATACATGCCTCCAGTCTTACACCATGACAGACATAACGTACACATAGACAGACAGAACCCCCTACGAGAGGTTCATCCCGTTAAGAATGCGACCAATGAGTTACAACGAGTGTATGTTTACACCCCCTTAACGAAATTAGAGATTCTTGAAATGAAAAAGATGTTGCCTTGTCGTGATAAAGACCCAGGGGGATTTCACCGTGAATTAAAAGACATCCTCCGCATAGGAGATTATACATACGCTGACATTCTGAAGCTATTAAAAGTACTGTTACCTGCAGGGATTTATGAAAAGCTTAAGGAAAAAGACTGGGAAGCGGGTGAGAAAAAGTTAAGTTGGGATGCATTGGAAACAGAAGAGAAGGGCAGGGCCCCAGGAGTTGGTCTTGGAGATAGAGCTAGAGAACTACCTGAATTCCTGATACAAGTCTTGCCAAGATTATTGATTACTAAAAAGGAAGATTGGGATGCTATTTCAGCATGTAAACAAAAGTAAGACGAGGACACTAGTGATTTCTATTCTAGATTTGAGAAATGCTTTACTATTAATAGTGGCCTTAAGCCAGGTAGCGAGTCATTTCCACATCTTTTTGTGAGCAAATTAGTTGAGAATTCCTTACCCCAGATCAAGAATAGAGTACTGAAGGTTGAGAGTACTTGGCAAGCAAACAGCCCTTCACAAATGTTACAGATGCTACAGTATCACCAGAACAGGATTAGGGAAGAGCAGGATCATGAAAAGAGACGCATGAAAGAGACCAAAATGAAGGTGCTGGTTGCCCAAACGGTACCGGCGACTTCAAACAAACATAACACGACACCTGTCAAAGGGAACTGTAATTATTGCAAACAACCAGGTCACTTTGTAAAGGACTGCACTGTTCTGAAACACAATATAGCTACAGGCAAGACAAAGGAGAGACAGTACACTCCTAGACAGAATAACACGCAACAGAACACGCAACAGACAGTAGCAAATTATCCTCCACCACCGCCTGTTAATGCCACACCACAAATGTATCAGTAGACACAGTCTGACTATCCAGAGTATCAACAGTTCTCATGAAACAGCCTCGAGAGGGAAGTAGGCTTGCCCCTTATTGAGGTTCCTGTAGATCAAGAGGGTCCGTATGTACATAGTCGTGTTCTAGGTCAGGATCGAAAGTTTCTGATTGACACAGGGGCGAGCAGAACTACCATCAGTCATGACGAGGTTCCAGGGGCACCTCTCTCAGGCTCACAGAATGTTTCCCTGGGATTTTCAGGAAAGCCTATTGTTAATGAAGTATCAAAACCAGTCTCCCTAGGGGTTGGTCCACTGTCACGTACCACTGACCTGTTACTTACTAAGTCATGTCCAGAAAACTTACTTGGTATGAAGACATTAAAAGATCTAGGAGCAGCTATCTGCTGTTCTCCAGAAGGAGTACGCCTGTTCCTACGTGATTTTAAGGGACATTATGTACTGACTGATTTTGACCACAGACTCAAGAATGTGCCACAGATCCTATGGGCACAAGGACCGACTGACGTAGGTTACATGGACATTACGCCTCACCATGTTACACTCAAAGCAGGAGTAGTACTTCCACGTATTAGACAATAGAAGTTACCACCTGACGTCGAAACAGCATTACTGAAAATAGTTGACGAATTTATTGCACGGGGGGTAGTGGTAGAGACAGTCTCAAATGTATGTAACTCACCTGTCATTCCTATCCTTAAAAGATCTGATCCTAGTGTACTGCCAGTGTACCGATTGATTATTGACCTGCGAGAATTGAACAAATGTGTAGTACCGCAATATCCAGTGGTGCCAGACATTTCTTCATTGTTGACTGCTATTGATTCAGAGGCTACTTACTTTACTGTTATCGACTTGAAGAACGCTTTCTTTAGTGTTCCCATTCACCCAGACAGCCAGTACCTGTTCGGATTTTCATTAAAAGGTCGTAGCTTTGTCTTTACAAGAGCTCCTCAAGGTTTTACAGAAAGCCCTAGTATTTACAGTCAGGCATTAAAGAGACAGCTAGACAGTGTTCACATGCCTACTGACACTGCCCTGCTCCAGTACGTAGATGACATCCTAATTACAGCACGTTCAGAAAAAGAATGCGAAAATGCTTCACTGACAGTGCTACATTTTCTGGCAGATAAGGGACACAAGGTGTCGCCTTCGAAGTTGCAATTCTGTGAAAAGCAAGTGGTGTACCTTGGACACTTACTTTCCAATGAGGGTAGACAACTAACACGAGAACGCATACAGTTAATTTCTAACCTTTCACAGCCCAAGACACAGAAAGAAGTACGTGCCTTTATTGGCCTCACTTCATACTGTAGGCAATGGATTCCCCAGTATGCCTTTCTAGCCAAACCACTCATACAGTTAACTACACAGGAGGCAGGGGGGACTGTCCTCCCTTGGACACAAGAACACACCTTGGCATTCGAGGAATTAAAAAGAGCTTTATGTCAAGCGCCAGTGTTAGCGACTCCATGTTACAGCAAACCTTTTATGCTTTTTGTAACTGAAAGAGAAGGAACAGCGTTATCTGTCCTCACACAAGATCAAGCAGGAAAACACAAGCCTTGTGCTTATTTTTCTAGCACGCTAGACCCAGTGGCCCAGGCTCGGCCTGCATGCCTGAAATCAGTTGCAGCAACAGCCCTAGCCATAAGACAAAGTGACTCCATAGTGCTGGGTCACCCTCTGACAGTACAGGTCCCACATGCAGTGGAGGTTCTCTTAAACAGGACTCAGACACAACACTTGACTGTAGCAAGACTGACAGGATATGAACTGACATTATTTCAACCACACATAGAGATCAGACGTTGTAATATTCTGAATCCTGCAACACTTTTGCCCTCAAGTACAGTAAATGCATCACCACATGACTGTGTGGAAGTAATGAATATAGTGACAAAGCCAAGACAAGACCTGACAGATATTGCACTTCTAGACCCAGACCTAACGCTCTATGTAGATGGATCATGCATGAGAACGAGTGCAGGAGAGTTAGTAGCAGCCTATGCTGTGACCACTGATAAAGAAGTCATAGAGACACAGAAAATAGACACATTGTCAGCACAAGCAGCAGAGCTCATCGCTCTGACACAAGCCTGCATAAGAGCTAAGCACTTGAAAGTAAACATTTATACTGATTCACAATATGCCTTTGGCGTTGTTCATGATTTCGGGGTACTATGGAGGGAGAGAGGTTTTTTGACCTCCCATGGGACCAAGATCCAGCATGGTACGCCTATTCAAGCCCTGTTAGAAGCAATACATTTACCTACAGCCATTGCTATCCTGAAGTGCAAAGCTCACACCAAAGTTACAGACACCATTTCCCAGGGTAATGACCTGGCAGATCGAACAGCCAAACTTACAGCCCAGACACCAACAGACACGACAAGGACAGAGGTACCATTACTGACAACATGTATGACAGTCAGGGATCCCACTCAAGACGTACTCGACATACAGACACATGCCACTGCAGATGAGATAAAGAAATGGACTGAACAAGGAGGGGTCCAGACTGACCAAGGTTGGATGACTAAGGGAAAAGGCACATGGTTTCTCCCAGATTCCATGGTACAAGTAATCATTAACACAGCCCATAGTCCAGCACACTTAGGAGAAAAAGCAATGTTAGACAGCTTACAGAACATCTGGTTTAACAAGCACATGCGTGCAGCAGCGAAGCAGAAAGTACGAACATGTATGATCTGTTGTCAGTTCAATCCAGGTAAAGGCATCCCGGTGGAACAAGGCGGATTTCATCCTCCTGACCACCCTTTTGAGGTTCTCCAGATGGATTATATCCAAATGGACAGATGTAGAGGTTACAAGTACGTCTTGGTAGTTGTATGTGCACTGTCTAGATGGACAGAAGCATATCCAGTTCCAGATTATACTGCTGTGACAACAGCCAGACAATTAGTGCGCGAGTACTTCCCCAGGTATGGATTACCTCGGGTGATCTATTCAGATAACGGCCAGCCATTCTCTTCAGAATTAATGAAACAAGTGTCCCTTCTGTTAGGTTATACATGGAAGTTCCATTGTGTCAGACACCCAGAAGCAGCAGGCCTTGTAGAAAGACATAATCAGACCCTCAAGACAAAGTTAGCAAAGGTCTGTGCAGAAAAAGGCGTGGATTGGATGGTGGCCTTGCCGGTTGCCCTCTTTTACATGCGAATGGCAGCTCATTCCAGAACAGGCCTATCTCCGTATGAAGTGGTTTTCGGTAGACCGCCAAATATGTGGGGTACGCCTATGCCTAAAAAGATAACTGATGTTGACAGTAACATGCTGACAGATTACCTGGCTTCCTTGATGTCTGCACTACTCTCTTGTCGTTCACAGGTTGCTGCCGCCTTCCCTGACAACACCCAGGTCGAGGAACACGCCATTGTCCCTGGTGATTTCATTCTTGTGAGGAACTTTGACCGATCAAGCCCCCTTGAGCCACGGTGGAAGACGCCGAAGTTGGTGCTACTAACCACGAGGACAGCAGTGAAGGTGGAGGGACGCAAGGAGTGGATTCATCTTCAGCATTGCAAAAAGTACATTGGAAAATTTGGAACTTTGATAGACAATATAGAAAATACAAACTTTGCGCCGCCTTTGCTTGAAAAGACCCCTCAGCAAGAGTATAGGTCCAAATTAAGACCTAGTAAGTCAGACGTAGTTTAATTGTTTAAGCCCACCCGGTGGTGAATCGGTTAGACTAGTTTCTGACATGTATAAGATCACATATGAGAATAGCAAGAAGAGAGAAAAATACTGCAAGACATTACGCAGTAGATGTATCGTTACCTTGATCATCCTTTTTATTCTGTGCATTGTTATAATTGGTGTTAGTTTATTGCTACATGTTTTCTTTCCCATTTCCTCACATATACATTCATCCAGTATGCGTACATTCAGTGACCAGCCAGATCAGCAATGCAACTGATTGCTGGGTATGTGGCCAACTACCCCCTTATCAGAAAACAAAGGGAGTTCTGCCGAAATAGATTCTAAAAAATTTCCGGAAAAAACGCCCATTGGATAACATGGCAAATCGCACCTCCGCACAAAGCATGCTTTTTCCACCACTTCCACAGCTCAGATCCTTTTCAAATTTGGCATCACAGTAGTCCAAGCGATGCCCTACATCCTAAAAAGCAACCGAATCCCTCCACTGGAACGGGTACGAATTTCCGCTCAAAAACACGCCCCCCGCAAACGCCAAACAACGCCAAAATCCCTCAACACCTTGTTATACAGCATGTTAAAACAAATACTGCCTTCTCAATACAAGATATTGTATTGACAAACATACTCTGCACAAACCATGACCACATGGCGCTATTCACAAGCCATATTTACAAGAAACTCAACAAGGTATAATAATGACATGCTCTTCATAAACCATATTTACAAGGAGCTATTTACAAGGAACTTCACTCTCAGAAGGACTTTCTTCTTTCAAAACGTCACGCCATACCTATTTCATTTGCGGTCAGACAGCTTATGTACATCTGCCCTTAGACTGGGGTGGAACTTGTTATATAGCAGACAGAAACAGCGTGGGAGCAATATACAGATTTCAACAAAGGTTTCTTTTTCTTTGTTGGCCCCGTCCAAAAATAGTAAACTGATACGCAAATTAACAAGAACCCTTGAAGCAGTAGTGACTGTGACTGCATCTGCCCTGGCGACTTGATCCAGGAGCAGTTTGCCATGATACTATCTCTGTCTGCAGTGTGGCCTGGCGATTAGCAGCCTTTGTGCCACTGCTTGCGTTCCCCATCCATATGTACAAAGGATAAAGATGAAGAAATGATTCTGTATGATCAGCTATACGGTCTCATGAATATAGATGTATCCTAAGGGTTATGTAGGTGACAAGGAGGGAATGAGGAAAATGATATTTTGCCTGACCAAAAATGTCCACTACATACACCCTATGTTACATTCATGTGCATGTCACCCATGCATATTTCTCGTAGTGGCCTGAATCACTAGGCCTCTGCAACCATGTCCTGCAAGTCAAGTCATCAAAGTCTCCCAAACGTTAAGCTAAAATGAAGGCCCATGTATTTTGCATTTTGCATTGTGCACTTTTAAATAAATATCGTACCGAGCCCTATTTTTTGTGGTTGGAGCCTGAAACCACTTTCTGAAACATTGTCTTCATGACTCCTGGCACATTGAAAACTGCAGTCACGTCAGCAAGAAGCCTGCCAAGACAGTGTTATGAATAACAGTTATCTGTTTTGCTGTACAGAGTGGCATCCCTGCCCGGTGAGGAAAAGCAAACAGAACCCGTCCGCGACAGATAAGGCCTAACTCTCTGTCTCAGCCCCCATGCAATGAACGGAGGAATATATGCTTTTTTCTTTATTTCTAGTGATGAACCTTTGCTTCAGACAATACATCCCCTATCATATCAGATTGTACAAGATGTGCTTTTCGCCCTGACACAAGAGATGTCTCTGCTAGGCCGAAAGTCAGCTCTCCTCCCAGTTACACGTCACTTGCACGCCATGCTCGAGTTGCACAATTAGGGCAGCGTTCCAGCTGGTCATGCAAACTCCTCCCCTAAGTACCCACCCACCTATGACGCCTACCTATCATCTACCTATGTCTCATCAAGTGTACGCCCACATGCTCTTATCTCCTTCTTTCTTGCTCTGCCTGGAGCGCTCTTCCCTATGTACAAGGAGTAAAATGTATATATGCTGTTCATTGTTATTAAATGTTAGAAGACTCTTCCTGAACCTCAGAGGTGATGGAACATATTCTCCCTTTGACTCGAGTTATTGGAATAAAGCGCATTTTAACTTGGACACCACGGATCCTGTCTCTCATTTGATGCATGATACTTTGTTAATGCCTAGAAATTATGCCAGGGTAATATTTTATTTACCACACAGCTGTGGCTTGGTTGTGGGCATGGCTGCTGGGCGAAAAGCAGGAAGTGAAGCCAAGCAAGAGAGCCTTGGAATACCCGCATGTTACCTGGAAGCCGTGTGAGGCCCGAAGACAGGCAGAGGCTGCTTGGTGGTGGGCGGGGCTCCCGTGGTATGGAGGAGAGCCCTGTGGGCTGCCCCTGCCTGGTGATTGACGAAGGAAAAGAAGTCAGTTCAGTTCAGTTCAGTTCAGTAAGCTTTATTCGATTCGATTATTGGAAAACAATCATAAAAGCACATAAAACATTAAAACGTGTACAAATTCATTACAGTTAAATGACAACAATCATGACAGTAAATGTTAAAATAGCATACTCTTTCTAGCAGCAATTGATTTTAGGATATAGGTTGCAGTAAAATAACAGATATCTGGGTCATGTAATAAAAACAGCAAACTCATAGCAGCATTCACAGATAAAGTGCTGTGCTTTTCAAACAGGGGTTTAAGAAAAGTGATACAGAGGTACAAATACAAATCATATATGAGGAGAAAGTGCAAAGTGCTCTGTTTAGTGACACCGACACACGGACATGGGGCAGCAGGATACTTTTTAATATGTGGAAATGCAACCAAATGATGTACAATGCATAATCTCATTCTAGTAAGAACAAATCGGTGTGAACTTCTAGTAACCGTAGTTAGGTATTGTTGGAAGCCCTCAGTATCCACAAGTGATGTATAAAACTTAAAAGTTGTTAACTGCCCACTAATACTTTGACGGTCACGGACTTTCTTCATCAAATAAGTATATTTTATTTCCCTTTTGGGGATATCGATTACGCTGCTGGGATTTTCCATAATATATATTTTAAATATGTCCTTAATGTTGACACTACATATTTGAGCCATGGGATCTGGATACAGTTATCCAGGCGAAGGCAATCATTAATAATACTTCTGTTAAAAGTAGTTTCTTCCTTCAGCCAGATAGATCTTCATACCAGCAAAGGTCTTAGCCCAATTAAATCCGTCAAATGTTCTAGCCCCACTTCATTATGTATAAGCTCAGAAGAGGTTGACATAGGTAGACAGAGTAATTTTTTGAGAAACCTATTTTCCTCTGTTTGTAATTCTACATGACGGCAGTGGCCCCAAACCCCAGCTCCATACAATGCTATCGATGTGCATCTAGATTGGTAAATGTGCATATCGCGAATGCGGCGGTCCCCAAGTTTAACTGCAAATTAAAAAAACCTGTAAACCCTTTTGGCCAATTCGGCCCTAACATTCATTACCTCCTGTCTCCACATCCCATTACTGGTGAAGATTATACCTAGGTAGCAGAACTTCTCAACGGTTAAACATTTTTGGCAGTCTACATAAAAGGATTTTGTTTGTCCTTCACTTGGACCGCAGATCAGGACGTATGTTTTAGTTTTATTAATCTGCAGCTTTCTGCCCTTAATGAAGTCTGTGAACTTGTCAATTAACCTCTGGAGGCCCAATGGTGTCCTTGAAAGGAGTACCGCGTCATCTGCATATATCAGCACCGGTACATCCTGGCCCTCCCCCTGGGGTGCATCCGACTTTACCGTTTTAAGTTCAGCATCAATTTCATTGATAAAAAGAGTAAAAAGGAGAGACGCAAGGACACAGCCTTGCCTAATACCTAGATTTACCTTAAATTTGGAGGTACATTCGCCTGCTTGTCCATAGCGCACACATGTAGATAGTTTAGTGTAAAGCCTTGTGAGAAAACAAATAATAGGCTCTGGGGCACCAAGATCCAATAGAATCGGCCATAGCAGGGCTTGGTCTACTAAGTCAAATGCGGATCACTAACAGAATATCGACAGTCAAAATATCGAGATGACAAAATATCGATGTAAAAATATCAACTGCCAAAATATCGACTTCCTATCTTCAAACAGGTAAGTACAAAAATATCGACTCCAAAATATCGAGTGTAAAAAATATAGACTGTCAAAATATCGAATTTTTTAAATGTCTTAAAAGTAATTTTAAAGTAATATAATAATAAAAAAAATTAATTTTAACTTATTTAAAATACTTAAATAAACGTAACATTAAAAAATAATTAATGTAACTTTAATTTTTTTTAATACATATATATATATATATACACATATTATTAACAAAACATATACAATATTTTTACCGTAGGATAGCAAGAGGTTTAAATTTACTGTAACGACTCCAGTGAGTGCAACAGTAGGGAAAGAGTTGGATAGCGTAGGGGTAACAATTACTATTCCCACTCCAGAGAGTGCAACAGTAGGGAAAGCGTTGGATAGCGTAGGGGTAAAAATTACTATTCCCACTCCAGAGAGTGCAACAGTAGGGAAAGCGTTGGATAGCGTAGGGGTAAAAATTACTATTTCCACTCCAGAGAGTGCAACAGTAGGGAAAGCGTTGGATAGCGTAGGAGTTAACATTACTATTCCAACTCCAGAGAGTGCAACAGTAGGGAAAGAGTTGGATAGCGTAGGGGTTAAAATTACTATTCCAACTCCAGAGAGTGCAACAGTAGGGAAAGTGTTGGACAGTGTAGGGGTAAAAATTACTATTCCAACTCCAGTGAGTGCAATAGTAGGGAAAGTAAATACTTCATATATAAATATAAATAACATAAATAGTAATACCAATTACAAATTAATTAAAATATTTTACAATTGTATAACATATATTAAATAATTATTTATAAATACAAATTAAAATTATTTAATTATAAAAATTACCTACTAATACTAATTAATTACCTATTAACAATAAATTAATTTACAATTTAAAAATAATCATTTAAATTTAATTACTAATTATATTTTAATTAATTACCTATTAATAATTAATTAACAATTAATTCTAAATAAATACCAGTAAATTAAATGACATATTTAATGAATTATAATTAAATTACTTCCCACCCTATTCCCCTATAAACCCACATCCCGCTACAGAAAATAATTTAATGAAATTAACATATTTATCAATTAATCAATTAAAATTATTTACCAATTATATTTTAATTAATTACCAATTATTAATGAATTAACAATTAAGTCAAAATAATTAACAATAAATAAATTAACATATTTAATTAATGATAATTAAATTACTTCCCACCCTATTCCATTATAAACCCACAACCCGCTACAGAAAATAAATGACTAAAATTAACATATTAATCAATTAATCAATTATAATGAATTTCCAATTATATTTTAATTAATTACCAATTAATAAACATATTAATTCTAAATAAATAACAATAAATAAATTAACATATTTAATTAATTATAATTAAATTACTTCCCACCCTAATAATAAACATATTAATTCTAAATAAATAACAATAAATAAATTAACATATTTAATTAATTATAATTAAATTACTTCCCACCCTATTCCCCTATGAACCCACAACCCGCTACAGAATTATATTACACAAAAAATAAAAAATAATATTAACTTACCTTAAATTCGATATTTTTGTTGTCTATATTATGTCTAGTCGATATTATGTCCATTCTATATTTTTGATTCGATATTATGTCCATTCTATTCGATATTACATTTTTCTAGTCAATATTTTTGTTGTCTATATTATGTCTAGTCGATATTATGTCCATTCTATATTTTTTACTCGATATTGTGTCTAGTCGATATTAAAAACTCGATATTTTGACTCTATACCGTCAAATGCACTACTTAGATCTGCAAAGCAGAGGAAAAGAGACCCTTGCTTTGCACGCATGTATTTCCCTATTAAAAGGTCCAAATTAATGCATTGTTCCAGGGTACCCCGCCCTTTCCTAAACCCATATTGTGACTGTGCTAAAATCCCATTATCCTCAGCCCACTCTTCTAGCCTAACTAACAAGACCCTACTCATAATCTTGACAGATGAGTCTAGAAGAGAAATTGGTCGGTAGTTTTTGGCTTCGGATCTGTTTCCTTTCTTAAATATGGGAATAATTATGGATTCGCCCCATGACGATGGTGCGTTTTTCGTAACCGCAGCATTAAAACTCTGTTCAAAACGGGACCCCAAAGTGCCGATTTGGTGTGTACAGGTCAACTGGTACACCGTCTGGGCCGGGTGTTTTCCCGCCCTTGCTGCTACTGATGCCATGTTCAACCTCTACAAGTGTAATATTACGAGGGAGAATTGGTCAGAAGTCTATATCCCTAGAGGCTTTTAAGGCCACATCCCCTGGGTCAAAAATGCTGGTAAAATGTGCAACCCATGCTTCCTCACTAACATGGGATGTTAGGTCAGGGGCATCCTCATTTCTTAAAAAAGGGGAATTTTGACTGTATCCCAGAACATCTTGCTGTTGGATGTATCCACAGCCATTGTTAATTTGTCCCAGGCATCTTCCTGGAGCTCCCTCTTCATCCGTTTTAGTTGTTCTTTATAAGCTAATCTCAAATTATTAACAATCAAACTGTCCCTAGTTCTGCTTGACAGAGCTAACTTTAGCTGCGACAGGGATTGTAGTGTGTTTATATAGGGACCTGTATCGATACTCCAATTTCTGACCCTTGTCCGGTTATAAATCACTAATATCCTTACAACGGCACAGAAACCAGTTTCATAAATTAGTCATAGCGCATGCTGTCACATTAAGCAAGCACTATTCCTCCAGCCCCCTAGAAAGCACACCGAGTTCTCTAAACAAACCAAGCCTCCAGCAAACCTAGGAAATCCCCGCTGCTATTGTTTTGATTTCGTTCGAGAACTCCTGTAAAGAATGTAAGAACGACCAGTTCTTAATTGACGTCTTATGTCCATCCTTACTTCAAACCCAGCACCTCACAGGTATAAATATACCGACACTGCCCTAAGTAAAGACACGGTGGTGATGAGCTTGGAGCAGCGACTACTTGCCGGAGAGCCCAGCTGATGCGAGAGCCCACGGACGCTGCCCCTCCCCTTTTGATGCGCTGAGGAAAACCGCTGCCTTTTCTCTTGCTGAGAAATCCAGCCTCCAGCGTTTCCAGCCCACCTTCACGGGTGACTGAGATACCGAGTCCTGAGAAAGAGATACCAGCCCTCCTGCCTTCTAAATCCCAAGTACTGAACTGGCTAACCCCTTACAGAGAATTCTTGAGTCAGATTCTTGGCAAACCAAACTTAACTTAAACTGCTACTTACTCCTTCCTACGTATTAGGCTTAGGTCAGGTACACCGGGGTAGGCGTAGTTAGAAGCACCAGTTGAGTATGATTAGTCAATGTATATATGTATGTATATCTTTTATCCATTTTAAAGTAACATATGGCTAAGAAACCATATCAATGCTTTTACAGTATTATTTTATAATCCTGCTTTTACTGTATGCACTTTACTTAACTATCACTATTACAATTGTAGCGATTCATTTCTCTTGTATGAGAAAAGAGACTGATCAATAAATAACACCTTTTATTGAAAACGCCTGTCTCTTCTTTTCTCTACAATCTGGTGAAACTAAGTATGCACGTATTGACTGAGTAAAATAGCTGTCTTTTGTTTTCACACGACTCTAGAGATGTACTCTTGATTAGGGAGAGCAAAGTTGCCATGTTCTATGGTTGTCAGAAACTAAATCCCTTCTTGTCTATCCAGGGAGGTTAAACTCCTCCTCGCCTATTCGAGAAAGTTTCTAGTGAACTCTGAGCTAGCTGGCACACAAAACTTAAGTCTAATATCGTCAGTAAAAGACCTAGTTAACCTCAGTCCTACATCTACACTACTGAAGATATTATTCCAATGCGCAGAGCCTATTGGGAATATAGGAACTACACTACATGGCGCCCAACGTTTGGTAAGGCGATAAAACTAACGCAAGGCATTAGAGTAACTCAGTCGTGCTTTTTCACACAGACCCTTTCTCCCATAAATACTCCAAAGACGTCTGGAGTGAGTCAAAGGTTAAAAATCCGCCAAACTTAGTAGGAGGAGACTCCTATGTATGGTTTTTGGTTTATTCAACGTTGAAGGATACAGCGTTCCAAAATATTGTGCACCTAATCTTTGTTTCCTTGAAAACTTGATCTGCAACAAAAAACCTTCCTGTCAGTAAAATGTCAGACGGTGAAGGAGATAGCGAGACAGCTAGATTAGCAGCTCAACTCCTAGCGGATGACACAAGTCTCCTACAGCAAGACCCGGATGCAATACTCATCCCGGTCAGCATAAGAAAAACTATAACACTTAAACTTATAGAAAATGGACTAACACCAAGAGGTGGTACAGTCATATTCGTAATTGAGGCACACGAATATCGGCAGAAGAGGTATTCTATTCATGGATAAACTTTCCAGCAGCAAACGCTGTCACAAAAGAGTTCCACTATTACAAAATAGAGGAACCACCGGATGAGTACACTCCTTTCGAGGAGGTGGAAATCCCATTAAAATACCAAGAGCACCTGCTCTGGTTTAAAGGCGCCCTAAAACATAATGATCACATCACCAGGCTCGGTCCACTAGGTAGACCAGGAGCAATGTGGCCGGTTCTAGCCAGCTACACACCACATCCAGACATTGAAAAAATGTCAATACCAGAACTTTTAGTACAGCTAAAACAACTGATTAAAATACACAGACAATTAGTCCAATATGTAATGCGGACTTCAACAGTCCAACCAGCTAATAAAATTCCACAGCAGACCCCTCATCAGGGGAACACAAATAAAATCACACCACAGAACATACAGTCCTGTCTAGGCAAAGTACCCATTAAACGGGAACAAATTCCATTCTGGTTAGCACAAAAAAATCACTGAAATAGAGGCGGTATTTCCGGATACTACCCCTACTGAGAAACACAGAATTCTGACTATCTGCCTTCCAATGGGGATCGCACCACATGTGGAGGACTGTGACACTTGGGCCACAGTCTTGGCTTCCATTTACACAAAAACACATGGTGTTCCGTCCATGGCGGTAATACCAGACCTGCTAAAACAGATTCAAAATGAATACGGTCCAGAACCTGCTTTAACTCGGGGTATGAAATTACTGAAAGACTTCAAGCAGGTCTCAGCTTTATTGTTATCCAACATAAAAGGAGAAGCAGCATCTGTGGTGATCCGCCAGAAGTTGAAAGAAACAGATATAGCAGAACAACCATTTGAACTTGCCAGAATCATAGAGAAATCCTATGAAGAACTAGGAAGAGATAGTTTGGGTGGAAAACCAGTGAAACCCCAACTAACTGAAAATCCTGAAAAGGTATTTATTAAAAATAATCTAACAGCTCCAAAAAAGAACTGGGATGGAAATAAACAATCCACTCCCAAAGAAAAAAGATTCCAGTCCAGAGGAAGGTATCCTCGGCGGAGAGAGAGATCTCCGGACCAAGGACACGAGTCTCCCCAGAGGGAGCCCTCTGAGAAAAAATACAACCTTAGAAATAGGGATAATTTGAAGAAACCTGATAGATATCAAGATATTGATACACGTCCCTCTCGTTCTTTTCAGACTTCCTCGCAGAAATCGGAAAGAAGAGGACGGTCAAAACAAAGGGAAGAGCACTTCAAGTCCAAAGACAAGAAACCTGCTCATCAAAGTAAAAAGTTACAATTTCCAAAGAAGAAGGTAGCCAGTATTAAAGTAATCAAACATGCCGAGGATCCTGAGGACACAGCTGAAAAACGGAGAGTGGGCTCAGACAATGCTAGACAGCGCAGCAGAAGTGAGCATAGCTCGCAAGATCCTGATGAATCATCTGGAGACAGTGGACACGAATGAATACATTCAGGTGGAAACTGCAGACACCAGAGTTAGCAAACCTCATAAAATATACGAAATAACATTACGTATAGAGGGAGATAAGGCTAGAAAAGTAAGGGGTCTATTTTGGGATAATCTCTCCAAAGGCTATGACATCCTTTTAGCTGAAAAAGTCTGGCCACCAGAGTTTGTCAGGGAGTGCCCTCATGGCGAAGAAATGATTATGCCTGCCTTCTCAAATCACATTCCAATACATAAAAAATATACACTTGCAAGAAAGTGGGCAGTAGCCCAAGCTCCTGCATTATATAAAACCATGTGGGATGGGATGAGGAATCTTTTCCTCACAAAATCCAGTTAAAATCACAACCAACTGCACAGAGGCAGTACCCAATTAAGCAAGAAGCTAAAAAACAGGTCAGGGAGATCTTAGATCAACTTGAATACCAGGGGGTGATTGAAACATGCACCTCACAAATGAACAATCCTTTGTTTCCTGTCTCCAAACCAGATGATTCATATCGACTAGTTTTGGACTACAGACACCTTAACTCATGTTGCAAAACCTTTGCAGTACAAAACTCACACAGTGCAGCACTAATGAATAACATTGTGCGCAAAAAATACAAAGCAACATTAGACATCTCTAATGTCATTAGACATCTCTAATGAGGCATTATCTTATGTTGATGACATCTATCTAACAGATGATGACTTGGATACTCACTTGAAAAGAGTGAACACCATAATACTTGGGTTCGCAGCAGAGGGTTACAAATTCAACTTCAAGAAGTCAAGAATTGCCCATCTGACTGTCCTGTTTTTAGGATATGAATTATCAAGTGAAGGCAAAAGCCTGGCAGACAATTTCCTAGAGAAATGTGCCGTAATCCAAGCACCAAGAACGCTGAAAAACTTACAATCAATTCTAGGTTTCCTGAATTTCGGTAGAACGTACATTATAAATTATGCAGAGAGGGTTAAACCTCTCTATGACCTAATAAAACCAGATTTTAAAACAATCAATTGAACTCAAAAACACACAGAAATTTTGAGATCATTGCAAACAGACATGTTAGCTAAAACAAAATTGCAAACACGTGATAACACACGCAACCTTGTAATTCGGGTCATCCCAGGAAGATGCGGATTCACATACCTGACTTCTAATGAGGGAGAAACGGTACCAATAGCATACAAATCACATTTGTACACAAAAGCTGAAATAAAATTTAGCCCAACGGAAAAAATTCTAACCGCGGTACAGACTGCTGTAGTGAAAGAAAGATCCCTAGCACAAGGTAAACGAATAATCATCGTTACACCAATACCAGCCCTAGAGGCGGTAACAAAGGCAAGCATTCCAAATGCTAAAGCATTACATCCGAGATGGATACAGTGGGTTAATTCTCTTGCTGCAACAGACGTGGTATACGAATTTGATCCTAATTTAAAAACACAAGAATTTCTCCAATATGAATTTGAATGTCCTCTGCCGACCGAAATACTGCCTCTAGAACACTACGGCTGCATAATATATACAGACGGATCAGCGCAGCCCGCAGTTGGGGGTAAACAAGCTTACAGTGCTGCGTGCGCGATCGTTAAAGGTCACTGGCATGGAGGAAAATTTAGACCACTGGTCACTAAAACACAATCTCTAGGAGATTGTACAGCTCAGCGAGCAGAACTACTAGCATTTAAGATGGCGCTTGAAAATACTGATCGTGAATTCCCCACACTCATAGTGTGCGATTCATATTATTGCGTGCAGTCTTATAATGAATACTTGCAGATCTGGGTTGAGAACGGGTTCAAAGACGCAAAAGGTGGCACAATCAAGCACAAAAAGGATTGGGAACAAGTAGTTCTTTTACAAAAGGAACTACAAAAGACTCACGTGATACATACACTGAGTCATCAACGTGATGGCATTCACGTTGCAGGGAATTCATTGGCTGATGAAGCAGCGAAGGCAGCTGTCCAAACGGCTTCCGTAGCCGCTATCACCCAGTCAAAAACAAAAATAGACAGCGAAATATTACAAGCTGTCAGCGCTACAGTAAAAGATGCGATAGAAACACTTCCGAAAGGCTTTCCAGTAAAGTACTCATACATAACTAATGCGAATAACGTTCCATTTGCTCGAATCCCTGGAGTGGGGGATAGGGCAATTACAAACATGGAATATAGGTTAGGACTCGTTATAGCGGCACACGAAGGGCTCGCTTCTGTACATGCTGGTTTTTCAGCCACAGTATCGCTATTAAAACAGAGATACTGGTGGCCACACATGAGAAGACAAACTAGGAACTATGTTCTAGAATGCGAAATATGCCAAAGGATGAAGGTATCAACCATGAAACGACCAGCACAGACGCCCCTTCTAATCTCAGATAAACCATTAGCATGTGTTTACCTGGACCACTGCGGTCTCTTACAAAGGGATGGCAACTATAAATATATCATGGTCGCAGTGGATTCATGTACGAGATTTATTTGGATGTGGCCCCAGCGCTCGGCTGACGCCAGAACTGTTATAAAAGATTTGCGAGTCTTTATCGGCACATACGCAATTGGCATGCTACATTCTGACCAGGGTCCTGCTTTTAGCTCTCGAGCTTATAAGGAGGCCATGACCAGCATGGGCATTGCATTGCGGTACTCTTGTCCCTTTCATCCTGAGGGAAACGGAATTGTGGAAAGAAAAAAACGTGACATAAAGCAATCTATAACGGCAAAGGTATTAGGTTTGGTAGCTGGGTGGGTCAAACATTTAATAAGTGTCCAACGTAGTCTTAATAATCTGCCAAGAAATTCTCTGAAAGGTCTCAGTCCGTACGAATTATTGTTTGGGACTAGAATGTTAATCCAGGACCTCGATAGTCAAACTTCAGTGGTTAAAGAGAAATGCTTTGATATCAAAGATCGTTTGGCTATTTTACAGGACTTAAATGAAACAAGAAAAGACCTGAGCAACATAAAGTTTAAACAACAGCCAACAACCACTGAAGAGAAACCACATGTCCCAGCAAGGCCTGTCTGGATTCCAAAAATCGGGATCTGGTCAGAGAGAAAATAACTGTGAAGAAGGAATTTGGGCCTTCTTACAGAAAGGCAGTACCTGTCTTAGGTATCAACGGAACAAGATCAGTTGTACTACCGCCCCTTGCTAGTAAAAAGGAGAACCGAGTTGTATCCATCGACCTGGTTAAACCACAATCATGTGGCCGATAATAAGTAGTAGGCCGAGTGGACTCCCAAGAAATAGCAGAACACCAAAGTTTGCTACAAACACAGAGGTTCAAACTGAGAGACTAATCACATTTGATAAACCTACAGTGAATCAACAAGGACTATGCAACAAAGCCATGGAACTTAAACCTCTTGAAACCCAAATCCAAATCTTACATCAAGAAACACCAGTCTACAATGATGTAACCACTGACTATGCTAATACAACAAAGAAAATTCCAAAAACAAAAAGAAATTCAGAAGCAATTGAACAATTGACAGAACTGCATCAGGCTATTTCATCAACTTCGATGACTTTTCTGAGGATCCGAGCGAACCTGAGGTACTGCCGACACCATCAAAGACTTTTAAAGACAAAGCAAAAGAACTATTTCATCAACTACAAGAAACCTATCTGATTTCTCCATGGATTGAATTTTGGGTGGCACAAGGTGTATTTGTCCTCATACTTTGGCTCATCCTGGTACTATACTTGGGTCATTTCATTGAGGGAAAATATGTTACAATGGACACAGCAAGTCAGAATATCAACTTGGTCCTAAAACCACACAAGTCTTCACACATCGAGAAAAGAGAACTTTCTTCAGTAAACTTCACAGCCAATCCTATACCCGGTGGGGTAGCATGGGACAAAACTGATTACGAAATCTATAGCCCTGTTGAGCTCCTGAAGTATCCTCATCAATTCAAGATTTCATTAAGTGACTTTGTAAAATCAAGCACATTCGCTGATGATTGGGACTTTGAAAGTATTAATGATATGATGTCAGATCTAGTGATGTCAGCTAAATTTACAGAACATGATTATTTACAGGGTTCATCTAATTATGACCAGATGTACTGTTACAACCACTATGGTAACCATTATCTGCATAAATCTGCTAAATCTAGAAATGTTTTTAATTATAACCAATGGGAACATTGTGCAACTCCACCAAAAGGTAGTTCGAAAACATTTTATGAAAAATGTCCATATTTCTCAGGGTTTAACACAAGTAATGCAGAAACGTTTTATTTCAAACTGTTAAATAAGACAGGAATGAAAACCATGCTTACAAATACAAAATTAATCTATTCAGAGCCATTTTTTGATAAAATGAATGCATTCGGTTTTGATTTCTGGAACAATAACATTGAAACGAAAACAATCTGGGGTACAAGAGATTGGCAGGTCAAAGGTATAGAATCATTGTTTAGAGCCTGCATGATCCCAGAACAAATTATATTCTTGAATGACACAATTCAACAGACAACCTGTTTTGGCCTTGCCAAAATTAAAGACTTAAACAAACCGTCTATTCCAAAACCAACACCTGACAGTAATAACACTACAGATGATGAGATAGACGTATCCCATATTTTAAACCAAAACAGAACACATCCTGATTGGAAAAAATGGTTGATCTGGCCCACAGACACGAATAACTGTCAAGATAGATTCCTGAACAAAAAACAGGGGTTCACAATAACCAGGCCAGACCCTAGATACTCCCAGCGACAACATCCAGGGATTGTAACTACATACAGTGTAGGTAAACTCTGCCTCGAATGGCTACGAACATCCACACTGGCAGAAATTAAGCAACACTTAACTTTACTTAAAGAAGGTGCTGACTTGCGTGACTTCATTATGGGACCACGCAAACAGCGTCAAAAACGTTTCATAGCGGCCTCTATATATGCAGCTTACAACGAAGCTTGGAAAGTAACTCAAATTGAAACAGCAGAGAAAATACAGGAAATTGACCGTGTTAATTTGGAAAAATCACTTTCTGTTGTGGACAATGGGTTAATGACTCTGTCTTCCAGAATATATTCACTGGACAGTATTATATCATCTGCAATTGATATAATAGAGCAAGACTTACTGATGTTACAACACGGTCAGTCCCAATTGCGTTCTATTGTACAGCTTGGCTGGACGTTACAAAATCTGCGTTCAGGCTAAGTGCCTTGGTGTTTAATCAACACAACGTCATTATTCGGTATCTTTAACCTTACTGATACACAAATCAGCTTGGCACAAAAAGGTGCAGAGTATACAATTCTGAGCATTGAAAAACTTGAGAGATTACCATTGACAATGTCAGAACGACCTGTCATTGAATGGATAATACATGGAATCATAACTATTCCGATAACGACTTTCCAATTTCGATACTGCCAGAAATATATACAGGCAGGCCAGTATGAAAGGTTGGGTAAATGATACATTAAGTCAACATGGAACCTACGTTATACACACACATGTTATAGTGAAAAAGGACAGAGTGTATTTCTTAGTGGTAACAATTGTTAAAAATCACTAAGTGGTATACTTCTGTGTCAGGGTATAAGTTTACATGGGGCCTGTGAGGGGACTTCAAATAACCTTTCATGTCACCAGCTCGGCACACCTGCAACAAAAATAGAACCATTCTTTAGAAGACTTTCTAACGGGAGTTACATTCTAATTGTAGATCACAGATGTTGCGGCTTACTGCCAGGAAAACCTTATCTAGTAAGCGTGAGTTCCATGGTCACTTGCTGTGAGCGAGTATTGTTGCCAAATGAAACTCCAGACAGGGAGGGAAAAATTTGGCCCAGTTTGAAAATCTCTTCTATTCGAATTGATACTTTAAGCAGAATGAAGACTGTGCTCCTACAGATGCCAGTTCACTTGACGTCATCAAAAGAAACGTATGATCTCTAAGTTGCAAGGACAACGGGAGAGATACATGCATTGTTATCAACAAATTGCCCCCTACACTTCGCAGAAATGCTAAGCGAAATCTTAAATATTTCTGATACAAATGGTATCGCGAGTGTATTTAAGTCTGTTTTTTCGGGACTGTTGACTCCATTCAAAGCAGTCCTGGGAATATTTCCCGATTTCGTCCATTCTGTCTTTGGCGGACTTCCACTCCTGTTGGGACTCGTAGCAGGCATCTTATTTTTGCTACTCCTGCTCCGTTATGGCAAGCCATGTCACAGACAAGACTCCAACAACAATGGAAGAAACGATCCTAGCTATACGCTATCAGGACCGCATAACTAAAGTCCTTGGATTAGCCCGGCTAAGAGATCTGAATATGACCTGGTTTCTTTCGTTCAGACCCATATGGCAGAATTGTGTCTTACCTGTATTGAGATGCATGCTGTGCGGTGAGGAATGCGTGTTGGACACATGTCTTACACTACAATCAGAAGTACCATTGGATGCAGATACTTTGTTGGGTCCAGTAAAGGCTCATGCATTGTGCTGTCCCCAGTGGCTACCAATCCTGATGACGGCATTCGTGGAGACTTCACCACTACGATTGAAGGGTAGTGAAGTACAGGATGAAAGCAGCATCAACCAGGTACGGCCTTCTGTAAGCAATGCTGGTCAAAACATCACTGAAAGCGAACATGCGCACGACTGAATGGTAGCGACATTTTCCAACTTGGTCGAACTTTCACCTGAGGTAGTAAACTGTTTTTTTGAAAATCTGTCTGAAATGATGTTTTCACCAGAACAGAGAGAGTGACTATAAGCAAACGTGCACACAGTGTTCCCTGAACTCTGAATTTGGCCTTCAGCTTTAAAAACAAAGCTACTGACAATTTTTTCCTTCTTCACTGAAAAACGAAAACTTTTTCCCAAACCCAAAATATTTACCTTTTTGGCACTTATCTTCTGCTTAAAGTAGCACTATTCTTAGAGTACAGAGCTTCTATTCTTAGGAACTCTAGAGACAATAATTTACCTCAGCCTCTAGCATATTTACGAGTAAATGTATTTATATGTGATGAAGTGGTTTCGCACTTTTTCTTCTGTTTTAAGAGCCATTTCATGTGTTATTTTCGCAAATCATTCATGCTGAGATAAATTGTGCATCCTTTTTTTTTGAATGATTACACTGCTTGAATGCATACAGTACCTATACTCAATATGGACATGAATTTGTGGAGTGGGTGCAGTGTGTTTATATAGGGACCTGTATCGATACTCCAATTTCTGACCCTTGTCCGGTTATAAATCACTAATATCCTTACAACGGCACAGAAACCAGTTTCATAAATTAGTCATAGCGCATGCTG
Source organism: Lissotriton helveticus (assembly GCF_964261635.1). Lineage (NCBI taxonomy): Eukaryota > Metazoa > Chordata > Amphibia > Caudata > Salamandridae > Lissotriton > Lissotriton helveticus. The sequence continues at coordinate 649,257,227 of NC_136069.1, forward strand.
TCACATTAAGCAAGCACTATTCCTCCAGCCCCCTAGAAAGCACACTGAGTTCTCTAAACAAACCAAGCCTCCAGCAAACCTGGGAAATCCCCGCTGCTAGTGTTTTGATTTCGTTCGAGAACTCCTGTAAAGAATGTAATAACGACCAGTTCTTAATTGACGTCTTATGTCTATCCTTACGTCAAACCCGGCACCTCTCAGGTATAAATATACCGACACTGCCCTAAGTAAAGACACGGTGGTGATGAGCTTGGAGCAGCGACTACTTGCCGGAGAGCCCAGCTGATGTGAGAGCCCACGGACGCTGCCCCTCCCCTTTTGACGCGCTGAGGAAAACCGCTGCCTTTTCTCTTGCCGAGAAATCCAGCCTCCAGCGTTTCCAGCCCACCTTCACGGGTGACTGGGATACCGAGTCCTGAGAAAGAGATACCAGCCCTCCTGCCTTCTAGATCCCAGGTACTGAACTGACTAACCCCTTACAGAGAATTCTTGAGTCAGATTCTTGGCAAACCAAACTTAACTTAAACTGCTACTTACTCCTTCCCACGTATTAGGCTTAAGTCAGGTATACCGGGGTAGGAGTAGTTAGAAGCACCAGTTGAGTACGATTAGTCAATGTATATATGTATGTATATCTTTAATCCATTTTAAAGTAACACATGGCTAAGAAACCATATCAATGCTTTTACAGTATTATTTTATAATCCTGCTTTTACTGTATGCACTTTACTTAACTATCAGTATTACAATTGTAGCGATTCATTTCTCTTGTATGAGAAAAGAGACTGGTCAATAAATAACACCTTTTATTGAAAACGCCCGTCTCTTCTTTTCTCTACAATCTGGTGAAACTAAGTATGCACGTATTGACTGAGTAAAATAGCTGTCTTTTGTTTTCACACGACTCTAGAGATATACTCTTGATTAGGGAGAGCAAAGTTGCCATGTACTATGGTTGTCAGAAACTAAATCCCTTCTTGTCTATCCAGGGAGGTTAAACTCCTCCTCGCCTATTCGATAAAGTTTCTAGTGAACTCTGGGCTAGCTGGCACACAAAACTTAAGTCTAATATCGTCAGTAAAAGACCTAGTTAACCTCAGTCCTACGTCTATACTACTGAAGATATTATTCCAATGCGCAGAGCCTATTTGGAATATAGGACCTACACTACAGGATTGAGTGCAGGCATGATCAAACCACCCTTTATTCTGCCCTCGCCTATTCCCCTTGGTTGTGGTCAAGATGTTATCAGTTATTCCATTTATCTTGCTAACACACAATAAAATACACAAAGGGTCGGCATTGTCATCCAAACACTCATATAATTGAGCATGACATGCCGTAATAGTATGTTTTAAAATATTATCCGAATTCTCCCCTTTCCACTTAATCCTAAAGCCATTAGGTCTGCATGGAGTTATATCATCCACAATAGTTTGGATTACCTGACCTCTAGGGCCCCAAATACCTAGTGATAGGGTAATACAAGTATGGTCGCTGATGGATAGATCTAATATCTCTGGGGTAGTACAGTATGCACTAATGTTCGCTGAGGCCAATACATGGTCGATGGTAGTGCAGGCATTCCTGCCAGTTAATTTTGGTAAGGGATTACCTTCGCAATCTCTTGCACACGGCAGCACCTCCATGTCAAATTTAACCATAACATAATTTTTGCATCTCTCCATAGGTGCTATGCGAAAAATGCACACGTTCATCACCTGAATCGTTGCTAAACCCACAGACCTTGGTTAGGGAAAGAGGACACATAGATATATTAAAATCACCCCCCCCATATAAAATCAAAGTTAACACATTGATCGGTGCACAAATTATCTAATACATTCTCCAGTTCAATAACCACTTTGTGACGTAAAGAATAAAACAGGTTATTATAAAAGTTGATTAGCAACACATTACGACCATTTCTATGTTGTAACCACAGAACTTGGGAATGACAACCAAATATTTTATACATTTTAACTTCCACCGGTAATTTAACAGACAGGAGTGTTAAGAGTCCCCTTTAGCTCTGCCGGTGGCAGATCCCAATGCTGGTAAATTAAATGAGACAAACCCGTCAAAATTAACATGCTCCGTGGAAACATAGGATATCGTGACTATTAACAAAATCCTTCCAGCCTAGTGATTCCTTCTTCTTACTCCACCCAGCTATGTTCCATGTAGTTAGGCTATACACATAATCATATCCTCCCTCCCTAAGGCCAACTACTTCGCTCGTCGGGAGCGGAACAATACTGATTACTTTAGACATACCAGCCACTACCTTGGGTGATGCATTCACAAAACTTTCTTGAGGATCACCTAGCAGATTGCTTGGCTCATCTCTTCTATTGGCTTATTAGCCCCCAAACTACTGTCAGCCTGTACAAGCAGAGAATTTCCTAACTGTCCCACGACCCCTGGTGAGTTTATACCTTCCTGATCCACCATACCTATGTTATGGCAGGAGGGATTGTGTCAATCTATCTCCGCTAATGTTGAGAGTGGCATAAATCTGTTGGACGTTGGAATAAAGGGGTATTGTGGTGCATGGATGAGCAAATTAGATCTCCTCAGGTTCTAGTCATGTGTCATGGAACTATCCACTTTTAAGTGTCTGTAAAAAAACCCTAACGGTAGCAAAGAAATTCTTTCACCATTAATTGGCAAGTGGACACTTTCTCCAGAACTGTCGGGGCAAAATGGTGATTTTTAAAATTGGCAATTACACAGTCCCCTTGAAAGGATTTATTCGATAGCCCGATCCAGTTAACTCTCCTAGTTGTGAGAATTTGTTCTGCACAATCTATGGGATAGCCACAATGACGGTGAAACCAGTCAACAACCTTATTTTTAAGTGAGTCATGCGTTTCTATAACGCCTGGGGTAAGTGGAGGAACATTCGCCAGTACTACTACGTCTGGGCAGCATGCTGGGGGCAGATTAATTGATCTATATCTTTTTACTTCCTGTTGTTCTTTGCCTGAGCTATTTATGTCTACCTGTGACTCCTCCTTATCTCTCCCGGGGTGACTGCTCCCTGGCATTTCCTTACACTGTCCCGTGATAATTGGCATGCTTCTTGTATTTTGCATTTCTAAGGTGGGGTTATTAGATGGCCCTACCCTTCCTGTTGTTACCCAATTACCCCCATTCCTTTGAGCACCTACTTGTCCTTGTGTGCATTCTGGTTTCCCATTTACACTTCCTATCAGACTTTTTCCTAGTATAGTAATTATATCCTTTAGTCTACACACTTCTCCTGTGAGTTGCTCTATTCTATACCTGCCAGGGGTTTAATATGTGTTACCAGTGAGCTTGTTACTTGTGCTATAATCTTACTAACCTGCTCATCGTTAAAAATTCCTGCTGTCGTTTGTACTTCCATTAAAGATTTGTGGGTGGGGGCATTAATGCCTTTCTTAACTGGTCCCTGCTTTTGCTGTTTTGGCTGGGCCTTCCTATAATTCCGTTTTCTTTTTGGGGTAGGAGACCAATTGTTTATTGAGATACTAAGTATTTAATCTAACTCAGGGTCACCGACAACATCCTGGTCTGGTAAATTTGTATCCGGGGTAGTTAGAGTAGAAGTGTTATTCACGGAGCCAAGCACCGGTTGGGTGGCAATCAGGGATAAGGGGTCGGTTGCAATACCTAATCCCAACGAGAGTCTCTGTTCTTCTCTATCAATCTCCACATTAATAGCACTGACCGCTTTTACTAAGTAACAGTCTATGGTGGTAACGGGTGTCTCGGAGACACTATTAATTTCCTTGATTAATTTGCCTTTTGTCATGCTTGGCTGTATAAACAATTGCCTTGGTACTATCCCTGAACCGGATTAGTTTACCAAAGATGTGCACTCTAAATTAAAACCAAGTATAATAAATGAACAATGAAATACTATTGAATCGATCTTACTGATCACAAATCATTAGCCTTAGAGGCACATTAAAAACACCCAAAAAGTGGGTAATTATATTAAAATACCAAATAATTAACTGAATTACTCGAGAGTTCCGAGTCATTCTTGTAAATTCAGAGTGATGGTCGGAAGATGAGGGAAAACATGGCGGCCGCAGGCTAACGCGGCTCGCACGCCCAGAGACAGCTCTCTAGATTCCATTCTGCTGCCTGACGGGATTATGCCGTAGGACGGCGTTTCAGATAATACTCTGCTTGGAGGAAACTGGTTTGGTGCATTAAGGACGGAAAGTGCGCTCCAGAACTACGTACCTTGGTGGATCCTTCGCTCGAGTTAACCCCCGGGTGATTTGTTTAATGTGCCTGCCTGCAGCAGTCCGCCCCCTCCCCTCCGCGTTTCTGCCTCATTGGAGACGGGCAGCCATGGAGCTCAGGCGTGGCCGCTCTGCGGCTGCCCGTGGGCTCTGTGGAGCTGTGATGGCTGATCGGAGAGGAGGAGGTTTGACAAATGTGCTTATTGCTGTACTGGATTCGGGCGAGTCAGTTATCGGATTGGAGTTAGCAGCAGGGTCGGAAGCGACCGGAGGAGACTCGACGTGCCCAGACGACTCGGCAGACGCCTCCTCAGCTGGAAGTAAGGTGGTTAGGCATTCCAGGGGGAAGACCAGTACAGGAGGGAAGAATAAGGCCATACCCTTAAGGTGCACAAGAAGTGGGTCCAGGAAACAAGACAAGGGGCTCAGGGGGTCAAAAAAACTACAGGTCCAAGGGTGCTCCACAAGATCGGGGCAGAGTGCAAACAAAAGTGCAGCTGTGGGGGAGGAGCATATTTCAGCGACAGGTGAAGCAAAGAGCACTGTTCCTAGGGCGGTAGTTAAAGGTATAAAGCAAATGGGAACAAGAAATAAACATCGAAAGAGCTCTGGCGGCATAACTCCATCCTTACGTTCATTTTTTAAAGTGCTGCCCCAAGTACTAGATATTTCATCAGGGGTGGCGGCTGCTATGGCAGGGGCTTCACAGACAGCTCTGGTCTCTGCAGCTGCACCTGCATCTAGTCCAGTTCCTAGGTCAACGGAGCTATCAGCTCCTTTAGTGGCATCATCCTCATTAGCCATCCCTTTACCTATTACACTAGCTAAGGCAGTAAATGGCTCAGTTGAGTCTTCCGTGGCTGCTACTGAAGATGAGGCAATTTCTACATATATATGGCAGTCAGGAGAAGGGTCCCAAGGGGGACACACATTAGATGAGGAAGTGATGCCTGATGGCGATGGGGGCAATTTGGAGGACTTAGGAGTTGGTAATACACTTGAGGCTCTGGTCAAGTCAATAACTGCAATGAGGGAGGAAATTCGTGCTGATTTTGCAGTCTCTAAAACGAATCAGAACGAAATTAGAGCATCCTGTGAGGTACTTGACCAAAAGGTGGATGGTTTATGTGCAAGGACGGAGGTATTGGAAAGCTCCGTGGGGCTGCTGACATCCAACCTAGAGATCACCAGATCCAAATTTCAAGCACTGCAAAGGGATGGGGAGAGTATGCGGGAGCGAGTTGAAGGATTGGAAAATTATTCCCGGAGGAATAATCTGCGGCTTCCAAAGATCCCGGAAGGAAAGGAGGGCACAAACCTCAAAAGCTTTGTAATCAAGCTATTAAAAGACTCACTTAACTTGGAGGAATCAGTTGAGGAGCTAGATAAGGACATCCAGCGAATTCACCGGGACCCATTTCGCCTGAAACCAGGAAGAAATAAACCCAGAAAGGTTTTGATCAACTTCTTGACATACTCACTCAAGCATAAGGTCTTGAACCTTGCACTGAAAGCCAGATCAATGCAGGGCCCGGACTTCTCCTTTGAGGCGCGGTCAGATCTATCTAAGACCACCCTTGACAGACAGTGGGAGTTGGGACAGCGCATGAATAAGTTTAGATCTCTAGGCGCCACTGTCCAGATGAGGTTCCCAGCCTTTTTGCGCATTATGTATAACAATAAAATGCATAATATCCGTTCTCCCCTGGAATCTGACGAGCTATTAGAGTCTATTAGAGATCATGCTCAGGCTCAAAGTGAAAGATAACGGGAAATTTGGGTCTCTATAGTGTCTACTCTACTCTACTTATTAGTTATTAATCCAAACTACAGGTCGTCTAAATTAGTCACTCTCATGTGTAAGAGAAGCATTTCTCTTTGAAATTAAGTAGAGTGGGAAACATAAAGACTAAGGCTTAAACCAAAATATGGGGAAAATATGGGGGGGGGAAAAAGAAATTAAAAAAAATTAAAAAACAATAACATATAATAGATACACTTGCAGTAAAAAAATAAAATAAAAAAAGGGAAAAATAGCCAGAAGAGGGGTTGTAGGGGAAATTTCATTAAAAAAAATATATATATATATATATATATATAAATGGGAAACCAAAGGATGGAGGAAAAGAGGAGAGATAAATATATCATACGCTCTATACCACATAAGGGGTCTCCTGGTCCTTCCCACCATAAAACAAGTTTCCCCTTAGCGTCCATTTCGGCTTGTAGTTGTAGTTAGGCGATTGGTTATAGCAGCAGGGTGGAGTTGAGGGTGGAGGGCTGTTGGAGGCGTAAATCTGGCTAGCCATCAGGCCAGAGTAAGTAGGGGTGGGTTTTCCAGGGGGGGTGGGAGGAGGGAGGGAGGGGGAAAATAGCAAAAAATCCTCATAAGTCTGCCTCTTGGTATATTACAGTATGTTTATTTCTGACACTTGTCCAACATCAGAATTCTAAAATGTTAACGTTAGGACTCCCTCAGGGGCCATTGGGAAAGGTGGAGGAGCAGGGGATAGATGTGGTACCATGACACTTCTTCACTATATGTCCTGGAATGTCAATGGTCTGCGCGTGAGAAGTAGGCGGGATCGTATTTTGTAGTACTTGAGGGACTCTCCCGCGCAGATCGTTGCCATCCAGGAGTCACATCTTAAAATAGAGGCCACAGAGATACTTAAAAAACAGAGATGGGTCGATAAATTCTGCTCTACTGACCATAATGCTAATATCAGGGGGGTACTATTTATCTTCAAAAAAGCTGCTAAAGCCCAAATTCTGGATCACATAGAAGATCATACAGGGAGATGGTTGATACTGAGAGTCTCGTTGGCTGGTCGGAGCTGTACCTTGATGGGCTATTATGGCCCTAATTCAGATGATCCAACGCATCTGGATACCATTAGGAATCATCTGGTACTCTCTCAGGATCCGGTGATCTGGATGGGCGATTTTAACATCGTGCTGAATCCTAGGTTGGATAAATCAGTAAATTCGAGAGCCTGCAGTTCACCAAGGTCCAGGCAAACTCTAATAGCAATTATGACCCAACTTGGCCTGGCGGATCTATGGAGGGAAAGAGCAGGTAGCAAAATGGGGGTTTCCTTCTGGAATAGTCGATTCAAGCACAAATCTAACCTCGACTACGCTCTGTTCAGCTATAATTTGAAAGACACCTTGACAGCGATAGAGTATCTCCCATCTCATCTGTCGGACCATTCAGCTCTTGTTTTTACCCTTAGATCCGACAGCAGGATGGAACATCCTTCTTGGTCATTTGACCGGACAATCCTACTCGAGGAAGAAGAAGTCAACTTTCTGGCCGCAGAAACTACTGCATTTTTTTTTAATAAATCTTGAATCCTCAACCCTGGCTGTGGTCTGGGAGGCCTTCAAGGCCATTTTAAGAGGGTGTATCACTAGCAGGGCCTCCTATCAGAGTAGAAAACTACAAGGAAATGATATCCGGTTTGGAACAGGTAATGAAGGATATTGAGTTAAACCTAGGGCAGTCTCTAGGTTCCTTAGAGGAGCAGACAAAACTGGCTGAGTTAAAGCTCCAACTAGAAAACATCTTACAAGAGAGGGTTAACAAAAGGTGGAAAGCATGTAAGATTTCCCACTTTGAGTTTGGAGAGGCCGCGGGCAGGGTATTGGCATGGAAAATAAAATCTGACCAAGCCCTGAAGTAAATTAGAGAAATCAAGGTAGATGGGGAGGAGGTGCCAAGGGTATCAAATCTAGAGATCGGTAACGCCTTTTTTGAATTTTTTGAGGCAATCTATAGGGAAGAGCTACCTAATGATCAGACGGCAAGGGATATGTGGCTGGAAGGGATTATGCTTCCAACTCTCTCAATAGCACAGAGCAACAGCCTAGAGACGGTAATAACGGAGGCGGAGGTGAGGGAAGCAATTCGGCAAACAAAAAAAGGGAAAGCATCTGGCCCAGACGGTCTTCCTGGAGAGATCTATAGAGCTTTGGGGGATGCTATCGTCCAAGTATTGACAACCCTTTTTAATGGTGTCCTAAGAGAAGGGATGCTACCGCCAAAATCGTGGGGTGAGGCCACAATTGTTCTCATCCCAAAACCAGGGAAGGATGTTTCGGACTGTGGGTCCTACAGGCCAATATCGTTGCTGAACAGTGATTATAAGATCTTTGCCACCATAATGTCAGCAAGATTGGGAAGAGTAATAGGCACCATTGTCCATCAAGACCAGAAAGGTTTTATCAAAGGGCGCCATCTCTCGGACCTTACACACGACTTGGTAGGGGCAATAGATATTGCCTTAGGCTTTTTCCCTTCCACTGGCCACCCTCACTCTTGACGCGGCAAAGGCCTTTGATAGGGTCAATTGGCCCTATCTGAATGATGTACTAAAAAAGTTTAACTTTGGGAAGGGCTTTTGCAGAACCATTGCCTTGCTTTATGGGGCCCCTTCGGCTAGGTTGCTGATTAATGGGGTCTTGACAGAACCCTTTAAGATCACTAGAGGTACGAGGCAAGGCTGTCCGCTTTCTCCCCTCCTTTTCAATTTGTATATTGAGCCGTTTGCCCAGGTTTTGCGGGCAGACGAAAATTTTCCATTGTTTAAATTTAAGGAGTGGGAAAGGCGAATAACACTATATGCTGACGATATTTTAATCTTTACCTCGGACCCGGTACTGTCTTTCCCTGCTGTGATCCAAAGGGCAGAAGAGTTTGGTAATGTCTCGGGCTATAATATCAACTCAAGCAAGACTGTGGTTATGGTGTGGAATATTCCAGATTTACGGTTAGGCATAAATATCACCACCTCTATGCGCTATCTTGGGACCCGAATTACCCAAGACATCGGTACTATTGCACAAGCTAACTTAGACCGAATATCCAAGGAATGTAAAGGCCTACTGAAATCTTGGACTCACCTGCCACTCTCTATAACGGGTAGGGTGAACCTAATAAAAATGTGTATTCTCCCTAAGTTCACATTTATTTTTGGTGCCATTCCTCTGGGGTTCGATGTCAAGATGATTGACAAGTGTCAGCAAGAGATGAATTCCTTTATTTGGAATTACAAATCTACTAGAATTGCATGGAGGAAGTTGAGGAGGAGGAGGGAAAAGGGAGGTCTTGCCCTACCTGACCTATTATTTTACGCATGGGCGTTTCAGTTATCTTATTCCAGGATGCTTCTAAAAACACCATCTAATCTTCCTGGGGGGATGATGTACAAAGCCATGTTAACCGGAGCAAATCTACCAGCTGATGGATTTCTGTTTAAGTTTCAGAGTCAGAAATTCTTTAAAAAAATAAGGCTAAAAATGTTACAGTCATGGGCTAAGGTATGGTTAGCCATTGGAAAAAGACTGGGGCTGTCCTACTATTCTAATTTCGCTCCTATATAGGATTCTCCGGGTCTACCGGTGTGCCTAAGGGACAGCTTATCCTCTTCATTAGAGGAGGCTGGGATTACAAGATGGGGAGAGTTAATGGCGGATGGATCAGTAATAGCTTGGGATGAATTACATGATCGCATAGGTCCAGCGCTCTCCAGATTTAAATTCATCCAGCTGGAAAGCTGGGGGAGGGCTCAGGGGTCTGAAGACGTACACTTTGGGAAGTCAAACTACCTGGAGCAGTTGCTAGTGGAAAGACCTAGGGGAGGCAAGGAGGTGGCCTTTTGGTATTGGCAGCTGCAAGAGGAAATCGATGGGGATTTTTCCCTCCCAGATGAGCTGTGGGGAGAGGCGACTGGCTTTCAGTGTGAGGAGGTATGGTTAAGATCTTTTGCGCTCCTTTATAAAGTTGTGAAGCCATCATGGTTAAGACGCAACCACCTGTTCACAGCTCATCGGGCATATATAACACCGTTGAGACTTTCCAAGTTTCTCCCAGACAAGAAATGTAGCAAATGCAATTTATTGGAAGCATCGGACATCCACATGTTTATGGAGTGCCCTGACATCGGCCGGTTCTGGGAGGAAGTGAAGTCTACTCTGAACTCTATCTTGAGTACATCATTAGTAATCTTATCGCCACTTATCATCTTTGGCTTGGAGGACAGCATCACCGGCAAGGCTAGATCCTTTTTGTTCTATGCCATTTTGTTGGCTAGAAGGCAGATTTGTATACAGTGGGTTGAGAAAACTGCTCCATCACATTCTGGTTGGCTCACGTCCCTATATGAAATATCGAATGTTGACATGGCTAGATCTTGCAATAAACATAACCTGGCCTTTTGGGATCTGTTGACACAATAGGAGATAGTATTCCGGGGTGTTTTTTTCCCCGGGTCCTATGATTATGCCATCAATACTCCTTGGACCGGGTCTGGCTTCATTACGGTTTTTGGTCCTATAGGTTGAAATACACCTAGATGGAGTCAGCCCAAGTTCCTAAAATCCCTCTTCTTCTTGGGACCTCTCTGCCACCAGGATAACATTCTCGGGTTCTGGCGCCAGAGATGGGCAAGAGTATCTTTGCTCTGCCTCTTGGTCAGGGACACGCAGCCACTACAGTTCAGACATGGCCATATGCAAATCAGTCGGACCCTGTGCCTCATGGGAACAGTCCAGCCCGAACTGCCAAGCCATGCCTTCCCTGGACCGGATTCAAGCTTCCTAGGACCGGTTTCTGGCATTCCAGCCGTCTTTAGCCAGGCTTGCTTGAATTCAGTGGCAAAGTGAGCAACGGACTCACGTCTGAGCATACCCTGCCAACTTATGGCGAACAAAGCGGTACAAAAGGGGGTGGTGATGGACGGAGCATCTGAACCAATCAAACACTCACATTCAGTCAACAGATCTGGGTTTGATCCATCACCGTTCTTTAGCCCACCCTACCACCCCAGTTCAGACATGGCCATATGCACATCAGTCTGACCCTGTGCCTCATGGGAACAGTCCAGCCCAAACTGCCAAGCCATGCCTTCCCTGGACCGGATTCAAGCTTCCTTGGACCGGTTTCTGGCATTCCAGCCGTCTTCAGCCAGGCTTGCTTGAATTCAGTGGCAAAGTGAGCAAGGGACTCACGTCTGAGCATACCCTGCCAACTTATGGTGAACAAAGCGGTACAAAAGGGGGTGGTGATGGACGGAGCATCTGAACCAATCAAACACTCACACCCAGTCCAAAAGATCTGGGTTTGATCCATCACCATTCTTTAACCCACTCTGCCACCCCAGTTCAGACATGGCCATATGCAAATCAGTCTGACCCTGTGCCTCATGGGAACAGTCCAGCCCAAACAGCCAAGCCATGCCTTCCCTGGACCGGATTCAAGCTTCCTAGGACAGGTTTCTGCCATTCCAGCCGTATTCAGCCAGGCTTGCTTGAATTCAGTGGCAAAGTGAGCAAGGGACTCATGTCTGAGCATGCCCTGAGTAGAGTGGTTGTTTCTGCCTGGCTTTGGTGCAAGCCATAGCCACCCAGAAATACAATTTCTAGGGGTAACCATACACAAATTGTATACGCCTGCATGTAAAAAAAGGGGCAGAATTAAGAGAGAGAGAATTATTTATTTATTTTTTTACAACCATAAAAAATAAAACGTAAAATATATTACAATATAAGTTAATACCAAATTTTACGATAAAATACATCTTTATTTCTTGATATGTGCAAAATAGGTCCTACTCATTAATAACCATGTTCACAAGTTCACGGTAGGGTGCATCATTAAATCTAGATCTGTACAGGGTTTTCCAACTCATTAGTAAACATATTCACAGGTTCAATGTCCACTTTTTTTTTTAAGAGTGTGTCAATCAAAGTTAGTAAGTTTACACCATGACAAATTAAAATGGTTGATGATCTCCCCGCCCAGCGGGTGATGATCTGCCTACATGTACGAATATTGAGCTCTTTTACAATTGGTTTTAAAAGCGTTCTTCTCGCTTCATTGACTGTAGGACAAACACACATCACATGGCATAAGGAGTCTTTATGATATCCACACGGTCTGCAAGTTACATTGTGATAATTCCCTTTCCAACTTGGTTGCAGATCCTTTGTTTCATATACTTCAAACCGATACAGCATATACTTATTTTTTAGGAACAATCTGAAGTGAGCTGCTAGGTAGTCTTGCGGTTTTAGTTTTACATAAGAATGTATCACTGTCCACGAATCATGTCTTTTTGCCACTACGTTTTTGTCATCTAGGAAAGATAGTTTTTTTGCAGCGCCATTGCACACTCTATTAAAAGTCACCCTCTCCATCTTACTATCCCATGCCTCTTCAATGTCCAATTCCACCAGAGCTGTTCTTAGGTGTGCACCCCATGAATACGGGGTTTTTTGGTTGAACTGAGCCCTTATTTCTGTCCAGCATAGATTATTCAGGGTACCGTGTTCCGAAGAACAAAGTTTCCAACACAATTTCACAAAAACAGAATGCCTCTGGAATTTCTGGTTTTGAAGTCCAATCGCAAGGCGAATCTGGGCTGGTGACACTTCTCTAGGGAGCTTAAAAATGGATTTATACAGTTTTGTCTGTAAGACATTTCAAATTTCAAATTCCCGGCCATGCCATATTTTTAATCCGTAGGCCATTGCTTGGAGTAATTGCGCTGCCATTGCTTTTAAAAGATGACTATAAGACAGGGAACTCAATTTTATTCGTAGCTGTTTATTTGCAAAAATTAAGGTTTGTGCCTTTGCTTTTATTGCATTCTTCTGAGCCTTATAGGACATACATCGCCCTAAATTTATGCCCAAGTACTTGTAAGTGCCAACTTCCTCTATCTCTTTTCCCTTGGCGAACCACTTGAATTTTTTCGATCTAGGGCCTACTAAACGCACCACCTTCGTTTTTTTCCTATTTATCCCCAGCCCCTGCATGTCGAAATAGTTAGTCAGGTGGTCAATGACTCTTTGGAATCCAATAGGGGTTTGGCTTAGGATCACAATGTCGTCTGCGTATTGCAGATACTCTATTTGGTCCTCTGCCAATTTCGGGGGATGACCATTTACTTTTGACAAGTGGTTGTTCAGATCTGCAAGGTACAAGTTGAAAAGGCTTTGGGGCCAAAACACACCCTTGTTTCAGGTCCGGACCCAGGTTTCACTGTGGAGGTCTACCATGGAGTTAATTAGTTGCTGCGGTACCCCCCATCATTTCAATTTTGCCCATAGTCGTTCACGTGGGACTCTGTCGAATGCCGATTTTAAGTCTATATAACATCGCATAGACCTGATTTCTTTAGGATTGCTTTTTCTGTAAGAAGTGCTATGGCTGCCAAGTTTGTGCTTGTACCCATTCCTTGCCTAAAACCGGTTTGGTATTTAGGAATAGTACCTTTCTCCTGCATCCATTCCTGTAAATGTAGTAATAAACATGAAACATAAAGTTTTGCATCAACATCCGTCAAGGCTATGAGTCTGTAATTACTAGGCTCATTGCGATTGATGAAATATGCTCCCTCTCCAAGAGTTAATGATCTTATTTTGAGAATACAACTAATTAAAAAGCGGATTTAGAAAATTTGCTTAAAATTCTGCATCATGTTTGAAGATTGCGTTTGGAAGTCCGTTCGGCCCTGCAAGTCCCTCCTTTTTCAATTTTTGTATTATTTCTTTTAGTTGTTTGTTGTCAATTAAGGTGGTTATGCCATTATCATTTGGTTCCTGTGATAAGTCTTCAGTTTAAGCCGTGTCATGGGGGACTAAGATCTCTTCACTTTGTGCAATTTTCCAGAATGAGTGGTTAGCATGCTCATCCTTCTGCCGGATATCCGGTCCAAGTTCCAAATTCATCATTTCATGGTTAGTATTGTTGTATACATTTTGTATATGTTGTTCCCAAATCTTTTCACTTATTCCAGCTTTTTGAGATATTCCTGTTCCTTTAATTAACTTATTTATTATGCCCCAAAATTCACAACGGTTGGGCTGTTTGCTGGCCCAAAGTAATTTTTCCCACAGCTTTTCCATACGTTCCTTTTTTGCTAATCTACACCTCTCCCTAAAATTCTTCCTCATGTCACTAATATTGTTATTCTCCACGGGGTTTCCGGATCTTACCGCCATAACAGCTTTTCTTGATTCCCTTATGATTTCCCTTTTTTGATTGCGCAACTGTATATTAAACCATGGTTGATAAATTCTAAAGTGCAGAATTAAGTTAGCCTGTTAGCTAGTGAAAAGACACGTTTCTTATATTAGACAGCTGATAGTGAGGTTCTCAACGGGAGGAGATGAAAATGTTAGGAAAAATGATTCAGGGTATGAAATTTTGGATCACAAGAAAACAAAGGTTTAAACTTTCGGGGACTAATGTCTGAAAGTTTATTATGCACCGGTGAGACCATGGGGAGGTAATTATTCGAAGGTGTTTGCTGATAGTCTATAGGTGGATGAAGAGGACGAAAGAAAATAATGTTGCAACATTGAATTTGTGTGTTTATAATAGGCATTTTCCTGGAACAGCAACATGTACTAAACTTAACAGAGCATATAGCACACCCTATACTCTTCTGTGTTGTTAGAATTGTCATTGGAGAGGCATCTAAATTTTCTATGCAAAGCTACACTGAAATCAGCATGTCACAAGGAGCAAGTCAACACCAATAAATAATTGTAACCCAACAACATACTCCACAAAAAGCTATTCCAAAACAAGAGTCTGCTCCAAACAAGATCATCAGGAAAATATTCCACACGGAAAAGCAAGATATTGCGACGCTCCTCACTAAGACTCTGACCACATTATTGGGTAAGCACACATTACATATAATGATTCTTGGATTAATGAGGTAGAGTGACTATGGGGCATATTTAAAAGAAAAGAATAGCACAGTGTTAACATTCTTGGCTTAGTGTTGCGCTCTGCCCCTTTTGAATTGCAGGGCTGCACCGTATTTCCCTTTGTGTGGCGATAATTGCAGTTGCCTAGTGCCAACGCAGGTAACCTTGCACCATAGTTCAAGGGTGCCTGCTTTGGTGGCATTGACACACAAACAATCTTAAATGGTAATTTATAACTTCTATGTGTGCTGCTTTGTGCAGCACGCATAGAAGTTACAACTCGTCATTTCTAAAATGATTGTTTATGTGCAAGAAGGGACACCTTCCTTCACATAAACAATCAGGCATGTGGTTTTGCTGTTTTTATGTGTGCTGCACAATGGAGCACACATAGGAAAACAGCAAAAACAAGGGGAAATAAGGCATTTCTCCTTGTTGCGACATGTTAAGACTAGGTTGTTTTGGGTCTTAGTTTTGGCGCAGCCCCGGTTTACCTCTTCATTTCACTTTATCATGATCCAGTCTTCTGAATGCCTCGACCATGATCCACCTGCCACAAAGTGTTTCTTGAGTGACTTGTCTGTCAGTTGCTCATCATCAATATTGCAGTAATGAAGAAGAGGTCCACACCAGCCCCAACACACCCCACGTGCAGTCCTGTGCCAGCATATAAAATGCTGCCACCTCTCATGAGAAATGGACTCAGTGTTATTTAATTGAAGGATAACAGTATAGGAGGACTTCAGAATCTCAGCCAACATATTCAAAGGTCTCTTGTAGGCTGTCTGTAGATATCAAATTCTGTAATAAACACTACATGAGTTTATCATTGCTCCATCACTGATGCAATAGCAAATGTATACACACTTGGGGGCATATGTACAAGCCCCTATCGCCGCCACAATGTCACTTTAATGACGTTGTGGTGGCGATAGGGGCTTCACCTTGTGGCTTAATGCTGCCTTGTAAATAAGGCCCCCTTTCATGCTATGCTTATTGTGAAAGGGGTGGAAAAGTGGATGTTGCTGTGGGCATTCCACCTCAACACCCATTGAATTTGACGCTGCTTCCTATGTACAAGGTCAGCGTACATAGGAGGCAGCACCAACAATAAGACCAGGTAAAACCTGGTCTTAAGTTTGCTGTTTCCATGTGTGCTGCCTTGTACAGGAAGATCCTACTTTCTTAACAAAAACGATCTTGAACAAAAATGCCAGTTTGTAACTTCCATGTGTGCTGCATTAAGCAGCACACATAGAAGTGAAAGAAGGGCATTTCAGGATTGTTTATGTGCAGGAAGGGACAACTTACTACACATAAACAATCCTACCCTGCATGCAGACACCTTTGCACTATGGTGCAAGGTTGTCTGCCTTGGCGCTAATCTGATAAATTTAGTGCAGTGGGAAACGCATGGCTGCACCACAGTATTGTAAATATGGTGCAGCCATGCGGTTCACAAGTGGCGGAGTGAAGAGTTAAGCCATGACGCCTCACTCCTCTACTTCCTTGTACATATCCCCCTTGACTTCTGCAAGGATCTTCCTGTCACATTTGACGCTGAACCTATGGAAGTGTTAACAATCTCTTGAGTGTGGCTGCAATCAGCGTTATGTCTTGAACCACTTGTAAAGGTAAACCAAAAACTAGAATCCTATTACAGCCTGCAGCTTTTCATTCAGCATCCTTCTGCTGATTGAACCATTGTATGCGATTCTCATGACGTTGTGTCTTGTTTGTTTCCTTTTTCACATGTTGGACTCTATCTCATTTATTTCTGATTGGAGTGTTATGTTTATGAGGGAACTAACCACTGGATGATCCCCTTTCAAAGAGGATTGCCACTCAATCTGGTCACTCATCTGTCTCATAAATCAAGTGGTCAAGTTATAGTGCTCATAAAAGGTGATGTTACGTCTCCCTTTCCCGCTCTACTTTCTAGTCTGACATCATGTTTTTGGGCCCGATTCACAAAAGTAATCTGAGACAAAATCCTAACTTTAGTACTCCTAAATGCATTCTATGAATACGATTTTCGGTATTCACAGAAGGCATTTAGGAGCACTAAAGTTAGGATTTTGTCTCAGGTTTTTTTGTGTGAATCGGGCCCACAGTCTTTATTCCCGCAGCACTGACGTATGGCACATGCACCTTTATCCAGCTAGGAGATTTCCAGAAATAAGCACAGTGAAACAAGTCGCACATGACGTTTACACAAATGCGCTCAGTCGAGATGTCCTTCTCAAAGAGTATGCATTCTTATGATTGAAATGTGGGAAAGAGATGCCATCAAGGGAAAAGCAAATTATATGATTTGATGGTATTGCATCAGAATATAGTGGACGAAACATTGATTATTAAAATATTATGAAGATAAGCATTTCATGTAATTATTTCTGTACTCGCCGCTTCATGCACTTCTAGGTGTCTCCCAACATATGTATCTTCTAACATGATGAATAGCATACTTTCTTTTACACTTTTCTTACGTTATTTGCTTATCCAAGGGTGTTTTGGAAATCTTCTTTTGTTACTTGTAATAGACCCATCATTTTGTTACTAGCATGGCAGAACAGTATGCAATTTCCCATTATCTACAGATTACCCTACAGCACAATACAGAGGCATGTTGTTTTGTTGAAAATTGTTCCCTTGTTAATACCGAAGGTTGAAGCCATGGAACTCCTTAATTTACTCCAAATTATCTCTTTCTGTCGACAACAAAATGTTTATGTGCAAAAAAAGCAAAAACAGAAAAATATGTATGTTTCCTTTATGTTTGAAAACAAATTGAGAGTTTAGTATTTAACACCGTTCTCGTGACATTTGAGGAGACTGTGAATAGATTTTGTAATCTAATTGGTATGTATAAAGCATACCTGGAAAGGTTTCATTTCTCAGATGCGCATAGAAGAAAGTATTATCAAGAAACTTCCTTTAATTGAGGTCACCATGTCCTGCCTAACAAGCAGTCCAAAATATATGTTCACTGCACGAAATACCAAAGGTCTGGCAGTAGCAATTACCAGTTCATAAAAAGGACAGTAATAAGAAAAGGAATTTACATATTGTGTCTTGATAATTGGCAAACATAAAACCATTCTACTAACACCATGCGGCTAATTATTTTTCAGTTGAAGCATAAAAAACTGTATATTTTACACTCTGTATGTGAAGGACAATACAGGGTTTTTTTTAACTGCAATTGGATTATAATAGTTCTTGAAACCAAAAATATTCAAATGACAAATATCGATATTTTAATCACAACAGGTACACTAATTTGGGAGCGTTACAACTTGCTTCAGTAAGAACGCTTTTTACATAATAAACAAGAGGTTGAATAACAAATTCATTATTAACACATGCTGCAGCTATTGCCCTTCTCACAATATGGAGGCCGCTGTACAACTTACATCCCAGTGTTCAAAAAGGTTGGTTCTCAAGGAAGTGTTTTGACTGCTTTGTGACCCGATATTCATTTGGCACTGCATCATTTTAGTTCATATTGGTCATTAAATAGAATTTAAATAATCCTGATCAATTATTATTAATGGGTTACCTTTCAATTTGCAGATTTTACTCTTTGGCTAAAGAGCAGGGATGGAGGCTTACGAGATGTAGATGCCACAGGTGCTCAAACTATCCATTTTGTTTGCCAACAAAAAGACAGGAGATCAGTTTTCTCGCCTCTGTTATTAAGAATCAGTGTGTTTCAGTCAATCAATATTATGAATGTAAAGAAATGGAAAATGGAGCACAATTGCATACCTAGCAGCTAACATTCAATAAAGCATCTGCCTGAATTACATCTGAAGTAATACATTTTAGCCGCTTTTCACTCCTATTTACCTGTAACAATGTAATTCAGACTCTCTGTCCAGTCTCTCAGTTATCTTGGGTTTAGTTACCTGTACAACTGGATGCAAAATAGTGGTCGAAATTTGCAACTAGTATTTTTGCGACCAGTGTGGTAATTTGCAAAGCGACCCATGTAGTAATACATTGGTTTGCAAATTACCGATTCGTAGTTGGTCGAGATTCAACTTACCTCATGAATATTAATGAGGTAGGTCCCAATTTGTAACCCACTATGATTCACTGCTATGACAGGGAAGGTGGCCTTCTGGGGTCAGCAGATCAAAATATCTGTGATAGCTTTTAAATACAGAAATCTTATTTTTTTTTAATTCAGCCTGTTTTCCTTGAAGGAAAACAGGATGCATTTAAAGCAGCTGTTGCAGGTAAGGGTGGTGGGGCCGGCTGCAGAGGGATTTTGAGAAACGACCACAAGGGAAATTATAATTAAATTTCCCTTGTGGTCATCTCTCGAAATCCCCCCTGCCAGCCCCACCATTTACAAAAGGGTTACCATCAACTTTGAGTTGATGGTAAAGTATGAATGTTCTATGATCATATTTTGGTCAAAAACATTAGTACACACCACTATGTTTTGTTATTTGGAGGGGATGCTCTAAACATGCCCCTTCAAAATACCAAATCATTATAAGGTCTTAATCCCAAACTGCAAATCAGTAATGTGTTACCAAATCGCAAGTTGGGTATGATGCATTAGAAAAAGTGTTTTTCCATTCCCTAATGGCCTGATTCTGTGAATTGGACCATTTTCAACTGCAGAAAGGCTTTGTATATTTAGCCTTTAGTTCCCTCTCATGTTCTGCCTTCATACCATGGGCACTGGAGGTGGATATCAGTTACTTTTATAAGCTTACGTAAGTATTGCTCTCTCTTAAATGTTATGTTACGTTGATATCACAGCACATGATCGTGTGGTTACATATGCAATATGAGAACGTTAAAGTAAAATTAATAATATAACATTGCAAAAGTTAAAACGCAATATTCAACTTTGACAAGGACACAGCTTAAAATGACGTTTTCTCATCAGATATTAGACTTCACCTCTGTGTTGCAGGTTACTCTTCTTTCCTCTTGTTTAACAACAAGATGTTTCTATTCTCTCCAAATGTTTACAGAATAATGAAAGACCCAGACTTTCATTTTCATTAGCAAAGCCCAATGTGGACTTCCCTCCACATTGTAAAGCCTTCTCTTTAAAGCAGGCCTATTTTTGACTAACAATGGCTAAAACTTCATTTTCCCCATTGTGGGTCAATATTGAAAAATCCTTTATTCACCCTTTTACTTTTAAATAATGTTTTACTTTTTCAGTTATACCTTCTTGTTTTTCTACTCCTATTTTAATATTTACTTGCAAACTTCTTGAAAAGTATTTATACTTTGGAAAATCACCCAAAATATATTTCTCCATTAATCTCTCTGTTATATACATATCAAAATCAATCAAAAATCAATTATCTAGCACTCATGAAGAAATAGACAAGTGTTGTGAGTACATAATTTTTTTCTGAGTACTAATATTACTCCATATTTGAGTTTCATTTTAAATTTGTCGTCTATTAATTTGCAATCAAAATGCAATTCTCTCTCAAGTGAAATGATTAATAAATACCTATTATTATTATTATTATTATTATTATTATTATTATTATTATTATTATGAGGAAAGTCTCTTACCAATATTATTATCCACACAAAAGTCTCATGTATTTTTAAATGACTCCTACCTACCTATTTTGTTAGATCTATATCTGATACAGGGCTGGCCTGGGAAAAAATTTCAATATATCTTGGTCCATTTCCGTGTGTGATAAAATGTGTTCCAAATTACAAACTACTTCCAGAACTGCAAACACTACCCAAACATTATATTTTACATATCATTATTTGACAATTACTCCAACATCTATAGCAAAAAACAATAGAACTAAGAATTCACATTGCTGGTCTTATAATGTTCAAAATTCTGAACGTATGCACGTTATTTCTATGTCAAAACATTATATCATTTTGGAAACAATTATAGTGCCAAATGACTTGAATTGTTCATGTCAATTTTATCTTCAAAATTGTTAACATATTTCCGGGAAGTTTATCTGATATATGTTTACAATCTACCTTTAACACTGAGATATTTGACGTATTCTTACCAAATGTATCCTTGGAGAATTCTCTCAATGCTTCTTTTTAAGACTGGTGGCATTTGGATAGCTATATTCACAGATCAAATAATCCATGTATGCTCCTTGTTTCACCTAATGGTGGAAAGTTGCTTTGGTTACCTGTTACAGACTTTCTAATCACTTCTAGCACTTCTGCAAACAAATGGTTAAAATGTGATTATAGGTCTCTGTACCTTAATAAATCTTTAATCTGTTTCTGTATAGATCATTGCTTTTTACTATAATATCCCGTGATTTGTATTGTTTAAGGTATATTGTATCTTCCTAAGTCTTTGTTTCTAGTAGAATATGTTCTTATTCTCTTTTCATCTTCTTTTCTCTTTCCCCCTTCTTTTTTCTTTCTCCCTTGTCTCCTTATTGGTTTATTCAGTTATTTGCTTACATGGCAGTGCTTTCTATTGTCACCTAATTCTGACTGTTTCAATTTACTTTTACAATTTCCCTAAAAAAAATTTATTATGCTGTTTTGCCCACACAGGCCTGGTTCAATTAGTTTATTACCTTAGTATTCTTTAAACGTGTAAACTGTCTCATGTATTGCTGAAGCAAAACTGTTAAACTAAAAAAAGAAGTGTACGAAGTACTGAAACTTTTAAGCGATTATTAGAAGAAGAGGGGCAAAAAAAGCATTGCTGCATTTTTCTTGACAATGTTTCAATTTTCACCAAATTATTTTTAAAAAGTGGGAGGTTATACTGTAAATGTTTTTCCTAAAAACGTAAACGAGTATGTGTGTGTGAGTGTGTGTGCTTTGTATCCAAAAAGGATGACATTAGCCTACATCATGCATCCAGTCCCATTTCCCTCAGAGCCTATTGGGATCTACTCTCTAGGCATGTGTAGTGGGTTATGGGTGTTTGGTGTGGTCCTTAAAGACATCAGCGCTATACCTGAGATCAATTTTAATTGGACTGGTAAAAAACACCTGATTCACAGACTTAGTATCATGCTAATGTCTTGAAATTAGTAATTGTTTGTGGGGCCGTTTGACTGTCTGTTCTGGTCCTGTGGGCGGGCTGTGTTCCTAACTGAGCCTACTGTCCTCTTGCCATCTCGGGGGCACTTGCTTCAGGTGCGCCTGAGTGCAACCGCCGAGAAACACACTCTGGTGAGACTCACAGACCCAGAGTGCAACGTGTGCCTCCCGCCCACTGTCAGCTGAGAGGGAAGGAGTCATCTGAGCCCTTATCAATGCGGGAGAGAGGCCGCCGAACGCGCTAATCGTTTGTGGTTCCGTTTGACTGTCTGTTCTGGTCGTGTGAGGCGGCTGTGTGCCTCATTGAGCCTCCTGTCCCCTTGCCACCCCAGGGGCACTTGATTCAGGTATGCATGAGCACAACCACCAAGAAACACCCACTGGTGGGACTCACAGTCCCAGAGTACAATGCGTGCCTCCCACCCACAGTCAGCTGAGAGGGAGGAGTCAGCTGAGCCCTTATCAGCGCGGGAGAGACCCCGCGGCGCGGGATGCGCTAATGGTTTGTGGGGCCGTTTGACTGTCTGTTCTGGTCCTGTGATCAGGCTGTGTTTCTCATTGCGCCTCCTGTCCCCTTGCCATCTCAGGGGCACTTGCTTCAGGTGTGTGTGAGCACAACCACAGAGAAACACACTATGGTGGAACTCACAGTCCCAGAGTGCAATGTGTGCCTCCCGCCCACTGTCAGCTGAGCCCTTATCAGCGCAGGAGAGACCCCGCAGCGCGGGTCACGCACAGGCCACGTACAGGCGAAGCCCGGGCCAAGGGCGGGCCAATCCTGCGCCCGTCATCGCCAGGAAGAGGCAGGGCAGTGCCACCCACCTGGCGGAATCCACTGGCACCAGCTTGGCGCAGAAGATAGTGGGAAAGACTTTTAACATTAAACCCTCCTCTATGGATCCTGCGGCAAAGAGACTGAGACACTAACAAGCTGGTCCGACCCAGTGCTGTGTGACTGTGACAGTGATAGTTAACTATAATATTGCTCTACCCGTTGTACAAACTGCAGCGGGTCAGGTCCACAAAGTTACCAAATCCCCGGAACTCAGTGGCATTACGATCAAATAGGGGTCTGTTGTGGACACTGATTAATGCTCTAATTGTGTTGTTGGGTGATTCACCCCAACACAACTTCAGGCTAAACTGGGTGTATTAACAGAGTGATAGGTGGTGGAAAAAATGGGTAAAAGGGCAGGCCTCAGTAGAAATAAAACCACATGTGCTTCCCCACTTCCCCAAACATCAATAGACAAAATGCTACAGAGGGCTATTGAGGCGGAGAACACAGAAATTGAGCTAACGGAGCGGAGGTTGTCACTTACTCCCGACATATTTATACAAGCGCCAGATCCGTCCACACCGGTAACTATGACTCAATCACAGTTAGCTGAGCCCAGCTCGACACCCACTCGGGATATTCCACCAAAGAAAGTTTTGCGCAAGGGTAGAACATACACAAATATCCCTAAGAACTGCATACGTAAACTAACCTCTGAGGTCGGTCCCAGGAAAAAAAAACTCAGCGAGGAGACCGCAGCTGACCATTGGGGGGCATGGAGCAAGAACTTAATCAGGATAGCCACCAATCTGTCAGTGGAGATATTTTATTTTTATACCCACAGTGGGCAAAAAATTTGATGGAGGCACTTCATGATAAAGTGAGAGCCACACTAATTAATAGACTAGATAAATTGGAGAAAGCATTGGCAGCAGGGGATGCAGGGCCAGCAGCACAACACAATTATTCTGCTAATAAAGTGAGGGGAGGGATTGAAATAGGTTGCCATTGGGACATTCCAACCACAACACACACAACAGGGGGGAGTATACCACGGAGGGACCGTTTACTAGGCAAGAGGTAGGGGAAGCAATTGGTAGCAAGGAGAAGAGAAATAGTAGCACTAGTCTGGATCTCAGTGTTGAAATTGTACCTCTCGTCGACAGAAGTAGTGATACTACTAGCATCCAAAACTGTGGGGTGAGGTGTAATAAGAGCAGGCAACCAGAGCAAGGCCATAGAGTAGTGAGGAATGTGACTGATGATACCCACTTGCCCTACATAAATCTCCCCCGGGTATGAGCCCCATATGTAGTCATATTGACAGGAACCCCACCAATTGCACCCAACGTAAAGGAGACCCAACCTGAACTCAGAAACAAATACCTGTCAGAAACCTACTTTACACTATCACTAATTGCCATAACTTTCCAACAGGAATCAGTCTCCGCCCCTTAGACTATTGTGGGGCCGTTTGACTGTCTGTCTATTCTCAACACGAAACAACCTAAGAGATAGTGAAACACCTGTAGCTCAAATGATGGGCCCTGGGTTCGCACAGGAGAGCAGATGGGACACGTATAATAGGTGCCCCCAATTCAACATATTGGTGAATAACAGATATGAAAGTCTAGAGGAGGTAGACTGACTGGGGGAGGGGCCCCAGGAAGGGGATAACACCATAATCCTGTGGCAGGCCCAAAGGGCAAAAGTAGAGTATAGTGGATCTCGACCAGTTGGGGTGTCATGTATTCCTATAGGTTCTGAATCGATCCCCCTATTCCTGACCCTATTCTGGTTAAACTAACTATCAAGTTAACTAACAGTCAGCCCATGAGGCAAGAAAAACCCCCATGATGCAGATACCGTTATCTGACGCAGTCACACTACGGCACAGGAACGTGTTATCTGATTAGGTCATAACGCTTGAGATCTAATTAGACAAGCGATATTCCTCCAGCCCCTGATAAGGCATACGGAGTTCTCATAACAAATCAAACCTATGACAACCTGGAAAATCCGTGCGGACATTGTTTTGATTTCACAGAGAACTTCAGCAAAAGAATGTGCTAACGAGCAAGTCGTATGACATCTTTATTGACGTATCTATGTCCATCCTTACGTCAATCTCGGCACCTTAAAGGTATAAATATTACCGATCTTGCCCTATGCAAACACACGCGTGGTGACGAGACGGAGCAGCCATACTTGCCGAAGCCCAGAGCAGAGCAGACCCCGCTGGCAGCAGCCCCGCCTTCCTGACGCGCTGAGAGACACGCTGCTTTCTCCTGCCGAGAATCCAGCCCCGGCGTTTCTGGGTAGCCCTCGCAGGCAGCCTGGAATATCGAGACCAGAGAGAGAGATACCATTCCTCATTCATCCTAACTTCCAGGTACAGAACTGAATAACCACTCACAGAGAATTCTTTAGTTATTCACTTGGCAAAAACAAACTTAACTTAAACTGTAACTTTCTATTCCCGCCCACGTATTAGACTTAGGTCAGGGACACGGGGTAGGCGTATCTAGAAACACCAGTTGAGTACGTTTAGTCAAATGTATATGTGTATGTAATATATTTTATTCATTTTAAACATCTTATGGCTTAGAAACCATATCAATGTTTTTACAGTATTACTTTATACTATTGCTTCTAATGTATGCACTTTACTTAACTATAAGTATTGCAATAATATCGATCCATTTCTCTTGTATGAGAAAAGAGACTGATCAATAAATAACACCTTTTTATTGAACACGCCCGTCTCTTCCTTTTCTCTACATTCTGATGAGACTAAGAATGCACGTACTGACTGAGTAAAATAATTGCCTTTTGTTCACACGACTCTCGAGATTTACTCTTGATTAGGGGAGAGCAAAGTTGTCATGTTCTATGGTTGTCAGAAACTAAATCCCTTCTTGTCTAATCAGGGAAGTTAATTCTTTCCTGAACATTCGAGAAAGTTTCTAGTGAACTCTGAGCTAAGCTGGCAAACCCAAAACTTTAAGTCTAGTATCGACAGTAGTAGACCTAGTTAACGTCTGGCCTAGGCCTTTACTGCTGTAGGTATTATTCCAATGCGCAGAGCCTATTGGGATGATAGGAGCTACACTACATGGCGCCCAACGCGTTTGGAAAGGGCGATAAAACTAACGTAAGACATTTAGAGTAACTCAGTCGTGCTTTCTCACTCAGACCCCTTTTCCCACAATACTCCAAAGACGTCTGGAGTGGGTGAAAGGTTATATCCGCCAGACCTCGCAGGAGGGAACTCCTATGTATGGTTCTTGGTATAGTCAACGTTGAAGGATACACTGTTCCAAAATATTGTGCATCTAATCTTTGTTTCCATAAGAAACCTGATCTGCAAACAAACATAATACCATCCTGTCGGTAAAATGGGAGACAGTGATGAAGAAAGAGAGGCAGTTAGATTAGCAGCTGAAATAGCAGCAGCTGATACTGCACTACAAGACGCAGACGGGGATATAATACTAATCCCGGTCACCAAAAGGAAATCTATAACCTTAAAACTTATAGAAAATGGACTGACACCTAGAGGTGGCACAGTCATATTCGTAATTGAGGCACACGAATATCGGCAGACAGAGGTATACTATACATGGATACATTTTCCAGCAGCAAATGCTGTAACAAAGTACTTCCACTATTACAAAATAGAGGTACCACCTGACATTTACACTCCTTTCGAGGAGGTGGAAGTACCACTCAAATTTCAAGAGCATTTGCTCTTATTTGATGGCGCCCTAATACATAACAATCACATTACAAGGCTCGGTCCTTTAGGAAGACCAGGAGCAACGTGGCCGGTCCTAGCCGGATACACACCACATCCAGACATCGATAGGATGGCTGCAGCAGAGCTGTTAATACAGCTAAAACAATTAATAAAAATTCATAGACAATTAGTCCAGTATGTAATGCGGACTTCAACAATTCAGCCAGCGATTAAACTTCCACAGCTGACCCCTCACCAGGGGAACACAAATAAAATTACACCACAGAACATCCAGTCTTGCCTAGGTAAAGTACCGGCTAAACGGGAACAAATACCATTCTGGTTGGCACAGAAAATTACCCAAATAGAGGCGGTGTTTCCTGACACCACTCCGTTAGAAAAACACAGGATTCTGACTATCTGTCTTCCAATGGGAATCGCACCACACATAGAGGACTGTGACACTTGGGGTACAGTCTTCGCTTCTATCTACACAAAAACGCACGGTGTTCCATCCATTTCGGTAATACCAGATGTGCTAAAACAAATTCAAGATGAATACGGTCCAGAGCCCGCTTTAACTCTTGGTATGAAATTACTGAAAGACTTCAAGCAGGTCTCGGCTATATTATTAGCCAACATAAAGGGAGAAGCAGCAAACGTGGCGATCCGCCAGAGGTTAAAAGAGACAGATATAGCAGACCAACCAGCTGAAATTGCCAGAATCATAGAAAAATCCTATGAGGAACTAGGTAGAGATAGTTTAGGTGGAATACCAGTAAAACCGCAACTGACTGAAAGTCCAGAAAAAATGTTTTTTAATAATAATTCACCAAAAAAGAACTGGGATGGAAACAAACAATCCAATCCTAAAGAAAAGAAATTCCAGTCCCGAGGAAGGTCTCCTAGGCGAAGAGAAAAATCTCCAAACCAGAGACAAAGGTCACCCCAGAGTGACCCCTCTGGGAAAAGATATAACCTTAGAAATATGGATAATATAAAAAAACCTGATAGATATCAAGACATTGATACACGTCCCTCTCAATCTTTTCAGACTTCCTCGCAGAAATCGGAAAGAAGAGGACGATCAGAACAAAGAGAAGAGCACGCCAAGTCCAAAGACAAGGAACCTGCTCAGCTAAAAAAGAAATTACAATTTCCAAAAAAGAAGGTAGCCAGTATCAAGGTAATTAGCAATGCCGAGAATACTGAGGACACAACTGAAAAACGGGGAATGGGCTCAGACAATGCTAGACAGCGCAGCAGAAGTGAGCATAGCTCGCAAAGTCCTTATGAATCATCTGGAGACAGTGGACACGAATGAATATCTTCAAGTGGAAACTGCAGACACCAGGGTTAGCAAACCTCATAAGATATACGAGATAACATTACGTATAGAGGGAGATAAGACTAGGAAAATAAGGGGACTATTTTGGGATAACCACTCCGAGGGCTATGACATCCTTCTAGCTGAAAAAGACTGGCCACCAGAGTTTGTTAGGGAGTGCCCTCATGGCGAAGAAATAATTATGCCTGCCTTCTCAAATCAAATTCCAATTCATAAAAAATACACACTTGCTAGAAAGTGGGCAGTGGCTCTAGCTCCTGCTTTATATAAAAATCATGTAGGATGGGATGAGGACTCACCTCCTCACAAAATCCAGTTAAAATCACAACCAACTGCACAAAGGCAGTACCCAATTAAGCAAGAAGCTAAAAAACAGGTAAATGAAATACTAGATCAGCTAGAATACCAGGGGGTGATTGAAACTTGCACCTCACAAATGAACAACCCTTTGTTTCCGGTCTCCAAACCAGACAATTCATATCGTCTAGTTTTGGATTACCGACACCTTAACACATGTTGCAAAACTTTTGCAGTGCAAAACTCACACAGTGCTGCACTAATGAATAACATAGTGCGCAAAAAATACAAAACAACATTAGACATCTCTAATGGATTCTTTTGTCAAAACATAGCTCCAGAGAGCAGATATTTAACTGCATTCTCAGTAAATGGCACTCAAAAACAATTCTGTCGGTTAGCCCAGGGGTACAAGAACAGCCCGGGGGTATTCTCAGCGAGAGTAACAGAATTACTACA
Organism: Lissotriton helveticus; assembly: GCF_964261635.1. NCBI lineage: Eukaryota > Metazoa > Chordata > Amphibia > Caudata > Salamandridae > Lissotriton > Lissotriton helveticus. The sequence goes on from NC_136069.1 coordinate 649,285,855, forward strand.
ACTATATGATGATGAAGCATTATCTTATGTCGATGACATTTACTTAACAGATGATGACTTGGAGACTCACTTGAAAAGAGTGAACACCATAATACTTGGGTTCGCGGAAGAGGGTTACAAATTCAACTTTAAAAAATCCAGAATTGCCCATCTGACAGTCCTATTCTTAGGATATGAGTTATCAAGTGAAGGCAAAAGCCTGGCTGACAATTTCCTAGAGAAATGTGCCGTAATCCAAGCACCTAGAACACTAAAAAATCTTCAGTCGATTCTAGGCTTCCTAAATTTCGGAAGAACATACATTGCAAATTACGCAGAAAGGGTCAAACCCCTTTATGATCTGATAAAACCAGATTTTAAAAGATCCAATTGGACTCAAATACACACAGAAATTTTGAGATCCTTACAAACAGACATGCTAATTAAAACAAAATTAGAAACACGTGATAACACCCGCAATCTTGTGATTCGAGTAATCCCAGGAAAATGCGGATTCACATACCTGACCTCTAATGAGGGAGAAAAGGTACCAATTGCATTCAAATCACACTTGTACACTAAGGCTGAAATGAAATTTAGCCCTACGGAAAAAATTCTAACTGCAACACAGACAGCTATAGCAAAAGAACGAGCCCTGGCACAAGGTAAACGAATAATAATCGTGACACCGATACCAGCCCTAGAGGCGGTAACAAAGGCAAGCATTCCAAATGCTAAAGCACTCCATCCGAGATGGATACAATGGGCTAATTCTCTTGCTGCAACAGACGTGGCGTACGAATTTGATCCTTACTTAAAAACACAAGAATTTCTCCAATATGAATTTGAATGTCCTCCGCCAACCGAAATTCTGCCTCTAGACCACTACGGCTGTATTATATATACAGACGGATCAGCACAACCCGCAGTGGGGGGTAAGCAAGCTTACAGTGCTGCGTGCGCGATCGTTAAAGGTCGCTGGCACGAAGGAAAATGTAAACCAACAATCACTAAAACACAATCTTTAGGAGATTGTACAGCTCAGCGAGCTGAACTACTGGCATTCAAGATGGCGCTTGAAAATACCGATCGAGAATTCCCCACACTCATAGTGTGCGATTCGTATTATTGCGTTCAGTCTTACAATGAATACTTGCAGATCTGGCTTCAGAATGGTTTCAAGGATGCGAAAGGTGGCACAATCAAGCACAAAATGCTCTGGGAACAAGTAGTTCTTTTACAAAAAGAACTACCAAAGACTCACGTGATACATACACTGAGTCATCAACGTGATGGCGTTCACGTTGCAGGGAATTCATTGGCTGATGAGGCCGCGAAGGCAGCTGTGCAAACGGCTTCCGTAGCTGCCATCACCCGGTCAAAAACAAAAATAGACAGCGAAATATTACAAGCTGTCAGCGCTTCAGAAAAGGATTCGATAGAAACACTCCCGAAAGGCTTTCCAGTAAAATACTCATACATAACTGATGCAAACAATGTTCCCTTTGCACAAATCCCTGGAGTGGGGGATAGGGCAATTCCAAACATGGAACATAGGTTAGGACTTATAATAGCGGCACACGAAGGGCTTGCTTCTATCCATGCTGGCGTCTCAGCCACAGTATCATTATTAAAACAGAGATACTGGTGGCCACAAATGAGACGACAAACAAGGAACTATGTTCTAGAATGTGAGATATGTCAAAAAATGAAAGTATCAACTGTGAGACGTCCAGCTCAGACGCCCCTTCTAATCTCGGATAAACCATTAGCTTGTGTTTACCTAGACCACTGTGGTCCCTTACAAAGGGATGGTAACTATAAATATATCTTGGTCGCAGTGGATTCATGCACGAGATTCATATGGATGTGGCCCCAGCGAACGGCTGACGCCAGAACTGTTGTAAAAGATTTGCGAGTCTTTATCGGCACATACGCAATTGGCATGCTGCATTCAGACCACGGTCCTGCTATTAGCTCTCGGGCTTATAAGGAGGCCATGGTCAGCATGGGCGTGCAATTGCGGTACTCTTGTCCATTTCACCCTGAGGGGAACGGAATTGTTGAAAGAAAAAACCGTGACATAAAGCAATCTATAACGGCGAAGGTATTAGGTTCGGGGGCTGGGTGGGTCAAACATCTAATAAGTGTCCAACGTAGTCTCAATAACCTGCCAAGAAATTCTCTGAAGGGATTCAGTGCGTACGAATTATTATTTGGAACTAGGATGATGATCTCTGACATTGATAGTCAGACTTCAGTGGTAAAAGAAAAAAGCTTTGATATCAAAGACCGTTTGGCTATTTTGCAGGACTGAAACAAAACAAGAAAAGACCTGAGCAACATAAAGTTGAAACAACAGCCAACAACCACTGAAGAACCACCACCTGTCCCAGCAAGACCTGTCTGGATTCCAAAAGTCGGGGATCTAGTCAGGGAGAAGATCGCGGTAAAGAAGGAATTTGGGCCTTCTTACAGAAAAGCAGTTCCTGTCTTGTCTGTCAACGGGACAAGATCAGTTGTACTACCGCCACTTGCTGGTAAAAAGGAGAACCGAGTTGTATCCATCGACCTGGTAAAACCACAATCATGTGGCCGATAACAAACAGTAGGCCAAGTGGACTCCCAATAAGTAGCAGAACACCAAGGTTTGCTACCAGTACAGAGGTCCTAACAAAGAGGCTCATCACATTCGAAACGCCTACAGAAGAACAACAAGGACTATGCAACAATGCAATAGAACTAAGACCTCTGAAAACCCAAATAAAAACATTTAGCAGAGACACACCAACCTATAATGAAGTACCAAGTGAAAATGCAAGAAACAGAAATCCTGAAGCAATTGGAACAATTGACAGAACTGCATCCGGCTACTTCATAAACTTCGATGATTCCTCTGAAGGCTTCAGTGAATCAAAGACACAGCCATCATCAAAAACCTTTAAAGATAAAGCTAAGGAACTTTTGAAACAACTGAAAGAAACATATCTGATTTCTCCATGGATTGAATTTTGGGTGGGTTTTGGTGCATTTATCCTCATACTTTGGCTCATCATGGTACTTACTTTGGGACGCTTCATTGAGGGAAAATATGCTAAAATGGACACAGCAAGTCAGAACATCAACTTGATCCTCAAACCACACACATCTTCACACGTCGAGAAAAGAGAACTTTCTTCAGCCAACTTCACAGCCAATCCTATACCTGGTGGGGTAGCATGGGACAACACTGACTATGAAATTTATGGTCCGGTCGAGATCCTGAAATATCCACACCAAATTAAGATCTCATTGAGTGACTTTGCAAAACCAAACTCATTTGCTGATGATTGGGACTTCGAAAGCATTAATAATATTATGTCTGACTTAGTAATGTCTGCTAAATTTGCCAAACATGATTATTTGCAGGGTTCTACAAATTATGATAGTATGTATTGCTATAACCACTATGGTAACCATTTTTTACATAGATCTGCACAACCTAGAAATGTTTTAAATTATAATCAATGGGAACACTGTGCAACACCTCCAAAAGGGAGCTCAAGAACCGTTTACGACAAATATTCATATTTTTCAGGTTTTAACACAAGTAATGCTGAAACATTTTATTTTAAATTGTCGAACAAGACAGGAACCAAGACCATGATAACCAACACAAAATTGTTATATTCAGACTCATTCTTTGAAAAAATGAATTCTTTTGGTTTTGATTATTGGGACAAAAATGTTGAATTGAAAAGTGTTTGGGGTACAAAAGAATGGCAAGTACAGGATATAGAAGCTTTGTTTAGAGCCTGCATGATCCCAGAACAAATGATATTTTTAAATGACACTGTTCAACAAACCACCTGTCTTGGCTTAGCCAAAATCAAAGATTTAAATAAACCGTCTATTCCAAAGCCAACAATGTTTAGCAACACTTCTACAGATGAAGAGATAGACGTAAACCATATATTAAACCAAAACAGAACACATCCTGATTGGAAACAATGGTTGATCTGGCCCACAGATACTAATAACTGTCAAGACAGATTCCTGAACAAAACACAGGGGTTCAAAATGACCAGGCCAGACCCTAGATATCCTCAAAGACATCACCCAGGGATAATAACAACCTACAGTGTGGGCAAATTATGCCTTCAATGGCTACAAACTTCCACACTGGCAGAAATTAAGCAACACCTTACTTTACTTACTGATGGTGCTGACTTGCGTGATTTCACTTTGGGACCACGCAAACAGCGTCAAAAGCGTTTCATAGCAGCCTCTGTATATGCAGCATACAATGAGGCCTGGAAGGTTACTCAAATTGAAACAGCAGAGAGAATACGGGAAATTGACCGTATTAATTTGGAAAAATCACTTTCTGTAGTGGACAATGGGTTAATGACTCTGTCCTCCAGAATTTTTTCATTGGACAGCATTGTGTCGTCAGCAATCGATATATTATCGCAAGACTTACTGTTATTACAACACGGTCAGTCACAATTGCGTTCTATTGTACAGCTTGGCTGGACGTTACAAAATCTGCGTTCAGGCTATGTGCCTTGGCGTTTAATCAACACAACGTCACTATTCCAAATCTTTAACCTTACTGATAGACAAATCGGTATGGCACAAAAGGGTGCTGATTATACAATCTTGAGGATTGAAAAACTAGAAAGATTACCAATGACAATGTCAGAACGACCTGTCAGTGAATGGATAATACACGGAATCATAAATATTCCAATCTCAACATTCAGGTTTCAATACTCCCAAAAATATATACAGGCTGGCATGTACAAAAAATTGGGAAAGGGGTACATTAAAACAACATGGAACCTGCCCTATTCACATGCATGTGTCAGTAATAAAGGACAGAAAGTATTTCTTAGTGGCAACAATTGTGCGATGTCACTAAGCGGCACACTTCTACGTAACGGAATTAGTTTGCATGGAGCCTGTGAAGGGAATTCATACAACCTTTCATGTCACCAGCAAGGCGCACCTGCAACAGAAATAGAACCATTCTTTCAAAGACTCTATAATGGGAGTTACATTCTTATTGTAGACCGCAGATGTTGTAGTCTTATGTCCGGGACTCCTTATCTAGTAACTACGACTGCGAAGGTCAAGTGCTGTGGACGCTCATTGTTCCCCAGCTCCTTCCCAGACAGGGAGGCAAGGGCATGGCCCAATTTGAAAATTACTTCTATTCGAATAGATACTTTAAGCAGAATGAAAACAGTGCTTCTTCAGACGCCTACAAGGCTCACGTCATCTAAAGAAACGTATGATCTACAAGTCGCAAGGACGACTGCAGAGATACATACATTATTATCAACTAATTCCCCCGTACATTTCGCGGAAATCCTGAATGAAATCTTAAATATTTCTGATACCACTGGGGTCTCAAATGTATTTAAGACAGTATTTTCGATGGCATTAACACCATTCAAAGCCATACTGGGTATTTTTCCAGATTTCGTCCATTCGATTTTTGGCGGACTTCCCCTGATCTTGGGACTAATTGCAGGAATCCTATTCTTAGTCCTTATTTTTCGTTATGGCAACCCATGTCACAGACCAAACTCTTGCGACAATGGAAGAAACAATCCTAGCCATTGGATACCGGGACCGGATATCAAAAATCCTGGGACTCTCCCGGCTTAGAGACCTGAACATGACTTGGTTTCTATAATTTCGACCAATGTGGCAAAGATGTGTTTTACCTGTATTGAGGTGTCTGCTATGCGGAGAAGAATGCGTGTTGGACACCTGTCTGACGCTACAATCGGATGCGCCAGTGGATGCAGATACATTGTTGGTTCCTACCAAGGTTCACGCTTTGTGCTGCCCTCAAAGGCTGCCACTCCTGATGACGGCATTCGTGGAATCTTCACCACTACGATTGAAGAGTAGTGAAGTTCAAGGTGAAAGCAGCATCGAACAGGTACGACCTTCTGTCAGTAATGCAAATCAGAATGTCAATGGAGACAATCATGCGCATGAATGCATGATTACACCTATTTCCGAATTAGTGGAACTTTCCCAGGAAGCTGTTGACAGTTTTTTCGAGAGCCTAAATGATATGATGTTCTCACCCGAACAGAAATAGAGACTTTTGAGCAAGCTCGCACACGGCGTTCCCTGAATTCGGCCTTCAACTTTAAAAAATAAAGTCACATGAACTTTTTCACTCCAGTTCACGGACAGCGACTCTTTCAGCAGCCCCAAATGATTTTTTCGGTTGTTCGGGACACTTATCTTCTGCTTAAAGTAAGGAACTATTCCTAGAGAACTAAGATTTATATTTTTTAGATACTCTATAACTCTATAGACATTAGCTGCCCGCTGGTATGATTCATTGTTTTATATTATGTGATGAAATGGTCTCGAACTTTTTTTTTCTGTATCAAAAGCCGTATTAAGAGCCATTTCATGTGTAAATCTCATATACCAAATAGCAATAATGTATACAAATGCGTTTACTTTAGCATTATTATACAGCTTGAGTGCATACAATATATATGACTGCAGTTTTTCAGTATATTTGAAAGTTTCGAAATGCATTTATGTATTTTGGGGTGGTAAGGTATACACTATACTCTATAGTATGTTGTACTATGTTATACTATGCATAGATTAGTAAATATGACCATAGTTAGCGTGGAGTGGGTGTCATGTATTCCTATAGGTTCTGAATCGATCCCCCTATTCCTGACCCTATTCTGGTTAAACTAACTATCAAGTTAACTAACAGTCAGCCCATGAGGCAAGAAAAACCCCCATGATGCAGATACCGTTATCTGACGCAGTCACACTACGGCACAGGAACGTGTTATCTGATTAGGTCATAACGCTTGAGATCTAATTAGACAAGCGATATTCCTCCAGCCCCTGATAAGGCATACGGAGTTCTCATAACAAATCAAACCTATGACAACCTGGAAAATCCGTGCGGACATTGTTTTGATTTCACAGAGAACTTCAGCAAAAGAATGTGCTAACGAGCAAGTCGTATGACATCTTTATTGACGTATCTATGTCCATCCTTACGTCAATCTCGGCACCTTAAAGGTATAAATATTACCGATCTTGCCCTATGCAAACACACGCGTGGTGACGAGACGGAGCAGCCATACTTGCCGAAGCCCAGAGCAGAGCAGACCCCGCTGGCAGCAGCCCCGCCTTCCTGACGCGCTGTGAGACGCGCTGCTTTCTCCTGCCGAGAATCCAGCCCCGGCGTTTCTGGGTAGCCCTCGCAGGCAGCCTGGAATATCGAGACCAGAGAGAGAGATACCATTCCTCATTCATCCTAACTTCCAGGTACAGAACTGAATAACCCCTCACAGAGAATTCTTTAGTTATTCACTTGATAAAAACAAACTTAACTTAAACTGTAACTTTCTATTCCCGCCCACGTATTAGACTTAGGTCAGGTACACGGGGTAGGCGTATCTAGAAACACCAGTTGAGTACGTTTAGTCAAATGTATATGTGTATGTAATATATTTTATTCATTTTAAACATCTTATGGCTTAGAAACCATATCAATGTTTTTACAGTATTACTTTATACTATTGCTTCTAATGTATGCACTTTACTTAACTATAAGTATTGCAATAATATCGATCCATTTCTCTTGTATGAGAAAAGAGACTGATCAATAAATAACACCTTTTTATTGAACACGCCCGTCTCTTCCTTTTCTCTACATTCTGATGAGACTAAGAATGCACGTACTGACTGAGTAAAATAATTGCCTTTTGTTCACACGACTCTTGAGATTTACTGTTGATTAGGGGAGAGCAAAGTTGTCATGTTCTATGGTTGTCAGAAACTAAATCCCTTCTTGTCTAATCAGGGAAGTTAATTCTTTCCTGAACATTCGAGAAAGTTTCTAGTGAACTCTGAGCTAAGCTGGCAAACCCAAAACTTTAAGTCTAGTATCGACAGTAGTAGACCTAGTTAACGTCTGGCCTAGGCCTTTACTGCTGTAGGTATTATTCCAATGCGCAGAGCCTATTGGGATGATAGGAGCTACACTACAGGGGGTAGTAGCCCAGTCATCGCCCAGTGGACTAGCCCCCCAAGAGTCAGGACACAGCGAAGAAGGTTTTCTGATGCCCCACCTATAGTTGCCTTGAGGGGTATAAGTACAGAAAGAGAACTGGGCGGGGCACCGGATAGTCTACCCGGAGCCTATACTGGTGATCATTTGGCCCCGCGCACCACCAACCCTGAGGCACCTTGTAGGACAAGAGAACAGGGCGGCAGCTTGCGGATTCTGTCCTGGAACCTGGCAGGACTTAAAAACAAAATACCCTTCCCAGACTGGGGACGTTTTGTGGATAACCACGATATCTGCATATTCCAAGAGACATGGGCGAGGGAAGAATAACAGAGGGTGGGCTTTGTGTCTTTTAACATTATGGCTACTACGAGGGGGAGTGGAAGGGGAGGGGGAGGGGGAGACCCTCAGGTGGTTCAACTATCTGGGTGGCTACTCATCTCAGCGTCAAAGCCGAGCAGATGACATCTCCCACCAATGATATTCTATGTGTCCTGCTGACTGTCTCCACAAAGTCAAAAATAGCCCTAATCAATGTATACTCTAGACCTGTGAACAACAGACAGGAATCCGGCGTCATAGATCATTTGGGGCGCTTTATACTAACCCTGGATCCAGTGATTTTGTTGATCATAGGAGGCAACTTTAATTGTCAATTCGAGCCACTTACTGATCCAAATCTAGGTGCACCCACAGAAGAAGACCAGCACTGGTGGATACCTGACCCACAGATCACACTGATTAAAGTCTGGTCACCACTGGCTATGCAACTCCACTCGCTTACTTTGGCCCTCTCATTGAGGGCATGTAACGGGAGGAACAAATCTGACCTGCCGGGCCAGTTCATGTTCAACAGAGAAGGTCAGGCCTCTTTGCTTGATTACATCCTGGTGGAAACCAGATCCTGGGAAAATGTTCTCGACTTCTATGTCCACCAGAGACAGTGACCACAACGCCCTAATAGTGATTCTGAAAACAGGGAACAAGGGCATGTCCAACCTGCCACCCCCTCCTGCTACGGAGTCAAACGCACTAACGTTATCTAACAACAGAAGGAGAGTTGGATGGAGTCACATCCAGCATTCTCCATTAAAGTTGGCTAAAGTTTACCAGCTAGTACTACCTATGTTAGCTGAAATTTGAGAGGCAGGACAGGCCGAGGCTCATACAGGTGATCGAGACAGGGCATGCAAAATACATGAGCAGTTAATGGCAAAATTTATTGATGTATTTTACCCATTGACACAACCAAGGGAAAATAAATGTCCCAAATGCTCCTGGTTCAACGCAAGTTGTCGCAAAGCCAAACAGGATCTACTAGAGGCAGTGAAGGCAAAGGACAGGCCACTAATTAAACTGCTCAGGGCGAGGTACAAAGGGACTATTGGCTCTCCAACCCCATCCGTGGAATCCAAACAAGAGGGGATCAGGGAGATTACCATGATTGAAGTGGGGAGTGTTATTAAAAAACTGGAGTGGAATAAAGCACCAAGTTTCGACAAACTTCGAGGGGATCTCTTCTGGATGGAACCCAAAATGTGGGTCCCTTATCTGTGTGCCCTATTTAATGCCATCCTGAAGGGCATGGATCCCCCGGACACCTGGCGCAGGGCGCAGATAGACCCCATACACAAAAAAGGTTGCCCTCTCCTACCCTCGAACTATAGACCCATCAGTTTTATTGACATCACCTAAAAACTGATGGGACGGTCATTTTGGACCTAGTACAGGGTTGGATAGAGGAGTAGGAGATCCTACGTCCCTATCAGGCCGGCTTCAGAACAAATATGTCAACCGTTGACCAGATATTCACATTACAACGACTTTTCTGGAAAACAGTGACCATAGAGGGTGGCAGCCTCTATCTTAGATTTGTTGATCTGAAGTCGGCCTTCGACCTTGTCCCAAGGGAGAAACTCTGGAAAGTATTAATCGATCTTGGGATTCCTCCGTACCTCCTCAATGTGCTAGTGAGGCTCCACGCAGGGAACTACGCACAAGTAGGATGCGAAAAATACGGGGAACTCTCTGCACGCTTCCCTGACAAAAAAGGGGTACGCCAGGGATGTGTGCTTGCCCCTACTCTAGTTTGTCTCTACATTAACGGGCTCATTGACCACCTCAACAACATTAAGGATAATGATGCCCCAAAGCTAGTCTCTGGGAAGGTTCCATCGTTGATGTTTGCGGATGATACCTTGTTATTGTCCAAATCACCAATGGGTATACAACGCACCCTTGATGGCTTTGCGTTCTGCAACATGAGGGGCTTGGAGATCAATTTCACCAAGACCAAATATATGGTCTTCAATCCCCCGAAAACCACACCCTATAATTTTTACATACGTGAAACTCGGTTGCACAGAAAATCTGAAATGTTTTGATAAACCCTGTGACCCAAAGGTACCTCATGAGGCATTTTTACTCCAAAGTGCATGCTCGGGTGAATAAAAAAATAATGCAAGATACAGGCAAACCACATTTCACCTTAAAAATGGATATATTTTTATTGAATTGATGGGCTTTTAACAGCAAAAATACTAGATTTCACCTACCTTTGAAAATATTGGTATCAATGCAGAATACATGGGAAATAAAAGTTGGAGCATTTGTACACTATATTTTGCCTCAGAGATTTAAATGGCCCCTTTACACAAATAGATATCCAGCTAATGTATACACAGAGGTACCCAATTATATCCATGAACAGATGTGAGAGATGGCATTGTACTTTTTCTGTATTTCTATTTTATGTAGTATATGTATAGCACAATATTAATTGAAAGGCATCAGAGTACTGTGTAAGATCAAAAGTAGAGATACATTGAAGTGTTTGGGTTCTGAGAGTTGACGAGGACTGTTGCTAAGTGGTAATGTAAATGAGGTGTGACTTCAGCTCTTTCCTAAGCACAAACAGGACTGAAGCAGTAAGGATGGATATAGGGTTGTTGTTTCAAACCCAGAGTGTATTAACAAAGAAGGGATGTTACTTTGCCTTTTCTTTTTTACACATGTTTGTCTTCAGACAGATGGGTCCTGGCAGTGGCTGTTTTTAGAGCGGCCTAGGATGATGATGTCTAAGGCCAGATAGGCAGAAGTGCTTATAGTGTTGGCTTTGTATGTGATGTAGCTGGTTCTGAAGATGGTGCAGGCTGGTAAAGGCATCCAGTGAATTTGCATCAAGGTGGGGTCAGTGCGGGGATGTGAAGACTTTGGAATAGGGTGCTGTCACCATGCAGATTCAAGTGTATAAGGACTTGACTTGTACTTCAACAGTCACTTTATTGGAGAAATTGCTTCACGTTTAATCCCTCATGGAGCTGACACTTAAGTGCACTTTGCTTTTTGTTTTTCCATTTCATTGTTTTGCCTTTTGGGTATGTGGGGATAGTACAGACTATTGCAGGGCATTTTTAGCAGGTGTAGAAGGAAGGAAACCCCCATAGCCGCCCCAGTTTACCATAGGTATCACACTTGTACAAGCAGAGCTTCTAAATCCATGTTGAAATATTTCAGGCCCTCCTCAGGTATACTGAGATGTTAGGCATGCAACAAAGTGAAACCTGTTGAAACCAGAAAGGACTTTAGTCTAGCTTGCCCTTCTCACTGGGAAGGCCCCCTGCTCTTCATATCATCAGGTGTAGCATCTCACATCTGAATGAAACTGAAGAAGCATACCAGTAAAGACATGTGAAAAGGTGGTATAATAGTTGATGTGGATTATTGTCCACCACAAGTAATAACCCCTGGTATCTGTGGCAGGAAGCAGGAAGGCTTAAATTAGAGAAACTGTGTAAAGCATTTAGAAGCACCAGCACCGTTAAAAAAGTCAAAAACACACAATAAAAATCTCACTCTGATTTAGTAAAGGAGGGAGACATTTATTAAGCCAAATAAACCTGAAATTACAATTATTAGGCCCAAACCTTTTTAGTTGCCTATCCGTTAGAAAGTGGGTGTCTGGTTGGCAAAGGTATGCACCCTGTCCAAGCAGAAGCCACAATCCTAGTCAGGGTAGGCTTTACACACTAAAAGATAACTTTTGCTCACCCTCTGGTAGCCTGGGACAGAGCAGCAATATTTATCTATTGAGGCAATGTGTAAAGTATTTGTGCAACACACACACACATTGACACAATGAATCCACCAGAAACCCGCAGGTTTGTGAAAATCAATTATTATTTTATTAAAAAACAAGACTCAAACCTCAAAAATGTCTGGACCGGGGCAAAGTCAAAGTATAGGCCGACCGTTGGAAAGTGCAGGTCGGCCTCAGGACCCACGCAGGTGTGGGCGAACAAAATAACTTTCCTGGTCAGAAGCAACGATATGCATCGATCTCCTCCACGTATTAAAGGTGATGTGTTAGTTCTGAAGATGGGTGCCAGAGTCGAGGGGCATTGAGCGATGCAACTCATTCTGCCACACAGTCAAGTTCATGGATCGATCTCACCAAGCTGTGGTGGTGGTGATACGTTGTCCGATGTGTTGATCTCTGGAGTCAAAGTATTGCTTCTGATGTGATGCACCAATTTTACTGCTCCAACTTAGCCAATACATCCGTTCTGTTAAATACACACAAGAGATGCACCAATATCCGTGTTTAAAATATGTGGGCCACTTCCAGTGACCCAGGCACAGGAGCAGAGGTAGAGATGTTGATATCCCAGAGTCTCAATCAACATGAGGCAAGCAAATAAACCCTATTACTTAAGGTGTAATTATGAGTTTGTCAGTCCATCGACAATAAACTCACGGTGAAGGTGTGGTAGCAGAGGCGCATGGGCTGTCCGACAGCTGTATTACACCTCGGGTATACAGACCACCATAGGACCAAGGCAACCACCAGGGATCCACGATCCCTGGCGGTGGCGCGGCTGTCAAAGGCTCTAATATGCATGGCGGTGCTGCTGAGACACATCCAAGCATATTTGGATTTCCTCACTATACAGTTTTCATGGTGGTGAGGCTGCCATGAAAACCGTGGTGGTGAGGAAACAAAGGGGGTCCTAAAGGGCCGGCTGTTAAATCAGGGCCATGGGAGGCATGCGGGGGGCACATGGTGTGCCCCCTGTCTATATACACCCCTTTCCTGCACAGCATGGACTGCACAGTCCATGCTGTGCAGGAACAGGGTTTGGCACGCAAAAGTAACTCGGAATCTAGCAGGCGTTCAGTGGTGAGGTTTTGCGCTATGATGGGGTGCTCATAATCAGGCCTTATGAGCGAAGGCAGAGTCCATATCTCCTTCAGCTGAGTCAGAGTAAAGCAGGCATCAGGGTAACACAAGAGAAAATCAGACTTTCCAAGTATGCAGTACAAAGTTGAGTCTTTTAAGCAGCACAGCAGTCCTTCTGACAGAGGTTCAGTTCAAGATCCAGCAGTGTCTATTTTAGGGGTTCAGAGAACCAGTACTTATATATATATATACATAAGAAGACCTTCCTGGCAGACCTCAACCTGAACCAAATCTGCGACAGACCTACTCACAACCAGGGTGAGACCGATGGATCTAGTCATTACTAGTGTAAGCTATATTCAACTTGAATCCATTGTCCCATGCGACTGGACCGACCATCACTGCATCACCTTCAATATCAATGAATCAGTGAGGACACATGAACCTTAACCACAGACACTGGAAAAGGAACAGTAGGTACATACACCCTAGTGATTTGATATCTCTCAGCAATAACATCTTGCCCCCTCTGGCGCTCATGTCAGATGTTCATGACCTTACACACCACTCCAAAAACTCCATGGTGACCTTTCTTGACACTATTTCGCCATTACATCTAAAATGACTCTCCACTAAAGAATCCAAACCGTGGTGCAACGAGAGCCTAAATGAAGAAAGATGCAATCTGAGACTAGCCGAGCAAGTTTCGAGATCCTCATCATCCCTAGAGTGACATGATTCCTCTAGTGCCTCCATTGCATACCCTTAATGTAACCCAAGTTAGACCTCCACACATTGTATGTGGTACTTAGGAAATTCCTCTCTGTTGCCCATCAAGAAAAACTCACCCCTGTCCCGTGCAACCAGCACTACCAAAAGTTATGCATACAATGTTTGTTAGGGATATTTGTATATGTTTATTAGGGATATTTGTTTGTTAATCCTGAATCTTGAATCTAGCCAATCGCTCTGTAAGTGAAAATGTAATATGTCATACAATAATTCTGTTATTGTGGTGAAATAAAAATAATGTACAATCAAACACCAATGTGTGCACATGAACTGGGCGCTTACATATTCATCTACCATTTCTTGCACGCCGCTCTTGCTGTGACAAAACAATGACGTATCAGCATTACGCAGTGCGTCACAGCAAGACATGACGCAGAGCGTCAAAAACGTGATGTCGGCCAACTTGGGTGTGGCATGAGTATTTAATGCCACACCCAAGTTCCAGAAGGTGCTGAGCCTTCCGGATTTCCTGCGGTTACAAGCCTGCAACCAAGGACGCTCGCCTGACTTGCGGCACATCGGATCTTCCCTCTGGTTCCCTGGTAACAGCGTTTCTTCTTTATTCCATTGATTCCATACCATGTCAAAAGAATAAAAGAATTATGGTAAGACACAATTTTAACAAATCATTTTTAGAACTATCCATCGGAACGTTGACACCAAAAGACTTTGGAAGACACCAAGGACTAAGAGCATTCTTATGCTTCACTTGTACAATTGGAAGCGGTGTACATCATGTTGAGTCTTTTTATTTCTCTGCATCAAACTTTGTTTTTTGTGCAGTGTGTTTCTTGTAGCGGTATAGGAAGTCATTATGCCAGAACATCACGTTTTATTATGTATGTGAGTATATTAAAAATGGTGGTTTGTAGCTAGAGAGGTGGGGACAAACAAAAGGCAAGATAATGTATGCAGATGATTAATAGTGTTATTTTACTTCGAGTTCAGTTTAAACACCTAACACTTCATGTTGAGCTCACAAAGACTTCCTTACTGAATAATTGATTTCACCCACCTACTCCATGGATGCTTAGCGACTACAACCTTGAACGCAGATAGGAGTTAGAAGAATTAACGTTGCTAAAAATCAAGGTGTACTGGGAAAGAGTGGGGGGGGGTCTAATACACCCACACAATAGGAAACATAATAGTACTCTCTTGTTGCCTCGCAGGTCAACAACAAGGATTTCTAAAGCGTCCATCATCCGGTCCGCCTCTTTGAATCCTCCTGAATGTTCCTTGAGTTACAACTTCAGCACAGGTTATAAAATAAGGTGCTAAGAAACTGGATCCAAATACCTCTGCGAATCCAACAGTGTGGATTTCAGGTAAGAAAACATTGTTCACCTTGACATAGAGAACCTTAAGCACCTGAGATCACTGAGGAGCAACTACAATAAATACATCAGTAACTCAAAAGCAAAGTTTTAGAACTCAACTAGACATAGCCAGATATCACCCCAAAAACTTTTTGAAATTGTCAAGCAACAATCCAGTCAAAAGACGAACGCCCACACAATTGGTTTTAATCCACAGCCAAACTGCAATGAATTTGCCTCCTGCTTCCTTGAAAATGCAAGAAATAATGTTTCCAGAGGGTTATTGAGCTTCTCCCGATGATACATCCAAATATCCCCGCTAGCCTCTGAGCATTCAGACCATGGACCTCACAGATCTCACCTTCAAAGACAACACCTTGTGGAACACATTCAAACCTGTTGATGAAAATGCCATTCTTAATATCTTAACAACACTAAAACCATCAAACCAATTCTGCGACCATCTAACCTCTTCAAGGAGATTAAAACATCTTTACTTCCACTCTGGACCAAGATATTGAATGCTTTGCTACATCAAGTAGTTATACTAGACTGCCTAAAACAGGACAAGTAACCCCCATTCTTAAAAATCCCTCAGCACATCACTCAAACCCAAATAAGTTCATACCAATTTCTCCCATTCCTTCTGTAGCAAATCTCCTGGAGAAATGCGTCCATACCCAACTATGTAATCACATAAACCCTGTCCAACTTATTGACCAATACCAATCTGGGACGAAGCACGGACAGTCTTAACACATATAGTTGATGATGCACTTAAAATGCTAGCTCTATCCTTATCCTCATCCTCCTGGAGCACCCTCCACAGCTGTCAATATGGTCAAACATGAAAGCCTATTTGACCTACTAGAATGCAGAATGGGGTTATTAGGGGTTGTCTAAAATAGTTTGCCTCATTTCTTCACAACAGTACTCAAAGAATCAAGGTTAGCCACACCCTGTCCAATGCCACTGCGGTCACGTTACGAGTTCCACAGGGGTCCACCCTATTACCTACTCTCTTCAACATGTTTATGGATCTTCTAACCAAACTTCTGAAATTCTTCAACGTCAAAAACCACATATATGCAGATGACACCTAACTGTACCTAAAAATCTCCTCTCCTGAAGATATCCGTCTACTCAACACAACTTTACAAAAAACACAAAACTGGATGACTAGAAATCACCTCAAACTCAACTCGCTCAAAACCGAATTTCTCTTAATCGCCCCACTAAAAGGATCCCGTGACATCAAAGATTGGATGAAACATCTAACAGCGTTCAATTTGCTTTCCACAAGTTATATATTCCACAAGATCACTGGGAATAACACTCAACAAGAATTTCAACATGCAGGAACACATCACAGAGTCAACCTTCAAATCAACATACTAAGAAAAATAAAATCCTTCCTCCTTTTGACGACCTTAAAACAGCTGTATAAACACTAGTAATCCCCAGGTTAGACTATGGGAGTACTACTTTATATGATCCGCCTAGATCCAAGATGGCTCTACTAAGTGCATCCCTTCATTATGTTTCAAGACTCATCACAGGATCCAAGAGAAACAATCACATCACTCCCGATCTGAAGGCACTAAACTGTCTCCCATATGAGGCAAGGACACAGCTGAATATTGCTTGCTTGACATATAAAACACTACACTTCAACACACCGTAGTAACTAGCTGACAAACTGGAATTGTCTGTTGGCTGCAAATTCTCTAGGAGTGCAAGCACCTTACTGTTAAAACCACAGAAATTGCAGAAAAAGAAAACCTACAACTGAGCCTTCTCCGGAATGGCCTCTAGAATTTGGATCGACCTTTCCCCTGAAATCAGAATGAACCTGTCAATCATCTCATTCACAAAAGAAGTCAAACTGTTTTTGCTGAACATAAATCCACACTAGAACTCTTTGACTGAGCATATTGAAAATAAACTGACACAGTGTCTCAACCTGGGCTCTCACTCGCCGTTGACGTCTGGGTGTTTAACTCACTGACCTCCCGATTTGCAACGGGTATAGACAGCATTTGTGTTGCTTTGTTGTCATGTTTTCTTCTTGCCTAAACAATTGTAAAGCACTCTGATACCCTACTAGGGTCAAGTCCGGGCTATATAACATGTTCTAAATAAATAAACAATAAAATAAAGAGTGCCTTTGATATGGAGGTGACTTCAAAGCAGTTATCTGAAGTGCACATATTCCCCTTACAGCCCAGTCCTATCTGCCAGGCTATCTATGAGCCATTTGTGTGGGGACATGATCCTATTTATTCAACTGAAGTGTTGGCCCTTCCCTTCCATCATGCCCAGGCAAGGCCATAAGAATGCAGATGTATGTAGATGGGTACTCAAATTCACCTATCCTTCCTGCATTGTGGCTGTTTAGAGGGAATGCACAAAGTTTAGCAATCACCTACCCCAGATGTGTATTGGAGACAGGCTGTCAGGCACACAGAGCAGTAAGTGCAGAGCAAAGTCCACATTCTAAAAATGACATTTCACAAACATTAATGCTAAATCCAACTTCCCCAGTAAGGAGTATTTATCAGTACCATTCCAAACATATGAAACATGAAAAAGCTACTCCCCTCCAATAAGGAATTATAGCTTAAAAGTGTATAAAGGAATTCCCAATGCTTACCTATGAGAGGGGTAGACCTCACAGTAGTGAAAAATAAAACATGATGCTTGTCACTAGCAGGACATGCAAAACATAAAAGTGCATATTTTACCTGTTACTGACATAGCACACTGCTCCTAGGGCTACTTAGGGCCTATCTTAGAGGTGACTTATAAGTAACAAAAAGGGGAGTTTAAGGCATGGCAAGTTGTTTTAAATTTCATGTCAAAGTGGCAGTAGACTGCACACACAGACATTGCAATGGCAGGGCTCAGATAGGGTTGAAAGGCTACTTTTGTGGGTGGCACAATCAGTGCTGCAGCCCACTAGTATAATTTAACTTACAGACCCTGGGCACATGGTATACCATCTTACCAGGGACTTAAAAGTAAATTAAATAGGTCAATCAGTTATAACCCAATTACACACATGTTTAGGGAAAAAGAATATGCACTCTACCACTGATTAGCAGTGGTAAAGTGCTCAGAACCTAACACCAACAAAAAATATTTGAAAAGCGTGAAGGCAAAAGGCAAAATGCCTGGGGAAGACTACCCCAAAGCATACAGGATTAACACCAACCACTCTTTCAAGTACCCAGGATCTAAGTGGGAGCCATTAGACACTCTGAAGTTGTAAGGCAGAGGGCAACAATGAAGTCCACACCAGATCCGGTTGTCATTGGCCAGCTGGTATACTTCACAGGAATGGCCTCTTTGGCTTTTATTATATTCCTGTGGCCACCCAAGGGATCAGCCTTTTGATCCTTGGAAATCTTTCTGTCTTTGGATTTGAAATTGAAGGTGGTGTAACCTACTCAGCTATGTCTTACAGGTCAGGGATGCCAAATGCTGCAGGTTCAGTCCCCCTGATATCCTTTCTTTTGCAAGTCCAGCAGTGTATTGAGGAAGGCTGGGTGAGGGTGCAGCTTTGTAGGGTTCACCAGACTTTGGGTTGGGATAAGCTTTGATACTTCTAGTTCCCCTCTGACCAGTGGAGTAATGGTTCCCATGCCTTGACCTATCATCTTTTGCAGTAGTTCCTGTTTGCTTCACTGCAAACAGGCCTATATTACCAGGTAGTTCACAAAAGGGTAGGGGGGTAGAGGTTTGTATCAACTGGGTCTGCCCTCCTTAGTTTATGCTCCAAATGACTTTCTTGAGTCCCCTCACTCACCAAGGTTTCCCCATGGTGACATGCTTCATTATTGGGGGCCATCCCAGTTCTCTACGAACTGGGGCATGCTGCGACTTGCGAAAAGTATGTAGGAGCACTTTTAGTGGAAGACTATTTGTGGTGCACAGTGTGGTGGAGTGCATTAAAGTGATTAAAAATACCTTGCTAGTGGGCTAAAATACTTTATTATCACTCCTAGGTTGGTATATCTAAAAGGGGGTGTTGCACAGAAAAACCTACTTATAATGGGTAGGAGTTCAGTGTAAGATCAACATGTTTCGAGCCTACCCCTAGCTCTTCGTCAGGACCACACAGGGACCAGCCCTGTGTTTGCCACTCCCATTAAACCTAAATGTGGAAATGAAATATTAAATCAACAAAACGCTGAAACTAATAAAGCATGTGTTGTTATACATACAATCACTATGTCACGTAGTATGTCTGTAACAATAAAGAAAGACATGGTTAGAGAACAGCCCCCTCTCTCTTTTAGAGTAGGTGGGTACACATTTTATTGTACTTCCATGCTGGTGAGGTACTCCTTAATGGGGCGTGCAGTCATCCAGGCTCCGAGCGTGGTTGCAACCTAAAAGGTATAAACATGCCGGCCAAACGTGCTGCGTGGTGGTTGGTTATATTTAAAAAGACACAAAATACAGAAGGTGACTTTCACACAACACTCATACAGACAGGAAAAAAGCGTTGTATCCGAATGTAAGCACATACTTAGTTGTGAGCAGAACTGTGCTTCATGGACTCGCGGGGGCGGTGTGTCCCTGAGAAATTATCTGCCAATATGAGGAAAACCGGCAGGAAATCGTTAGCGTATGCGTTAAAGAAACCACCCGTTTTTATTAATTTTATTTTATTGGTTTTATAAATAATTTATTGTTAATTTATTATTAATTCATTATTTAATAAAAAAAAAAAATTGAAAAGTATGCTATTTTTAAACTCTACACTCTCCAACACTTTCCCTACTGTTGCACTATTTGGAGTTTGAATAGTAATTTTAACCCCTACGCTATCCAACACTTTCCCTACTGTTGCTATAATTGGAGTGGGAATAGTGATTTTAACCTCTTCGCTATCCAACACTTTACCTACTGTTGCACTCACTGGAGTGGGAATAGTAATTTTAAACCCCTCAGCTATCCAACACTTTCCTTACTGTTGCACTCTCTAGAGTCGGAATAGTAATTTTAACCCCTTTGCTATCCAACAATTTCCCTACTGTTGCACTCTCGGGAGTTGGAATAGTTATTTTTACCCCTACGCTATTCAACACATTCCCTACTGTTGCACTCTCTGGAGTTGGAATAGTAATTTTATTCCCTCCTCTAGCCAATATTTTTCTGTATTATTTTAGTTAATGTTGTGTACTTTATATTTTAAAAATATTGTACTTTTTTAAATTTGTTATATATATTTTGTATATTTTTATTTATATTATTGTTGTATGTGTATATATGTATTTATAATTTATAACATGTTTTTAACAATTTATAAGTTATTAAAATAATAATTCACGAATATTATTAAGTAAGTATATATACACTATATTTTATATGTATTTGTTTAATTATTAGTTATAATTTGTAAACATGTTTAAATATTTTAACTATGTTTCTTTTAGTTATATGTATTATTTACTTTATTTAAAAAAATAACATTTAAAAAAAAGATATTTTAGACATCAATATTTTTCTCTCAATATTTTAGTACTTACCATGATGTAGAGAGGATGTCAATATTTTTGATTCATTCAAAACATTAGAGTCATGGTATATGAGCCACGCTGGCTATTTGCACAATATGCAATAATTTACTGCACTGTTACTCCACATGTAACCGTTGAGACATGTTCTGCAGCTCCTTCTCGGTAGTCATCTTTATCTCTCTATACATAGCAACCCCACCCTCAATGCACTAATGTTCGGTTGGCATGGAAAACATAATAGATTACCATAGAGATTTGTGCTAGTATGCTGAAAGCACAAATCACTCTGACAGGGCAGCCATCTTTCAGTCCTCATAAACAAATAAGTAGTTTCACATGCATCCAACTGGAACACCATACCTAACAGGATACCAAACTTCAACCAAAGTTATATAAAAATGCAGACCTCTTCAAATGTGCAGGAAAGACTTATTTAGTTATTATGAAATATTTACGTTAGTGGTTCCTCCCCGTAGGTCGAAAATTCCTGACACTTTGAGCATAACTGCCAGTTTTCCATAATGGACAGGGTACCTGTTCGAGCCAATCATATTCGATGCATTGTTTTTTCATGTATGTTGCATGGCATGGGCAGTTTTCATATCCTCTTACATCTAAGAGACTTTGTCGATACTCCAATAAAGTGTGCATATGATAACCTCTCTTTAAGATAAATTTAAATATTGGTCTGCAGATTTTTATAACACAATTGCCCGACCCCCTTTGAACCTTTTCAACCTAAACTTTACTGAGTCCAAAACTAAGCTACATCTTGTAGATTAATAATTATGACAATAGGTTAGTATGCCATAGGAATGCCAGGGACTATGAGAGCAGCAATCCCGCGATGAAAGATTTTGTTTTATCTGAGATGCTTAAACAAGCAGGGTAGCACTGGTAGAATGCAATGGGGAACAATTATGAGTGTACATAAACTGCTCTGAAACGTGTTACCTATACGCTATACACAGTAACAAATATGGAATGGAAGTTAACAACCTTGGGGCATATTATCAAGCCCCAGCGATAATTATCGCTAAGCGCACTTAGCGCTAGGATAATTATCGCCGGGTAGCGTGGATTTTCATCACTGAGATAGCGTGCTATCAGCAACGCTTATCTCAGAAGTGATAAAAATCCTTGCGCTAACTGCCAAATGAGAGAATATCGCTGGAAAACCAACGATAATCTCTCGAAGTTTGGCGTTAGCTCTATGATAGGGGCTCACAAACTTAGCCATGATATCCCCCTTCCATAGGATATCATGGCTAAGTCAGGAAAATACCAGATGTAAAAAAAGCAGCGCTAACCGCGGTTAGCGCTGCTTTTTTTTATCACGAACAGGGTTAGCGACATCCTTGATAATAGGAGAAATGTCGCTTAACAACATTTCTCCTATTATTATTCTCTGGAACGCCCCCTTTGCATCTCATTAGAGATGCAAGGGGAAGCGTAGAGAATTTGCGTGTTAGCACCCTGTTGCTGATAGGGAGATAATGTTATCTCCGCTTTCTTGGCTTTTAAAGCCAAAAAAGCGGAGATAAATCCCTTGATAATATGCCCCCTTGTTCTTTCCTCTTTCTAATAAAATTCAAACTCATTAGAGCGCCTCATAAGTGAAAACCATCACTGTGTAATGGGAGGTTCAACATGTGGTTTGTCTTAAAACGTTGTGAATCCTCACAAATATGTGTTTTTGTTGCCTTTCACAAACTCCTTTCTGATACATTTACACCAGGTAAGGGGTGGACTAACTCACTTTCGAGGGTGGAAAGGAGAATAGAACATCCACAAACATCATGGGGGTGTAGGAGAAGGGGTTTCCCCACAGACAATAATTTGCTCATCAGGCCTACTGTCAGTGCAGAGTTATACCAAAAATATCGCAAAGTCACATGACATTTCCGGTAGAATACATGATGTTAGTAGTACACCTAAAACTCCCAGTGGTGCACCTGGTAATCTGTGAATGGTGCAGCTTTCCAGTAGTACCACTGGCACTGTTTTTAAATGGTGGAAAAAGTCATACATTTACGCCAGTGCCTATAATGGTATAAAAGAACAACGCTACTCGAGTGGAGAGGGGTGAGACTTTTGCATCAGGCTTGCTCTGGCGGGACCGTTGTCCCAGAGCACCCGGGAACCACCCCAGCCCGACCAGCACCTCCATCCTCTGACCCTACACACAGCAACACCCCGGGAAGGACTTCATTTCCTAGTGTGCAACGCTCGCCACCACCTGCAGCTGATAGTCAAGGGGGGGGGGGTTTCACTGCCAGCGCATAAAGTGCTGTCAGAACCTCCAAAGCGCGGGCAATGCCCGGGTGAAGCCCAGGCCAAGGGCGGGCCCGTCCTAGCCCATCATTGCCCGGAAGAGGCTGGGTTGGGCCACCTACCTGTCAGCTGCAGCAAGGAGTTCCTCACAGCTTTCCTCCTAAAGTACTTTTCAAACTATAACCCCAAACATCTATGATCATTGACTGTACTTTATTTGTCGTGTAAATATCCCAAACTATCCCACCAGCAGCTTTGATTTACCGCCCTAACGTTAGCGTTCGAACTGTCTGCTTGGCATGGGAAAACAGAAAGGGACTGAGGCTGGACTGGGGGGGGGCACTCTAAAAAAGAGATCTAAGAAATGGTCCCAGATTTTAGGTCTTGTCACTTAGAATGAAGGGGAGCAAGGGCAGAATGTATTAGACCATATAGAAGATATTGTCGCAGAGTGTAAAGGGCTGCTTACCACACCTGCTTCAACTATTAACACTGCTGTTCAGCCCCCGCACCTGCAGGGCTTTACGTGGGGAAAAAAACTGGTGGTGCTCTAAAAGGGGCGTGGCAAATTTATTAAAGGGGTGTGACCTATCTGAGTACGGGCGTGGTCTAAATCAAGATAACTAGCATTGTGTGCAGGCCATCAGATGCACCACAGGAGATGGAGCCAGCATTGTGGTAGGCAGGCACAGCCCTATTGAAACCCAGGCACTACTCCTCCCACCACTCTACATGCAGATGGGTCTATTCAGCCTTGTGCTGACTCAGCCAGCCTCCTGGAGCCCCTGCCCCTGTCACTCACTAACCAGACAGTCAATACACAACCAGGCAGAGGCAAACAGAAAGGTTAAACAGGAAAATAGACACTTTCTAAAAGTGCTATTTCCAAACTTAGAATTTAAAAACCATCTTCACTAAAGGGTGTGTTATTAAATTCTGAGTTCAGGGATACCAGATTCCATATGTCTATCCTGTTGTTATGGGAAGATATGCAGGTAAAAATGTTACAAAGCATTCCCCATGTTATCCAATGAGCAAGATAGCCTTTCAATAGTGAAAAACGAAATTGGCAGTATTTTACTATCAAGACAAGTTACCCACACTAGTAACACGAAACAAAAACTGGGACGTCTGGTCACCATACCTTTGAGGCCCGAAAATAGAACCCCCTAGAGCCCCCTTTCGAAGCTTCCCAAAAAAAACTGAGGGGGCTCAGACCCCCCACAGACCGCCCCCCCCCCCCCACTTAAAGCCCTGCACACCTGATACTTTGGTTCCACACTCACATAAAAAAGGGTACTGTAAAATACCCAATCTATTCATGAAAGCTGCAATTAAAAATCACACAATGTCACCCCCCAAAGCTCGGGATGAATGTATTTGTAGCCATTTGGGTCCCACTAAGGAAGCCTGTACCCCTGCTTTTGCCATCTCAACAGACATCCCTCTGAGCAACAGTGTTGCCCCTCTCGTAGAGAAATTGTCTGGCAGTGATAATCATAGTGACCCAGAGTATCCTACTGTAACTGAAAGCCAGCATTTCAGGGCGAAAAGTTATCCGCTAATAATTCAGCAGCCTTCACTATAGATATCCTGAGGGAAATAGCAACCCTAAAAGAGTCTGTCAAGGCGTTGACCGCCTTAGTGACTAAACTTAATCTTAAACTAGAAGAATTCTGCAGACTCCAGCCTTCATTAATAGCACTGACCCCTAATACACAAGCTAATCCAAGGACAGACCACATACCTTTTTACCTTTTTCCCAAATGCAAACAGGCAACATTGTCTTGAATGCTGGCTTAGTGTCCCAGCCTGGCCCACTTGTTTGCAAGGATAGCGCATTTGGCACACCCCTGTCTGCCTATGGTTGGCTTCAGGAGGGCAAAGGATGGGAACAAGGGGATGCACTATTGGACATGAAACTTGGAAAGAACGACCACCCCAGAATTTGAACACGGTGGAGGAGGGGACCTGCACAACTCCCACTAGTTTATTCTAAGCATACTGCTCCCCTGCCCACAACAACATCCACTATTTATATGACACACATCCCTAAGGTCGACAACAATTGCTATAAATATGAGGATGGTGCAGCCCTAAAAATTAAAACTATACAATGGCTGAGACACATTAGGGGTTGTAGATCGATAATAAGGGACGACATAGTGCAGGCCAATCGATGTGTCCTTAAATATAGTGCAGTCAATGCAATAGAGCTCATTCTAGTTTGTAACCACCTAGTACACAACTTAGTTGGTCTAGAATCTAGTACCTATCCACCTCCCACTACTAACATCAGGTTTAAGCTAAGCATCTCCACCATGTCCGAAAGGGCTAAAGCTGCCTCCCGGCCTGAAGGGGACTTCCCCATCTCAACTCTTTCTCAGAATGATTGACTTCATCTATCTTCTGTTAGTAAAACCCTGTATAGATAAAGCATAGAACATCATCACACTAATTTATTAGCACATCCTCATGAAGAGGGCCTCCCCCATGACATCGAGAGCATAACACCTAACCCACAGCTAGCCCCAGCTCCATTAACATAAGTTGAGTCTAGAGTCCACCTGCAAGCTAGAGGCCAAGATGCATCTAGTCAACCTCCATCAAAACCAGCTGTTCCAACTGCCTTATTTATTCACCCGGCTTCTGGCCTGTCAACAACTAGCGGGACAATGAGAATAGTGTCATGGAACGTTGCAGGCATGAGGGGGAAGTTGGATCATCCCCAAATGCTTGCGTTTATTAATCAACATGAGATCTGCCTGCTGCTGGAAACATGGAGCTCGTCTCCTGTATTTATTCCTGAGTTTAAAACATTCCGTAAGCCAGCTATTCCTTCTAAGCATGCTGGCCATCAGGTGGGCTTCTGATATTAACAAATATCTCATTAAATTGTGACCTGTCAAGGAACTGTCCAATGATAACCCAGATATCCTTGGGGTCAGGCTAGGTAATGGAAAGGGCACATTTATTGATATGTATAACGTTTATGCCAGAAGAACTAGAGGAGGAAGCTCTCCAACTCTTCATGCCCTGGACAATCTGCTGGTGGCCAGGTGACCCTTTTGATCCACTTGACTGGGTTGATTTTAATGAGGGGAGTGAGGAGGATAATGTATGGATGTTACCGCCCTTAGAGCTCCTTCCAATCACAAAAATGGTCGCTAGCAGCATTACAGCTAAATGTCATAACCTTGGAGTATAGGATAAGGGCCACCAATGGGGGAACCAGCTCTGACAAGGGGAGGTGGATGACCTTCAGAGGACCAAATGGGGCAAGCAGGATTGATTACTTACTTGTGGATCTCACCCTATGGCCCATTGTCAGGGACATGGCCTTTGTCCCGTCTTGCAACAGTGACCATAATCCCCTTAGCATGACTATTGAGCATCCATGGGATGAAAAGGTGAGGGTCTTGCCAACTCCTCCAAGAACCAAAGAGGTAATATCCACTAATGACAAACGCCGACTTAAATGGCCTGCTATTAGGGTAGATGAATCAAAGAACAATTTAATAAAAAATGACATAGTAAGGGATTTGGAGACCTTGTCTGAAGTGAACAAGGATCTGACTACTCGACCCAGAAGCAGTTCCCTGCATAATCAATCAATCAATCAATCATAGTACTTGTAGAGCGCGATACTTACCCGTGTGGGTCTCAAGGTGCTGAGGGGAGGGGGGTGCTGTAACTGGTCGAAGAGCCAGGTCTTGAGGAGTCTTCTGAAGGCTAGTAGCTCTTGGGTCTGTCGTATGTGGGTAGGGAGGGTATTCCAGGTCTTGGCGGCGAGGTAGGAGAAGGATCTGCTGATGTAGGAGAAGGATCGGCTGCTGGAGGTCATTGGTTGGATGCGGGGGACAGCGGCGAGGGCAAGGCTGGCGGAGCAGAGCTGGCGGGTGGGGGTGTAAAAGCTGAGTCTGCTGTTCAGGTAGGCTGGTCCTGTGTTGTGGAGTGCTTTGTGTGCGTGGGTGAGGATCTTGAAGGTGATCCTCTTGTCGACGGGGAGCCGGTGTAGGTCTCTCAGGTGGGGGGTGATGTGGCTGTGGCGGGGGACGTTGACGATCAGTTAGGCGGAGGCGTTTTGGATGCGTTGTAGTCGCCGTAGGTGTTTGGCTGGGATTCTTGCGTAGAGTGCGTTGCCCTAGTCTAGTCTGCTGCTGATGGGGGCCTGTGTCACCGTTCTTCTTGTTTCGGTCAGGATCCACTTGTAGATCCTGCAGAGCATGTGGAGGGTGTTGTAACAGTAGGAGGAGACTGTATTGACCAGTTTAGACATGGAGAGGGAGGAGTCGAGGATGAATCCTAGGTTGCGTGCGTGGTTGGTGCTGCTCCCAGTGTGGTCGGCCACCAGGAGTCTTCCCAGGCTGAGGGGGTGGGTCAGAGGATGAGTACCTCCGTCTTGTCCGAGTTCAGCTTCAGACGGCTGCTCCTCATCCAGTCTGCGACAGCCTTCATTCCCTCGTGGAGGTTGGTTTTGGCGGTGTGTGGGTCCTTGGTGAGGGAGTGGTTGAGCTGGGTGTCATCGGCATATGAGATGATTTGAGGTCGTGCTGGCGGGCCACTCATGCGAGGAGGGCCATGTAGACGTTGAACAGCGTCGGGCTGAGGGATGAGCCCTGGGGAACACCGCAGATGATGTTGGTGGCTTTGGATCGGAAAGGTGGGAGGCGGACGCTCTGGGTTCTGCCGGAGAGGAAGGACGTGATCCAGTCGAGGGCCTTCTCTTGGATTCCCACTTCTAAGAGGCCTGTCTTTAGAGTGCGATGGCAGACAGTGTAAAAGGCGGCCGATAGGTCCAGGAGGATGAGGGCTGATGTTTCGGCGTTGTCTAGTTGGCCCCTGATGAGGGCTGTCTCGGTGCTGTGGTTTCG
Source organism: Lissotriton helveticus (assembly GCF_964261635.1). NCBI lineage: Eukaryota > Metazoa > Chordata > Amphibia > Caudata > Salamandridae > Lissotriton > Lissotriton helveticus. The sequence goes on from NC_136069.1 coordinate 649,313,856, forward strand.
TTTGAATCCAGACTGGGACAGGTCCAGTATGTTGTTGTCTTCCAGGTGGCGGGCCAATTGCTTGTTGACAATTTTCTCGATGACCTTTGCCGGGAACGTGAGCAGGGAGATGGGCCGGAAGTTCTTGAGGTCCTTGGGGGCCACCTTGGGTTTCTTGAGGAGGGTGTTGATTTCGGCGTGCTTCCAGCTTTCCTGGAATTTCGCTGTTTCGAAGGAGATGTTGATGACCTTCCGTATTTGGGGTGCGATGGCTGCGTCTGCTTTGTTGAATACGTGGTGATGGCATGGGTCTGACTGAGACCCTGAGTGGATAGAGTTCATGACATTGTGTGTCTCGTCATCGTTGACATTGAATTTGAATTTAAAATATTTATAGAGCGCAACGTACACCGAGCGGTTTCTTGGCGCTATGGAGACAAAGTTAGCAGAGGAGAAACAATGGATACTGGTGCAATGAAAAAAAGAAATAAAGACAGTTTACAGAGGGAAAGCCTGATTGAATAAGAAGGTTTTGAGATCTTTGCGGAAAAGAGAGTAATGCTTGGCTAACCGTAAGTGGTCGGGGAGGGAGTTCCAGAAAGTGGGTGCCAGAGTTGAAAAATTGGCCCCTCCCCACTTTTTGCACTTATAGCGGGGTACCTGCAAAAGAGATTGTGATGATGAGCGAAGCTCTCTGGCAGGGACATACTCCCTTAACAGAGAGGTAATAAAAGCGGGAGCTGAGCCCTGGCGCGCCTGGAAGACCATGCAGCCAGTTTTGAAGAGGGATCGCTCCCTGACAGGTAGCCAGTGGAGCGCCTTCAATAAAGGAGTTGAGTGATGGGAACGGGAGAGGCCGTACACTAGTCGGGCCGCCTGGTTTTGGACCAGTTGTAGCTTCCGTAGGCTGTACGCCGGAATGCCGTTGTATAGGGCATTGGCGTAGTCCAGTCGGGAGATCACCAAGGCGGACATAATCAATTTAAGTGCCAGGGGAGAAAAGAAGCGGGAAACAGTGCGAATGGTGCGAAGAGTAAGAAAGCAAGAAGAGACAACAGAACTAATTTGTGAATGTAGGGTGAGATGGTTATTCATTTTAATGCCTAAGGTCTTGACTGTGGAAGAGGGAGTGGGAGGGGGACCAAATGAAGGGGGCCAAGATAAAGAATTCCAGGGACTGGAAGAACCACCCGTGAGAACCAGCTCAGTTTTATCCGGGTTCAGCTTTAGATGGTTGTGGTTCATCCAGTCCCTGATAAAAATCATAATAGTCTGAAAGTTAGAAATAGAATAGGAGGAAGAGGAAAGGTTGAAAATGAGCTGGAGGTCGTCCGCATAGTTATATACGGTGACCTCCAGCTGCTGGAGTGCAAAGATTAAAGGATAGATATAAAGATTAAACAAAAGAGGGGAAAGAGAAGAACCCTGGGGAACACCACAAGTGACTTTAAGTGGAGTAGCCAGGAGATCCCCCAATCGGACCGCTTGGGTGCGGTCCCTCATTGGACCAGGAGGTCAGGCGGATGGCGCTGGGGGTGTTCACACGGGAGGTGGAGTCTGGCGTAATCGGGGTGGTCGTGGTGTTGTAGCTGTCGTGGATGTCAGCGATCTTGCGGTGGAAGAAGATGGCTAATGAGTCGCCCTACATACAGATTTTTTTGAGCACCTGGCCAGCACCTACTTTCTTTACAGTAACAATAGCAGACCAAAGCAGGGGAGAATAACTGGAACAGACCTGTGGCTCAACAAAGAGTGCAGGGCACTGAGAGGGAGATTATTTGTAGTTACAAAAAATAGGGACATTTCTGTGATAGGTGAAGTCAGAAAGGAATATAAGCAGGCACAACACAAAGCCAAGAGGGAATTGGACAAGAGGAGATGGGTAGAACTTGGGGAGGCCAGTCGACACCCAGATAGTAGGATGCTATTGCCACTTGTGGCTAAGGGCAATTTTGAAAGATCACCTCCCCTGGCCAATAACATCCCAGCTGTGGAATGGCATAAGCACTTCAGTGACCTGTACTCCATCATAGATACACAAGGTAGACCCCAGATTCCCATTGACTTATGCCGCCCAGCAGTTAGCCTTTCGTTCCCAAGGGAGGAGATCCTGTCCTCATTGGACACAATCTCACGTGCCAAAACCCCGGGCCTGGATGGTATTCCTGGCGACCTCTTTCGCTCGGATAGGGAAAATTGGGCTTCATACTTCATGTCACTAGCTAATGACATAGGCGACGGGGGAGGATTCCAGATTCATGGAAAGGGGCCGAAGTGATACCAATTTTTAAGGAAGGGGATTGGTCGAAGCCCTCCAACTACCGCCCTATCAGCCTGATCGACTGTGCCCAAAAGGTCTTCTGCCGCTCGCTCCTAGTTAAGATCCAGGATTGGATGGATGAGAATCACATCCTCTCTCCACTCCAGGCGGGGTTCCTGCGGAGGACTGGCACTACCAACCAGGTGTTCCATCTTGTTTTACTGTATTGGAAGGTAGTTGTGTTGGGCAAGGACAGCCTTTATCTTGCCTTTGTAGATGTAAAAACAGCCTTCGACCTTGTACCCAGGGACTCAGTTTGGCGGGTACTCAGGGATTTGGGGATGCCATTGTCAATTCTGGAACTCCTGATCAGGCTACTTGAAGAGAACTTTTCCCGTGTGAGATGGGGGATCAGGGACAAAACACAGAGCCCTTCAGAATCCTGTGTGGGGTCCACCAGGGCTTCGTCCTAGCCCCTACACTTTTCTATCTATATGTTAACCAAGTAGCTAAGCTATTGTGTCCAATCCCAGCCGACGCCCTGTCATTAGCAAACCACAAAATCCCAACACTTTTATTTGCTGAGGACACACTTCTGGTCTCAAAAACACCAGTGGGCCTCCAAAAACTATTAAGTAATTTCAAAGTTTTCCTGTGATGAACGGGGCCTGGTTATCAATACAGGTAAAACCAAATTAATGATGTTGAACTCCCACAAGACCTTTAAAGGGAAGTTGTTCTTGGATAAGATTCCACTTAAGAGGGTTAGCTCTTTTGACTACCTGGGCATCAAGTTGTCTGGGGGAATGGCCTGGAAGAACCATTTGTAGAAAGCATCTTTTAAATTTTCTCAGATTACTGGAGCTCTAAGGCAGGAACATCGTCTGCATACACCAAGCCAGTAGCACCTACCCTTAAACTGTATACCTGTAAGGCTGTGGCCAGTGCTCTTTATGGGGCACAGCTGTGGGGCGCAACAAATGTAAGTGACCTCACAGTAGTGGAAAATAAGTTCCTCAGAAACCTGGTACCACTTCCCCAAAGCACCCCCTTTCTCCCTTAAACTTTATTTGGGCATCAAGTTGATTAATGACCTGGTGAGAATTCGCCCATTGCTCTTTTTGCATAGACTGGCCACCATTCCAGAATTAGCATTCTATGCTGCAGCCTTCAGTGAGGTTTCAGCCTTAGACACTAACATAAAGATCAGCTGGATTAAATATGTGGATGACCTTAGGAAAAGCATTGGCCAGCCACAACAGATCATAGGCCAACCACGTACCTATACTAGGGACCACGTAAAGCAACTTTTTTTTGGGCATAAGTTGATCAGAATAAACTTGTACATTCCAAACAGTGTTCCTTAGCGGATCCCTTTATGGACTCAAAACCCAACTGTTCCCTTGAAAGTTTCTTTGATGTCATCAAGGTCCCAGCCAATAGGAAATTGTACATCCAGTTTAGGCATAGCAGCCTACCTATTAATGCCTTTGCTAATTCTTGGTTGAATAATAAAACTTGATCCAAGGGCTGTCCTTCTTGTACTTGTCCATACGAATCAACTGTCCATGTCCTTTTTGCCTGCCCAGCTTACGCAAAACCAAGGAGTAAATGGTTAACTCCTGTGTGCAGACAAATTTGGACCAGAAACTCAGAGGAGGCCATGTAGATTTTAAAATCTGATGCCAGACCACTGTTTGCCTGCGCAACAGCAAAATTCTTAGGTCACTGCTGGTCGATTAGAAGGAAGGCATTGTTGAAATCCTTCCCTGGTCCTGATAGATAAAATGGCAATCGTGATGACCCGGCAAGCGAGGATTAATTTGTAATTTGAAATGTATGTTCTTAAATTGTATATATCTCTTTTATGTAACTATTTTATGTAAGTAATATTGTTACTGCGTTATCTTGTATAAGGGCATTAACAAGGGGCAAAAGGGGCGATGATGCATTGTTTATCTCGCTGGGGTTAACAATCTGATGATTGTCTTATGTAATTGCTGCTAATGCACTAGCACTTCATTTATGTGGCCCCATTCCCCTGCCCCATATGGCCAGAGTACCTTCCATCATTCATGTGTACATTTTTCTCCTTGACTGCTTTATAATTAAGAAAGTTTTAACTCGATTTGTGTGGCTTTACCCTTTTTATGGTTTTTTATCAACCGAAATAAAGTGAATTTGATGATGATGATGATGATACAACTTTCTTTGTAAATACAGCCCATTATTTGGGAGGGTTAAGCAAGATTTATTATGAATTTATTGCCACAATATGTCAAAATAGCTGCTCCTCCCTTGGGCATGTTACAAAAGATCCCACTTACCATCTCAACTAAACTACCCTTTGGGTGAAATGCATGGCTATAAATTAAGCAGGGTTGCTGTAGCAATGTTATGCTATGAGTTATTACTTTCATGTACTTATAGGTCAGCTCATTTTTATTGAACTTGGATAATGTCTGATTTTCATTAAATTAATTTGAATTGTGATGTTGTTAAGAAAGTTGGTTTACAATGCCCTGTTTTTCGCAGGATAAGAATGTAATGTATCTTCATTTCCTGTTGTTTGACTAGGGTTACTAAAGATAAGCAGCATTTGTTGATTTGTTAAACTAGGTACACTGTGTGATATAAGGCACATTTCGATTTTGACATAATGATCATTATCTTTTTATTTTTTCTATTTATATATCTTTTATCAGTACCAGTATCCATTATCAGCTACAGAGCGTTCCTCCTTCTGCTCTCAACACTGACCTCCTTCCCTAACCTACCAGTTCCTTGTCCGAGGCCACCTTTTCTTCTTTACCCTGGAAAAAAACATATGTTCATTCGTGCTAATCCCAACAGCTGTGAGATTATTCACCCTTGCATGAGTTCAGATATGTTTGAGGCAATATCTCTGAAGGAGAGTTGTGCTAGGAAAACCTTGTGGTGTAGGAGAAGTGTGATGAGTTAATTATCAACAAGTTTAACCTAACCAATCATTAAAACTTGGAAAGGGACTTCAAAATAGTTGTATCATTTGTAAGTGGTCAGATGGCCCTTCTCAAGTCAGAAGTAGGTTTAAGGAATCCTCACCATGACTGGCTATTTAGAAATAGCCATCTTCAATAAAGCCTGTTTTGAACTGTTATTTCAAAATCCACTAAGATTTGAATTGCAGTGAGTAGCATTCACCAAAAGAGAAACCATGTTTAATTCTTAATGTATACTACACCAATTGTGTTTACATTCCAATTCCAATTTGACATGATATTCAAAGGACTAGTCTCAGAGCACTGTGAATGTTCTTCTCTGTCCTTCAATTGTGAATCGTTGTCATTCTGATCTTCTTCTCAATGCAGGATCATGGCAATCATGGGACATATTTATCACTGATTGCAGGGAGGAGATCCATGGGTGGAGCGTGGGTGTTCCCCTGCATCCGCCCATGGGTTTTGGCGCATTCCCACATTGACCATTACTGCTAGAACTGGGAATGTGTAAAAAATACTACGCCTCCCCAGGTGAGGCATAATGAAGAGAAATATCTTTATTTCTCCTTGTGGTTTCCTCTGCATTCTGCAGCACACATAGAAAGAGGAAAATGCCTCTTACAATTGTTTTTACGCAAATGCAAGGGTGTCTTCATTGGCCCTATGCAGCCAAGAGTGCACCAGGACATGGAAAGGAAAGGAATGTGCTGTGTGATGCCCAGAGCTGCGTTGCTGAGAGGTGTAAAAAGGGGCGTGGCCTCAGAACACCTCTCTGCAAGGCAGCCCCCTAGCACATACTGGAGGTACCTGGTGGACTAGTTGGCCCCCAGGGACCCCCAGTATTCAAGGGGAATTTGTTCACCCTCTGCTAACGTACCAGGGGGCGCGTTTGCAGGGTGGTGCAATAAGGGGGCGTGGCTTTCGGCCGCAATCCCTTTTTTAAAATATTTGTGGGTGAAGAAGGGGGGCTGTGTAGCCCCCCTTCTTTTTCTATTTTTTTGGCCCTGGGGACCCCATCCCCCAGGGCCTGCCCCTAATTTTTTTTAACTATTTGGAAGGGGGCCCTGTGGTCCTCCTCCTGCGGCCATAGTCTGCCCCGTGAGCCCCCTGCATACATTAATATATAGCCCCGGGGGTGGTGGTCCCTGGGGCTGGAGGGGCCTCAGAGCCCCCCCCTTAACATTTTAAAGCCCCGGGGGGTGGTGGTCCCTGGGGCTGGGGGCCGGAGAGCCCCCCACCCATTTTAAAGAAGCCCCAGGAGTGCCAGTCCCTGGGGCTGCGTGGGGGCCCCATGAGCCCCCCACATATATTAAATTAGAGCCCCTGGGTTAGTGGTCCCCGGGGCAGTGTGGGGGGATTTGGGACCCCCACACTATTTTTTCAATAATGCCCCCGGGATTTGCCCCCCCCTGGGACAAATTAACATATTTACCCGGGGGAGACAGCGTTTCTTTTCTTTTAAATATCGCTAGGATGCGCGGATCTTACGCGCTTCCTCCGATTTAAACAAATGTTTGTGGAGAAGTGTGGCTCACTGATTAGAGCGGCATACTCTGATGCAGATGTCTGGCCCGGGACCAGGGTTCAATTCCCGACGCGGCAGGGTCCTGAGCCCAAAATGTCCACGGACCCGATAATTCTCGCCTCGGTGCCTATTCTAATCATGGGGTCCCACGCTGCAACTCTGGGCAATAGTTGCTTAATCTCCACTACGGCAGCCGACCCCGCTGTGGGATGCCTGGCTTTCACCCTGGGGATACCCAGTAGGGGTTATCTCACAGGGAAAAAGCCAGGACGGGTTCCCAAGGCAAGCACCTTGATGCCTTCGGGTGATACGTGCGCTATATAAGTCGCAATACATTTACATTTACATTTACATTTTTGGGGCCCTGGGGGTCCTTGTGTGACCCCCTGAGCAGGCCTAGGGGGTCAGGGTGTGTCTACCCTGCCCCATTTTCGCGTTTTCACGTTTTTTGTTTGGTTTCTTGTGCCTCTGTTCTACCGAGGGTCCCTGGGGGCCAACTCGCCTACCAGGTACCTCCAGTAATCACTCATGACATGGTCAGTGATATCACTCATGACCTCCCTGATGACATCTCAAATGACATCACTCATGACATCACTCATGACATCATCCAGTGAATGTGTGTTTTCCCGGATAGGCCTTGCTCTTGTCAGTGCTCGCCGGAGGGGGGATGTACTGTCAGAGAGCACGTAGAGCGATCGCACTGACAAACAGCGGCGACAGGAATCGGCAATGAAACTACAATTCCCATCATCCATTGTCACTGTCGGAAGGACGCAATGACGCGTTACGCCAAAGAGGTGCTGTTACCGGAAAAGGTTATAAGGAGGAGAAAGACGCAGTGAAGACGCCGATTATTCTCCTGAGGTGCGGTGTATGCTGTGCGGTTCTGGTAAGGGTGCGACACAGCACCACTTTAACTTTTTGGCTTCCGTCTTTATGTTTAAGAGCAACAGAGGCTTCTGTTGTTCATCCTTTGTTTTCCTCCCATTGGTGGAGACCGGTAATATTGGCGGTCTCATGCGGGATGCTTAGTGGAACCCTGTGGCGTTCTACGTGGTGTTTTCTCCATTTCCTCCCGTTGGAAGAGACCTGCATTGTCGGCGGTCTCATGCGGGAGGCATAACCATACCTTGGTGACGTTTTAAACTGGGTAGTTGGGCTTTGGCTCTTTACTTTTGCTTCTACTCTCTATCAGGAGAAAAAAGAACCTTGTGTGTACTATAAACTGCGGATGCAAACCATCGTTATCATTTATGCCAACAAAGATTATATCATGGTAATCACATCCTGGAGATGACTTTGAATGCTAACATGTTTATTTAACCAATACGGAGACTTACCTGAGTAATTAGCATTGGTGTTTAAACATGGTATACAAAAGACTGAAGCTCATGGATGTTATGTCATTCCCATTTTTAGGGGAGATCTGTTGAGAGTCTGGTAAAAGAAAGCCACTTCTCTGACTAAAGGTAGGAGGGATAATCAGTGTATATTATATGTTCATCAAAAGGACGGTCTAAAGTATAGAAAAGGCAAAGCTAATCTTTCTGTATCTTTATATAGATTGAATGAGCTGTTACCCGGTAGTCTCCCACACATCTCGCCTGCTTGAAAGTCCTCATTATTTTCCTTTACAGGTAGAGTGGGTTCTCTTTATTAACGCATACTGTGATTGCTAACCCAGAGACATTGAATTGTGTTGTGATATTGTTTTCTTTCTCTTTTCTCTGTTCTCAGATCTCCCTCCCTGCTGTTCCTACCCTTTCCTTCCCTCACTTTACCATCTCACTAGTCCGAGGGGCTTTATTCCATCCGGACTTGGGGCTGTCAAGAGGTGTACCCATTTTTGCTTCAATCTGATCCTGAGGATACCTGGTGACCGTGACAGGTAGTGATTGGATGATTAGAGTGCTGCGAGGAGAGTGCATGGTGAATTTATAAGTGCGTGGGATTTGGCGCAGTGATTGGATAAGGACATAGGACTGGCTGGGTGATTGGAGGACTGCATAAGTAGTACCAGGGGGATTACTGGACTGTATAGGTAGTCCTCAATGGATTGAAGAAGTGCATGTGTTAGTAACTGGGTCATTGCATGAGTACATGGGTAGTGACTGGATGATTAGAGTGCTACAAGGACACTGCATGGTGATTTTATAACTGCTTGGGTTTTGGCGGAGTGATTAGATAAGTACATAGTGCTGGCTGGGTGATTGGAGGAGTGCATGGGTAGTGACAGAGGGATTTATGGAGTGTCATGGGTACTACCTGGTTAATTAGAGTGAATCAGTAGTGTGTAGGTGGTTTGATGTTTGCATGGGAAGTGCTTAGGGGATTGTAGCAGTGCATGTGTTGTTGCCTGGGCCATTCCATGAGTACATGGGTACTGACTGGAAGATTAGAGTACTGCAAGGAGAGTGTGTGGCGAATTTATAAGTGTTTGGGTTTTGGTGGAGTGATTGGATAATTACATGGTGCTGGCTGGGTCTTTAAAGGAGTGCATGGGTACTGACAGGGCGATGGCGGGACTACATGGGTAGTGCTCAGTGTATTGTAGCAGTGCATGAGTTAGAGCATGGGTCATTGCATGAGTGCATAGGTACTGGCTGGATGATTAGAGTACTGCAAGGAGAGTACATGGTGAATTTGTAAATGCTTGGGTTTTGGCAGAGGGATTGGATAAGTGCACACATGTCACATTACTCCCGCCCCCTACATTCACCACCTCGAAAACTCGCCCCTGGCAGGTTTTAAGTTGGGGGATTAATTCCCCTTGAATCCTGAGGGTCCTTGGGGGCCAACTAGCCCACCAGGTACCTCCAGTTAGCGCCACAGAGCTGCATTGCAGAAAGGTGGTTCAAGGCCACGCCCCCTTTCACACCTCTCTGCAACTCAGCTGTGTGGTGCTTACTGGAGGTACTTGGTGGGCTAATTGGACCCAAGGGACCCTCAGGATTCAACTGGAATTAATCCCCCAACTTACAAGGTGCCAGAGGGCCCTTTTGCACAGTGTTGAAGGGAGGGGATGGGGCCTGATGTGACAAGTGTGCAAACCACTGTGTGGCACTTTTTCTAATTTCTCAGGAACTACTGAATGGATTTACACTATTTAAAAAAAATGGTTCTTTCTGAACCAAGGGCCACCTTTTTGCTGAATTTGGTGTCATTTCAGGTGTTCATTGATGTTACGCGCTGTTTAAATCATTAGCCTGTGACAATGTGCAATGGAGCACGAAACGCGTCGGCTCAACTGAGTTGGGAAATGTTATCCTGTGACCTGAGCTGCAGCTTTCAACAAATAAAACAACAAAAAAATCCTACCTGTGTGAGGCTCTTTCGTAGGGGTAACTCTTCTTTTTTGGTGATTTGTGACGGCTGGCCCAGCCGTGAAAGAGCCCCGCTGCGTGGATGTGGACCAAGGCTGGTGTCACCTGATCTCAGCAGCGAATTGGACAGGGGGTGCGTGTTGAAAGATCTACGATGCAGCCCAAGGAAAATGGGACATTGAACCAACCCAATCGGGTATTTTAATTTGAATAATCTTCACAACGTGATAACAGCTCACTGGAGCAATACTTTTTTGAACACTACAGATCCCAGCAGGCAGTGCGTCTGCCAACACCCACTAGGGCGGGTTTCTGGAACTATTTCAGGTGTTCATTGATGGTCCGCGCTGTTTAAATCATTAGCCTGTGAGAAAGTGCACTGGAGCACGAAACGCCTCGCCTGAACTGAGATGGGGAATGTTATCCTGTGACCTAAACTGCAACTTTCAACAAATAAAATGTCAGAAAATTCCTACCTGTGTGAGGCTCTTTCCTAGGTGTAACTCTTCTTTTTTGGTGATATATATATATATATATATATATATATATTACCTACTGGCGAGAGCCAGTAGGTATATATAGTTAGGATTTTTTTCCTATGGGATTTTTGAAAATTCTATGTCGAATAACTTTGGCGTTTGAGGACAGAATTGGCTGAAATTTTCAGGAAAATGGAACATTTTGTTTCTGAGCAGCCCCTGAAAATTTAGGGGGGTTTCGTCAAGGGGGGGCCGAGAAAAAAGGGGGTCCCAAAACGTGTTTTTCCCATGCAATTTTCCATAGGGCGGTTGGCCTCACTTTTAGCCTGAACGGCTGAATGGATTTACACCAAACTTGGCAAAATTGTAGGGACTGGTAGCCCGATGTGCCTTTGCTATGTCTCAAGATATAGGCTCCAGTGGTTTTTACGAAAATTAACTTTGAAAAATATATATTGGGCTACATTGGGCTATATATATGTTGGAGCCCAAATGTAGCCCAATGTAGCCCAATGTAGCCCAATGTAGCCCAAAGATGGCCACCAGAGACAAAAAAAAACAAATGTAGCCCAAATATCAGCCAGATGTAGCCCAACTATAGCCCAATGACAGAATGTCCCAGAGTGTTCTAAAGAACAACTAGAGTGCTAACAGTCCTACTTATTACAAAGGTATGGCACACCTGTAGCCATCTTGATTGGAATAAAGTGGTAACTCTTAAAACATTTAATTTAAAAAGGAACAAAATGAGGGGGTTCATTTTGCCATAGAAAGTATGATTAGCGAATATATGACGAAATCCCGCATACCATCAGTCCGCAAAAAAAATCCCGCATGTACTATTAGGCCGCAAATTAAAATAACGAAAACTTTTAGAACGAATATGCCTTTAGCATACACTAAACAACTAAACTACCCTAAACCCTAAAACACTACCCCCAGCATGACCCTACACTACACAAACAGTACAACACTACCCTAAACCCTAAAACACTACCCCCAGCATGACCCTACACTACACAAACACTACAACACTACCCTAAACCCTAAAACACTACCCCCAGCATGACCCTACACTACGCAAACACTACAACACTACCCAAAACCCTAAAACACTACACCCCAGCATGACCCTACACTACGCAAACACTACAACACTACCCTAAACCCTAAAACACTACCCCCAGCATGGCCCTACACTACACAAACACTACAACACAACCCTAAACCCTAAAACACTACCCCCAGCATGACCCTACACTACGCAAACACTACAACACAACCCTAAACCCTAAAACACTACCCCCAGCATGACCCTACACTACGCAAACACTACAACACTACCCTAAACCCTAAAACACTACCCCCAGCATGACCCTACACTACGCAAACACTACAACACTACCCAAAACCCTAAAACACTACACCCCAGCATGATCCTACACTACGCAAACACTACAACACTACCCTAAACCCTAAAACACTACCCCCAGCATGACCCTACACTACGCAAACACTACAACACTACCCAAAACCCTAAAACACTACACCCCAGCATGACCCTACACTACGCAAACACTACAACACTACCCTAAACCCTAAAACACTACCCCCAGCATGACCCTACACTACGCAAACACTACAACACTACCCTAAACCCTAAAACACTACCCCCAGCATTACCCTACACTACGCAAACACTACAACACTACCCTAAACCCTAAAACACTACCCCCAGCATGACCCTACACTACGCAAACACTACAACACTACCCTAAACCCTAAAACACTACCCCCAGCATGACCCTACACTACGCAAACACTACAACACTACCCTAAACCCTAAAACACTACCCCCAGCATGACCCTACACTACGCAAACACTACAACACTATCCTAAACCCTAAAACACTACGCCCAGCATGACCCTACACTACGCAAACACTACAACACTACCCTAAACCCTAAAACACTAGCCCCAGCATGACCCTACACTACGCAAACACTACAACACAACCCTAAACCCTAAAACACTACCCCCAGCATGACCCTACACTACGCAAACACTACAACACTACCCTAAACCCTAAAACACTACCCCCAGCATGACCCTACACTACGCAAACACTACAACACAACCCTAAACCCTAAAACACTACCCCCAGCATAACCCTACACTGAACAACCACCACAACTCTACACTACACTAACACAACACTACACTACACAACACTACACTACACTACACAATCACTAACCCACGAAAAAATTAACACAAACCCACTTACCTCTCTCGTCATCGTGGTTTTCACAACGCAAATGCATTTACCATACATGCCTTTAAAACGTAATTCTTTGTAAAGGCATGCGCGATAAATGCACATGCGTTTTGAAAAAATGCGGGATAATGGTATGCGAGGTCAATGACCTTGCGGGATAATGGTATGCGGACTGAAAGTCTGCGGGATAAAAAATGCGGGAAAATGGCTGCAAACCATGATTAGCAGCAGACTTCCCTGGTGAGCACTAGCTTTACTACAGTGATCTAATGAGCAACTAGAGTGCTAACATTCAGAATTTATGGCAAATGTGTGACACATCTGAATGCCTTCTTGATAGAACTAAAGTAAACAAGCATTGAAAATGCAATAGATCTCGCCCTCGTTTAAGTTAAAGCCATTCTGTTTGTAATGAGGTGGCTTTTTAGCTTTGCTTTTATTAGTGTTTTTAAAACTTTCATGTAAATAACATGCATATGTATGCATATATGTATATGTATGCATGCATTTATATTTATATAGATATGCAGATTATATATGTTTATATATGTATATTACCTACTGGCGATAGCCAGTTGGTATATTTAGTTAGGATTTTTTCTCTATGGGATTTTTGAAAATTCTATGTCTAATAACTTTGGCGTTTGGTGACGGACTTGGCTGAAATTTTCAGGAAAATGGCACATTTTGTTTCTGAGCAGCCCCTGAAAATTTGGGGGGGTTTCGTCAAGGGGGGGCCAAGAAAAAAGGGGGGTCCCAAAACACGTTTTTCCCATTCATTTTTCCATAGGGCGGTTGGACTCACTTTTAGCTCGAACGGCTGAATAGATTTACATGAAACTTGGCAAAATTGTAGATATGGTTTGCCCGACGTGCCTTTGCTATGTCTCAATATATGTGCTCCAGTGGATTTTGAGAAATTAACGTTTAAAAAAATATATATATCTGTGACAGCGCTCCGGTTAGCGCCCCGGTTCGCGTACCTGACGCGTAACGGAACTTCGCGAAGCGAAGCTGATTGGCTCTCCGGTGTCTGTCAACATTCTAAACAGTCCGGAGCGGCCGCCATCTTGTCTCTCGGTACGATCGAGAGACAAGATGTGGTGAAAAACGAAGGGGGAAATGAAGGAAAGGGGGCAAGGTAGACCACTCCTGACCCCCTAGGATTGTTGAGGGGGATATTAAAGTCCCCCGCGATTTTTCGCGGTAGAGGCGCTTCCCGGTACGCGAACCGGGCAGCTAACTGGCAGCGTAACGGGAGTCCGCCATCTTGTGTTTTTGGAGCGTCCGGTTCGCGTACCGGGTAGCGTCCCGGTAAGCGTAACAAGGGGAAAACCAAGAGAAACAGTAAAAAAAAAATTAAGGGAATAGATTTCCAGCAAACTTGGCAAAATTGTAGGGACTGTTTGTTTGATGTGCCTTTGCAAGGCCTCAAGATATGTGCACATGTGGATTTTGTCTAATTAAGGTTAAAAAAAATATATATATCTGTAAGCGTGCTCCGGCACGCTTACGTTACGGGTTTTGTTTGCGCTGCAGAGCCGATACGTCACGGTTATGCGACGCGTCATGAGGCGTCTCACGTGGCTACGTGATACGTCACGTAATAAAGAATATATTTTACAGCTATAGATATTAGCTTTTAAAAAACCAATGAAATTCACTGAAAAAACCATAGGTTATAGACCATATATAGTTAGGAATTTGCATTTACAAAACCTTGAAAATTCACTGAAAAAACCATAGGTTAGAGACCATATATAGTTAGCTGGACATTTTATTGACATAAAACCAATGAAATTCCATATATAGTTAGTTGCACTAACTATATATCGCGCACCCGCAATCCACTGCTGATGATGTCACATATTACATCATTCATGACATGGTCAGTGACATCACTGATGACATCACTGATGACATCTCAAATGACATCACTGATGACATCACTGATGACATCTCAAATGACATCACTGATGACATCATGACACACCAATACCAGTTACTACATACGCACTCACTGATTCCTACGTCTACACACACATTCACTCATTCACCCATACAATCACTCATACATACAGTCACTCATTATTACAACACTATCATATGCACTCATACACCTATGCAGACACTCACACACTGCCACTCATCCATGGAGTTACTCACACACCTAGTCAGTCCTGTAAAGAATCAATCACACTTCCATTTCCTCATCTATACAGTTAAACACAGAACACCATACTTCAGTGACATCACTGATGACATCACTGATGACATCTCAAATGACATCACTGATGACATCTCAAATGACATCACTGATGACATCATGACACACCAATACCAGTTACTACATACGCACTCACTGATTCCTACGTCTACACACACATTCACTCATTCACCCATACAATCACTCATACATACAGTCACTCATTATTACAACACTATCATGTGCACTCATACACCTAGTCAGTCCTGTGAAGAATCAATCACACTTCGATTTCCTCATCTATACAGTTAAACACAGAACACCATACTTTTCACACATATACTAACACATACTTACTCTCTTATACAATCACTGATACAAGTACACATTGATATGCACAGAGTCACACACCTCCCAGCCAGCCACACACACACTCAGTCTTCCATACATCCACTCATTCTTCAATATGTAAAACATATTTAAACTTTACAAAAACACACAGACACTAGATGATGTCATCAGTGATGTCATTTGAGATGTCATCAGTGATGTCATCAGTGATGTCATCAGTGATGTCACTGACCATGTCATGAATGATGTAATATGTGACATCATCAGCAGTGGATTGCGGGTGCGCGATATATAGTTAGTGCAACTAACTATATATGGAATTTCATTGGTTTTATGTCAATAAAATGTCCAGCTAACTATATATGGTCTCTAACCTATGGTTTTTTCAGTGAATTTTCAAGGTTTTGTAAATGCAAATTCCTAACTATATATGGTCTATAACCTATGGTTTTTTCAGTGAATATATATATATATATGCTGACGCTCCCTCAGCGCACTGCGCGAAACAGCACTCCCAGGGAGAAAAACGGACACAAATCCGGTAATCTGTGCAGCAGAGTTTTTTAAATTTTATTTCATTGCAGTGTCAAAGGTGCCGCGATCCGACGCGTTTCGGCGATCCTGTCGCCTTGCTCACCAGATACAAGCGTTTCAAAGTGCATATATTTTAAATTGTGAATTGCCAATCACCGCACTCTTCGTCTTAGGTCACATGACCATCCATCATAGCAATGAATATAGACAACAGACTTACTCATAGTCAGTGTCACTATGGTAATCAAAACGTAATAGATAATATCTGTATAAATACATTAACACTGCACATCCAATATGTTGTGAAAAAAAGGGAAGACATTGCAATATTTTTTGGTTTGAAAATCCAAAAATTAATGTCTAAAACAATAAATATTATGCTCATTATTAAAAACATAACATTACATTGCAATGAATACTTACATGTTATACCTACTTAATGCATTATTGTTTATGTCACAACAGATTTATGTCAATATATGAGAGTTTTTTTGTTGTCAAGCTATTTGGTCACATGTATAATGTTCATATAGTATATCAACCATATTAAAAAGTGGTATTGTGCAAAAAAAGTGCAAAACGTGAATAAAGTGCATTACTATAAATTCTAGGGGGCTCCCAGCCGGGAACACCTTTTACATGAGAGAAAATCAACATTTATTAGATAAAGTCTTCTTGCAATGAAGCATAAAATTACCGGCGATTTACTGAGAATAAAATGATTTGTACATTGCAGCTGAGTAATGATATTTCTATCAGTGCAAATCATGTCTGTGCAAATGAGCGTCAATAAATAGTATAACATCACAAATAAAATTCATGATAATACACACATTCACCGACTATCAAAATTTGAGACATAAGTAATACTACTATACTTCCCATATAAATTCAACTGTATGTTTTAAACCATTATACAGAACGTTGTCATATACTTTAGATGAATACTCGCTTGATCCGTATTCAATCATAAATAGTGGTACCTGTCCTCACACATATTCAGACCTTGAGGGCTCTTTGAATCAAGTTCTAGAATGTATTTTGTTTCCAGTTGACGCAGAGCTTTATCTATGTTGCCTCCTCTTTTGTTGATGGGGACACTGTCAATCACAAAGTAAGAAAGTACATTTAAATTATTTCCATGTTCAGATTTGACGTGTCTTGCAACAGGATATGTTTGGTCTGAATTAACTGTTGCTTGCAAGTGTTGTAAATGCGTGCCTGCACCGGAAGTTTTGTGCTTCCCACATAGCGGAGACCACATATACAATTCAAAACATATACCGCATAGTCTGTTTTGCAGTTAAAATTGCCTTTGATCTCAATCAACTCATCCGAGAAAGCAGTTTTATATGTTTTTGTATTTGAGCCAAATTTACAAGCTCTGCAGCTGCTACATTTAAAGAAACCCTTCTTTGTGGAGAACCATCTGTCTTTATTTAGTAATTCAGGACTATTTTTGACCAAGTCTGATCTCATGGAATATGCTTTGCGATAGGTGATACTAGGCTTTACAGGCAAGACTCCCTTTAGAACCCCATCGGTTAAGACAATAGGCCACTGAGCATTAATGATTTTTCTTATGGCATGTGATTGCTTGCTGTACGTAGTGATGAACCTACATTGGAATTTGTCAATGTTGCTGACCCCATCTGTACATACACCTGTGGTTAACTCTGTTCCAATACTCTTGGCAGGGATCATTGGTTGTAATAAATTGCATCTTTCTTGTCGATTGACTTTTTGTAGAGCCACTTTAATTTTACCTGCTCCATAACCACGTGCTAACAGTCTAGCTTTGGCAATTCCCTGTGATTCTTTCCATGCCTCATCAGTACTACATGCCCTCCTGATTCTGAGAAGTTCTCCATAGGGGAGACTTTCTATGGTGTGACGTGGATGAAAACTGGACGCATGTAATAATGTATTGCCAGCTGTGGGTTTTTGGTACAGACTAGTTACAATAACATTGTTGTGAATTGAGACTTCAATGTCTAAAAACTTTGTGCGTGTGCTGCTTATATTGCTGGTAAAGGCTAAATTAAGATCATTATTGTTTATACATTGAACAAATTCCTTCGCCTGATCAGGATCGCCTTTCCACACGATAAAGACATCGTCTATGTACCTCCACATATGTGCAATGTGTGTATCACAAATTGCCTTGTGGTGTTTTCTGAGGACATGCTCCTCCCACCAGCCAACATGTAAACATGCATAGCTGGGGGAGAAGCATGCCCCCATAGCCACTCCTCTCTTCTGTCTAAACACTTTTGCATCAAACAAAAATACATTATTCATCAAACATGTGCGGATCATTTCTACAATCATTTTGTTGTGTTGATACAATATATATATATATATATATATTCACTGAAAAAACCATAGGTTTCAGGTGTTATATAGTTAGAAATTAGCTTTTAAAACATTCCAACGCCCCAATATTCCATGTATCGCTGCTAAGGCCATAATACCGCCGCCAGAACAGAGCAAGTCATGAACCGCTAAGGGGCTCATCAGCTGGTCATAATCCGCGTAGGGAGACACCGTACAGCAGAGACCCAAATCCAGGGCCCAGTCGAAATCACAGCTCAGGCAATGGAAGACAGGTTGAACGCATGTGAAAAAGGAGAATCAAAATGATAATCCATAAGCTGCACTCAATGTAGCAAGAGGCAGCGCTCCGTAATAACTAAGCATTCGGCTGCGGACCAGCAACAGCCAGGACATAGTCTCGTGTGCTGCAGGATGTGCATCCATATTTAAATAAACAAATTAATAGAAGCACACCGGCAATTAATGCGAGTATTAAGGGGAATCTACCAAAGATGCTGGAAAACATTGAATGAAAAAATGCAGAGAAGACACCAAATATAGTTTGAAAAGAAGTCACAAGGCCACTGCTTCTAACTTTAAAAAAGTAAGGTAACCCTGTAGTCAAGGACGCATTAAAGATACTCTGAATTAACTCCCCAAAATGCAGGGGCACGTTTAATAAATCTTGCACTTCTGTGCGGGTGTTTGCTACATGAAGGACAAATGTTTCTCTAGCAGATGTAGGAGCGACCTCTTTTTGAGACAATAGCGCTCTTACGCGCTCATTTGGTTGACTCTTTCTTCAAGGTCGGAATCGACGGCCAGATGGAAACATCCTGCTTCCCATGCAGAGGAGTAAACACAACTTATTTATAGCAAACCATGCGCTCAGTTACCGTAATCATGTAAGCGATGCCTGCTAACATTGCACAACAATCTGCATTATTTCAAATTAAATAACTCACGTTTCCAGTAAACTGAACGTTGGTATGATAGCAGGTGTCGGAGTGCCTTTCAAAACTCAGGCCAAATTAGGCGCATCTTGATTACAAGAGCCATGCAATTGCATGTGTCTACAAATTAAGGAGTGATCTAGTGCTATTGTGCAATCCTCGCCATTCAGATAGACTTCTTTTCCCTCCCTCAGACACCGATATGTAAATGATAATAACCAAGCTACATGGAGATAAGCGCTGCCTAAAGATCCATATCTACCTATAGTATAGTATTTCATGCAAACCTCAAACTTAAACAGGCTAAAAAGTATCGTTATGATACCGTGGATAAGCCACACAGCTGAATCGGATCTCCAAGAAGTGACCACTTCTAACCATTCTCATAGCACGCTCTGTGCTCTGATTTGACAGTCAGAGAGTGATTGCACCATAGTTTGTACTGCTAATCATTCTCAGCATACGCTACAAATACGCTTTCACGTTACACGTCTCGCCACAGCTTCCGTGTGACGTCATGTACGGCGCCCCATACGCAAAGACGCAAATGTTTTTAATTGTTTAAAAACATATATTTATGTATTCAATGAACATACTTACAGAAGACATTATCTAGGATAATTATGAAAAAAAAATGTAAGTTCCAATAATCCTATATTACTTTTAAAAGCAATTACACAAATCGCGGTGGAACGTCATGCGTACTCGCATCATGAGAGTACAGTAATCACAGCGTAAGCGTACGCAAAGCCATGTGACTTTAAAAGAAGAGATTTGATTGGTTCATAACACTTCCTATTACAACTGTTGAAACTTCTGCCAATTTTAATAATTCTACTTTGACTTTCTAAGAAGAAGCATCTCTTCTGAGAATCTTGTCAAATAGAACAAAGTTTACCATAATAACAGCAATGTACTCATCTTCCAGCCATTCTTCAGAGAAATATTTAATTCCTGAAGAACCTCCAAAGAAGAGGAAAGAAGCTCTAATTTGGCAGCTTTTTACTTTTCCAGAAGGGCAAAAAAAGGTTAATGCTCCAAAAGTAACCTGTAAAATTTGCAAAACTCTTTCAAGGGGTGATTCATCTCAAAAATACTCCTTTGACACAGCAAATATGGAGTGACACGTGAAGAACTTACACCCCAACAACTTTTCTGCAACAAGAGGTTGAAGGACAACCCACCTACTGCTGCACCAAGCACATCAACTGCTGCACCAGCATTTTCAGCAAGCAGTCCACACCCACAAATTGATCCTGATTTTGCTAAAGTTAAAATTCTATGCATTTATTGCAATAAACTTTTGTGTTATGGGAAACAGCCTATTGACCTGATAAAACGCAGGAGCAGGAGCATCGCTGTCCTCAACATTAGTTTTTTATTTTCATTCTTTTGTTCATGTTGGACACTTCCAAGCCCCCATTATAGAAAAAAATGCCCCGCGATTTGCCCCCCCCCCCAGGGAGCTAATTAAGAATAAAACGGACTTCTAGCTTTTTTTCCTGTTCCACCACGTACGAGTACCATACGCGTAACCCGCATTTTTTTTATTTAAAAAAAAAAAAAAATGGCGCCTAAATATCCATGGGGGACCCCCTGAGCAGGCCTAGAGGGTCAACATGTTTCTACCCTGCCCCCTTTCCTTATTTTTCTACTTTGTTTTACTGTATTCTTGTGACTCAGTGCTACCGAGGCACAAGATGGCTGCCAACACTTCTTGGTTTGGAGTGTTGACAGACAGTTGATATCCAATCAGCATGCAGCTCGTGCTCGTAATTGTACGGATTTCGGTACGCGTGCAGTACTTCAGCTCTAGATATCACTATGATTTTCTCAGGAACTACTGAACGGATTTACACCATTTAACAAAAAGCACAATCTGCGAACCAAACTCTACCTCTCTGCCAAATTTGGTGTAATTCCGTTCAGCCGTTCGGGCTGTAGCCCTGGCTAAAGGTCCCTATGGAAAATTGAATGGGGAAAACACGTTTTGGGACCCCCTTTTTTCTCAGCCCCCACTTGGCGAATCACCCCCAAACTTTCAGGGAAGGAGCGGAGCAGGCCATTTTCTTGGAGAAATTCGCGAAGATTCGTCCACCAGCGCCAAAGTTATTCCAAATAGAATGTTGTGGATTTCCTATGGAAAGTAGGTCCAACTATAACTACCTACTGGCGACTTGCACAGTTTCTTCACGAAAAGACGAGTGTAGACCCAGTTTTGGAGCTATTTTTAATTTATTCGGAAACACCACCAGCCACCATCACAATGCATTTCGGCAGATCCCTGCCTTGATCACATGACAACATTGTTGTGTACCACGTCCCTTTTTAAAGTGCCGGTGCATTCACTTTGATCATAGACATGGACAACATACTTGAAAAGTATCGGCTCAAATGCAAGATAGTGTCAACATTACAGAGTTAAAAATATTCTGTATAAATACTTTTTTTAAAAGACGATTCTACAAGGATACTTTGTATGATTGTACTTTCAACACAATATATATGACTATTATCCTAGTACTTATCAATTTTGACAATATCTTGCTCAAATGCACAGTTATTATTTGATGCCCCGAATTATTCTAATCCATGCTAATGTAAACCGACGGAAGTGATAGTGTGCAACCCCTATACAACCCTATTGGAAAGAATTATAAAGTGCAAAGTGTATTCAAAGTATAGCTTCCTAGCTGTACTTCTTAATGTGCAAATTAAAAACTAGAAAGTGCTTCAGTGCCTATTAAATACAAATGTAAACATATTATACTCTAGCTGTAAGTAATAGCCCATAATTCTAGATAAGGCTACTGTAGTTGAATATGTACAAAAAACAGCATGTATAAATTATCTATTGATTTTTTACATCTATTGGATGTTTTAACAAGAAAAATAGGAATTTGATAAACGATTCCCACAATTATAAATATAATATTTCAAAGATTATATGTAAGCACTCAATAAATAAATACATATATTAAATGTTATAAAATTCACATAAATATAATTCATTCATTGTTAGAATTCCTAAAAAAACCAATATTAAAATGTCCATCATTTATGAAACAATTCATTCAATATTTCATGATTATCAGAGTGCAAAAAAGGTTCTCATATTGTGCAAATATTTCATCTTTCTTATTTGTACTGACGGGTTTCAAGAACAAATAAAAACTTCTCAGTGTAGTGCAATATTTGAAAGCTTGTCAGCTACATAGGGAAAGGAAATATTCTACTCTAAATAAGCATATAAGTCCTCACTCATATTGAGCACGTTTGGTTGTGTTGTGTCGAGCTGCAATATATAGTGAGTTTCCAAGCGTCTCCATTTCCCTTCCCTATCGCCTCCTCTTCTTTGGATTTGAACGGTGTCAATGACATAATACTTCAATTCCTTTAAATTCGCTCTGTGGTGTTCTTTAAAGTGTCGTGCTACTGGGTAATTCGGGTCATTGTTAGTTATTGCCCTAATATGCTGTAACACCCTTTTGTGTGCTACCAGTTTGGTGCTCCCAATATATCTCAAATTGCAGCTACATTCTAGCATGTATATTACGAATCCACTTCTACAGGTTAAGTGGTATTTGATCATTTGACGTTTTCCACTAAAGGCTGTCAGGAATGAAGTTCTATTACTCCCATAACTACAGGCCTTACAGCTCGAACATTTAAAAAATCCTTTCCTGGCCGTAAGCTATCCGGCTTCCTTCCTATATTCCGGACTACTTTTGACCAGTACATCGGCCATGGATGTTGATTTTCCATAAGTTATTAAAGGAAATTCTGGGAGAGAGCTGCCTATAGTGGGGTCGTCTTTGACAATGTGCCAATTGCGCTGAATGATCTTGCACAACTCCTTTTGCTGTCTGCTAAATGTCAAAATTAGTCTGGCAGGTTCTGCTGAAGCTGACAAGTTTTTGTCTAGGGTGTTATGGGACAGATCCCTATGCCGTAAAAACTCTTCCCTTGCGATTTACCAAGACTTCTTAATAGCTGTGTCTATACTTTTGGCACTATACCCTCATTCCATGAAGCGTGTTTTGCTTTCATATTGATTTTTTTGCAATTCTGCATTGCTGCTACATATCCTCCAAAGTCTAAGCATCTCCACATAGGGGATGCTATGAATTAAGTGAGGAGTATGGGCACGCTTGTTGCATGAAGCAACGTATTACCGGCAGTATCTTTACGGAATAAAGATTTAGTGATGTTACTGTTGTTTACAGTAACCTTAACATCTAAGAATGGGACACTATGGCAACTTATAGAGGATGTAGATTTCAAGTTGACATTATTTACATTGATATATTGAATAAACTCCTCTACTTCCTTCACTCTCGTGTTCCAAATGATAATCAGGTTGTCAATATATCTTAACCATGACACCACCTTCTCTTTGTAGATGTCATTGTATTTCTTCCTGAGGACCAGCTCCTCCTACAGACCATAAACATACAGGCATAGCTTAGGGAGAAGCTGGCCCCCATCGCAACACCCTGCACCTGACGGAACATTTGTTTTTTTTAAAAGAAAGAAGTTGTTCTACAAATAAAAATTCAACATGTCCATCAACATTCTATTGTGTTGGGTGAATGAATTCAATGGGTCTTCTTGATAGAAAGTATTCTGCTGCTTTCAGTCCATCACAATTCCTTAAGCAGGTGTACAACGAAGATACATCTAGGGTGATAAGTTGATAACCCTCTTGCCATTTTATGTTACCGATCTTGTGTATCAAATCACCTGTATCTTTAATAAATGATTCTAATCCTTGGACATACTCTTGTAAGAAAAAGTCTATATATTTAGACACATTTTCCAATGGTCCCTCGCGGGTTGCTATGATTGGTCTGCCAGGAGGTCTTTCCTTGTTTTTATGAATCTTTGGTATAAAGTATATGAAGGGTGTTTTAGGATGCTCTTTTTTCAAAAATGTAAATTCATTTAAGCTCAAGAGACCCAAACTCCTCCAAGCCAGGAGTTTGTTGTGTAACTGATCCTGCACGATTTTATATTTGATTGGGGAACTTTTATGGTAGCATTCAATGTCATTTAATTGGCTACATGCTTCTACCATATAATCTGAGAGAGGCCACAGTACAATGTTCCCCCCCTTATCGGAGTTTCTAATCACGATGTTGCTTTCCTTTTTTAATTTATCCATTAATTGTCCATACCTTATTTCCTGATTGGAGAATTTTCTTTCATCCAAATTTGTTATTACTTTGAGTTTCTTTACTTGTGCCACAACCAACTCGTTGAAAACATCTATTGATTCTTTAGCTGTGATAGGTGTGAATTTTGATTTGTTTATAAAAGGGGTTACTGGTTTCTTATTGCTTATTGCTGTAATCTCCTGTGCAGATCTTTGGGGGAATCCTTCCCTGTTGTTTCCCGATTCCTCTGATGGATTAGAGATTTGTGATGGTGAGGTTATATATATTTATAGATCCACATATCTTCTTTTCAGAGAGATTTGCTCCTTCAATGATGACTAAGGGGGTCATTAGGATGGCGGGCGGACTTAGTCCGCCCATCATCCTACCGGATTATGGGACCCCCGCCATAAGGGCGGGGGTCCCATGGGGGGTATTAGGATGCGCCCTCCACAGTGGCGGGCGCATACTGCATTTTTAACATTGTGGCGGGGAGTGCTCACAGCACTGCCCGCCACAATGCTAAAAATGCATGTGATGCATTTGCATACACAAAGCAGCAGGCACCGCGCGGTGCCTGCCACATTGTGTATGCAAATGCAGGGGGGTACCACAGGTACCCCCCATGTGCACCGCCCACCTCGCCTTCACCATGGGGGCCCGCAGGGGGCCCCAAAGTGAAGACCGCCTGCCTTTCCGTGGCGGCATTCACGCCACAGAAAGGCATTCCCCAAAGCCCATACTAATATGGCTGGCGGTGTCTGATAGACACCACCACCATATTAAACCTTTTCCGCCCCGGTCGCAAGGCGACCAGGGTGGAAAAGCGGCGGACAGTCTTTCTGTCCGCCGCGGTCCCCCGCCATAGTATTATAGCGGGGGGAAATGGGTGGTGGGTGGACAAGGATGTCGGCGGATCGCCACTGCCCGCATGGTGGTGGCGATCCGCCCGACTTCCTAATGGGCCCCTAGGTGTCTGATTTATATTTAGGAGGGTGGACCACAATTCCGTCATTGGGATAGAGTAAATTACTCTGTCACCATGGGGGAGAGGCTGGCCACCTAATTTACAAATGACCACCAATTCACACATTTTCCTTATATTTCTTTGATGGGAACTTCTGGAACCCACAGAAATACACAATATTCCTACAACCCAGCATTTCTCCTCTTGATCTAATAAAAATGCTGTGCCACTTGTGTGGTTGGGCCTAGGGAGTCCCTACGCAAGTGCGCCCAATGACAGTTGTTAGTTCCATTGGCTCTGAGTACTTCAGGTTCTTGGAGAACCTAAAACCCTATATATCCCTACAACAAAATTGACTAGCAAACATAATGGTGCATTTCTTTTGTAACGTCAAAGTGTGACAAAATGTTACAAATGAGAACATTATCACAAATGGCTGTTTTTTCCTACTTGTTTTTAATATTTCTTTATTTTAAAACTATGGGGATTATTTACAACAGAATGGAGATGTGTGGCATTAAGCAAACATTGCTAATACCACGCCTCTCCATTCTGAAAATGCATGGATGCGCCGTATTCGCAAGAATATGTTTCCCCTTGCGCTGGTGCTGAGTTCAGCTGCCTAGCGCCAACGCAGGCACCCTTGCACCATAGTGCAAGGGTGTCTGCGTTGGAGTAAATGATTGTTTATGTGCAGGAAGCACCCCCCTTCTGCACATAAACAATCATTCATGGCATTTTGAAACTTCTATGTGTGGGGCGTATTGCAGCATTTATTTTTTTGATTGTTTCTATGTATGCACAATGCAGCACACATGGATGCAGCAAAAACAAGGGGAAATAAAGCATTTCTCCTTGTTCCCCTCTTTAAGACGAGGTTTTCCCTGGTCTTAATTTTGACTGCGCCTCCTGTTTATGCCTCCCTTGTAAATAGAGGGGCAATGTCAAAATTAATTGGCGTTGCAGCGGAACGCCCACCGCAACACCCATTGCCATCCCCTTCCACAAGTACAGCGTGAAAGGGGGCCTTTAGCAAAGCCCCTATTGCCAATACAACGTCACAAATAGTGATGTTGTGGTGGCGATAGGGTCTTGTAAATATGCCCCTTAGTTTATTTGAAAAAACCTTGAGGGATCTACACATATGGCCTCTTGCAGTTTTTAGGATTTTGTTCACTTGTCAGAAATATATAGCTTTTCTGGATCACCAATAGGTTTTTCACTGGTTTTTACCACAAACTGGAAGTAGGTTGCAGCGCAAAAAAAGGAAAAATTGGGTACCCTGTGTGAAAAATGCCAAAACTGCGGAAACAAATAAATATAGATTATTGAATTCAGGTCTGCATGTGCCTGAAAGCTGCACAGATGGTGACTTTAGAAAAGCAAACTATTTGTTGATACCATTTTTATGAGAAAAAACCCAGTACATTTTATCCAGAACACTTTTTTTTCTATTATTCAGCCAAAACTCAAAACTTTGCTATATTCTGGCTACTTTCTTGGTCCCCTCCAGGGTAATTCACAAGCAATGAGTACCTATAGAATTCCCAGGATGGTGGAAAAAAGGGACACATATTTAGCGTGTATACCTTATGTGGACAAAATGTTATTAAGGTGTAAGCACAAACTACTTCAAATAGCCCAAAAAAGGGCTCAGCGCAGTTGGGGGGGGGGGATTAGAAGCAGCTAAGGAGTTAACTAACATATTATTTTTAAAGCACAAAACAAAGCAATAAAAATCATTCCCACATTAAGGACGTTTCACTCAAAATAAATTATACGTTTAATGTAGTAAAGTTTAAATGTGGCATGATTATTGTTGTATTTGCTATGATTATTAAAGCATTAAGGAGCGATTTGAGTCCTACAATGACCGCTTTTTCTATTCTGTGGAGCTGGCACAAGTAAAACATAAACAAGAGGAGCTGTTGTTTGCTGTTCTTTGAAACATCTAAAAACAACTGCTTATTTATAACATGTTAAAATTCAAACTTTAAATTAGATTGTCAGTGCATAGTAGATGGCTTTGGATATTTGGCTCTGGCCGCCTATCTCCCCTTCTTTCTAAATCACTGTTCATTAAATGCACAATTTTTCACTGTGAGACTGAGACTTATTCCCAGCATGCTGAAACACCCAGCTAATACCAAATTTCAGACTTCCATCTAGCTAATCAGCAACCAAAAACCATGTTGGCCTGAGTCATAATTAGCTGCTCCACTGGCGGCATTGGTCTTATTTTGTGTTAGATTATGTCAGGCAGCAGTAGCTAAAAGCATTTCTTTGTAAAATAAACTCAGACCCGTTTATAAACACATCCCTTTTAAAACATTCTACTGTTTTCTGAAGGTGTTATGGACTCAGTGCTTCATAAAACCATCCTGCTGGCATGTTTCATTTGCCATCGTGGTGGTGGCATGATAAACAAAGGGATAGCAACCTAACATGGTTTTTCACTAATAAAATAAAAAGAATTAAAACATTATGGGTGCAACCACAGCCCAATTGTAACAGAACTAACAGGTATTAAAAGTGGTAATGATGTGGGCTTCCAGAATCATGCAGCAGGCATAGATCATTGGGTGTATCAAAAAACAAATAGGTTATCCTGGAGAGCAAAGAAAAATATTTTGAAAAGGTTCTACTAAACCTTAAGGCTCACAACATGCTCCCGGAAGCTGAGACCGCTCTGTCGACCCCCAAAGTCACGCCTCACCCTAGTCCCCCATCCTCCCCCTAGCGGTGGAAAGACTTCAATCCTCTCTCCGAAGAGTACATTTCCAATGTGATTGCCAACTCCAAACCCCCCCAAACACTACGCAGACCCTCTATCCACATCCTTAGCCAAGAACCTCAACCTTACCCTAACCCCACTGTGGACAAAGATTATCAACAGCTCCCTAATCAACGGACTGATGCCCGTCTGCCTCAAACAAGGCAAAGTCACCCCCCTTCTAAAAAAAATGGATGCTGACCGAAATTACCTCAAAAACTTTAGGCCCATCACCAACCTTCCTTTCCTAGCCAAAATCCTGGAGACATGTGTTCTCCCCAAACCGAACCAACACCTGGAATCTACCAACAACCTTGACTCACACCAATCCGGGTTCAGGAAGAGATGCAGCACAGAAAACGCTATTCTGAGCATTACGGGCGACATTTACAACTCCCTTGATGCCAACAGATACTGCCTACTTATCCTCCTCGACCTATCAACTGCTTTTGACACAGTTGATCACAACCTACTATTAGACGCCCTACAAAAACATGTTGGAGCAGAGGGCAATGTCCTAAAATGGTTCTCCTCATTTCTACATAACCGCTCCCAACTCATAAAAATCAAAACTCAATGTCCGACACCTCCCCCGCAACTTGAGGTGTCCCTCAAGGCTCAGTCCTCTCCCCCATACTCTTCAACATTTACATGGAACAGCTCACTACCATTCTAAAACAAGCAAGCATCGCCTACCACCTCTATGCTAACAACACCCAGCTGTACCTCGAGATCTCCTCCCTCAATGACATCCTCTGCCTCAACTCCACTCTTTCAAAAGTAGAAAATTGGCTAACTCTCAACCACATCAAACTCAACCAAGAAAAAAACGAAATCCTTGTCTTCTCCAATCACGAACAACACCCTCAGATCCTAGAATGGATAAACAACCTGGACTCCCTAAACTGCAAACTCACACCAGCAAACTCAGTCAAATCACTAGGCATCTCTCTAGACGCAAGCCTCAACATGAGCTGCCACATCAAATCAACAACCTAAAACTCATCAACAAAATCAAACCTTTCATACCCCCAATGATCTAAAAATTGCAACCCAATCGCTAGTTCTGTCCAGACTTGACTATGGTAATGCCACACTAACCGGGACAGCTAAAACACTCACAGCCCCCATGAGAGCCACCCTAAATGCAGCAGCAAGAATGGTCTCAGGTCCAAGAAATACGACCACATCACTCTTGCATTACAGGCCCTAAAATGGCTACCCATCAAAGCACGCTGCACCTTCAAAACTGCCTGTCTCACCCATAAAGCCTTGCACACAGGTAAACTGGACTACCTTGCTGCCAAACTCACAAAAGCTAGACAATCAAGAAACCTAAGACGCTCCAACTCGCTCCTCTTAATCCCCACAAAAAGACATAAACAAAAAGCCCTCTCCCGCTCTTTCTCTGGGAATGCCCCAAAAATCTGGAACTCTCTCCCTACCCAAATCAGGACTAATTACTCCTTCAAGATCTTCAAGAGACAACTAAAAGAATTTCTCCTCAACCGTCATCTATATGCATCTGGCCAATGACCTCTATCTTTTTGGCCCCCAACATCCTTGATGATACTCACTGTACTCTAATGCTTATGTTTTCTATTCATGTATGTTGTAAAGCGCTCTGATACACCCGGTTCTGGTTAGCGCTATACAAAACTCCAAAAGAAAATAAAATAAGAATAAAAAATTAAGAAGTGTATCCTCATGCTGTCTTTTGCCATTCCCATCAAGAAATGAAATACAATACAAGCAACACATAATTTTGATCATCATTTACAACCACTTCTCTCCTCCTCCTCCAGACAAAAGATAATTTTCTGTGGTGCATTGTCCTGTTACTCTCAGTCCAATAATTGATCCTTCTACTATCTATTAGAGATGAGGGTCTCTAGTTGGCAGGTTGTTAGTCTGTCCATGTAGAGACTCTTTTTCTTAGTCAGGATAAGGGGGATACACTTATAAAATAACTGCTGCTCTCCTCCTTGGTAGCTTGGCACAAGTAGTCAGGCTTATCTCAGAGGCCGTGTGTGAAGCATTTGCACATAAGTAACTATAATACAGTAAAAACACTACAAAAGGACACCACACCAGTGTTTGAAAAATGTCCAATATTGTATCTGTGCAAATAGGACCAAAAACAATACAAAATCCGCCATACTGTTCTCAGAAATTACAATAAGCTTAAAATAATTTTCCCTGATGTTGATAGCTCCATCCAGAGCTATCACAGCATCATAAACAACAAACCCTAACAGTGATGGCTGACTGCGGCTTTGCGGGCCAGCTATGGTGTTCGGAAGACCAGCAAAGCAGTACCTTTAGAAATGCAAGTCATCTGCGAACACTTGGTGAGCTCTGAAGAGCCGGTTTGGCAGGCCTCGGTTCTGGAGGAAGGTGCAGGATTCGTCAGGCCCTGGAAGTCCCATTCCAGGACCAGTTCAGAATTTTATATTGTATGGTTAATTAAAACCTTGCCAAACAGAACATTTAAAAGGTATGTTATACAAAGAGAAATAAAAGAAGGGAAAAGTGGATGAGTCCTTATAATACCCTGTAGAATAACTTAAGCATAATATCAAGGGTTAAAACCGCATGATCTGGATCTGCATTAGTTAACTTTGAGTCAATTTAACTGTTTAAAATCAATTGCAGATAGGCCAAAGTGAATGATATGTAGGAACCAGTAAATTCTCATAGAGCATTCTAGCACAGGCAGACTTGTAATATCCAAAGAAAACAACCATGGCTTGTGATCCACTACAGTTAGATTGTTAAAACTCAATTGCAAAACTGTCAGACTATAAAGAGCATATTGTCTATAGTGCGGAAAGTTGTCATCGGCAATCATCTCTGGGCTTTGTTGTGTCTTTTTAAGAATGTCCGGATCAGCTTTAAAAAATTAGCCTATTCTTGCAAGTTCGAGGGGGACTATGGTGCTAAAAGTCCAGTTCATGGCATTGTTGCATGTTCTTATGCCATGAATCAAAAAAAAGTGGCTTTAGTAATATTCACCAGAAGTGGAGCCATGTCAGGCAGCCACATAGTAAATGAGTGAAAGTTTCAGAATTGTACCCACACAGCCTGTACTTAATAATATTGGAGAGGAGCAGCCAGGTTGGATTGACGTCCTTAATTTGTAATGCCAGCAGCCTCGCAGCCAAAATTTTAGTTAGGCAGGCTTTCTCAATTGTGCAATTAAGGTATGATTGTGCTTGGAGTCCAAGCATGTCGGTCGTTGTTGTTGGAGGCTACCAGGGCCTTTAGTGGCAGTGTGGACTTGATGTTTTCCATGCCCGCAGTCTTCGAGGGAAATTTTATCTATTTTTCAATATGCTTTTTAGGGCCTCGTGCGTAACTGCTGAGGCATTTGATAGTTCAAGTCTAATTGAAGAGTGGCTGCTGCCACCGTTAAAAAAGTGGAACAGGGACTGCTTTTAGTTTTTAATATGTTCTGAAGGATACATTTCAAGCTGCAGGGCATGGCCAAGATGCATCTATAACACTATTTTCCAGCTACGGTGTCAGCAAGACCTGCAAAATAGTACCTTTAGAAATGCAGGGCAACTGTGATCTCGTGTTAAGCTCCTAAGAGCCGGCTTTGGCAGGCCCCAGTTCCAGAGTCGTCGAGCTCTTGAAGTCACACATAGTGCAGATCAAACACCTTGTGGTTCAAGTTGGGGGCACCGGTGTAGGCAGGTGTTGGGGCAGAGGTGTGCCAAGTGGTGCCCCCAGGTCTCAGTATAGGCAGTGGCTAAGTGACGGTTGTCCATGGGCGGCGGTGAGACCAGGGCTGTGGTACTCATAGTTGTGCTGGCATGTCATGGCATAAGCAGTGGCATAATCGTGCTGAAGCGCTGTTGTTGGCTGATGAACCGGAGTCAATGGCGACGGTAGTGTGGGATGGGACAGTGCGTCATTTAACTTACTAGCAGTGCCCTCAAACCACGGTGCCATCAGCGGCTTCGATGTTGGCATGGAGCGGCATTGCTAGGGATACCAGGGTGGCGATGTGAAGCGAGGTAGTGTGAAGTGCGGTGCCCACAGGCACGGTGCAAGCAATGGCTCGGTGGAGGCATCGAGCAGCATCGTCTGTGAGACAAGGGTTGCGGTGCGAAGTGCGCTTGTGCCCTCTTTGGTGCCTTCAGGACACAAAGCTAGCAGCAGCTTTATTGACAGAGTCAAGTTGCTTTTACTTCTGTTGCGGCACAAAACACACATTTCCCAGTGCTGATAGCAGATGAACTTGAAGTCTTTGCTGTTTCTGGGACTTTTTGAACAGGGGGCAAGCTCTACCTCAAGCCCTTGAGAAACTCAAACAAAGAAGTTGCAGAACGTTCAGTCCAGTCCTTTCTCTGCCCAAGACAGAAGCAGCCACTGCAGGCCAACACAGCAAACCACACAAGAAAGTGGTAGTTTCTCCGTGCAGCTCATTCATCTCTCCTTCTTGGCAGGAGTCCAAAAAAGTTCTAAATATCTGGGGTCTGGGCCCAATATGTATACCACATTCTCCTTTGTTCTCTTGTGCTTAGTCCAAACCAGCTCTGTACTCTCTGGCCCAGCTTCCTGGGCGGAGGAGGAGACAGCATTCTTAAAGGCAGACAAGGTCTATTTAGGTGCAAGGAAATCTCCTTCCACTACTCTAAATGCAGCCCAGGTCTATTCAGCCCAGCCATGACTCATCTAGGAAATGCAGGACACACCTCAGTCCCCCCAGTGTCTGTCTACAGTGAATGAACATCCTCGGCCCCAGTCATTCCAAAGCCAGACAGTCAATCCACAGCCCAGCAGAGGTACACAGGATGGTTAAGCAAGAAAATGCCTACTTACTAAAAGTAGCATTTTCAAACACATAATTTAAAAACCATCTTTACTAAAAGATGTGTTATTACATTCTGAGTTCAGAGAGCCCAAATTCTATTTCTCTATCTTGTACCCCTGTGAAGTTATACTTGTAAGAGGTTGTAGTATGGTTTAGGGCCTCTTTTTGCGTGCATGTTATGTTAGCATGGCTTATTAGAAGTTTAAACACCATTTTACCTTTTGCTGTTTTTTGCACACGACACTGCTTAGCTGTTTTTGCAAGTTAACTTTCATGAAAGTCCATACATGAGAAAGGGTTTGTTTTTCGACATCTCTAGACATACATCGTACCCCCAGTCTGTACAGTGAGTGCCGAGCCATCAAGGTTATCATAACGTGTGAGCCTGTTTATCAGCATGTCCGTGTAACACATTCTAGACACAACATTGTGGCAGCTGCGAGCCAAGCAAGGTTCTGGCGCCTTTATCATAGTACACATGCCATAATTTCACACACTTGGAAGATTCCAGGAATGCAGAGAGACTTGCCGATCCAGATGTAATTTACACTTACTGAGCGGAAAGGTAATGGGGTCCCCCAAAATAAGTTCAAGAGACCTTCTATAGCTTATAATACCTATATAGGGAGGGTGTTTAAACTAGGCGCAATATCACCTGTTTGCACTATCATTGTAATATGATTCCTCCTTTTGTATTTTATGGAGTTGTAACCATGCTGACCATATTTTTTTTATCATATGTCTGCTTATGTTGACTAAAATACTGCACATGAGATCACATTGTTAAAATAAATATTTTAACCTTACCGTGTCTCTTTTTTTACTCCTGTTGTGGACTGGTATGATAGTATAACAAAAGAGTGTTCTCACTTCCCACCATTCCGGAAATGGTCCTAAATCGCATCTTCTAGGTTTTCTAATCATTGGTTACTTTGCTATAGGACAAAGAGCTAATGTGACACTGATTGCTAGCTGGTTGGGGTTTCTAGGTACTGAGGTAAGTTTCTGGTACAACACAATTCACTAATGTCCTAGGTCTCTGTGCACAGTTCTGTGTATGAGCAGGGATCCTTGCAACAAGGTCACAAAGTATCTCCCAATCTATCCTATGGGATAGATAGCCTTCCAATAGTGAAAAACAAATTACACTGTAATTCACTATCAGAACAGGTCACACACACCAGTACATGTCCTACGTTTCACATACACTGCACCCTGCCAGTTTGTACCTGGTTAGTTTAAGGGGCGCGTCACTGAGGTCAGCAGCGTGCACTAGACCCCCGGGATATGATTTTTTTCAAACTGCAGGAGTGCAGTACCAGTAGGACACCGGGCTAGTGAACAGAATTTGGGTCACATTGATGGTACAGAGGGCATGCTTCGCAACCAGGTGCAAGAGCAAGCATAATTTCTGGGAAATGAAGGCAGCACTGCAGCAAAGCAGGTGATGAGGTTGCCAAACTCAGACTGTTCAGGAAGTGCTGCCTCAACAAGGAGATGCGCCTTTTGTCTTCTTGGCAAACAGATAAAAGAATGCCATCTCCACTCTACTATAGAAAGAGACCTCCATCTCCTTGAAACTAGGACATGAAACCGCTGTCTCACACCACTGGGAAATAAGAGAACATCTTCTCCTTCACTCTAGGACATAAGACCTCCCTTTGGGACATGAACATAAAATGAAGCAATCAACAATAGAAGACAACACTCCTGTCTGCCCAATAGGACAAGGAATCAGAAAGTTTCCGCCTCCGCACTGTCCAGGGTGCTGAATTATGGCCCCGTAATGAAAGCTGGTGCACCCCTGTACTATACAGGTGCAGTATGCATATCACAGGAACACACCAAACCATACCATTGGAGGAGTTAGAAGTAGAGACGCCAGTATGAGGTACAGTGTTGGTTATGGTGTCTGGTCTCCTGAACCCAGCAAGGTAAGGAGGGGACAGGAGGTGAGCAGCAGTACGTTAGGTACAGTGGTAAATGGGGTCAACTCCCTTCTGGATATCAATGTTCATTCACCTTTGCATGCTGACTCACAATTCCAGGCATTTGTAACTATGTTATCTTGGACTACACCTATGTAAATTGAAGATGCTGCCCTGCGTTTACATTATCTATAGGAGGCCCTGTACCTTCAACATGGCCTGTTTGTTCTGGAATTCCTCCAGGGCTTTCCCAGAAGATGCTGGAGCCATTAATGTTAGGGTTTATTAGTTCACAATGGTAAACACCGCTGCACCACTAGAAGGCAGAGAATTTGCCAAATTCCATGCTCTAAGCCGAGCGTGTAGTAGCAAAACTCCATGAACTCAGCCGGTAGAGCGGAGTTTACCACCCACCCCTAATAGTAAGTTGGTCGTACTGATGAATTGGTCAATACTAAATAAGCAGGTGACATGGTGAGGAAAAGAAGAAGTACACTCATTGTGAGCATAACGCAGGTGCCAAATGTCAATGAGCTGCCAATGCTGAAGCCAGTCATATAGTGCCTGGGCATTATAGGATGTAGTTGTGCAAGGTAGTGGGGGAAGGACCAATTAAGAGCAGTATTCAAGACACAGTTAAAATCCTGCTAAACAAGCAACAGAAACCCATTCCAATGGGAGAGTATCCCAGACAGGCTGTGGAGGAATGAGATTTGATCCATGTTAGGTGCACATATGTTTTCTATGAGGATGTGACGGCCATCTAGGCGGCCCTTGATAAGCACATAGCAGCCCTCCAAATCCACGACCACATCCTTCACCAGGAAGGTGACACCTGTCTTGACCCAAATCAGTACACCTCTGTCATTAGAGGAGAAACTGGTGGCAAATACCTGACCACACCAGCCCCTTTGTTATGTTATGTTATGTTATTTTTATTTGTACCGCGCACAGCAGACCCAGCAAAGGGGCGTCCTGGCGCTTTGAGAAGGTAAACACAACACAGCATTAAAAGCGGGCAGAAAGGAGAAGAGACACAACGGATGAGCTAAACAAATAAAAAGGTCTTGATAGCCTGTCTAAACTGAAGGAGCTCATCGATGGCCCGGATTTGTGGAGGGAGAGAATTCCACCAGCTTGCTGCCAGGACTCGAAAGGAGCGGCCACCAATTCTGCTCAACTTAAAACGCGGGACCACTGCTAAGTTCTGGCCTAGCGATCTACGAGTGCGAGAGGGGACATAGAGGATCAGCAG
The DNA here is from genome assembly GCF_964261635.1 of Lissotriton helveticus. NCBI lineage: Eukaryota > Metazoa > Chordata > Amphibia > Caudata > Salamandridae > Lissotriton > Lissotriton helveticus. The sequence continues at coordinate 649,349,946 of NC_136069.1, forward strand.
TTTCTCCAAGATTTGTGGGGAAGTACCCTTGAGGATTTTAAATGCAATACTTAACAAAGAAGGGAGGTAGAGTATAAAGTAGGATTCCTACTCCACGGGCACTAGTAACTAAACAAGAAGAATCCTACTACCTGTGTAAAAGGGAGAAACAGGGGGGGAGCACACAGTGTTGTGTAAAATACCCCTCACACACCAACAGGCCCCTTGGTGTCATGCTTCATCATCGGGGTCTTCGCACCCCGCTGAAGGGATGCGGCACGCTGCGACCTACGACTACGCGGGAGCGTTGACAAGTCAGACTATGTGTGGTGTGTGTTGAGTGCAAGTGAAGGGTTTTGGAAGTGAGTGGGAGGTGTAGTGATAAGTTAAAAAGTACCTGGCTAGTGGGTGAAGTAAAAAGATTTTTATTAAATACCCCTAGCTGGTGCTGTTAAAAAATGTGCAAAGGGACGAGGTAATCTGTCTTAATTAGGGACAGAACCTCTGGTGTGCGTCGACATGTTTCGGTACGGGTGTACCTTCTTCAGGACGGGGCACAACTCCCAACCCTACTCACGTTTTTCTAAAGAAAATGGGTTTCCATTTATTTATAAAATGATTACACTCATTAAAGGTGGCTATAATGTGCCTACAGCGGTTATCTGGTACATGTATTTACATGTCCTGAAAAAAGAAAAAAGAAAAAACCATTAGGTTTGGTTACCATCTATGGTTGGCTCAGACAGGTGCAGTCACCTGGAGCCCCAAACAGTTCATTAAACCTGTAAAGAAAGAAATGACATACAACATGTAACACATAAGACACACTTAGGATTTTTTGTTTTCATGTTTTGTGAACATACTTGTGATCTTGGTTGGCTATTACCTCATGAGCAAAACTCTGGCATCAAGGTAGGTAGGTGGATCCACAATCTATAAGAATAGAGGAGTGGATTTCAGTGTTGTCGTTTTTACTCACTTTTCAGCTCCTACTTAGGCCCGGTTTTTGTTTTAGAGAAATACTCACGAAATCCGCCTATATTGGCCTCCTTCTACCACCTTGTGCTGCTCCGCCGTGAATGGATTGCGGATGACCTAGGCGGTATAAATAGGGGGTTGAGGCGTGTTCTTATTGGTTAATAGGCGGGAATGGTAAATGACCATGTACGGGCGATACCTGTGCGGCCCTCCCTCTCCACGTATGTGGTCGGGTCACATGTAGCATGTACAGCTCTCTTATTCGTTTATTACCGGGTTCTGGTAAGTCCAAATAAGGACTTTCCGTTTGTTGTCCACTTACTGGCTGCCCCGTGGCTCGCGCTGATCAGTAGCCCATGTGATGCCTCTGCCGTGTAATTCTCTTCCCTTCGCGCATGCGCATTTGCTGGTACTACGGTGTTCTCTAGCGCATGCGCACGGACCGGATGTTGCGCATGCGCAATGTCTGGTACTCCGGGACTCTCTAGCGCGTGCGCATTGGCCGGATGTTAACTGAGTGTGCGCGTTGGAGTTGTAAACCGGCGCTAGTCTCAGAGGAAGATTGTGATTATTCCGCCTGAAGTTAATCCTTACTCCTGGTGCAACTGGTCACTAATTATGGCAGATGATTGGAAAAATAGGTTTCAAATAGCAGAAAGCCGTGTCTGCTTGTAATTTATAAGCATTCTGTGCGTTTCAGAATTTATAATAATGATGATACAGAGAGTGCTACATGTGGTGGCCCAATGACTTAACTATGATCAATCAATGGGGGGGGAAGGTATGTTTTTTTAGGTGTCCAATAACTGGTACTTCTTCTTGTGGGTTTATCTGGAGATTTGGCTCCATGGTATGTCATCATTGAGTCCCGTGACATGAGTTGCCAGGCGGAACACCCAGCGTTGTTCCTTTTGGAACAGGCCTGTCTCTGACGGTAATCTTTCGATTACGGTCCACCGTAGATCGTTGATGCAGTGCTGGTACGTCAGGAAATGTGCTGCCATCTTGGTTGTTGTTTTTTTGCAGCGTATGTTGCTTTTGTGTTCCCCTATCCTGATCTTAACGGGACGGGTGGTCATGCCCACATACTCTAGTCCACATGGGCAGGTTAATAAATAGATCACGTTTTTTGTATTGCAGTTCGAGAAATGGCGTTGTTCCCATCTCGTGCCATTTCTGAAGGTTAGATTTTTACTCTTCTGGGTTTGGTGGCAACAGCTGCAATCGCCACATGGGAAGTGACCCTGTATGCCAGTAACATTTTGTCTAGCTGTCTTGCTTTCCTGTGGTCTGGTGTGGACCACGATGTCTTTTATGTTTTTGCCCCTCCGATGTGCATGCATCGGTTTCTCAAAGCTCAGATCTCCACAGTTCAGGATACCCCAATGCTTATCAATGACCTTTGACACTTGGTTTGATATGGTCGAGTAGGTTGTCACGCAGATTGGTCTTTTATTTGTTTCTTTTTCATGGGGGTTTTCTTGTATGAGTGCCTCCCTGTGATTGTTTCTTGCACGTTTCATCGCTTTCTCGATGGTTCTGGTGGGATACTGCCTCTGTATGAGTTTAGTTCTCAAGTCTTTCGCTTGTTGGGTGAATTCACTCAGTTCCGTGCAGTTTCTCCGCAGTCTCAGGAATTGCCCATAGGGCAGATTCTCCCTTAGGTGTCTGGGATGGAAGCTATCATAGCGTAGTAGGCAATTCCTGGACGTTGGTTTGAAGTGGGTGGTGCTTTTCAGCCTCCCGTCCTCGCTGTAAATGTTCAGATCTAGGAAGACCATCGATGTGTTTGAGACGGTACTTGTGAATTTTAGATATTCATTCTGGTTATTGAGCCAGGTTACAAAATTCAAGGCGCTGTTGACATCGCCGTTCCAGATGATAAAAATGTCATCAATGTACCGTTTCCAGGTGCCAATCTGTAAACGGTAGGGGTTGCTTTCATGTAGGATCTTCTGTTCCTCTAAGTGGTAGACGTATAGTCCTGCTAAGCTTGGGGCAAACGTACTTCCCATACTTGTTCCATGGGATTGTAGGTATAGTGTCTCCTTGTACTGAAAAAAATTCTCTTTCAGGGCCATGGTAATACACTCTAAGACCAGGTTTATTGGTGTCTGGTATTTCCAAGTGTGGCTGAAGAGTACCTCTTCAATGATCTCTAGTGTCTCTTCGTGGGGCAGACTTGTATACAGGCTCTCCACGTCGAGACTTACCAAGAGCTGTGTGGTTGGATCAAAAGTTGTGGTTTCTAACAGTTGTAGGACCGATTTGGTATCCTTCAGGTACGTTTTTGTTGCTTGTACCATCGGTCTAAGGAAGGCGTCTGAGAATTTCGATAGAGGTTCCAGGATAGACCCAATTCCAGAGACTATTGGTCTTCCGGGTGGGTTGTCGATGTCCTTATGTATCTTGGGGATACAATAAAAGTATGGTATCCTAGGGGTGGGTTGTTGCAGGAAGTCAGCTTCCTTTTTACTAATCCAGTCATGGGCTAGTCCTTCCTCCACCACGCCTCCAATCCTTGTTCGAAGTCGTTCTGTTGGATCACTTTCCAAAACTTTGTAGTTTCGTTCGTCCGACAGGAGACGTTGGCATTCTCCATCATATTTCTCAAGGGTTTGCAATACTATTGCTCCCCCTTTATCAGCAGGTTTTATAACAAGCTCCCGGTTGGCAGTTAGATCTCGTAGGGCTTGTTGTTCTTCTCCACTGGTATTGTGGAAGATCTTCCTCCCTTGCGTATCCAGTTTGTTAACTTCTGTTGTTACTGCCTTTTCAAAAGTTAGTATTTCTACGGGGATGCTTGAGTCTGGAGGGGTGAAGGTAGATTTCAGCCTCAGACCCGTATCCGTCTTTTCTTCTGGTAAAGGTTTGTCTTTGAAGAAAGCCTGCAGTTTTAGTTTCCTAAAGAAGTCATGGAGTTCCATGTTAAGTTTGAAAACATCAGGTTTCTGGGTGGGTACATACCCTAGTCCCTTGTTCAGGATTTTCTTCTGCATCACTGTTAACGTGATGGGTGTGAGGTTTACCACTAGGTCCCCCTCTTGCTGGTTGTTGGTTGATTGGGTAGTGATCCCGTCATGCTTCGTGTTGTTCGAGCATCGGGCTGCTCCTTGTCCTCCCACATCACATTGTTCCCTTTTCGGTTCCTCCCCCGTGTGTTCTGGCGTGCCCCTAAAAAAGGCTGTTGTTGTCCTCCATAGGGTTGTTGTTGTTGCCCATAGTAGCCATCATTGTATTCCTGGTTCCACACCGGTCCAAACTGGAAGGGGGTGAATTGCGGAGGACCCATGAATTGTTGGAAATGATTTGGTGGTTGATATCCTCGCCAACCTCTTTGTCTGGGGAACTGTTGGCGTCTCTGTCGCCATCCTCTTCTACGTTGTCTGTTGCCTTTGTTTCCACTTGAATTGGAACCTGACGAGCCTGTGTCTGAAGTAGCGCCTTCACTTGCACTCAACACACACCACACATAGTCTGACTTGTCAACGCTCCCGCGTAGTCGTAGGTCGCAGCGTGCCGCATCCCTTCAGCGGGGTGCGAAGACCCCGATGATGAAGCATGACACCAAGGGGCCTGTTGGTGTGTGAGGGGTATTTTACACAACACTGTGTGCTCCCCCCCTGTTTCTCCCTTTTACACAGGTAGTAGGATTCTTCTTGTTTAGTTACTAGATTTTAAATGCAAGGCAGAGAACCTTGAATCTAATACTCTGCTGCACAGGGAGCCAGTGGAGAGAGCGCAGGGCATTGGACACTGAGCACCGCCTAGGCAGACCTGTCACCAGTCGGGCCGCAGCGTTTTGAACCCGCTGGAGCCGCAGAAATTCTGACTGGTTAACCCCCGCCAATAGGGAGCTGCCACCATAGCCCTGAAAGAAAACTTTTTTTCTTTTAAAGACAGGCTATTTCTTCAGTGTTCAGGGACATCCATGGGCAGTATTTTCGCTCCTAGCGTGGCTGGGTTGTATGTACCTGATTTTGAGGCAAAATACATCCTACCACCTACCCTAGCTTTTTCGTCATCAATGCTCCTATGGAAGCGCTACATAGATGACATTCTACTCCTATGGACAGGGAGTGACACCGACCTGGAATCCTTCCTACTATGGATTAATACTCTAGACCACAATTTGCGGTTTACAAATACCAAAAGCAGATCGGAGATAGTCTTCCTTGACATTGTAATCTCTGTGAATGGAGCTGGCCTTACAACCAAGACCCACCATAAGCCCACTGCGAAAAACAACCTTCTGGAGTTCAGTAGTTTCCATCCTCGCCCACTTAAGGAGAACCTTCCCTATGGGCAATACCTCAGACTGAGACGAAACTGTAGTTCACTTTCGGATTTCAAAGAACAGTCCTCAAGTCTCACGGAAAAACTGAAAGACAGAGTCTACCCAGCACCAATCCTAACTAAAGGTTTCAAAAGAGCAAGGAACCAACCTAGAGAGGCTCTTTTAGAAGAAAAGATCACCAACTCTGATTCTATACCACTCACGTGTGTTACCACATACAGTAGTCTCTCTAATTTGATGAAGAAATCAATCAACAAGCATTGGAACATATTGACTTCCTACAAAGAAAACTGGGAGAAACCCCTCTTTTCTTTCAAGAAAGGACGGAGCCTGAGAGATGCCTTGGTGCACACTCGCCCCAGGGAAAAGCCACCCCAGTCTACACCCACAGTCACCGCTGCTTGGGGTATGCCTAGAGTCATAGGTCATTACCCTTGCTCTGACTGTAGTGTCTGCCACCTAACTGAAGTTACCAAAACTCTGTCGCTTGAAGCAGGAAAAGTATGGACACAAAGAGAACATACAAATTGCAACACTATGAACGTTGTTTACTTGATCACTTGCCCCTGCCAGCTACGCTACGTTGGCATGACCACGCGCAAGATAAAACAGCGCATCTGCGAACATCGGAGCAATGTCAGATGCAAAAAAGTGACTACCAAATTGAGTCGTCATTTTTTGGACAGTAATCACACTCCCAATGACATGAGGTGGACGGTAATTGAAGTTGTGAGTGGCACAACTAACGTAACCAGTAGACTCTTTGAAAAGGAGCAACGCTGGGTCTATCGCTTGGGCACGAATGTAATTGGGGTGAACGATGACATCCCATGGAACACAGTACTACCATGAGACTAATCTCCTGTGTCTCATACGGATATCACAACCATCTGAGAAACCTACTAATGATTAATGATTCTATTGGCATTTACCCTGTGATCTGCCCATTACCCCATATGACTCTATATATTCCCCACAGTGGCTAACTTAACAGAAATAGTGCTTTCTTTGATCTCTGTTTTACCTGTTCGCTTTTTCACTACAATGTCCGCTACAATTGCAGTACCCTTTCTAATAAGTCTGAATGAGCCATCAAGTTTAATTCATACTGACATTTACAAATATGTGCTTTTGCACTTGATACTTTAAGTGGATCTAGGCACCCTCGCTGTACACAATTAACTTGATTTTCGAGATGCGCATCCATAGTATCATTGCCCATATTATTACTGAACATCGCGCTATTTGCTTACACGGGGACCCGATAGGAGACGGCAGCCAAGCCTCCCTTTGAATCTTGACCGCGCCTCCCGGGGAGGGCGGGCGTGTTCCAAGCCTCGATTTGGCGGGACACGCCCACCCGGAAGAGCGGCATACACGGCAATCGAAACCTTTAAACACAGTGCTACCGGCCCCGTCTTACCATCCTCGGGGTCCGGTATTGAGGCCACAGCTAGGTTGACGGCGGGTTGTGAGCGCTGAGGGCGTGAGTTGATACTCCTGTCGAGATCGCCGAAATCCTGCAAAATAAGCTAAGTGTTCACTCGTGCACTTGTTTTCAATTATACCTCTTTTCCTTCTAGGATGTGCCAGGTTCGCTCCAACCCCCCTCCCGAGACCCATGGTGCTAGTAGCGCCCTATTTTAAAGTGAGATATCAACTTGAAATACCATCTTGAGGGGCACTGACCTCTTAGGTCCATTGATCCCTTCATAAGGAGTACACATATTGTGTTTTTAACCCCCTTTTATAATATTCCTTGTAAATAGACACCTTTAGCACTTCACTTCCCAGAGTTATCCGCTATTATCCTCTAGGGGCTATTCGGATGGTGTTTAAAATCAGTGTTACCTTGGGAACATTATATATGCCACATATTATGGAGCACTATGATTATACAGTAAGGCTTATATTAACAATATGTATGTTTGTCTTCTGTTTGTCTATGTCTTTCACGTTACAGGTGCTGTAACACTCTAAAAATTTGGGAGTATTTTTGGAAGGAGCATCACGCTCTTCCCCTTTTTAAGCACTTTTTCACCTTTTTAATTTTCACTTTCACGTCCCCAGGTTAGGGTGGGTGATTAGAGAGCCCATACCGCCGGGGTTTAGTCCTGACGAATGCCTTGGTAAATAAAACCACCCATATGGCAGAAACATGTTGACTGAGATTAATATTAGTATTTTCTGAATTTAACCCACCCTTATACCTTGGCAGCTAAATTCAGACACATAAATACTCCTTGTTCTGTGCCTTAGGGATCACTTATTAAAATTTATTATTTTTTGATACCCTTCTAAAGCACTATTAAATCTTCACCCTATTTTTAGCACGCCCTCCCCACACAAACCAGCTCCGCAGTCTTTCTGGCGTCGCAGCACACCAAAGAGGCACTCGGCCTATTTGGTGGGGCCCGATGATGAAGCATGACACTGACTAGGTCGGTGTGTGAGGGCTTTCTTTACCACCCAAAGTGGGTGTGTAAACCTTGTTTTGACTCCATCTCTTGTGGTTTCCAGAGATTGATCTGACCTCTCTTTTCTTGTTTATTTATAGTCCAGCCTGGACAGCACTGATGCCTGGACCATCAGCTGTCTTGTGGGTGCATCAAAGAATTTGAGGATGGGTCGAAGTCCTCTGATGATGCCATAGCAAGAAGCCGCCACCTTCTTGGTATGACAGATGAAACTCAGAGAAGGATCAAGCCACACTCCCAGGTTTTTTTATCTCTGCCGCTGGGAGGGGAGTCACACCCAACTCCGAAGGCCACCATTTGTCACCCCACAAAGCCACCTGTTTACCAACCACCATAATCTCCGTCTTCTTGGTGTTTAACTGGAGACAGTTGGAATTCATCCAGTTAGCCACTTCCCGCAGACCATCACAGAACCTGGGAGCCTCCAGGTCTGAGTCCCCACTCAGTGTGACCGCCAGCTGCGTGTCATCTGCGTAAGAGACCATGGTCAGGCCCCACCGCTTGACGACCGCAGCCAACGGTCTCACATACAGATTGTAAAGGGTGGGACTCAGTGATGACCCCTGTGGGACTCCCTGGTCTAACGGGTAGGATGACGACTTACCGGGCGGGATCGCCACCTGGAATGACCTATCCGTAAGGAAGGATCGAAACCAGTGCAAGGCGGAGCCAGAAACGCCCACCTCCTCAAGACGCCGAATCAGAATCCCGTGCGAGACCGTGTCGAAGGCGGCACTGAGATCTAATAACAATAGTGCCGCCGTCCGACCGGAATCCAGCACGGAACGCAGATGCTCGACCATCGAGAGAAGGGCCGTCTCCGTGCTGTGACCCGCACGGAACCCGTTCTGGGTATGGTCGAGAATGTTAAGCCTACCAAGATGGTCTGTAAGAGTGGCATTCACATGGGCCTCCGCTATTTTCGTGGCCCAAGGGAGATAGGGCGGTAGCTTTTAGGTTTAAGGGGGTCAAGGGTCGCCTTCTTCAGAATTGGCGTGACTACTGCCTGCTTCCATCTGACGGGAACCACTCAAGTAGAGAGGGACAGGTTGATCAAGGACAGCACCGGGGTACGGCAAACCGGCGCCAGGGTTTTGAGTTGGGCCGGTTTCAGTGGGTCTGCCGGAGATCCAGACTTGATTTTGGTGCTGAGAGAGTCAAACACCTCCAGAGATAAGGGGGGTAAGATAGAAAGACATTCCCCCTCACCTAAGGTGCGACCAACCTGCTCTAACATCAGGGAACCCGTTGGAAAAGTGCGATAGATGGCTTGCACTTTTTCATGGAAGAAAGAGGCCAAACCCTCACAATGTGAGTCCGAGCATATTTCCACTGCAGTTGCTCTCTTCGCCATCAGGTCCTTTAATACTTTAAAAATAAATTTCGATGGATTGGCAGAATTCTGAAACTGTTGAGCATAAAAGGAAGCGCGAGTTTGACACACTGCCCTGTGGTAGATCTTGACCTTGGCCAGATAACATATCTTCAGATTTGGGTCGTACGACTTCCTCCATAATCTTTCGGCCTGTCTACAGGCCCTCTTAAGAGTTGCCAAGGAAGTGTCATACCAAGGACTCAGCTCCTTCCGATGACACTTGGACCAACACATAGGAATCAGAGAATCGAGGGCACCAGATATCCACTCACAGAAGGAGTCGTATCCACAATCAACCTCGGTGAGCGGACCTAAAGGAACCTCCTCGAGCAGATGGTAAAAATCCTCCAGTCTTAATTTGTTCCAGTGTCGTTTAAGAACAAGTCTGTCCTGAGATAGAAAAGGAGAGTCAGACAAAGAGCATGCTGTTTTCACCAGCATGTGGTCTGTCCAGACCAACTGGGAGGAACCAAGAACTCTGAATCCTTCTAGATTTGTGAAGAATGGGTCAAGAGTATGACCACCTCTATGTGTGGGGAAAGTAATCATCTGCGAGAGCTGTAGAGCCTCAAGATCCGCCAGAAAGCTCCTAATAGAGGGTAAAGAAGGGCAGTCCAAATGGAGATTAAGATCTCCCACAACATTAAAATGTGCGCATCCTAGTGCCTCTGTACTAATGTACTCAGGAAGAGCAGCCCTAAAAACAGAGTCACAGCCCGGAGGCCGGTAAATTAATAAACCAGAGAAGGTAAACTGGTGACTAAACGCTATTTTAAATAGGGCACCCTCACACCCCAAAAGTTCAGCGGCTTTCCACTCGCAGGGATAACACAGTTTGGTGACCATCGCAATGCCTCCACCTCTAGTCGTCCGATTTAAAGTAAAAATAGCATACTCTGGGGGAAAGGCTAGGTTAATTATCGAGGAGTCAGAGTCCTGGAGCCACGTTTCCGTTAGAAAAAGCACATCCGGCGAGCCATCAATGAGAAGGTCGTAAACCTCCTGATGGTGCTTTACCACAGATCTGACGTTTAAGCTCCAGATACTCAGAACCCGTTGTCCTACCCTCTTTATAACAGGCCCCAAGGAGCGTATAAGAGAGGGGGGTTCCAATGACCAAGCACCACACCTACAATGATATGGGCCACAAAGCGGGACTACAGGCGAAAACTTGCAATGTTTACATCGGTCCCGAAGGGCCAGTAGATCGGCCCTACTATAAGTTCTCAAAGGTAAAGTCATGATGGCCAGGTCCAGAGTCCTGCCGCGGGCCGCGCCTCCTTAGCGCGGACGGGCGCAGACGGGCAGGACTCAGGCACGCCCACTGCGCGTAACCGCTGCGCGTTGGAGGGAGCTTTAAATAGGCGTCCCTCCACTCAGCCGGAGCGCTAGACCGCTCGTCAGCAACACCCACCCAGAGTGAACACCACTCCAAAATGGCGCCCAAAGTGAACACCTCTCCAAGATGGCGCCCAAAGTGAACACCACTCCAAGATGGCGCCCAAAGCCAATCCCACCCCAGAAACTGGACCCGCCAAAACAGCGGTGAAGGAGGCGATTAGAGTGCAAGTGAGGGGGTTACAATAAATCCTATTAAAATCAGGGCAGAGTACAACTAAGAAGAACACAAATAGTTATAAGGGTAGCTTTAAAAATGATAGCGCGGTATTTAGGCGCATAGCGCGATGCAAAGCGCGAGTACCTTCTCAGGGCAGTCCACAGGGCAGGTCGCCTTAAATAGGCGTCCCTCCACTCAGCCGGAGCGCTAGACCGCTCGTCAGCAACACCCACCCAGAGTGAACACCACTCCAAAATGGAGCCCAAAGTGAACACCACTCCAAGATGGCGCCCAAAGTGAACACCACTCCAAGATGGCGCCCAAAGTGAACACCACTCCAAGATGGCGCCCAAAGCCAATCCCACCCGAGAAACCGGACCCGCCAAAACAGCGGTGAAGGAGCCGATTAGAGTGCAAGTGAGGGGGTTACAATAAATCCTATTAAAATCAGGGCAGAGTACAACTAAGAAGAACACAAATAGTTATAAGGGTAGCTTTAAAAATGATAGCGCGGTATTTAGGCGCATAGCGCGATGCAAAGCGCGAGTACCTTCTTTGAAGCTGAGTAGCTTCAATGAGTGTTAACGGTGTTTCTTGCAAAAATCCAACATGGGTAGAATGACGCTTGAGATATGATTAAACAGTTTAGTTGTGTGAGGGTGTATAAAGACCTTGCATGTTCCAGGTAATGATGTTAGTGTGTGTCATGTTGTCGAAATGTAAGTATATGATGGTCAGCTGCCACGTGTAAAAAGGGAGGCCAGCACATGGGTATTGTCAGTGACATGTAAGGATGGTCTTCGTGGTCAGGTCCTGTAAAACAGAAAGATGCAACTGGTAATAAAACCAAGAAATATCATTGAATACTATTATAGCAGAGACAACATCTGCCTACCCAAATTGCAATACAATGGGTATCAAAATCGGCGAACCAACAGCAAAGAGGGTGCGAGGGGGAAAGGAGGAAAGGTGCAGCAGCCAAAGGTGAGCTGCACTGCATCTGGGCACCGTGATGTGCCCCATGATGACCGCATAGTAGTGGCAATACATGATGTGGGAGTGTGGGAGCATAGTGCCCTAATGCCAGCATTAAGGAAAAGAGATTAGTTGGGATACAAGTTAGTCCACAGTGGGTCACAGTCTATGGAGCTGCATCAAACAGGCTGCAGTGATTCGTGGAGCACATTTCAAGTGATGTCCTCTGCTGTATACACGGTTACATCAGAGTGTAACTCTGAGTCCCTCTTGAATGGCCATGTCCCAGAGGACAATGTCTAACTTATCCTCTAGAGACTAAGAGCAATCAGGAAGGTTCACAGAGGCAGGGTTGCTGTCCATTGTGTCAGCAGGGGCAAGTGGTTGCAGGGTCATATTCTGGGTGACCAAGCATAGGAGCCCCATTATTTTGTTGTTTGTGATTGAATCCATGGATGGGAAAGGTCAAAGTCTCTATGAGAGTGAGCACATTTACCGGCAATTGAAGGCCCACACAGACACAACAGCATGAGCATCCCAGCCGTGCCCAAGTAGCAGCTCACAAGAGAAAAGGCACCAGGGGGGAAAACAGTGTGGCGAACAGGGGGGTGTCCCAGAAAGCATTCGGCATGAGCGACTCCAACGGTGACAGCCATATGGGGCACTATGTGTGAATGGGTGAGTAGGCTGCAGATGTGCGGCGTTAGAGGTGGTGCAGCCTCAGCAGTGCATGGCACTCGCAGATGGTGCAGATCAGGGGATCCTCCCCTTTTTTTTGTTTTTGTTTTACAGGTGGTTACTTATGGCCAGCTTCATATCTTTAGCAGGGAGGCCCAAGGAGGACTGTGATGAGGTCCAAGTGCTCACAGGCCATGAAGGCAACGTGAGAGGTAATTATGAGGGGGGTACAAGCAGCCCTGAATGGGGGAACAATATCTGCCTGGCCGCTGCTGCGTCCAGCCTGTGGGTGGTGTGCTTTACAATTGTGCGTGGCTGTGTCCTAGCACATTACAGTGAGGAGATAGGAGCAAATGCTTCCTTGTCCAGCTTTGGGGCGGCACGCTTGTCTCCAGGAGCCCTATGGCCATGTCCTGTGGTGGGGTACAAATGAAATAGGAGCGGATGGAAAAGGGCTCATGTCCCCCGGGACCCTCAATGAGGAGCGGGTGCACACACCGGTGCACAGATGCGGCCTCTAGTTTGCAAGGGCCCACTTTCCCTAATCTGCAGAGCGCAGTTTGCCCTGACTCTTGGGAGGCAGGCCTGGCCATCAGGAATGGTAGTGCCACTGGAGCGGGATTACATGCGCCTGGAGCATCAGCACTTCGGTCAGCCTCTCAATCGCTCGCTCGAAGGCATTACCGTGAGACAGCACCGTGATAAAGGGTCGCACCGCCCAGACACGGTCTCGGCTTGTTTCTGCCAATGTCATCTTCTTGGTTTTGGGTCGGGCTTCATCCAGGCCCGACAGCCACCAGTGCAGTGTCACCTTTACAGAGACGGGGCCCGTCCCCACAGGGTGCCCATGCCTTGGTGCTCGGCAGCGACTCCCTAGGTTGCTACTGCCGATTTCAGAGGCTGTTGCACAAGAAGGGCAGCGTCATCAGGGAAGGGCAATGTCAGGTATGTGACAGGGACTGCTGTGGCCCCAATGGCTGGCATAAAGTGGGATATTTAATGATAAATGGAGTGTATCAGCGGAGCCTCGCTAGAGTGCGTTAGCCATCTTTGCTCTGCTAGCCATACCATATCTATAATGATACTTAATGAATATCATAACTAACACGTGTATAAAATGTACATGAATGGGAAAAAAAAACTCCAAACTGAATTGGTGCAACAAAGCAGTGATTCCAATAGGAAATGAAATGATAAACCATCAACACCAGTCAGACTATAAAATCATGGTTGATTTTTTTGGAACTGTAGTTTTCCTAACCTACAATTAAATAGTCTCAACTGTAATATCAACGCATTAAGATTGACTTGAAGATATTTGTTTAATGTATATAGGTAGATACAATTAAAATTTTGAGGAACTGTAACATGAAATAACGCTCAATTCTGTCTATGGCATTTTTACTATTACTGCAAAATATTCCTGATTCCTGATGACACAATATATAATTCTATTTCAGGTCATCAAGCAAGCTGCATGTTCAATGACAGAACCAGTTTTATGAAACTATGTGTACATTTTAGGCATTCATGATAACTTATTATAGGTTCATGTATTCTAGAGAGCAAGAAACACCCACATAAATACTGTGATTAACAATTTAATTGCAGGGAGTGATTATATAACAAGAGTGATTTAGAAGAAAGAATAAAACATGTACAGTAGATGATGTTAAATAAGATGTAGACATGAATAGAAGTGAAAATTCACTCTCTAAAATTAAATTATTATTGAAATACATTACTAGTAGTTTGTTTTTAAAAAAGTATAAAAATAAGACATTAAAGAAACAAAATAGCAGACCACTGGGTATAATTTGTGAACCCAGAATTATGAATTATGTCATGGTAGAAGACATTGATTGACTTAGAATTATTAAAATCTATTTTCCCAAGTCATACTATAAGTGCTTAGTTTATGCTAGTGGGGCCCACTAGCAATTATTTTTGGCGACCAGCATTCATTTTTCCTCGTTGGATATTGCCCGCAAGCAAGAGAGAGAAAAACACAGAAATGGGAAAGAAGAATTAAGAGAAAAGTGGAAAAAAAGGCACAAAGGGAAAAAGCAGGGACCAACAACAGTGAGTAGTCTTAGACCTTCTAGGTCTTGCTCGCGGCTTCCCTGCTGCAGATCCTGTAGCGCAGAGGCATAATCCTGCTTTCCCGGTACCACTGTTTGAGCCCTGGTCCCTTCTTTGATGTGCTCTTTTGAATAATAGTGTGTTTTTGCTTGTCTGCTGTGTTAGAAATAACGTTGGGTAGAAGCATAGTTGTTGTGGTGTGACTGCTTGAAATCGCATGTGCCTCTGCCTGATTGCTTGAGAGTGCATGAAATGAAATGAAATGAAATGAAAGAAAATTTATAACGCGCGAACTAAGCCCAATGGGCATCAAGGCATTGACACTGCATGTTATGTTTTACTGTTTTTCTGTTTCACCATAATGATTGTTTTTGCCTGTGCTTTTTTCCTGTCCCTTCTGTTTTTCCTTTCATGCCAATTTTTACCACCGCCCAAGCCCCCTCTCCTCCCGCCTCCTGGGCAGCCGCACCCACCTTCCAGGGCTACTTAATGCAGTGTGGTCGTGCAGCCGGTCCATGAAAGGCTCGCCGAGGGCAATCCCATCCACACCTAGACCGTGCCCATCACGAGGAACCCTGGCCTCTTCTACTCTGCCACAGAACTCCCTGCCCTTGTCCCCACATGCAACAACAACTGCTGTCTAGCATCACCACGCTCCACAGTGGGACCTTTCACCTGCATCCACTGCTGATTCACCCTCTCCCCAACAACGGCCACCACCACAGCAAAAATGCAAAGCCAACTCTGGATGCAGACAATTCTACGGATCAACTCAACTGCCTCCTGATCAACACCAGGTCACTCTGCAAACATGCCATCGAAATCTGGTACACCATCTCCATCCACCCCCCCAGCGTGACCTTCATCGAGGAGACCCGGCTCACCCCCATATCGGCTTTAGACATCGCCATGGCAATTTACAGTGGCTACAAGATAAAACACTACAACCGAAAACAAATGACTTTGAACGGGCATTACCATCATACACACAGAATCAATCACCTGCACCATCACCAACAACAACACCATGCACGTTATTGAACACATGAATTTCCAGCTTCACGGCGGTGCCAAAAACCACTATCACAGGCACCCTGACATACAGATTGCAAGGACCACAAATTGGCCTCAGTGACGCCATTGCCGAATTCATCGCTCTGTCTTCCATTGAATCTGAACACTATGGGGCCCATTAGGATGGCAGGTGGATTGCCCCCTACGGGCCCCCAGAGTGAAGGAGAGGTCGGGGGTGCACACGGGGGATACCTGTGGTACCCCCCTGCATTTGCATAAACAAAGCGGCAGGCACTGCAAAGCGGCAGGCAACAAAGCGGTGCCTGCCGCTTTGTTTATGCAAATGCATACGTGCATTTTTAACATTGTCGTGGGCGGTGCTGAGAGCACCGCCCGCCACAATGCTAAAAATGCAGGATGCGCCCGCCACAGTGGCGGGCACATCCTAATACCCCCCACGGGACCCCCGCCCTTATTGAAGGTGGTCCCAATAAACAATAGGATGGCAGGCGGACTAAGTCCGCCCGCCATCCTAATGACCCCCTATGTCTTTCTGGGAGAAGGCCAGTGGTCTCCAGCATTTCCACTACACTCTGCTGAACCGTCTTCAAGTCATTGGAATTAGGGGCTTACATGGGACAGGTTAGCTTCATTCCTAGAGGTCAGGCGTCTGGGACTTGTAAACTGCAAGTGGGAGTGGCACAGGGCTTGGTTCTGAGCCCAACTTTCTTTAATATTTATCTCACCCCCATGTTTTTTTGGAAGACTCAAAGAAAAAAAAATACTTATGCTGATACCTAGCTACTATTTTTGTGGGGCAGGGATGAGATGTTTCTGGGTGAAAAAATCAGAATCTTCTTAACAGTGGTCTTTAAGGGTTGACACACATCAGCTTAAATGTAATGCGGGAAATACACTTCTTTGGTGTAAGGGCACTAGAGCCCTGTTAGTCCTTTTGGCCAGTGGATGCTGACTTTGCTTTTTAATCAAAACTAATAGTGAGGTCCCTCAGTTGTTGTTTACCTTGGATGCATAGTGCCAGGACACTCCAAGGATTAACAGAGCGAGTTATAAATGACAGTTACATTACATTACAGAGCTTTAGGCCTCAACACTCATTATTTTACAAATTTAGAACTGCACATTATTCTGTTTAAAATAGTGGTATTGTGTTGAGAAAAGTCAAGTTTAAAGATTTGAATTGAGTGCTTAATGCATTTCCTGAAAACAAAGTGACATTATAGAATCTCCTACAGTATTGGAAAGAACAGCCTGAAGCTGAGTGGGTTTTAGTGGATATCAGTTTCTGCCAAATGTAAATAAATGTATTTATACTGAAGCACAACTTCAGAACCTTTCGAATGCATAATCCATTTTTTTTTTTACATTTTCCTTATTTGGGTTTAAGCAGGTATGTTAGGTTTCACAGTCTTGCTTAATTGCAGTTAAATTGTAGATGATCTTAGAAGATTCACATGTAAGGAACAACAGGGTAAAGTACATGTCCGCCGTCTCAGGGTCCAGCAATCGATTCATTCATTAGTCTACATGCAGAGTCTACCATGCCAATACTTATACACTACTCCAGTATTGAAATACATCGATCTATCCCCTGAATGCATGATCCATTTTGATAGGTAATTCTGTTAATTTAAATCCCTCTCTCCGAATGGCTACATGGAAAATTGTATAGCACTCCGAAAAAGTAATTCATAATACAAAATCAAGAAAATCTTTGAGTGAATATTGCCACTTTCTTGTAACAGATGTAGTATTACAAGTAATAAAATATGCAGGGATTGTTTGTTAATATTAATAAGAAATGCAAAATACAATAATGTTATGATGAAGACTATCTTTTGGATATGAAATAAAAAAAATGTTTATTACTATTTCCCTTTTGATGATAACATTGTGTAGCCAGTATATTGATGAGAGCAGTAGATCCACACTCATCTTTCTGGCAGGAGGAAGGAGTTGGAGTAAATATCTGCTTGACAATTTTTTTTATATATCCTTAATTCTTGAATAAACAAAATTAGCAAAGATTGATAACGTACGTACGTCCGTATATCTAGTCTGAATCAATAGATTTTATGGGATAGTATGAATAAAATAATGAAGATTTTTGGTGTAATACAAAAATCATATTAGCAAGTGATGACTTAATTGCTACATATACCAATCAGCCTTAAAAATGAAATGGGAAATTTGTGTAAAGCAGATTTTCTTCATCTTAACCCCTTCCACGCTGATGACGAGCTGGGCTCGTCATCAGGTAGCCTCCTCGCACGCTGATGACGAGCCCAGCTCGTCACGTAACATGCGCTTTAGAAAATCGCAGCGTACGGGCGGAATTCCGCCCGCACGCATGCGGTTAAATCTAAATATTGCCTTGCAAAAAGAACAAAAAATCTAAAGATTGACTTATTACATTTTTTGTATATGCACTTGCTTTAAACATTTATAAAAATTCTACCATGAAAAATTGCCATATCCATGTATCTTTCACAATATTTTAGTTCTCAATATTTAGGTCTTACTATTTTAGACAACAATATAGCTCCAAAAATAAGAATGTCGTTCTGATAACACTTCACTCCAGGTAGACCTTTCGAAATTCCCCCCATGATTCTTTAAAAAACTGCTGCCAAGATCAAACCAAAAGGCATCCTCTTAAAACAATGTCCTCTAAATGGTGTTATAAATGCTGTAACATCTTGAGAGCCCTTATCAAGTTAAACTTGGTGATAGGCTGACACTACGTCAAGAGTGGTGAAAACCTGAGTGGGATGCACTCACCTGTCATGATAATCAAACTCCTGTTTCATCCAAGTGCGTTTGATCATTTCACTATCATAATGATTGGTACCTTTAAAGGGCATTAACTTGTGTTCCTCTTATAACTGAGCGCTAGAGTCCCATGGCTGGCACGTGGGATGAGGCAACTTTATATTCCTGAACACTGTGTTATCCATCAAAGCAATTAAAACAATTGATATATAAAAATATGAGTTTTGGGAATCCAGATTCTCATGATCTTTTATCAAATCCTATATCCAGACTGAAACGAATATTAAACCTGTCATTGTCACAAGAAAATGCAACCCCGCCCCTTACTTGGGAGATGCAATGGAGAGATCTGAGACCCTGCACAGTGGACAATACATTTTTCCGTGAATGAAATACTTTATACCTTCAGAGCTATGAGTAAAAAGTGCCTGGAGCTCATAACTAAAGAGGACTCAGGTTCAGCATCCACTCCTGTGCAGACTGCAGCAGTGCTATGATGTGCTGTGGTGTGGTCTCAGAGGAGAGTTGGTGTGGTGTGGACTGGAGAGCAGATGAGCTGCCTGCTCTGACTGCTATTTGTGACTGCTTGTATTCAGGTTATTTGGGCATTGAAGAAGCACAGCACTATCAATATTATAATCAACTTGTGCCAAGACTCCAATCGCATAGTGAAAACACGTGTTGCTGTTTCTCCAGAGGTACCATATAAGGCTCAGAGAGCACACTACAGAGCTGATTTCAACTGCTTATGAAGTAGACCTCATGCTACCCCTTGATGTCTTTCAATGGCTAAAGTAATACCTGGTTTTGAATAACCTGCATGTTAGTAAGCTGCATTTTCTGGTATTAGCTGTTCGTGGAATGGGCTGCTCATCGTAAATAATTCAGTCTGTGAGCAAGGGAGAGCATGAGAGTGTAATAATACTTTCCATCACACCTGTGTACTGATTTGGGTAAGTACTTCTATGAAACCAGAATTAATCACTGATTCTTTCAGTATCCTGAGCGATAGAACAGAAAACAAACAGGCCCTGGTATATTCACCTTTATGTGGTACTCTGAGGAATATTTACAAGCCCCTATCACCACATCGCTTTTTCCAACATTCCTGTGGTGATAGGGGCTTCGCCTTATTCACATTCCCCTTGTGAATAAGGTCCCTTTTCACGCTACAGTTAGTGTGAAAGGGGAGTGCAATGGGTGTTGCAGTGGGCATTCAGCCACAACACCCACTGATTTTGATGCTGCCCTATATTTACAAGGGTGGCATGAATATGGGGGAGTCTAAACATTAGGACTAGGGAAATCCTGCTCTTAACATGGTGAAACAAGTAGAAATGCTTTATTTCTCCTCTTTTTTGCTGTTTCTAACACTGCTGCATTGTGCAGCACACATAGAAACAACAGAAAGCGATTGATTGTTTATGTTCAGGCAGAGCAATGTTAAATCCCTATGAATCTACATTGTTTTCTTTCACAAGTTCCTACAATCCAGTGAAAAGAGGCTTGAAGGTGTGGATGAGAAATTAGACAGATGACTGAATTGGGGACAGGCGATATGCCAACTGCACAGCAAGTTTACAGCTCTGGAGGATAGCTGTAGTGATGAATCATGTCTTCATTATTCAGTTGTTATGCAGAATGTGACACCTGACAGCTATTCTATGATGGATACTGTTGTAATCATGAAGAGACAGTAGGATGGTAGTCAGGAGTTTATTACAGGAGACAGCTTTAACAACCACCATGTACAGGTACACAGGCTTAACTGAACTCACATTCTATGTATTCTACAGAATGTCTAGATAGAAAGAAACCATAACAATTCTAATAAGAACATACTAATTCTAATAAGAACATAGAATGTGGAATACTACACACCTTCCCCCCTAAAAAAAACAAAAAAAAAGACAAAATAACAAAGCAAACAAAAAAAACTAAAGAAAGTAATCACGCAATTTAACAGGAATATGTTTAGCTCGTACACTCTTTATTTGGACAAAGTCATTAGAAGTGTTAGGTAACAGTACTGGAACATTAACATCAAAAGACATTTCATCACGTGTGATAATGGGTTGATCAAGAGAAATTGCTTCATGTAAAGGACTAGACTGATCATTACTCAAATCAACATCAGGCGCAGAGCTTTCCACATTTTGATTTTCACTTTCAAATGTATCAAGTAATGGAGAATAGGATGCCTCATTTTGTTCAACAGAAACACTGTGCTTGGAAGAGGAATCATCATTAGTAGAAGGTGAGGTAGAATTCGACTTAGTATCCGCATACAAACCAGTAACTAAACTTTTACACAACGAGATTCTCCTAAAGTTCCATACTTTACCACCCTCAACTCTTACTGCTTTAGAAAAAATTTCAATAACTTTGCATGGATCTGACCATTTGTTCCACTTGTTATCAAAGGTTCTACCAAATTTAACACGTACAAAGTCACCCACCTTGATCTTTTGGGAATGATCCTTAGAAGATAAGAAATTCCTTTTCATCTTCTCTTGATATTCCAAGACCCTGTCCTTAACTTTGTCAGGATCTACTGAGGATTCATGGGGAAACTTAACTTTCAACCACCAGGGAATAAGTTTAGATCCAGGTTTCCTGCCTCTAAGTAATTCAAACGGAGAAAACCCAGTAACAGAATTGGGGGAAGTGCGATAAGACAACAAATTAGAACGCAAAGCCTTCTTCCAGTCTAAACCACTCTTAATTGCTAGTTGAATAGACTCCTTGATGACTCTGTTGAAACGTTCCGTTTGACCATTGGATTGGGGATTGTAATTGGATACTCTTTTGTGCACAATACCACACCTCTGGAGAAAAGATAAAAATTCTTTGCTAATAAATTGTGGGCCATTATCTGATACAATTTCAGCGGGAATGCCCTCCCTACAGAAAAATTCGTCCAGAAATTGGACAATTTGGGTTGATCCAATTTTATCAACAAGCTTTAACTCTGGCCATTTGGAAAAATAGTCAATAAGAACCAACACAAAAATATTTTGTCCCTCGTGAGCCATAGAAATGATTCTTTCTCTTAAAGAGACTGGGGGAACGATCTTGTCACAACGGACAATGAAACCTTGGTCAAACATAAGTTCGTCTTTCACCTTGAAGAAAGAAAGGATATCGCCAGACAAATTCCGTTCTTGAGGCCAACCATGCTGTAAATACCTAGTTAACGAGGGTAAACTGGGATCACTTGCCATTGCCTCTCTCCACTCAGGTTCAGAGATACTACTAGAATCTGAAATGCTACTATTATTAACATCATCAACATTAAAGACCACATCTGAATCACAATTTACATAGCTAGAAAAAACTGAATTGACTAAAGGCAACCTGGACATGCAGTCCGCATGCACATTTAAACGCCCCGGGACATATTCAACAACACATTGGAATTCCTGTAATTTTGCAGCTAGACGTGCTAGACGCGCTGTAAGTGTTCTACCACCACCAGCTGCAAGCATGTTAATTAATGGTTTGTGATCAGTTCTTAAACGGAAACGAGTTCCCCAGAGGAATTGTCTAAAATGTTCAGAGGCCCAAGTACATGCCAGTAATTCCTTTTCTATAGTGGAGTAATTGTACTCTGCACCTCGCAAGGTCCTGGATGCATAAGAAACTACATACTCTTCACCTTTATCTTTCTGCATCAAAACAGAACCCAACCCAACATTGCTTGCATCTACATATACTATACATTCTTTCTCTAGATTGAACGGCTTTAAAAATGGGGCATTGATAATTTCCTGCTTCAACAAATCAAAGGCATGTTGGTGATCATTGTTCCATAAATATTTTACATCTTTTTTTTAATAAAGACCTAAGAGGATGTACCTTTGAGGCATAACCTTGAACAAATTTACTATAAAATTCAGTAAGGCCTAAAAAAGAAATTAACTGATCTTTATTCACCGGTGCAGGAGCTTTAGATATGCTTTCAATATGGTTGAGTTTGGGTTTGATACCCATTGCAGAAATTTCATGACCTAGGTACTGAACTTTACTTTGTCTGAATTTGCATTTGGACAGCTTTAATGTTAAACCATATTGTTGAATACTATTCAAAACTTTTACAAGGTTCCTATCGTGTTCCTCGAAATTTTTCCCATGTATTAAAATATCATCCTGGAAGGCAATTGCCCCCTCGCAACCTTCCAGGACTGTCTTCATGAGACGTTGAAAGACAGATGCCGCACTGGCTAGTCCAAATGGCATACGGCAATACTGGAACATGCCCTCAGGTGTAATGAAAGTGGTTAAAAATTTCGAATCTTCGTGTAATATAACCTGGTGATAAGCACTGGTTAAGTCCAATGTGGAAAAAACACATGCACCTGAAAGGGTAGAAATTAGTTCATGTATGTGGGGTAGGGGATGCCTATCGATCCAAATCTCCTTGTTTAGGCTGCGGAGATCTACACATAGGCGAAGCTCACCATTGCTCTTAAGAGACAAAACGACTGGCGAAACCCATGGAGATGACTCAACTGGTTCAATTATCTTTTTAGAAACAAGGTCTGACAAGATTATTTTAAGTTTGTCACGATAAGCTAAGGGTACATTTCTGACTCGATGTCGGACAGGAATAGCTGATTCTTTGAGTATGATACGGTGTTTAAAATTGGCAAAAACTCCCAAATTATCATTAAAAATGGAAGGGAAGTCTTTCTTTAATTGGAGAATAAAATCATTTTCAGGTGGAACTACATATACAGGAGGGGTAGCATTGGGGTCGAGTTTTATCCCTAAATCATATTGGTGAGGCCAACACAAGATAGACGCACCTTTGGTGGATACATATACTTTCCCTCTGGTAGTTCTTTCTTTAAATTTAATGTCGGCCCACATGTAACCTTCAAGGTCTATTTTCTTCCCAGTGTACCCCCCTGGATGTATATCAGGTGGTAGAAGTTCCATTGAACTCCAATATTTTTCATAAACGTTCTTGCCGACTATAGTGTACCAGGCACAAGAGTCAATGAGCATGGATATTTCTTTGCCATTAATAGATATCATGTCACTAGGAAAGCCTTTACATTCTGTATCTCCTACGCATAACATGGTGTTAATTTCAGATGGTTGCTCGAGATCATCACATTCTTCATATGACATATAATTAACTTTTTGTGAGGATTTACACATTTTGTTAAAATGACCTGACTTTTTACATTTAATGCAAATTTTGTTCAAAGCTGGACAGCCTTTATAATTGCCTATGTGATCGTTAGCTCCACACCTATAGCATATTATTTGAAATTTTCTAGGAAAAGAATTGTTACTTCTGTTAAAATTTTCCTTCCTAGGAGGAAAAAACGTAGGTTTCTTATAGTTGGTAGGGTTTCTCACAAGAGAAACTTCAGGAATTATTATTTTGCTCTTAGTTTCATGACCTCTTATCTCATTCACAAACAATTCAGACTGCTCAATACATTTAGCTATGTTTAGTACGGCACTGAGTGAAGATTCAGTGCCCATCCACAAGCGTTCTTGAATCTTTTTACTTTTGGTACGCATCATAATTTGATCTCTCAAAACCTGATCAAAATTTATGGTTTCAAAAGCACATGAGCTAGCTAAAGAGCGTAAAGCGGCTACGTAAGTTTCAATTGATTCATCCTCTTTCTGAACTCTAGAGTAGAATTTAAATCTCTCCATAACTGTGTTAATTTTTCTCCCAAATCTGATACTCAATTGCTTAATTACCGCTTCAAAAACATTTAAGTCACCAGCACCCACATTTTCAATGGGAGGTAAGCTTTCCAATTCTTTGAGTCCAGCGCCACCAAGACAGTTTCTTAACAAAGCAAGTTTTCTTTTGGGAGAACATCCATCTTCCTCTACTACATCCACATAAGCCAGGAAAGTCGGGTACCAAAGATCCCATTCTACTTTAGGATCACCAGCTGAAGGAAGAAAATGTGCTGGAGAAGTAATGTTGTTTGACATCTTGTAGTTTTAAATGGAACCACAAATAAAGATAAAGAAACTTGGAAAAAGTAGTCACTGTTGTCTTGTAGGATTTATCATCCTTATTATCAATGTAGAAGAGAAAAATTTTCACTTAATGAAATTTCTTGAAAGAACAGCGAAAATTAACCTTTACCCAAAAAATATTTTTTTTTTTTTTTTTTTTTATGACGAGTTAAAATTGTTCAAAACAGTAAATAATGTATGTAATGTGGCTTGGAACGAGGTTCGAGTAGTTGTATGTGTGATTCAGTTGGAAACAAGGTTGGAGAAATAGCCGGTCGCTTCAGTAGTGAAATGGCTGCTGGAACGCAACGTTTGACGTTGAACACATGGGGAGCGTGATGACAGAACGCGCTGGAAACAGAGCAGAGAAGTCCGTGTGCGCAGTGAAATTGAAGACGCTTCTGCAGCGCGGGGCGGCGTCGCGAGTTGAAACAAACGGTATGCTTTCTCTTTCAAAAAATGCTTCCTTTCATCAGCGTTATTTCAATTGAAGGGCCAAATAGATTAAAATGGTTTGGAAATTGTGAATTCCAAACGGAGCTCCACACGTTGCTGTAGATGTCACAACAATGTTTAATGCAGCGGGTGGAGAGACTCTCAGGCGTTATGAACGCAGTAAACAAATGAAAGCAGCCGCGGGTGCGATCAAAGCACTGGAGCGATATAAACAGCCGCTGGTGCAATCATTCAGCACATGTACATAATAAAATAAACAGTACCTTAGTATATATGAAAGGTGAACGCTGTCTCCATTTTTCGTCTTTTTTGTAATTGAAGATAGAAAAATTTTCCTTGAGAAGAGAGATGGGTCCTTTTCTTGTTTCTTAATATCCGATCGTCGCCAAATTGTGTTGTAATCATGAAGAGACAGTAGGATGGTAGTCAGGAGTTTATTACAGGAGACAGCTTTAACAACCACCATGTACAGGTACACAGGCTTAACTGAACTCACATTCTATGTA
Organism: Lissotriton helveticus; assembly: GCF_964261635.1. Lineage (NCBI taxonomy): Eukaryota > Metazoa > Chordata > Amphibia > Caudata > Salamandridae > Lissotriton > Lissotriton helveticus. The sequence goes on from NC_136069.1 coordinate 649,375,111, forward strand.
TTCTACAGAATGTCTAGATAGAAAGAAACCATAACAATTCTAATAAGAACATACTAATTCTAATAAGAACATAGAATGTGGAATACTACAGATACTCGAGGTGTTCACGTTAAGGCACATTCTCGAAACTGACCCATATTGGTAGTTATTTTGTTTTTGGAACAGGAGAGACCAGGGATCAGGTTTGTGCCCCTCCTAGGCCAAGGAGAAAATGACTTTCCACATGCATAGCAGTGAAGTCGTAACAGCATGTCCTTAGCACTACCACAGAGGTAGCTGTACATCTCAGGTCTTGCAAGAGAATAAGAGTTCAGATACTCAGAAGAGAATTTAGAAAGCTTGGCGTCCATATTGGGTGACTGCAGTCTGGTCCTGCACTCAACCCAAAGCAGGCCCCTAAATCTCGCTGCACACGGTCAGATGGACAGCAGAACTTAAGTGGATTTAAGGCTTTGTATAGTTACTATTATTGCAGTACAACTAGGTTTTTTGGAGATTTAAAAAAAAAACATTTATTAATGCCTTATCATTTAAGTTAAGATTTTTTTCAGTGAATTTCTATTTTTTTTCATTTATTCTACATCCAATGCCTAACTCTGTTTCCGGAGAGCACCATAAGACTTTTCCGCACTATGGGCCCGATTAGGATTGTGATGAACCGCTGCGGTGAGAGGTAAGACCCCCCGCCAGATTAGGATGGCAGGGGGGTCATCTGCGGACGGGGAGACCGTCCGCCGCTTTTCCGCCACGATCCCGCGGCTGAAAAGCTCTAATATGGTGGCGGTGTCTATCAGACACCGCCAGCCATATTAGGATGCAAGGGGAAATATGCTTTTCCACGGCGGGTTTTCCGCCGTGGAAAAGCATGTGGTCTTTGGCGTTTGGGGGCCTGTTGCGGGCCCCCAGGGTGTGGGGGCGTGGGGGGTGCACATTGGGGGTACCTATGGTACCCCCAGCATTTACATGCACAAAGCGGCAGGCACCGCGCGGTACCTGCCGCTTTGTGCATGTAAGTGTTAGACATGCATTTTTAACCTTGCGGCGGGTGCTGCTTTAAGCAGCACCCGCCGCAAGGTTAAAGATACAGGATGTGACCGCCAGGGTGGCGGTCATATCCTAATTGCACTGGAGGGACTGCCGCTGCCCATGCGGACGGTCCCTCTACCTCGGGGGTGGCGGATGGACGCAGGTCCGTCCGCCATCCTGATAGGCCCCTAAGTCTGTGTTTCAATGAAACGTGCTGTGGATAGCCTTCTGCTATGTGCAGCAGGCATTGGCTGTGGGAAATGGATATCAGCCGAGCTGGCTGCACGTTTTTACATCCAGCAAAACCCTTCACCCAACTCCCCAAAAGAGCCCAACCCCCCAGGGACCCAATCTGCATTCTCTTTTATTTTTTAAATTATTATTTGGGTACCGCAGTACTCCCTCAATACATGCTACATAAGTTGCCATTCTATTGTACTGTGGTATCCTAAGATTTCTATGGGATTCTTGTATGGTACAGTCGTACCATGGGGTAGAAGCTAACACAGTGACTCTTGTGGGACAATGGCACTACCGCATGGGCAGGCAGCGCTGGACCCTACAGGAGTACCACAGTACAGGTGGCCTGAAAACAAGAAAATATTTTACTCTCTAAGGGAGTCCCTTTGTGTCCCTCACACCTGCCTGAGTGTCATGGAGCCTCTATCTTGGCCCTTATGCCCTTTTTAAAAAACCTTTCCAGAATACGGGGACCAAGTCTACAAGTCCTGTACTGGTGGCTGCAACATTTAGATCACCCATGTGGCCAGCCAATTTTATCACTTGGTACTGGCACCAAGATCTATGAGTGTTTTAAAAACATATTGATTCTAGAAAATAACCCTGGAATGACCAATTTAGTATTAAGGACCCTCACTCCCCCCTACAAATTAGAGGAGAATTACTTCCAAGGTGAGATGGGGTCCTGCATGCTGAAATCTTTGACACGCAGCAGTTTGACATCCGGTGTCACCCTTGAAGCAGAGGCGGGTCCTTCATTCTCAACCATCAGGTGAGGGAGATGCTTCATCACTAGGGGTTTCTTGGCTACATACACATTTACACATATGCATGCTGCACACACAGATCTAGGCTAGGTATATTTTGGCAACTTACTTAGGGTGCACATTTTAGGAATATACAAGTGCTACTGTTTTTATCTGAACTGCTTATGTTCATCGTATTAGCACCATCGTAGAAATGTATCTACTATTCATTATATTGGTACTAGCAATCTCTTTCATATGCTTCTGTCTCCTTATTGTTGCAGCACATATGTTTTGCACAAGGCTGTCGCTGAACCAATAAATACTGATTATAATGTCCTAATCGTATCCTGTGTATTTTCTGAGAAAAGCAAGCACGAGTGTCTGATCGAAAAGTACTGTACTGTTTTGCAAGATCCCTGAGGCATCAGGGTTGTCATCTGCAGTGGTTGCCAGAGACTGCTTACACTTCTTTAGAATACAGGGGGGGTGGTAGTGGCACTGTAGAGCTAGCTGGTATAATGGCTGACATATCCGATGGGGTATCCAGAAGCGGTCGGGATACAAAGTCCTCAGTTTAGGTAATCCAAAACGTGCAGGTCCCGGGGGAGTCCTAGGAACTACACAACAGAGGTACCAGCCATCCAGATATAGCTTACTTTTTCAGCACATTAACCCTTTATGTCCTCTCAAAAACACACCAAAGCACACAAAGCAGACTTTCTGAGTAGAGTTCCAACTTTTCAGATAAATTCTGTATAACTATGTTGTATAATTTTTTTCTGAATTGGAGAATAACATTTCCATTAACATGGGATATTAACATTTTCGAAACTCCAGTTTTTTTTGTCCCCCACCTGATGGCTCAGATTAAAAGTTTCCAAAAAGGAGCAGAGATGGATGATCATATTTTTCGTAAAACCACTTCATTGAGGACAGGGGCAGCAGGCTGACCACGCAGGGCAGGCAGGAAGGGCAGTGGCAGCACATTGGACAATGCAAGGCTACCAGGAAGGGAGAGGAGCAGCGCAGCACAGCGGACTATGGAGGGCCTTATATCTATATCAATGATGTAATCAATAATGTCATTTAACATGTCATGAGTGTCGTAATATGTGAGGTCATAAGTAGTGCATCATTGATATGTAAGTTATAGTTAGGTCAGTATAGTATAAATGGCAAATTTCTGGATTTCTTTGTGTTTTGAATGTTACCTTTTACATTATTGCATTACTTTGGTGTTTGCTCTTTTCAGTGAAGATATATACGCTTGCTGATGACAAGGCAGTATATGATTGGTTAATGACTACATTTGCAAGAGTTAAAGGCAGCCATCTTGTTTAGACCTCATTTTGGCTGTGCTCAGGGTTAGGGTTCAAGATACAGATAAGTAGTAGGTTTTATTAAAGTAGTAATAGGTAGGAAACCTAGCTCCCAATTCACAAAGGTAAACTGAGGGAAAAGTATTACTTTACGATTTTTGGTATTCACAAAGGGCATTTACGAGTACTAAAGTTAGACTTTTGTCTCCGTTTTGGTCTCAGTTAAACCTAAGAGAAAAACTTAAGTTTAACTGAGACAAAAGTCTAACTTTACTACTTGTAACTACCCTTTGTGAATACCGAAAGTCATAAAGTTAGAATTTTGTCTCAGTTTACCTTTGTGAATCGGGCCCACTATTAATATGTTTCGATAATTTAAAAAAAAAAAGGAGTACTATGGTACCTTAAAATAATGAAGAAAAATAATAATATGTACATTTTGATGGAAGCGATCGAAAAGGAATCCGACCGGTTATTCCGGCGGATTTCGGAGAGCCTGTCACCAGATGGAATGTGGAAAGTAATCTCAAGGCATGGCCTTTCGTCCCTTGAGATTAGAATGGCTGTTTCTGAGATGGTTTCCATGCCGGTCTGCTAGACATGAAAACGATGTCCGAAAGTTTCTTTTTGGGGGCCCCCAGCAGGGCACAGGCTCTGGTTGGCAGGCACCTTGAGGTTCCTGCAACGGGGTGCTGGGATGAACCACATCTCCCATAGTAAAATGTAGGAATGTGCAACCAAACAGTGTTTTGTCGCATTCGTATGTGGAGATTGGGACAGCTGAATGGGTGTTGGTCGGTCCCATGACCGATGCGGTGCCGGGCGGAAGTGATTCCGCTGTACATCGTAATCAGGACCTTAGTCTGCATTCTGAGTTTTAAGGGAAAATATAGCATAGTACACTGTGCTAAAAAATGTAACAAATAAATAAGAGAAAAATAAAGCAAAAAAATTACTGAACTACATTTCCCCTTAAAAACCAGATCACAGACTAAGGGCCTGATTTAGATCTTGGTGGACCGGTTACTCTGTCACAACGGTGACAGATATCCAGTCCGCTGAAATATACATTTCATTATATCTATGGGATTATATTTCAGCGGAAAAGATACCCGTCACTGTTGTGGCAGATTAACTCACCCACCAAGATCTAAATCAAACCCTTTGATGGTCATTATGATGGCATGCGGATCGCCACCGACCTACCGGCGGTGGCAATTCGCATGCCCTCTCTCCCCTCCCGACCGCCATTTACGCCAGTCATATTACCATGGCGGGAGTACCACGGTGGACGGTCTCTGCAATTGCCTGCCGTATGGAAAAGGCCCAGAATATGGTGGCAGAGCCTTGCAGCCACCGCCATCCATATTATGATAAGTGTGGTTGGCATGCCTTTCCATGGCGGAGATTCCGCCATGGATAGGCATGCAGAGAATGTCTTTGGGGCCCATTGGAGGACCCTGTGGGGCATGGGGTTGGATGACTGCACTGGGGGTACCTATAATACCCCCCTTCATTGCTAAACACATGGTGGCAGGCACCGCGCTGTGCCTGTCAGTTTGTGCATTGCAATGAGCACCTTTAACATTGCAGCAGATGCAAACGCTTTGTATTTAATCGATTATGCTTTGCGAATGTTCTTTTTTCTTCACAGGCTTTCCCTTTCTAGAATCCAGGAAAGGAAACACACACCACCACTGTGAGCACAAGGTGGGGTTTCACAGTAGCCAAAGGTAGGGTACACCTTAGCCTGTGTAGACTGTCCTGGTTACCATCATCGGTTCTAATGAAAACCTGGAAAGTTATTCATGAGGTTGAAACATGTAGACCATTTTTATTCTTCACTTTACTTTTGATACCTCAGGCCAGCCTAACCTGGCATGGTATCCCACAAATTTTTAATGTTGCCCAGTTACTCCAGAATAAAGAGTCTTTTCATAGAGAGTTTTTAAACTGGTCAACTTTTAACCACTGTTCTATTCACTTACACATAAAAAAGAAAACAACCCGCTCCACTGTAATCAGGTGTCGCAGCACCCTCGGATGGCTATCCGGGTGGGACCCCGATGATGAAGCATGTCACCAACTAGGTTGGTGAGTGAGGGGTCTTCTACCGAAGGACGAATTTGGCCTTTTTGTGCACCTCTATCTTTTCGTTGGAGGCATTGAGGTGCCTCCAGGGTGTACTCCTCCTATTCTTTAGCAATATTGAATAAGGGGACCAGGAGTATTCCCGTGCAGAATAGCCTTTCTCTCTAATTGTTTTTACTACACTACAAAATTAACCCAATATACTGTGGCACAATTTATCACTATGTTTTTGGGACATATGGGCCTGACTTTTATGAATGTTTGATATTCCCAAAGGCATTTTACTAATACTATCTTAACAACTGTGGAGTTGCTGCAAATAAAAATATGGGCGCGTCCTATATTTTTATGTGCGGAGACATTCATGAGTAGCAAAAAGTTAAGTTTACCTCTGTGAAGGAGGCCCTATAACTTTCAAACTACTGAAACAATTTTGATCTACTTCCAAAAAGAACCCTGTGCACACCATATTCTGCATTGTGAACAAATTTCTTCAAAATTGGTTCATATTACTTCTATTTAAACAATACTGTTTGCCACAACATTCCATCCATGCCACTTTTCGTCATGCCACTCCAATGTATGACATGTCACTCCACTCTACAACAGACCACTCCAATCTATGACACTTCCTTCAATCAATGACACGCCACTCCACTCTACTAGGCGCCACTGCAGCCTTCCAGAGGGAACTCCCATCAAAGATATGTCACACCACTCCATAGCACTCCACGCCACACCCCTCATTCCAAGTCATACCACTGTATGACATGCAACTCCACTCTACAAATGGCAGACCTGGGCGTAGTTCGGAAAGTTTTGCCTCGTGGAACTCTGTGAAGTTACAAAAAAACTCTGTGAAGTTCCGCAAGTGGAAAAGTGCAGTGCAAACTGCAGTTTGTGCTGGTATTCCTGCCGCTACGGTAAAAATTCTACCCAAGCGGCAGCTCGCGCTCGTGAACTTACCGTTCGCAATCGCAAACTTACCAATCACGAGCAGGGAAAAATCTCTACTGCACATCGCGAAGTGGAATTTTCTGTACTCTGCGAGCTATGCGGAGTGTGGAGTGCAGAAAACTCTGCAAACTCCGTGAACGGAGTGAAATTCACCACCCAGGCCTAACCACAGGCCACTCCACTGTAGGTCATTCCACGCCACTCTACGCCATTATACACTATATGTCACTTTATGTCACTCCACTCAATAGTATTCCACTCTATACCACTCCACACCACTCTACACCACTATATGCAAAACCAATGTATGCCTCTCCACTCTACACCACTCTATTCACACCACTCCCCTCTATGCCATTCCTTTTTATACCCCTACCCTGTACACCATTCCACTCTAAAATGTTCCACTCTACGCTACTCCACTCTATGTCACTCTACTGTATGACAATCCACGTTTTGCCACTTAACTCTATGCCACACCACTCTATGCTATTCCATTCTATCCCACTTGAATCTGTTCCTCTGCACTTTACACCATTACACGCTAAACCACTTTTCTCTGCATCACTCCACTCTATGATATTCCACTATACCCCACTGCACTGGACATCACTCTACCCTACTCCATTCCACTCTACACAACTTCACTGTACCCAACTCCAATCTACACCACTGCACTCTACAGTCTTTGCTATTTCACTGTACGTGCCGCAACACTATGCAATTCTACCCCACTCCACCCTATTCCACTCTATGTCATTCCAATCTATGCCATTCCATGCTACACCACTCCACTGTATGCCATTTCACTGTACAACAATACGCTCTACGCCATTCCACTCTGCGCCACTCCACTCTACACCACTCCACTCTATGCCACTCCACTGTACGTCACTCCACTGTACCCAATTCTACTCTACTCCATTCCTCTCAATGCCACTACACTATATGCCACTTTACTGTAAGCCACTCAATTCTATACCAGAGAGAAAGATGGATGTAACTTAACCATTTGCTAACTTGAGTGGGTAGTTATAGTTTGGTGTGCTTTTCCATAGGCAGGGTTTGTTTTGGCATGCTAATAAATTTGGTGTTGTTTGACAAATCTTCACAAAAAGTTTCCAAAGAAAAGTTAATGCATCTCAGCTTTTTCCTCTAAAGCTTTGGAGTGATCTGTCAAGTGGGGCGAAAGGAAAAAAAGGGGTCCAAAAACCAAATTTTCTTATGCATTTTCTATAGACTTCTTTAGGTAGCAATACTACGAAAACTGCTGAATGGAATTGCACCAAATTCAAAAGAAAACTAGCACTTGGTCCAAAAACTATGCTTGAGACATTAGGGTTGAAACATAATTGTATATCTAGAAGGTTGGGTTCGAGGGCCTATTAAAAGAGTCCCATAGTTTCATTTTTAAGAAATGGAGCCTTCTGATTGACTCAGGTTTTTTTTTTGCTATCAATGAATCAATCATTCAATCAGATTGTCTTGTAAAGTGCGACAACTTACCCCTAGGGGTCTCAAGGTACTGTGGTGGCAGCTGTTTGTCCGACGGGGGGCTGTGGTTCAGTCAAAGAGCCAGGTCCTGAGGTCCTACCTGAAGTTAGGCAGTGATGGTGATTGCCTGAGGTTGAGAGGTATTTGTGTTCCAAGTCTTTGCTGTGAAGTAGGAGAAGGATCATCTTCAGGCTGTGTCTTGCGGATGCATGGACTGGTAGCCAGGGCCAGTTGGGAAAAGCAGAGGTCTCTTGTGGGTGCGTGGAATGTGAGGCAGAAGTTAAGGTCGCACATTGTGTAGGACTTTGTAGGCACGTGTGAGGAGCTTGAAGGTGATTCTTTTGTTGACTGTGAGCTGTGAACTAGAGAGGGTCTTTCAGGTAATTTGGCTGCAGCGGGCTGATGTTGAAGATGAGTCTGGCAGAGAGTTCGCTGACAAAACATTGACCCCCAAAACATCCCCATACCACAATATCGAGACATAAATATAGATGTGAAAAATATCAACATCCTCTATTTATAAAGGTAAGTACAAAAATAGCGAAAAACAATATTGATGTTAAATATAAAAGAAAAAAATAACCTTTTTTATAAATAAAATAAAATAAGAAATATTAAATAATAAACGTAATTAAAACATTGATTTATTATTCTACCAAAAATAACACATAAACTTAACTTAAAAAAGTAAAACACTCATATATGATAATTGTTATATATATTTACTGTAAAACAATTCATAAACTATTAATTTAAATGTATTCCATAATTTTAAAATATATAAAAATGTAACAACTAAATATATATTTACATATACCAATAACATAAAATGTATGTTAAAAACATTGTATTATTAATTAAAACATTAAACTATTTAAAAATATTTAAACTTAAATATCCAACTCCAGTCAATGCAACAGTAGGGAAAGTGCTGGATAGGGGAGGGGTAAAAATTATTATTCCCACTCCAGTGAGTGCAACACCAGGGGAAGTGTTGGATAGGAGAGGGATAATCACACTGCAGATAGTGCAACAGTTGGGTAAGTGTTGGATAGTCAAGGGGTAAACATTACTATCCCACACCAGTGAGTGCAATAGTAGGGAAAGTGTTGGATGGCGGAGGGATAAAAATTACTTTTACCACTCCAGTCAGTGCAACAGAAGGGAAAGTGTTAGATAGCGGAGGGATACAAATTACTATTCCTACTCCAGTTAGTGCAACAGTAGGGAAAGTGTTGGATAGCGGAGAGGTAAACATGACTATTCCTAAACCAGTGAGTGTAACTGTAGGGAAACTGTTGCATAGTGAAGGGGTTAACATCACTATTCCCACTCCAATACGTGCAACAGTAGGGCAAGTGTTTGATAGCGGAGAGGTAACAAATACTATTCACTCTCCGGTGAGTGCAACAGTAGGGAAAGTGTTGGATAGCAGAGGGGTAAAAATTACTATTCCCACTCCAATAAGTAAGGATAGTGTTGGATTGCAGGGGGATAAATATTACTACTCCAACTACAGTCAATTCAAAATTAAAAACAAACAACAACAAATATTTGAAAAAAAACTAAATAATTAAAAAATATATAAATATGTTAAAAATTAAAATACAAATATATTTAATATTATGAATTTAAAAATATATATTATAATGTCAAATACATATCACAAATATCTACAAATGGTATATTAAATAAAATATATAAATATTTTTAGTTACAAATTATTTGTAAAAAAACCTTCTTAAATGCATTGACATACTACCCTATAACACCACACAATTCACAACCCACATCTAAATAAAAAAAATTCATAATTAACATAATTAATTAGCAATTAAATAAATATTATTATTTAAAAAACAAATTAAACCACTTAAAAAATAATTAACTTCCCACCCTTTACCTCTATAAGCACCAAAACACACACCTAACATGAATTACACAACTCCCATATTTAATTTTCAATTAGTGAAATAATATTAACAACTAATAATTAATTAAAATACATTTCTTACCACCCTTTACCACTATACACCTCACAACTCATATCTAAAAATAATTAAACAATTTCCATATTTAATTTTCAAATAATTATTAGTAATTACCAACTAATTTGTAATTAAATAAAAATAAATTACTTCCCACCCTTTACCCACATAAACCCCAAAACCTGCACCTAAAATGAATTATACAATTTCTATATTTAAATTTCAATTAATTAATTCATAGTAATTAACAACCAAATATTAAATCATTAAAAATAAATTGCTTCCTACAATTAACACTCTAAAATCTCAATTAAATAAATATTCATCAATAAAAGAAATCATTAAATTATTATAATTAGATTACTACCCCCACTTATTCCTCTATAAACCCACAACACACTACTGAATTAAAAAAACGCAAAATGTTATTAAAATAAAATTGATAACTGCTTAAAATGTAACACATGTATTAAAAATCATAAACAATACGTATACAAAAAAATACATCACATACATTTAAAGTATATAATAAAATCCATAACACTAATTAAAGAATCGATATTTTAAACAACTATATTTTTGCAAACAATATTATTGACTTCTATATTTTTATAAACAGTATTTCTTACCTTCCAATCGATATTCTTGTCCACAGTATTCTTGCTGTCGATATTTGTTACTGACGATATTTAGGACTCAATATTTTTGTAGTTCGAAATTTGCAACTCAATATTTTGTGTGTACACCCTTGCAGAAGTGTTATGCAGTTTCTTGAGGAGTTTCTGTGTGATGCTGGTGTAGAGTGTGTTGCCGTAGACGATTCTGCTGCTGATGAGTGCGTGGATGACCATCTTTATGGAGTCTCTGGGGATCCACCTGAAAATCTTTCAGAGCAGGCAAAGCGTGTGAAAGCAGGATGATGAGACAGCATTGATCTGGCAGCTCTTGGTGAGTGTGGAGTCCAGGATGATGCTGAGGGTCCGTGGGTGGTCGTTGGGTGTGGGGGGGTTCCAAGCTATGTGGACAACAAGGAGTCATCCTAGATGGAGGGGGAGCCCATGATAAGGACTTCTATCTTCTCTTAATTGATCTTGCGACCGCTGTTCTTCATACCGTTGTAAAAGTTGGTATTTGCGACTGAGGGTTGGTGAGGGAGAGAATCAGCTGGGTCTCATTGGCATAGGAGATGATGTTGAGTCCATGGTTCTTGATGATGGCTTCAAACTGGGCCATGTAGATGTTCAAAAGAGTGGGGCCCAGGGAAGAGCCCTGAGGCACTCCGCAGCTGATATCTGTGGATTCGCAGAGGAACGGAAGTAGACTGACTCTCTGTGTTCGGCTGGTGAGGAAGGAGTTGAGGAATAGAGACGTGGCTCGTCTTTTTTTCATGAAAAATAAGAAGATGGTGCTGATAATGTGTGGTCTGCTACCCAATCACGGGCTTGCCATCGCAAGAGGTGGGAGATCCAGCGATAAATATATATATAAATGTAAATGTAGGAATTTGTAAAGCGCACAGCTACCTAAAGGTGATGGATACATATATATATATATTACCTACTGGTGGTCGCCAGTAGGTAGTTATAGTTAGGACCTACTTTCCATAGGAAATCCACAACATTCTATTTGGAATAACTTTGGTCAGTGACATCACTCATGACATCACTCATGACATCTCAAATGATATCACTGATGACATTGTCAGGACTCCAAGATTGCAGATTGGATTAATAGCACAGGGGAGGATCAAGAATCACAAACCCCACGCTATTAAGATTGCCTGGTCAGAGTTAACTCGAAAATGGCGCCTGAATAGGTCACCAGAATCGAGTTGCTGTTAACGTTCTAGTGCCCAGCAGAGAACGCTGCAGAATCCAGGTGAGGCGAGCGCAGCTTGCGAACTGCGCACTTCACTGAGGATTCGACCGCGTCAGGAAGTGAAATCTGGAGTGTCCTAGTTTTACTGTAGTTTTGTTTTAGTTAGAGAATTTCTAGGCATCGGAATCAGGGAAGAAAAGATTTCGGAGTTAGAGCTACATTTCTCGCCGCAGTGAAGGAGAGCGTGGAGAGCGGCGTCTCCGTGTTGTGAGGAAATCCTTACCGCGTTATGAGCAACGCTGCTGAGCTGTCATTCGGAGCATCCTGAAAGCAAGAAGAAAACCAGAGCAAAGTGACACATGTTAAATAGTGCTTGGGAACGAAAGTACTAACGTTACAAAAGAATTAATACTTACTACGTAGAAGGCAATTTTTAGTCAGTCAGGAAAATATGCAGTGAAGTTCGGTCTCGGGATAAGAAAAGAAGTACCAGTTAATGAATGACAGAAATACAGACTGCAGGTTGTAAATAGTTATTAGAATGAGATTAAAACTTACCAAGGATAGGAAGTAATCTCCTGGTCAGCAAACCCAAGGAACGACTCCCCAAGGCTGGACCTGAAAGGATAATAAGATAAGTTACAGAAGAACCAATACCAATAGGAAAAGCCTAAAAGAAAATACAGTAAGTGAATTCTAGTTAGACAAATAAATAAATAGAGAGTCAATAAGTGAGCAAGGCTTTAATCAACCAATGTAAATGTATTACAGGTGTGCTAGAGAGGAAGTACTGCAAGAAAAAGGGCAGAGAGCAAGGGAAAATTAAAGAAGAAAATAAACAGTAAATAGAAAAGTAAGTAGAATAAAAATAGGGAGAAGCTTAAAAAACTATTAGAAAGTAAACAGTAATTTAAAAGGTGTTTTCTAAATTACAGAAGAAAGACTCCATCCTAGAATACAGCACACGATAAAAGAACGCCAAAATAGAATTAGAAGAGAAGCTGAGTTCTGGAAGTCATAGGGTAAGGAAGTGAGAGACAAAAAGTTAAAAGAAGTAGAAAAAGGGTAGAATAGAAGTTGATCTATGTTGATATAATTCTTGCCCACAGGTTTTCGGCTAAAGTAGAAGTCTGCAGGCCGGACTGCCGAAGAAACCCACCAGGACAGTCTCTTCTCTCTTTTGTTATTTTATCCACTTTCCCGCTTCCCCCATGATAGCCTCTTTAGAGACTTGTTACGTCAAGCTCTAGGTTGCTGTTGGGGTGGATTTGGGAACTAGCATCTCTGTTCCTGTGTAGTAAGAAATCGTATTAAGAGTCTGACAGACATCTCAAATTATGTCACTGACCATGTCATGAGTGATGTAATATGTGACATCATCAGCAGTGCATTGCAGGCGCGCGAGTTATAGTTAGCTGAACTAACAATAACGGGGGAATTTCAAATATATACAATCCTTACTGCTAAGAACATTTTATAACTTCAATTTATAAACACTGTTAATGTTGTCACTTAAAAGTATACACCGAGACATTATGCAAGAAGAAGTCCATAATTCAAACAGATACCTTTCCATGAGGCCAAATGGTATTTTTGCACTCCTTTTTATGTAAATTATCAAATGGTAATCCTATCAGTACAAAGTGTCCAGCCTTTGTTACTTTTTAGATAGGCAGTGTAATGTCCAGATGTTGTGGAAGGACCATCATGGAAAATTGTTGCCCCTGCTACAAAAGTCCTTCCTGATATTGATAGTTGAGTAGCTACAAAATGTTTTATTAAAGGGTCCAATTTTCTTCCATCAGCTGTACAACGTAGCATCATTAAAATTATATATTGTCCATGTTTTTATAAAAATAATGTGGATAGCATTTCTGATTTGCATTGGCTATACTCCATGTTTTGATTTGCAGCTTTAACTAATTTACTGAAAGACACTGATTTACAGTCCGGTAATGTCAAATGTTGAAATCTTTCTCTGTCTGCATTAGTGCTACATGTATAAATACAATTTTCACAATGATGTTCCCATTTATAACAAACAACAAAAATATTTTTTATTTCTACACCTTCATTTTCCAATATGGTAAGCATATACATTAGAAATTCCTGAGCATCTTGTTGGATATTTTGCGTAAATATGTGTAGAACCAGAACATACATCCAAAACATTACGAACATCAGAAACACTTTGTATTTTACTTGTATCAGTTCTCAATTTTTCATAAACAGAATGCAACAAGGAACAAAATCTTTTTTCCGATTCTCCATAATTTGCTGTTGCAAACCTTTAAGAAAAAAACCATTGACCACTACTTTAGCATGGCAGTTGACACCTTAACTATTTTCAAACTGATAACCAACACTATCTTCAACAGTGTCCTTTTTCTTTTTGCTTGCAATGACATCATTATCTTGTTTTTTTCCCTTCTCTACACTTTCAGTACAGATATTGTCATACCTTCTTTTTCGACCTTCTGCACGCTTTTCAAATACAGGATATTGACCTAAATTGGGAGCATATGTTCTTCTTAACCTATTATACTCTTTTACACAGTTTGCATCTGCAGTAACCTTTGTGTCATCAAAATCAATCAAAGACAAACCAGATAATGTTCTGACTCGTGACAAAGCATCATATGCCATACCCTCTTTAAACACAGTATTTCCAATGTTCACCAAAGCAGTGTCAACACTTAATACGTGAGATTTATGAATAGTCACTGCATATGCCAGAGAAAGTGGAAACTGTTTTCTACGGACATATAAATCTTGAACAAGCAAAAAACGAACTGTACAACAACCAATATGTTTAACTTCTTCAATCTGATCAAATTAAATTTTTAAGAAGTCAATACCATCTTTATTCTGAAAATTAATAAATTCCACAACTTTACCCATTGCTCCATTAACTAAACCTTTTTCTACGTCCAAATTATGCCTTAAAATGACTCCAAGGTATCCAAGTGCCTTGCCGCCACGCTTGCCGTCCTTGTGGGGAGATTGCTGTCCTTGTGGGGAGATTGTTGGGGAGAGCTGCAACTGGGCATCTCGTCTCCCCCGCCGCCGCCTACAAACCGCGGATGCCGAGCGGGGGGAACTACAGCCCCCACAATCCCTCCAGGCCCCACCCATTGACGCTGTCAGCCGCGCCCAGAGGCGCACAAAAAGAACCGAGCTCCGCTAAAGGAGTGGGAGAGCCTTACTGATTTTGCCGACCCTGAGGGATCCAAGTGCCTTGCCGCCACGCTTGCCGTCCTTGTGGGGAGATTGCTGTCCTTGTGGGGAGATTGCTGGGGAGAGCTGCAACTGAGCATCTGGTCCCCCCCGCCGCCGCCTACAAACCACGGCCGCCGAGCGGGGGGACTACAGCCCTCACAATCCCTCCAGGCCCCGCCCATTGACGTTGTCAGCCGCGCCTGGAGGCGCACAAAAAGAACCAAGTTCCTCCTCGCGTCGCGGGAGCGCACGGGAGCGCCGGGCTAAGCCCGGGCAAAGGGCGGGTCCTCTGTGGCCCTCAGAGGCCTGAGGTGACTGGACTGGGCCAAGGACTCTGGTATAAGTCTGTCAACTGGTGATATACCGCCTGCTTAATTCCCGTAAAAATCATTTACTATTAGTTATTCGTATTTGTGATATTGTTTAAATCTGCTGTGCATGGTTTACCCTGGGGGCGTACAAGACACTATTCGTAACTGTTATTCCTTAGCGCTGCACCAACTATCCATCTTTTGATTTGTAGATATGGGGAAAAGGAAACATTTGAGTCCAAAATGTGTCAAGGGCCAGGAGGGAACCGCTACTTCATCTCAGCAGTCCCTCCTCACATACTTGACAGGGGCAGTTGGGGCGATAGATAAACAAATTCTTTCAGTGGAAGAATCAATAGAAGGCACAACCACCAGACTAAGTCACAATTCCTCTCTAATCCTAAAAGATAAGAACAATGCTAAATTGGGATTACCTCCAGTTTCTCTAGTGAATGGATGTGTCTCTCACGATTCTGACGAAATAATAGGTTTGGAAAATGATTCCGACTCCCAACCCCCCTCTAAAAGATCAAAAGCCCCACATCTAGCCACTATTATGGCTTTAGATGCAACTCCAGTCCGTGTCCATTCTCGTATAAAATCTTCACGAGCTGTAAATCACTCCCCTAAGCCTAAACCCAAACCCTCTGGTGTACTGCGTAAACCACATATAAATTCCTCCTCAAATCTCCAGAAGGAGTTGCAGGTTTTGGTTGCCTGTGTAGAACGTTTGGATCTCTTTGTAAGGGTTAGATTTGATCAACTAACTAGTAGACTAACCCAAATCGAAGCCCTTATAAAAGACAACAATACCAAACACTTAAGGGATGGTACAGTTTCAAGTAGCAACACTGCTCCAACCACCTTTCCCAATTCCACTGCACTTGTTGGTAACCAATGTATTAGATCCAATCCGTCTAGTAAGGCACCTCCCCCTAGTCTACCTGCAACCCCCTCTGTTCCCCCTCATTCATTTGAACCAGTTAGGCCTGAACAAACCAAGCACCCCAAAATTCTTGTCAGTATCCAATCCATCGTTCATAATCTAGACCCGGTAGCTGGTCCTACTGGACCGTGTTTTTCCGCTCCCAGCAACGACCACTTACATCTACCCCCAGAAGCTACGCCATTTACGATAGTATTGGCTAATGTTCCTCAATTACTAAATCCTGAAGAGGAAAATCAGATCTCGTTAATAAACACTGGTTAGCATCCAGAGTAGGATTATCTAAGTTCCTCTTCCAGGAATTTAAAATGGTCCGGCGCGTAAAACGCCTAGGGTGTAGAGACACTGCACTTGGCGGGGATAATATTATTCTCTCCTTTGCCTCTCCCCTCCTGGTCAGGGAAATACTTAGAGCAGGAGCAAATGATTTCTTAGACCACTGTGGGATTAATATTCTGCCCTTGGGTTTCTTCTACCCTCCACAATGGCATAACGCAAATACCTACGAACGCAGATTCATTCAAAGGCCAACTATTCATCCCCCCTTGATTCCCATTTCGAACAGATATAGTATTCTGTCGGGGTTGGATGATATTGAATGACTAACTGAGTCAAATCCCATTTCTGATGCTCCAACTCCTAATACACTAAATAAGATCATAGAATTCCCTATAGTCTGTACCAATCAAGTAGGTACACCATACCCAGATGCCGATTTTCCAACATCAGGTTTGATCCAAGTTAACTCCCCTAATTTGGTTGGCCCCAGTAGAACTGTCCGGAACCTCTCACCATCTGAAATATCTACCCAAACGGACACGTTGGCAACCCGAGATTTACTAAGCTTACCATCAATATACTTAAGTTTTTCTATTTTATTCTGGAATGTGGCGGGCTTACGCTCTAAAACTAATCAGCATTCGTGGTTAGAAACAATTAATGTACACCAGATAGTTTGCTTACAGGAAACCTGGCTGACCTCACCTATCCATCTTTTGGGTTACAAAACCTTCTTTGTGCCTGCAAGCCCTAGCGCGTCTGGTAGATCTAAGGGAGGCTTAGTAGTTTACGTATCAAACATTTTACCAATTATGGATATAGTTGAATCAAAGACCGAGGTGAACTATCAAATTTTAAAAATAGCATTGAATAAATGTTTGATGTTTTACCTGGTAAATTTTTATAATAATCTATCCTCATTTGATTGTGTTAAAATTCTAAATGAAATATCTCATTTTTTAACAGAACAGCGGAATCAACACCTTTCCTCCCCCCTGAGGGTGCTAAGGGGTGGGGATTTTAATATTACATTGTGTAATAACTATAAAAATGGTAATTGTGGTCCTACCGATGAAAATGGGTTCCCTCTGTCACATTTCTTACACATGAATATTGGTAACTGCATGAATGACTGTCTCTTCTCTCTAGAGTTGGACTTTGTAAAGGATCTGACCAACCCTCCTGTCGATTTTGTGCCAACATTCCATGGTAGGGGCCTGTCTAGCGTTATTGATTTTATTTTGTCTTCTCAGAACATGAAGGGATATTTGGTAGATTTCAAAACAGGTTCTGACCCTAGCAGTGACCACTTTCCTAACAGTGTGACAGTGCAAGTTAAGAATGTACTGCATAAACCCAACTTGCCAACCCTACTCAAACAACAACCTCTGAGTATGGACAAGCTAAATGGCTTCTCTGTAAGATGGGCTAAAATCGACCCAGTAGTACTTACCGGTAAAGTGTTAAAGAGAGCACTACCATGGGTAATAACTGTTTAGCAATAGATAGCCCCCCACAACTGATTTTAGCAAGTTTTACAGAAATTACCGCAATTATTAGAGAGGAGCTGTTTCGTAAACAAAAGTGCAAAAAATCCCCTACAAAGGGCTGGTTTAACTCGCATTGTCGCAAAGCCCTTTCTAAATTAAAGGCGGCACTGCGAAATCCTGTAAGAGACAAAAATTAGGTTATCAAACTTAGAAAGGAAGATAATTTAGCTCAATCTAAATGTAGACAAGAAATAAAGAAAAACCTGTGGGCCCAACTGCAGGAGAGCTGACAATTAATGGATAGTATTAGAAAAGTTATGAGTAGGGAGCTACCCTTTCTGTCAGGAAAAGGATTGGGTTGACAATTGTGCAAAAACAGAGTACCTTCTCCTGATTGTACCTTATGAGCGGTGTGCCTTACCCTTTTGGGGTGACCACCGACATGCAAAAAGACTGTGCAATATTGTCTAGGTTACCAAATTTACAATGTAGAATATCAAAAACCTTCTGTGCAATGGGGAACCATATATGAATCAAAGACTTATTTCTATTAAAATATTTGTGCGTTTATTAATAAAATTTTGTTAAAAAAGATCATAGTATCGCAATACTGTTACATGAAAAAACACTGTAAAATATACATTCAATTGGTACAAAGCATATTCAAAGCATAGTAGGAACAAAACTGTCATAGTGACAGTTTTGTTCCTACTAAGATATTATTTCACTACCATGTATTAATATGTCTTTTGTAAACATAGCTACAAAAGTAGTTTTTAAACTTAGAATTGTCTTAATGAATGTGTTATGAATATGCTTTGTACCAATTGAATGTATATTTTACAGTGTTTTTTCATGTAACAGTATTGCGATACTATGATCTTTTTTAACAAAATTTTATTAATAAACGCACAAATATTTTAATAGAAATAAGTCTTTGATTCATATATGGTTCCCCATTGCACAGAAGGTTTTTGATATTCTACATTGTAAATTTGGTAACCTAGACAATATTGCACAGTCTTTTTGCATGTCGGTGGTCACCCCAAAAGGGTAAGGCACACCGCTCATAAGGTACAATCAGGAGAAGGTACTCTGTTTTTGCACAATTAATGGATAGTTCCATGTTTTGGCGCGTGGTAAAATCTCCCTTCCTGGCTGATGCACCATCCACCTGTCACATTGATGTCGCAATAACTGCTGAGGATTGGGTATCTCATTTCTCTAAGATATTTGGTGGCACCCCAACCGAGACCTACAACAAGGGCCAAGTGGTCGGAGGGTGGCCCGGGGATCAGATTTACCCATTCCAGCTTTTCTTTGCCCATGATGATGTCATTAAAGCTCTCTCAGTTTCCAAACCTGGCAAGGCCCCTGGCCCGGACGTGGGTACCATTGGATATTTTTAAATATAATCAGGATCTATGGTCCCCTCTCATCACCCGAGTCTTAGATGCAGCCACATCTACCGGTCTAATTGACTCATGGTCTACCTCTATTCTGCTCCCCATTTTTAAGAAGGGCGACCGACACCACCCTCCCTGTTACAGGCCCATTTCCCTCCTTGACTCCCTAGGTAAAGTTGCAGCTCGATTGATATTAGAGCGCCTCCAAGACCGGGCGACCAAAAATAACATCTTGACCGACCTGCAATATGGGTTCCAGGAGGGACTGTGAACTGTTGAACAGGCACTAAACCTTGCCCTCTTAATTGGTAAATACACCAAAGCTAAAAATGGTCATTTGTACCTAGTATACGTAGACCTTAGTGCAGCTTTTGACTGCGTGTTGCATGCCAGATTGTGGTCAATTCTCACTGACCATGGGGTTGATCCCCCACTTGTTTTATTCCTTCGTGAACTTTATTCTGGCGCGACAGCACGTGTCAGATACGGGGTGAACAGTGAACTTTCCCCCCCATTTGTCATTAACAAGGGAGTCAGACAGGGGTGTGTCCTGGCTCCTTTCCTATTTAATCTATATACAAATGGCCTGGAATTGGCCATGCTCGAAGGGAGCTAGGACCTTCCTACCATTAATCACCGCCCCATTACAGCATAACTATATGCGGATGATTCGGTAATTTTAGCTAGAACCCCAATACAACTGCAGAAGCAAGTCAACAAATACTGCACATTTATGGCATCGCTAGGTTTGAAAGTGAACATTTGAAAAACCTATGTCATGCATACAGGTCCTGGGTTAAAGAAACCAAAATCAATTTATATTGATAAAATCAAGTTGGATTGTACCAAAGTGTATCCTTACCTGGGCATTCCGGTGGATGATAAACTGTGTTGGAAACAGGCCATGAGCAGTAAGAAATTACTCTTCCAAAGAGCCACTTCGGCGCTAATCTCCTTTTCGAGGAAACTAGGAAAGCCACCCCCAGCAGAACTATTAAATATCTATTACGCAAAGTGCCATAGCGTAGCAGTCTATGGTGCAGGGGTTTGGGGATATGCCGATATTGATACACTGCAACTGGTTGAGAATGGATTCGTCAGGTACCTATGGGCAGTACCTCAAAGTGTGCCCACGTACGGCTGCCACATTGAGTTGGGTATGGACTACTTAATTGACAACATCAGATCCCAACCCATCCTTCTGTGGCACCGAATTTGGACAAAGACACAGTGTCATCTAACCCGTTCACGTATAATGGACTGTCTGGGCCTGGCGAATTGGCCAAAAATCCCCTGGCTTACATATGTGAGAAACTTTTTTAGAGATCTGGATCTTATCTCCTATTTTTTAGAGCCCTCTGCTCTGATGGACATTACTAGGAAAGAACTAAAAAAGTTATGTTTAAGCTATTTTAGGGAACTCCGCCTATCCCAAGAACTCCATAAACCTACGAATGTCCATATTTTAACAGTTCAAAACGCACTTGGTATCCAACCTTACCTAACCTTTCCTCTTAGTTCTTACGAGAAATATCTCTTGACAAGGTTTCGCTTTAATTCCTTCTATCGTATAGTCTCATTCCCAAAACAGCAAGACTGGTCATCTACCATCATGAAGTGTACCTGTGACGGCACATCCGCCCAGTCGACTATTCACGGAGTGCTGTTTTGTAAATATTACGAGTTCCCTCGCAAGCGTTGGATCATTCCACTGCTGCGCAGAATGGGAGTGCGATCTTGCCGCCCTGCTTACTTGTCGTTGCAATATTTGGAATCTGTACATATTGCAAAGAGTGTGGCAAGCTTTTTGAAATCATGTATAAAATATCGCAGTAAACTCGACTAATGCAGTTTTTAATTTTTTTAATCTTTTTTAGTGCACTAACAAATTTTATTATGTATGATCTATTTATTTAATTTGCTTTTAACCTAAAAATTTACCATGTATTGATGTATTGATTTTTTCCCTCGTCGTTCTTAAACTGTTTTTATTGAATTGCTTATTTGTCATATGTACTTTTTATGGTTTCAAATTTATGTAACCGAATAAAAGATACTTGACTGACTGACTGACTCGACAGTTTCTACATGCATATAGATTCTTTTCTAAACCAGCAGTTTTAGACATCGATTTTTCTAAAGAATATAATTTTTTACTTCAATTTTTCTGTCAAAATAATAGTGATTCCTTCATGCTCTATTTTATGCGTTTTTATTATTTCTTCATTTTTCAGTTTTAAAAGTTGTTCGTTGAATATAGAACACTCGCGCAGTGTTAGCATTAAGCAGATAACATATTTATTTTCTGCAATTTTTGTGCATCTTTTCTTAGGAACTACATTTTCATTTGTAAAAAAAATTGGAATGTAGACGAATCTGCAAAGCTTGTTTGCCATGTTCTGTCAGTAGTACAATTCTTATATCTTGGAGAATAGTTCCATAATCAACATAATTTGCTTGTCGCATATTTGTAATGAGTTCTTCGTATTCAAAATATGACCAAATGTTCAAGTTTACAACACTACCCAGAGACTTTCTGGTGTCTTCATGCGCAAGTGTTTTAAATACTGGTTGTCCTGTTACAGGAGTAAATTGCAGTAGATCTCCAAAAACTATGACATGTTTTCCTCCAAATACCAAGTCCTACTCTGTTTTAAGAATTTGCTGCATTCCTAAATGCACAAAAGCAAGCAGTAAGTTTGAGACCATGCTTACCTCAATAATGAGAAGTTTCATTTTCTTCAGAACTCTTGAAACTTCACAACAACCTTCTCCATATAGCTTGTAGAATTCCAATTCATTTTCATGCTCTACAGGTAGCATTCGTAAACAATTTAAAGTAATTCCTTTAATGTTGTGTGCTGCCAACCCAGTTGGAGCAGTGACAACACAAGACAAATGCGACTCAGTTGTTTTCTGTAGATAACTTGTAATTACTTTAATTAAGAAACTTTTTCCTGTTCCAACTTGTCCACTCACATACATTAGGATAGGTTGAAATGATGTGCATGAGCACTTTTTCTTTTCATGAAGTAATCCATGATCAATCAGTTGTCTCACTAGCTGATATATTTGTTTCTGGTCAACATTTAGTGGCACATTAGGAGCCCGCACAACCACCCTAGTGGAAATCGGGACCGCCTGTCTAAAGGGCGGGGGTCCCGACATTGCCATTAGGATGCCCCCGCCACAGTGGCGGGTGCATTCCTCAATTTAACATTGTGGCAGGCGGGGCTCACTGCACCGCCCGCCACAATGTTAAAAAACAAAAGCACGCCTTTGCACAATCGAAGAGGCAGGCACCGCGTGGTGCCTGCCTCTTCGATTATGCAAAGGCAGGGGGGTACCACAGGTACCCCCCCGTTTGCCACCTCCCTTTGGCCTTCACTCTGGGGGCCCACAGGGGCCCCCCAGAGTGAACACTGCATGCCTTTCCATGGCGGAAAGCCATTGAGAAAAGCCCATAGTAATATAGCGGGCGGTGTCTAACAGACACCGCCTCCATGTTACTCGTTTTCCGCCCCAGCCGCAAGATAACCGGGGTGGAAAACAGGTGGGCGGTGTTTTTCACCGCCGCCTTCCCCTCCGCCATCCTAATATGGTGGGGGGGATTTGGGCTAGCGATGTCGGGCGGTTTATCTCCGCCAGGCCGGCGGTGGCCACCGCCAGCCTGGCGGAGGCAAACCGCCCGACATCGTAATGGACCCCTTAGTTCTTCTTCCAAGTTTGCTAAGTTCGTTACATCTTCTTGAGCTTCATGCATTGCTGTTTCCACCTCATTCATAGCGATCGCTGCTTAATTTTCAACAATTGGTTGTCCTAATGGATCTTGACTCAGCGCAGCAGAACTTTGACTGTCTTGAGAACTGTCTCTAGCAATCTCAGCTGCAATTGTAGCTTCTTGATCAATGTCATTGTTCAACATTTTCACATAATTTGCAAAAGCACTGCTTTGTATACCATCTTTACAAGCATTAAAGGAATCTTCATAGCTCTTGAGATCTCCAAGTAATTCCAGTTCTGAACACCATGGTTTGAACAGCTGCAAAAGGGCTAAAGAGTGAAATTCCCTTTTATCAGCAGTGTCACAACTCAGCTTCCTGTGATTAATCAAATATCCTTTCGTTAGTTTCACCAAACATCCTTCAGAACCAATGACTCCATATTTTCCATCATTGATGTTCTCTGTAGTATTCCGTTTAAAAGTGTAGTTTTGAAACACTTCATAGAGACACATGTTCTCAAGATGATGACTTCTGTTTATGTAATATATGTTCAATATATTCAATTTCAAAATATCTGTACTTTCTGGATCTTTTTCTGCTAAATATTCATTTTCTTGAACAGGTTTATAGTACCCGATTTCGCATTGCTGCAAAACCTAGACTCATCCAAGTGATTCTTCTAGATTTGGAGTGTAGACTTGCAGATGATAACCGATCTGAGCCTTCATACACTCCGATTTCTCGATGGGATGACATCTTCAAACTGAAACTGTATAATTTCTTACTTAGAGTCTTCTTGTGAGAAATCCCTTCCCACTTTTCCTTCAATTCTGTCTTTTCTGGTTTTGTAATATAGCACGTTACATATCGAGCAACAGCAATGGAATTGTCCGCAACATACTGAATATCCATGTTACCATTCCACATGGACAGAATAACTAGGTTATAGTCAAGTCAAGTCAAGTCAAGTAATTTATATAGCGCACTACATACCCGGAGGGTCCCAAGGCGCATGAAGAAGGGTGGGGAATTACTTGTCGAAAATCCAGGTTTTAAGTTGCTTTCTGAATGCTAGGTGGTTTTGAGTGAGGCGAAGGTGGATAGGGAGTGAGTTCCAGGTTTTGGCTGCCAGGTAGGAGAAGGATCTTCCTCCCATGGTGGTTTTGTTGATGCGGGGAACAGCAGCAAGGGCTTGGTTGGAGTAGCGTAGCTGGCGGGGGGGGTGTAGCAGGAGAGTCGCGCGTTGAGGCAATCGGGTCCAAGTTCGTAAAGGGCTTTGTGTGCGTGGGTGAGGAGGCGGAATGTTATCCTCTTATTGACAGGGAGCCAGTGGAGGTTTTTCAGGTGACCAGAGATGTGGTCATAACGCGGGATGTCTAGTATGAGTCTGGCAGATGCGTTCTGGATGCGTTGTCGTTTTTTCTGGAGTTTTGCGGTGGTACCGGCGTATAGTGTGTTTCCGTAGTCCAGGCGGCTTGTAACCAGTGCGTGGGTGACCGTTTTTCTGGTCTCGGTGGGGATCCAGCGAAATGTTTTTTTGAGCATGCGAAGAATGTTGAATCAAGATGATGAGACGGCGTTGACTTGTCTGATCATCGAGAGTGAGGAGTCCAGGATGACGCCCAGGTTTCGTGCGTGGTACGTTGGGATGGGTGCTTTTCCAAGGGCCGCTGGCCACCAAGAGTCGTCCCAGGCAGAGGGGGAGGTACCTAAGATAAGGACTTCTGTTTTGTCTGAATTCAGTTTTAGGCGGCTGTGCTTCATCCACTCTGCTACTTCTTTCATTCCTTCATGTAGGTTGTTTTTGGCGGTGTTAGGGTCTTTGGTGAGTGAGAGGATCAGTTGGGTGTCATCAGCGTAGGAGATGATATTGAGGTTGTGTTGGCGTGCGATGCTCGCGAGGGGGCTCATATATACGTTGAAGAGGGTGGGGCTGAGTGAAGATCCTTGTGGCATGCCGCAAATGACTTCAGTGGCCTCTGACTTGAATGGTGGGAGGCGTACTCTCTGAGTTCTTCCGGCCAGGAACGAGGTGATCCATTCTAGAGATTTTCCTTGGATTCCGATGTTTCTGAGGCGTTGTAACAGGGTGCTATGACAGACTGTGTCGAAGGCTGCAGAGAGGTCGAGGAGGATGAGGGCGACTGTGTCTCCATTGTCCAGTAGAGTTCGAATGTCGTCTGTTGCTGCGATGAGTGTGGTCTCCGTGCTGTGTTTGGCTCGGAAGCCGGATTGTGAGGAGTCGAGGGATTTGTTGGTTTCGAGGAAGGCGGCGAGCTGGTTGTTGACTGCTTTTTCAATGACTTTAGCCGGGAAAGGGAGGAGCGAGATGGGGCGGTAGTTTTTGAGTTCGGTGGGGTCGGCTGTGGGTTTTTTCAGAAGGGCGCTGAGTTCGGCGTGTTTCCAGCTTTCCGGGAAGGTGGCGGTGTTGAGGGAGCAGTTGATGACGTCTCGGAGGTGAGGTGCTATGATGGAGTCTGCTTTGTTGAAGATGTGGTGAGGGCATGGGTCAGTGGGGGATCCTGAGTGGATGGAGTTCATCAGGCGGATGGTGTCCTCCGTGGAAATTGGGTTCCAGTTGTTGAGGATGTTCAAGGGGGGTGAATGTTCAGTATATGGTTGGGAGGGTTGTTCTCCCATTTGGTTGTCGAAGCTGTTGTGGATGTCTGCGATTTTGTCGTGAAAGAACGAGGCTAAGGAGTCGCAAAGTGTTTGAGATGGAGTGATGTTGTTGGAGTTGGCGGTGGGGTTGGTAAATTCTTTGACGATGTTGAATAATTCCTTGCTGTTGTGGGCGTTGTTGTCAAGTCTGTCTTTGAATGCGGTTTTCTTGGCTGTCCGGTTTAGTTGGTGGTGTAAACGGGTGGCGTTTATGAAGGCGTCCCTGGTGCTGATGTTTGGGTCTTTTTTCCAAGTCTTCTCGAGGGAGCGACAGTGTTTCTTGGATTTCTTAAGATCATCGTTGAACCAGGGGGTGTTTTTGCTGCCCAGTGTGGTTTGGCGTTTTTTCAAAGGTGCTAGGTTGTCGGCGCTGATGGTTAGCCATTGAGTGAGGTTAATGGCTGCTTGGTTGGGGTTCGATGAGTAGGCAGGAGGGTTTTGAAGAAGCGATGAGGAGATCTGGTCAATGGTTATTTTGTTCCAGTTTCTTCGCAGAGTAGGTTGTGGATGGTTGTGTGTTGTGTTTTTTTTGTAGACAAAGTGAACGCAGCTGTGGTCCGTCCAGTGGAGAGTTGTGGTGTGACTGAAGGAGATATGTTTACTGGAGGTGAAGATAGGGTCGAGTGTGTGTCCTGCACAGTGTGTGGGGGTGTTAACTAGTTGTTTGAGTCCGAGGTTGGCTAGATTGTCTAGAAAAGTGGTAGTGTGGTTGTCGTTGTTCTTTTCCAGATGAAAGTTGAGGTCTCCTAGTAGAATGTAGTCCTCGGAGGGGAGGGCGTGAGGGGTGATGAAGTCATAGATGTCTTCACTGAATTGTGATCGGGGACCTGGCGGCCTGTAGAGGAGGGTACCTCTGAGTGTGGTCTTAGGGTTGGCGTGGATCTGGAAGTGGAGGTGTTCTGCGGAAGCGAGGTTGACGTCTGAGCTGGTTGAAATGCAGATGGAATTCTTATGGACGATGGCGATGCCTCCTCCTGTTTGGTTGATGCGGTCTTTTCGGATAATCTTGTAGCCTTCCGGGATGGCTGTGGTGATGTCTGGAGCTGATGAGGCGTTCATCCAGGTTTCTGTTAGGAAAGCGACATCTGGAGAGATGGTGTCTAGTATATTCCAAAGGTCGATGGCATGTCTATGGACCGAGCGGGTGTTGAGCAGGATGCATTTTAGGTGGTTGGTGTTGGATCTCTGATTGCTGTTTGTGGATGTGGAGTTCGTCTTGGCGCCGATAAACTTGCAATAGTTGCATGTGAAGGGTCCATGGGTATGTCCAGGAGCGGCTTGGACGCAATTGGGGAGACGGCCGGCGTTTAGTGCTAAGAGGGTGGAGGCGGCGTATGTAATGCGAGTGGGCTGGGCATTGCGGAGACCAGGGGGTCTGGCACTGGGCGCGGTTCAGGCGCGGACGGGCGTAGACGGGCTTACCTTTGGCGCACCTTCGGCGCGTCCGCAGCACGTGGACGCTGCGCGTAGGGCCATCTGTCCTAAATAGAGAGTGGAGGGGGGGTGGAGCGTGGGAGGGGCGGCAGGGAGGCGGGAGCGGGGCGGGGAGGAAGGGCTCTGGGACACAACAACAAATAAAATAAAATGGAGGCGGTGGAAAGTCGAGTGAGGCAGGGGGCACCGAGAGTCTAATCAGAGGGTTTTACACAAGCGGCGTTAGTGGGCAGAGATAGGGCGCAGTGCCGTTTTCGTCACACTGTGTGAATGGCACAGCTATGCAGAGATTCAAATCACCAGAAGCGCTATGAGCGCAGTGCCGTCTTAGAAATGCACAATTTTAAAGGCTGACGAATGAGTGAATAACGATACCACTATCAAATCACCAGAAGCGCTATGAGCGCAGTGCCATCTTAGAATTGCACAATTTTAAAGGCTGACGAATGAGTGAATAACGATACCACGAGGAGCCAGGAGCCAGGAGTCAGGGAGCGTGGGAGCGACCGCGTCTGACGAAGTCAGGACGGTCACAGCTCTGCCTTCTACGGGGTCTACAGTAAGGGTCAGTGGGTGGGAGGGGCGGCAGGGAGGCGGGAGCGGGGCGGGGAGGAAGGGCTCTGGGACACAACAACAAATAAAATAAAATGGAGGCGGTGGAAAGTCGAGTGAGGCAGGGGCCACTGAGAGTCTAATCAGAGGGTTTTACACAAGTGGCGTTAGTGGGCAGAGATAGGGTGCAGTGCCGTTTTCGTCGCGCTGTGTGAATGGCACAGCTATGCAGAGATTCATATATGTATTTTGACTCTTCATTTCTTCTTAAGTTGTAGGTATTTTTTGGAGACTTTCTTGTGATAGTATGTCGCAAAGATGACATAAAACTGTTCACTCTTCTTTTGGATATTACAGGACGTGGAAATGCAAAACAGCATTTGGTGTAGAATTTATCTTTAGATTTGTCGTCAACAGTATTTTCCACATCCGTGGCTTTGGAATCGTAAGACTTGTTCTCTTAAGTTGTTTTCTTCTGTGCTTTTGGGTACAGCACATGTGGCATATTATTCAATAAAAGACAAAACAGTATCATCCACATCTGTTCCATATTTGAGGGCGTCCTTGATCCATAACAGCATATGTATATGAGGAGCACCTCTTGCTAGATACTCCTTTCTCCAAAAGAAATCCACAACTTCTCCAAGAGAAGGATTCTTTTTATTGCAGATAAAAGACATCATAGCTTCAAATCTATGAATGAAATACCTGCATGCATTAACTGGATCCCAAGAGCACAATTCCTCAGGTGTCTTGTATTCAATATGTTTTATATTGGAATTTGCTTCTCGAAGAAATTCAAGTAAATCATCCCAAGCGTACTCAGCACAGCTTAGGGTATGAAACCATGTAGGATTTCCTAAGTTCCATAGCATACATTTCAGTTCTCCTTGACGACAGTACCAATATTCATTAGTCCCACGAGGACATGCCATCAGATTAATGAGCTGAGATTCTAAATGATCATCTCTCTGGTGCACTTTATCGATAAAATCTTTTGCAGATACATTTTGCAGATGTGTTCCAGTTTTTAAAATGTGATTGACTGCATATGAAAGTCCAGACAAGTCACTTTCAAACAAAAGATGAAATATATAAGGGATACGTTGTCGAAATCTTGGATCTTCTGCATATAATCTTGTTGTCCGATATTCAGGCGCTGGAAGCTGCACGGGACCTTCATCATATCGTTCTCTTTTTCCAGTTGGGAACAACTGCGGAAAACAACGAGCTTCCAAGCTCTCTTCCCATACACTCATGAGACTTCGTTTTGCTTTTTTCATTTGGAATAACTCAATAGTGTTCCCCATCGCTTCTTTTGAATGAAGTGGATGCACACTTTAATGTTCATAGATTTCTTCACATCTTAACATATCCTCTTTTTCCTTTTGTCCACTTGACGTTTCAGTATCTTCTGTTAAAAGTATTTCTTCTTCTCCCATGTAAACATTATATAGTATGTATTGTTTTTTATCAAATAGAAAGTTGCCTTCTGTACTTTCCTAACATCCACTAACTCCTGCCAGATTTTCTTATTCTTAGTCGGCACACCATTAACAAGAATAACTAGTGGTTCACTTTCTACACTCTCTACACCTCTTTAATTCTTTAAATCTTTAAATCTAATATTAAATACACAACTCTTCCTTTTAATCCTCTTTGTAAATCTGAAGGAGGCAATTTACCTGTTTTAGGGTCCATACGAACAATAGCCTGAAACGTGTGCACACATTGAATAAGAATAGACTCATAGGTGTTTAAATCTATCAATACTGGTGGAATAGCAACTAACTCTAAATTATTATGCACAGCTCTAGCGGGCATTTTATTCTCATCTAATTTGTTATAACAATATTTACAAATACGCTGATCAGAACCCAAATCACAACATTCCTCTTCCAAAAAATAAGTTGCAAATTCCTTCCACTTATCACTATTTTCTTTTTCACTTTTTAAATACAGATCAACGCTCCGAGTCTGATTTTTATAGTGAATTCGCCGACAACAAATACAAGAAAAATGTGGCCTTTCACCTGAAATCACCTTAAACTTTGTAATTTCACCTTCAAATGTTTTTGTACAACTATGTTCAACATTCTGTTCAACATTTCCTTCCATTAATGTCTGAGTTTCTTCACTCAGGACCAAAGTAACAAAACTCAGTTTCATCACAAATCTTCTTCACATCTGAAACTGACCCACGCGAAAGAGCATTGTTCTACTCATTTAACTTTAGAGCTGGACTTTTTGCATAATACAATGCTAACTTCCACATATGAGTATGATGTACTGCCAATATCCTAAAATGGTGAAAAACACTTTGACAGACTTTCCTAGAAAGACAAGCCAGAGAGTGACCTTGCAAACCAGTATTTTTCCTTACTCTACAGGGGTCTAGGCCTTGCAACATCTTAATCTTTTGTTTAACACTTTTATTATTGTATGTTTGTAAGAAATTGCGTAAATTATCAATAGATTCTTGTCGTACACTACAAATATTACTGCAATCCCAAGTAAACACAGGGGCTTTAGGACGTCTGCCAAGAATTTCATCAGCTATCACTTCTTCTGCATTTCTGGGAACCATTTTTTCTTTGTTATTTTGACAACCATTTCTAACCTCATAAGCTCAACCACTGGTGTCAACTGCATGCTACAAATCATTGGTCTGAAAATAACTCTCTTCATTAAAGAAAGGCTCAGAAATTGAACTGTGTTCCATTCCCCTAAATAAAATCACAAAAATGTGTTCTGTTAGTTATTCTTTTCCTCTTTCTTTTGGCCTTCATTAAATTGATTGGTTTATCTAGTGAACGAATTCTGTTTAATACTAAAATGAATAGTTTCCATATTACTTCAAAAGCCTTTTCAACAATAGATTACTCTCTTGAGTAGTCAGGACTCTTCAGGATAGGTGCAGAGCACATGGCCTTCTTCAGGTCATCAAATGCCTTTTGACAGTATTCTGTCCACTGAACCTTTTTGGGCATCTTCTTGGATGTCAGATCATTAAGAGGAGTCACAATGGACCCATAGTTCTTAACAAACTTCCTGTAGTACCCAGTCAGGCCCAAGAAAGCTCTGACCTGAGTCTGGGTAGTTGGAGGAGTCCAGTCCTTTATGGTCTGAATCTTACTCTCCAGTGGTTGAACTTGGCCTCCACCCACAAGGTGGCCCAAGTACACAACCTTACTCTGCCCTATCTGGCACTTGGTTGCCTTGATAGTGAGGCCTGCCTTTTGCAGAGCCTCTAGCACTTCCTTCAGGTGGACCAGGTGATCCTCCCAGGTGGAGCTAAAGACAGCAATGTCATCCAGATATGCTGCACAAAAGTCATCCAACCCAGTAAGGACTTGATTCACCAACCTTTGGAAGGTGGCAGGTGCATTTTTCAAACCAAAGGGCATCACCACAAACTGGTAATGCCCACTGGGGGTAGAAAATGCTGTCTTGGCCTTAGACTCCTCAGCTAACCTGATTTGCCAGTAGCCAGCTGTCAAGTCAAATGTGCTCAAATACTTGGCAGAAGCCAATTTGTCTATGAGCTCATCTGCTCTTGGAATTGGGTGTGCATCTGTCCTAGTGACAGCATTGAGTCCTCTGTAGTCCACACAGAACCTCATCTCTCTCTTCCCATCTTTGGTGTGAGGTTTGGGGACCAGAACCACTGGGCTAGCCCAGGGGCTCTCTGAAGACTCAATGACACCTAACTCCAGCATCTTTTGTACCTCAGCCTTGATACAGTCTCTGACATGGTCAGGCTGCCTGTAAATTTTGTTCTTTACAGGAAGACTATCACCAGTGTCCACCACATGGGTACACCAGTTAGTCTGACTGGGTGTCAGGGAGAACATATGTCGAAATGACTGCAAAACCTGTCTACAGTCATGTTGCTGATGTTCAGTGAGGCTGCCATCTAAGGCCACACCATCAACTGAGCCATCCTTAGGGTTCTGAGTCAGCAGGTCTGGTAGAGGGTCACTCTCTTCCTCCTGCCCCTCATCTGTAGCCATGAGCAAGCCCATGTCTGCCCTGTCAACATATGCTTTCAGCCTGTTAACATGGAGCACCCTGTAAGGGCTCCTGGGAGTTCCAAGGTCCAC
This sequence comes from Lissotriton helveticus, assembly GCF_964261635.1. Lineage (NCBI taxonomy): Eukaryota > Metazoa > Chordata > Amphibia > Caudata > Salamandridae > Lissotriton > Lissotriton helveticus. The sequence goes on from NC_136069.1 coordinate 649,406,919, forward strand.
CAAGTAGGTAACCTCTCCCTTTTTCTCCATGATTGTAAGGGGTCCAGACCATCTGTCTTGGAGTGCTGCTGGGGCCACTGGCTCCAACACCCATACCTTCTGTCCAGGCTGGTACTCAGTCAGGACAGCCTTTTGGTCATGCCAGGCTTTCTGTAAGGCCTGGCTAGCCTCAAGGTTTTTGGAGGCCTTCTCCATATACTCAGCCATCCTGGAGCGGAGACCCAGTACATAGTCCACTATGTCTTGCTTGGGCTTTTTGAGAGGTAACTCCCATCCTTCCCTCACCAGACATAGGGGTTCTCTTACAGGATGTCCAAACAACAATTCAAAGGGGCTGAAGCCAACTCCTTTTTGTGGGACCTCTCTGTAAGCAAACAGAAGGCAGGGCAGAAGGATATCCCATCTTCGCCTGAGCTTCTCAGGTAATCCTTTGATCATGCCCTTTAGGGTCTTGTTGAATCTCTCAACAAGCCCATTGCATTGTGGATGATAGGGAGTGGTGAACTTATAGTTAACACCACACTCCTTCCACATAGCTGTCAAGTAACCTGACATGAAGTTTGCACCTCTATCAGATACTACCTCCTTAGGAAACCCCACTCTGGAGAAAACTCCAAGTAACGCCCTGGCCACAACAGGAGCTGTTGTGGTCCTAAGTGGAATTGCCTCTGGGTACCTGGTGGCATGGTCCACCACCACCAGTATGAATCTGTGCCCAGATGCTGTAGGGGGATCCATTGGACCAACAATGTCAATCCCCACTCTTTCAAAGGGCACCCCCTCCACAGGTAGTGGTATTAGGGGGGCCTTTGTGGTACCACCTGCTTTGCCACTTGCTTGGCAGGTTACACAGGAGCGACAAAACTCCTTTGTATCTTCTGACATGTGAGGCCAGTAAAAGTGACAGACAAGTCTGTCCCATGTTTTGTTCTGGCCTAGGTGTCCTGCTAAGGGAATATCGTGTGCCAAGGTAAGAAGGAAGCCCCTAAATTGCAGAGGTATGACCAACCTCCTGGTGGTACCAGGCTTGGGGTCTCTACCCTCTGAATAAAGGAGCCCATCATCCCAATAAACCTTATGGGTACCTTGAGCATTCCCAGCAGCCTCAGCAGCAGCCTGCTGTCTGAGGGGTTCAAGAGAAGGACAGGATAACTGAGCCTGCCCCAAGTCTGCCCTAGAAGGTCCCCCTGTCCCCAGAAACTCAACCTGATCAGGTTCAAGTTCTATAGGGACAGTTCCTTCAGGGGTCTCAGAATCATCTTCCTGTGAAGGCTGATCCTCACTTGTAGGCATTTGGGAAGGCACAGCCTTTGCCCTCCTGTTCCTTGTCTTGGAAGGTACTTGGTCCATTGTTCCAGGATCCAAGACCTGAGGTTCAGGAGGCACTTTTTGGCCTGTGACCTGGTCACAGCAAGGACATGTGATGATATCCCTAACATCTCTGCATGAGTCCTGTACTCAACTTCTGACCATAGAGAGCTCTCCAGGTCATTGCCCAACAAACAATCTACTGGGAGATCAGCACTAACCACAACTCTTTTTAGGCCAGTTACCCCTCCCAAGGAAAAGTTAACAATTGACTCACTATGTGTAGTAGTGACATTGCTGGCATTGGTCACCAGGTAATTATCACCTGATATATACTGTCCAGGGTCCACAAAGCTAGGCGTCACCATAGTGACACTGGCACATGTGTCCCTGTATGCTTGAGCCACTTTTTCATTAATTAAAGGTGTCTGTCTGTACTTGCCCAAATTATTGAGACTGACAGTAGGGGAGAAATCAATCTCCCCATCACAGATCAGAACAGCCTGTGTGGGGACTCTGACTAGGTCAGAATCTCCATCTGTTCCCAAGGTGATACCCACTACCCCCTTAGTCTGTGGTCCAACACTGCCAGCTGTACTAGTGGGTGCAGGTGCCTTAGGGGCTGCAGTGTTGGTGGCTCCACCCTTTATACAATCACTTGTCCAGTGAGTGGTGTTTTTGCAAAAGCTACACCAGGGTTTTCTTTGACCTTCTTTCTTCTTCTTCTTGGAAGTTTGGGACCCACCCTCAGTATTAGTTTGGGGCCCTGTTGAAGACTTCTGGTCTTTAGCTTTCTGCTCCCCACCCTTCTGGTCTGTTTTCTTTTGGTCACCACCCTGGTTCTGGTTCTGGTTCTTTTGCTTAACTCTGGTTCTAACCCATTTGTCTGCCCTCTTTCCCAATTCTTGGGGAGAGGTTAGATCTGAGTCAACCAAATGTTGATGCAACTGCTGGTTCTGACAGTTATTTAAAATCTGTTCTCTCATAAGCAAATTGTACAATCCTTCATAGTCTGTAACCTTACGTCCCAGCAACCAGCCCTCCAGAGCCTTAGTGGCACATTCAACAAATTCAGACCAGTCCTGAGTCTGTGTCTTCTGGGTATCTCTGAACATTAACCTGTACTGTTCAGTGGTTAAGCCTAACCCATCAATCAGAGCACTCTTCAGGACCAGGTAGTTTCTAGACTCCCCATCACTAACTGTGAGGAGTCTGTCTCGGCCTCTACCTTCAAAGGAGAGCCACAAGATTGCTGCCCACTGCTCCTGAGGAACCTGCTGTACTTTGCAAGCTCTCTCAAGTGCAGTCATCCACTTGTGGATATCATCCCCAGCTTTGTAGGGGGGCACAAGCTTACTCAGGTTTCTATTGTCATAGGACCTGTCGTTATCCTTAGGGATAGTGCTGCCACCAGTGGGTTCTAACCCACTCTCTCTAGGCTGCCTTGCTCTAGCAAGTTTCTCTTTGGCCAGGGCAACTTCTAATTCTTGTCTCTGGATCCTAAGTTCAGCCTCTCTCATTTTTGCCTCATGTTCCCTCCTCTGAGGGCTAGTCAACTCCCTTCTGGAGTTGCCATGAGAACCTCTAGAAACATGGGAAGTATTGGATTCACCTGAGTGATTCCTGCTCCTCCTATGCTCCTGGTTAAGTCCATTTGGGGGTCTGAATGGGTTGGACCCACCTTCAGTCCCAAATAAGCTTAAGTTAGCCTGGTTAAGCCTGCTGACTAACACCTGGCTAGTCCCATCATCAGAATCACTTTCTTCCACCTCCTCCTCTTCTTCTTCCTCAGGCTGAGTATTCCCAGTGGTCTGGTTTTCCTCATCTATCTGGACGACAGGGGCAGGGGCATCAGAGTTATCATCTTCAGTGGGGGATCCTCCATCTCCAGTCCCTGAGGGGCCTGGTTTGGAGTCCCTTAGAGCTTCAGACTGGTCTAAAAGCTCTCTGAGGTGTCCTGCTGTAGGAGAAGGACCTGTTTTGATTCCTCTCATGGAACACAGTTGCCTCAGTTCCTTAAATGGAAAGGTAGCAAATTTGGATGGTGCCCTTGGAGGGTCACTCTCAACAGAGGTGGTTCCATTGGATCCCTCTGCTCCAGACATTGCTCTAGTGTGGTGGATGTGTTGCAATCTACCTACACTGGTGTTTTCCTACAAAACCTATCTAGTAGTTGTAGTCAGGGTGTGCTACTCCCTATCCTCTACAACAACTAAGTTCAGTAGAACTTAAGTATATCTAGTCTTGTTTTAGTGTACCTATCAGGTACCTGTATGATCTTTCAAATGATATTTTCAAAGATTGTAATGGTAAAACATAGACTGGACTTTGACATTCTGCTGCACAGAAGACGGAAGAGAATCTCCCTTGTGGCCAAGGAGTAACCACCCTGTGAACACAGGCACCAACCAGCAACTCGACATCTGCTTTGCCGCCGCCTCCCGCCGGAGCCCGAGCCCAGAGCCTGACAAGACCCAGACTTCCAGACTTCTCACAGCCCGATCCACAGTCCCCACAAAGAAGGGACCCGTGGAGGCACCGAGAGACGTGGGACCGGACATCTTGGAAGACCCCCAAAACGCTGACTGCGCAGCATCAGAGGCACCCTCGACGCTGTGCTTTAGGGTTTGAGAAGCCCCAACGTCGAGCAGCCCTTGCACCGAAGATCAGCCCCCCAGCATCTCCACGATCTGCGTAGGGCCCTTTTGCATCGTGCCACTCGACGCGCCTAACCGTCCACTTGCCACGCGGCTAGTGGCCATCTTGGCGACGAAACCTACAACTTTTACTGCGGGTCTGGTTGCTCCAGACTTGCCCTTGCTCCTGTAAAAAGGAGCCCCTGCTCTGACCTTGCTGGTCCGAGTAACAAGCCTTTTTTGATTCCTGCGTGGCTTGCATTAGCCAAGGCCTGTTTGCTTCAATCAAGTCGCCGACACCGCCACCAGCGAGAAGCCTGCGTGGGACAGCTCGTGACCGACTCCTGGATGTCTTCGACCCCTCGTGTCCACGTGGCTACAGAGAGAAGCTACACCTCGACGCCTGTTTGCACCCGACATCGCCTGGTTCCACTCTGGTTCCACGGTAGTCACTGGCTAGTGACTTTGAACATTGTCCCCTCTGCTTTCAGGTCTTCACCTCTTCAGATCCACCCTTGGATCCACCGGAACTCTTCACATCGAGCCGCCTGCAGCATCTTCAGCTCCAAGCACCATCGACCTGCGTGACGAAACCCGACACTACTTCGACCCTATGCACCCGCTTCCTGTGGGTGAGGTAACTTAGCTCCGCTGGTGTTCCCACACTGGTACACACCTCTAGTGTCTGTGCCTCAAGTTTCAGCTTTCTAGGTCACTCGGAAGGTTCCTTCCTAACTAACTTTGTACTTTTTACGCACCATTGACATTGCATTGGTAAAGCGTGCACTTTCCGCACTGCTCCCGAGTCCCGCGGGCCTTTCCCGACTTCTTAACTGTTAGTCCCGAACAGCTCCAGCGATTCCCCAGGCCCTAGGCCTCTTCACTTTCCCCATAGTGGTTCTTATACCACTATTTTAGTATATGGTTTAGGTGGCCCCTAGGGCTCATCCATATTGTGCAACTTTTGTGTATTTAAACTGTGTTTTGTTTTAACGCATTTGCTTCTGTGCTCATAAAGAGTATCAGGGATATTTGTAGTAATAAATCTATATATATTTTCAATATATATCTGTGTGTTGTCCTTTCATTTGGTATTCAAGGGATTGTGTATGGTAAAACAGCTTGCTTCACATGCCTTTACAGAGTTTAGCCTAAGACTGCTTAGTCCATGCTACCCCTAGGATAGCTTGTCTATAAGGTTGACTTTACAACCTGCACCATAAGGGTTGCTTGGCATGATACAAGGTGATCACTAGAACTAGTGAGCATCATATATCAGGCCAACTTCTCACAAGATTCAATACACTTCTTCTTTTTATAAAATAGTGCTCTCTTTTTATATTTCTTTGTATCTTTCAGAAAATTAAGAACTACTCTATTATAAAATATTTCTTTTGCGAATTTCTTTATACTGATTTTGTTTTTTTTTACCATAAATCGTATCCTTTGACTGTTCATTTGCTTTTTTGCGTTTGGTATTTGTTGGACTATTTTTTCTACTTGAACCATTTTCAATTGTTTCAGCATTCTGTACATTCTGTTTGACCCTACAAACATTTTTTATAAATTGCTTTGTGCTCTTACCAGAAGATGTTGTCTTTTTAGCCACATTATGTTCGTCATCCAATACTTTTGGTTGAGTTTTCTTCAAGTAACTGTCCTTTCTCTGCCCTTTTCTTTTTCTTACTTTATCCGGCATGATAACTTAATGTTAATGATGATAAACAGTATCTGTCAAAAATAATTATAAATACATATATATTAATAACTTTATAAAGTATCATTTTATATTACTATATAGTACTATAAGGAGAGTCAGTGGGTTAATGGATTACTTCATGATACTGAAAGAGTCACTATGGGATTTCAAGATCACTCACAGGGTATTTGCTGAAGTGTATGGATACAAACTGGGGAATTGTAGGCCTGAAAGACAAGTCTGAAGGTGGTTAGCCCATCACATGCATAATGCATAGGAGTTTGACACAGTCTGTGCCCTAAATCCTGGCTCAGTGCATGATTACATGTATACTGACTGAATGATTACAGTACTATAAGGAGAGTCTGTGGGTGAATTCATAATTTATTTTGTTTTAGATTAGTGAATGGATTATTACATGATAGTAAAAGAGTCACTATGGGATTGCAAGAACACTTACAGGGTGTTTAATGGAGGGTATGGATACTAACTGTGGAATTCTAGGCCTGAAACACTAGTGTGAAGGTGGTTAGACTATTACTTGCATAGTGCATAGAAGTTTCAAGCCCTGCATGCCCTAATGCCTAGCTCACTACATGAGTACATGTACTCATGTGTATGCAAACACATCAAGCAACCAAATGATTCTCTCTAAATTTTCCAAAAAGCACACTGACTCACAGTGTGATTCTAGACAAATAATAGTATCCCTTGCACTTCACTGAAAGAATTAGTACATGCTACTAGAAGAGTCACTATGGAATTACAAGAGCACTCACAGGATGTTTGCTTAAGAGTATGGATACTAACTGGGGAATTGTGGGCCTGAAACACAAGTGTGAAGGTGGTTAGACCTGTACATACATAGTACATAGGAGTTTGAAGCACTCAGTGCCCTAAAGACTGGCTCACTGTATGAGTACATGTACGTATGTATCTGCAAACACATCAAGCAACCAAATGATTCTCTGTCAATTTGCCAAAATGCACATTGACTCACAGTTAACCCTGGGCGTAGTGGGCGTAGTGGGGCTCCGCGGAGCTACGCGGAGAGGGCGAGAAGCTACGCCCACTCCCGCACTCCGCGTAGCCCCACTACGCACCTCCCTCCCGCTCTCCCCTACATCCATTATTTAAGCAACTAGCCTTAATAAATCTATTTTAAACCACTTACCGTGTCCGGGGGCTCGTCCGGGGCTCCCTCTGTGAATAGCGTTGTCCTGGATACCAATGCGCATGCGCGGGCGGCCGCGCATGCGCATTTCTCCCGAGAAATGCGCATGCGCGGCCGCCCGCGCATGCGCATTGGTATCCAGGAAAGGACGCTATTCCCAGAGGGAGCCCCGGACGAGCCCCCGGACACGGTAAGTGCCTTAAAATAGTTTCATTATGGGTATTTGCTAAAATACTGTATGTAGGGGAGGGCGGGAGGGAGGCGGGTGGCGGCCGACTCGGCTACGCTCACGGAGTGGGCGTAGTGTTGCCGGCTACGCTGTCTACGCAAAATGCGTAGGAGGCAACACTACGCCTACTCCGTGGGCGTAGCCGATTCCTCCGCCCAGGGTTACTCACAGTGTGATTCTAGACAAATAACAGTATCCCTTGCACTTCACAGAAAGGATTAGAATATGGTACTGAAAGAGTCACTATGGGTTTGCAAGAGCACTCACAGAATGTTTGCTTGAGTGTGTGGATACTAACTGGGAAATTGTAGGCCTGAAACACAAGTGTGAAGGTGGTTAGACTACTATATGCGTAGTGCATAGGAATTTCAAGCACTGCAACCCCTAAAGCCTGGCTCACTGCATGAGTACATGTACTTATGTGTCTGCAAACACATCAAGCAATTAAATGGTTTTCTCTCAATTTTCTCAAATGCACAGTGACTCACAGTGTGATTTTAGGCAAATAACAGTATCCCTTGCACTTCAATGAAAGGATTACTTCATGCTACTGAAAGAGTCACTATAGGAATGTAAGAGCACTCACAGGGTGTTTACTGGAGTGTATGGATACTAACTGGGGAATTTTAGGCCTGAAACACAAGTGTGAAGGTAGTTAGACTACTACATGCATAGTGCATATGAGTTTCAAGCACTGCGTGCCCTAAAGCCTGGCTAACTGCATGAGTACATGTATTTTTTGTCTGCAAACACATCAAGCAACAAAATGATTCTCTCTCAATTTTCCCAAATGCACACTGACTCACAGTGTGATTCTTGACAAATAATAGTATCCGTTGCACTTCACTGAAGGGATTACTACAAGCTACTGAAATATTCACAATGGGATTGCAAGAGCACTCACAGGGTGTTTACTGGAGTGTATGGATACTAATAGGGGAATTCTAGGCCTGCAACCCTAGTGTGAAGGTGGTTAGACTACTAAATACACTTTCTATACCCCCGCCAGACCACTAAGATCGCAACACCTTGCTCTTGCTGAGACAAAAAAAATAAACAAGTCTAGAACAGGAGGCCGTACTTTTTCATATCTGGCGGCACGGCACTGGAACGAGCTTCCAGTCGAACTTAGGTTGACTAAAGAGTACAACGCCTTCAAGAAAAACCTTAAAACACACCTATTCCCAAAAGACTGATATTTGGTCCTTCAACCTCATCCACTTACTTATTACCATAATCCTTAGCGCCGTGACATCCCCTGGGATAAATGTTGCACTCTATAAATAAATAAATAAATAAATAAATAAATAAATAAATAAATAAATAAATAAATAAATAACCAATAACAAGCATAGTGCATAGGAGTTTGCATGCATGCCCTAAAGCCTGGCTCACTACATGAGTACATGTACTTGTTTATCTGCAAACACAGCAAGCCCCCAAATGATTCTCTCTCAATTTTCCCAAAATGCACACTGACTCACAGTGTGAATCTAGACAAATAACAGTATCCCTTGCACCTCACTGAAAGGATTACAACATGATACTGAAAAAGTCACCATGGGATTGGAAGAGCACTCACAGGGTGTTTGCTGTAGTATATGGATACTAACTGGGGAATTATAGGCCTGAAACACAAGTTTCAAGGTAGTTAGACTACTACATGCACAGTACATAGGAGTTTCAAACACTGCGTACCCTAATGCCTGGCTCAATGCATGAGTTCATGTACTTACTTGGCTGGAAGCACATCAAGCAACAAAATTATTCTCTCTCAATTTTCCAAAATGCACACTGACTCACAGTGTGATTCTAGACAAATAACAGTATCCCTTGCATTTTACTGAAAGCATTAAAGCATGCTACTGTAAGAGTCACTATCGGATTGCAAGAGCACTCACAGGGTGTTTGCTGGAGTTTATGGATACTAACTGGGGAATTGTAGGCCTAAAACACAAGTTTCAAGGTAGTTAGACTACTACATGCGTAGTGCATAGGAGTTTCAAGCACTGCATGCCTTAAAGTCTGGCTCACTGCATGAGTACATGTACTTTGTCTGCAAACACAGCAAGCAACCACATGATTCTCTCTCAATTTCCCCAAAGGCACACTGACTCACTGTGTGATTCTAGGCAAATAACAGTATCCCTTGCACTTCACTGAAAGGATTACTACATGCTACTGAAACAGTCACTAGGGGATTGCTATAGCAGTCACAGGGTGTTTGCTGGAGTGTATAGATACTAACTGGGGAATTGTAGGACTGAAAAACAAGTTTGAAGGTAGTTAGACTACTACATGCATAGTGCATAGGAGTTTCAAGCACTGCATACCCTAAAGCCTGGCTCACTACATCCGTTCATGTACTCATTTGTCTGCAAACACATCAAGAAACAAAATGATTCTCTCCCAATTTTTCCAAATGCACACTGACTCACAGAGTGATTCTAGACAAATAACAGTATCCCTTGCACTTCACTGAAAGGATTACTACATGCTACTGAAACAGTCACTATGGGATTGCAAGAGGACTCACAGTGTGTTTGCTGGAGTGTATGGATACTAACTAGGTAATTGTACGCCTGAAACACGAGTTGGAAGATGGTTAGACTACTACATGCATAATGCATGGGAGTTTGAAACACTTACTGCCCTAAAGCCTGACTCACTGCATGAGTACATGTTCATATGTGTCAGCAAACACATCAAGCAACCATTCCACATATTTCATTACTGCATTTTACTGTTAAAGCCTAACTCATTTTGCAAATACATAACCATTTTTTTTTAATTCTATAGAAATGTGAGAGCACAATACATTTTTAATCAATTATATGTCTACAAACACATGAAGTACTGAAATGCTTCTCTCAGACTGATTCCTAAATGCACACTAACTCACAGTGTGATTCTTGACAAGCAACATTATTCCTTACATTTTACCAAAACACATTTACTAATCTACAAGACATAAGGTGACTGCCCACATTCCACACACTTTCTACTACATACTAGTATAGAATGGTTCTATCAGAATAATTCATAAATGCACACAGACTCACTGTGTGATTCTAGACAAGCTACACTATCTCTTATATTTTACCAAAAAACATTTACTATTCTACAAGATGTAAGGTGACTGCACACATTCCACAATGTTTTCTACTACACATTAGTACCAAAATGCTTCTCTAAGAATGATTCCTAAATGCACACAGACTCACTACGTGATTCTAGACAAACAACCCTATCCCTTGCATTTTACCAAAACACATTTCACAGTCTGGAAGGAGAACTGCATTTTACTGTAGAAACTTGACTTATTTTCAAATACATAAAGAAGAACTGCTTTCTAATTGTACCAAAATATTAAAGCAACACAGATTTGTAAACAGTTATCTGTCTGCAAACACATGAAATACACAAATGCTCATCTCAGAATGGTTTCTAAATGCATACACACTCACAATAAGATTCTAGACAAATAAAGTACTCCCTGCACTTTAGCATGTCAGTCACACACCAGATTTTCTTATACAGAATCTCTGTACTGTGCAGCTGTCAGCAAAACCAAAAGAATGGCAAAGTTTCCCTCTCATTTTCAACACATATGCATGTAAACAGCAAATCACATTGCTTCCCACATTAATTCAAAAGCAAACACACATTTCCATTGTTACACATTTCAGCCCTTTCCAAGTGACATAAATTTGAACACTACCCCCAATCTGCTTTCTGCCTGTTACCATAGAAACAGTTCATGGAACACTAAACTGAGCACACAGGTCACAAGTTCACCACACAATGTGGCTAATCAAAACAGCAAGTTTGCATTATTTTTTAACATATCAGCTTATCCTATGTAATGTTCCTTTCTATCAACTTTTGGTAACCGACAACAATCATGCTTTTAAAAAACAGAAACATGCACTCTAGTTTTCAGTGTAGAATGTTGTCAAACAACCAATCATTTCTTTTCTTTCAAAACTGCATCTTATCCACCATTTTAGAAAAATCTTGCTTTTCAAACTGCCATTTCATTTACAGAGACCATCTGAGTGCATCCAGACCTCCCTTCAAGATGCTTAGAGTGTGGATTGTGGGGCACAGCTATATTTTCTGGAGCCAAAGGAATGCAGAAAACAGAAACATGAACAAAGCCCTAGGTTTACCAAATGTAGACATTAAATGGATTGGACAGAGAGGATTAAAGTGGCACCAATTGATGCCATTGGTTAAATCCTTTTAGCATCTCCAACTCCCTGACCTCATAATTGTGCACTGTGGTGGCAATGACTTAGGCACTTTGACTGGGGTATGTCTGGAAATGCTTATGATGGACACCTTTTTTCCCAAATTGCCTTTATCTATTAAAACATATGCCTAAGGCAGAAATGGAACTGGAACTGGAACTGGTCCAATCAATTTTGTCCACCGATTGAGAAAGCTAGGAAACATGTCAATACATCTGTTTCTGCTTTACTCTAGATTATAGAATGTGGTCCATTTACCACAACAATCTACGTTTTAATATGCATGGCATCTATAGGAGAGATGGTGTACATTTTACAGATGAGGGTAACAGAGTCTTCCTCTCAAACTTTAGACTCTGCATAGGTACTTACTTGTAGCTACCACAATCTCTCAATAAACACAAGGGCTCTTTTTAGAGCCACTTAAGAACTTAACACAAAAGCTTGTTGTATATCTAAACTTTTTTTGTGATTCTTTTGCATGGAGTCGCGCACCCAACGCCTCAGAGTCATGAACCAAATGCGTAGAAGTCATGCACCAAACATGCTAGAGTCACGCACCCTTCAGATTATGAGTTGTGCATCCAACACGTGCACACCCGGGGGCCGCACTAAGCACTGCGCCGGGTGCACGACTCCTAATTTTACAGTAAAAAGAAATAGCTCCTATAAGTAATTTCTAATATCCCCGGGGACCCCATCTCCCGGGGCTTATAAAAAAAGTTGGGGTTCCCCACGTCCTTCGGAAGCCGGCATTGCTTTTCCACATAGGGAGCTGCTAACATGCAGCTCCCCATGTGGAAAAGCAATCTGGTTTAGATTTTGAAAGAGAGAACAGATTTCCCTGCTCTCTCTTTCAAAATCTGAACCAAGTTCGCTATGGGAGGGCGGGAGCTGCGAGACTCCTGCCCTGTCATAGCAAACAGCAGTGTCTCAGGGGTAGGCACCCCGGGACACTGCAGGAGCCAGCCCTGGGGGGTGGTGGTCCACAAGGCCCTCGAGGGCTTCAGGAGGGGGGCCAGCCAGCCCTCCTCCCACAATACGGAAAGCCCCGGGGTGGTGGTCCCCGGGGCTTGGGGGGTCTTTGAGGCCCCCCACAACTAATTTTGCAGGGGGACCTTGGATCCCCCCAACACTTCATTTTATAGCCCTGGTGGTGGTGGTTCCCAGGACTAGGGGGACCCTCTGGGCCACCATACATTTTTTTAATTTGCCCTCAGGATTTGGCCCCCATGAGGGTAATTATAAAAGAGGCCCCGTTATATATATATTTTTATGGCACGATCAGCAAACCCTGCGCGCACCTGCCAGGTTTTAAAAAAATTAATTTTTACATTTTGTGCCCTGGGGGTCCCCTAAACAGGTCTAGAGGATCAGGATATTTCTACCCTGCCCCCTTCATACATTTTGCACACTTGTTCCACTGACTTCTTCAGCCTCGCTTCTACCGAGGCACAAAATGGCTGCCAACAGTTCCTGGTTTCGAATGTTGACAACCACTTGACAGCCAATTAGCATTCAGCGCGCAATCGGGCGGTGCACTTATGGTGCGCTTATGGTGCGCTCAGTGTGCGCTGATCCACCGCGGCCATAGATATATAAATGATTTTAACTGTCATTTTCTCAGTAACTACTGAACATATTGACACCATTTAAGCAAAAGTCACGAGTCTGAACTGAGGACTAGCTCTTTGCCAAATTTAGTGCAAATCCGTAGCAGTTTGGGCTGTAGCTACATCAAAAGGTCCTATGGAAAATTACATGGGGAAAACATGTTTTGGGACCCCTTTTTTCTCTGCCCCCGCTACACGAATCTTCCTGAAACTTTCAGGATAGGAGCGCACCAGAGCTAATAATTACTTTGGAAAATTTCGCGAAGATTCATCAACCAGCGCTAAAGTTATTCCAAATAGAATGTTGCAGATTTCCTATGGAAAATAGGTCCTAACTATTACTACTTACTGGCAACTGCCAGTAGGTTTTATATATATATATATATAATATATATATATATATATATATATATATATATATATATATATATATATATATATATACATATACATATATATATATATTACCTACTGGCGGTCGCCAGTAGGTATATATAGTTAGGATTTTTTCCCTATGGGATTTTTGAAAATTCTATGTCTAATAACTTTGGCGTTTGTGGATGGAATTGGCTGAAATTTTCTGGAAAATGGAACATTTTGTTTCTGAGCAGCCCCTGAAAATTTGGGGGGGGTTCGTCCAGGGGGGGCCGAGAAAAAAGGGGGGTCCCAAAACGTGTTTTTAACATTGATTTTTCCATAGGGCGGTTAGCCTCATTTTTAGCCCGAACGGCTGAATGGATTTGCACGAAACTTGGCAAAATTGTAGGGACTGGTAGCCCGATGTGCCTTTTGTAGGTCTCAATATATGTGCTCCAGTGGATTTTGAGAAATTACCGTTTAAAAAAAGATATATATCTGTAACAGCGGACCGGGCAGCTCCCCGGTTCGCGGACCGGGGAGCGTACCAGAACTTCGTGTAGCGAAGCTGATTGGCTTTCCGGTGTCTGTCAACATTCTAAACAGTCCGGAGCGGCCGCCATCTTGTCTCTCGGTAGGATTGAGAGACAAGAGGAGGCCAAAACAAAGGGGGAAATAACCATAAGGGGGCATAGTAGATCCTCCGTGACCCCCTAGGTTTAATGTGGAGGCTTTAAAAGGGCCCCGCGGGGCAAAAAAAATAATTTTTTTTTGTTTTTTTTCGTGGGTAGCGCCCGGTCCGCGAACCGGGAAGCGTTCTGGGCAGCGTACTGCAATGAAAAATGAATGAGAGACTTTTCAAATGCAGTATGTTAATTGATTGTTGGTTTTGTTGATTATTTTTTATTTTTTTAACTTTTTAAGCAATTATTTATTATTGTGATTGTGGTTGAAAATTTAATAACATTTCTAACATTTAACTAGTTTATTAATTACATATAAAAATGATTAAAGACTCAAACAATTTTTTAATATTACATACAATTTTATTTTTCGGATTGTTTTTCAAAATTTATTAGTACGTCTAGCATTTGACTGTCCGATATGTCCTCTTGTTGAGTGAACATAAGTTCCCACATTTGACCGTCATCATAATGAAGTAAATGATCCACAGATTCTACACATTGAACTAATTCATGGTCCCGTGATTCATCCATGAAATCAGAGTCATCATTGTCCTCAATATCTTTTTCTGTGTTGTTCTCCAGAACAATTTCAAAGGGAACATTCTGCTCACCTTCCATTTTCTTGCTGTAATTTGCATAAAAAATAAATATATCAGTAGAGATAGGGCACTGTTGGGTTTAAGTTCAGACAGGTACTTGTGAGTTTATAACAGAGAAGTAATCTATGGGCACTGTATGGTTTCAGGCGTGAAGTAGTACTATTAAAAAGTGCCTGTCAAGAAGCCTAAGTAAATTCATAATTATACCACAGAAACCTAAATCAATCCATAATTATAATAAAGAAGCCTTTCTCAATGTCTAACTCTTACAGAGGGATAGTATATAACTATCTGAAAATGTTTTCAAATTTATAAAATAATATCTCACCTTCTAAAATCAAGTTTAAGTTGTGGGTGAAAATGATCTTGCAATGTAGTTCAGGAAGTAGTAGTCAAAAATGGCTGTGTTTCTCTCTCTTCCTTTATATATATTCAGGTACATAACCAATCAAATGTCAGGTAAAAAAAGTAGAAAATGAAAGTAACATTTTCATTGGTTGTCAATTCCAACACTTCAGATGTGTTTTGTGAAGTAATTTACCTCAGGGTATTTAGAGAGGTCTACAGGCTAAATGGCTAAATGGAATTCCAATCAAATTTGTGAAAATGGTAGGGATTGGTATGTAGTATGAGCTAATCTATATTTGGTGAAATTGTCTCCAGTGGCTTTTCTGTGAACTACTTTCCCACCTTTTTTGATGGTGCGCTTCCCAGGGAGCGACCCGGTACGCGAACCGTTGAGCGCCCCGGTTCGCGAACCTTAAGCGTTACGGGAGTCCACCATTTTGTGTTTCGGTCGAATTAAGATACAAGATGGAGGGCAAATAATGTTCAGAATGGGTAGAAGGGGGCACGGTAGAGTTATCTTGACCCCCTAGGTTTTCTGAGGGTGGCTGAGGAGGCTTATATGTGCGAAAAAAAAACATTTTAAAAAAAAATTTCGCGAGGTTAGCTCCCGGTTCGCGTACCGGGTAGCGGCCCCGGTAGCGTACTTTGTTGAAAATTAGTGAAAAATGTTAGAGTTAAATAATAATTGTGAGTGATCAGATGTAGGGTAGCTCTGAGAAGAGCTTTTGGGTTTAAGGTACATTTAGGTACTTATAAGTAGGTACCAATGCACATTCTTCAATTCAGAGTGAAAATTCTGTTGCCCTCATCTGAGAAGTGAACTCCATCTCCTCTGTAGATATCTTGCATGTAGTAACGCAAGTTATTGTTGTACAGGGAGCCCATTCCATGGTCTCTCATGTAAGCTGAAACAGATTTGTTTACATGCTTCCTCGACTTCTCAATTTGTGGACAAAATTGGTTTGACCACCTCCATTTCTGTCTTTGGCATATATTTGAATATACCAAGGCAGTCTGAGGAAAAAGTGCCATTAATTGCTCAAAGGTGTCCTTTAAAAGCATTTCCAGACCTACACCAGTCAAAGTGCCCAAGTCATTACCTCCACAGTGCACAATTAACAGGTCAGGTTTTGGCAAATGCATAAAGGTTTTCACCAATGGTATCAATTGGTGACATTTTAATCCTCTGTGGCCAAACCACTTAATTTCCACATCTTGTAAATTGAGGTTAGGTAAATTCCTGCTTTCAACGTACCTTTGAGCCCAGTGAATATAACTATGTCCAACAATCCAGACAGAAAACATGGTGAGAGAAGGTTCTCCTGCAGTCAGATGAAGTGTGGCAATGAAATGGCAGTTGAAAAAATGAGAGTGTAAAATGAAAAAAAAACTGTGGAGTTTCTGTGTTCATGAAGCAGTAACAGTGATTGGTGGATTTTGATTGATGAAAACAGAAAGTTAGGGTGCACGGATGTGTTCTTTGAAAGATGTATTTTGAATGGTCAATAAAAAATCATTAAATGAAAGAATGCACTGGATATGCAGGTGCACTGAGAGTTCAGAGTTCAATTGCAACAAAGTTGTGTGAACTTGCAAACACCAGAAGTCTTCCAAGAGGTGGTTGCTATGCAAAATAGGCAGAAAGGGCAGAGGGGGGAAGGGTTTTCATTTGAAAAAAAGTGAGGGAAGAGTTTTGATTGGGTGACATGAGAAATATGTGTGAAGAATTACAGCATTTCTGTGCTTTTGATAGCTGCAGACTCTGGAGTGCATACCTTTTGCTCTGCTGAAGACAAATTGGTGTGTTTCTGAGACTGTTTTCAAACTCAAAGTATTTGCTAAGGTGAGAAAATATTTCTTTAATTTAGATAGAGAATAGTGTGCTTTAAGGACCAAATTATGAATTATGTGGCGCAAATTGCTTGTAAATATGATCCCACATGTGCATGGAAAATTTAGATTTTGAATGTTTGTGTTACATAGCCATGTTAAAAGTGACCCAACCATGCTGGAAAGGCAATCAAAAAATGCTTTCATGTGTTTTAATGACATTTTAAGTCATTTTCCCATGTGCAGTGTTTTGAAATTATGATTTGAAAATCGTTTTTGGGGAAAAGGAATTGTTTTTAAATTCATGACAAGGACATAATGGTGTATGCTTCTTTATAAGGCAATTGACTGTCCCTGATGTTATTTTTCTCATTTTAGTGTAAGACCTTTCTCTGTGGCGCAAATTGCTTGTAAATATGCTCCCACATGTGCATGGAAAATAATGATTTTGAATGTTTGTGTTACATAGCCATGTTAAAAGTGACCCAACCATGCTGGAAAGGCAATCAAAAAACGCTTTCATGTGTTTTAATGACATTTTAAGTCATTTTCCCATGTGCAGTGTTTTGAAATTATGATTTGAAAATCGTTTTTGGGGAAAAGGAATTGTTTTTAAATTCATGACAAGGACATAATGGTGTATGCTTCTTTATAAGGCAATTGACTGTCCCTGATGTTATTTTTCTCATTTTAGTGTAAGACCTTTCTCTGTGGCGCAAATTGCTTGTAAATATGCTCCCACATGTGCATGGAAAATTTTGTTTTTGAATGTTTGTGTTACATAGCCATGTTAAAAGTGACCCTACCATGCAGGAAAGCCAATCAAAAAACGCTTTTATGTGTCTTAAGGACATTTTAAGTAATTTTCCCATGTGTAGTGTTTTGAAGTTATGATTTGAAAATCGTTTTTGAGGTAAAGGAATGTTGTTAAAAATTATGTGCGCCATATGCCCCCAAATTTCTTTTTTAGGGGTGCAGCAGGGTGTTCTTGAGACACCCCTGCACCTTTGGAAAAAATTCCTAATTTGTGATGAGCAAATTGTTAATCGCAAATTGCACCTTCATTTATATGAGCCTCCTAGCCCATGGAAATGAATGGGTAATTTGCAATTAGCAATTTTCTCATCGCAAATTTGGAATGGTAAAGAATCGCTATTTATTCCTTAAAATTCGCTTTTTTGGAAATGCAAAATAGTTATATGATACATATGGTGGTTGATGTCTAACAAGAT
Organism: Lissotriton helveticus; assembly: GCF_964261635.1. NCBI lineage: Eukaryota > Metazoa > Chordata > Amphibia > Caudata > Salamandridae > Lissotriton > Lissotriton helveticus. Next base: position 649,424,883 of record NC_136069.1, read on the forward strand.
AAGAAGCTTATGGATTCATTTATGCTGACTGGCGCAATGAAGTAGACATCACTTACTTCATTGGTAGAGCTTTACATGTATTATCTCCTCTGTATTCTTCATCAAGCGTAACTTTAATCTGCAATCCTGAGTAGGCCTCACCGTAAACAAACCTTTGGATAGGCCACACCTTATTGTCATCCTGGATTAATCATTTAAAATGCTAGGGACAGATTTATGATAGGTGTATGCCTCTTTTCTGCCACTGTGCGTCACTTTTTTGATGCAGCGGCGGTGAAAAAGATTTGCTATGAGGCGACAACATTACAAATTGATGCATTTAGGCAGATATGTCATGGTGTAAAAAAAACGTACCACATGAAACCGATGCAGCAGTTATGCAAAAGATGCACCATGTCGCAAGACAGGCCTCACTTGGGGCCATATGTATCAAGCTAATTAGCATTCGCAAAGATCAAAATTCTACGAATTTTGGCCTTTGCGAATGTTAATTAGACAAATGGTATGTATCAAACAAGTTTGATGCAAAATAAGGAGTAGCAAAATTTGCTATTCCTTATTTTGCAATTGCACTGAAGGATTTGCAAATTTTGTGACTACTTAAATGCAATGTATCAAACAAAAACTATGTAAAAAATGACATTAAGGATTTGGAAACTATTGTGGTAAATTGGTGGTAATTTGTGAATTCTTTTCAAAAAGCTTTTTTTCAAAAAAACAAAAGGTGCCATATGACGCCAACACATGCCCTTAGGGCATGTATGTGTGCCATATGCCCCCAAATTTCTTTTTCAGGGGTGCAGCAGGGTGTTCTTGAGACACCCCTGCACCCTTGGAAAAATTCATAATTTGTGATGAGCAAATTGCTAATCGCAAATTAAACCTTCATTCCTATGAGCCTCCTAGCCCATGGAAATGAATGGGTAACTTGCAATTAGCAATTTGCTCATCGCAAATTAGGAATGGTAAAGAATCGCTATTTATTCCTTAAAATTCGCTATTTAGGAAATGCAAAATAGTTTGATGATACATATGGCAGTTCATCTCTAACAAGATAAGAAGCTTAGGGATAGATTTATGATGACTGGCGCATCACCAGGGATGTGCCAGTCATCCTGCGCCGCTGTTCCGCCACCCATGGTGTGCTGCATTTACAATGCGGCGCAGCATGGGGCAAAAACGGCACAGATGTGTGACGCATCTGTGCCGTAAAGGTGGCGCATTGCTGGAGTTGTATCGCAAGTGCGATGCAGCTCCAGCAAGGCTCAGGGGTGCCCCATCTCCACAATGCTGCGTCAAGACCTATGCCAGCTTCAAGCAGGCGCAGGGTTTTGACGCAGCTTTCTCCTATCTGATTGTAAATGCGGCACACCATGGGTGGCAGAGCAGTGGTGCACGTTAACTGGTGCATGCCTGGGGATGTGCTATTTAACATAAATCTGCCCCTTTACATTTAAGTATGTGCAGGGGACACAGAGTCGGTGAGGCTTATCCAAGGTTAAGAAGAGATGAGTCCTGTTCAGTGAAAAATTAGACATAGGCTTCACCTGCTCAGCATCGCTGGACATGGCTAAATAATAGCTGCAAAATGTTACTCTTGTTAAACAATTTTACTATTATAATCTCTGAGATTTGTCTCTTACCTTGCAACATCTCATTGTTGTTATCTTTCTTTAAAGATAAAGACAACCTCAACATGAGCGACAATCTGCAATCAGTTGATTTTGACCTCATCATTGAACTTGTAATTGAAACATCAGTGGATGTTGATCCTTTGGATGATTTAAATCCTGAGGATGAAGAAGAGCGTGATGAGGATGCAGATTTGTCCGAACTATATGATATAGGATGGGAAGCTGACCTGCTTGAGCCTTTGGAAATATAAACATTTATTTTTAAAATTTATAATTAATAAAAAGTAAAAAGGTAAACTGTTTAATTTAAAAATAAAGACACCTTCAAAAACAGGTTATGTGTAGTGTCTTCAATAAAATATTAAAATATGCTCATAAAATTAGATCAGATTCACATATAAAATAGCATAGGTAACATAAATATAAATGTCATTTCTTTTCTGGTATTTCTGTATTGTAAATTTGCCAACGACTAAAAAATCTTCTAATTAAAATGTCAAGTAGTGTGTTAAGTTTTTGATCACTGTTACTGATTTACTGTTTGGTAATAATGGTTAATAACATTTTTTATTATATTTTTCCACAGATTCAACTGCAGATCATTTCAAGATTTCACCATGCCTACAATAGAAAGACAGATAAAGGCTGCAAAACGTCAAAGACAGCAGGTGAAAAAAAAAACGCAGCAGTCCTCTAACAAAAAGATTTCTCAAGCCACGAAGAAAGCACCGGGTAAGAGCTCTAAATATTTCATAAGAAATATTTGTAGTAAAAAAAATATTACTACAGAAAATGTTTCAGTCCATAAAACGAGAAGGAAATCAAATGGAAAGGAAAGGACAATGAAAAATGTTACTGCTAGAGCAAGAGATAAATCTGTGCATGATAGTAGAAGGAAACAACAGTTTAGGGAGATTCGTAAACGAATGTTCCGGAACAGGATAATTGGCAATTTGTTAAAAAATATTAAGAAAGGTCAACAGAAACTAGTTTTTTATAAGAGAAAAAAAAAATTGAGAAAGTTATTGATCAGGCATTTGAAATTAAACGTAAGTTATTTATTTTGATAATCAATAGAATTAGGAAGCTAAACAAGGCAATTTTTGATTTCAAAAGAAATAGTAGATGGAAGAGAATAGTTAATCGTAGTAATTTTTGTGAAGTTTTTTCTGGAGAATGGATGCATAGTTCAAGCTGTGAGGCATTTTTTAATGAGGAGAGTTATTTCCAGGATAATGATTTGGTGCATGCAGTTGACACCAGTGGTCGTGCTTATGAAGTGAAAGATGGTTGTCCAGTTGAAAAAGAAAAACTTGTGACAACAGAGGCAGAAGAGGTGTTAGGTAATGAGGTTTTAGGAAGACGTGGTAAGGGTCCTGTGTACACCTGGAAGTGTAGTAGTATTTGCAGTGTGCGACAGGATTCCATCAATTTGCTTTGTGATTTTGTACGGTCATTTAATAAAAAAAGTTTGAAGCAGAAAATGATGTTGTTGCAAGAATTAGATCCTTGCAGAGTAAGAGAAGTGACAGGTTTGCATGGTCATTCACTGGCTTGTCTTTCCAGGAGAGTATGCCAGAGTGTTTTTCATCATTTCAGGATGCTAGCAGTGCATCATAACAAAGTGAGGAAATTAGTTAGAATGTTGTATTATGCTAAGAGTCCAGCAATTATGCTGAAACAATTATGCGCTGCTCTTTTGCATGGTTCTGAAATAGATGTGAAGAATATATGTGAAGAAATTGAGTTTTGTTACTTTGGAAGTAAAGAGGAGAATGTTGAAATTGAGCAAGAAGAAGAGGGTCATGTGGAAGATAGTGTACAGGTTTCCAGTACAGATAATTTCCAGAGGGAAATTGCGACGTTTGAGGTGAAATCAAGTGAGAGGCCTAATTTCACTTGTGTGTGTTGTCGACGCACTTATTATAAGAATCAGACTAAGTTAGTGGATTTATATGCAAAAAGTGAAAGGGAAAATAATAGTGAATGGAATGATTTCACAACATACTTGATGGTAGAAAATTGTTTTGATTTGGGATCGGATCAACGTGTGTGTACTTATTGTTATAACAAATTAAATCAAAACCAGATGCCTGCTAGAGCAGTTCATAATAATCTGGAATTGGTTGAGATTCCTTCTGAATTGAAGGATTTAAATACTTATGAATCTATTTTGATTCAAAGTATCCATCCCTTTCAGGCTATTGTAAGAATGGAGCCAAAGACAGGGAAATTGCCTCCATCAGATTTACAGAGAGGATTAAAGGGAAGAGTTGTTTATTTGCTTCTAGATTTGAAGAAAAACATTAACACAATTGGAGTAGAAAAAGTGGAAGAGGAACCTCTTGTTATCTTAGTTAATGGGGTTCCGACAAAGAATAAGAAAATATGGCAAGATTTAGTAGATGTTAGGAAAGTCAAAAGGGCAACATTGTATTTGAAAAAATATAATAAATACTATAAAAATGTATATGTTGCAGAAGAGGAAGTAAGTGAGGAAGAGGATAGCGATTTGTGTGCTGGTCAAATTGAGAAAGTAGAACCCTGTACTAGTGAAGAAATATATGAACATTATAGTGTTCATCCTTTGCATTCCAAGGAAGTCATGGGGAATGCTATTGAGTTGTTTCAAATGAAACAAGCCAAAGGGAGTCCCATTAGTGTTTGGGAGGAAAGTTTGGAAGCTCGGTGTTTCCCACAGCTTTTTCCAACAGGTCAGGGAGGAAGATATGATGAGCGACCTCATCAAATTCCTGCTTCTGAATACCGGACTTTGCGATTGTATGCAGGAGATGCTAGGTTTCGACAATGCATTCCTTATTTGTTTCATCTCCTGTTTGAAAGCGATCTGTCTGGACTGTCATATGCAGTGAACCACATCTTGAAAAGTGGTATACACATGCAAAACATCTCGGCAAGTGGCTTTATGGATAAAGTCAATGTCCAAGATAGTATTTTGGATTCTCACCTGATTAATCTCATGGCGTGTCAGCGTGGTACTAATGAGTACTGGTACCGTCGTCATGGTGATTTAAAATGTATGCTGAGGAACTTAGGTACTCCCACATGGTTCCTCACTCTGAGCTGTGCCGAGTATGGCTGGGAAGACTTACTTGAATTTCTACGAGAGGCAAATGCTAACGTAGATAACATCGAATTCAAGACACCCGGAGAACTGTGCTCTTTGGATCCAGTCAATGTATGTAGGTACTTCAATCATAGATTTGAAGCTATGATGTCTTTCATCATGAATAAGAAGAATCCACCTCTTGGAGAGGTGTTGGATTTCTTCTGGAGAAAGGAGTACCAAGCAAGAGGTGCTCCTCATATACATATGTTGCTGTGGATCAAGGATGCACCTAAATTTGGAACGGATCCAGAAGACTCAGTGATGAGTTTCATCCAACAGTATTCTACGTGTGCTGTTCCAAACGCAAAGGAGAAGAAAAGCCTAAGAGAAAAAGTTCTGCGTTTCCAAAGCCATCGATGTGGAAAGTACTGCCGTCGTAAATTCCGAAACAAAGACAAGTTCTACACTAAATGTCGTTTCGGCTTTCCACGACCGGTGATTTCTAAAGGAAGAGTAAACAGTTTGATGTCTTCGCTGCGACACAATGTCATGAAGAAATCACCTAAAAACACTTACAATTTGAAGAGGAACGAAGAGTCCAAGTACATCAACGACTACAACCCGGTGATTTTGTCCATGTGGAATGCTAACATGGATATACAGTTTGTGGCTGATAACTGTATGGCTGTGGCTCGGTATGTGACGTCTTAGATCACCAAAAAAGAGAAGACAGAATTGAAGGATATGTGGGAGGACATTTCCCATGAAAAGAGCCTCAGCAAGAAGTTGTACAGTTTCAGTCTGAAGATGTTGTCGCATCGAGAAATCGGAGCGTACGAATGTTCTGACCGGTTGTCTTCAGCAAGTCTCTATGCCAAGTCCAGGAGTATCGTTTGGGCGAGTCTTGGTCTTGCTGCAACGCGTAATCGAGTTCTCAAACCTGTGCGGGAAATTGAGTATTTGGCGGAAAAGGAGCCAAACAGTACCGACATTTTGAAGACAAACATGTTGGATACATATTATCCAAATCGAAGCAGTCACCTCGAGAATGTTTGTCTGTATGAGGTTCTGCAAAATTACATATTCAAGAGGAACATCAAAGAAGGTACTGAGAAAGGAGTGTATGCTGTAATAGGAAGTGAGGGATGTCTGGTCAAGCAAAGAAAATGCCACTTGGTAAACCATCGAAAATTGAGTGGCGAATCTCCTGAAAAAAAGGAGTTTTTCTATTTCGCACTTTTGCAACTTTTCAAGCCTTGGCGTGCAGAAGAGGAACTGCTTGGAGATTTCCTCTGTTACGAAGACTCTTTCAATGCCGCCAAGGAGACCATAGAATGTCCTGCTTTTCCCAAATATGTAGAAATGTTGAATGCGGAAATTGAGCAGGAAGCAACGATTGCAGCCGAGATTGCCAGAGACAGTTCTCAGGACAGTCAGAGTTCTGCTTCATTGAGTCAGGATCCACTAGGAGGACCTGTTATCGAAAATGAAGCTGCCACTGCTATGAATGAAGTGGAAAGAGCCATGGCACATGCTCAAGAGGATGCGGTTAACTTAGAAGAGTTGGAAAGACAACTCAACGTTGAGCAGAGGAAAATATATAACGAAGTTACCATGCAAATTGATCATGGATTAAGTCATGATAAGAAAGAGTGCTCATGTACGTCGTTGAAGCCTGTCCGACTGTACGTGAGTGGAGAAGCGGGAACTGGAAAAAGTTTCCTCATTAAAGCAATTTCATGCTATTTGCAGGAAAGGACAGAGTCATCGCTGTCTTGTGTTGTCACTGCTCCAACTGGACTGGCAGCACATAATATTAAAGGGATTACTTTACATCGTTTACTGATGCTGCCAGTGGAGCATGACAACAAATTACAAGATCACAAGCTATCTGGAGATGCTTGTTTTGAAGTTTCAAGAATCTTGAGGAAAATGAAACTTCTTATCATTGACGAAGTAAGCATGGTTTTCAATGTCATGCTTGCCTTTGTGCATTTGAGAATGCAAGAAGTTCTCAAAACAGAGTATGATGTGTTATTTGGTGGCAAACACATCATTGTTTTCGGAGATCTTCTGCAGCTGACACCAGTGAAAGGGCAACCTGTGTTCAAAATGCTCACGCATGAAGATACCAGGAAGTGCCTAGGCAGCATTGGCAACGTCAATATATGGTTAAACTTCAATTATGCTGAACTGCATGAAAATATGCGTCAGGCGAAGGATGAAGTTTACAAGACTATTCTACAAGATGTTAGAATTGGAAAAGTGACCGAGCATGGGAAAGAAGCTTTACATGCACGATTACTGTCAAATTTATATCCAGAACAAGATGTTGTGCCTGAGAATATTTTTCAGAAAATTACTGAGAAGAAATCTGGAATATGTTTGATGCCAACTCTTGCAGAATGTGCCAAATTTAACAACAAAATGTTGCATTTAGAAAAGCAAGAGATTGTGAAACTGGAAGCTATTGATAGAGTAGAGCATATGGGATCAACAATTATTTTGTCTGAGAATCTGAAAACAAAATTGGATTCATTAGAGAAGAGTATATCTAAAACTGCAGGTTTTGAAAAGACTCTGAATGTGTGCTTGAACTGCCGTATAATTTTAAGAAGGAATTTACATGTTGAAAGAGGTCTGGTAAATGGATCAATGGGTAATGTTGTTGATTTTGTAAAATACAGAAATAGAGATGGAATTGAATTTTTAAAAATTAAATTTGATGGCATTGAGGAAGTACAGCTAATTGCTCGTTGTTCTGCTAGATTTTTGCTTGTAAAAGACTTATATGTTCGCCGTAAGCAGTTTCCTGTTTGCTTGGCATATGCAGTGACAATCCATAAATCGCAAGGTTTAAGTGTAGACAGTGCATTGGTGAATATTGGCAGTTCTGTGTTCAAGGAGGGTATGGCATATGTGGCATTGTCACGAGTTAGAACTTTATCGGGATTGTACTTGATTGAGTGTGATGTCACAAACATTTGTGCGGATCTAGATTGTGTTAAGGAATACAATAGGTTAAGAAGAGAGTGTGTGCCACATTTGCCTCAGTATCCTTTGTTTGAGAAACGTGTGGTAGGCCGGAAACGAAGAAATGAGAACAATACTGGGGAGGTTGTAGCAAAAAGACAAAAAGTCAATGAACCTAAAATTACAAGCAGAAACAAAAAGGATTCTGTTGAAGATGTTGTTGGTTTTCAGTTTGAAAACAGTTCTGGTGTCAACTGCTATGCTAATGTAGTGATTAATGTTTTGTTTTCTCTAAAAAATGTAAAAGAAGAGATTGTGGTCAATTCTGATCAAAGATTTTGCAGTTTGTTAAATTCTGTGTTAGAGAAATGTACCACTGATAGAAGAAACATAGAAAGTGTGTCTGAAATTCGAAATCTGTTAGACAGATGTTCAGGCCAAACACAATTCTCTCAAAATATTCAGCAAGATTGTCAGGAGTTTTTAATGTATATGCTTGATGTATTACATGCTGAAGGTGTAGATGTAGATCAGCTGTTTGGGCTTTCTTATCAATGGCAGCATGACTGCGAGAACTTTATGGTATCAAGTACTACTAGTGTAGACTCAGAAAGATTTATATATTTAACTTTGCCAGACAGTAAATCAGTCTCCTTTAATAAGCTAGTAAAAGCAGCTGATCAAAACATGGAGTGTAGCCAATGTAAATCTGAATTGACGTCCACATTATTTATACGAACATATGGCCAGTACGTCATTTTAATGTTCCAACGATGTAGGCCCGATGGAACAAAATTGACAACTTTAATTAAAAATTTTGTAGCTTCGCAGTTGTCAATATCAGGAAGGACTTTTGTAACTGCAGCAATTATATATCATGACGGCCCTTCAATAACATCAGGACATTACACAGCTTATTTAAAGTCTAGAAATGGCTGGTCATTCTGCAATGATTCTGTTTTAATTTTCAAAAAAAAATTGCCGTATGACCTTAAAAACTCTTACCTGGTGTTTTTAAAACCAAAATTTTAGGGAAATAATCTCGGGATGTGCTCTGTGGAATTTCAAGAAGTTCTAATGGCTCCTACACTATTTGGCCTTGAGGATAAGTGTAGTTCAGAGACATAACTTCTAACCATAAGACTGGACATCATGGAGAAATAAGTGCACTTTGAATGAGTTCAGAAAAACTGTTTCTTTTTATAAGCTAATTGAAGCAGCCAATCAAAACATGGAGTAGAGGGAATGTAAGTCTGCAATGCTGTCTACTGTTTTACATTGCTTTGTGATTAAAAGTGATGTAGAGAATTAAATAATTGTAGTAGTCATAGAGTTAGTGTAAGTCTGCTTCATAGTAAGCAGTATCAGTGTCATAGGAAATGTAGAACATGACTGAGCAAGAAGGGGAAGATATTACTATTCCAGGATTGTGAAAATGATCTTCAACATTTTAATTCTGAAAGTTGCGGAAATGCGAAAAGACGGGATTGGCTAACAAGAAATCCAAGAGTTATACATGGCTCTGACAAGATTTGGCCTTGTGGAATCTTGTGGTAGAGAGCAAGAAGTCATTTATTGTATGTAACATGTTTTTAAAAACGATGGAGATTTTCTTTCAGAAAGTGGCGGGCTGAAAGTAATAACAGCACAACAGAGTGTAAGCTGTTCATAGGACATCCTTGGACGTCATGGAAAGTAAGTTAACTTTAAGGAGTTCTGAATTTTGATTTCTGATGTTGTATGGGTTTTTTAAACACAATCATTTTGATTGTGTTTTTTTTTCCCCGCTGTTACATGATGAATACCTTCAAGTCACTGTTTTTAGTGAATTTTGATACATTCTGAGAACAGCAAAAATAAACCATTTAACATGTATAATTAATTCTGTACTGTTTGCATTTATGATGTATATGTAGAACTGTGTAGGAGGCATGGAGAAGGTGAGGCTTCTGTAAGTGTCAAAGTTGTTGCATGCAGTGCTGCACTTCTGCGTATTCTTTCATATGCTAGACTACATCTGCACAATGAGATACCTAAGCAAAGGAAACACAAGTGATGTGATTGTGAAATGAGCAAAATAAATTGCATGTATTTCAATTACATCACCTGTGTTTCCTATCATTACGAATCACATTGTGCAGATCAAGTTTAGGTCTGTCCAGGGAAACATAGGAGGTTTGGACTTTGTTGAAGATTGCAGTGGACATGACTCACTTCATTGGTAGACCTTCACATGTATTATGTCCTCTATTCTCTTCAACAACTCGAAATTTCATCTGCAACCCTGAGTAGGCCTCACCTGAAACAAAACTCTGGATAGTAGACATCTTATTGGCATCCTGAAGCAATTATTTAAAATTTTAGTGTCTTGCAACACTTTTCTGAAACAACAGCAATGCAAAATATGCACCATGTTTTAAGATAGGCCTCACTTCATCTGCATCAAGATAGTGTTAGTTTAAAATGTATATCTTTAGGACTGTGTAGCTTCTGTAAGTGTCAAAGTTGTTGAAAAACTGTTTGTCCTTCAATCTTTGCCCTTGTCTTTTGTAATTTTTTAATACATGTTTTTATATTTTTCAAATGTTTGTTCTCTCTTTCACAGATTGAAAGTATAAAAACAAAAAGTGAGTAATTTAACGACAATTATAAGGTAAATATTTTGTACTCTTTTCGTTACATTTCTATCACATTGAACTACTATTAGTTCCACAGCTTAATTTCTTTAATCCTCAGTTTCCTGCCTTTGGTACTTCCCTCATTCCTTTCTCTATTACCTACTTACTCAACTCCTTCCACTCTTTTTCTCAGTCCCTCTCTTCTCATAGTTCCTCACTCTTGTTCACTCACTCCGTCTCTATTACTCTTAGTGTCTTTGACTGATCACTGTATCACTATTTGTTCATAATGCTTTCTCTGTGTAGTTGAAGCACACTAAGTGGCATATTATGAATACAGCCAATAAAATTATTGCTCTTTTTATTGGCAGAAAACTGGTGCAAAAGCGGCTTTAGCGGCAGTTTTCTGCCGCAAAAGCAGCTTTAGCGACACATTTCTGCCGATAAAAGCTGCAAAACTTTTATTGCCTATGTTGATAATATGCCCCTATGTTATTTACATTAGGGCTATATTGTCCAGTATAACAATCAAAATTGCTCTCCAAAGACACCAGGCAAAGCAGACGCTCCCTCAAACAGATCACCAAGCGCAATTTACCCTACTTACAGCCTAGCCTGTTCTCTGTCGAGACTTTAGCAATCTTTAGAGCACAAGATAAGATCTTTTCACATGGAAGAGTCAGACGTATTGCAATTCTACTTAAGAAACAAGCATTGGCATAGACAATAGGTCTCGCCTTTGGGACCTTATACGTGTTTAGCCATGCAACAGTTGATGTTGCTGCACCAAGGATATTATGCTGCATACCTAAATACTTTAAAGGTCCCAAAGGCGAGACCTATTGGCTATGCCAATGCTTGTTTTTCTTTCACTTCGTTATCTATTTTGTTTTTCACAATTATACCCTCTTCTGTCTTTTCTTCGGTAAATAGATCTATTAAACAGTATCTCTTCTTTACTCCCTATAGCTGTCTTTCTTTTAACATCACTCTCTGTTTACTTTCCTTATACTTACACTTTTTTTTTTTTTAAAACATTTTTTGGGTTAGCTCCCGGTCCGCGTACCGGGAAGCTAACCCGGGAGCGAACCAAAAGAAAAAGAGCTTGCCAGAGTGCTAAACATTGTATCAATTTGTTTTGAAAGGGAAGGTAGTTCTGAAAAGAACTTTTTTTTTTATATTTTAGTTTTATATTTTTTTTGTATTTTTTGAACATTTTTTGTTTTTTTGTATTTTTTGAACGATTTTATATATTTTTTTGTTTTTTTTGGGGGGGGGGAAACAACAAAAAACAGGCGTTGAAAAGGGCTCAACAGGAGCAAAAAAAAATTACTGGGGGCGGTTAGGGCAATCATGGTGTTCATATGCAAGGTTGAGTGCATTGATGCTCATGTTGCCACAAGCTAATAATGCACGACAGTGCATACATAAATGTATCATATGCCCAAAATTTGGTTGGATATTTGGCACAGTTTCCCGTGCCTCCTCTGGTGTTAAAGAAACCGATGTTGGTCTCGCCACAGGAGTTGGTCTAGGATTGTCCATCATATCCCTTAATTCCGCCCGGCTGTAATTTAGGGGATGTTTCCTCGTCATGTGCCTATGCATGGTGTGATTACCATAACTGTATTTTTTGTCCGTCCCTCTGGACAATTGTTCCTTGCATATGAGGCATGTTGCGTACCTGGCATTGACCTATTTTTTGGCCAGGAGGGATGGAAAAAAACTGCCAGATGAAACTGGCTTTCTTTCTTGAAACCCGGGGCAACTCTTCCAGGAATTGTGGTTGTTCTCCCTCCTCATCCATTTCTTCATCTTCCTCCTCAGTGTTGGTAACCACCTGGGGAGGTGGTCCTCTCTTCCCATGAGGAGGTGGAGGTGGTGGTGGGGGTGCACCAGCTGCAGCAATCAATGAAGCCATTTTCACACAAGCAAAATAGGTCTTCCAAGAAGCAAAATAGGTCTTCCTCTCACAATAATGAAAGTCAGAGTGAGGAAAGAAGGAGTGGTTTTCATCATTTGGAAAAAACAATACTTCTCAACCAATAAAAAGTGTTATTTTTAGGTCACCTGACCTAGCCTTCCATAATTATGAAACTAAAAGTGAAATGAACCAATGAAAAGTTTTATTAACAAGTCACATGACCTCTAACGCTCATGTTACGCGCTGCGGAACGCTCCCCGGTTAGCTTCCGGTTCGCTGCGCTTCGCGCCTCGGTCCGCGCCCCGGGACACTTCCGGGTGCGCTAACGCGATACGTCACAAGACGCATTTCGCGGCAACGCGATACGTCGCGCTTTCGCGCCGCGGATCGCTTCCGGGGAGTTGCGTTTCGCGCCTCGGTCCGCGCCCCGGGGCACTTCCGGGTGCGCTAACGCAGTACGTCATAAGACGCATTACGCGGCAACGCGATACCGTCACTATGTTGATTTCTTACCGGTTCGCGGACCGGATCGCGGAATCAAATTGAGCTAACGGGAAGCTTCCCGGTTCGCGGACCGGGAGCGAAACAAAAAAAATATTTAAAAAAAATTATTAATAAACATATAAAATATATTTTTGGATTTAAAGAAGAATAAATTTTACAGCTATAGATATTAGCTTTTAAAAAACCAATGAAATTCATTGAAAAAAACCATAGGTTATAGACCATATATAGTTAGGAATTAGCATTTACAAAACCTTGAAAATTCACTGAAAAAACCATAGGTTATACACCATATATAGTTAGGAATTAGCATTTAAAAAACCTTATTTTACTCACACAAAACCATTGAAATTCCATATATAGTTAGTTGTACTAACTATATATCGCGCACCCGCAATCCACTGCTGATCATGTCACATATTACATCATTCATGACATGGTCAGTGACATCACTGATGACATCACTGATGACATCTCAAATGACATCACTGATGACATCACTGATGACATCTCAAATGACATCACTGATGACATCACTGATGACATCTCATTTGACATTACTGATCACATCACTGATGACATCATTCATGTGATAATACGATGAAGCTCTTCAGACTCTAATATAACCTTAGATACAGTAAGTGTAAACAGACACTCACAGACTGTCACTCATCCATAGAGTTACACACACACCTAGTCAGTCATGCAAAGAATCAATCACACCTCCATTTTCTCAACTATACAGTTATACACACCTTACTTATTCAAACATATACTAACACATATTTACTCTCTTATACAATCCCTGATACAAGTTCACAATGATCCATACAGCCACTCACACATTCACTGGCTCTTATGCACAGTTATTTATATATGTCAACTCTCACATGTACTGTGTTTTACATATGTACTTACTTTGACATGTAGCACTGAGATATCCATTCACTCACCAATACAGTCATGCACACAGTCAACCACCCATACAGCTGTTTCCACATGCACTTTTGAACCCATACATCTATGCACAGAGTCATACACCTCCCAGCCACCCACACACACTCTCAGTCTCCCATACAAATGCTTGGGCAACCAATCAATAACCCATATAGTTACTCATATAGCTACTGATCAACACATGCAGCAGTTTACAGAACAACAGACATAATGATGCACAAATTAAGACAGTTTAGTCACTAACCCATGCACTCAATGAGACACATTTAACCACTCACTCATACAGTCAGTCATGCACCTACTAAATCCTTCATCAAGACACTTATACATCCACTCATTCTTCAATATGTAAGACATATTTTAACTTTACAGAAAAATACAGTCACTGGATGTTGTCATCAGTGATGTCATCAGTGATGTCATTTGAGATGTCATCAGTGATGTCATCAGTGATGTCATTTGAGATGTCATCAGTGATGTCATCAGTGATGTCACTGACCATGTCATGAATGATGTAATATGTGACATGATCAGCAGTGGATTGCGGGTGCGCGATATATAGTTAGTACAACTAACTATATATGGAATTTCAATGGTTTTGTGTGAGTAAAATAAGGTTTTTTAAATGCTAATTCCTAACTATATATGGTGTATAACCTATGGTTTTTTCAGTGAATTTTCAAGGTTTTGTAAATGCTAATTCCTAACTATATATGGTCTATAACCTATGGTTTTTTCAATGAATATTTATATATATATATATATATATATATATATATATATATATATATGTATGAACGAAAGGGTTGCCCCTCAAATGAACCAGCACATGCAGTCAGGTACACACTGTTACTGGCTAATGCTGCTCAACAAACACCTCCTTAGTTCATTCGCCACTGCCGATGCGTTTCGGGTAAGAACCCTTCTTCATGGGCAGCATTACAGCAACGGACGGCCAACAACGGAACAACAGTTCATCCCCTTAATTTATTTAGCACAGGTGAGTACGTGCATTGCATTTTGGGACCAGTAGTTCCAAATTATATCTCCCCAGTGGGCTGTGTGCCGCCAGCTGCATCAACCAAATTTAATAAAATCCCAAGGGAACAGCAGTTCATCTTGCCACCTTTGCAAATTACTCCAACACCCGCCGCTCCGTACCAGCGGCTACCATGCACCGCAATGGATCAGCTTCAGAGTCACGGCAGTGCTAGTTCGTGGCCCGGCGAGCCACTGAAAACAGGAAAGAAAGGGTTGCCCCTTGAATGAACCAGCACATGCAGTCAGGTACACGCTGTTAATGGCAAAGGCTGCTCAACAAACACCACCTTAGTTCATTCGCCACTGCCGACGTGTTTCGGGTAAGAACCCTTCTTCATGGGCAGCATTACAGCAACAGACGTCCAACAACGGAACAACAGTTCATCCCCTTCATTTATTTAGCACAGGTGAGTATGTGCATTGATTATGGGACCAGTAGTTCCAAATTATATCTCCCCAGTGGGCTGTGTGCCGCCAGCTGCATCAACCAAATTTAATAAAATCCAAAGGGAACAGCAGTTCGTCTTGCCACCTTTGCAAATTACTCCAACACCCGCTGCTCCAAACCAGCGTCTACCATGCACCGCAACGGATCCACTTCAGAGTCACGGCAGTGCTAGTTCGTGGCCGGGCAAGCCACTGAAAACAGGAAAGAAAGGATTGCCCTTCGAATGAACCAGCACATGCAGTCAGGTATACGCTGTTAATGGCAAAGGCTGCTCAACAAACACCTCCTTAGTTCATTCGCCACTGCCGACGCGTTTCGGGTAAGAACCCTTCTTCATGGGCAGCATTACAGCAACAGACGGCCATCAACGGAACAACAGTTCATCCCCTTCATTTATTTAGCACAGGTGAGTACGTGCATTGCATTATTGGACCAGTAGTTCCAAATTATATCTCCCCAGTGGGCTGTGTGCGGCCAGCTGCATCAACCAAACTTATTAAAATCCCAAGGGAACAGCAATTCGTCTTGCCACCTTTGCAAATTACTCCAACACCCGCTGCTCCGTACCAGCGGCTACCATGCACCGCAACTGATCTGCTTCAGAGTCACAGCAGTGCTAGTTCGTGGCCGGGTGAGCCACTGAAAACAGGAAAGAAAGGGTTGCCCCTCGAATGAACCATCACATGCAGTCAGGTACACGCTATTAATGGCAAAGGCTGCTCAACAAACACCTCCCTAGTTAATTCGCCACTGCCGACGCGTTTTGGGTAAGAACCCTTCTTCATGGGCAGCATTACAGCAAGAGACGGCCAACAACGGAACAACAGTTCATCTCCTTCATTTATTTATCACAGGTGAGTGCGTGCATTGCATTATGGGACCAGTAGTTCCAAATTATATCTCCCCAGTGGGCTGTGTGCCGTCAGCTGCATCAACCAAATTTAATAAAATCACAAGGGATAGGTATAGTTAGGAATTAGCATTTAAAAAGCCTTGCAAATTCTCTGAAAAAACCATAGGTTTCACACACGTTATTGTTAAGACTTAGCATTTAAAAAGCCTTGCAAATTCATTGAAAATACCATAGGTTTCACACACGTTATAGTTAGGAATTAGCATTTAAAAAACCTTGCAAAATCACTGAAAAAACATAGGTTTCACACATGTTATAGTTAGCTGGACATTTCACTCATACAAAACTTTGAAATTCCCCCGTTATAGTTAGTTCAGCTAACTATAACTCGCGCGACCGCAATGCACTGCTGATGATGTCACATATTACATCACTCATGACATGGTCAGTGACATCACTCATGACATGTCATCACTGATGACATCATCCAATGAATGTGTGTCTTTCTGAAAAATAAATATTTTTTATATGTGTATATCTAAAGGTCGATGGAAGAAAAAATGGTTAAATAAGTGTCTAAATGGATGGGTTTTTTTTGTAAAAATGATTGGTTAACTGACTTATTAAGTGTGTCTTAGTGAATACATGTATTAGCGAGTAATGTATAAATATTTAAATGTATGTATCAGTGTCTCACTTTGTGTATACGTGGCTGCATGGGTTGGAGAGTAGCTAAATGAGTGTGTATATGGGTTTTTTTGTTTTTGGGTCGGTTAGTGAGTGAATGACTGTCTCAATAGTGTATTCATGAGTAACTACATATGTTTTAAACTAGTATATGTGAGTATTGATGTATATAATTGAGTATATGTGAGAGTGACAGTTTGGAAGAGTACCTATATAAATAAGTATGTGTTTTTATAATTAACTGTTTAGGGGAGTAAATATGTGTACGTTCTGTAGAAGTACGTGTAGTGGTGTGTATATAGCAGTATAATCAAGTAAAGGATATTTTATATTTTTTTGCATGAGTGAATATGTGTGTGAGAAACTATATGGATGAATATTAGTGTGTAACAGGATGTATAGGTGTTTGAGTACATATGATGAGTAAGTACATGTATGAGTGAGTATATAGAACTGTTGGTGAATGAGTGGATGTGTATGTAGATATTGGAATTACCTAATAGGTTGTTGTAATTCATATTGGTATCTCCATTTTTAAGAAAATTTTTGTTTCTATTTTTGAATGTGTGTGTCAAAGGTTATTTTACGCTGAGAGGAGGTCTGCCACTTTGTCACAAGGATGATGTCATCAGTGATGTCATCAGTGATGTCATTTGACATGTCATCAGTGATGTCATGAGTGATGTCACTGACCATGTCATGAGTGATCTAAGATGTGACATCATCAGCAGTGCATTGCGGTCGCGCGAGTTATAGTTAGCTGAACTAACTGTAACAGGGGAATTTCAAAGGTTTTGTATGAGTGAAATGTCCAGTTAACTATAACATGTGGGAAACCTATGGTTTTTTCAGTGATTTTGCAAGGTTTTTTAAATGCTAATTCCTAACTATAACGTGTTTGAAACCTATGGTTTTTTCAGTGAATTTGCAAGGTTTTTTAAATGCTAATTCTTAACTATAACGTGTGTAAAACCTATGGTTTTTTCAGTTAATTTGCAAGGTTTTTTAAATGCTAATTTCTAACTATGACTTGTGTGAAACCTATGGTTTTTTCAGTGAATTTCTAAGGTTTTTTCAATGCGTTTTCCTAACTATAACGTGTGTGAAATGTATGGTTTTTTCAGTGATTTTACAAAGTTTTTTAAATACTAATTCCTAACTATAACGAGTGTAAAACCTATGGTTTTTTCAGTGAATTTGCAAGGTTTTTTAAATGCTAATTCCTAACTATGACGTGTTTGAAACCTATGGTTTTTAAGTGAATTTTAAAGGTTTTTAAAATGCTCATTTCTGTATCAATTTCTTTATTTTTTATATATTTATTTTTCCACAAACTGCCTTTGTATGTTGTAATACATTGACTGTATCAAGTAATATGCAATGGTACAGCTACTTTCTATGATTTGGATAAAGTTGAACAGTATAGTCTACAGCTTCAATCAACATATAAGCACTCAAATTTGTTATTTAACTTTTTTTTTCTCTAACGTGCGCACACCTCGCTATTTTTTAAATGTTTTTTTTGCCTTTCGGGGTCCATCAGGGACCCCCTCAGAAGGCCTAGGGGGTCAGGGAGTCTGTACCCTGCCCCCTTTGCACGTTCTCCACTATTGTTTTTGAGTCACTTCTGCCTCCCGGGTGCGTGCAACATGCGCGCAACTCACGTTTTTAAAAGTATTTACAAAAATCGGGTAAAACGTCATTCATATGCGACGGTCGCGCAAGGTGCGCGCGCCCGTGCGCGAACCCGTGCACGCACATAAAGTCATGTGACTAGAAATCTACACTTTTGATTGCTTTATACTAGTTTCTTTTCCAGAATCTTCAAAAACCCTACCCACTTCCCTCATTATCTCTTTCACTTTTCTGGGAGATCTTTGCTGATTTGTTCCAGCTTTTTTGGCAAAATGGCAGAGCAACAGCGGCCACAGGATACATCATCATCTGACTCAGATGTGGAGTTTGTTGAAGAGCAGCCATGTGGTAAAAAGATCAAGGAGTCCTTTCTCTGGAAGTTTTTTACCTTTACAGAGGGGCAGAAGAAAGTAAATGCACCGAAGGTCACCTGCAAAATCTGTGGTAGTGTGCTTTCTAGAGGAGACCAAAAGAAACACTACTCTTTTAGTATACACACAATGATTAGGCACGTGAAAAATGTGCATCCTAACAACTATGCAAGGGCATCTACCCAAGCCCTTGCAGCGAACCCTCCAGCTGCTGTCCCCAGCACTTCATCTGCAAGAGCATCTCCTTCATCGACTGCTCTGAATATCCGGCCACCTTTCGCCAATGTCCAACTCCGATGCAACTTCTGCAATGAGATTCTTTGTTATGGAGAGCAGAGTCTTACCTTAATGGAGCAGAAGATTACCCAGCACATATGCTCCCGCCAATAACTTTTTTTCATTTAATAATTTTTGTTCCTGTTGAGCAGTTTTTTGTTACCTGTTTTTTTTATTTTTGTTCTAAAAAATCCCCCAAAAATATAAAATTGTTCGAAAAAATAAAAAATTCAAAAAACAGTTCTTGTAAGAACTAACTTCACTTCTCAAAGAAGAGCTATATCTCTTATATACTGTGTTATACTTTTTTAATGAATGTGTAGTGTATACACGAATGACTGAAATGACTGAGTGAAGGGGAGAAAGGGACTGATGGAATGAGTGAGGAAAGGGTAGTATGGTGAGTGAGGAAAGGGGAGTCAAAGAGTGACTCAAACAAGGGGACTAAGGGTAGGGTGGTGAGGTAAGGTGAGTGAAAGAGTAAGAGAAGGGCAGTAAGGAAAGGAAAGTGAGGGAGGAGGAGTGAGAAAAGGGGAGCAGGGGACAGAGAGAGGGAAGGGGAGTAAGAGACGGAGAGGGAGAAGTAGAGCAGGGTAAAGGGACTGAAGGTAAGAGAACTGGAGTGACAGTGAGGGAAGGGGTATGAGGATGAGAAAAGGGGGGTAAGGGAAAGTGAGAGATGGGGAGTGAGGGAGAGAGAAGTGGAGTGAGGGGATGGAGGAACTTAGAAAAGGGGAGTGAGAGAAGGGGAGTAAGGAATGGAGTGAGAGAAGGAGAGCGAGGGGGAGTGAGGAAAAGGAACGGGAAAGTGAAAGGGTGAAAAATACAGACAGGAGGAAGTGGAGTGAAGGAAGGGGAGTGACGGTGAGTGAAGGGCAGTGACAGATAGAGAAGGGAGATGAGGGTGAGGGAAGGGGAATGACGGAGAAGGAAAAAAATTAAGAGAGAGGGAAAGTGAGCGAGGAAGAGAGGAGTGATAGAAAGAGAGAGGAAAGAAAATTAAGGGTAAAGGAAAGAGAGGGAGAGAGTGAGAGAGAGGGAGAGCAAGGAACTAAGAAGGAGTGAGGCAGTTAGAGTGAGTGAGACAGAGGGAGACAGGGAGAAAAACAATGATGAAAAAAAAGTGAGTGAGTGAGTGAACGAAGGGGAGTAAGTGAGATGGAGTGAGGGAGTGACGAAAGAGGAGTAAAGGAAGGAGAGTGAGGGAAGGTGAGTGAGAGAAGCAGAGTGAGGGGGAGTGAGGAAAAGGGAGCAGGAAAGTGAAGGGGTGAAAAATACAGATAGAATGAAGTGCAGAGGAGGAAAGGGAGTGACGGTGAGTAAAGAGCAGTGACAGTTAGGGAAGGTGTATGAGGAAGAGGGAAGATGAATGAGGGAGAAGGAAGAAAATTAAGAGAGAGGGAAAGTGAGTGAGGAAGAGAAGAGGAGTGATAGAAAGAGAGAAGAAAGGAGTCTAAGGGTAAGGGAGAGTGTGGTAAATTAATAATTAATTACCGGTACTATTTTTGAATACAGTGAATAAAACAGATAGCTCAATAAATAAGAGACAGGATTCGAGGTATCTTGAGTCTTACAGGCTTTAATCAGGCATAAGGGAAGGGACAGGAACGGGATAGCCTGCACGGAAACAGAATGGATGGCAGCTGCCAGGGAATGGGAATGGCATGGGGATGGGGATGGGTAAAGGGGGGTCGCTTTCAGTAACAGTACACAGTATATATACTAAAACAATTACATTACATTCAATACAGTAGGCGTAGCAGTAGGCGTAACTCGTAGCAGTCGCGAAAGATAAGGACAAAATGGTGTAACAAGAAGGCGTGTACAGGGCGTATACATAGACATGTGATGTAAACGTCACAGAAGTGTCATAAATGGGGCGGAAACATGGAGGGGGCTACCTGAGCAGCTGGGACCTTTAACCTAGTGGTGCGCGCAAACGGGCAATGACGTGTTACCAGGGAGGACTGGGGCTATGACTTCTGCGCTAGAAGAAGAGACTAAAAGTCTGCGGTGTCAGAACGACATGTACCTATGGCATATCTAGTATCTGGTGTTTGGAGTACATGTTGATAGAATCCAAAAGTTATCAGGGCAAAGGATACTTGACACTAAGACTGGTGCATGCATAATTCTACATGTATTGCGTGTGCTAGGAATATTCTATGAATATTAATACAGTATTTCTCTTACATGGAGACAGAAAGGCTAGACCATAGCTGAAACTATTGATGCGATTCAGTAGCTTAGGAATGCAGAGAAGGAGGGCTGGACTGATAACTAGAAGCATAACATACTCTTGGCAGACTGGCAGGCAGAGCCAGGCCGGGCCGAGCACTGTGAGGCAGGAAGTAAGTGAAGGGTCAGGGATGCAGGTGGGGGCTGTATCGCTCCTCGGTGTGGGTTCAGGAGACTGGAGCTGAATCTGGTGTCCGGGCCCTTTTGAGGCCTAGAAACGGGGACAATCCAATGAATTAACGTGCACACTGTAAAATGTGGCAACATAGGCCTAATACTCGTTGCTTTCACGAGAACTGGAAACTGGCATACTAGAGTTGGACACAACTATAATTGCGTCTTTAATCGATCATAGGGGATACATGCATATCGATCATGCACATATAGCATAGTATGGGGAACACGTAGGCACATATAACATGGCAAAATTTACTTTTCCACATTCCCTCCTTGTGCCCTACGTTTCCATCAGGAAACATCAATATTCATGATACCATCTATCTGTTCATATAGCATCATTTGCTCGTCTCGAATTGTCTTGGAACGGGATTTAGGACTAGGAATACAAGAGGTAGCACACATGCCGCAAATCGCAGGGCCACATTGTAAACAGAGGCAGCAACTGAATATGATCATTACTGCTATACCTAGGAACGACAATACTTTCCATCCCCATGCAGATATGATACTCCAGAGCCAACCGGACCATGTCCAGGTGCCTGGATTCTGGTGTAACTGATGGGCAATTTTATGGAGTCTGGTTATAGCTGAATAAACAGACGGCGCGTTATTAGGAATGAAAATGCAGCAACTAGATCCGATGACTCTACATGCTCCTCCTCTATCGGCCAGTATGACGTCAAGAACGAGACGATTTTGGAGCACAACAAAACGCATTGCAGATTGTTCTTCGGTTAAGTTACCTAGAGCGGAAGTAGTCTCATTCACTACTGCTTCAAGGGTTCTGGTTAGCCTACGTATTAACTTACTATTCTGGACAGGACCTATAAAGAAAAAGAAACCTTTATTGAAGTCAAGATATTGTTCTAGAGCAGTTTCAGTTTGATCGACAATTGGGGACTCAGTCTCCCTTCTATGTCTAACGTGTACTAGATGTGTGTTTCTATGATAATCGGATGGGGCTAGAAAAACTGGTGGCAGTAGGAAGGCAATGTAACATGTTCCATCCCAATCGAGGGGCAGACGAACATATGCGGTCTGACCACAAACAAAATAAGAATGACGTGAGGCTTTAAAAATAGATTTCCCACTGTCACTATACTCGACAATAGTAGTACAATCACTATGTCCTACATGTGTGGAACCATTCTTTCTGACACATAATTCGCCTTTGACTGGTAGTACTGAAATAGCAGGCAAATCTGGAGTAGTATCGGACTGAACATTCAGGACCATGAAATTCGAGGAGTAATTACCTAAATCATATACTTCATTTTCTAGATCTAACCCTGTTCTATGGGAAAGACCTTGCTTGTCTGGGAAACATATTCGATTCAGAAGGGACATATCAGTGGAGGATGATGTTAACGTGGACCATGCTCCACACGAACCATTATGTGAAAACGGATAAGGAAAGAGTGGCAGAACTCCCTTCGGTGTCTGGAAAGGGGGGAGTCGACCACACACCCAACAATTAGTGGCATTGCTGGTCTGGTGTGAATAGTGCAACATTCGGATGAATGTGTTGTTACGCATAGCAAGACGATAGGATAGCTCGTGAGGAGGCAGATCACTAAATGTATGCTCTACTGGAGCATTAGAAAACATATGTACATGTGAAATTGGAAAACATAAATGTAAAGCATAACTTATGCATGTAACCATAAGACTCAAAAATAACAAAAAGAATAGAACGATAATACATCTTTTAGAGTTTTGACTAACTCTCTCACTGTGTGGGTCTATCTCATACATGTCAGGAACCTGTCTAACCGTTTCACCCGAGAGGGACTTAGACAATTAAACTGGCTGACTTATTTTACTAGACCGTAGTTTGACTTTATACTCCTGCTGCGGAGTTTTCTCTAACAGGGGAAGTTTGAATTCAGAGTCTGTGTTTGGGCAGTCCTTAAGAATAGGGCAGTCTTTGATAAATGTCTTTTGTCGCAATCCATGGAATTTCTTTATATGACTGGTATGCACCCAGCCCTTGCGGCCCTCGAGCTTGACGGCGGTCCTTGTTGTCAATAACACCAGCTGGGGCTCCTTCCAACGGGGCTCCAACGGACTTGAACGATCAAAATTTCGCACCAGGACAAATTCTCCCGGAACGACTTCATGCGCTTTCACCTCAGTGTTGTCTGGAAATGCAGCGGCAACCTGTGAACGACAAGAGTGTAGGGCAGACATCAAGGAAGCTAGGTAATCTGTCAGCATATTACTGGAAACATCTGTAATCTTTCGGGGCATAGGTGTACCCCACATGTTTGGAGGGCGGCCGAATACGACCTCATACGGGGACAGACCTGATCTGGAATGTGCAACCATTCTCATGTAGAAAAGAGCAACTGGCAGAGCTATTAACCAATCTACACCCTTTTCAGTACACACTTTAGCAATGCGGATTTTCAAAGTCTGGTTATGTCTCTCTACGAGACCGGCTGCTTCAGGATGGCGTACACAATGGAACTTCCACTGGTACCCTAACAGAAGGGAAACTTGTTTCATGAGCTCGGATGAGAATGGCTGGCCGTTATCTGAATACACGACCCTAGGTAATCCATAGCGGGGAAAGAACTCACGAACCAACTGCCTGGCAGTGGTCGCAGCTGTGTAATCTGGAACTGGATATGCTTCTGTCCACCTGGACAAAGCGCATACAACTACGAGGACATACTTGAAACCTCGACATCGCTCCATCTGAATATAATCCATCTGGAGGACTTCAAAAGGGTGGTCAGGAGGTTGGAATCCTCCTTGTTCCACCGGGACACTTTTACCTGGATTGAACTGACAACATATCATACAGGTACGTACTTTCTGCTTGGCCGCTGCTCGTAAATGCTTGTTGAACCAAAGGTTCTGGATACTGTCTAACATAGCTTTTTCTCCTAGATGTGCTGGACTATGTGCGGTATTAATAATTACTTGAACCATAGAGTCGGGGAGAAACCATGTGGCTTTTCCCTTCGTCAACCATCCTTGATCTGTCTGGACCCCTCCTTGTTTGGACCATTTCTTTATTTCTTCAGGAGTAGCATGTGACTGTATGTCTATGACATCTTGTGTAGGGTCCTTAACTGTCATACAAGTAGTCTGTTCTGGAATGAGTGTCTGTGTCGTGTTAACTGGAATGTCTGGAGTCTGAGCTGCGAGCTTGGCTGTTCGATCTGCTAGATCGTTACCTTGGGAAATAATGTCAGTGACTTTCGTATGTGTCTTGCACTTCATGATAGCAATAGCTGTCGGTAAATGTATTGCATCTAACAGAGCTTGAATGAGGAGACCATGCTGGATCTTGGTTCCATGAGAAGTCATAAAACCTCGTTCCTGCCAGAGCACTCCAAAGTCGTGTACGACTCCGAATGCATAACGCAAATCTGTGTATATGTTTACTTTCAGGTTGTTGGCACGTATGCAGGCTTGGGTCAGAGCGACTAGCTCTGCTGCTTGAGCAGACAGGGTGTCAATACGATGTGTTTCAATAACTTCGGTGTCAGTAGTCACTGCATACGCGGCTACTAGTTCTCCTGTACTTGTTCTCATACATGAACCATCCACATAAAGTGTCAGGTCGGGGTCAGGTAATGCAATATCTGTCAGATCTTGTCTTGGCTTTGGCATGGTGTTAACAACTTCCACACAGTCATGCGTGGCAGGATTTGAAGTAACTGACGGTAACAGTGTAGCAGGATTTAGAATGTTGCAGCGTCTGATTTCTATGTGTGGCTGAAACAGTGTCAGTTCATAACCTGTTAAACGTGCAATTGTCAAGTGCTGAGTCTGGGTTCGGTTTAAAAGAACTTCCACGGAGTGTGGAACTTGTACTGTCAGGGAATGTCCTAACACTATGGAATCACTTTGTCTGATAGCTAGAGCTGTGGCTGCAACTGACTTGAGGCATGCAGGCAGAGCCTGGGCCACTGGATCTAATGTGCTCGAAAAATAAGCACAGGGCTTGTATTGTCCTGCTTGATCTTGTGTAAGAACAGATAATGCAGTACCATCACGTTCAGTGACAAAAAGTGTAAAAGGCTTACTGTAGTTCGGTGTTGTTAGAACTGGTGCTTGACATAAGGCTTTCTTTAACTCATTAAAAACAAGTGTATGTTCCTGGGTCCAAGGGAGGACAGTCGATACGGCTGCCTCCTGTGTCGTTAACTGTATCAGTGGCTTGGCTAGAAATGCATACTGAGGAATCCATTGTCTGCAGTAAGAAGTGAGGCCGATAAAAGCTCGCACCTCCTTCCGCGTCTTGGGCTGTGGAAGACGTGCTATTAACTGGATACGGTCAGGTGTCAACTGCCTACCCCTCTTGGACAGTAAGTGTCCTAAGTAGACCACTTGCTGGACACAGAATTGCAATTTGGAAGGGGACACCTTGTGCCCCATCTCGGCCAGAAAATATAGAACTGTAAGTGACGCACGCTCGCAGTCACGTTCAGAACGGGCTGTGATCAGTAGATCATAGACATACTGGAGCAGGGCAGTGTCAGTTGGCATGTGAATATTGTCTAGTTGTCTCTTAAGTGCTTGACTGTAAATACTAGGGCTTTCTGTAAAACCTTGAGGAGCTCGTGTGAATGTATAGCTTCTTCCATTTAAACAGAAACCGAAAAGGAACTGGCTGTCTGGATGAATGGGGACACTGAAAAATGCGTTCTTGAGATCGATAACTGTGAAGAACGTAGCTTCAGAATCAATGGCTGTCAAGAGGGAAGAAATATCTGGGACTACTGGGTACTGTGGTATAATACATTTATTAAGTTCTCGAAGGTCAATCACTAATCGATATACTGGAGGTGCATTTGGATCAGTACGTTTCAGGACTGGAATGATAGGAGAATTACATACGTTGGAGTCAGTTTCTACAACCACTCCTTGGGCAATAAGTTCGTCAATAATTTTAGATAAGGCTGCTACAGCCTCAGGTGGCAATTTGTACTGTCTGATTCGGGGTAAAACCACACCTTGCTTTAGAGTCACACGATGGGGTGTGATATGCATACAACCTACATCAGTTGGACCTTGCGCCCATAAATGCTGTGGTACATTCAATAATCTTGGATCAAAATCTCGTAATACATAATGACCTTTAAAGTCTCGCAAGAACAGGCGGACCCCTTCTGGGGAACAACAAATAACTGCTCCTAATTCTTTCAATGTCTTAATGCCTAACAAATTTTCTGGACAAGATTTCGTGAGTAACAAATCAGTAGTTCGGGACAATGGACCAACTTCTAGAGTAACTGGTTTCGATATTTCATTAACAATAGGCTTTCCTGAAAATCCAAGGGAAACATTTCTAGAGCCTGAGAGCGGAGCCCCTGCAACCTCGTCATGACTGATGGTAGTCCTACTTGCCCCTGTATCAATCAGAAACTTTCTGTCTTTCCCCAATACTTGATTGTGTACATAGGGACCATCTTGATCTACAGGTATCTCGATGAGAGGCAAGCCTACCTCCCTCTCTAGGCTGTTTCATGAATACGGCTGATAATCTGGATACTCTGACTGTGCATACTGGTACATCTGTTGTGTAACATGCTGTGTTGCAGCGATAGGCTGCGGTGCTGTAACCGTCTGTTGTGCATTCTGTGGTGGCTGAGAAGTCTGTGAAACTTGTTCTTGTCTAGGCGGACGTGGTCTCTCTTTAGTTTTACCAGTAGCTATGTTGTGTTTCAGAACTGCACACTCGTTTATGAAATGACCTGGCTGTTTACAGTAATTGCAGGTCCCTTTAACGGGAGCTGTAGGATGACTGGCTTGATTCGGACCCCTCTTCTGACTGTCTTGTGGAACAGATTGTGCAACTAATACTTTCATTTTCGTGTCTTTCATACGTCTCCTTTCGTGTTCCTGCTCTTCCCTGATTCTGTTCTGGTGATACTGGAGCATTTGAAGCATCTGTGACGGAGTATTAGCTTGCCAGGTACTTTCGACTTTCAATACTCGATTTTTAACTTGTGGACTTGAATTCTCGACTAGTTTGGTAACAAAAAGATGAGGGTATGATTCACTACTTGTTTTCAGACCACTATTAATAATAAAACATTTCTCAAATCTAGAATAGAAATCACTAGTGTCTTCATCTTGTTTCTGTTTACAAGCTGAAATGGCATCCCAATCTTCCTTTTTCGTGGCTAGTAATCTTGGCAAAACTTGTATCAATAACTCGGGCAATTCTTTAGCTTTCCCCCCAAGACCGGTACCTGGTACTCGTGAATTATCTTCAGCTTCTAGAGCTGTCCAATCTATCTTTTTCTCTCCCACCTCCCATTCTTTTTCCTTGAGTTTTTCATATATGCCCGCGGGCAACAGGACCTTTAACATTTTAATGATATCAGGATACGTGTATTCTCCCATACGGAGCATGTCTTTTAATTCACGGTGGAACCCTGCTGGATCTTTATCGTGACAGGGAATTAGCTTCTTCATTTCTAAGAGTTCCATCTTTGTGATAGGGGTGTAAACAAATACTCGTTCTAGATCACCACCCGTTGTCCTAACTGGGTGTACTTCTCGTAACGGATTCTGTCTGTCTATGTAAAATGATTTACTTTCTGGGGGTGAGACGTGAACGAAATGTGGATTCAGAAACGTTCGATATTTGTGGCGCTGTTCTAGAATTACACTAATTAAATCGGTACCGAGACCTCTCCATCTGTACTGGAGTAACTCGTTCAATACATCATGTAACGGACCTGGATCAGAATGCTGTTCCTCATACAGTGTAATGAGGTGCTGGATCATATACATGCCCACCAGTCGCTGCTCGGCTGGGGGCAGTTTCAGAAACATTTGTGCCACTATTTCGTCTGGAAAAGTGGTAGAATCAGTAGTCCATCGGACTGCTGATCGGGCTAGTTCTTGTTCATGCATTGTACTGAGCTCACTATAACCTATTCGTGATTTCAGAATATGATCGGTAGCTTGGAATACTTGCTCAAGAGAACCCTGTTCTGGTGCTGGAGGAGGAAAAACTTTCTTGTGATCTAGGCGTGAATGTCGGTCGGAAAGTCTAGTTCTACCTACATACGCTATTCTGGAGGGATTCTCGTCGTCTACCTCTTCAGTAAAAGAGTCGTCTTCTTTCTCGGTTACTTGTATTGCTTCGCGTTTTTCGTGTAACTTTATTATTTCCCTAGGAATTTTCTTGTACATACTCTCTATACAATTTTGTGTCTTGTGTCTTCCCTCGGCTATATGGTCACTCCACCTGGTCAGGACTTTCATTTCTTCTTTTTCCGGACAATCTTGTTCTCTTATTAAACAGTTAATTAAAAACTTTAAAATCATGAGCTGAGTCTCGACTTTTCTTTGAGCCATGGCGTCGCGAATACTTTCTGTATTCACTCCTGTACGGATAAAACGATATATTCTGTCTAGATGTTCTCTCATATCGGGCAGGGTGTCCAAATAGTCGGTCACCCGTCTTAAACGTAATGAATATATGACCATAGTACCATCGCCTGGAACTGGATCATAACGACATTCGGTAAGTGCTCGCTTGATATCTGTGAATGTAGTCACTTTTGGCGTATGCTGTAACGCTAGTTCATGTAGCGTCATACGTCTGTGTGGAGGCGGGGTACCAGGAGAATCTCCCCCCGCGGCTCCTAAACTAGAATCGTCGGTGGGTACTGTACGTGCTGGTAGAGTGACTGATGTAGCGGGTACATGTACTGTGGGCTGGGCCAGGGGTGCTGTAACGGGTGCTGTAACGGGTGCTGTAACGTGAACTGTACCCACGGCCCCGGTGGCTGGAGGAACAGGAATTACATTATTTACGGGAGCAGGTGGAACAGGATTTGCATATTCTGGGACTGTATCGTCCAAATAGGACGAGAGAAAAATATCAGCTGCGGTCGGTTTGTGACGTAGCTTAATCGGGACTAATGGTGGCGGAAAATTACACGGTGCTTCCGGGGTTGCTTTTGGCAAGCCCTCGGCAAGAAGAGGATACATACCCTTAATAAGGGCATTTCTCTGTCTGTCTGACTGTTCTACTTTAACTCGTTCACCTACTTCGATTAATTCCCTTTCTTGGGCTCTTTCTGAGGATTCCCTACTTAATTCTGTTTTTCTGATTTCTTTTTCGGTTCTTTTATGAGATTCTTTGCGCCATAACTCGATGGCATCTTTCTGGGACTGTCTGGCTTTCTTTTTCCATAATGCCTCTTCTACTCGCATGATGCACTCGGCATCCCATGTACCTGATACAGGCCATCTA
The DNA here is from genome assembly GCF_964261635.1 of Lissotriton helveticus. Classification (NCBI taxonomy): domain Eukaryota; kingdom Metazoa; phylum Chordata; class Amphibia; order Caudata; family Salamandridae; genus Lissotriton; species Lissotriton helveticus. Next base: position 649,454,525 of record NC_136069.1, read on the forward strand.
TATTTCTCTTCCAGACCTTTGGTATAATCGACCCATAAATCTAAATACAATATGGCACTTAAGCCATGCTTATGATACATAAAATGTCCTGGACTGTCCCTAGGCGGGACAGGAACTGCTTCCTCGAGTAACCCTTTTCGGGTCTTTAACTGACGTAACTTGGAAAACAGAGGCATTTCTAGACTTGAATCCTAACACAATACAATACACGATAAACACAGTAATGACTAGAAAAACAAATCACTCATACCACGACATTGAAAACACATTAAATAACATTTAGAATAACAGTTCGGACAGAAATATTACCTGGTATACTGAAAACAGAGACATGAATTTCTCGAGAACGGAACTTACTAGAATTACTAGATGCACTGCTAAAACAGTACGAAACATACCGGTCCCATAAAGAGACACGTCAGGACCCGTGTCCACCTAGGTGAACACTTCGGACTGGATCTGTGTACCCAAACCCACTGGACCAGAGACAAATTAATTGACCCTGTCTAGATACTACCCCAGCAACGGTACTCACCGGGCAGCAAGAACGGAAGGCCTCGGACTGGACGGGACTGCTACGACGTCGGACTACGAACTTCGGACTTCAGTTACACGTGGGCCTCCGGATACCTCGGACCTTGTACTCTCGGCTTGGGCTCTGGTCGGGACTCGCCGCGTTCCTCACCACCTCGTCTGGATGCTGGACCGCAACCTCCGTCTCCTCCGTGGGCCTGAGGGATACTTGAAGCAGAAATATCTGCACGTGCACGGTATGGTTCCGTCACGGCTGCAGAGGGTCAGGGGGCCTGCGTGGCTTCGCCGCCGCGTGGGGAAAGGGCAAGTCCCTATTCGGGCGCCATTATGTGGTAAATTAATAATTAATTACCGGTACTATTTTTGAATACAGTGAATAAAACAGATAGCTCAATAAATAAGAGACAGGATTCGAGGTATCTTGAGTCTTACAGGCTTTAATCAGGCATAAGGGAAGGGACAGGAACGGGATAGCCTGCACGGAAACAGAATGGATGGCAGCTGCCAGGGAATGGGAATGGCATGGGGATGGGGATGGGTAAAGGGGGGTCGCTTTCAGTAACAGTACACAGTATATATACTAAAACAATTACATTACATTCAATACAGTAGGCGTAGCAGTAGGCGTAACTCGTAGCAGTCGCGAAAGATAAGGACAAAATGGTGTAACAAGAAGGCGTGTACAGGGCGTATACATAGACATGTGATGTAAACGTCACAGAAGTGTCATAAATGGGGCGGAAACATGGAGGGGGCTACCTGAGCAGCTGGGACCTTTAACCTAGTGGTGCGCGCAAACGGGGAATGACGTGTTACCAGGGAGGACTGGGGCTATGACTTCTGCGCTAGAAGAAGAGACTAAAAGTCTGCGGTGTCAGAACGACATGTACCTATGGCATATCTAGTATCTGGTGTTTGGAGTACATGTTGATAGAATCCAAAAGTTATCAGGGCAAAGGATACTTGACACTAAGACTGGTGCATGCATAATTCTACATGTATTGCGTGTGCTAGGAATATTCTATGAATATTAATACAGTATTTCTCTTACATGGAGACAGAAAGGCTAGACCATAGCTGAAACTATTGATGCGATTCAGTAGCTTAGGAATGCAGAGAAGGAGGGCTGGACTGATAACTAGAAGCATAACATACTCTTGGCAGACTGGCAGGCAGAGCCAGGCTGGGCCGAGCACTGTGAGGCAGGAAGTAAGTGAAGGGTCAGGGATGCAGGTGGGGGCTGTATCGCTCCTCGGTGTGGGTTCAGGAGACTGGAGCTGAATCTGGTGTCCGGGCCCTTTTGAGGCCTAGAAACGGGGACAATTCAATGAATTAACGTGCACACTGTAAAATGTGGCAACATAGGCCTAATACTCGTTGCTTTCACGAGAACTGGAAACTGGCATACTAGAGTTGGACACAACTATAATTGCGTCTTTAATCGATCATAGGGGATACATGCATATCGATCATGCACATATAGCATAGTATGGGGAACACGTAGGCACATATAACATGGCAAAATTTACTTTTCCACAGAGAGAGGGACAGAGTGAGAGAGAGGGAGAGAAAGGAACTGAGAAGGAGTGAGACAGTGAGACTGAGTGACACAGAGGGAGACAGGGAAAGAAAAGTGGATGAAAAAAATGAGGGAAGGAATAAGCGAAGGGGAGTAAGTGAGATGGAGTGAGGCAGTGAGGAAAGAGGAGTGAAGGAAGGGAAGTGAAGGAAGGTGAGTGAGGGAAAAGTACTGAGGGTGAGTGAAAGGCAGTAACAATGAGAGAAGGGGTATGAAAGGGGGATGAGGAAGGAGATTAAGAGAGAGGAAAGGGGACTGAGGGATAAAGTAGGAGTGAAGGGAACAGAAATAGAAAGCCAGTAAAGGTGAGGGAGAGAGAGAGAGAGTGAGAGAGAAAGAAAGGGAGAGCAAGTGAGTGAGAGGGAGTGAGGCGGTTAGACTGAGTGAGACAGAGGAAGAGAGGGAGAGAGAAATGGAGTGAAGGGGAGTGGGGGACTAAACAAATGGGAGTTAGCAAAAGTGAATGAGGAAAGGGAAGTAAGGGAAGAGGATTGACGGATGGAGTGAGGGAAAGAGAGTAAGGGGGAGTGAGAGATTGGAAGCAGCTGAAAGAGAATAGGAGTGATGCACAGAGAGGAGAATATGAAGTAGGAGAAGAGGAGTGAGATTGAGTGAAGGGCAGTGACAGGGAGGGAAAAAGAAGCATATTAAGTTAGAGGAAAAAGTAGTGAGTGAGAGAAGAATTTATGGAAAGAGAGAGGAAAGAAAAGGAAGATTGGTTGAGAGAGGGAGACAGTGAGAGAGAGAAAGAGAGGGAGAGTGATGGACTGTGAGAGAGTGTGGCAGTTATAGTGACTGAGACAGAGGAAGAGACTTAGAGACGGATGGAGGAAAGGGGAGTGAGGGAGGGAATAAAGGAAGGGGAGTGAGCAAAAGGAAGTGAGGGAATAAGAGAAGGGGAGTGACTGAAAGTGAGTGAGGGATGGTGTGAAGGAAAGAGAGTGAGTGGGGGAGAGAAAAGAGTGAGGGATAAAGCAAAAGAAGGGTAGTGATGGAGGAAGAAAGAAAAGAGAAGTGAGGGTCACAGAGAGGAAGAAGGGAGCAGGAGAAGGTAAGTGAGGGTAAGGGAAAGGGTACTGATGGTAAGAGAAGGAGTGTAAAGGTGAATTAAGGAGAGTAAAGAGAGTGAGGGAAGGAGAATAACATGAGCAAAGGAAGTGGAGTAAGAGACAAAGTGAAGAAAGTGAAAACGGTTAAGAGAAGTAAGAGAGTGATGAGAAAGTATTTTTTGTTTCTCATACTCACATTAGAAGTAATGAAAAGTTAATAATCTATTTTTAATAAATATAGTATCTGTGGAAGAGAAGAACACATTGAGTTATAATATATATTTCACAATACAACATAATTTGTACAATATGTTATTTACTTTATTTTGCTGTTCTCAGAATATATTGAATTTGACTGAAAACAGTGAGTTCAATAGTACTCATCATATAACAGCGGGCAAAAAAAAAGACAATCAATAAGATTGTCTTTAAAAAACCCATTCAACATTTTCATTAAGAATGTAACAATTAGAAGAAAACATATCTTAAATGTCTTTTTCGAACAGCAATTTTTTACGTAAGTAAGGGATATCACCAACAATCACAAAGTAACAAAACATTATTACTTCTTTCTTATAAACTCTCAAAAAAAAAGAAATGTACAAACATATGCTAACAACATTTACACAAAATAGTAATTTTTTGTTTCACATATCATTCCTCATGGCCAAATAGTATGTGTGAAATCCTTAGTTTGGAAGTTACTTAATAGTGCTCTTAAGAGTCCGTTTCCCAACCTTCTGAATCAAAAGCACCAACAACTTTTGTACCATCTAACAATCGTTATACCTCCACCCGATGCTATTTATCATGTACATAGAACCTTAAACAACTAGCATGCTATCAGAACCTTAACATCATCTGGTATGCCGATCACACTCTGCTCATCCGTTATTTTACCAACGAGCTGTATACCATTAAAAGAAACCTCTACAAGGGAATACAAAATGTCAGCAACATCTCCAACAACTACAACAAATCTAAAACACCTCTGCCTCACTGATGATCAACATCTCCTGTGATAGCCCCATCACCCACTAACTGATACACTTACCCTACCTCTACGTCAACTACAAGAATTTTTTGAACCTCATCACCCTCACTCACAAAGTTCTTTTCAACACCAGACTACCCTTTCTTAACAGCTGTAATTTTCCCAGGCCAATTATTTTCCCTAAAATTTGGGTTGTAAAAACACTAGGTAAGAATTTGGTAAGTCATAAGGCAAACGTTGTTTAAAAATCAATTGAGTATCATTACAATGAGTCCAGCCTTTTGTACATTTTAAATAAGCTGTGTAATGTCCTGATGTTGTAGAAGGACCATCATGGAAAATAATTGCTACAGTTATAAAAGTTTTTCATGATATTGATAGTTGAGAAGCCACAACATTTGTTATTAAAGTTGTCAGTTTTCTTCCATCAGGTCTGCATCGTTGCAACATTAAAATTACAAACTGTCCATATCTTTGTATAAATAATGCAGATAACATTTGTGAGTTACATTGGGTACAGACCATGTTTTGATTTGCTTCTCTAACTAGATTATTAAAAGACACTGATTTGCAGTCTGGTAAAGTCAAATATATAAATCTTTCAGTGTCTATTTCTGTACAACTTAAAAAACGAACAATTGTCACAGTCATGTTGCCATTCATAAGAAAGGCCAAAAAGATTTTCAATTTCTATACCTTCATCTTGCAATACAGCACACATATACATTAGAAATTCCTGACAATCTTGCTGAATATTCTGTGAAAATTGATTTAAACCGGAACATATGTCTAAAACATTTCGAATATGAGAAGCACTTTCTATTTTAGTTTTATCACTACTACATTTCTCAAACACAGAATTCAACAAACAACAAAATATTGTGTCCCGATTTTCAACTATTTGTTGTAGTAAAGTTTCAAGAAAAAACCCCACATTAATCACTACATTAGCATAGCAGTTGACACCAGAACTGTTTTCAAACTGAAAACAAACAACCTCTTGCTTACTATCACTGGTTCATCTATTTTTTTTCTTTTCTCTGCAAACTCGCTACAATTTTTCTCATATCTTCTTTTTCGGCTTACCACACGCTTTTCAAGTACTGGATATTGAGGTAAATTGGGAGCATGTTCTTAACCTATTATACTCTTTTACACAATTTACATCTGCACTAATCTTTGTGTCATCAAAATCAATCAGGTACAATCCAGATAAAGTTCTGACTCGATATAAAGCAACATATGAGATACCCTCTTTAAACACATTGCTTCCAATATTCACCAAAGCACTATCTACACTTAAACCTTGAGATTTATGAATAGTCACCGCATATGCCAAACAAACGGGAAACTGTTTTCGGCGGACATATAAATCTTTTACAAGCAAAAATCGAGCTGAACAATGACTTAATTGTTGTACTTCTTCAATTTCATCAAATTTGATTTTCAAAAATTCAAAGTCATCTCTATTTGGGTAATTCAGAAAATCAACAACATTACCCGTTGCTCCATTTACTAAACCTCTTTCCACATGTAAATTACGTCATAAAATTATCCGACAATAAATACATGCATATAGATTCTTTTCTAAACCAGCAGTTTTAGATATTGATTTTTCTAAAGAATCCAATTTTGACTTCAACTTTTCTGACAAAATAATAGTAGCTCCTTCATGCTCTATTCTATCAATAGCTTCCAGTTTTATAATTTCTTGATTTTCTAACTTTAGCATTTTTTCATTAATATTGAACATTCTTGCAGAGTTGGCATCAAGCATATCACTGATTTGTTTTCTGCAATTTTTCTATATATATTCTCTGGGAGAATATTTTCGTTTGGAAAGAAATTTGTAAGTAATCGTGCCTGTAAAGCTTCTTTGCCATGTTCACTCACTTTTCTAATTCTTATATATTCAAGAATACTTTTATAATCAGCGTCCTTTGCCTGTCGCATATTTGTAATGAGTTCTGAATATTCGAAATATGACCAAATATTAACATTTGCAATGCTTCCCAGGCACTTTCTGGTGCCTTCATGTGTAATGTTTTAAATACTGGCTGTCCTTTCACAGGAGTTAGTTGTAGTAGATCTCCAAAAACTGTGACGTGTTTGCCTCCAAATAACACATCATACTCTGTTTTAAGGATTTGTTGCATTCTTAAATGCAAAAAGGCAAGCATTAAATTTGATACCATGCTTACCTCATCAATATTGAGAAGTTTAATTTTTTTCAAGACTCTAGAAACTTCACAACAAGCTTCTCCAGATAGCTTGTGGTGTTCTAGTTTATTTTCATGCTCTACTGGCAGCATCAATAAACAATGTAAAGTAATCCCTTTAATGTTATGTGCTGCCAACCCAGTTGGAGCAGTAACAACACAAGAGAGTGACGACTCAGTTCTTTTCTGTAGATAAGTTGCAATTGCTTTGATTAGAAAACTTTTTCCAGTTCCTGCTTCTCCACTCACGTACAGTCGGACAGGTTTAAATGACGTACATGAGCACTCTTTTTTCTCGTGATAGAAACCATGCTCAATCTGTTCTGTCACTTGATCATATATTTGTTTTTGCTCAACATTTAGTTGTTTTTCCAATTCTTCTAAGTTTATTACATCCTCTTGAGCTTGTTGCATTGCTGTTTCCACCTCATCCATGGCAGTTGCTGCTTCATTTTGAATAATTGGTTCTCCTAGTGGATCCTGCCTCAACGAAGGAGAACTTTGACTGTCTTGAGAACTGTCTCAAGGTATCTCTGCTGCAATTGTAGCTTCTTGCTGTATTTCGTCGTTCAACATTTTCAGATAATTAGTAAAAGCAGAACATTCTATAGCATTTTTAGTTGCGTTGAATGAATCTTCATAACTGTCAAAATCGCCAAGTAGTTCCAGTTCTGTTCGCCATGGCTTAAAGAGTTGCAAAAGAGCTAAATAGTAAAATTCCATTTTGTCAGGAGTTTCGCAACTCAGTTTTCGGTGATTAATCAAATGTCCTTTTCTTTGTTTCACTAAACATCCTTCAGATCCAATCACAGCATATACTCCTTTATTGATATCTTCTGTAATATTCCTCTTAAAAGTATAGCTTCGCAGTACTTCATAAAGACAAACATTCTCAAGATGATTACTTCTAGTTGGATAGTATGTATCCAACATATTTGTCTTCAAAATATCTGTACTGTCTGGCTCTCTCTCTGCTAAATACTCAATTTCTTGTACAGATTTCAAAACTCGGTTTCGTGTTCTTGCAAGACCTAAATTCACCCAAATGATTGTTCTAGATTTGGAGTTTAGACTTGCAGATGATAAACGATCTGAACATTCATATGCTCCGATTTCCCGATGAGACAACATCTTCAAACTGTAGCTGTACAATTTCTTACTTAGGCTCTTTTCATGAGAAATTTCTTCCCACATTTCCTTTAGTTCCTTCTATTCAGATTTAGTAATGTAAGACGTTACATATCGAGCCACAGCAATGGAGTTGTCTGCAACATATTGAATATCCATGTTAGCATTCCACATGGACAAAATGACTGGGTTTTAGTCATTTATGTATTTTGACTCTTCATTTCTTTTTTAGTTGTAGGTATTTTTCGGTGATTTTCTTGTGACAGTATGTCGCAAAGATGACATAAAATTGTTCACTCTTCCTTTTGATAATACTGGACATGGAAATGCAAATCGACATTTTGTGTAGAACTTATCCTTAAATTTGTACTTTCGACGACGATGGGTTTGAAATCGTAAGACTTGATGTCTTAAATTCTTTTCTACTGTACTTTTGGGTACAGCACATGTAGAATATTGTTCAATAAAACTCATCACTGTGACATCTGAATCTGTTCCAAATTTGGGGGCATCTTTGATCCATAGCAGCATATGTATGTGAGGAGCACCTCTTGCTTGATACTCCTTTCTCCAAAAGAAATCCAGAACCTCTCCAAGAGGAGGATTTTTTTTGTTTGTGATAAAAGACATCATAGCTTCAAATCTATGATTGAAATACCTGCATACATTAACTGGACCCAAAGAGCACAGTTCTCCAGGTGTCTTGTATTCTATATTTTCTATGTTAGCATTTGCCTCTCGAAGAAATTGAAGTAAATCTTCCCAAGCATACTCTGCACAGCTTAGAGTAAGGAACCATGTAGGAGTTCGTAAGTTTCTTAGCATACATTTCAATTCCCCATGACGACGGTACCAATACTCATTAGTACCACGCTGACATGCCATGAGATTAATTAGCTGAGATTCCAAAATAGTATCTTTCTGTTGGACATTATCCATAAAGTCCTTTGCCGAAACATTTTGCAAATGTACTCCACTTTTTAGTATATGGTTGACTGCATAAGAAAGTCCAGACAAGTCACTCTTAATCAGAAAATGAAACAAATATGGAATACATTGGCGAAACCTTGGATCTTCTGCATATAACCTTGATGTCCGGTATTCAGATGCGGGAATCTGCACAGGTCTTTCATCATATCGTCCACCTTTGCCTGTTGGAAATAACTGAGGGAAGCAACGAGCTTCCAAGCTTTCTTCCCATACACTAAAGGGACTTCCTTTTGCTTCTTTCATTTGAAATAACTCAATAGTATTTCCCATCACTTCTTTAGAGTGAAGTGGATGCACACTATAATGTTCATAAATTTCTTCAGTTCTGGACACATCCACTTTTTCAATATGTGCAGTTGGCAAATCACTCTCCTCTTCTACAGTTGTTTCCTCTTCTCCTACAAACACATTTTTATAGTATTGATTATTTTTTACCAAATACAACGTTGCCTTTTTCACTTTCCAAACATCCACTAATTCTTGCCAGATTATCTTACTCTTCGTAGGAACGCCATTAACTAGAATAACTAGAGGTTCCTCATCCCCATTTTCTACACCAATTGTTTCAATATTTTTATTTAAATTTAGAGACAAATATACAACTCTTCCCTTTAATCCTCTCTGTAAATCTGAAGGAGGCAATTTCCCTGTCTTAGGCTCCAAGCGAACAATAGCCTAAAATGGATGCACACATTGAATGAGAATAGACTCATAAGTATTTAAATCCATCAGTTCAAAAGGAATATTTACCAACTCAAGATTATTATGAACAGCTCTAGCAGGCATCTTATTCTCATCTAATTTATTATAACAATAATTACAAATACGTTGATCAGAACCCAAATCAAAACAATTCCTAATCAACAAATAAGTTGCAAATTCCTTCCACTCATTATTATTCTCCTTTTCACTTTTTAAATATAGATCACTAACCTGGTCTGATTTTTATAATGAATTTGTCTACAACAAATACAAGAAAAGTTTGGCTTTTCATCTGAAATGACCTTAAACCTTGTAATTTCTTGCTCAAAATTTTCTGTACTAAAATTCTGTACATTTTCTTCCACATTTCCCTCTATTAATGTATCTGTTTCTGCACTTTCTTCTTCAGGACCATAGTAACTTTCTTCACAAATGTTAATCACATCTAACACAGATCCATGCAAAAGAGCACTGTTCAACTTTTTTTAACATTAGTGCTGGACTTTTTGCATAATACAACCTTCTCACTAATTTCCTCACTTAAGTATGATGCAAAGCTAACATCCTAAAATGGTAAAAAACACTCTGACATACTTTTTTAGAAAGACAAGCCAAAGAATGACCTTGCAAACCCATTTTTTCTCTCACTCTGCAGGGGTCTAATTCTTGCAACATCTTAATCTTCTGTTTAACACTTTTCTTAGTATACTTACGTAGAAAATTGCCAAACAAATCAATTGAATCCTGTTAAGTTCAAGAAAAATTTTATTTGATATAAAAAGGAAAACAAGGCGTCAATACAAAATATAAAAAGAGTATAAAATATTGAAAGCATTGGTAAGCAATGAGAGCAATAAAGTTATAGACAATGATAAGAAGAAAACTGGGCAATAAAGCTGAGGAAAGGAAAAAACATTAGTAATATAAACGTGAAAGTACAAAGGAGGAGTATGAAAATAGTAAAACAAAGAAAAGAAGGAATGTAATGAGCATTTAAGGGCGTTTAGAGACTTCTTGCTGCGAGGGCAACGGGTGGAACAAGCGATTAGCACAAACATCAAGGTAAAGCGTGACAGGAAGCCATAATTCCATGCGTTTTGCAGCCATGTGAGCTGGAAAAACAAAAGCAGTGTCTAGTCTGTGGTTATGGCAGACGTTATGCCACCATGCTTTAAAGGAGGTGTTGGAAAAGTTCTTCCAACTGGCCGTAATCTGTTGAAATGCAACGGCTAACAATACATCTATAATCTGAGGTAGTAGTGCAACATCGTCCCAACAAGGGGAAAGACTTCCTAGAAAAATGTTAGTATAAGAAAAAGGAAGACAAGCATGATAGTCATGAACAGATTTACATAGGAACAACATATGAAACAAAGTCGCCTGTGGGGAGGAGCAAGACCAGCATGTATGAGGAGTGTCAGGAAAGCGCTTGTGAAGGTCAGAGGGTGTAAAAAGAAGCCTGTTGTAAATGAAGATCAGGGACTGTGTCAAGGTCGCCGCTCTCGAGGATTTGCGGATCTTAATCCATATCTTGTCCCATAAAGAAACTGGCCAGGATAAGGTGAAATCATATTCCCAGCACTCCTCCACTTTAGATTTGGGTCTGACGGAGTCATTAGTATGAAGGTATGTGTAAATGGAGGAAGCCTTGGGGGTGGTGCGTAAAAAGGAATGGAGTGATGAAGCAGGGGTAGGAGAGATAGAAGATGAGTGCATCTGGGAAAAACGGGTATAAGTTGTCAGTACAGCTTCCTTAAGTAAGCGATAATTACGGGTGAAGGAAGTAGGCAGACCGTAGAGACAGCGAAGAGTAGTGAAAGGTATGAAAGAAGATTATGAGAATAGCTGGGAAATCCATATCAGTCCTCTTTGGCGCCATGCCTTCCAATAGAAGGGTCTATTACGAATAAGGAGGGCGGTATTATGCCAAATAGTAGAAAAGAGAAAATCAGCAACAGTCATAGGAAAGGTGGGAGAGGAAGATAAGAGCAGTTTAGTAGTGAATTTATGAATGGGAGTGGGAGTGGAAGTGGGTTTGCGTGAGAAAGAAAGATATTCAGCAAAAGAAAATGGAGAGAGAAGGAGGCGTTCAAATTTAGTCCATAGAGGACAAGGAGAGCTGGGGTCTTGCAACCAAAAGGAAGCTTGTCGTAACAGAAATGCTTTATGATAAACTGGGAAATCTGGGAAGTTGACCCCGCCTTCTGATTTGGGGCAAATCAGTCGAGCAGAGGACATTCTAGGTTTTTTGTTGTTCCAAAGAAAGGACATCAAAATGGAATTAATCTTTTTGAAAAATTTAGAAGGAATGGACACTGGAATGTTAGAAATAGTATAAAGGACTATGGGAGACACCATCATTTTAATAGTGTCGAGACGGCCCACCAGGATAAGTAAAGAGGGTGCCACCTGGACATTAAGTCCAACAGTTTTTGAGTACATTTAGATAAACAGAGGGAAACAGTGTCTGAAATAGAAGGGGTAACATACAGACCAAGATATTTAATATGTGATGAGCTCCAAGTGAAATTGGAGGCACTAAAATCAGGTTTAAATGTGAATTTCGTCAAGGGTAGGATCTCACACTTATCATTATTAAGTTTGTAGCCAGATATTTGGGTATAATCTTCCACTTCAGCAAGGAAGGCAGGAATAGATTCAGTGGGATTGGAGATAAAAAGTAGGATATCGTCCGCATAAGCGGCCAACTTAACTTGGGAGTCTGATATTTGAAAGCCATGAATATTAGGGTTTTGACGGAGTTTAGATAAAAAGGGTTGTAAAGCCAAATTAAAAAGAAAAGGAGACAAGGGACAACCTTGACGGACACCTCTCCCCAAATTAAAAAAGAAGGAAACTTGGCCATTAACACAAACCGCTGCACGGGGATTAGAATAAAGTAAAGAAATCAAAGAAATAAATTTGGGACCGAAACCAAACCATTTAAGGGTATGAAAAAGATAAGTCCATTCAACCCTATCGAATGCTTTCTCAGCATCTAGGGCAATCGCTGCAAGGGAATGGGGCAGGTGATGAGATTTGGATAAAACATTAAATAAAAGTCTGGTGTTGTCAGTGATAAATCGACCCTTGACGAAACCTGATTGTTCCTCACCAAGAAGATCTGGGAGGAGAAGGTCAAGACGTGCTGCAAGGGATTTAGCAAATATTTTATAGTCAATATTGACCAAAGAGATTGGCCTATAATTTTTACAGTATTGGGCATCTTTCCCCTCCTTAGGTATTAGACAGATGTGTGCGTCAGAAAAAGAGCCTGAGGAGGCACCTAAAGTGAGAAATGTATCAATGAGGGAATGTAATTTTGGGATGAGAAGCTTCGAAAAGTGAAAGAGGAATTCAACGGTAAAGCCATCTGGCCCAGGAGCTTTATCTTTTTTAAGATTTTGGAGTGCTGTGAGTAATTCTTGTTGAGAAATATCAAGCTCTAACTGAGAGAGGTCAAGAGGGAAGCGGGTGGGTTTGTGTATATTGGAGAAAAAGTGGTCTAGAGATTGGGAGGAGGGTTGGGTTTCAGAGGAATATAAGGATTTATAAAAAGCAGAGAATTCAGTGAGAATATCCGTATCCTTATGTTTAAGGACTGAGTGTGTATCATAAATGGATTCAATATTCAATTTGTTACGCTTGACTTTCAAATAGTTAGCTAAAACTTTCCCAGCCTTATTTTTACCTCCATAAAACTTTGCAATCGATTTCAATAAGTATAAGGAAGCATCTTCTGTAGACTTTTTGTTAAATTTCATTTTGGCATTAATCAAGGCTGTTAAATTGTCTTGCGAATGAGAAGTGAAATAAGAGTGCTCTAATTTTTTAATATCAAGGAGAAGATCGGCCGTGAATTTGCGGGCAATCTTCCGTTTCTTTGCTACATACCGAATTATAAAATCTCTTGCCGCAGATTTGAGAGCATCCCAAATAGTATGTTTGGGGATAGAGGGGGTTTCATTAAACAAAAAATATTCATCCGAAAATTCAGTAAAGGAGGAAGTGAACTTGGGATCCAAGAGAAGGGTATTATTGAAGCGCCAACGCTTGGGTCCAACTAATTTAGGAAGGATGTCAAGTTGGACTAAAGTTAGGGCGTGATCCGAGAGTAGAATCGGGCCAATCTCAGCAAGTGCAAGAGTCTGGGCAATGTTATGAGTGACAAAAATATAATCGATCCGGGACTGGGAGTGATGGCAAGGAGAATAAAAAGTAAATTCTCGTCCCTCCGGATTACATAAGCACCGGGCATCAGTGAGTTTATGTTGAGAGATGGCTTGGGAGAAAAGTTTGTGGGACTTATTTGGAACATAGTGGACTTTATTGAGGAAGGGATCGAAGGGCTGATTACAGTCCCCCGCTAGGATGAAGTTATCATCAATAAATCTGGTGATATGGTGGGAGAGTGTAAGCCAAAAAAGCGGAATCACCACCAGTGGGGGCATAAACATTAAGAAAGGAAATTGGAACACCCTTAAGAGACAGTTTAACATATGTCCAACGACCTTCAGCATCTGACTCCTGAGCAAGCAAAGAGTGGGATAAAGTTTTGTGAAGTAGAATAGCCACTCCATTTCGTTTACCATCACCTTGGGAATAATAAACCTCACCCACCCAACCTCTTTTTAGTTTAGCAGATTCTACATCAGATAAATGAGTTTCTTGTAAAAATACAACATCAACATTTAAACGAGCTAGGTGGGAAAAAATTCTCTGTCTTTTGATTGGAGAATGAATGCCCCTAACATTCCATGTAACTAATTTTAATGACATAATATAAAAAATAGACTAAGAATAGCAAAAAAAAGAAAGTCAAAAAAGAAGCCCAGGAGAGAGAATAAGCAAAAGAGAGAAAAATAGTCTGAAAAGAAGAGGATAATGAATATGACAGAAGATAGAGAAATAGAAAAAAGGAATTGCGAGTGAAATAACAAGAGATGTGGCGAAAGCGTAAGAGAAATAGAAGAAAGATGATTAGCAAGAAAAAAGAGCAAAGCCCAGAACATGCGAGAAAGAAAGAATAAAAGACAACAGGAAAAAAGAGAAGGGAGAAAGGAGGGAAATGAATAGGAGCAGAGAAATGAAGTGTAGGTCAGAGAAACGATGGAGAGAATCATCCGAATAGGAAGGTAAAAGAGAAAGATGCAGGTGACAAGTAAAGAGACAGAAAGAAAGAAAGAATAAAGAAATTGGTGGAAGTAAGGAGAAGGAGACACCTTTGAACAAAGTCGAAATTGGGAAGGAAACAGGAATGAGGAGAAAAAGGGGAAGGCAAACATTGAAGGAGGGAAAGAGAACGTACTTACAGGGGGTGGAACCGAGGGAGGACAATCAAGAAGGAGAACAAACGAGAAACTGAGGGGGGTAGCGCCAACTGGAGATGGCAAGACATCCAGTGCGAGCGGACCGTCAAGCCGGGGGGAACAGCGCAAAACGAGATGTAGATTCTGTGGAAAAACATGAGGAGAGAAAGACATCAAAAGACGGAACAGCGCAAACACAGTGCCAAACAAGGGTGAAAAACGTATGAACAGATTGTATAAATATAAGAGAACAGTAAACAAGGAAATTCATATAGGGATAAAATTAGCATAGCAAGCATGATAAAGTCAACAGGAACCATGTGAACAAAATAAAGAGCAATAGCAACTCATGAAAGTCATGGAGGAAAAGCAGAGGAGGAATTGGAGGAGTCCATGTCAGTTGTTTGACAAGAATTTAGAAAGCTCCGAAGGCAAACGGAATCATCATAGGTCGTTGTCTTGTTGTTATAAGTGACTCTAAAGAGGCAAGGATGAAAAAGGCCATATCTGGCGCCGATGGAACGAAGTTCTGGCCTCATATCCAAAAAAGCTTTACGATGGTTGGCTGTAGCTCTAGCATAATCCTGTGCAAAAAACAGGGTGGATCCTGACCATGTGAGACGAGGAGAAGCCCTGGCTGCTGAGAGGACTTTAAGAAGATCGGTATATTCCAGGAAATACATGATGACGCCCCGTGGTCTTGAAGAGGCGGAAGCAGGTGAAGAGACGCGGCCAAGCCTATGTGGCCGCTGGATGTTAAGCACGGTGCTTTCTGGTAAATGAAGGAGCTTAGGGAGGAAGGATTTGAAGAAAGCAATAGGGTCACTCCCCTCACAGTTCTCCGCCAGGCCGTAAATGCGCAGGTTGTTGCGCCGATTACGATTTTCAAGCTCCTCGACCTGCTCTGGAGAGAGGAAATCTGCGACTGCATATGAGTAACCTTGGAGGATGACTCCTGGAGAGAAGAAACACTGCGCTCCACCGTCGTAACTCTTGCATCCATCTGCGACCAATTATCAGTCAAAACCTGTAACTTGGTATTGGTTTCTTCCATGAAGGGACGGAGGGCCTGTATCTCCTCCAACAACAACTCCATAGATACAGCTGAGGAGGAGCCCGATGGTGATGGAGGATCCTTTTTGAGTCGTTTCGTTGTAGTCTTCCCTGAGAGTTGAACAGGGTGGTCCGCATTAGACTGCGACATGTGGTCAGCAGATGCCTGAGAGGCTTCCAAATGAGCCAGCACAGAAAACACTTTTGAATTTTTAATAAAGGTGTGTCGCGGAGTCTTAGAAGCACTACCTGTTGCACTCCTATCCATAAGAAGATTGTCACCTCCACAAATAGAAGCTAGGACCTGGAGCACTCCATTCTTGTGAACATCAGGAAGTGGGCGGAAGGACAGCGGAGTCTACAGGAGAACGCAAAAAGGGGTGTAGAATATCCAAAGAAAGACGCTTCAAAGTGACATAAGAGTGGCCAAAAGCCATACAAGGTGACAGGGACACGACCAGCTGGTCAAGCCATGAAGCCCTCACAAAAGGGTGCAGAGTGCAAAAATGGTCGCTGAGATGAGAGACATCAAACTGGCAGTCAGCAGAGAATGAAGCATCCACTGGAGTAAAAAGAAAAGTCACGACATCATAGTCATTGGAGGCATCCTGAGAGAAATGCGCATCAGAGAAAAGGCAAACGTGATACAAGGAGTCGCAGGCACAAAGGTAATACAATAAGCAAAGAGTGCAGCAAAAATAGTGGAACTGCAGCAAAGAGTCAGCATGAACTGCTACCACAAGTGACACAGGTGAAGAGAAAGTGTCAAGTGAAAGCAGAATGGCGGCTGAAATCGGAGCAACTAAGCGACACTCGTAGGAGGCCGATAAAGCAAGTCTAGTGGCACCAGCAGCCACAATAAGGAAACATTAGCTCACCATGAGTGTTCCAGGTATCCAGAAGCATCGTAGGAGGCCGGCAGGACTGAGAGGAGGCTGCACACTGGACGCGCGTCTGGAGCGCAAAATGGCGGTCACGGCCGTCATGAAGCTGCGGCCGCAGAATCCCATGTTGGCAAAGTGGTGAAGACTGCCACAGGAAGCCTGAAATTAAGTCCGCGGTGCTCCCACAGCTCTCCGGTAGTACATTGCGCCGTTCCGAAGTGTCAACAGAAGATACGAGCTGTAAAACCCCCCAGCTGACACGGAGCGCTCACGTCGGAGCCGCCATCCGCACCGGGCGCTAAGCCACGCCCTCAATTGAATCCTGTTGTACACTACAAATACAACTACAATTTCAAGTGTACACTGGAGCCTTAGGACGTCTCCCTAAAACTTCATCAGCTAACACCTCTTCTGCATTTCTAGAGACAATTTTCTCTTTTTCAATCGGACTACCATTCTTAACCTCATAAGCTCGACCACTGGTGTCAACTGCATGCAACAAATCATTACTCTGAAAGTAACTCTCTTCATTAAAAAACAGCTCACAACTTGAACTATGTTTCCATTCTCCAGAAAAAACATTACAAAAATTAGTTCTATTTATTAGTCTTTTCCACTTACTTTTGACCTTCATAACATTGATTGGCTTATCTAGTGTACAAATCCTACTGATTAATAAAAGGAATTTTTTTTTTAATTCAAGTGTT
Source organism: Lissotriton helveticus (assembly GCF_964261635.1). Lineage (NCBI taxonomy): Eukaryota > Metazoa > Chordata > Amphibia > Caudata > Salamandridae > Lissotriton > Lissotriton helveticus. Next base: position 649,471,673 of record NC_136069.1, read on the forward strand.
TTCTCAACAATTGTCTGTATATGTTTATTTTTCTTATAAAAAAAGCTGGTTTTCTTTTATAATTCTTTATATTTTTTAATACATTTACAACAACTCTGTTATGAAACATTCGCTTCCGACTCTCAACAAACTGATTCTTTCGTCTATTACTATAAACACTATGTTTCCCACATATTTTTCCATCATTTTTCTTTTTTGTCTTGTTTTTCTGTATAGTTATGGATATACTTTTTTCCCTAATTGTCCACAGTTTTTCTAAATTGTTTTATTTTCCTTATAAAATCCTTAGTTGACTTACCAGGAGCTTTCTTTGTTTTTTCCACACATTGCTATTTAGATAAATCTTGTACTTCTTTTTTCTTGGAAATGTAAGCCTGTTTATATCTTTTTCTTCTCTCACTCTTTGACGGCATATTGTTTTTTCTTTCTGTAGATAATTAAAATCTGTTGTGAAGAAAAAAATTAATTTTTAATTATTTTTTTTTACAATTGTAGACCACTACTAGCATACTACATAGCAATTAGAAGCACTATATGTTGTTAAGTCTGTTTCACTCCATAAGTAAATTTAAGGCACAGCAGCAGTGTTCGGGCAGTGTAGGAGATCATGCAGGGAGTGCTGTTTCAGGGTTTAGGACAGTGCAGTGGTGTTTGAATATTATAGGGGCACTTGCTGAAAATTATGTTTCAGGGTTTACAGCAGTGCAGTAGTGTTGAAAGAGTTTAGCAGGTTTTGCTAGGGATGGTATTTCAGGGTTTAGGACAATACAGTGGTGTTCAGGCACTGTAGAGGTTCAAGGTGGGACTGATAATTCTGAGTTTAGAACAATGCAGTTGTGCTTGAGCAGTGTATGGTATCATGTAAGGGCTAGGAGTATAAAGCACTGTATGTCCTAAAGCCTGACTCACTCCATGAGTACATGAATTCTCATATCTGTAAACACATGCATCAAGCAAGTGATTCGGTCACAATATTTGCATTAACACACTGACTCACATTCTGATTCTAGACAAATCAAAATATCCCTTGCAATTCACTGAAATGATTCCTACATGCTGCAGAGATAGTTGCAACGGCATGTCTACAGCACATACAGGATCTTTATTACACAACATGGAGAATATTTGGGAATTAAGAGACCTGACACACATGATGCATGGGACTTTGTAGCACTACATGTAATAAAGATCCTGAGTGTACTGTAGAAATGCCATAGCAACTCTCTCTGTAGCATGTAGTAATAATTTCAGTGAATTGTCATTTCTACATTCTCAGTCCCACCTTGACCCCCTACACTGCCTGAACTGCACTGCACTGTCTTAAACCCTGATACACAATCCCTAGCAAAACCTGCTAAACTCTTTCAACACTACTGCACTGCTTTAAATCCAGAATCACCATTCTCAGCGAATGCCCCTATAATGTTGAAACACCACTGCACTGCTCTAAACCCTGAAACAGCACTACCTGCAAGAACCCCTTTCACTGTAGTAATAATTTTACTGAATTTTAAGGGATATTGTCATGTGTCTAAGATCACACTGGGAGTTAGTATTCATTTCAGTTCATTGTGGTAGAATAATTTTCTTAGTTGATGTGTTTAAAAATATGGGAATACATGTACTTATGGAGTGAGTCAGACTTTAGGACATGTAGTGCTATAAAAATCTATGCAGCATGTGTGTCAGGCCTCTTAATTCCCAAATAGTCTCCATGCTGTGTAATAGAGATCCTGTGTGTGCTGTAGAAATGCCATAGCAACTCTCTCAGTAGCAAGTAGTAATCATTTCAGTGTATTTTAATTTCTATGTTCTCAGTCCCACCGTGACCCCTTATACCGCCTGAGCAGCACAGCACTGTCCTCAAATCTGAAACAGCACTCCTAGCAAGATTCTCTTTCACTGTAGTAATCATTTTACTGAATTGCAAGGCATACTGTCATGTGTCTAAGATCACAGTGTGAGTCAGACTTCATTTCGGAAAAATATGGCAGAATAATTTGCTTAGTTGATGTGTTCTAAAATATGGCAAATCATGTAGTCATGGAGTGAGTCAGTCCCTAGGACAGTTAGTGCTATAAAGTCCAAAGCAGCATGTGTGTCAGGCCTCTGAATTCCCAAATAGTCTCCATGCTGTGTAATAAAGATCCTGGGTGTGCTGTAGAAATTGCATACCAACTCTCTCCGTAGCATGTAGAAATCATTTCAGTGAATTCTCATTTCTACATTCGCAGTCCCACCTTAAGCCCCTGCACTGCCTGTACACCATGGCACTGTTCTAAAATGTGAAATAGCACTCCTAGCAAGACTCCCTTTCACTGTAGTAATCATTTTACTGAATTGCAAGGCTTACTGTCATGTGTCTAAGATCACAGTGTGAGTCAGAATTCATTTCAGAAAAATGTGGCAGTTCGGGCTGGACTGTTCCCATGAGGCACAGGGTCAGACTGATTTGCATATAGCCATGTCTGAACTGGGGTGGCAGAGTGGGCTAAAGAACGGTGATGGATTAAACACAGATCTTTTGACAGGGTGTGAGTGTTTGATTGGTTCAGATGCTCCGTCCATCACCGCCCCCTTTTGTAGCACTTTGGCCACCATAAGTGTGGCAGGGCATGCTCAGACGTGAGTCCCTTGCTCACTTTGCCACTGGATTCAAGCAAGCAGGGCTGAAGACGGCTGTAATGTCAGAAACCGGTCCTCGGAAGCTTGTTTCCGGTCCAGGGAAGGCATGGCTTGGCAGTTCGGGCTGGACTATTCCCATGAGGCACAGGGTCAGACTGATTTGCATATAGCCATGTCTGAACTGGGGTGGCAGAGTGGGCTAAAGAACGGTGATGGATTAAACCCAGATCTTTTGACTGGGTGTGAGTGTTTGATTGGTTCAGATGCTCCGTCCATCACCATCCCCTTTTGTACCGCTTTGGCCGCCATAAGTGTGGCAGGGTATGCTCAGACGTGAGTCCCTTGCTCACTTTGCCACTGGATTCAAGCAAGCCGGGCTGAAGACAGCTGTAATGCCAGAAACCGGTCATCGGAAGCTTGTTTCCGGTACAGGGAAGGCATGGCTTGGCAGTTCGGGCTGGACTGTTCCCATGAGGCACAGGGTCAGACTGATTTGCATATAGCCATATCTGAACTGGGGTGGCAGAGTGAGCTGAAGAACGTGATGGATTAAACCCAGAACTTTTGACTGGGTGTGAATGTTTGATTGGTTCAGATGCTCCGTCCATCACCACCCCCTTTTGTACCGCTTTGGCCGCCATAAGTGTGGCAGGGCATGCTCAGACGTGAGTCCCTTGCTCACTTTGCCACTGGATTCAAGCAAGCCGGGCTGAAGATGGCTGTAATGCCAGAAACCGTTCCTCGGAAGCTTGTTTCCAGTCCAGGGAAGGCATGGCTTGGCAGTTCGGGCTGGACTGTTCCCATGAGGCACAGGGTCAGACTGATTTGCATATAGCCATGTCTGAACTGGGGTGGCAGAGTGGGCTAAAGAACGGTGATGGATTAAACCCTGATCTTTTGACTGGGTGTGAGTGTTTGATTGGTTCAGATGCTCCGTCCATCACCACCCCCTTTTGTACCGCTTTGGCCGCCATAAGTGTGGCAGGGTATGCTCAGATGTGAGTCCCTTGCTCACTTTGCCACTGGATTCAAGCAAGCCGGGCTGAAGACGGCTGTAATGCCAGAAACAGGTCCTCGGAAGCTTGTTTCCGGTCCAGGGAAGGCATGGCTTGGCAGTTCGGGCTGGACTGTTCCATGAGGCACAGATTCGGACTGATTTGCATATAGCCATGTCTGAACTGGGGTGGCAGAGTGGGCTAAAGAACGGTGATGGATTAAACCCAGATCTTTTGGTTGGGTGTGAGTGTTTGATTGGTTCGGATGCTCCGTCCATCACCAACCCCTTTTGTACCGTTTCAGATTTTAGGACAGTGCAGTGGGGCTGTATGACGTTACAACGCATACTTTTACAAGGCACACCTTTACAACGCATTTTTTACAACGCAACATCCATTACAACTCATTTCATTACGACGCAAACCATTACAACAAATTTTTAAAAACTACCTTTACAACACATTCCATTACAACGCATACTACCTTTACAACGCATACCATTACAACGCATAACATTACATTGCATGTATGGTAAGTATTGCATAGTGTAGGGGTAAAAATTACTATTTTAACTCCAGGGGGTGCAACAGTATGGTAAGTGTTGGATAGTGTAGGGGGTAAAAATTACTATTCTAACTCCAGGGGGTGCAACAGTAGGGTAAGTGTTGGATGGTAATGGTATGCGTTGTATTGGTATGCACTGTAATGACAGCGTTGTAATGATATGCATTGTAATGGTATGCGTTGTGGTGTCATGCGTTGTAATGGTTGCGTTGTAATGGCATGCTATGTAATAGATGTTGCGTTGTAAAAGTTTTGTTGTAATGGTAGTGCATTGTAAAAGTTGCGTTGTAAAGGTTGTTTCCCGTGCAGTGGTGTACAGGCAGTGTAGGGGCTCAAGGTGGGACTAAGAATGTAGAATTGAGAATTCACTGAAATGCTGTATACATGCTACAGAGAGAGTTGGTATGCAATTTCTACAGCACACCCAGGATCTTTATTACACAGCATGGAGACTATTTGTGAATTCAGAGGCCTGGCACACATGCTGCTTTGGACTTTATAGCTCTAACTGTCCTAAGGACTGACTTACTCCATGACTACATGTTTTGCCATATTTTAAAACACATCAACTAAGCAAATTATTCTGCCACATTTTGTTAAAATGAACTCTGACTCACACTGTGTTCTTAGACACATGACAGTATGCCTTGCAATTCCGTAAAATGATTACTACATTGAAAGAGAGTCTTGCTGGGAGTGCTGTTTCAGATTTTAGTACAGTACAGTGGGGTTGTATGACGTTACAACTCATACTTTTACAACACACACCTTTACAATGCATTTTTTACCACGCAACATCCATGAATGAATGAAATGAAATGAAATGAAATGAAGAGATTTTGTTAAGCGTGGCTGCTGCCCTGAGGCGTCTAGGCGCTGAGGATTAAGTTAGTGCCTCCCCGGGTGCTAACCTAGGGGCTAGTCTGCAGTCTTAAACAAGAAGGTCTTGAGCTGTTTGTGAAAGGTCGTCAAGTTGAAATTAGATCTTAAATGGAGGGGGAGTGAATTCCATAACTTAGCGGCGTTATAGGAAAAAGATCGGCCACCAGCTCTAGATCTTCTGATGAGGGGAACTGTCGCCAAAAAGGCATGAGTGGAACAAAGCTGTTTATTCAAACAGTAGGGAGTGATCAGAGAATGATTGATTTCTGGCTAGTTTTCCAATACGCTTGATGGGAGATGCACATGGACTTGAATTTGACTCTCTCCCTAACAGGTAGCCAATGCAGAGTTCTCAGCCCAGGCTCCGCCGAGGCTCTGCATGAGAGACTAAGCAGTGTTCGTGCTGCGCAGTTCTGAATCCGCTGACGTATTTGCAGACAGTATTCAGGCACCCCTAAGTACAGGGCGTTACTAAAATCGAGGCAAGATTGAATTAAGCCCTGCATAACGACTTGCTTGGCTTCAAAAGGTATAAGTGGGAAAATTTTCTTCAGCATCCGGATAAGTCCAAAGCAGATCGCTGATAGTTTAGTTGCTTGGATGTTGAAGGTCAGGGTTTTATCCATCCACACCCCAAGGCTTTGTATGTCGTCTCTGGGCGTAGGAGGCATACCCATGCTAGTGGGCCATAGCAGGTCTATAGTAGGCAGGGCTGGTGGACCGAGATGCATAAGCTCGGTTTTATCACCATTCAGCTTGAGGTACAACATCGTCATCCAGCTCTTAACCTGTTCCAGGCAGGTTGTCAGACCAGTCTGTGATTGCTGGCAGTTCCTCTGTGCAAGAGAGACCACTAGCTGAGTATCGTCCGCGTTTGTAATGATCTTAATACCATATGGATGGACGATCTCAGCCAGCGGTCTCATATACGCATTGAATAGCGCCGGGCTCAGGGATGAGCCCTGCGGTACCCGGCAGCCCAGAGGCTTGCTTGAGGAAACAAAAGATCCATCAAAGACTTTTAAAAGTCCTATCACTTAAGGAGGACTTAAGCCAGGCCAGAGCTTCCCCTGACACGCCTAGGCTATAGAGGCAGCGCAGTAAAGTTTTATGATTCACCGTATCAAACGCGGCGCTTAGATCAAGGAGGATACCTGCCACTGATCCTCCCCAATCCGCCTAGCTTCCTCTGTGACCGCCAGCAAAGCCGTTTCCGTCCCATGCTTGGGGCGGAACCCCGTCTGGGTGACATCCAGCAGGTGGTTGTTCTCGAGAAACCTAGTGAGACAGATGTTCATGTGTTTCTCGAGGATTTTGCTCACCCAGGGGAGCAGAGAAATTGGGCGGTAGTTGTTAAGGTTGCCGGGGTCAAGGGTAGGCTTCTTCAGGAGTGCTCGTACCATGGCCTGTTTCCAGGTGAGTGGTACCGTGCTGGTCGCTATGGAGGAGTTCAAAACCTCCCTAATTGTGGGCAGAATGGTCAGGCTAGCTAAAGCCAACATACGAGGGGGTGCAGGATCATATGGGGAGCCTGACTTCACTTGGTGTAACAGCGGCTCCAATGTTGCTGAGTCTAGCAAGGGAAAGTGATCTAAGATATTTTGACAGAACTGTTCAGTTTCCACAGGAAGATGTGGTCCCTGAGTGGTGGAGTCTGAATCCAAGTCTGGAAATGATAGGTAGATGTTATTTATTTTTTTATTAAAAAATTCCGCTAAATCGTTACATCGAGAGAGCGGGTTGTAGTTCATTCAACTCATTTCATTACAATGCACACCATTACAACAAATTTTTAAAAACTCCCTTTACAACGCATTCCATGACAACACATAGTACGTTTACAACGCATACCATTACAACGTATATCATTACATTGCATGTATGGTAAGTATTGGATAGTGTCGGGGTAAAAATTACTATTCTAACTCCAGGGGGTGCAACAGTAGGGTAAGTGTTTATAGTGTAGGGGTAAAAATTACTAATCTACCTCCAGGGGGTGCTACAGTAGGGTTAAAGTTGGATGATAATGGGATGCATTGTAATGGGATGCGTTGTAATGACTGCATTGTAATGACATGCATTGTAATGGTATGCGTTGTAGTGTCATGTGTTGTAATGGTTGCGTTGTAATAGCATGCTATGTAATGGATGTTGCGTTGTAAAAATTTTGTTGTAATGGTAGTGCGTTGTAAAAGTTGCGATGTAAAGGTTGTTTCCCGTGCAGTGGTGTTCAGGCAGTATAGGGGCTCAAGGTGGGACTGAGAATGTAGCAATGAGAATTCACTGAAATAATTTCTACATGCTACTGAAAGAGTTGGTATGGAATTTCTACAGCACACCCAGGATCTTTATTACACAGCATGGAGACTATTTGGGAATTCAGAGGCCTGACACACATGCTCCTTTGGACTTTATAGCACTAACTGTCCTAAGGAATGACTCACTCCATGACTACATCTTTTGCCATATTTTAAAACACATCAACTAAGCAAATTATTCTGCCAGTGAATTCTCACTCACACTGTGATCTTAGACACATGACAGTATACTTTGCAATTCAGTAAAATGATTACTACAGTGAAAAAAAGTCTAGCTAGGAATGCTGTTTCACATTTTAGGACAGTGTAGTGGTGTACAGGCAGTGCAGGGGTTCAAGGTGGGACTGAGAATGTAGAAATGAGAATTCACTGAAATAATTTCTACATGCTACTAAAAAAGTTGGTATGCAATTTCTACAGCACCCCCAGGATCTTTATTACACAGCATGGAGACTATTTGGGAATTCAGAGGCCTGACACACATGCTGCTTTGGACTTTATAGCACTAACTGTCCTAAGGAATGACTCACTCCATTACTACATCTTTTCGTCCGAGGTAGCGCTTCAACAAAGGGACTAAAAAATCACTGCCGATCTTCTCCCCGCTGCCGCAGCTCGACTCCAGCTGAGCGCGGCCGCTGTTGGGGGGGGGGGCACAAGCCTGAGGGACTGCAAAGACCATCAGCCCTAGCGTCCGGAAGCCGCCGACGGAAGGGACGCGCCTGCAGGCGAATAAATCAGCGCTCATCTTCAGGGGGAGCGGGGGCCTCTCGTCCGAGGTATCGCGAGCAAAGGGACTCAAAAAACACCGCCGGTCTGCTCCCCGCTGCCACAGCTCGATTCCAGGTGAGTGCGGCCGCTGTTGGGGGGGCGCGAGCCTGAGGGACTGCAAAGACCATCTGCCCTAGCGGCCGGAAGCCGCCGACGGAAGAGACGCGTCTGGAGGCACATAAATCAGCGCTGATCTCCCGGGGGAGCGGGGGCCTCTCGTCCGAGGTAGCGCTTCAGCAAAGGGACTCAAAAATCACCGCCGGTCTTCTCCCCGCTGCCGCAGCTTGATTCCAGCTGAGCGCGGCTGCTGTTGGAGGGGGGTGCGAGCCTGAGGGACTGCAAAGACCATCAGCCCTAGTGGCCGGAAGCCGCCGACGGAAGGGACGCGCCCGGGGGCGCATAAATCAGCGCTCATCTCGTCGTGGGGCGCGCGCGGGACCAGCCGGGCTAAGCCCGGGACAAGGGCGGGACCATCTGTGACCATCCGGGACCAAGCGCGGCCGGGCTGGGCCACCCCCCTAAGACTTCTCGGTTACTCCGTTACTGACTGGTATTTACCAAGATTTGACCTTTCCTGTGGGTACATACCCTTACTGATTTTATACTACGTAGTAGTCAAAGTTGACCCTTTAATGAATAGGCATAGCTAGGGGGTTTCTCTCTAATTGGTGCTAATTATCACTGTGAATATTTTTTGCTTTTTAACAAATTTGTAGTATAATTCGTTCTTAACAGTAATCTGTGCCTCAGTTGGGCTTTTTAACAATATCCTCTCTTTTTTATCTTCTCATTTTTTATTTCTATTTTTTTAACTCTCGTTGTACAACATGGGTAAAAGTAACAATGTGCCAACTTCACGTCCAGTGACTAGACAGCTAGCAGCCTCGAGCCAGTCCCTACCCACCCTTACTGCAATAGATAAAATGTTACAAAAAACGATTGGAGTCGTCTCAACTGCAATTGAAAATACTGAGAGACGATTTTCACTCACTCCAGCCATCATTCCTCCCCAGCCTGAAGGGGATTCCCGTGAAACTACAGTCAATCCCTTTGAATCCACTTCTCTTCTTATGTCCTTCTCAGAGTTACACTGCGCACAACAGGTCCCAGAAGCTTTAGCTTCTGAAGTAGATCCCCCGCAATATCACACACCCTTAGGCATAAAGGCCCCTAAACCTTGCCCTAAACGTAGGAAGACGAAACCCGCTCGCAAACCTGTGAATAACATAAACACAACACATGTTCCTACACAGTTGGATCCCGGCCCTCACTCACCCCTCACTGGACCCCCACTGTGGGCAACACATTTACTAGCTGATCTACAGGTTCACATAGACCAGGTCATATCCTCACACTTTAAAATATTGACATCCAGGATAGATAGATTGGCATCCTTTATCAACCAAAAAAGTCTGGGGAAAGACCTGGCAGTTGATGTAGTGGGGAATACCGCTCCTAGAATAAGTCTTGGACCTACACCGTCCACTCATCAGGACATCGGACAGGACAATGGCCTTTCCCCTACAATCTCTGGCACCCGCAGCTGTGAGGAAATATCCCACACCAGTGGATACCACTGGTCTCTGTAGGAATACTACCCTGCCTCTTATTGTCCCAGGCGGGAATGTTCCGAGTGTGCAACCCCAATTGTCCTCAGTGCACCAGCAGCCAACCGGGAGTAAACATAATCCTCTTCCCCTTCCTAAATGCAAACCTTCACCCGCATCCAAACACCTGGGGCCCGATTCACAGAATGAACTTAAGACTCAATCCTAAACGTACTACTATTTTGGTATTCACAGAATGCGCTTACAACTTTTGGCATTCACAGAATGAACTTACTACTTTTGGTATTCACAGAAGTTAGGATTTTGTCTTAAGTTTGTCTTAAGACAAACTTAAGACAAACTTAATAAAGACTTAAGACAGACTTAAGACAAAATCCTAACTTCTGTGAATACCAAAAGTAGTAAGTGCATTCTGTGAATGCCAAAAGTAGTAAGTGCATTCTGTGAATACCAAAATAGTCATAAGTTTAGGATTGAGTCTTAAGTTCATTCTGTGAATCTGGCCCCTGGAATCCAAACACACGGAGCGGCCACCTTATCCCCAGCTCCCCCCAGAGGTGGCCCCGTATGTTGTGGTGCTTACGGGTGTGCCACCATTGAACGACCCTAGGGATGAAACCTATCCCGAGCTCAAGAAAAAGGTCATTCATTGGTTAAGTAGGCATCGACCCCTTATGGGCAGAGGACAGGGGGAGATTTTGTTTGCTCGCAGGGTTGATTGGCTGGGCATTAGAAGAAAAGATGTGGAGGGTGATTGCATCATTGTCAACTTCAGGAATCCTGTAACAGTCAAGTACTTGCTAAGGAGTAGTGGACCAGTTTTCCCAGGCTCTATTAATATCTGTCATCTGGGGCATTTTTACAGTCAGAACCAGGCCATGCCCCCATTGGAACAACCCCTCCCTCCCCTCAGCAACATCCTCCCTGAGTTTACAATCCCAGTAGCTAATAGATTCAGGGCTTTGAGCAGTTTGAGCAGTGTGGATTGACTATCGCTAGGTGCCCTTAACGAAATTCCTTCCGCAGTGGTACCCCCTGAGGTCGGAGGCCAAAGCAAGGAAGGAGGGCCCCAAATACAGGCGCCCAACTTAGGGAATGATGGCCTGTTTCCACTACCCGACAACCATGAAGCCACTTCGGATGGATGGGACTTGGTCTCTCAATTACGGGCGATACCCACCCCCCCTGACCTAGTGCATCCCACTGTGGCTCTCCCTGGATCACCGGCCTCTCGTCCCACTCTGATTGCCTCCTGAAACGTGGCCAGGTTGGGGACAAAGCTACAAAACCCTGAGTGGGGGGAGCTGGTGGATGGGTATGACCTTTGCTTATTTCAAGAGACCTGGTTGTCATCTGTCCCCGCGAGGGTAGGTTTTGTGTCATACTTTAGAACAGCAGTTCAGGGACCCAGGAGAAGACCCTCAGGAGGGCTGTGCATCTGGGCGGCAGTACACCTGGGGTGCACAGTCAAGGTAATCGACACCAATTGCCAGGACATCCTGTTTATTACACTAACATTTAAGGGGGTTTGGTTCTGGCAGTGATTAATATTTACCTACGTCCCTTTCCCCGACAACAAGGTCTATCTATTCTGGATGCCCTGGAGGCTCTCCTTTCTTCCTTTCCCCCTACGTACCATAAAATCATTGGGGCAGACTTCAGATGCCACTTTGAGCCTTTCTCGGGGATTCCCCCAGTTACTTCTGAGGAGGACGAGTTGTGGCACATCCCTGAATGCTCCACGTATCCAGTAAACCGTCTGACGCCGTTGGCACTTGCCATTAATAAATTGCTCGTAGCTTTTTCCCTAAGGGCCTGCAATGGCAGGCTCCTCCTAGATATACCAGGTGCACGCACTTATAACCGACTGGGGAAAAGCACGACAATTGATTATATTTTGACCAACGTGGAATTCTGGGCTCAATTAAAATCGTTTGCTGTACTGCCAAGAATCGACAGCGACCACAACTTATTGTCACTTGAGTTACTCAGCCACCTGGGGAACCCGACTACTCAGGATGCACCTGGGACTTCCACCAATCGGAATATACTCTTAACAGGGGGAGGTAGGCGGGTCAGGTGGGAGAGGGTGGCTCAGGCACCGGATAAGTTGGCAGAAATTTACAACTAGGTAGCAGGGGTCTTAGTTGAGGTCAGTGACCTGAGGAATGGGATCTCTGGGCTTTCGTATCTCCCGGCCATCCAGTCCATCCACAATGTGTTCTTCACCTCCTTGGCTGACCGTTTTACAGCTCCCGAGCCCGGTAGGGGGAGACCCTACAAGAGAGAACATTGGTACAATAAAAAATGTAGGGAGGAAAAAGCAACCCTCATAAAGGAGGTGAAATCGGGAACCCAGTCGTCGATTAGAAATGCACGTCAAATTTATACTAGCATGACCCAAGCCGCCAAAGCGGAGTGGGAAGTCGACAGATGGGAGAAAATTAAGCAGCCCTAGATGCCCGCGAGTTTAGGGCTTTCTGGAACCTGGTACGGGGAGGCCCGGCCTCAGGGACGCCTGCAGTTGTTCCCAACCTGTGTGAAGAGGTGTCTCTTGCACATTTCAAGCCCCTCTATTCCCTTGACCCTGAGCGACCCCTAGTGGAATCATTGGAAGTAGATAGTCTGCCTGACCCAACCCGTGTTGAGGGAGGTGCCTCAGACAGTTATCCCTGCACGATCTTGGAAGTCAAGGCGGCCATAAGGAGTCTGATTCCGGGGAAGGCACCTGGCCTTGATAGGATCCCTGGGGATGTTTCTCCGTCTGAACAAGAGGTGTGGGCACCGTATATATGTACCTTCTTCAAATGTACCTTCTTCAATGCCATCATGCAGGGTTTGGCTATCCCCCTGAGCTGGTTGGGAGCTGTAATCATACCCATCCATAAGAAGGCTTCTCAGTTGGACCCGGCCAACTACCGCCCCATAAGCCTGATTGACGTCCTCCAGAAACTCTTCGCCCGAGTCCTCCTAACCAGGTTGCAGTGTTGGATGAACGACAATCACATCCTAACCTCCCTGCAGGCAGGGTTTCAGGTGGGGTTTCTACAATCTACCAGCCCTGACGAAATTCCCAAGGCACGAAAGGGAAGGAAACGCGTTGGCTGTGCCTCTGTATTTTACAAAGAAAGAAATAAAGAAATCAATAAAGAAGGAACAGAAGATTTATAAACTCTATGAACTTTTTTTGCTAACTATATTATTGAGTGCACCTCTCAAACTTTCCGTAATTCTTTTCTACAATCAACCAACTGTTTAGGCTACAGCTTGTGTACTGGAGGACGGTCACTTTGGGAGCGGGTAGCCTGTATTTAATATTCGTGGACCTCCGATCCGCATTTGACCTGGTCCTGAGGGACAAGCTTTGGGCTATCCTAAAGGGGATGGGAGCGCCGGCCTATTTGTGTGACCTCTTTAAACAGATGCACAAGGGCACGTACGCTAGCGTGCGGTACGGGAGGGAAGGCGCTCTTTCAACCTCATTTCCGGTGGAACGCGGAGTATCTCCCTATTCCTCAACGTTTTGATCGCCTTTCTCTTGGGAGCAAAAAATCTAGACTCCCCAATCCTAGCGGGATGGAAAATACCGGCATTAATGTTCGCCGATGATACTCTCCTATTGTCGAAATCATCGGGGGCATTCAGCGTACACTAGAGGCCTTTGCCAGGTTCTGCAAGGAGAGGAACCTTGAAAACCAAGTACATGGTATTCAATTTGAAACGCCCCAATTGCCCTCACCCGCATTTGGATGGCTTGGCTCTGGATCGTGTGTTGATCTTTGAGTACTTGGGGGTCACCTTAACTGATAGAATGGATTGGCGGCCACAGATTGCTAAAGTCAACCTGAAGCTTGCCCAATCCTCGAGTGGCATTTTAGACGTTTTTAATGAATCCCCTCTTAAACAGGTGGGACCTCCCTTTGAAGTATACAGAGCCCAGGCGAGAGGGGGCGCACTTTATGGTGTGGACTTGTGGGGACACGTAAGTGCGGCACCCCTCTCCATCACTGAGAACAGTTTCATGAGGCGTATCCTGAGGTTACCCCAGAGCACACCCCTCATACCTGTAAGGTTGGACCTGGGTTTGGTTTCTATACAGGACATCACCTCGAATCGTCCATTGTTATTCTGGAGATGACTCTGGACCACCCCTGAATTGGAGAGCTATAGGGAGGACCTATGGGACCTGTTAGCTAGCAGGGGCGCGGGGAAAATATCCTGGCTAAGGCAAATTCGGTGCCTCTCCAATGCTTTATGTAGGGAGGACTTATGGTCCTCTCCTGAGGAGGCCTGCGCCGCTTTACCCAGAAAAAGTCGGAGCAAAGCTCTGAGAGAGCATGGCCTGGCTCTTTTAGCTTCATGTTCGTCCCAGGGTAGGTTGACTAACACTTTCCTGGAAATTAAGGCACTCCCTGTCTTTGAGAGATTCTTAGATGATATCCAGCCCCCCCTGGCCAGGAAACTGTATATCCAGTTTAGACATGGCTCACTCCCTCTCAGGGATGTCACAGAAAAGTGGTTAAAAGCCACACCCCCAGTGAGCACTTGTCCTGGATGTCGGGGGAGCAGAGAGACAGATCTGCACGTTCTGCTATTCTGTCCCTCGTATTCTAGGCCTCGAGCAAAATGGATAATCTCTTTCTGCAAGTCCAGGGGTCTTAGATATTTTAGGGAGACCTATAGAATCCTCAAAACCGACACTACATTTATGACAGTATATGCAACATCTAAATTGTTGTTGTCCATGTGGTTTACTAGGTGTGCTATACTAAAAAAAGGCACTCCACACTAATTATCTTCCCTGGGCATTTGATGTAAAAAATGGGGAGGTCCTCCTTTTGTTACTGCAACTTGTTACAGCACCTATGGGACTTGTTATAGCACTTTCTTGCACCTCCCTTTTTTAACTCTTTTTGGAAAATTGTATGGTGATCCTATGATGTATTTGAACGTTTTTTATAACCATGTATAAATAGCACTGTATGTAATATGCCTTTTTATGGTTTCTAACCAAAATAAAAGTGTTTGACTGACTGACTGACTGACTGACTTTTGACATATTTTAAAACACATCAACTAAGCAAACTATTATATCATTTTTAACAACAGCACTGTACTGCAAAAAATATCTCCTCAAACACATCAACATACCAAATGCTCCTTTCACAATGTTTTTCCCAAAACAGACAAATTCAAAATCAGACTCTGTACAAATAAACCCCTGCTTCCACATTAGAATACATTTTTCAATTTAACTTAAAGTGCACAACATAGATCCCCTTTCAAATTAACAACTCACCTTTAAAAATGCTTTTGTAGTTTTAGAACAGTGTCAATCACACATCATATTTTCTTAAGCAGAATCTCTGAATTGTGCACCAGTCACTGTATTCATAGAATTACATAGCTTCCCTCTCATTTTACACTCATATTCTTGTAGATAACCAATCTTCCCATACAAATTCAAAACCAAAGTAACATTTTAATTGGTTCTACATTGAAACACTTTCAATCTCACATAATATTCAACCGTCCCCACTGCTCTCTGGATGGATGGATGGATGGGTTTTTATATAGCGCAATATCACCGCCAGGTCTCAAAGCGCTTTGCATTGGGAACCAGTCCTGGTTTTTCATGCCTTAAGGAACAAACAAAAGGTTCAATATAGATATCAAACAGCAGTGGAGACAAGGGGCATCCTTGCCTTGTTCCTCTGCCTACACTGAACCATTCAGACAATCCTCCGTTGACCAGAATCTTGGCCCTGGGACCTCTATATAAAGACACCACACTTTTGATATAAATTTCAGGAAAGCCAAATTTCTTCATCGTTGACCATAAATATTTCCAGTTTACTTGGTCAAATGCTTTCGCAGCATCTATTGCGACTATGGCCAATGGTTTTTTATTTTGAACTGCATAGTCGATAGCTCCAATTGCCTGAAATGTAAGTTCATTCAATTGTCTGCCCGGGATAAATCCGCATTGGTCCGGATGTATAATGGATTTAATCACCTTGGCGAGCCTGTTTGCCAGGATACCTGAATAAACTTTTAAGTCTGAGTTCAGTAAGGATATGGGATATGATTCTATCCTTTGCGGGTCTTTGTTCGGCTTCGCAGTTAATGAAATGGTTGCGTCCAGCCAAGAAGACGGGATTTGCTGACCTTGAATAAAGATTTCGTTGAAAAGTTTACGCATTGGAGCAATACGTTCATCCAAATTATCCTTATAGATTTCTGTTGGAAGCCCATCCGGACCTGCAGCTTTCTTTCTTGCCATTTTCTCGACTTGAGATCTGATTTCCCCCTCTGTAATTTCTTTTCCTAAAAAAGATATTTCTTTATTACTCAAACAAGTTAAATTTCTCAGAATGTCTAGGTTTTCTATTTCCTCCGATGAAATATTCACTTTTTCACGATAAAGATCTTCATAGAAAGATCTGGCCTCCTCTTTAATATCTTCATCCTCAGATAGAACAGCGCCAGTTCCTCGTTGTATTAAAGTTTTAATGTTGTTTCTGGACCTGTCAGATCTGGCTTTCCAGCCAAGTAATGATCCACATTTCTCCCCATATTCAAAATTACGCAACTTGCTTACCTCCCACTTATCTCTTAGTATTTTTTCAGAGTGTAATCTATGTTGAATTCGTAGATCATCTAATTCTTTTTCCAGCCTCAATATTTCAGTTCGATCGTTAGAGATGGCATAGAGAAGTTGCTGCTCTTTTATTTTAATTAAGTTGAGGTTGTCTACTTCTTTTCCTTTAATTAGCTTTCTATTCAAGGCCATTTGAGAACCGTATATACCTCTTAAAAAAGATTTAAGAGCGTCCCATATGATCCGGTTCGGAGCTGAATCATTATTAAATAGGAAGAACTCTCCTATACTTTTCTTAGTGCTAGTATTGAAATCTGTATTTAGTAAAACGGTCCTGTCCAGAGTCCACCTGTATTCTGATGGGTTCCTTTTTTGCATGTTAATACACAACTTAACCACGGAGTGGTCTGATAATCCATTCGGAATATATGCAATAGAATGTGTATCTGATAACATCGCTCTATCAAGCAAAAAATAATCTATCCTGGAGAATTGGTGTTTTTTTTTGCTGTAGAACGAGTACTCTCTCTGGGAGCCATGTTTGATTCTCCAGACATCACACAACGCATACTCCTTAATAATATTATGTAGCATACAAATCGATTTTTTTGGGCTATTGTATCTAGCCTTTGAAGTGCGGTCTAGATCTGCATCCAATAACAAGTTAAAGTCTCCCCCTAGCACTATAGGGATAGAAAATTGTAATAAATAGCTTGCTAGTTTATGAAGGAAACACGGATTATCTTCATTTGGGCCGTAATAAACCCCACATAAAAGTTTAACAGTGCCCACTGATACCGCTACCGCCAACCACCGCCCTGTCTGATCTGTAGCCCAATCATGGACAACTATTCCTTTACTGGCCCGAATAATGATTGCCACCCCTCTCGTAGTACCTGATTGTTTTGAGCAAAAAATTTTCTGAACCCACTTGTGTTTTGTAAAAATATCTCTACATTTATTTGCTTCCAAGTGAGTCTCCTGTAGAAAAATTAATGATGCTCCAGAATTTTCTAAGAAGTGAGAAACGTTGAATTGTTTCTTATAACTCCCTAATCCATTCACATTCCAGGAGAGGATTGTAGTTTGGCTAGCTTGAGTCATATTCTAATTTTAAATTTTGAATGTGGCTAATAGCAAAACGTAGTACCTTATAAAAATAATAATTAGTAACAAAAGTAAAAAGCTTTTTTATGGTGCATGGGGACATTTTTTGTTTTTTTTTACCCCTTCCCCTAGAACACCCACCCACCCTCCCTGTGGGGAACCCTTCCCTCCTAATTGGCGAAAATACGCCCTAAGAGGCCCTATTCCCTGATTGCCCTACCCTAAAAATAAAGAAAAACATATATACGGGTCTCATTCCCCTATCTCACTTGTTATTTTCGTGCAAACTCTTAAAATACTCTTAACTTAAATATGTGTAGTGGAAACATTGTATATATATATATATATATATATTTTTTTTTTTGTAATTTTTTTTGTTCTTTGTTTTAATTTTTTTTTTTTTTTGGGGGGGGGGTTTTGTTCCCCTCTTTTCTTCCTCTCTTTCCCTGCACTCCATTACAAACATACTCTACCCTCCGCTAAATGGTAAATTTTTTGGGGAATAGAACATCTGAACTGTCTCTAATTATACTATTCCTCTTGAGCCTTCATTCTATCAAGAACAGCATCTACTTCCTCTGGAAATTGGCACGTGTACATTTTATTGTTCCACATAATTTTTAGGAGTGCTGGAAATTTCATCTGTACATTTGCCCCCATGGAACGTAATTCTGGCATTCTAGACCCTAACTCCCACTGCCTTTGAGCAGTTTTGCCGCCTATGTCAGATCTAATGTGATATGGGTTAGCTTGAAAGTGTAGGGAAGTGCGTGATAAACATCTATTCAGGATCAGTTCCTTCACACTGTATGTTTGGAAGTATACCAAAATCTTCCTGGGAGCCTTCCTATCTGGGTGTAACCTATATGGGTCTCTATGTACCCTCTGAATTTCTGCTTCTAGGTCAATATCCGGACGGTCCTTGAGAATATCTTCACGTAATAATCTACAAACAAAACCTTTTATGTCCTCCACTTCGGCCCCTTCCGGAATTTTTAGAACCCTCAAATTGTTCCGGCGAGATTGGGTTTCCAATCTCTCTAGATCCATAGACAGAGATCGATTCTGGGCCTTCAAGGCTGTTATATCTTTCGAATTGATGTTTGAGGTCTCTGAGAGTGTTGAAACCTTCCCTTCCAGCGTACTGGTTCTAATACTGATACCATCAATTTTTGCCTCTAGTAGATCAAATCTATCATGCAGACGCTGTTGATTTTTTTCGGAAGTCTCAAATCTACTTAGTAAATCTCCTCTTAAAGACTGCAGAAGAGATCCAAGGCTTTCGCTGCCTCCACAAGCCCCTTCTTCCTCGATGTGGAGAGGTTGGGGTTCAGCATCCTGCGTGATACTTTCCGGCTGCTCCCTTTCATGACTTAGTTCTTGATTAATGGTCCTTGGAAAACTAACTGAGGGTTGTGCAGTTGCATCAATTACATCGATTGCCTTAGTTGTGGAGACTGCTTCAACTGTTCCTTCTAACGCGTCAGCTGACTCCAAACCCCCATATTTATTACTCAAGGGGAAAGAAGCTAAAAGCGGGGAAGCTGCTACCTGAGGCAGATTAATTAAACTCTGCTCCTTTTCGCCCCCTCCATCCGTTCCGGTGCTGTCCGACTTGGAAGACAGTGCATGCTCCATTATCTTAAAGTAGCTCTTGAGTGACGGGGTACCCCTAAGCAAATTAAATTTGGATTGTTTTAAGTCTTTGGTCTTGCCCTTATTCGCTCCCCCTTTTCTGCTTTGTTTGCCAGGTGAAATTGGCTCTGGACCCTTACTACTCGCCTCGACCAAGTCCGCAGTGTTTAAGACCCCCTTTATCTTAAGCTCCCTTCGAGAGCGAAGCTGGTATCTATTTTTGGTAGCCCTCTTTTGTTCGCTGATAGTTATTCCCACCTTGGGAGGCTGTACAGGTGAATTCACTGAAACAAGCCCTTTCGCTGTATCCCTCGCTGTATCCCTCTCCCTGGAGGGGCTCGCGTTTCCCAAAGCAGATTGCGGTATTACAGGAGGACCCCTATCTGCATCCATACAAACTGTGGATTCCCAACAAGATACAAACACAGGGAAGTATGAGTAGAACTCTCTGCTTGCAACCCCTGTCAACCGATACCATAGGGCTGCTCTCTTGCGGAGCCCAATACTATTAGATCTTACCCTGGGTTTTACACAGACTGCAGTCAGCTCTGCCTGGGGTCATGTAATGCTACCACTGCTCCCATTCTTGGTGCGCTGAAGTCCTGCTCCCGATGCCGGCAATGACGCTACACCAGAGACCCGATGCAGCTGACCGGTAACCGGCTCCCTGGCGTACCGCCGCTCGTGAATCCAATCTTGCTGTTCTCTCATCTGCCAAGTGGTCCGCGCCGGTCCTAGAGCCCTCTTCTTCCGTCTTCCGTCTCAGTACTCACTGCTCCACGCTCGCGTTTTCAGCGTTCTGCCTCTCTGCCTCTCCGTAGTCACTCTCGGTCCATTAGGCGTGAGAAAAAGGTAAGAGGGAGAACTAAGTTGCCGTACATCCGAGAAGGAAGACAAAGTACGACTTCTCACTCACCTATACAACCAGCATGATCCACTGTAAATCAGCTGTAATCCGCTTAAGGTAGAGGGGAAGAGACCCGTAGAAAACTCGAACTAGGGCTTCAGGATCAGAGCCTCGCAGCAGCCGCTAGCCTGCCGCCGCCATGTTCCCCGCCAACATAACTCTCTAGTCGTGGATGCATACACTAAAATTATATTTGTTAACTTTAAGGGGAAATATATTTTTAAAAATATCTTTTCATATTTTATTGATCCCATTTGACTTGGGCTACCCCTTGAGTTCCCACTTCTGATTCATGCATAACTCTCTAGTCGTGGATGAATCAGAAGTGGGAACTCAAGGGGTAGCCCAAGTCAAATGGGATCAATAAAATATGAAAAGATATTTCCCCTTAAAGTTAACAAATATAATTTTAGTGTATGCAATATTACCAATTAAAAGTGGTGTACAACATCAACTAAAACTACATTATTTACATTTAATAACATGAATTGATACATTCATTTTTAAAATAAGTAAAGTTAATAAATTATTACAATGGTTCACTGTTTTAAACAACTTAATTTAATTTACCCCTATTCCCTATGTAGTTTTATCCTAAATCCCTGCATGAATTCATTTCTATGGAAGGGAGTTGCAGTACCAGTGGTTGGCCCTGTGTGGTGCTGGACTTACTTCAGCTCTGAGCTAGAGTAATTTACTACTGTTTTGGGTCCTTTTTTGCTGTAGTAACATTAACAGGGTAGTTTGTGAATTGCAATGGGCTTACTCTTTTGTTTGTGGGTACATGTCCATCCCTAAACACTTCCCTAACTCTCCCTTAACACTTTTTTTATCCTCCCTAAACCACTCTCCTTCAGTAGCAAGTATTTATTATTTTCCATCCACTCACCCTTGGCCCTGCCACATGAACTACTAAAATATATACTTACTTGTGCAGTTAGGGTAGAGGTCTTTACACAGAAATAGTTATGAGAGACAGGGGCAGAAACTCCACGTGTAGGTTAGTGAATAACATTTGTAGTATTATTGTACTACTTCAAGACATACTACACAATGCAGTTTGTGAATAAGATCTGGACGTTTGACATCTTGCACTGGATCCTTCAGGTGTCTCTGATCCTCTGTACCTCATACTCCTTTTTCTGAACCCTCTGCTTGGTGGACTGGTCCACATACAAAGCAGGCAGCTTCCACCAGAAACGCTTTGAGGTTGCCTTGATCATGCCACTGATGATTTGTGGTTCTGGTCAGGATCATTTATGAGGGCAAATGTAGCAATTTTTCTAAAAGAGGCAGAGTACGCAATAGGCATTCTGCCTTCCACTTTGCTGATGTGAAGTGAGATGAAAACTCTGCTGCACCCACAGAACCAAAGCCACTGCCCAATGAACTGCCCAATGAGTTCAGTCCGTATTTATCAAAGAGATGTTGCTGCGCCACAAACATCTAGTTAGTCTGAGGTCTGAAGGGACCCTCTACATCTATTCCCCAACGTACATGAAAGGTGGGTGCACACATAGGGGCATATTACCAACGTTAAGCGATATTTATCGCTAACGATGCTTAGCAACGAATTTTTTAACGCTAAGCATGGTCAGAAATTATCGCAGATAAACCTTGCTATTACCAAGGGTTATCGCAAATGCGATAAAAAACGGCCGCAATGCATGAATATCGCTGAAAAGTCCGCGATATTCATGCATTACCGAGCTAATGCTCTTAGCCATGTTATCCACCTCCCATTGGATAACATGGCTAAGAACTGCTCAGGGCAGGTGTTAGTTTTTGGAGATATTCGCGCTTAGCACGAATATCTCCAAAAGTTGGTAATAGGAGATAGCGATGTTAGCGACTGTTTCCAGTCGCTAACATCTTGGCACGCCCACTTTGCATGTCATTAGTGATAAATATCACTGACATGCAAAGTGGGGCCCAAGATGGTCGCTATCTCCTACTAGCTGCCGCTAACTGGTGTTAGCGACAGCTAGGTAATAGGGAGATAATTTTATCTCCGCTTTCTTGGCTTTTAAAGCCAAAAAAGCGGAGATAAACCCCCTTGATAATATGCCCCTCAGTTCTTAAATACAGTGCATTCCTGCCCTATCCCAGTGATGCAGCGCAGTGAGGTGATTTGCTGCACTGCACCATGAATATGCCTCTAAATATTTTAACCAAGGCTATAACAAATAGTGATTAAAACCTGCAAAATCCAATGAAAATTATCAATAAAAAACACATCCACATAGAAAAAAACCAACAAATCTTTGCGAGCCCATTACAAAATACTAGCTGTTATTAAGGCAGAGTGGCTCAGTAAGTTGAACTCCTACAGCTGAACCATGTGATAATCTCCAGTTCTCAAATTCAACTCTGTGCTTTTGATACAGCAGAAGTGTGATAAAACATTCTATTTGAAAATGCAATTTTATTCACTGGATGTATGGTGTAGGTCAGTGCACCAGAATGGCAGCCTCAGCGAGGGTGTTTGGGTAGTTACACTCACCTAATAAATGTATTTTTGGCTAAATAGTTGGTGACAGGTGCTTTTAGTTGAGTATGGTGAGAAATCTGACAGATTTTAACAGGAATTTTTACATACACAGACAAAAATGCCCACACATGTTCTCTCCCTCTCTGTTTTGAAAGTCCACAACAATGCTAGTTATTTTACAAAATAATGTGTTTTCTCTCATTTATTGCCCCTACCAATCCACATTTGTCTGTCTTTCCACTGCCACTCTGTCCCCTGTAATGTACCCTGCTTGTTGTATAATGTGTTTTAACAATGTAGCACAGCATCATTGTTGGAAAATCTGAAACAAAAGCACCCCCAATCTTACTATCAAGATATGCCCCTGCAGTTCTCTACCAAGATTTACAAGCTGTTCTTATAACAACATAACTTCCTGAAGCATCCATTTTTCACAAAGATTCAGATGCACGCATATGTAATTTGTTGGCAATCCTTCAACAATTCTGTTATCACGATCACTTTGTGTTATTAGCATGTAAGTCATGCATGCAGTGCCACTATTGTTACAAAACTTGAGGGGGGCCGCTGCAATCTACATGGAGGCCCCCCCCTTCAAACTCAGTCCGGAGCTCTCAGGACAGGGTACGGTGCTGAGTGGGTCCCTTGAAGCTCAGGGTTCCCCCTCACTGCAGGGGCTGCAGGGAATAGGTTACTCCATTTTGCAATGCCCTGGGCTGAATTTAGGGTGGTGCAACTAGTGCTATCACATCAGGTGGCAAGCACAGGGAGCTCTGTTCAGTGGTACCCGATGCGGAAAATTTCTTGTCACCTCCAGCTTGACAAAATGGCACGAATATGTGTTTAAAACACATATTTTTACCATTTTATCACCCCCTCCTAGTGATGACACCCGAGCGGGCCCGAACCCACAGCACCCCCCTTCCTACGCCATTGGCTTTGTTTTGAAATATCTTACTAGATTAAAAACACATGCGCCCAAGATCATTGTGTGCCCAGTAATTTTCAGTAAAATATAACAATTTCCAGATAGCTCAGGTGATTACAGTGCATCATGGGGATATTTGAGTTTTGTCCAGAAGCCGTTTTGATACATTATGAAGTAGTGAAGATGGTTAAGTGCAGATCACACATAACAATCCAAGGGAGCAGAGTTTTTTTGCCTTTTGACGCCTATGGACCCACTCTTCGGGGAATATTTACAAGCAGATATAGCCATCAGAGTGTCTCTTTTTTGAATGCTACAGTGGCGTAGCACCATTTTCCATATTTACAAGGTAGCAGTAAGCCACTTATCAATGCTTAATGCAATCTTGTAAATAAGCGGCAAAGGGCATGCAATAGTTGATGCTGTAGGCATTCTACCGCAACATCCATTGCTTTTAGATTTACAAGGATGAGCCAGTGCCAAAAACAAACACCATAGAATACCAGGCGTTACAATGGCGATGTGAGGAGAAATTATTAATTTCTCCAGATTTTTGCTCTTTCCATATGTGCTGCATTCTGCTGCACACATGAAAAGAGCAAATTTGCCATAGTTGATTGTTTATGTGCAGAAAGGTGTCCCTTCCTGTTCATAAACAATCATCCCCGCCGCGCAGGCACCCTTGCATCATGGGGGCAGGGTGCCTGCTCTGGCGCTATGCAAATTTGTTTGCACCACCACTGAGTCATTACTGGAAGCCAGGTTCCCCAGCCAGAAACAAGCATTCATCAGACACATACACAATTGATGAAAGTCTTCATTTACTTCATCAACAAAGGAAAAAAAATCACAATCTTAACTTTAATTAGAAGGCAGGACCTTTTCTAAATACCATTTAGGTCACTCGTTATCATACTATAATCTGTTTGCTGATCTTGCACTGCTCCCATGAATCAGTCTGAGGATACTAACTTAGGGCCTCATAATTTATGAGATTTTGCCATCGGGCAGCACAGCAGCCCTTCCTGCTGCGCTTCCCTACAGCCAAACAAAAGGGCAGGAATGCGCCGTATCTGTGAGCCCAATTGGCTGCCGTGAGCCAATGCAGGCACCTTTGGACCATGGTGCAAGGGTGCCTGCATTGCATGAATGAATATTTTTGCACAGGAAGAGAAACCTTCCTGAACAAAAATAATCACAACAGGCTTTTTCCTCTTTCTATGTGTGGTGCAGGATGCAGCACACAGAGAAAAAGGAAAAATGAAGAGAAATAAAGATATTTCTCCTTGTTGTGTCTCCCTTACGCCTCCCCTGGAGAGGCGTAAGCTTTTGGCGCTGCCTCAGATTTACGATTTCTCATAAATCTGGGGCAGTGTCAAAAGGCCATGGATGTTGCTAGGAACGCACCCAGAAACACCGATTGCACAACCCATTATTGCGGAACACTGCATTAAAGGGTCTGATATTTATCAGGCAGAATTGAGCCCAAAAAAGTGGCTTAGTGCTGCCTGATAAATATCACGCAGGCTTCTGCACCACGGAACATCACAAAAAAGTGACGTTCCAGAGGCGCAAGGAGTCTCATAAATGAGGCCCCTAATTTTTAGTCTCCAATTTCAAACTCCTTCATTTTTTAGAATATTTTCAAATGTTCATTTTTACAGGTTGCTTCTTTATTTCTATACATTTAAAAAAATCTGTTCTTATTATTTAATTGTATAAGCAGTCGCACATCCCCAGAATACACAGTGCAACCACAGCCATCCTCGGACCACAGGTTAAGGGCTACTGTAATAGAGAACAGTGGGCTATGGACTGTGATAAAAAAGCTGCATGCAAACTGTAAGGCACAGGTTTAGAACCATGTTTCCCCCAGTCTTTGGTTGTTCTAATGTTGCTAAAACGTGTTTCATTTGGGTAGAAATAAATACATTCTTATTAGTAAAGCCAACCCCGACCAACATGTTATATTTTAAATCCTGAGTCTATGCTTCTCCAGGCCAATCACTCTTAAAATAGACAGCCTACCAGTATGGACGGGATGTGTCTCCTACACCTTATAGTCCACATTGTGTTATGTAACATTCCATATACATTGATTTACACCCTTGTATGATTCATGGTTGCAGTATATATAATGTGTGTGTAAGAAGAGTTATAAAAACAAATGAAATATACATGTGAGTGAGGTACTGTGGAGAGATGAGGGGCACTGTTGGTGATTGTAGTGAGGAAATCGGTGGAGAAGGAGGTCATGGGGGGCAGCAACAAAGAGTGATGCACGGGGCACCACCAGTGGTAAGCCTACCCTGGCAATGCCCTTACATCTCTTTTGCATGCATAACTCGCAGTAATGCACTTTTTTTTCATTTTAGTTTTCAGGACTATAGGTGAGATGTACAAAGCCATTTACAGGTCACATGGTCTACAATTGCAAAATTACCGGATTTGAGAACAATATGGGCCATATTTAGGTAAACACCAGTTACCGATTCTAAAATACCGAATTTTACCGATTCGGTATTTTAGAATGAGTAATTGGTATGTAGGTATTAATTTGGTAATTTTTTCCCAAATCGGTCAAATTTGGTAAATACCGATTCGGTATTTACCAATTTGGTATTCACCATTCATTCCTATGGGCCTGGAGGCCCATAGGAATGAATGGGAATTACTGAATCGGTAAATACCGAATCGGTAAGAGGGGGAAGACCTACAAGGGTGGCAGGGTGTCACATTGACACCCTGTTGCACCCCTGAATAGTGCATGGGTGCACATGTGGCACAAATACATGCCCTAAGGGCATGTATGTCTGCCACATGGCACTGTTAAAAAAGCACAAAATTGTTTTTTAACGGTTTTCGTTACTTACCACCAACTTGTAGTTGGTGGTAAATAACGAATCCATACAAGTGAAAAGCACTCACTTGAGTGCTTCCTACATTAAGGATTCAGTAATTTACCGAATCTGTATTTAAGAATTCAGTAATAGACTGATTCCTTAAATTACCGATTCGGTAAATTATGGAATACTTAAATTAGGCCCCTACATCTGAAAAGCCTAATACCGGTCGGTAACGGCTGAAATTCGGTAATTTCGGCAATTACCGACCGGTATTAGGCTTCCTACATCTGGCCCTGAATATCTTTTAAAAATATGCTGCACCCACTTTGCGGTTTGGTAACTAGTTACTGAATCGAAAAATGATTTTAGAAATAAATTATGAATCGCAATTTGGAAGTATGTGTGTTCACAAAGCTATGTGCTAGGTATCAATTTTTCTTCAAAACTTTTGATAGGTTACTGACTCATCACAGTAGGTGGTAACACATTTGCAAAGGGAAAACAGTCATGGTGGGACCGCTTCACCTTTGTAAATAAGAAAAAAACACATTTGCTATGGGGCAGTGATCCATGAAACCATTGCTAACTCTTAACCAACTTTTTTTTATAAAGTAGTTTTATTCTTAAATGCAGATCTGTTTACTTTAAGGAAAACAGGCTGCATGTTTTAAGACATACATTATTTAAATACAATCACAGACATGTGGTCTGCTGGCAGGCCACCTCCCCTGTAATTGTATCCACACAGAGGGAGTCGAAATTTGAGGTCAGTTGCATTGTGACCCACACTGATTTGTGATTTTGTGAAATGGCTTATTAGTACAAATGTTGGTTTACAAAATCTCATTTAATTTTCAAAAGGTTGGTGTGTAATTTGTGACTTCTTAGTACAATTGGCTGTATAGTTCATCTATATAAAACTTTTTTATCATATTCATCAGATATCAGGTATATTTTGATTCCTTTCTCATTACATGTCCTATTATTTTAGTCCACAAACCAATCACAAGAAAAGATAACATAATCATGTGACTATCTGTAACCATAGATTATGTCCCCATTTATCTTTCTCACTGTCAATTTGTATAGTCTGAGGTGACAAATGTTTGAATTGCCACAGGTTGGAATGTGTGGGAGGTACAGGTATGCTTGTTGAGTCTGAAATGTGTTGATGGTATGAAAAAGATTTAATGGCAAGTATACTTAGTCATGTTTGTGATAAGACTATTATTGGGAGGAAACCTCCTGTCTTCCATTGAAATCATCTCATAATTTGGCGGCAGTAGCAACCAACACTTGCCTTGTGCAGGTGGTTGCTGTTGAGCACCATTACAACTTATTTTAGGCCACTTGACTTCCTAATACCATCCCACAAAAAGGAGTCCTAGTAAAACACAGAAAAAATACTTTTGAGCTTGCAGCTTGTCTTTCCTGGCACTATTAGTACAGCCTGGAACCAGGCATAGACATCACATCATATGTCAATGTAAGAAATTGGGGTATTGATTGAGGTGGGTGAAAACTCTATTCAAGCAACAACCACAATTCTTGTCCGAGTCAACCACAAAAGTCACTAAATTAACCTATGCTCAGCGCTCTGGTATCTTGCCACAAAAGCGTATATTGAAGGCTCTGTGTTAAGTCTTTATGCAGTACTAGGGCAGTAAAAAAGTGAAAACACAATCCAAGAAAAATATGACACCAAATTCGAAAAAGAGAGAGTATTGTAATAAACACAATGACATCAAAATGAATTTAAATCAATCACTAGCACCGGAGTTATGAATTTATTAGTTTTTAAATGAAACCTAGCACCTAAAAATCAAAGCAGCAACCATGGATATCTTGTCTCTTGAGATCAAGGCAAATTCAACAGTTAAAGCTTGCTGTGATGTAGCATGTTTCCGATACATGGGGTGTATTGGGCCCAGCCTTTGCTTACTTTCAAGAAATGTTTTCGAAGAAAAGTCCAGGTGAAAGTAGAGAAGCTAGAATCCAGCGGGGCCAGACAGCAGGCTGTGTCTGAGTGGGAGTTTTCGCCACATAGTGCTGGATGAGGTCTTGGTGTCGCCGTTAAGTGGGAGAAAGCTCTGAGTTGGAGAAGCCGGAATTCCAGTCCAAAAAAGTAGTCCTCATCAATGGGGAGCTCTTTGACCCCAGTAAAAAGTTTTACCTTTGGCCTTAGACAACTTTTTGGAAGTCAAAATCATCCAGCTGGATGAAGTTGCAAGCCATAGCCAAAGAGTGTTTCACAGAGCCAGATACTGTTGCACAGATGTCCAGCTGAACAGGATTTGCTGCTAGGGAGAAAAATGTATTAGGAGCTACCGCAAAGTCAGTCCGACCATTAATAAACCTTGAGCGGATCAGCTGACGGGTAGTTCCCAGTCTTCTGACAGTTCTTCTGGCACTTTTTTGTGAAAATTGCCAACTTTTAGGGTCAGACAAGAGCAGCACCTCTAATACCATTTCCAATGGTCCAGGTCCTGGGGGCATCATTTGGGGTTTAAAACTCTCTCCAGAAGAGACCAGGTGCAGGGTGCAAGGACTTTGGAGCTTGTTATGTCTTGGTAGCTCACACAGGAGGTCAGTCAACTAGCCTTTATGTTCACTTTGGGAACCCTGGGCTTAAGGTTTTGGTCTTCTCTCCTTCAAGCAGCAAGGCAGATCTCAAGCAGCAGACAGTCCTTGAGGCGCAAAGCAAGCATCAAGCAGCAGGGAAATCTCCTAGTGACAGTAGGGCAGTCCTCTGTAGAACAAGACAGGAAACAAGCAGCAGAGCCGTCCTCTGGAGTACAAGAGAGTACTTCTGAATTCTTCCTCAGGTCTGCGAGTGTACTGCAGAATTACTGAGGGTCCAATATTTATACCTGTTGCCAGCTTTTGAAGTGGGGAACATCCTGGCTACGCCCACATCTGATTCTGAAAAGTAAATCCCTTCCGCTGCTAAGCCTTCAAGTAGTCTAGGGTGACAAAGTACTAGTGTCAGGTTCCTTTGTGTGTGTGCTGGAGGTAGCCCTTGGAAATGTAAGTGGGACTGGGAACATGTCCACTCTTACCATCATGGCAGGATGGCCCATCTTGCTAATACCTCATCGCCATTTGTCTCACTGTTTGGGAGGAATACACAAAGACCAACAAGTATGCTATTCACAGTCATGTGACCCAGAACAAAGGTAGCAGACACCAAATGATTGGGACAAGAAAATGCCAATATTGGCCAGCAGCATTTTAGGAATAGTGACTAAAAATCTGACTTTACCATAAAAGAGGATTTATAAATTACAATTCATTGGAGTCCAAACGTGACATCTCTATCTGTTCCCAATCAAAAGTTAGCAGTTATTATATGCAATGAAGTGACATAATGCTGTCCATTGGGAGAAATAGGACATACAGTAGTGAAAAATTAATGTAGGTGTTTTTCACTATCAGAATGTGTAAAATCCCAAGACACATTTCCTACTTTTTAAATACAATGCACACAGCCATATGGGCTGTTTAGAGCCTACCTTATGGATGACATATGTATCAAAAAGGAAGGTGAAGGCCTGCTGAAAGGTTTAGTTTTGCCAGGTCAAATTGGCAGTTTTAAAACTGCATTACAGGCTTCAATGGCAGGCCTGAGACATGTTAATATTTGCTACTTAAATGGTTAGCACCATGAATGCTGCAGACGCACTGGTAGTGTTTAATATACATGCCCTTGGTACATGTAGTGCCATATGCTAGGGACTTATACATAAATGAAATATGCCAAAGAGGTGTAAACTAATTGTACCACGTTTTAGGGAGAGAACACAAGAACATTAGCATTGGTTAGCTGTGGTAAAGTGCACAGAGTCCCAATGCCAACAAAAAATAAATTCAGAAAACAGCAAGTGACGTTTGGAGGAAGACCACTCCTAGGAAGACAGGTCTAACAGTCAAAGTCTCCAAAACAAATATAAAAGGAAGGGTATGTCAAGTGCACTACGCAGCAATAAGTTGTCCGGGCATGGCATTGCTTGTGCCTGTCCTGACTGCTACCTAGCCCACCCAGACCCACAGTGATAAAAATAGAGCTACTCTGTTGGAGTTAATCCATTTCTACCAAGGTAATGGAGGATGCCTGTCTCATCTGCATAGGATGATACTGGAACTGCCATCGGCATTGTGGACGGCAATGTCTGAAAGGCAGTTCTAAGCCAAGTGGTGGACAACAGGGTGATAGTAATATGCCAAGTGATGGATGCATCATATGCACTGATTGCACACCTGGCCCTGCCCTCAGCAGTGTAGTGTGAACCTCCTAAAACTGGAGTCTACCTCATGCTGTCTGTTCAAGTACTAGACCACCCGCAATGCTCCAACACTGGCTATCAACTGCAAACTCTAGCCATACTGCAGTGCCATTCTCCCAGCCAGAAAGAGAGGAGAGGGGTTACGCAGTAGAGAGAAGAGCAGTGGCATGTGAGATGGAGAAGGAAAATTGGCTACACTAGTACCCCATGCCACCTTTTGGGCACCATCACTTGTAATTTTACAAAACTAAACACTATTCTACACCTTCTTTTCAATGTAATTGACATTTTATTTTAATTTTTCCAGCACTTTTTCTCACTATCTCTGGGCTAAGAAAGTTCAATAGGATTTGGCAGAGAAAGCTTAATTAAACTATAAGCCCACACAATGATTACATATAGGGGATTGGCTTGAAGGTATATTTGAGCTGATCTCTGTCAAAGGGTCCCTTTTCAAGCTAGAGACAATTCAATGCAGTTTAATACATTTAGTCAATTTGTCTACACCTATACATTTAAAAGATATTTTATTTCTTACATACAGTATTTTGTCTCAGAAGGGTTTTGTGTACAAGATAAGGTTTAATGAACAGTATAAGCATAGGCCTTGTGAACAATCACTGGCAAAACCTTTAGCCCCAGCTTATTACTGAAATTGCCCAATGTTTCTTTCTATGTATTCACTCAATCATCTTTTCATCCATCCATTGATACATTCATGTATTCAACCTCCCAACCATCCCAAATTCCGCACAAGTAAAGTTAACAATCAATGAAGAGGCTCTTTTATTTATCAGCCTGTGCTAGTTTGTGTGTGGTGTGAGAGTGTTTCTGGTAGTATGTCACTGTTGGTTTATGTGAGTTCTATTGGTAGAATGTAATTTTTAGTCTGCCAGGGGTGTGAGAATGCTGCTGGTAGTGTGAGAATGCCCGTCTATGGTGAATATCAAAGTGCTGGCTGTAGTCTTACTGCTGTCTATGAATGGATCAGAGTGTGGTCAGTAGTTTGAGACTGCTAGTGTTTGATGGGTGTAAAGGTTCTGTCATTTGTATGAGACTGCTACTCTATGTGAAGTGTGAGTGCTGTCTTTATTGCACGACAATTAGTCTGGGAGGGGTGTGAGGTGCTTCATACAGCCAGTCACTGCTATTCTGACTGATGTCAGAGCGTCCTTTGTAGTGTGAAAATGCTAGTAAGTGATGGGTGTGAGAATGTGTCTGGTAGTGTAGAAATGCTTCTTATAGTGCTGTCTGGTACTTTGTGAAGAATGTTATAGTTCTCCTATGTTTGAAGGTATTTAAAGTACCCTGGTCTTCTACCAAAAGGTCTTGAATAGTTCCCCTTGTATTTCATTGAGGTCATGACCAAAGGCATGCTGAGTACTCTTTTACTCATGAGTGATTTCAGACTCACTCTTGAAGCATTGCTTCAGCAATCGTTTCCAAATAAAGTTATTTTGTTCAATTTGTGTTTTGCTAATGATGCTGTTCAGTGGGATATAAATGATCCAGGTTATCCATTTACATATTTTTGGGATTCCCCGCCAAGTGTCCACTGACAGGCCAATGCCCATACACCAAACTCCCTTCACATATCTCATCCCACCACATAATGTGCACAACCATTGGTGTTTACTAGTATCAACAACCACAATTTGCAGTAGTAAGAACAGTCCCAGTACACACACACCCTAAACCTTTTATCAGGGACTCCGCCTCGTGTGAACATCCCCCTGGCCGTGCCTAACAGCTATTTTCTATGGGTTATACCAGTCCCAGTCCACCAATGCTTAAGAAATTCCAGCTTCACTTCATTTGTGGACACAAAGTGCTCTCCCTAAACAGGGTAAACATGTACAATAGTGAGTTGGATTGGAATCGCAGATTCGTCACCAGACAATTGCACCACACTGTTATGATGATATATTTACTTCACAAACTATAATGGTTGGAACATATTTTAAGGCTTGTTTTATTCTTAATTTTTCCATTAGGCTTTCGGCCCATTGCCAGCTGGCTACACCGTGCAATATTTTTATGGAACAAGTATTACACCAGCAGTTCTTTCAAAATACAACTAAAGAGTGGCGGCTGTTTGAAACCGTAATAACAAATGTAAACCCACTCAATCTTCAATAATTCTTCATTCATTCCCCCATCCCCTTTAGAAATCTGGGAAAGTAAATGAGAGTATAAACAGAGAGCCTGTACTGTGAATAACACAAGCATTTTTCCAAAAGCAAATGCAAATTGAGGAAGTCTAAACTGTTCCTCATTAGTAATCAGCCAAATAATGCCTCGCATCGGCGAGTTGTAAATAGGCTGTGCACCGAAATGAAATTCAAACTAATTTCCTGCTCATACTTTCATCACTAAATAACGACGTTTGATTTTCAAGATTTCGTAGATGTAAGGCAGGTAAAATGCTCGATAAATGTTATTATTTTGACCGTTTTTCCATAATTTCACATTAAAATAGTTCTTGTTAATTCATATGATATTACAGGTAGTTTTTCAGTGACGGGAGTAGCTACTGGAACATTTTGAAGCCTGAAATCAAAAACCTTGTTACCTTTCTATGTTCACCCTGTATGTTAATGAATTTGACTCCTGGCATAGTTTGTATGGCTTAAAAAAAGCCATCATCCACTAACAGAACATAATTGTTGCTTTTAAAGTGCTGTATAATTTGCAATTATGTTAATTAAAATTACAAATGTGCTGCATAATTCGAACAAATTCTTGTTAATTATAAGTAACTTCCAGAAATTCAAAAGGTATAAGTCACACTGAGAAATATGGCTGTACTCTGGCATTTGAGATATTAAAATTATATATATTGTGTCATGGTAGCAAGGTAAAGAAACATGAAAGAAGAAGCAATCAAACAACTATTCATCAAGAAACTGAACAAACTGTTCTTCTCTGTGGGTGCACCAATAATATAACCACAAAGTGCTAACATTTTTTAACCTACAGATACATGTAAATTGTCATCCTGTTAAACTGGGTAAAGAATTTATAATTCATGCTTTTGCGGCGATTTAACGAAAATCTGTAGGCGTTTATATTTTCTTTCTTTACCATTCACTGTGTGCATCTCGGAGGATTTTGTGTTCCCTTCCATTGTCGAATGGTGGTGTTAGTGTGGTTTTGTGACCATTTCGTCTATTTTGTACGTTTATTTAGCGCAACTAGCACACAACTAAAATGCAAACTGGAAGGAAATCCAAAAACCAATACGGACATACACCGCCCATATATGACCTCAAATAGGCAAGTGCTGATGGGAAAACCAGAACCGTGGTTGCAAAAAGATTCCGAGGGCCTCATTTATGAGGTTTTGCCGTAGGGAAGCTCAGCAGGCCTTCCTGCTGCGCTTCCCTACGGCAAAAGAAAAGGGCAGGAATGCGCCGGATCTATAAGATACGGCGCGTTCCTGTCCTTTGCCCCTGCGCCACCGCACAATGTGCTGCCTGCGCCAACCAACGCAGGCATCTTTGCACAATGGTGCAAGGGTGCCTGCGTTGTGGGGATGATTCTTTTTGTACAGGAAGGGAAACCTTTCTGTACAAAAATAATCACAAGAGACTTTTCCTCTTTCAATGTGTGCTGCAGAATGCAGCACACATAGAAAAAGGAAAAAACGAGGAGAAATAAAGATATTTCTCCCCGTTGCGCCTCCCTTACACCTCCCCTGGGGAGGCGTAAGCTTTTGGCACTGCCTCAGATTGAATATTTCTCGTAAATCTGGGGCAGTGTCAAAAGGCCATGAATGTTGCTGGGTACGGCCCCAGCAACACCCATTGCATGCCCCTTTAACGCAGAACACTGTGTTAAAGGGACTGGTATTTATCAGGCAACATTAAGCAAAAGAAAGTGGCTTAGTGCTGCCTGATAAATATCACGCAGGCTTCTGCGCCAGGGAACATCACAAAAAGTAACGTTCCGATGGCGCAAGGGGCCTCATTTTTTTCAACCGAAGAAGTGTGTTTTAGGACCCCATTGCTCTGCCATATTTTCAGAGGAAGGTTTTTTTCAAAGTTCTGTGGGGCTCATTTACAAGCCTGGTGCACTGCTGGAACATCACTTTTCGTGACTTTCAGGTGGCGCACTGGGGTTACCTGTATCTAGGGGGCCACGGAAAATCACCCTTAGTGGCTTTTCATGGTCTCATAGATATGGTGCAAGGCAATGCAGGACAAGTCGCTGCGTTACCTCAAACTGCGTGGGGAGGTGTGCCCTGGTAGTTGCTGGGGGTGTTGCACTCAACGCCCATGGTGTTTGACACAATCCCAGATTTACAACATAGCATAAATCTGGGAATGCATCAAAACCGTGCACCTGCCCACTGGTTGTTTTTGTGAAGAAAGGTGTCCCTTCCTACACAAACCCAATCCGATTTCAACACATGCACCCTTGCACAATGGTGCAAGGGTGCCTGCATTGACGCATGGCAGCCATTTGTGCACCAGCGCTGCCAATGAGGACAGGAATGCACCGTATTGCATAGATACAGCGCTGGCCTACCCTTATCTTTAGATGCAGTGCAGCAAGAAGCCTTGCGACACTGCCCTGTGCCAAAATGTAAATTAGGTGCTATGGGTCTGTATGGTTCAGGAAATCTCAGATACCACAGTGTAGAATCTAATGATCTTTTTCACAGTGCATTCTCTGCGAACTAGGTAAAATACTGTATAGAAGTGGCAGAGGAGAAAATACAATACCAGTACACCGAATCGCATTTACAATATGTCTCCTAATATATTGGAGTCACATTACAAAAATCATAGCATTGATTGAAATGGGGAGCAATGCTGCTGTGGGCAATAGATTCAGCTGCATAGTTAGTGTGTCTTGGTTCCTAGAAGAAGAGAAATAGGCCAACTGGCCGATGTTTATGTTTAAATGTGTTTACTAGCATTTTCAAAAAAATAGAAACAATACCAAGGCTTAAATCATACAATGTGAGAGAGAGCGTCAGACGCGCACAGTTCGCACACGGGAATATACACTTTGTCTGCACAGGAAGTGCACTGATAAGTCTATCGTATAACAGGAAACAGGCAGCACCCATGATTGTTCTGCCTTCATAACAAACCAAATTCTAAAACACTCCCCCCCACCCCTTCCAGCAGTCTCCATTGCACTTTGAGCAGTGTTAGAAATGGACTCCAAGCCTTCTGGAATGAATCAGTAGTTTTGTTCAGGGTAGCTGAGATCCATTCCTTTCCCAGGATATGCCAGAGTCTAGGCAGCCTACCCACATGCATTGGGGAGGTGGTGGTGCCCCAGTGAGACAGTATATTTTGCAACGCTGCGCTCAGTGCTAAACCCATTTGACAGCCTCTTGTGCTTTTAAGTGGGTACGTGATTGGGTTTGGTAGGCCTAGGATAACATAAACGGGAATTCCAGGGATATTTGTGTCAAGAAGCTCATCTATCACGTCAAGGATTTTAGTCCAATATTGAGACAGCCGTGGACAATCCCACAAAATGTAAAGCAATGTTCCTTCGTTGTCGCAACCCCGCCAGCATTTCGGACTCCGCTGTGGATTTACCCCTATGGAGAAGTGCTGGTATGAGATACCACTAAGTAGCTATTTTCATAGCAGCTTCTATACTGGCGACATTGCGAGCTGTATGTTTTGCCCTATAATAATTACCTTCCCAGTCCTTCTGCATAAGCTCCCCACCCAGTTCCCTCCCCCACCTCCATTGGCTCAGTGTGGTCTGTGTTTGTGGGCTATGTGGAATCATGTCATAAATGTCAGATATAAGTCCTTTATCAGTGAGTTTGGTAATTTGCCATTTTTCATATTTGGTCAGCCGACGGGACCCCTGTTCCCTTATCCTCTTCTGAAGTACACAGTGTTGCAGTTGCAAATATCTCAACCTCTCGGACTCAGGAATACCGTACTCAAGCTTCATTTGGGAAAATGGAAGAACTCCAGAGAGATCAAACAGGTAGCCTATCGATCGACAAGAGGTGTCCCGCCATGCCGGAAAAGCTTTATCTGTCATCCCAGGTGTGAATTTACTATTACCAAACAGGGGGGTTAATGGGGAAGGGAAGGTAGTGAGAGTCTTTGTTGTCGCCACCCCATCCCAGACCTTCAGCATGGATTGGGTGATGGGCATACACATCAACCCGCTGGGACATTGAGCCTTCCTTCAAAAGGGGCACTTCCAGAGCAGAATCCCTGCCAATGCTCTATCCTGAAAAGGCCATCTGTTTTCTGATTCCGGCCTTGCCCATTCCACTAAATACCTCAGTTGTGCCGCTTTATAGTAGCTAAGGAGCTCCGGTATCCCCAAACCACCAGCTTCGGGCTTCATATATGCCTGGATCTGGACCATAACATTTCTTATAAAAAAAGAACAGGAATGCTGTCGGGCCAGGTGACTTGAGCAGCTTGAAACGTGACATGGCTGTAATCACTTCCTCGACCCGGATGGGAGCCTCTGGTGCCACCACCTGATCCAGAGTAAGGGGTCGATTAGGATGGCGGACGGAAATGGGTTCCGTCCGCCAAGGATACTCCCGACCGCTCCGCGGATAACCCGCTGTTGCGATTAGGATAATATTGTCATGAAACTCCGTCTGCGGCGGACGGAGTACATCAAACCCCGTCCGCAGCGGACGGAGTACACCTGAGACCGCCGCAAGCGGACGGAACCTAAGAAACACCGTCCGCCGCGGACGAACATGACCGCAGGAACAGGCACAGCCACCGCAATACCTGCGAAGGCTCCGTGCCCGCGATTAGGATAACGCCGCCAGTCCCACGGAACTCACCTCCATCCACGACCGCTGCGGAAACAATGCAACGATAAACCCAGCATCCCAGCGGAAGGACAACATGAACACCATCCCTACCGTCAAACCAATTTACAAATGGCCGACGGAAGTAAATACAAAACACACTACACAGGACACCCACCCACCTGAAATACCCACACCAATCACAAGCCACAATGACACCCCCCCAAGCACCTAAAAATCCACACAAGTCAACACACCCACCTAGCACCTGACTGGCAACAACCATTGGACACTACCACAACACCGAGTATAAAAAGATTCCCAGCCACTACCACAATCCTTTGCACCACAGCATAACTGCAAGCAAGAGGCTCCTCACAACGAACAGCAGACACTAAAGTTCACACATACAACCTGCACACAAACACACCCACCACACCATTCCTACACACCACACACCTGCACATCCCAACCCACTCCACCCACACTTTGCACATCACACACCATGGCACCAAAGAAAAATCCTAAATTCACCGACACAGAGTTAAAGGTCCTGGTGGATGAAATCATCCATGTCAAACCCCACCTATTCGGCACACTAGTCCAGCAGACCACCGTGGCAACCAAAAACCACATGTGGGACAGGATATTCAGTCGGGTGAATGCGTCAGGGACCGTGCCACGAACAAAGCACGACATCCAGAGGCGGTGGCACGACCTCAAAACAAGGGTCAAAGGCATCCGTGCAAAAAATCACCTGCGGGCACACCACACTGGCGGCGGCACACCCCAGGAGCCCATACCCTATGCCGATTGGGAGGAAAACGTGCTGGGCATACTGCACCCAGAGAGCCTTGAAGGAATCGACGAGGGAGAAGAGGCTGGTAAGTACAAACCAAGCACCACTATCACACCGACATGGTCTGCCTCACACAACTGAGAGGACACATCCCCCAGGCCCCAAACCATGCATGTGGACCACATATTCACCAAAATGTGAACGACTGCCAACAGGCCCCCATGTCCACAGGGAGGGTGGTGGTGTGTGTTGGGAGGTGGGTGGGGTGTCTTGGGAGGTGGGAGGGGTGTGTGAGAGACCAGCACTACTAATCCCAACAGGCCCCCATGTCCACAGGGAGGGTGGTGGTGTGTGTTGGGAGGTGGGTGGGGTGTGTTGGGAGGTGGGAGGGGTGTGTGAGAGACCAGCACTACGAATCCCAACAGGCCCCCATGTCCACAGGGAGGGTGGTGGTGTGTGTTCGGAGGTGGGTGGGGTGTGTTGGGAGGTGGGAGGGGTGTGTGAGAGACCAGCACTACGAATCCCAACAGGCCTCCATGTCCACAGGGAGGGTGGTGGTGTGTGTTGGGAGGTGGGTGGGGTGTGTTGGGAGGTGGGAGGGGTGTGTGAGAGACTAGCACTACGAATCCCAACAGGCCCCCATGTCCACAGGGAGGGTGGTGGTGTGTGTTGGGAGGTGGGTGGGGTGCGTTTGGAGGTGGGAGGGGTGTGTGAGAGACCAGCACTATGAATCCCAACAGGCCCCCATGTCCACAGGGAGGGTGGTGGTGTCTGTTGGGAGGTGGGTGGGGTGTGTTGGGAGGTGGGAAGGGTGTGTGAGAGACCAGCACTACGAATCCCAACAGGCCCCCATGTCCACAGGGAGGGTGGTGGTGTGTGTTGGGAGGTGGGTGGGGTGTATTGGGAGGTGGGAGGGGTGTGTGAGAGACCAGCACTACGAATCCCAACAGGCCCCCATGTCCACAGGGAGGGTGGTGGTGTGTGTTGGGAGGTGGGTGGGGTGTGTTGGGAGGTGGGAGGGGTGAGTGAGAGACCAGCACTACGAATCCCAACAGGCCCCCATGTCCACAGGGAGGGTGGTGGTGTGTGTTGGGAGGTGGGTGGGGTGTGTTGGGAGGTGGGAGGGGTGTGTGAGAGACCAGCACTACGAATCCCAACAGGCCCCCATGTCCACAGGGAGGGTGGTGGTGTGTGTTGGGAGGTGGGTGGGGTGTGTAGAGAGGTCAGTGATATGTAATGTTTAAAAGATTAAAACATGTCATGTCCACTGCATTGATCATTAAAATCTTGTCCCTCAGGTGATCGCAATCTGACTGGCGAAACCAGCAACCGCCTGCAACAGTCACCACACTCACAGCACGGACTCTGTGGGGATGATCCCACTGTCAGCTCCGGTGCGGAGGACGAAGGGGGCCCAAGTCGACTCCCAGGGCCATCTGGCTTACAGGACATCCCTGCCTCCACAACCTTGGCCTGTGTCACCCCACCGACACCTGCCATAGTGACCTGTGCAAAGCGATACAAAAGGGGATGTGCAGCCACCACCTCCACCACCACCTCCACCACCACCTGTACCACCACTCCTGCCTGTGCCACCCTGCCTGACCCATCGCATGACGCAGGCCCATCTACATCCCAGCCAAGCAGGGAGAGTGGACGGCAAAGGACAGACCAGAGGCCACATCTCACCCACAGGAGTGCCTCTAACCGGCGAGGTGTGGAAGGACACCCACCCCATCCTGCTGCAGAAACACTGGAAGCCCTAGCCAGAGTCCAGGCCTCCTATGACCGGGGGCAAGCACAGGCTGACCGTGCCCACCAGGACTCAGTGGAGAACACAAATCAGTTGCGGTCAATTGACAGGCGCATAGGGCAACTAGTGGACATCATGGGCCAGGTAACATCACTGTGGAGGGACTGGTTATCCTGCAACACCCCCCCCCCCTCAGCCAAGTGCCCAGCCGCCACGGTCGCCAACACCACCGCCACCACCACCTGAGCCCATGGACACGGATGTGGCCCCTGACCAACCTGCCCCCCCCCAGCTGTCTCCGCTCCGGCTACAAGACGGAGGGGCCGTCCGAGGCTGGAAGTAGGTAAGGGCAGCGGGGATGCATCATCCACCCGCCCAAAGAGGGGCCGCAAATGACATTAACCGTGCCTGACCCTGCCATTCACCCTTCAACTATCCTGTCCCACAACGCCAAGTATTGGCACCGGTCTGCTGGACTAGCTGGACATCACCCAATGTGGTGTCACCACAGTCTTTTTATCTACCATGACCTTCAACTCACAATCCCCCACCCAACACTTACTTGTAAATATCCACCTGCATCAATTCACAACCTGTAAATAAATTTCACTTACACACTCAATTATGTGTTGCCTCCATGTTTTAATCACATGATTGTATCTGAATCAGACGTCACCAGGCGCAGGGAACTATGTCGGTGAGAATTATGCCTCAGTGGGAGTGACCTAGGGAAAATGAGAGACAACAAACACACGTCAGGAAACTGATTCACACCCATCACAACACACTGTACTGCAACATACCACAAACAACACTCACCACCAAATCTGTGGATGAGAGGACACACATCATGGAATACAACACACACATGCAAGCATAACATACCAGAACAGCCAGCTTCTAAACACCACATCCACACACCACCAGCAAACATACATCACGCATTGCGCACGGCCAGGTTGTGGAGCATGCAGCAGGCAATCACGATCCTGCATACTTTGCCTGGTGAGTAAGGCAGGGCTCCTCCGGTTTTATCCAGGCAGCGAAACCTAGACTTTAGCAGTCCAAAAGTATGTTCCACCACTCTACGTGTCCTTCCTTGGGCATCATTGTATTGCATTTCATCAGCTGTAGTTGGATTACGTATGGGACTCAGCAGCCACGGCCTGTTTGGGTACGCTGAATTGCCTATGTGGGGGGATGACAGACACAGATATCACTACCAGGATTGGTGGGTACCCCATGCCACACAGAATACACAACTGTCCCCACAGCATACTCACCAACAAGCCACGCACGTTCTGGTCGCAGATTTGCCATCAGTTGGGGGACAATGCTGCTCCGCATGATGTGGGAGTCATGTGCGGAGCCTGGAAATCTGGCACACACATGTGATATGATGTTGTCGTCCAGGCACACCACCTGCACGGTCAGCGAATGAAAGTGTTTCCGATTGCGATATACAGGCTCACGTGCCCGGGGTGGAATGAGACCGATATGGGTGCCATCAATGGAACCCACTACGTGTGGTATCTGGCCTAGTGCATAGAAATCTGCTTTGACTGCTGCCAACTCTGCCGCCCGTGGAAAATGGATGTAATCATCCTTGTAAATCATCATGGCCCTGAGAACATCCTGCAGTACCATGCTAAACATGGACTGTGACATCCCCCCGGCATGTCCAACTGTGTACTGGAAGGTGCCAGTTGCAAAGAAGTTAAGTGCCGCCATCACCTTTGCTGTGGGTGTAATGGACCCAGGATATGTTCTTCGTGGCTGCAGATGAGGAGACAATTGGTCTACGAGCTCCAGCAAACTACGTCGATCAAGCTGCAATTTCCTGATCACCTCCTCGTCAACCATGTCCTCCAGCACAGTGTATGGGCGATGCACATTAGGAGCCCTCCTGTGTGGGAGTAGATGTAGTCCCAGCCCGGTCACCCACCGCCGGGCCAGGCCGGTCACCCACCGCCGGGTGTTGACTGGCCTGGCCCGGTGGTGGGTGACCGGCCTGGCCCGGCAGTGGGTGACCGGCCTGGCCCGGCGGTGGGTGACCGGGCTGGGCCGGCGGTGGGTGACCGGGCTGGGACGGCGCGGGTGACCGGCCTGGCCCGGCGGTCGGTGACCGGGCTGGGACGGCGGTGGGTGACCGGGCTGGGACGGCGGTGGGTGACCGGCCTGGCCCGGCGGTGGGTGACCGGGCTGGGAGGGTCAGTTTACGGTGGATGATGCAATGTGACTGTAAGGGGGGTCATGAACTGCCATTTTGATTTCCATAATCCCAAGTATGTGTTGGCCTTCACCACCCCCACGGAAGGCGTGCACCGCCATGGTGGCGCCACTGATTGAACATTGCTGCAAAACATCCAACCGTCGCGGAAGTGCGCACTTGCGGTTGCCGATGTGTGTCCGTGACGGCACGTGCACAGGCAGCCAATGGGAAGAGGTACCGCGGGGGGCGTATGCGCCATCGACAATGGCGGAAACAGTGCACCGCCACACCAGGGCCTGTCATTGGCCCTTTTCGTATGAGGCATCCAGGGGGAACCAATAGCTGGCGACGTGTGCCACTGACATGGGCTCTGGGCCCTATATATGTGTGACTTTCACAAGCACACATTCACTGCTTTGATCCAGTGCTGCCTGTGACCATCACCTCGACCTGCTGCTGCTGAGCTGACCAACGGCTGCTGCCTGTGACCATCACCTTGACCTGCTGCTGCTGAGCTGACCAACGGTTGCTGCCTGTGACCATCACCTCGACCTGCTGCTGCTGAGCTGACCAACGGCTGCTGCCTGTGACCATCACCTCGACCTGCTGCTGCTGAGCTGACCAACGGCTGCTGCCTGTGACCATCACCTCGACCTGCTGCTGCTGAGCTAACCAACGGCTGCTGCTGCTGTGCCACAGTCCAGGACCTTGCCATGCAGGGAGTGTGAGAGACCCGGTCTCGTCCCTTCACCGCAGCGGAGCTGGATGTCCTTGTGGACGGTGTG
Organism: Lissotriton helveticus; assembly: GCF_964261635.1. Classification (NCBI taxonomy): domain Eukaryota; kingdom Metazoa; phylum Chordata; class Amphibia; order Caudata; family Salamandridae; genus Lissotriton; species Lissotriton helveticus. Next base: position 649,514,510 of record NC_136069.1, read on the forward strand.
CTCAGCCACTACCAACGGCTCTACGGTGCACCCGGACAGGTGGTAAGTACAGTGGTGGTATCAAAGGTTTCCCTCATCGACCATATTATTTACATTCAATGATTACTTCGCATAATTTTCCAATTCAATTCAAAAAGTACTAGCCAAATTTCTTTGGAGGCGTTACGGGGTGACGGACAACGAGGGATGTAGATTCGAAAATAGAGAAGGTATTGTACAAAATATTTTATCGGACTACCAAGAGTTATCATGAAAATACCCACAGAACAGACTTGATCAATGGGAATCTGCAAGGACGGAATTCCTAAGGTTGATACCATCACTGGGCATTAGAAATTTTGAATAGAACAGTTGGCTATGGATATCATGCGGACCCTAAGCTGTGTGTGAAAGAACTACTAACAAGATTCCCCGAACCCCGAAACGGTTAAATTTTGATTATTAGACGATATCTACATTACTGGGATGTTGGAATTTTAAAATCTTACACGTCCCCTGGAATCCACAAGTGTTATATCATACAAGGTCCTGAAGAAGGTGGTTGTTGGACATCATTTAATCCACCGAAACGCACGTAGACCATTCTAGTGCTGGGTCTCATACATTGTTATTGAGACATCTTGAGTACCAAGTTGTGATATAGTTTGTATTGATGCTGTGAGAGTGAAAGGAGTGGTATGATAGTGGATATAAGTGTGCATGAGTGAAGTGATCCAGGGGGATATAGTAATATGAGTATTTTTATGTGTTTTTTTAGGAATAGTATGAATTATAAGAAAAATATGTATCAATAAACATATGTATTGTAGGACTGAACTCTACATTCTGTCACTTGATAAATGGGCTTAATTCAAAAAAGAAAAGAAAAACAAAAAATAATTACAAACTTTTTGATATAATTAAAAATGTATTTTTGAGATAAACTTTAGTGTCTACAGGTGTACTTTTTGAATTGAATTGGAAAATTATGCGAAGTAATCATTGAATGTAAATAATATGGTCGATGAGGGAAACCTTTGATACTATTGTATGTTCTTTCTCCTCTTTTTCCCTGACCACAAGGTCTCATAGAGGGGGTCCCCATATATTGCACTTGGTAAGTACAGTGGTGTACATGTTGTTGGCCATGAGGTGTTCAGTGGCTCCTGTCTTCTGCAAGCCTGGCGGTGTGCTGTGGGACCTTCACATGTGTAGTGCTCAGCATTGATGCATGTAGAAACATGTTACTACGATGTTTGTGCATGTCATACTGTCCACTTACGTTACCCTCTTGTCTCCCATCATGGTAGGTAAAGCTGCACCTTCGCAAGGCCGTGTGGAGGACCATAGCACGTGATGTACGGGCAGTGGGGGGGTGCAATAGACGACACACACACTGCCACAAGCGCTGGGATGACATTTCCAGGCTTAGCAAGAATGTGGCAGAGACGACATTGGGGATGATTCCAAGATCTACAAGTCTGGCCCGCAGCACCATGACCGCTCTTATGCACCGTATCATTGCTGTGACGCATCCTGACCTGTCCGCCCGGCTGAGTGGGGATCCACAGCAAACTAGCGGTAAGCAGAATGTATGTGTATGTGACTTGGGCCAGCAAAGCATGTATTGGTGCTTAGACACATTAGTGGCTTCCGTGGTGCGTATGTTTAGCTGAAATACCATGCTGGTGCCATTAGCGGAGTAAGCGTTGGCATCCATGTCCGCCAGGTGGACAGCCCACTTGCTTAGTAGTTGAGGGTTCCAGGACATGCCGTGGAGGTCTGTGGTCCCATGGCATGACATGTGTGCAGATCTACAGGCACTTGCCATGTTCGGGTGATGTACATGTTTGACAGCCAACACCGGTTCTTTGATGTGAGGATGACTGGTAGGGGTGGGACGTGTGTAGGATGTGTGCTACATGTACTATGTATGTAATGGAATCCTAGATCTGTTGTCCTTAAGTACGTGAGTGTGGCACTTACTCACACCTCGTTTCCCTCTATTTCAGCTTCAGCTTTGGCAGAGGGCACTGACCCACAGACGACGGAGATGAGTGGTGGCAATGCTTCTGGATCAGAGGTCACACACACGCAGACTGACACTGAAGAGGGCAGCCCCGAAGAGGGGGACAGGACCGTCCCTGAGGACTTACATGTGGAAACACCATCGCCCTCATCCTCAGAAAGTGTTGGTGAGTCCGCACTGTTGGCACAGACAGGGAGTGGGCAGTCAACACCTTCAGTCGGGACATAGCACACAGGGCCCACACTGCCACCCACTGCAACATGTACTGCTCGTGCTCGCCAGAGGAGGGGGAGCAGAGTTGCCTTCGGTGCAGGCACCGCTCCCCCTGCCCCTGTGACACAAAGTGCACTTTGTGCAGAGGCTGTTGATCGGCTGCGACAGCTGTGTGTAGGGCAGACCAACATGATCAATGCATTCCAAGACCACGATAGGAAGTTGGGGCAGGTGGTGGCATTCATGGAGGGTATGCATGGCGATGTTGCTGGTCTACACAGAACAGTTCAGTCATTGGCAAACACTGTGTCTTCTGCCATTGTACAGTCGCAAAGACAGGGTGCTACTTCTCTTCCCCCATCCACACCACTTGATGTCTCAGGGGTGAGTGACTTCTCAGAGCAGGACTCTTTGACAGGTTATTGCACTAGGAGCAGCAACAGGCAGCAGGGCAGGGCACGGAGAGCACAGACCCCATCCCCTAGGACTGGTAAATCTGGCACCAAAGACTACGTGAGCTACACTGGAGTTGACACACAGGATCCTCAAGGGGTGTGGGTGGAAATGGCTTCACATGCTACACAGGCATCCCCCACAAAAGGTAGTCCCAAGGGAAGGGCAACTCCCAAGTCCAGGGAAACTACCAAGGACACCCCTAAAGGAAGGTTCAACTCCTAAGAGCAGGGACACTCCCAGGGACAAGGACACTACAAAGGAAGGGGCAACTCCCAAGAGAAGAGACACTCCCAGGGACGAGGACACTACAAAGGAAGGGGCAACTCCCAAGAGAAGAGACACTCCCAAGGACAAGGACACTACAAAGGAAGGGGCAACTCCCAAGAGAAGAGACACTCCCAGGTACAAGGACACTACAAAGGAAGGGGCAACTCCCAAGAAAAGAGACACTCCCAAGGACAAGGACACTACAAAGGAAGGGGCAACTCCCAAGAGCAGGGACACTCCCAAGGACAAGGACACTACAAAGGAAGGGGCAACTCCCAAGAGAAGAGACACTACCAAGGACAAGGACACTACAAAGGAAGGGGCAACTCCCAAGAGCAGGGACACTCCCAGGGATAAGGTTTCTTCTAGAGACAGGTACACTACAAGGGAAAAGTCTGCACCCAGGGACAGGGCACCGCCCAGGGAACAGGGAACTTCCAGGGACAAGACACCTCCTATGGCCAAGGCACATCCAAGGGACAGGGCTTCTCCCATAGACGCTAGCTCCATCAAGGACAGGCATACATCACCCCTGGCTGCACTGCGGCTGATGTTGTTGAGGGAACGTAGTAAAGATGTGTCCGCGGTGGAGTCCCCCATACCTCCACTCCCATCCAGGCCCGTCAGAAGCAGAGGAAGGAGTACCCTGTTGTTGCATCCCCCATTAAACATGATGCAGAGGCCAGAAGGCAGGCACACAGCAAACGACAAGCAGGCTCTAGCACGTCCCCAGAGAGCAGACCCCCAGCAGCAGATGATCCACCTTTGGTGGGTGATATTTCATTTGAGTCCGCACCACTTGCCAGTCCTGTCATGTCCAGGGTGCCCTCACATATCCCTAAGAAACGTAGACACACACCATTGACACATGAACACCCCGATGTCGCTCCAGTACAGCTATCCCCAGCACCCAGAGCCACCCTGCCTCCTGGCCCATTCAGCCCGGTGGCTCATCATTTCAGTGGTACCAGTGGCGCGGATGCAGTTGACTCTCATGTGTCAGATAGTGGCACTGTGTATGTTGTTTGCTGTCATGCATCATGTAGTAGCACTGTCTCAGTTGTGCCCTCTCCTGTTTCTGGTGCTGACAGTGTATCTGGGTCTGTGGCTCATGTGTCAGTCACTCGAGCTGTGGCTGTGTCTCACATTCCTGTTTCTGGTGCTGGCAGTGTGTCTGGGTCTGTGGCTCATGTGTCAGTCACTACATCTGTGGCTGTGTCTCACACTTCGGTTTCTGGTGCTGGCAGTGTGTCTGGGTCTGTGGCTCATGTGTCAGTCACTCGAGCTGTGGCTGTGTCTCACACTCCGGTTTCTGGTGCTGGCAGTGTGTCTGGGTCTGTGGCTCATGTGTCAGTTACTCGAGCTGTGGCTGTGTCTCACACTCCTATTTCTGGTGCTGGCAGTGTGTCTGGGTCTGTGGCTCATGTGTCAGTCACTCGAGCTGTGGCTGTGTCTCACACTCCTATTTCTGGTGCTGGCAGTGTGTCTGGGTCTGTGGCTCATGTGTCAGTCACTCGAGCTGTGGCTGTGTCTCACACTCCTGTTACTGGTGCTGGCAGTGTGTCCGAGTCAGGTAGTTCAAGCAGTCCACCTGATTCGGTGATGTGAGGTGCTGTTCACTTCACTCACAGGTCTTTTCGTGCTGCCTCTGATGTACCTGCTCTGTTGTCCACAATGCCCTGTTGCTGTTCTGATACTGCATTCTGCCCTCTCACGTGCTGCCTCTGATGTACCTGCTCTGTTGTCCACAATGCCCTGTTGCTGTTCTGATACTGCATTGTGCCCTCTCACGTGCTGCCTCTGATGTACCTTCTCTGTTGTCCACAATGCCCTGTTGCTGTTCTGATGCTGCATTCTGCCCTCTCACGTGCTGCCTCTGATGTACCTGCTCTGTTGTCCACAATGCCCTGTTGCTATTCTGATACTGACTTCTGCCCTCTCACGTGCTGCCTCTGATGTACCTGTTCAGTGCAATGGACTGTTGATGCACTTAGCCCCTCTCATGTGCTGCCTCTGATGGACCTGTTCAGTGCAATGGACTGTTGATGCACTTAGCCCCTCTCATGTGCTGCCTCTGATGGACCTGTTCAGTGCAATGGACTGTTGATGCACTTAGCCCCTCTCATGTGCTGCCTCTGATGGACCTCTTAAGTGCAATGGACTGTTGATGCACTTAGCCCCTCTCATGTGCTGCCTCTGATGGACCTGTTCAGTGCAGTGGACTGTTGATGCACTTAGCCCCTCTCATGTGCTGCCTCTGATGGACCTGTTCAGTGCAACGGACTGTTGATGCACTTACACCCTCTCATGTGATGCCAGTGATGTACATGATCTGTTGTACCCAATGGCCATGCTCTTGGATATTCTGATATTATGCACATATTATGTTGAATAAAGCTAATAAATCATGTTTTATGGTTTGTCGCTGTCATTCCTGGTTGTGTACTTCAATTGTGTATATTTTGGCGCGTTCGTCAATGTATTTCCTGTGACATGACACTCCCCCTCCCAACGTCACAGCCCTGCCAGATACTCCCCTTCCGACAGTAAATGGTGTGTAGCGTACCTGCGTCGTCGTCGATGATGGTCCATGACTTGCTGGTGGAGGATCACGAATAGTATTGGAAAAGCGTGTAGCGCTGGGTCCATGTGGGCGAGCTGCTTGTGGTGGGTATCTTCGCAATGTGTGGTTTGTTAGCTGTGGGGAATCCGCCATGTTCAGGCAGGTTGTTTTTCCGCAGCGGTTTTATGTGTGTTTTCCGCCATCGTGATTTGGGACACGGTCGGAGACGTCATTCTGTACGGCGGTGTCTCTGGATTGGTTACGTCCGCCGCGGGGTCGGGTGTGATTCAGCGGCGGTGCGTTCTCTTCCGCCGCGTACGGAGTTTTGGCAGTGTTTCCCACTCTAATATGGCGGTCGGACTGTCCGTGGCAGGCGGACGGAAAAAGGCTTTTTCCGCCTACTCCAGGACGGCGGTCGTCCTTCCGTCCGCCATCCTAATGAGCCCCTAAGTGTGGACATTGACACTGACTGAAGATAATCAGTGATTGCGCCTTCTGACGTGGTGTCAGTCATTTACAATTTCTCGTAGAATTCCCTGAAGCTGTGTGCTATCTCCTGATCCCCAGTAACCATTTACTGCCCACCCCCTTCGAATGATGTGATATGTGCCCGCTGTTTCTGGGTGGGAAGCCTGTTGGCCAAAAGGCGACCGCTGTGGTTGCTCCCAATGTAGTAAGAGTATTTTAGCCTGACTACAGCATATTCTGCCCTGTCTAAGTCTATTCCAGCAAGCTGTGCCCTCACTGCCTTAAGCTGCCTCTAGACCCTGGGGGCGCCTGTTCGAATATGCACCTTTTCCAATCCCTGTACTTGAGCCGCTAAGCGAGATCGCAGCTCCTTGCGTTCTCTATTGTCTGCAGCCGACAGTGCAATTAGACCTTTTTCAGTGCTTCCCAAAGTGTTGTTGTTGCTTTGTACGGGGTATCGTTGAGAGTAAGATATTCCTGAATACATTTAGTAAGTTGCTGTTCCATTGCATTCTTGTGAAGCATAATCTTTGTGACCGGCCAACAACCAGTTGGAAGGGGACCTGATGGCAGCAAGAGGCATGTAATCAGTGCATCATGGTCCAAAAGGGCCACAGGCTCTATGCTCACTGTTTTGACCACCCTGGTAATCTCCCCGGTCCCTAGGAAATAGTCTATACAGCCATAGGATCTGTGGGCATAAGAGAAGAAGGAGAATTGCATCGAGGCGGGGTGTGTCTCCCTCCAAATATCCACAAAACCCATTTCTGTCAACCATTTCTTCCTCTCCCCCAACAACTCTCCCTTATGCCAATGTAAAGTCTGGGATCTGTCCTTGGTCAAATCCATTACTATATTAAGATCCCCCCAATCAATGTCATGCGATTCTGTGTGGTCAGGACGTCTGTCAGGGCTGCTTTAAGGAAACCTTCCTGTCCGGAGTTGGGGGCTTATATGGAACCTAACACCACAAGTTGGGAACCAAATTGTATAGTATAGGCCAGTAAACTTCCCTGTAACTCAGTCACCTTGTCGCACACTACCCCCTTGCAACGATGGAATAGGAGAATGGCCACCCCTCCTATTTCCCCCCACGGAAGAAAAGTAATGTTGGGAGAATACTCTTGAACTTATTCGGTGGTGGTCCTTAGCCATGAGGTGAGTCTCCTGCTTTTTCGAATTTACGAGCTACCAAGGACTAGACGCCAGGCGCTCCGCCATCCCAGAGCTTCTATGAGACATTTGGAAATATATATCCGTTTTTGCATCTGCGGAACAATCCGACAAACAGCCCAAAAAAAAAACCTCACGCTGCCAGCATAACAGACTTACCACATTGACAGGCAGTCTAGAGTACGAGCTCCGTCTTTCAGCCAGCCTTTTACCACGGAGACAGCAAGCAGCCGTATATCCAATACTACAAACTGCTCTTTATTCTTCTAGGTAGCCGGAAGCACGAAAATACTTTTAAACTTATTTTAACATCACACAGAGAGATTTCAAACTATGCGACGGGCGCCCCATTGATTCATTACGGATTTAAGAATAGATTCAAAGCTGCTCTAGCTCGAAGTTATCCCACGCTATAATCGAGAGATTACAGAGAAGCGCTGGAAATAGACGTGCAGGCAAGAGCAGAATCCCACACAAGCCCTTGAATGCCGTTGACTTCACTGTCTGTCCCCTAGTGTGAAATCTCAACTCTCGTTTTAAAAATCAGAAATAAAGGGTTCTTTTAAACATCGTATCCGGGTCCAACAACATCATCCTTCACTTTTTATACTAAAGAAAGATGCTGACATTGTCCTGATGAAGACACTTTGTACATGTCGAAACGCGTAGACGAAAATCAGCTTCTTCTTCAAATTCTGGGAAGAAACAATGTTCCAAGATTCCCTGAATTCTGTGTACCAATTTGAATGAAAAATTGCCCTCTTTTCAAAAACTTTTTATCACAAGAGAAATGTACTAATGAATATATTTATGCTATTCTTAGCAATTTAAATTAAATCATTTTTGCTATCATAGTTCGTTGTGTTTTCCTGTCTGTTTTATTCTTTGCCAGATATTATATCTTGCCTGGGTTTTTACTCTTGCTTCAAAGAGTCTCCTGTAGGAAACATATATCGGCCTCCGTTTGTTCCAGGTAGGACAGTATAGCCCGCCTTTTGACTGGGTTATTGAGACCCTTACCGTTAAGTGCGAGTATTTTTACCTCGTCCGCAACCATGACAGATGTGAAAGGGCTGAGCTATAGTGATCCCCCCTCGAGATGCGCCCTACTTTCGGCCAGACCTGAGTGTCCCCAACGCGGGTCATATTAATTAACCCTGGGCGATGTACTTCACCACGCCCGTGGAGTGGGCGTAGTGTTGATATAAAAGTAAATAAAAAGACACTTACCTTGTCCGGGGTGTCCCAGGGCTCCCTCTCGTTCGTGCCGCCGTCGCCACCATCTTGGATACCAATGCGCATGCGCGGCCGCCCGCGCATGCGCATTTCTCGTAAAAATTTACAAAAGTTAGCTATGTAGGGGAGGGGGGCAGGCGGCACATAGTGGTGCTACGCGAAGTGCGTAGGTGGGCGTAGCTTCTAGCCCACTTTGCGTAGCTTCACGTAGCCCCACTACGCATGCTACGCCTAGGGTTAATATTATTATTATTATTATTATTATTTATTTTTATAAAGCGCGATAGTCACCCGGGGGTATCCCAGCGCTAAAGAACCATGAATTCACCAGGTCGAAGGGGGGGAACTAAAGCAGAGAAAAAAAAGGGGAGGGGGAGTACAGATTTAGGGAAAAAGATGGGTTTTTAACAGTTTCCTGAAGCGCAGGTATTGAGATTCAAGACGTAGATTACGGGGAAGTGAGTTCCAAAGGCGGGAGGCTTGTACTGAGAAACGTCTTCCTCCTGCTCGGGTTTTCCTGAATCTAGGGATGTTGGAGAAGTTTTCTGCATTGGAGCGGAGGGACCTAGAGTTCCTATAGGGAGTGATGATGTTACTGAGAACAGGAGGGCCTTGATTCTGCAGCGTTTTATGAACAAGACATAGGGCTTTGAATTTGACTCTCTCCCTTATGGGGAGCCAATGGAGGAGTTTAAGAGCGGGCTTGGCAGATGATCTGGCCGGGGTGTTAGTGATGATCCGGGCGGCCGTGTTCTGAATTATCTGTAGTTTGGTGAGGGTCGCTTCGGGGGCACCCATGTAAATCACATTGCTATAGTCCAGTCTCGATATAATGAGACCTTGGACTAAAAGTTTTTGGGATTTAGGGGGAAGAAGGGGCAGAACTTTCCTCAGAGATTTTAAGAGGCCGAAGCAGGTCCCTGCCACCTTCTTTGCTTGTGAGGTGAAGGAGAGATCGGAATCGATCCACACACCCAAACTTTTCACCTCTTTTTTTGGATCAGGGGGTGGACCCAAACAGGCTGGCCAGCTGTCCAGGGGAAGTGAGGCTCCTTCCGGGCCTAGTATAAGGACCTCGGTTTTTGTCCCGTTGAGTTTTAAGGCTGATCTGTTCATCCAATGATGGACCTGCGTAAGGCAGTTGAACAGAATATTAATGGTGAACAGAATGAAACAGCATTGGAAAAGGCTCCTTGACCCCAGGGGCCACTGGGAGGAAACTATTGACATACCAGACCCCACCCCCTACCCCCTCCCTAACCCCAGCAAGTAAACAAATATGTACCGCAGGAAACAGTCCTGAAGACGTGTTGTGCTTACACGCCTCTGTGGTGAGACAAAGTGTGGTGTGCATCCTGAAGCCATCAACGCTCCCCACGCCCCAGCTGCCCCACGCCGCTCGCCATCAAAGAGTTAAACCACTTATCTGACCCAGTAAACCAATTAGTCATCAGTGCCGGAACCAGCGTCAGCAGTCAGCGAGGCCAGCACTGCCTGACGTTCCTGAGCTATAGCAAAACCAAAGGGGATGATGGATGGACTGTTGAACATTGCATGCACTCACCCCCAGTCAACTGATCTAGTTTTAATCCATCATCATGTTTTATCTCACTCCGCCACCCCAGTTCAGACATGGCCATATGCAAATCAGTCTGACCCTGTGCCTCCTGGGAACAGTGCAGCCCGAACTGCCAAGCCATGTCTTCCCTGGACCGGAAACAAGCATCCTGGGACCGGTTTCTGGCTAATCAGTCGTCATCAGCCAAGCAATCTTGAATCCAGTGGCAAAGTGAGCAAGGGACCCACATCTGGGCATACCCTGCCAACTTAGGGCGAACAAAGCAAAACTAAAGGGGATGATGGACGGAGTGTTGAACATTGCAAGCACTCACCCCAGTCAACTGATCTAGGTTTAATCCATCATCATTCTTTACCTCACTCCGCCACACCAGTTCAGACATGGCCATATGAATTCACTCAGCCCCTCAGGACTCGGGCCCCGGTGCCACTGCACCTACTGCACCAATGAAATCTACGCCCCTGTAAAGATTCTCAGCAGCAGAACCTTGTAGTTTCATGGGCAACGTTTATCCATACTGTTGACAGGTGTGAACTTCCGGGGCACTGCTTTGTGTCAGTTTAAAAATAACTTTATCAATTATTAATATGGTGCAGAAGGGAGAGATAATCTGGAGGTGCTGGGGAAGGGCGTGCAGATTTGAGATGTGCACGTCGAAATATACCAATTGAGCTAAAGTTCTCAGTAGTGTGTTTCTACAGGCATCTATAATGTGAAACGTGTTACTGCATTACACATTCTCTTAGACACTAAACAAGTGGAAATGGCAGACTGTCATAATCAAAAATGATTTCACAACTGTATATCTTACCCATTAAACAGCACTGCATAGAAGTTTGCCCTAATCATTGATTACTATTGCACAAGTGTTTGTCCTAATCAAAATATGCTATAGCACCTCAGTGTATACTACTTACTATATGACTGAGACTTCATGTGAGATATAGCAATAGCTGACTGTCCCTCTATGCAAGAAATCCCCATTGAATAACCCAAAGCCTCATGCAACATTCTTAGTGATACATATCACAAAATGTAGACACAAGATTGAAAATGAACCCTATACAAATAAACGCAAGGCAAAAATTGCAAAATCCTCCCCAATATCAGAATTTAGGCAATTGTAGCTGTTGCCACCCATTATTATTATTATTATTATTATTATATTTAAATTTATATGGCGCAACAGCTTCCCGGAGGTTTCCCGGCACCTTAGGGACACAAGCTAAACAACAGAGCAACAAGAGAGACAAAACTATATATTAAATAACGAAGTTTTGATGCCTTTCCTAAATTTGATATAGTTTTGTTCCAAGCGAAGTTTATTTCTTTATTTATTTTAAAGTTTTATAGAGCGCGAACTTGACCCGTGAGGGTATCAGAGCGCTTTACAGGTTCAAAGAGTAATACAGAAAGATCGGTTGACAAATGATAGCAATAAATCGGGGGGATATGCAGAAAACAAGGGTCATATGGTAGACAGGGAGTCAAAGGGGTATGTGCAAGGAGGGAGGGGGTGAAAAGGTACATAGGAACACTTTACAGAATATATGGTAATACATTAGGGAGGAAAGTGCATGGGTGCTTTACATTACGAGGCTGGCAAAACAAAAAAAAACAAAAAAAGAGAACTATAACACGGTGATCTTTACAGAGTCAAGGATCATACAATAGAATAGGGTATCACAAAGGTAATAAGTCTCTCGGTGATTGTGGAGTGGGTTAGCCAAGGAATTTAGCCATGAGGAAGGATTTAGCCTCTTTTTTAAAGCGTGCCAGGGAGTGGATACTTCTAATGTCAGGCGGGAAGGCGTTCCACATTCTTGGAGCAGACCCGCTGAAAGAGCGATTGTAGGTTTTTTTTTTCTTAAAATGTGCAGGCCGGAGTAGGAAGGTATTTGCCGATCGAGAGCTTCGCTTCCTCCGGATATCGCGAGCTTCTGTGCAAGATACGCAGGGGAGTTGGTGTGTAGGGCCTTGTGTGTGATGCATGCCAACTTGAGGTAAATCCTAGCCTCGAGAGGGAGCCAGTTTAACGCTTTCAGGTGAGGAGTGATGTGATCAAATTTTCTAGAGCCCGTAAGTAGTCTGGCGGCTGCATTGAGGCAGGCTTTTAAGGGGGCCAGAGTGATCTTGGGTAAACCAGAGAGCTTGGAGCAGCCATATTCCAGCCGAGAGATGACTAGAGATTGGACTACTAGTTTTAGGTCGGGAGCGGCTAGAAATGGTTTCAGTTTCCATAGGTAACTCAGGTGGAATCTGGCAGATTTGGCAATTGAGTTGATGTGGTTTTGCATGTTTAGGTTGTAATCCAAGGTGATTCCCAGTGATTTGGCAGAGTCAACTATGGTCGGGGAACAGTTTAGGGCTGTGATAGCTTTGATCCAAGTCTGTATCTCAGAGTTGCTCTTGGGCGGGGAGATTAGAAGGAACTCAGTTTTGTTAGCATTGAGTTTGAGTTGGTTTGAGGCTAGCCAACAGACGGTCAACTTCAGGGCCTCATTCATGGTGAGGATCTCCGCAAGAGATGAGATTTTTATGTAGATCTGAGTATCATCAGCGTACATATGGAAGGAGATATTTGCATTGCGGAGAATTTCAGCAAGGGGTTCTAGATAGAGATTAAACAGGGTGGGGGACAAGGCTGATCCTTGAGGGACTCCCACCGTGACCATGGAGGAGGGGGAAAGTTCACCATTGATTAGGAATCTCTGAGATCGGTTTTGGAGATAGGAACAGTCAGGGGTACAGGTGCAAGATTGCTTCTGATCGCCCTTCTATTCCAGAGGGGGGCCAGTCTGTGTGGGTCGATAGAGACCGGGCAGCTGGGGTGTGCGGTACTCACGTCCGGAGAGCAGGGAGGGATAGGGGCCAGGTTGAGGTCTTTAAGAATATCCAGGATTTCGATTTTGGTGAGGTCAGGGGAGACGGTGGTGATTGGGCAAAAGTTGTATGAGCAGGCGAGGTCAAGGATTTCCTCCTCAGATAGACAGCTAGTGTGCTTGCGAGGGCGAAGATGTCTTAAGGCTGTTGGTAGCGGGCGTTTGAGAAGTTCAGGGATGGGCGGAGAGACCGCTGAGGCATGAGGTTTGCGAAGGCTAATTTGGCGAGGTGGAGGAGGTTTATTAGGTCGAGGACAGAGGAGTGGACGCATTGAATTATTTTGGAGGCTCTGGAGTGCAGAGAGCGGATATATGTGGAGTGGGGTGAGGGGGTTGGGGTGGATGGAGCTGGGAGTTATAGAGGATTGGGTGGTAGGGTGGACTTTGCTAGGAGTTAGGGAAGGGAGGGTATGATTGTTAGCGAGGCAGGCTTGATCTGGGTACAGGGGAAGGCCCTAGATATTTTGAGATCTTTTCTGACTAACAGGGTACAGGTGGTTGCCTTGGGTGACTTTGAGTCAAAACCTGTTCAGCCACCTTGCGGGGTTCCTCAGGGTTCCTCGCTTAGCCCTACCCTGTTTAATATCTACGTCTCCTCCTTGGCCCCAGTCATCTGCTCCTATGGGTTTGAATTAACATCGTACGCAGATGACACACAGATAGTGGTGTCTCTGCATCCAGAGAGAGAGGATGGCGTGGTCAGTAAATTCCAGGATTCCATGACAGCTGTGAGCACATGGATGGCCAGGAATTGCTTAAAGCTTAACTCGGCCAAAACCGAAGTGATACTGTTTGGCTCCACGGTCAATTTCTGGTGCCCTAGGTGGTGGCCGGAAGAGATGGGGACCCCTCCCATCCCGGTCAGTAAGGTTAAGAACCTGGGGGTTCTGATAGGTGATAGACTCTCTTTCAGACCCCAGGTAAATGCCTTAGCTTCATCCATTCATTGGACACTGAAAATCCTTCGGAAGGTTCTCCTGTTTCTCCCAGCTGACTGCAAGAAAACTGTGGTGACGGCCTTGCTGCTGTCACAACTCGATTACTGTAACAGCCTACTTCTTGAAGCCCAGCAAGGAGTGCTTAACAAGCTACAGATGTCACAGAACGCAGCAGCTCTTCTCCTCACCGGCCTACCCAAGTTTGCTCCTATTTCACACGAACTTGTGAAATTGCACTGGCTTCCAGTGCGGAAGCGGATCCTGTTTAAAAGCATGTGCATCATTTTCAAGGAGGTCCATGGAATTGGTCCACCGTTCCTCGGGCAATATTTTCATTGGTAAAGACCAGGCAGACTCCTCAGGTCAGCCACTCTTGGACTTATTAAGATCCCACGCACTAGGAAAGTGTGTTGGGGGGGCAGAAGCTTTAGCCGAGGGGCTGCCGTTGCCTGGAATGCACTCCCGGTGGCCCTCCGACTGTCCCCTGATTTGATGACCTTTCGCAGAAGTCTAAAAACATGGCTGTTTGTTAACTAAACAGGAGGCCCAGCTATGGGAGCTATCATGATAGCGCCAGGACACCCTACGGTAACAGTGCGCTTTACAAATGTCCCAAAAAAAAAATCTGCTTCAGAGGACGTCACTATGGAGGGGGGTTAGTAGGATAAGGATGGACAGTTTTTGTGGATTGGGTGGTGGGGAGGATAGTGCTAGCGGTCATGGAGAGGGGGGTGTGCGTGTTAGCGGGGCTGGCTTGACCTGCAGTAGAGGACGTCACTAGGGTGGGGGGATTTGGAGGAGAAGAGTGGACAGTGTTAGGGGTCAAATAAGGGGTTGATAGAGTGATAGCAGGGCTGGTTTGACCTGTAACAGCGAAGATCACTGAGGATGTGGTGGTCTTAAAGTCCGAATGGGAAGCATGGGGGGAGGGGACCGAGGGCCCAGGGTTAATTACGATCGGGGGGGCTGAAGAAAGATCGAAGGGGTTGAGGTGTGTTGTGAGGGAAATCGTGGGTTCCGAATGAAGAGTGCGGAGGGGGGAAATCAAGGATCTCTGGACGCTGGCGATGTGAGGGTTGATAGGAGTAGTGAGGGGATGAGTGTGCTCTATATGGGGGGGATGGGTTACCATCCGGCCGGATGTTGGTCAGCGTTCCAGTGACCTGCACATGTTTACGGTCCCCCACTAAGCAGGAGCTGGCAAAGAGAAAGAGCGGCCACCGATAATGGTCAGTTTGAATCTAGGGGTCACAAATTTGGCTTGCTTCGACGATGCAGGGTATGCCCATTGATGTTATTAGGCTACGTACATGTCTTTTCCCAAGAGCCTCCACATAGGATAATCTTCCATTGTTTCAGATCAAGAAAATTATTTTACCTGACCAAATGTATACATAGCAAGTAATACATGTTTCCTAACACATAGAGATTTCATACTGATCCATCAATGAAGCCCTTTTGACTACAATAATGAGAGCGTCCAGCCTGGATCCTATGCTTCAAGCTAAATTCAGGTTTACTTCCAATGTACTCGTAGGCCACATTATTCAATTGCATATTCATGCACCAAATCGAAGAACTATTTGAAAGTAACCTCTGTTTTTCTGACTCTCAATTAGTTTATTAAGAATTAGTAACAAAATAGTTAGTAGTAAAGTAGGTTATTATTTGAGAAGGATGTTGGTCCTACTCAAGTAATAGTTCCGGACTCTCTATCCGCTTGGAACAAAGTACCACATTGCACCACTTGACTGTATCAGAGTGGTGATGCAGAGAAGGCCAAGGCATACTCAGGAGAGGTAGTATGGGCTAGTAACATAGCACACATCCTTAAAAAATCCCAATAAATCATTGTCAAGTCAGTGCTTTCACTTATGAAAAGAGATATGTACTTCATTTTGCACACAGTACTTAACGCCTTCGGTGCTCGTGACGGAACCACTCCGTCACGAGCCACAGACGCGCTGTGCTGGTGGCGGAGTGCTTTCAACACGCTGCAGCAATTCCACACCTGCGCGGCAGTTTTAATGAGTGGGCGGGGCCGTGACTGAATCCCCCGTCACAAGCACAGCGCGCCCGTGGCTCGTGATGGAGAGGTTCCGTCACGAGCATGGCGGCGCCCCGCAGCCTCTCTCTCCCCCAGCCCCACGGTGGAATTACCCCCGCGGCCAAGTGGTTAATACTGTTGTTAGCTCTTGGGACTCTAGTTGGCCGACATTTGCACCCTGTCTAAGTAGGGGCCACATTCTTAGTCAGGGTAAGTTATATACACACTTTGTGTTAACCCTAAGGTAGCTTGGCACAGGGCAGGCAGCCTTAACCTAAGAGGCAATGTGTAAAGGATTTGTGCAACACACACAGTAACACAATGAAAACACCACAAAAAGACAAAAATAAGTTGAGATATGATTTTTAAAGGTGTAAAAGCAAAGAACTGCTTAGAACTCAATATCACTAAAGGGTTACTTGATGTGATGAGGGACTGTGGTAAATCCAAAACTCAGCCGACTTCAATAGAAATTAGACTGTCTACAAGACTCATGTAGATACCACTGAAAAATTACTTTTGGTGGAGCAAAGTATCAATAATGAGTGCATGTTGAAGTTTTTCATGTAGTTGGGTGACTGAATTGCCATCGAGCTCTATTGAGAGGAAGGCAATGCATCGTCATCAAGCTGTGCAGCAAATTGTCGTCGCCCGCACATGCTGTTGTTCAACAGCTGTGGTTGCACAGCCTCTGTGATGATGTTGAATGGTTCTTTGTTTCTTATTTCATGCTTTTTATTTTGGTAGCTGACATTTTCTGGTCTCTAGTTCCCTTATCTTCACTTTGTTGGAAATCTTTCCCTCTCCCCTCTATATTTTGTGGTACTGTAAGTCCAAGAACAAATCTTTGGTACTCTACTGTCTACCGTGATGATTGCATCCCAAGTAAGCTAGTATTATAAATAATATTTGCCATGCAAGTTTGTTGAGAAGGCTTTATTTTTCTTTATCATGCTTTAACAGTTAACAAGAGAGTGTCCATGGTCATGGACCACCCCCTCAATGTTGTGCTGTGTGATTTATGTATATATTATACCAACAGTTTCCATTAGAGTGCAGCATGGCTAGTGTCATGTGGCCCATAGGGATATTGTCGTTTTTCACTGTCTTAGCATGAGCACGTTGCAGTTTCCCTGCTGCTTTTGCGCATGTTATTACACGTCTTTATTTTTGCAATATTTCAATGACTGCTTTCACATGAGAACTCATCGCAGATGCAGCTGTTGTTTGAACAACATACTTTGGTTTTTAGTGGGGTACACAAATAGGCGAGACACATTTAGAGTGGTACCTTTACATGGAGAAGAGCGAGACAGCAGCAGTGATGTAGATCTACCATCTGTAGGCCAAGGTATGGGGTCTGCTGACAAAGCCCAGATAGCTTCTATTTTAGCAAGGTGAGGAAGGTTAGGCACAGTAGCCTTTTTTCCATTGTCTTTTTATGATGACATCTCCCTTCATGATTTATGGATTAGCTACTATGCGTACTGTATTTGTACTATGCATGTTCCTTCTTGTTGTGGCACATAACTGCATGTTAGGGCACGTTATTTAAAATAAATATTTTAAACTGTTTCATGTCTCTGTCCGATCTTATTGTGGACAAGTACAAGGGTGTGGGTGAAAGGGTGTGTCTTGTTAATGCGATTCCAGAGAGATCAGGGAATGTTGTGTTCTTGGGTGTCTAATCATTTGTTTGTCTGTGAGTGAGTAGGAGAGCAAGTGAGACACTATAGCTGATCTGTCCTGGGCTCATGGGTACTATGGTGTTAGGAAGACTCAAGTCCTACACACCAAGGTCCTATAAACCTGCATATAGTTCTGTATTTGTGCAGAATCCCTGCAACATGGCACCACCAACGTTTGGTCTGGTACTTATTCACGTGACTTCTGAGTAGCTCTTGTGCTTGTCCACGATACCCTCTCACTGGTTTCTGGAGACGTTTGAGATGGAAGGCTTAGTCTCTTATATTGGTATGTTTATAGGTTTTTCAAGCTTGAAGTTTAAAAGGTTTTTATTTGCCCTCTTTTGCACTACTGTTCTCTCTGTTTCTTTGTCCCATGTCTCATATGGCACAACCGGTCGCTATTGAAGCACCTAACTGCACAGAGGTTACAGCATTTTTGACTCAACGTGGAGTCCCTAATGCGAGGGCTGATTTTATCTTTTTTGTCGAGGCGAGTGTTGATTACCACTTCAACGTTTTTTTCTCTTGGATTACATTTCCCTCAGTGGATGGAAATGATAATTTGTTTCATGAATATAGGGCAGCTGCAGTTCCACGAAATTATTGCCCTTATGCATTACTTGAAGTTCCGTTAACGGCCTGGGAGCATACCATCTGGTTTAATGGCACCCTTCCTCACCCTGTTTCCGTGGTCCGCTTAGGCCCCTTATTGGTCAACGGGGCCACTTAACTGGTTTTGGCTGGTTTCACTCCACATCTCAATTGTCTTCATGTTACACTGGCGGAGCAACACCAGCTACATACATCATTAATTCACATACACAGAAGTGTCATACAATTTATGTCATGTGATATTCAAGTGGCTCTGGCTGCAGCCGTTCCTCAGCCACCTGGACATGGTGGTGGTCTTGTCATTAGTCCCTTTATGATTTATTCAGTGATGGGTAGGCGTCCTCGGAATAGATATGATTTGCCTTATTGGCTGGCAAAAACATTTTAGCAACTCACAGCTGTTTTTCTGCATACTACTCCTGTTGAGAAACACAGGATCCTGACAATGCATTTACCAAGTGGTATTATTCCCACTTTAGCTGATTGCACCACCTGTAGGATGGTGTTTGCTGTAGTGTACACACTGTGCTTCGGCACCACCTCCATGAGTGTTCTGCCGAGCGTTCTAAAGATGGTTCAAGATTAACAGGGGGCTGGTCCAGCCCTGGAAATGGGCATCAGATTAGTGGGCATGTTCCCTATTATCTTTAATATGATTCTTTTCAATGTCAAAGGTGAGGCAGCTAGCTTGCAAGTGCCTCAATGCCTATCGGTTGTGGCGAACGTTGACAGGCAGCTGTAGTTCGCAATTATTATTGCTGATGTGTATACATCATTGGGTCACAATAGTTTGGGAGTAAGACATTTTACTCAGGTACAGAATAAATCTCCTCTTGAAAATGAGAGTTGTCCATTCTTTAAAAAAACAGCCTGGAATAAAAATCAGCAGCAGCAACAGAAGAAACCTGTCTCTCGTGCTGGTTTGCCCCCACCTGACGCTTATGAACTTAGATATGATTTGTGTGACCGGCCTAAAATAAAGACTCCCGAGAGGTTCCAGGTCTCTGGTCCTTATTCTCCCCGTTCCTTTCAGGAATCATCGAATCAACAGTTAGCTGGGAGAAAGTGCCAGGATCACAGACAAGGCGAGACCACGCAGCCACGGCATGACCCGCAGCACCAGTTTGATGTAAAAGCCAAACTGGAGGGACCACCACCATACCGAGCTGCTGATTTGACTGCAACATATGCCTCAGATGGTGAGAACCCTGCTCCTCAATAGGAGTTAGGCGGTGACCTTCCTCAACAGCACAGCAGAGGTGACAATATTGAGACAGGCACTCCAGAAGTTTCTGGAGGTGAAAGCAACTGAAACTTTTATTACAGTATAGACAGCTGATAGTCGAGTTTCCCCTCCAGACAAACATTATGTAGTAGCACTGCAAATTAAAGGTGATAATCTATGTCAAATTAAAGCAGTATTTCGGGAAAATCTCACTTCTTCTTATGACATTTTGTTGGCGGAGGTTGATTGGCCTCCCCCTTTTGTATTAGCTTCCTCTAGAGGGGAAGATGTTATTCTTCCTAGTTTTTGAAATATTTTCCTGATGATGACAAAATGGCTTATGCCTCAGAGAGGGCTTTAGCCTTAGCCTCGGAGTTATATAGCAATCAGGCAGGCTGGGAAGAGGGCTCTACAGTATAGGTGATTCCATTGCGTTCCGCACCACAGCCCCAACCACAATATCCAATTAAATGCAACCCAAATGCGTCCGTAAGTGAAATCTTAACTCAATCGGAATATCAGGGTAAAATTTAACCCTGTGTTTCGTCACTGAATAATTCTCTTTTTCCGATATCGAAACCGGATGGTTCATATCGCAGTTATAGATTACAGACATTTAAACAGTCATGTTCGTACTTTTGCGATTCAGATAACACATAGCTTTGCATTAGAGAATAAAATTGTTCGTAAAAAATACAAAACCACCTTGAATATTTCCAATGGATTTTTCAGTCACTCTTTCGCTTTCGAGATCCGCGATTTGACCACATTCAGTGCCTTGGACAATCAACGCCGATATACGTGATTGCTTATGGGATATAAGAATAGCCCTGTTGTATTTGCGGCACGTATAGTGTCCCTTTTGCATGAGATAGACCCTGATGCCTTCTCGTACGTCAATGACATTTACTTGACGGACGATGAATTACACCTGCATCTCCTGAGTGTGAACCGCATTATCACACATTTTGTGAAATTTGGTTACAAATTTAATTTTGCTAAGTTTCATTCGCCTTCTTGGTGTTCTTTTTTCTTGGTTACGAACTCAACAATGAAGGTCGGGGGTTGGCCCCCCACTTTCTCGAGATATGTGCACAGTTGCAACCTCCATCTACACTTAAAAAATTATAATCTTTGCTGTTTTTTTTAATTTAGCGAGGACCTACATTCCTGATTATGCCCAGCGTATCAAACCTCCTTACTCATTGATACAACTTTATTCTTTGGCTTCCTGTTGGCTTCCGGAATATACTGTGATTCTTCGGTCGCTGCAGTCTGATCTGCCTGCAACCAACTTCTTGTTAACATGAGATCATTCTACAAATCTGGTCATAAGGATTGAACCTGGCGCATTAGGTTTCACCTATTATTTATTATTATTAGTTACATTTGTTAGGCGCAAAACTCATCCCTACCGGGTTCTCTAGGCGCTATTGCAATGTGGGAGTAGAGAGAGATTCGACTGTTGAGAGAAAAGGCAAGTTTTCAAGAGTTTTTTTAATGTAGTGTAGTCCGTACATGCTTGAATAGATAAAGGTAGCATGTTTCAATGGTATGGGGCCCGGATTGAGAAGTCGCTGCCTCCGTGCCTCGTTGTTCTGATGCGTTTTTGGCATAAGAGCAGTCAGTCACTCGACCTGAGCTGCAGCTCCGGGATATATGGTTGCAATTTCTGCCTCAAATAGAGAGGGCCCTTCTCCTGCAAGGTCTTGCAAACCAGGCAAAGAAGTTTGAAGAGAGCATGTTTTTAATTGGGAGCCAGTGAAGGGAATATAGAGAGGGCTTGGAGAGGGAGCAGGGAGGAAGATTTAGAATCAATCTAGCAGCTAAATTCTGTGCCATCTGGTGTCTAGCCAAGAGGCCTTCACTACTCTCCACTAGGAGAGGTCTGCCGTAATTCAGGTAGCTCATTATTAGTACTTGTACCAGTGTCTTCCTAACCTGGAGAGGAGTCCATTGAAAGACCTTTTTAAGGGTTCGCAGAATGCCAACACCGGTACCAGACACTGTCTTGACATGCTCTTTTATGGAAAGATTGTCATCTATCCTTATTCCCAGGTTCTTTGCACATTTCCTGGGTATAGGTGAAGAGCCTAGCTCAGGAGGCCACCTGTCCTCTGCCCAACCTGCCTGTACCTTCAAAAACAAAAGAAACTCAGTTTTGGTCATGTTCAGTTGAAGACAGTTCTTGGACATCCACGCAGATACTGTCAGCAGGCAGTTTTTAAATCTAGTTTTGGTCAGGGTGAGCTCATGGTCCATGGTTCTGATCAATTTAGTGTCATCAGCACAGGAGATGGTTCCAAAACCATAAGATCTAATGAGTTGTGCCAAGGAGGCCATATATATTGTCATTACATGGGGAGCTGATGAATACTCACCCAACTGGACATGGCCTGTGCACTCTAACAGAAAATTAACCAGCCATTTCAGTGCTTTGCCTCTTATACCAAACTCCCAGAGTCTATGCACTAAGATTTGATGGGAGATCATAATGAATGCATCAGAGAGGTCTGAAAGACCTAACATGGTCTCCGAACCCTGATCTATTGGCAGTTTAATGGTGTCTGTGACCTTCACAGGTGATGCCTCCGTACTATGTGAATCGAGGAAGCCAGATTGGGAACAGTCGAGTAGGTTGTTAGATTCCAAATATGATGATAGTTGGGCATTCACTGCGGATTCTAAGATTTTAGAGAAAAAAAGTAGAAGGGAGATGGGTCTATAATTTGCGAAATGCTGGGGTCTGCAGTGTTTTCTTTAAAAAGGGGCTTGATATATGCTGCTTTCGATATACTGGGTATACTGGCCAATTTTGGGGAGAGATTACATAGACCTGTGAGTGAGGTGCACAGAATAGAGGCTAAAGTCATGATCACATGAAGAAGTGCTGGGTCTCTCGGGGACCCTGTTCTTTTCGAAGTTATCCGGGCTAGGCTCTGATCCTCCGTTATTGGGCTGAAACTCTCCAACATGCAGACAGACGGAACTTCTAGTGGTTCCTGTGTGATAGAGCCTACTGGATTTGAGAATGTGTTGTATATAATGTTAATTTTTTGTTTAAAATAGACTTCAAGGTTATCACAGTGCGACTGGGATGTCGGAATCATTTGATTGCCACTCTTAGGGTTTGTAAATACTTTAAAGATTGTAAATAACTCCTTAGATGAGTTTTTTGCAGAGTTTATTTGTGATACATTCTCGGGGTGATTTTATAGGCTAAATAAACTGAATTTCGTTGTGCGCACTACATCGCCAAATGCAATGCAGTGTGCGCAATGAAATTAATTTTATTTATTCGTATGTTTACTTAACTGTATTTGGCAGTATTCCGATGTTTACTACCCCACCACCCTGCCCCTCCCCCACCCCACGTCACCGCCCGGCAGCACTCCTACCACCGACCGCTACTGCTCCCTTCCAAGTTATGTCATTTAATGCTTTTAGTTGAAAAATTAGAATATCCTGCATGAGTGAGGAACAGGAGTCTAATGTCTCTATTCTTAGAGGACTTTTAGTGACTATGGCTACTCCACCCCCCTTTTTATGTTGTCTGTCACATCTAGTGATAGAGTACCCTTGTGGCAGTGCTAAGGCTATAGCAGGGGAGGAGGACTGTGTTAACCAGGTTTCTGTAATACTTGATGTTCAATGAAGGGGACACGGTCCCCAGTGCTTAAAAATCACATTTGTACACGTCAGCCACAATGCGTTTCTCTTCTACTGAATTTTGTTTTGACATCAGTCCAGATGGCGATTCTGAAAGAACACTCTCTAGCACAGGGAAGACACGTTTTAATTGTTTTGCTGATACCTGCTTTAGGAGCAGTCACAAAGGCTAGTGCCCTGAATTCAAAAGCCTTGCATCCACGTTGGATACACTAAATATTCTCCCTAGAAGATCTCTGGGTGGGCAGACCCCATACAAAATGCTATTTGGCATTAAAATGTTTGTGCCACAACTTGATGTTCTAGATGTGGCGGCTGCCTCAACCTTGGATGTAGATAATCATTGTGCGGTGTTACAGGATCTACAAAAAGCTCTTGATTCACAAGCGAAAGCCCAGTTGCCCTCTTCTGCGGATCCAGCAGTGCTGATTCCTGCTTCCGGCTGGCTTCCTAAAGTTGGAGATCTGGTCCAAGAAAAGGTGCCGAACAAATTGGTCAAACCTACCGTGCACCGGTCAGAGTCCCTGCGTTGAAAGGTACCAGTACTGTGATCCTGCCTCCTTTACTTGGTCGTAAGGCGAATCATTAAATTTCTGTTGAACATGTGAAGCTACATCATATGGCCGATACTGAATAGTATGCCTCCAAATATTCCATGCAGAGAACTTTCTCTGAATCCGATGGATTCAGCTTCTTCGGTTGCTTTCCGACTAGGGGAGGGGGAGTTGGAAACTTCAATTGATTTATTGCCTATTTTACTTTCTACTCCTAACACTGCAGACATTGAGTATTCTTCTCCTTCAGTTGAGGTCATAACTGACATTCCTGAGAGTACCATACATAATCCATCAGATGCTGCACAACCCTCATTGTTTCTGTTGGGGTTCAGTGGTTATTATATGGACCGTAACAGCTTTTCTTCTGAAACATCTTCTTCGTCCTCGTCTGTGTCAAAACCCCTACACTTACCAGTCTTTTCATCTCCTGGTTTAAAAAGACTTATCTGGTCCCACCCTGGGCATATGTCTGGATGATGCTGACAATGATATTCCTCTTCATGTGGATCAGATTTGTGACTGTGTTTTTCCTACTCGCTAATGGCCGTTATTTACCTGAACCCTCTGAACTTTCTTGACGGAGTTCTGGCCCCTCACACGTCGTCCCATATAATGAAAAGAGACCAAGCCCTTGTCAATATATCAGCGTTCACTTTTGCTGATGGCATTGTTTGGGATAAAGTGTCATACAATATCCATGACCTGACCGAAATTTTAAACATTCCATTTGTGTTCCGTGTTTCCTTAGAAGATGTGGTTTTGCCTGACATACATTCACTGACTGGGATGGTAATGCCGTTCATTCATTGTGCTCTGATTTAAAATATTATGCTGCATTTTACACTGAAGATTTTTATTTGAATCCTGCAAATTATGCTGATTTATTCAGTTATTAACATTATGGCCATCATTTTTTACACAAGACTAACACTCAGAGAGCGTTTTGTAATTATACACAGGGGGTACGTTGCCCGACACCTTTACAGGGGAGTTCGAAGACTCAACAGAGTAAATTTATATATTTTTCCGGTTAAAATCTTTCAGACCCACAGTCCTATTTTTCTAAATTGAAGATGCCACCCTATACTAAATTTATGTTGACACACACTAAATTAGTCTACTTCATGTCCTTCAGGAATGATTTGTCCATGAAGCGTTATGAGCATTGGAAGGACACTATTGATTTAAAATCCATTTGGGGTACTAAAGATTGGAACATGCAGGGCACTGAAGCTTTGCATTGTGCATGTTTGATCCTGTTTCATATTTTATTTTAAAATTACACAGTACAATAGACTACTTGTTTTGGTTTAGCCATGGCCAAAAATCTAAATCTTCGCCCGATTCCATTATTGGCTCGATATGATGTTTGGCAAAACACACACCAACTACACAATTGAAGACTTACTTGGCTTGTTTCAAAATGGAAACATTACCTCTTCTAATATTGACCCCTTGGATGATTATTGTGACCACTGAGCACCAAAGCAAGTCAACTGAATTTTCTGAATACCACAAAAATTTTACACAAAGTTGACCTGATCCACGTATCCCACATTCCCATACAGATACCACATATTCAGTGGGGAAATTGTGTCATCTGTAAAACAACAACTTTCTTTTTTTGTCAGATGACATTGATTTGGCTGATTTTCTTTAAGGCCCAAAGTCCCCTCCCTCAATCAAAATGTTTTATTTATACAGCATACAACACATTTTGGAAACTGTCACAGATGGAAGCAGTGGTGCGTCTCTGCCAAATAGACAAAGCTAATTTAGAAAAAAGTGTTGCAGTAGATGATATCAACATTAATATGCTGTCTTCTCATATATATACTTTAGATAATATTGTGACATCTGTCATTGACATAGTTCAACATGAAGTGTCTGTTTTACATCATGGTCAAAATTATTTACATTCTGTAATGCACTTTGCCTGGACCTTGCAAAGACTCAAAAATCTAAAAGTGCAATGGAATTCTATGAATGCTTCTGCACTGTTTTTGCCATTTAATTTAACTGATAAACCGAAATGAATGTCAATGAAAGACGCGACCTACACATTGTTACATACTGAATATTTAGAACAGTTACCATTTCCTGTAGCAGAGACTGATTCAGCTGTGTAGTTAATACATGGGGCTATTTCACTGCCCATCTCACTTTTTCAGTTCACAGCCTGCATGAAACACCATCCGGTGGGTAGGCTTGAGCATCTCAGCAGTATCTATATTCATGAAATGTGGTTGTTACCTTTCACCTACAGATGTCAGCACATTGATAAGGAAATTTTCCTTACAAGGGAGGACTGCGATTCTACAGTGGGACATTCCCTAGTCTGTAAACAACTTAAGTTGCACGCCGCTTGCTAATCTGGCTTGTTTTTAAAAAGCACCCCTGTCCCAGCTATTATTCCTGCACTAACTTTGCTTTCTGATGGCAGTTATCTTATTTTAAATA
This sequence comes from Lissotriton helveticus, assembly GCF_964261635.1. NCBI lineage: Eukaryota > Metazoa > Chordata > Amphibia > Caudata > Salamandridae > Lissotriton > Lissotriton helveticus. The sequence goes on from NC_136069.1 coordinate 649,540,551, forward strand.
AACACGATTGCTGCGGCTTACGGCCGGCATCCAGTATATAGTAACAGTTTCACAACGTGTTACATTTTGCAGCAATGTCCTGTTTTCAGCCCCTCATGGGATTGTACATAGTTTGCTTTGGCCTTCTATTCCAGCTTTGAAAACAGATTTCATGAAGCTAAGCAGATTCAAGGTGCTATTGTTTCAACAAGAAGTCCCTCTCACATCAGCTCGAGAGACCTTAGAATTTTTAGTTGGAGAGAAGCGTGAGATACACTCGCTGCTAAACACTAATCTCCCACTCCATTTTGAAGAATTAATGCACCAAATATTTAATGCTTTTTCCTTTCAGAGTATTTTTGGAGTAATACGAGCCTTTATCCATTCTATTTTTTCCAGCGCCTTCATAGGGTTTTCCCTGGTGCTCCTGATGATTTGCGTCATGCCTGTTCTCCAATTATTGGTGCACAATGGCTGCTCGATCTGTGGAGCTGCCAAACCCAGTCCAGTTGTAGCTGTACCATGATCAAACGTGGCAGCTTTTTGGTTCAATGCCAGTGTCGTCCTTTGCCATCAACTATTGGCTGACCTTCTGTTATGCCTACATCACCTGCGAGTAACCTGTGTTGCCTCTCTAATATCACACACGCTGCCCTGGATTACGATCTTTGATAGGCCTGTTGAAGACCAACACTGCAATGTGCCTGTCCTTATATATTCTGGGGGTAAAAACCCCAAATCATTAAATAAATCTGTTTACTTAGACATAGGGTATATTTACAGCCTTCTGTCTACTAATGCTAATGATAATGATAATGATAGTCTTTCTCATCATCAGCAACTGCCAACCTGGAAAATAATTAATTAATTAGAACGGGCACACAGCACAGAATAAAGTTTGAGTTGCTAGTAGAGCTTAGTTCTTTTTAAGGTGGCGGGGACCAGACCTCATATATAGGAGGAAAGTTCCACGGCCACAGGGTCATTCACATAAACACATAGAGTTTTCTTTTTTGCACAGCCTTTATCCCCTTTATTTTCCAGGTTGGCATGTAGTGTAGCTCCTATTTTCCCAATAGGCTCTGCGCATTGGAATAATACCTACAGCAGTAAAGGCCTAGGCCAGACGTTAACTAGGTCTACTACTGTCGATACTAGACTTAAGTTTTGGGTTTGCCAGCGTAGCTCAGAGTTCGCTAGAAACTTTCTCGAATGTTCAAGGAGGAATTAACTTCCCTGATTAGACAAGAAGGGATTTAGTTTCTGACAACCATAGAACATGACAACTTTGCTCTCCCCTAATCAAGAGTCAATCTCGAGAGTCGTGTGAGCACAAGGCAATTATTTTACTCAGTCAGTACGTGCATTCTTAGTCTCATCAGATTGTAGAGAAAAGGAAGAGACGGGCGTGTTCAATAAAAAGGTGTTATTTATTGATCAGTCTCTTTTCTCGTACAAGAGAAATGGATCGATATTATTGCAATACTTATAGTTAAGTAAAGTGCATACATTAAAAGCAATAGTATAAAATAATACTGTAAAAACATTGATATGGTTTCTGAGCCATATGATGTTTTAAATGATTAAAATATATTTACATACACATATACATTTGACTAAACGTACTCAACTGGTGTTTCTAAATACGCCTACCCCGTGTACCTGATCTAAGTCTAATGCGTGGGCGGGAATAGAAAGTTACAGTTTAAGTTAAGTTTATTTTTGCCAAGTGAATAACTAAAGAATTCTCTGTGAGGGGTTATTCAGTTCTGTACCTGGAAGTTAGGATGATTGAGGAATGGTATCTCTTTCTCTGCTCTCGATATTCCAGGCTGCCTGCGAGGGCTGCCCAGAAGCACCGGTGCTGGGTCTCTCGGCTTGAGATAGCAGCGCGTCTCTCAGCGCGTAAGGAAGGCGGGGCTGCTGCCAGCGGGGTCTGCTTCTGCTCTCGGCTTCGGCAAGTATGGCTGCTCCGTCTCGTCACCACGCGTGTGTTTGCATAGGGCAAGATCGGCAATATTTATACCTTAAAGGTGCCGAGATTGACGTAAGGATGGACATAGATACGTCAATAAAGATGTCATACGACTTGCTCGTTAGCACATTCTTTACTAAAGTTCTCTGTGAAATCAAAACAATGGCCGCACGGATTTTCCAGGTTGTCATAGGTTTGATTTGTTATGAGAACGTCGTATGCCTTATCAGGGGCTGGAGGAATGTCGCTTGTCTAATTAGATCTCAAGCGTTATGACTTAATCAGATAACACGTTCCTGTGCCGTAGTGTGACTGCGTCAGATAACGGTATCTGCATCATGGGGGCTGTTCTTGCCTCATGGGCTGACTGTTAGTTAACTTGATAGTTAGTTTAACCAGAATAGGGTCAGGAATAGGGGGATCGATTCAGAACCTATAGGAATACATGACACCCACTCCACGCTAACTATGGTCATATTTACTAATCTATGCATAGTATAACATAGTACAACATACTATAGAGTATAGTGTATACCTTACCACCCCAAAATACATAAATGCATTTTGAAACTTTCAAATATACTGAAAAATTGCAGTCATATATATTGTATGCACTTAAGCTATGAATTAAACGCTAAAGTAAACACGCATTTGTATGCATTATTGCTTATTTGGTATATGAGAAATACACATGAAATGGCTCTTAATATAGCTATACAGAAAGGAAGTTCGAGACCATTTCATCACATAATAAAATTTTTGTGAACATCCCAGCGGGCAACTAAAGTTTATAAAGTATCTAAAAATAGAAATCTTAGTTCTCTAGGAATAGTTTCTTACTTTAAGCAGAAGATAAGTGTCCCGAAAATGTTGTAAAAAACAATTTGGGGCTGCTAAAAAATTGCTGTCCGTGAACTGGTGGGAAAAATTGTTCATGTGACTTTATTTTTAAAGTTGAAGGCCGAATTCAGGGAACGCCGTGTGCGAGCTTGCTCAAAAGTCTCTATTTCTGTTCTGGAGAGAACATCATATCATCAAGGCTTTCGAAAAAACTGTCAACAGCTTCATGGGAAAGTTCCACTAAGTCGGAAATAGGTGTAACCATGCATTCGTGCGCATGATTGTCTCCATTGACATTCTGATTCGCATTGCTGACAGAAGGTCGTACCTGATCGATGCTGCTTTCATCTTGAACTTCACTACTCTTCAATCGTAGTGGTGAAGATTCCAGGAATGCCGTCATCAGGATTGGCAGCCTTTGAGGGCAGCACAAAGCGTGAACCTTGGTAGGAACCAACAATGTATCTGCATCCACTGGCTCATCCGATTGTAGCGTCAGACAGGTGTCTAACACGCATTCTTCTCCGCATAGCAGACACCTTAGTACAGGTAAAACACACCTTTGCCATATTGGTCGAAATGATAGAAACCAAGTCATGTTTAGGTCCCAGGATTTTTGATATCCGGTCCCGGTATCCAATGGCTAGGATCGTATCTTCCATTGTCGCGAGAGTTTGATCTGTGACATGGGTTGCCATAACGAAAAATAAGGACTAAGAATAGGATTCCTGCAATTAGTCCCAGGATCAGGGGAAGTCCGCCAAAAATCGAATGGACGAAATCTGGAAAAATACCCAGTATGGCTTTGAATGGTGTTAATGCCATCGAAAATACTGTCTTAAATACCTTTGAGACCCCAGTGGTATCAGAAATATTTAAGATTTCGCTCAGGATTTCCGCGAAATGTACGGGGGAATTAGTCGATAATAATGTATGTATCTCAGCAGTCGTCCTTGCGACTTGTAGATCATACGTTTCTTTTGATGACGTGAGTCTTGTAGGCGTCTGAAGAAGCACTGTTTTCATTCTGCTTAAAGTATCTATTCGAATAGAAGTAATTTTCAAATTGGGCCATGCCCTTGCCTCCCTGTCTGGAAAGGAGCTGGGGAACAAAGAACGTCCACAGCACTTGACCTTCGCAGTCGTAGTGACTAGATAAGGAGTCCCGGGCATAAGACTACAACATCTGCGGTCTACAATAAGAATGTAACTCCCATTATAGAGTCTTTGAAAGAATGGTTCTATTTCAGTTGCAGGTGCGCCATGCTGGTGACATGAAAGGTTGTATGAATTTCCTTCACAGGCTCCATGCAAACTAATTCCGTTACACAGAAGCGTGCCGCTTAGTGACATAGCACAATTGTTGCCACTAAGAAACACTTTCTGTCCTTTATTACTGACACATGCATGTGAATAGGGCAGGTTCCAAGTTGTTTTAAGGTACCCCTTTCCCAATTTCTCGTACATGCCAGCCTGTATATATTTTTGGCAGTATTGAAACCTGAAGGTTGAGATTGGAATATTTATGATTCCGTGTATTATCCATTCACTGACAGGTCGTTCTGACATTGTCATTGGTAATCTTTCTAGTTTTTCAATGCTCAAGATTGTATAATCAGCACCCTTTTGCGCCATACCGATTTGTCTATCAGTAAGGTTAAAGATTTGGAATAGTGACGTTGTGTTGATTAAACGCCAAGGCGCATAGCCTGAACGCAGATTTTGTAACGTCCAGCCAAGCTGTACAATAGAACGCAATTGTGACTGACCATGTTGTAATAACAGTAAGTCTTGCGATAATATATCGATTGCTGAAGACACAATGCTGTCCAATGAAAAAATTCTGGAGGACAGAGTCATTAACCCATTGTCCACTACAGAAAGTGATTTTTCCAAATTAATACGGTCAATTTCCCGTATTCTCTCTGCTGTCTCAATTTGAGTAACCTTCCAGGCCTCATTGTATGCGGCATATACAGAGGCTGCTATGAAACGCTTTTTACGCTGTTTGCGTGGTCCCAGTATGAAATCACGCAAGTCAGCACCATCAGTAAGTAAAGTTAGGTGTTGCTTAATTTCAGGCAGTGTGGAAGTTTGTAGCCATTGAAGGCATAATTTGCCCACACTGTAGGTTGTTATTATCCCTGGGTGATGTCTTTGGGGATATCTAGGGTCTGGCCTGGTCATTTTGAAACCCTGTGTTTTATTCAGGAATCTATCTTGACAGTTATTTGTATCTGTGGGCCAGATCAACCATTGTTTCCAATCAGGATGTGTTCTGTTTTGGTTTAATATATGGTTTACGTCTATCTCTTCATCTGTATCAGAGTTATTGCTAAACATTATTGGCTTTGGAATAGACGGTTTATTTAAATCTTTGATTTTGGCTAAGCCAAGACAGGTGGTTTGTTGAACAGTGTCATTTAAAAATATCATTTGTTCTGGGATCATGCAGGCTCTAAACAAAGCTTCTAAACCCTGTACTTGCCAATCTTTTGTACCCCGAACACTTTTCAAATCAACATTTTTGTCCCAATAATCAAATCCAAAGGTATTCATTTTTTCGAAGAATGAATCTGAATATATCAATTTTGTGTTGGTTATCATGGTTTTCATCCCTGTCTTGTTTGACAATTTATAATAAAATGTTTCAGCATTACTTGTGTTAAAACCTGAAAAATATTAATATTTGTCGTAAACAGTTCTTGAGCTCCCTTTTGGAGGTGTTGCACAATGTTCCCATTGATTATAATTTAAAACATTTCTAGGTTGTGCAGATTTATGTAAAAAATGGTTACCATAGTGGTTATAGCAATACATACTATCATAATTTGTAGAACCTTGCAAATAATCATGTTTTGTAAATTTAGCAGACATTACTAGATCAGACATCATGTTATTAATGCTTTCGAAGTCCCAATCATCAGCAAATGAGTTTGGTTTTGCAAAGTCACTCAAGGAGATCTTGATTTGGTGTGGATATTTCAGGATCTCAACCGGACCATAAATTTCATAGTCAGTGTTGTCCCAGGCTACCCCACCAGGTATTGGATTGGCTGTGAAGTTGGCTGAAGAAAGTTCTCTTTTCTCGACGTGTGAAGATGTGTGTGGTTTGAGGACCAAGTTGATGTTCTGACTTGCTGTGTCCATTTTAGCATATTTTCCCTCAATGAAGCGTCCCAAAGTAAATACCATGATTAGCCAAAGTATGAGGATAAATGCACCAAAACCCACCCAAAATTCAATCCATGGAGAAATCAGATATGTTTCTTTCAGTTGTTTCAAAAGTTCCTTAGTTTTGTCTTTAAAGGTTTTTGATGATGGCTGTGTCTTTGATTCACTGAAGCCTTCAGAGGAATCATCGAAGTTGATGAAGTACCCGGATGCAGTTCTGTCAATTGTTCCAATTGCTTCAGGATTTTTGTTTCTTGCATTGTCACTTGGTACTTCATTGTAGATTGGTGTGTCCCTGCTAAATGTTTTTATTTGGGTTTTCAGAGGTCTGAGTTCTATTGCATCGTTGCATAGTCCTTGTTGTTCTTCTGTAGGCGTTTCGAATGTGATGAGCCTCTTCGTTAGGACCTCTGTACTGGTAGCAAACCTTGGTGTTCTGCTACTTATTGGGAGTCCACTTGGCCTACTGTTTGTTATAGGCCACATGTTGTGGTTTTACCAGGTCGATGGATACAACTCGGTTCTCCTTTTTACCAGCAAGTGGCGGTAGTACAACTGATCTTGTCCCGTTGACAGACAAGACAGGAACTGCTTTTCTGTAAGAAGGCCCAAATTCCTTCTTTACCGCGATCTTTTCCCTGACTAGATCCCCGACTTTTGGAACCCAGACAGGTCTTGCTGGGACAGGTGGTGATTCTTCAGTGGTTGTTGGCTGTTCTTTCAACTGTATGTTGCTCAGGTCTTTTCTTGTTTTGTTTAAGTCCTGCAAAATAGCCAAACGGTCTTTGACATCAAAGCTTTTTTCTTTAACCACTGAAGTCTGACTGTCGAGGTCAGAGATAATCATTCTAGTTCCAAATAATAATTCGTACGGACTGAATCCCTTCAGAGAATTTCTTGGCAAGTTATTTAGACTACGTTGGACACTTATTAGATGTTTGACCCACCCAGCTCCCGAACCTAATATCCTTTCCATTATAGATTGCTTTCTGCCTTGGTTTTTTCTTTACACCATCCCGTACCCTCAGGAAGGAAGTGAGAAGATTCCCGCTGGGCTGTGCTCATTTGGCCATGTTTCCCCCCAGGCTGGTGTGCCTGAGTGAAAACAATGGTCTAACGTAGCATGCTCTTAGCGTATATGCCATTTAGACTCGCAAATCTTTGTATAACAGTCCGGACGTCAGCCGAGTGCTGAGGATCTACATTATAAGTGGAAACTAGCCTGTATATGTTAATCGCAAGCCCTGCTTTTTATTGGTCATATTATCTGCCTTGATACGACGAGGTATTAAACTGTTTCTCTCCCCACTGCGATCTCTGTTGCAGTTTGGGCAGTTTTTTACAAACATGGTGTAATGCAGGCTCATGCCTGGCCACCAGTACCGTGATTGTAATTCTTCCAGAGAATCTTTCAGTTTGAGGTGTCTGAGACCCTCGCCCATGTGTGCGTCTGCGATTAACAAGCTTCTCCTGTCCATGTTTGGAATCACTCTATCCCCCACTCCAGGGATTCGAGCAAAAGGGACGGAGTTTGCATCGATTATGTATGTATAATTGAGTGGGTAGTTGATCGGTAACGCTGAGCAGTCGCCTTTTGATGACGTTTTCACCGCCAGCAATGTTTCACCGTCAATGTATTTTAATGTACGCTTTTTTCGATCTACGGGAGCCGGTTTAGTGGCTGCCGCTGCGGCTGTTTCAGCCAATGAATTCCCTACAACGTGAACGCCATCACGTTGATGACTCAGTGAGTGAGTCACGTGAGTCTTTGGTAGTTCTTTTTGTAAAAGAGCTATTTGTTCCCAGAGCAGTTTCTGCTTTATTGGTGCATCTGTGTCATCTTTGTAACCGTTTTGGATCCATGTCTGCAAATCGCTGTTATATGATTTGACGCAGTAATATGAATCTGACACTATAAGTGTCGGGAATTCGCGATCCGCATTATCTAGCGCCATTTTCAGTGCTATTATTTCAGTTTGTTGTTCTGAATTAGTTTCTACTGAGTGTGATTTTGTTAATAGAGGTTTTAATATACCTCCGTGCCACACTTCTTTTGTAATCTCACATGTGGGGTTGTATGCTTGTTCTCCCCGAACGGAGGGTTGAGCATGTCCGTCTGTATAGATTACACAGGCGTAATGTCGTAGAGGCAGAATGTCGATTGGCAGAGGATACGTCTTTTCATATTTTAGATTTTTTTAATTCTTCTAGTTCTTTAGAAAATTGTCAACCAGGCTATACTTGATTATTCATATCCTACGTATAAGACCGTTAAATGGGCAATTCTGGATTTTTTAAAGTTGAATTTGTAACCCTCTGCTGCGAACCCAAGTATTATGGTGTTCACTCTTTTCAAGTGAGTATCCAAGTCATCATCTGTTAAGTAAATGTCATCGACATAAGATAATGCTTCATCATCATATAGTTGTAGTAATTCTGTTACTCTCGCTGAGAATACCCCCGGGCTGTTCTTGTACCCCTGGGCTAACCGACAGAATTGCTTTTGAGTGCCATTTACTGAGAATGCAGTTAAATATCTGCTCTCTGGTGCTATGTTTTGACAAAAGAATCCATTGGAGATGTCCAAGGTTGTTTTGTATTTTTTGCGCACTATGTTATTCATTAGTGCAGCACTGTGTGAGTTTTGCACTGCAAAGGTTTTGCAACATGTGTTAAGGTGTCGGTAATCCAAAACTAGACGATATGAATTGTCTGGTTTGGAGACCGGAAACAAAGGATTGTTCATTTGTGAGGTGCAAGTTTCAATCACCCCCTGGTATTCTAGCTGATCTAGTATTTCATTTACCTGTTTTTTAGCTTCTTGCTTAATTGGGTACTGCCTTTGTGCAGTAGGTTGTGATTTTAACTGGATTTTGTGAGGAGGAGAATCCTCATCCCATCCTACATGATTTTTATATAAAGCAGGTGCTAAGGCCACTGCCCACTTTCTAGCAAGTGTGTATTTTTTATGAATCGGGATTTGATTCGAGAAGGCAGGCATAATTACTTCTTCGCCATGAGGGCACTCCCTGACAAACTCTGGTGGCCAGTCTTTTTCAGCTAGAAGGATGTCATAACCCTTGGAGAGGTTATCCCAAAATAGTCCCCTTATTTTCCTAGTCTTATCTCCCTCTATACGTAATGTTATCTCGTATATCTTGTGGGGTTTGCTAACTCTGGTGTCTGCAGTTTCCACTTGAAGATATTCATTCGTGTCCACTGTCTCCAGATGATTCATAAGGACTTTGCGAGCTATGCTCACCTCTGCTGCGCTGTCTAGCATTGTCTGAGCCCACTCTCCGTTTTTCAGTTGTGTCCTCAGTATTCTCGGCATTGTTAACTACCTTGATACTGGCTACCTTCTTTTTTGGAAATTGTAATTTCTTTTTTAGCTGAGCAGGTTCCTTGTCTTTGGACTTGGCGTGCTCTTCTCTTTGTTCTGATTGTCCTCTTCTTTCCGATTTCTGCGAGGAATTCTGAAAAGATTGAGAGGGACGTGTATCAATGTCTTGATATCTATCAGGTTTTTTAATATTATCCCTATTTCTAAGGTTATATCTATTCCCAGAGGGGTCACTCTGCGGTGACCTCTGTCTTCGGTTTGGAGATTTTTCTCTTCGCCTAGGAGACCTTCCTCTGGACTGGAATTTCTTTTCTTTAGGATTGGATTGTTTGTTTCCATCCCAGTTCTTTTTTGGTGAATTATTATTAAAAAATATTTTTTCTGGACTTTCAGTCAGTTGCGGTTTTACTGGTATTCCACCTAAACTATCTCTACCTAGTTCCTCATAGGATTTTTCTATGATTCTGGCAATTTCAGCTGGTTGGTCTGCTATATCTGTCTCTTTTAACCTCTGTCGGATCGCCACGTTTGCTGCTTCACCTTTTATGTTGGCTAATAATATAGCCGAGACCTGCTTGAAGTCTTTCAGTAATTTCATACCAAGAGTTAAAGCTGGTTCTGGACCGTATTCATCTTGAATTTGTTTTAGCACATCTGGTATCACCGAAATGGATGGAACACCGTGCGTTTTCGTGTAGATGGAAGCAAAGACTGTACCCCAAGTGTCACAGTCCTCTATGTGTGGTGCGATTCCCATTGGGAGACATATAATCAGAATCCTGTGTTTTTCTAGCGAGGTGGTGTCAGGAAACACCGCCTCTATTTGGGTGATTTTCTGTGCCAACCAGAATGGTATCTGTTCCCGTTTAGCCGGAACTTTACCTAGGCAGGATTGGATGTTCTGTGGTGTGATTTTATTTGTGTTCCCCTGGTGAGGGGTCAGCTGTGGAAGTTTAATCGCTGGCTGAATTGTTGAAGTCCGCATTACATACTGAACTAATTGTCTATGAATTTTTAGTAATTGTTTTAGCTGTACTAACAGCTCTCCTGTGGACATCCCTTCGATGTCTGGGTGTGGTGTGTATCCGGCTAAGACCGGCCACGTTGCTCCTGGTCTACCTAAAGGACCGAGCCTTGTAATGTGATTGTTATGTTTTAGGGCGCCATCAAATAAGAGCAATTGCTCTTGGAATTTGAGTGGTACTTCCACCTCCTCGAAAGGAGTGTACTCATTAGGAGGTTCCTCTATTTTGTAATAGTGGAAGTACTTTGTTACAGCATTTGCTGCTGGAAAATGTATCCATGAATAGTATACCTCTGTCTGCCGATATTCGTGTGCCTCAATTACGAATATGACTGTGCCACCTCTAGGTGTCAGTCCATTTTCTATAAGTTTTAGAGTTATAGATCTTCTTTTGATGACCGGAATGAGTATTATATCCACGTCTGCTGCTTGCATGGTAGCATCAGCATCTGCGAGTTCAGTTGCTAATCTAACTGCCTCTCTTTCATCATCACTCTCTGCCATTTTACCGACAGGAAGCTTATTTTGTTTGTTTGCAGATCAGGTTTCTTAATGGAACAAAGATTAGATGCACAATATTTTGGAACTGTTTATCCTTCAACGTTGACTATACCAAGAACCTTACATAGGAGTTCCCTCCTGCGAGGTTTTGGAGGATATTACCTTTCACCCACTCCAGACGTCTTTGGAGTATTTGGGAAAAGAGGTCTGAGTGAGAAAGCACGACTGAGTTACTCTAAATGTCTTACGTTAGTTTTATCGCCCTTTCCAAACGCGTTGGGCGCCATGTAGTGTAGCTCCTATTTTCCCAATAGGCTCTGCGCATTGGAATAATACCTACAGCAGTAAAGGCCTAGGCCAGACGTTAACTAGGTCTACTACCGTCGATACTAGACCTAAGTTTTGGGTTTGCCAGCGTAGCTCAGAGTTCGCTAGAAACTTTCTCGAATGTTCAAGGAGGAATTAACTTCCCTGATTAGACAAGAAGGGATTTAGTTTCTGACAACCATAGAACATGACAACTTTGCTCTCCCCTAATCAAGAGTCAATCTCGAGAGTCGTGTGAGCACAAGGCAATTATTTTACTCAGTCAGTACGTGCATTCTTAGTCTCATCAGATTGTAGAGAAAAGGAAGAGACGGGCGTATTCAATAAAAAGGTGTTATTTATTGATCAGTCTCTTTTCTCGTACAAGAGAAATGGATCGATATTATTGCAATACTTATAGTTAAGTAAAGTGCATACATTAAAAGCAATAGTATAAAATAATACTGTAAAAACATTGATATGGTTTCTGAGCCATATGATGTTTTAAATGATTAGAATATATTTACATACACATATACATTTGACTAAACGTACTCAACTGGTGTTTCTAAATACGCCTACCCCGTGTACCTGACCTAAGTCTAATGCGTGGGCGGGAATAGAAAGTTACAGTTTAAGTTAAGTTTGTTTTTGCCAAGTGAATAACTAAAGAATTCTCTGTGAGGGGTTATTCAGTTCTGTACCTGGAAGTTAGGATGAATGAGGAATGGTATCTCTTTCTCTGCTCTCGATATTCCAGGCTGCCTGCGAGGGCTGCCCAAAAGCGCCGGTGCTGGGTCTCTCGGCTTGAGATAGCAGCGCGTCTCTCAGCGCGTCAGGAAGGCGGGGCTGCTGCCAGCGGGGTCTGCTTCTGCTCTCGGCTTCGGCAAGTATGGCTGCTCCGTCTCGTCACCACGCGTGTGTTTGCATAGGGCAAGATCGGCAATATTTATACCTTAAATGTGCCGAGATTGACGTAAGGATGGACATAGATACGTCAATAAAGATGTCATACGACTTGCTCGTTAGCACATTCTTTACTAAAGTTCTCTGTGAAATCAAAACAATGGCCGCACGGATTTTCCAGGTTGTCATAGGTTTGATTTGTTATGAGAACGTCGTATGCCTTATCAGGGGCTGGAGGAATGTCGCTTGTCTAATTAGATCTCAAGCGTTATGACTTAATCAGATAACACGTTCCTGTGCCGTAGTGTGACTGCGTCAGATAACGGTATCTGCATCATGGGGGCTGTTCTTGCCTCATGGGCTGACTGTTAGTTAACTTGATAGTTAGTTTAACCAGAATAGGGTCAGGAATAGGGGGATCGATTCAGAACCTATAGGAATACATGACAGGCAGTTGCTGATGATGAGAAAGTGAGGATCCAGGCGAGTACCAGTCTGCCATATCCTCCCCCGGGTGTTGCTCCCGTGAGGCACTGCCAACCTTCCCTCCCCTTTTTTCACTAGAGAAGGGTAGAGGTAGGTACAAGATTAACACATGGAGAATATGCGTGTACACACACCTTGGTTTTTAAAGCAGTAGCAATTTATACAAAGAGTGACTATCATTAGCATTAGTAGACAGAAGGCTGTAAATATACCATATGTCTAAGTAAACAGATTTATTTAATGATTTGGGGTTTTTACCCCCAGAACATATAAGGACAGGCACATTGCAGTGTTGGTTGTAGTGAGTGGGGGGCTGCCTGTACAAATCCTTGTCCGATCCCCCTGAGGCTCCCTTGTGTTCAGAGGTCCGTTGAAGACCCATGATCAGGAATGTGTCATGGTTAGGCATTTGTTGTGCGATCCTCTGCTTGGACCAACGGCAGACTTGAGTACCTGTGCCAACGCGCAGTGTCTCATTGATCGGAGTTTCATCAAAGTTGACGCCCTGGCATGCTTCTCACAGCCTTTGGATATGAGTAGCATGTGTGCTCATTCGATCTACTGAAGTGGATGGCATACCTCTTTAATATGGAGGGAACAGACAACATTCTGGAGTTCATGGCATTCTGCTATTCCTGATACATTATGGTCTCCGAAGACGATCTATGAATGGATGTGGTTATTTGAGTGCCCAATTGGAATACAACTTCGACAATTTGCTTCTGCTTCCTTTTCAAGTTTTGTCTTAGCATAGAGCATATGACCTGGCCAAGGGGAGATAGTCACGTGGCCCACAGGGACATTGTTGTTTTTCACTAACAGCATGAGCACGTTGCAGCTTGCCTGTTGATTTTGTACATGTTACTACACATCTTTATTTTTTAAATATTTCAATGACTGCTTTCACATGAGAACACATCGCTCTGTTCACACTCTGCATGCACCTGGGATTTTGACTGAACATTATGTGCATAGTTGAACAACAATGCCTCTTGGGTTTTTGTTCTGGGCAGACCTTAGCCCTACACAAAACATACCAATGCAGCTGTTGTTTGGACAACATACTTTGGTTTTTAGTTGGGTACACAAATAGGTGAGACACACTTGGAGAGGGACTTTTCCAGGGAGAAAAGCGAGACAGCACCAATGATGTAGATCTACCATCTATAGGCTAAGGTATGGGGTCTGCTGACGAAGTCCAGAGATGATCTATTATATAATAATATTTCTTCTTAGCAAGGGCAGGGAGGTTAGGCACTGTAGTCTTGTCTACATTGTCTTTTTATGATGACATCGCCCTTCATGATTTATGGACTAGCGGCTATGCTGACTGTATTTGTACTATGCATTTCCCTGCTTTTTGTGTCAGAGAAGGCTCAGTCAATATGCTACTGACTGTAGCATAGACCAGGCAGTCCAAAGTTGGTAAAGAGTCTAACAAATCGAACAGCATAGCCTGCAGATCTGCAATGCCCCTCCTTCGGGGTTTCTTCTTTTATAAGTTATTTGGTAAAGTCCAGTGGTGAGACATCACACCACCATCGAAAAACAATCACAAGGCTATGGTCACATCATGTCACCTAATGTGATCGAAATATCGAGCTGGTTTTCCATGCTAGTCACTGGAAATGAAACTTTGTGAGTCCACACTGGTCGAACTGAGAAGAAATACAAAGTTGCAGCTTATGGTCTTGCGAAAATTCTATTCTCACAGGAATATGTAGCTGTGAACTTTGGAAAAAGTATTGAAATATGTCAGATGACAGAAATGTACAGGTCAAACAAGTAATATTACACTTGAAAAATACAATCCATTGTATTAAATCAAGGGAAATGTCAACATCAGAGAAAAGGCATCTCGAAATCAATCCAAAAAAAGAATGTATTAACTTTCCCAAATATGTATTACACGAAAATAACTAATGTTAGAATTATCCTACTACTACAAATGTTCATGTTATTCATATGAATGCAAAAACATATTTCTAATATTGTTTGAAGGTTTTCTTAAACTATAATCTCTATAATATCATTCTATAAAATATCAGTCAGTCAATCAGCTTTATTTCGATAAAAGATATCTTAAAAGCATTACATAAAACAACAGTTAAAAACCACAACGTTTAAAATCCATTGGCTAATCAATTAAAATAATGTGCTTTTCAATAAATTACATAAAAAGGTCTAAATACATGACCACAATTAAACAATGACATTTAGCCGTTTAAATCTGATCGACCAAGCCCAACCTAGGTATTTGGACATACCACAAACATACAAGGGCCGGGTGTCAGACATCAAAATTCGCAAAGCGACTATATGATGTCTGGTACCTAGCTCCCTGCATAGTGGTTTTAGCCACCTGGATCTCGGGGATTTGTAAGCCGGGCATTCAAATAGGAAGTGGGCAACAGACTCCACTCTAGAAATACAGAATACACAAAAGGGAGAAGTTTACGCCGGAATATTCCAGCGAGCAGACAATTCTCCCACTGGTAGCAAGCCCACCCTAAACTTAAAATACAAAGCCCTATAAAAAGATGTTGTAATGAAGTCCAGGTAAGGTTCACAGAAGGCCACGTCCTTGATCCTGAGGAACTCAATAGTTGTCCTGCTTTGCTTGGGGTTGGAACAACTTTTGCTGACTACCCACCGCCAGTACATAGTATTGAGGACAGCTTTGGGGGGAGCACATCTAGATACCCAAGCATCCCCGAGCCCCAGATCACCATGCAAAGTTTTGACGTCATTGAGCCACCCAATTTTAGACCAGCCAGGCATCGACAATATTTCTAACAGCCCTTCCGCATAACTAGCAAGTTCAGGAACCCTCCACATGCGAGCCCATAATAATAGCGGGCGGAGTTGGGCCTGGTCTTTAATCAAACGGCAACCCATATCCAGCAACAGGGGCAACGTCGGGGTGCTCTGAGGGAGGGACATCAAATCCTTAAAAAATGTATTCTCGGATCTGGAGAGATGATCAATGTTGTTTGATCCCCAGAGTTCTGCCCTGTAAAGTGCTGCGCTAGCTCCTCTTGCTTTGTAGATGTCTAACACTGGGGCAATAGGTTTAAATGAGGACGAGCGCTGCTCTTTAAGAAGTACCCCACAACCCTTTTATGGCCCAACAACATTTTCTGGAGATGAAGGCTCCACTGCATGGAATCAGATAGACGGATACCCAAGTAGTCAAATTCCTTAACCCTTTCCAGGGGCACAACGTTCAATACTGGTGGTCGACCAAGCTTCCTGGGTGGATTCAATACCAAATACTTAGTTTTATCGGTATTGATTTTGAGCCCCCTACTGGTACAAAAAGACTGGAAACTATCCAAATGGCTCTTTAAGCCCACGGGGGACTTAGAAATGAGGAGGGTATCGTCAGCGAATAGGAGAGTTGGTATGTTCTTGCCCGCCAGGGAGGGTGCGTCAGATGGTTTATTCAAGAGGTACTCCACCACTCCGTTCACATACAATGAGAACAGAGTGGGGGCAAGAACATATCCCTGGCGGACAACCCTAAAATATCAGGTTTGTACTTTATTGCTTAAACATTTTTGTACCGTCATTTCTGACTGGTACACTTTAGGAAAAAGCATCAAAACACTAAGCCACTTCACTTAGCATAAAACTCCAATAATATAGCTTAATAAGCATAAGTTAATCATTACTGCAATTTGCTTTTGTGTATTAATATTACCTTCAGGGTGTTTTCCTCATCTCACATTTTAAAGCACGCTTTTACTGTACTTCTACTACACTTGTCAATGTTTCATGTATAACTGTATCTATCATGTGAAACATGTACTTCCAACCTTTCATGTTCTCTATGTATACATATGCCAGGGATTATGATTTTAGAAAATCTGACTGGATCAGATGGTGCTATCCCTGGGGGGGTGGAGGTCCCCATGGTCATGTATGGCTCCAGGAGGAGGGACGCATAGCCCCTCTCCTTCTGTATTGGCGGGCTGGCCCCAGGGAGGGGGTGGTCTCTAGGGCTTTATATGGCCCACTCCCAGTTTTATTTATTTCTTAGGCCCTGGGGAGGTGGTGGTTCCCCTGCAGACCCCTTTAATACTAGTTTAGTGATGGTCCCCGGGTCTTCTTCAAAGCTTGAGAGCGGGGGTTCTATTTGCTCCTCTCCATTTTTCAACAAAGCCGAGGAGGGGGGTGCACGCAGCCCTCCATTTTTAAAGATAAAGCCCCGGGATGGTGGTGGTCCCCGGGGCTCCAAGAGGCCTAGAAAGGGGGCCTTGTGTGCCCCCTCATGTTTTTTATGTGTTCCACTCGGGGCTCATTTCAAAACAAGGTGTGGGAGACCATGCTTGTTTTCTTTCTTTCAATTTATCTGCGAATCCATGGAGGCACAAACTATTACCGGCAAAATTGAAAAACATTTTTTGAACCCCAGTGGCGGCCCCACTACCAAATCTAGGGGGTCAAGGTATTCCTACCCTGCCCCCATGATGTTTGTCAACATTTCCTGGTTCAAGTGTTCCAGCCAATCAGATTCCAGCATGGAGACTGTTTGATACTCGGAGGAACCACGTCCCTATACACACAAATTCATTTTGTTTCTAATATCTCAAAAACTACTGAACTAAATAACAAAAAGGGTTATTTCTGGATGAAAAGCTACCTTTCTGCCAAATTTGAAGTAATTCTATCCAGTGGTTTGGTCTCTATGGGAATTAACATTGGAAAAACACTTTTTTTGACCCCCGCTTATTCTCAGTTCCCACTTGATGGATTGGCCCATTGCTTTCCAGATGCAACAAGAATCACCAGGGCACTTTTTGGGGGACATTTTTTGATGATTCATCCTATGGAAGCAAGATCCTAGCTATAACTGCCTTCTGGCGACCTCCAGTTTGTAATATGTATATATATCAAAGGCCCCGGGGACCTCAACCCCTTGGAACCGGCTTAAATGCTACTTCCCAGGGAGACATAGTGGTTTCCCTGCCCACATAAGTAACCTGTGTTTGTCTCTCTTGGTGGCAGAATTTTCAAAACTCCCACCAAGCGGGAGCCAACACCAAATCCAGTCCCAACCGGCGGGAGCTGCAAATATTTTCCTTTTGGTCATTCAAGTTGGGGGGTTGGTCACAGGCCCTGACCTGCTGTCAAACTCCCTGCATGCCTGCATGCAGCCAACCCCACGCTGCTCATGGCCTGTGGCCAGGACCTGAGAACAACGCACTTCATGCAGCCAACTCCACGACACACACATCCTTTGGCTGTGCACAGAGTGGGGTTGACCATAGAGTTTAGCCTGTGGCTAGGTCCTGTGGCCAGCCCCCCAAAGGCAGTCAACATGGGTGGGGGACACACAGCTCCTATCACTGGGCTTACTTCCATCCCCGGGACCCATCTCCCATGGTCCACGAACTTTGTATAGGGAAGGGGGTACTGGGCCCTCACCTATGTGGTATTTAGCATGGGGACCCCATCCCTGGGGCCCATCAATTAAATTATGGGAGAGGAGGGCTTGTTTTCACCCTCCTTAGGCCAATTTTGGCACAGAAAATCCCATCTCCTGAGGCCTGGCCTTATTATAATGGAGGGCACGCAGCTCCCTTCAATTGGCCAACATTGGCCTCAGAAGGACCCCATCCCCCAGGACCCACCCAGTAAATGGTGGGTGCCCTGGAGCCACCCAGGCAATCCACTTCACATTTAAAAGGGGGTAATTCTGCTTTTCTCTCTTGGATGATTTTGGAACATGGGGGCCCGTCTCACAGGACTAGAGGCACAGAGGACCCCATCTCCTGGGGCCTGGCCTTATTGTAATGGAGGGCTTGTAACCCCCTTCAACTGGCCAACATTGGCCTCAGAAGGACCCCATCCCCCAGGACCCACCAAGTGAATGGTGGGTGCCCTGGAGCCCACCCAGGCCACCCACTTCACATTTAAAAAAGGTGTCATTCTGCTTTTCACTCATGGGTGGTTTTGGAACATGGGGGCCCGTGTCCCAGGACCAGAGGCACAGATTACCCCATCTCCTGAGGCCTGGCCTTATTGTAATGGAGGTCTTGAAGCCCCCTTCAACTGGCCAAAATTGGCCTCAGAAGGACCCCATCCCCCAGGACCCACCCAGTGAATGTTGGGTGCCCTGGAGCCCACCCAGGCCACCCACTTCACATTTAAAAGGGGGTCATTCTGCTTTTCACTCATGGATGATTTTGGACCATAGGGGCCCCATCTCCTAGGACCAGACCTATTCTTATCAATCAATCAATCAATCATACCACTTGTATAGCGCGCTACTCACCCGGAAGGGTCTCAAGGCGCTTGGGGGAAGGGGGCTGCTACTGCTCGGACAGCCAGGTCTTGAGTTGTCTCCTGAAGGCGAGGTGGTCCTGGGTCAGCCGAAGGTGGATGGGGAGGGAGTTCCATGTCTTGGCCGCCAGGTAGGAGAAGGATCTGCCCCCGGCGGTGGCTCTTCGGATGCGTGGTACGGCGGCGAGGGCGAGGCTAGCGGACCGTAGCTGGCGGGTGGGCGTGTGGAAGGTCAGGCGGTCGTTGAGGTACTTAGGGCCCAGGTTGTGGAGAGACTTGTGTGCGTGGGTGAGGAGCCTGAATGTGATCCTCTTGTTGACGGGGAGCCAGTGCAGGTTCCTCAGGTGGCCAGAGATGTGGCTGCGTTGAGGGCTGTCCAGGATGAGTCGGGCGGAGGCGTTCTGGATGCGCTGGAGTCTTTTCTGTAGCTTGGCTGTGGTTCCGGCGTAGAGGGTGTTTCCGTAGTCCAGCCGGCTGGTGACGAGGGCCTGGGTGACCGTCTTCCTGGTTTCGATCGGGATCCATCGGAAGATCTTGCGAAGCATGCGTAGGGTGTGAAAGCATGATGAGGAGACGGCGTTGACTTGTCTGGTCATCGAGAGGGAGGAGTCCAGGATGAAGCCCAGGTTGCGTGCATGGTCTGTCGGCTTGGGGGCGGTGCCCAGGGCTGGGGGCCACCAGGAGTCGTCCCAGGCGGAGGGTGATGGTCCTAGGATGAGGACTTCCGTTTTGTCTGAGTTCAGTTTCAGGTGGCTGTTCTTCATCCACTCGGCGACGTCTTTCATCCCTTCGTGGAGGCTGGTTCTGGCGGTGTCGGGGTCTCTGGTGAGGGAGTGGATCAGCTGGGTGTCGTCGGCGTAGGAGATGATGTTGAGGTTGTGTTGGCGTGCGATGGCTGCGAGAGGTCTCATGTAGACGTTGAAGAGGGTGGGGCTGAGTGATGATCCTTGCGGGATGCCGCAAATGACTTCGGTGGCCTCGGAACGAAACGGGGGGAGGCGGACTCTCTGTGTTCTTCCAGCGAGGAACGAGATGATCCACTTCAATGCCTTTTCTTGGATGCCGGTGTTGCTCAGGCGTTGGACTAGGGTGCAGTGGCAGACAGTGTCGAACGCGGCGGAGAAGTCCAGGAGAATGAGTGCCGCTGTTTCCCCGTTGTCGAGAAGGGCTCGGATGTCGTCAGTGGCTGCGATGAGGGCGGTCTCGGTGCTGTGGTTGGCTCTGAAACCGGACTGCGAGGGGTCGAGGGATCCATTCGTCTCGAGGAAGGCGGCAAGCTGTCTGTTGGCGATCTTCTCAATGACTTTGGCAGGAAAAGGGAGGAGCGAGATGGGGCGGAAGTTTTTAAGGTCAGTGGGGTCCGCTGTTGGTTTCTTCAGTAGGGCGCTGAGCTCGGCATGCTTCCAGCTCTCCGGGAAGGTGGCGGTGTGGAAGGAGGTGTTGATGATGTCTCGGAGTTGGGGTGCGATGGTGGAGTTGGCATTGTTGAAGACGTGGTGGGGGCAGGGGTCAGTCGGAGATCCGGAGTGGATGGTGTTCATCGTGCGGGCTGTGTCTTCGGTGGTCACTGCGGACCAGGTGCGGAGGGTGGCGGTGGGGTGCGTTGGTTCGCCGGTTGGGTGCGAGGATGGTGCGCCGAAGCTGTTGTGGATGTCGGCAATCTTGCGGTGGAAGAACGAGGCGAGGGAGTCGCAGAGATCTTGTGATGGGGTGATGTCGTTGTTGCCGGTGCTGGGGTTGGAGAACTCCTTGACGATGCTGAAGAGTTCCTTGCTGTCGTGGGCGTTGTTGTCCAGTCGATCCTTCAGTGATTTCTTCTTGGTGGCGCGGATGAGCTGGTGGTGCTTGCGGGTGGCGTGTTTGAGGGCGGTTATGTTGTCAGTGGTCTGGTCGAGGAGCCAGGCTTTCTCGAGGGTGCGGCAGGTCTTCTTGGAGTCCTTGAGTTTGTCGGTGAACCAGGGGGCCTTCTTGCTTCTGGGTTTGCTGGGAGGGTTCTTCAGTGGTGCGAGGTCGTTGGCGCAGGCGGTCAGCCACTGCGTGAAGTTGCGGGCTGTTTCGTTGGGGTCCGTGTGCTGGCCGGTGGGTTCTGGCTGAGGGAGGTGGTGAGTTGGTTGGCGGTGATCTTGCTCCAGCTTCTGTGAGGAGCCTGCTGCGGGTGGTGGTTAGTAGTGGTTTTTCTGAAGCTGAAGTGGACGCAGCTGTGGTCTGTCCAGTGAAGTCCGGTGGAGTGGCTGAAGGCGATGTGCTTGCTGGAAGAGAAGACGGGATCCAGCGTGTGGCCGGCATAGTGGGTGGGGGTGTTGACCAGTTGCTTGAGTCCAAGGTTGGCGAGGTTGTCCAGCAGGGTGACGTTGTTGCGGTCCTTGTTATTCTCAAGGTGGAAGTTGAGGTCCCCCAGGAGGATGTAGTCGGCGGACGGGAGGGCGTGTGGGCTGATGAAGTCCGTGATGTCTTCGCTGAATTGTGTGCGTGGTCCTGGGGGTCTGTAGATGAGGGTGCCTCTGAGGGTCGTCTTTGGGTCGGTGTGCATCTGGAAGTGGAGGTGCTCAGCGGCAGTGTAGGTGTCGTCGGCGTCGGTCGTGATGCGGATGGTGTTCTTGTGGACGATGGCGATGCCTCCTCCAGTCTGGTTGACGCGGTCCCTCCTGATGATCTTGTATCCACCCGGGATGGCGATGGCGGGGGCTGAGGAGGCGTTCATCCATGTTTCAGTGAGGAACGCGACGTCTGGTGATGTTGTGTCGAGCAGGTTCCAGAGTTCGACGGCGTGTCTGTGGACGGAGCGGGTGTTGAGCAGGATGCACTTGAGGTCGCTGCTGGGGTTTGGATTGGCGGGCGCTGTGCATGGTCAGAGGCAGGTGAACTTGCAGGTTGTGCAGGTGAAGGGTCCGTGGAACCGTTTCGGGGCGGCCTGGCAGCAGGCGGGGTTCCGGCCGGCATTGAGTGCGTTGAGGGCGGCGGCGCCGTAGGTCTGTCGGGTCGTCTTGCGTCGGTGGGGGCCAGGGGTCCTGGCGCTGGGCGCGGTCCAGGCGCGGACGGGTGTGGACGGGCTCACCTTTGGCGCACCTTCGGCGCACAATCGGCGCGCCCGCTGCGCGTCCGCGCGGTCGCCATTTATGGCCATGTGGGAGGGAGGGAGGAGCAGCAGGGAGGCGGGAGCGGGGAGGGCACAGAAGGAAAAAGGGGGCGTGGCCGCTAGCACGGCGGCAGGAAGCGGGGAGCGGGGTGGGCAGGCACAGGGGGCTAATAACAATACAGACACAACACTGGGATAACAAAAATGCTAATGCCAATAACTCAAATGGGGAACAAAGAATAAACAGCCCAATGGGAAACAGAAAGATATGAAACGGCACAAATGGGGAGAAAGATTAGACAGCAAACGCAGATGCGGCGGAGGGTCGGGATCAGCGAGTCAGAGGGTCGGGATCAGCGAGGCGGGCTCTGTGGGCAGCAGCGAGGCGAGGAGCACACGCAGCAGCTGGTGGCCGTGCGGCGCCCAGCACGGGCTAATATTGGCCCCAGAAACCCCATCCCCCAGGGCCTGTCCAGGATCTAAAAGGAAAGGGGGCACACAGCCCCCCTCTCTGGGCCAATATGACCCCGGTAACCCAATATCACAGGACCTGGACACATAATAATTAGGCAGGCCATGTGGTCCCTACCCCAGGCCATGGTCGCAAATCAGTGAAGGGGGAAGCAGGCCACGTGAGACCCCATCTCTCAGGGCCCAGTCATTTAATTGTGGGTGGCCTGGCACGACCCAGGGCACTCATTACCTCTTTGCTGGAGTCAGCGAGGGATCCCCAATGCCCCCACGGCTCCAGCCGGCCCACTGCCTCATGGTGGAGCCGGCATTGCTCCTGCATGCAGGGAGTAGCAAAAGCGGGCAGGACAACAGATAAAAACATTTGCTCCTTGTGGGCAGGAAATTTTGTCCCGCTCCCACTTGCTGGGAGCAGAGTTACTATTCATTCTAGCTTTGTGGCAGCTTTAAATTGCTCCATCCAATCATGTGAGAGCAAACAGAGGGTTCCATGCCGGCAGAGAAACCACTATGTACCAGGGGGTGGCCACCGCATGACATAGACCAAGTGTGTCCTGGAGGATATTTTTCAGAATGCCTCTCTCCCGGGGCACATATATCTAACAAGTGCAAGAAAGTTTTTTTTTTACCTTGGATACATGGATCCTCTGCAAATTATCAGTCCATGTGGGACTCCTCCACCAGGCCTAGGGGATCAGGATATTTCTAGTCCCAAGATGACTGCCAACACTTCCTGGTTGAAGTGTTGGCAGCCAATCAGATCTCAGCATGATATTTGTCAGATCCCTATCCCTAGATATACAAATAGTTTTTTTGTTTAATAACTCCAAAACTACTGAATGGATTTGCACCAAATTTTAAAAAGCCCTCTTTCTGGACCAACATTTATGTTTCTGCCAAATTTGGTGCAATTGCGTTCAGAGGTTCGGCTGTGGTCATATCTAAAATCCCTATGGGGAAAGGCATAGGGAAACGCATTTGGGATCCCCCCTTTTTCTTGGCCATTGCTTGACAAATTACCCCAACTTTTCCACACAGCAGCTGATGTAAGTTGCATACTAGTTTTGAAAATGTCATGAAGATTTGTCAAACTACACTAACGTTAGTAGCATAACATAAAACGCTTTGTCTATGGATACTATAACCCCCTACTGGTGACCGCCAATACCAGACATATATGTGTATGTATATATATATATATTCACTGAAAAAACCATAGGTTATAGACCATATATAGTTAGGAATTAGCATTTACAAAACCTTGAAAATTCACTGAAAAAACCGTAGGTTGTACACCATATATAGTTAGGAATTAGCATTTAAAAAACCTTATTTTACTCACACAAAACCATTGAAATTCCATATATAGTTAGTTGTACTAACTATATATCGCGCACCCGCAATCCACTGCTGATCATGTCACATATTACATCATTCATGACATGGTCAGTGACATCACTGATGACATCACTGATGACATCTCAAATGACATCACTGATGACATCACTGATGACAACATCCAGTGACTGTATGTTTCTGTAAAGTTAAAATATGTCTTACATATTGAAGAATGAGTGGATTTATAAGTGTCTGGATGAAGGATTTAGTAGGTGCATGACTGACTGTATGAGTGAGTGATTAAATGTGTCTCACTGAGTTCATGGGTTAGTGACTAAACTGTCTTAATTTGTGCATCATTATATCTGTTGTTCTGTAAACTGCTGCATGTGTTGATCAGTAGCTATATGAGTAACTATATGGGTTATTGATTGGTTGCCCAAGTATTTGTATGGGAGACTGAGTGTGTGTGTGGGTGGCTGGGAGGTGTATGACTCTGTGCATAGATGTGTGAGCAGTTGATTCACTAGATGTATGGGTTCAAAAGTGCATGTGGAAACAGCTGTATGGGCGGTTGACTGTGTGCATGAGTGTATTGGTGAGTGAATGGATATCTCAGTGCTACATGTCAAAGTAAGTACATATGTAAAACACAGTACATTTGAGAGTTGACATATATAAATAACTGTGCATAAGAGCCAGTGAATGTGTGAGTGGCTGTATGGATCATTGTGAACTTGTATCCGGGATTGTATAAGAGAGTAAATATGTTTTAGTATATGTTTGAATAAGTAAGGTGTGTATAACTGTATAGTTGGGAAAATGGAGGTGTGATTGATTGTTTGCATGACTGACTAGGTGTGTGTGTAACTTCATGGATGAGTGACAATCTGTGAGTCTGTGCTTACACTGAGTGTATCTAATGTTATATTAGAGTCTGAAGAGGTTCATCGTATTATCACATGAATGATGTCATCAGTGATGTGATCAGTAATGTCAAATGAGATGTCATCAGTGATGTCATCAGTGATGTCATTTGAGATGTCATCAGTGATGTCATCAGTGATGTCATTTGAGATGTCATCAGTGATGTCATCAGTGATGTCATTTGAGATGTCATCAGTGATGTCATCAGTGATGTCACTGACCATGTCATGAATGATGTAATATGTGACATGATCAGCAGTGGATTGCGAGTGTGCGATATATAGTTAGTACAACTAACTATATATGGAATTTCAATGGTTTTGTGTGAGTAAAATAAGGTTTTTTAAATGCTAATTCCTAACTATATATGGTGTATAACCTATGGTTTTTTCAGTGAATTTTCAAGGTTTTGTAAATGCTAATTCCTAACTATATATGGTCTATAACCTATGGTTTTTTCAGTGAATTTCATTGGTTTTTTAAAAGCTAATATCTATAGCTGTAAAATGTATTCTTCTTTAAATCCAAAAATATATTTTATATGTTTATTAATAATTTTTTTTAAATATTTTTTTTGTTTCGCTCCCGGTCCGCGAACCGGGAAGCTTCCCGTTAGCTCAATTTGATGCCGCGACCCGGTCCGCGAACCGGTAAGAAATCAACATAGTGACGGTATCGCGTTGCCGCGTAATGCGTCTTATGACGTACTGCGTTAGCGCACCCGGAAGTGCCCCGGGGCGCGGACCGAGGCGCGAAACGCAGCTCCCCGGAAGCGATCCGCGGCGCGGCGCGAAAGCGCGACGTATCGCGTTGCCGCGTAATGCGTCTTGTGACGTACCGCGTTAGCGCACCCGGAAGTGTCCGGGGGCGCGGACCGAGGCGCGAAGCTCAGCGAACCGGAAGCTAACCGGCGCGCGTTCCGCAGCGCGTAACATGAGCGTGAGAGGTCATGTGACTTGTTAATAAAACTTTTCATTGGTTCATTTCACTTTTGGTTTCATAATGATGTAAGGCTAGGTCAGGTGACCTAAAAATAACACTTTTCATTGGTTGAGAAGTATTGTTTTTCCCAAATGATGAAAACCCCTCCTTCTTTCCTCACTCTGACTTTCATCATTGTGAGAGGAAGACCTTTACTACTATATGAGAAATGGCTTCATTGGTAGCTTCAGCTGGTGGACCCCCACCACCACCTCCACCTCCTCATGGGAAGAGAGGACCACCTCCCCAGGTCATTACCAACACTGAGGAGGAAGATGAAGAAATGGATGAGGAGGGAGAAGAACCACAGTTCTTAGAAGAGGTGCCCCGGGTTTCCAGAAAGAAAGCCAGTTTCATCTGGCAGCTTTATTCGATCCCTCGTGGCCAAAAAAAAAGTCAATGAGAGGTATGTCACCTGCCTCATATGCAAAGAACAATTATCAAGAGGGACGGACAAGAAATATAGTTACGGAAATCACACAATGCACAGGCACATGACAAGGAAGCATCCACTAAATTACAGCCGGGCGGAAATAAGGGATATGCAGGACAATCCAAGACCAACTCCTGTGGCCAGACCAAGAATACCAATTTCATTAACACCAGAAGAGGCATGGGAAACTGTGCCAAATATACAAGAACATTTTGGCCACATGATACACTCTTGTATGCACTGTCGTGCGTTGTTAGCGTGTGGCAACATGAGCATCAATGCACTCAACCTGGCGTATGAACACCATGATTGCCCTAACCGCCCCCAGTAATTTTTTTTTTGCTCCTGTTGAGCCCTTTTCAACGCCTGTTTTTTGTTGTTTCCCCCCCCCAAAAAAACCCAAAAAAATATAAAATAATTCAAAAAATACAAAAAAAACAAAAAATGTTCAAAAAATAAAAAAAAAATATAAAACAACAAAAATATTAAAAAAAAGTTCTTTTCAGAACTACCTTCCCTTTCAAAAAAAATTGCTAGAATGTTTAGCACTCTGGCAAGCTCTATTTCTTTTGGTTCGCTCCCGGGTTAGCTTCCCGGTACGCGGACCGGGAGCTAACCAAAAAAAATAAAAAAAATAAAAAAAGAGTAAGTATAAGGAAAGTAAACAGAGAGTGATGTTAAAAGAAAGACAGCTATAGGGAGTAAAGAAGAGATACTGTTTAATAGATCTATTTACCGAAGAAAAGACGGAAGAGGGTATAATTGTGAAAAACAAAATAGATAACGAAGTGAAAGAAAAAAAAAGAGAGTATAACATTAACAAAGAAGAGTTTCTTGGAGAATGTGAGTGAATGTTCAAAATAAGATTAAAACATGAGGAATAACAGAGAGAAAAAATAGAAAACAGAAAACAAAAAATAACAGAAAAAGATTAATTGAAACAGCAAAGAAATGTAAGTAACATAGAGCCATATCATCAACATAGGCAATAAAAGTTTTGCAGCTTTTATTGGCAGAAATGTGTCGCTAAAGCTACTTTTGCGGCAGAAAACTGCCGCTAAAACCACTTTTGCACCAGTTTTCTGCCAATAAAAAGAGCAATAATTTTATTGGCTGTGTTCATAATATGCCCCTTAGTGTGCTTCAACTACACAGAGAAAGCATTATGAACAAGTAGTGATAGAGTGATCAGTCAAAGACACTAAGAGTAATAGAGACGGAGTGAGTGAACAAGAGTGAGGAACTATGAGAAGAGAGGGACTGAGAAAAAGAGTGGAAGGAGTTGAGTAAGTAGGTAATAGAGAAAGGAATGAGGGAAGTAGCAAAGGCAGGAAACTGAGGGTTAAAGAAATGAAGCAGTGGAACTAATAGTAGGTGAATGTGATAGAAATGTAACGAAAAGAGTACAAAGCATTTACCTTATAATTGTCGTTAAATTACTCACTTTTTGTTTTTATACTTTCAATCTGTGAAAGAGAGAACAAACATTTCAAAAATATTAAAACATGTATTTAAAAATTACAAAAGACAAGGGAAAAGATTGAAGGACAAACAGTTTTTCAACAACTTTGACACTTACAGAAGCTTCTGCTTCTCCAGGCCCCCTACACAGTCCTAAAGATATATATTTTAAACTAACAGTATCTTGATGCAGATGAAGTGAGGCCTATCTTAAAACATGGTGCATCTTTTGCATTGCTGTTGTTTCAGAAAAGTGTCGCAAAACACTAAAATTTTAAATAATTGCTTCAGGATGCCAATAAGATGTGTCCTATCCAGAGGTTTGTTTGAGGTGAGGCCTACTCAGGGTTGCAGATGAAATTTCGAGTTGTTGAAGAGAATAGAGGACATAATACATGTGAAGGTCTACCAATGAAGTGAGTCATGTCCACTGCACTCTTGAACAAAGTCCAAACCTCCTATGTTTCCCTGGACAGACCTAAACTTGATCTACACAATGTGATTCGTAATGATAGGAAACACAGGTGATGTAATTGAAATACGTGCAATTTATTTTGCTCATTTCACAATCACATCACTTGTGTTTCCTTTGCTTAGGTATCTCATTGTGCAGATGTAGTCTAGCATATGAAAGAATACGCAGAAGTGCAGCACTGCATGCAACAACTTTGACACTTACAGAAGCCTCACCTTCTCCATGCCTCCTACACAGTTCTACATATACATCATAAATGCAAACAGTACAGAATTAATTATACATGTTAAATGGTTTATTTTTGCTGTTCTCAGAATGTATCAAAATTCACTAAAAACAGTGACTTGAAGGTATTCATCATATAACAGCGGGGAAAAAAAACACAATCAAAATGATTGTGTTTAAAAAACCCATACAACATAAGAAATCAGAATTCAGAACTCCTTAAAGTTAACTTACTTTCCATGACGTCAAAGGATGTCCTATGAACAGCTTACACTCTTTTGTGCTGTTATTACTTTCAGCCCGCCACTTTCTGAAAGAAAATCTCCATCGTTTTTAAAAACATGTTACATGCAATAAATGACTTCTTGCTCTCTACCACAAGTTTCCACAAGGCCAAATCTTGTCAGACCCATTTATAACTCTTGGATTTCTTGTAAGCCAATCCCGTCATTTGGCATTTCCGCAACTTTCAGAATTAAAATGTTGAAGATCATTTTCACAATCCTGGAATAGTAATATCTTCCCCTTCTTGCTCAGTCATGTTCTACATTTCCTATGACACTGATACTGCTTACTATGAAGCAGACTTAATTTAACTCTATGACTACTACAATTATTTAATTCTCTACATCACTTTCAATCACAAAGCAATGTAAAACAGTAGACAGCGTTGCAGACTTACATTCCCTCTACTCTATGTTTTGATTGGCTGCTTCAATTAGCTTATAAAAAGAAATAGTTTTTCTGAACTCATTCAAAGTGCACTTATTTCTCCATGACGTCCAGTCTTATGGTTAGAAGTTATGTCTCTGAACTACACTTATCCTCAAGGCCAAATTGTGTAGGAGCCATTAGAACTTCTTGAAATTCCACAGAGCACATCCCAAGATTATTTCCCTAAAATGTTGGTTTTAAAAACACCAGGTAAGAGTTTTTAAGGTCATACGGCAATTTTTTTTTGAAAATTAAAACAGAATCGTTGCAGAATGACCAGCCATTTCTAGACTTTAAATAAGCTGTGTAATGTCCTGATGTTATTGAAGGGCCGTCATGATATATAATTGCTGCAGTTACAAAAGTCCTTCCTGATATTGACAACTGCGAAGCTACAAAATTTTTAATTAAAGTTGTCAATTTTGTTCCATCAGGCCTACATGGTTGGAACATTAAAATGACATACTGGCCATATGTTCGTATAAATAATGTGGACATCATTTCAGATTTACATTGGCTACACTCCATGTTGTGATCAGCTGCTTTTACTAGCTTATTAAAGGAGACTGATTTACTGTCTGGCAAAGTTAAATATATAAATCTTTCTGAGTCTACACTAGTAGTACTTGATACCATACAGTTCTCGCAGTCATGCTGCCATTGATAAGAAAGCCCAAACAGCTGATCTACATCTACACCTTCAGCATGCAATACATCAAGCATATACATTAAAAACTCCTGACAATCTTGCTGAATATTTTGAGAGAATTGTGTTTGGCCTGAACATCTGTCTAACAGATTTCGAATTTCAGACACACTTTCTATGTTTCTTCTATCAGTGCTACATTTCTCTAACACAGAATTTAACAAACTGCAAAATCTTTGATCAGAATTGACCACAATCTCTTCTTTTACATTTTCTAGAGAAAACAAAACATTAACCACTACATTAGCATAGCAGTTGACACCAGAACTGTTTTCAAATTGAAAACCAACAACATCTTCAACAGAATCCTTTTTGTTTCTGCTTGTAATTTTAGGTTCATCGACTTTTCGTCTTTTTGCTACAACCTCCCCAGTATTGGTCACATTTCTTCGTTTCCGTCCTACAACACGTTTCTCAAACAAAGGATACTGAGGCAAATGTGGCGCATACTCTCTTCTTAACCTATTGTATTCCTTAACACAATCTAGATCCGCACAAATGTTTGTGACATCACACTCAATCAAGTACAATCCCGATAAAGTTCTAACTCGTGACAATGCCACATATGCCATACCCTCCTTGAACACAGAACTGCCAATATTCACCAATGCACAGTCTACACTTAAACCTTGCGATTTATGGATTGTCACCGCATATGCCAAGCAAACAGGAAACTGCTTACGGCGAACATATAAGTCTTTTACAAGCAAAAATCTAGCAGAGCAACGACCAATTAGCTGTACTTCCTCAATGCCATCAAATTTAATTTTTAAAAATTCAATTCCATCTCTATTTCTGTATTTTACAAAATCAACAACATTACCCATTGATCCATTTACCAGACCTCTTTCAACATGTAAATTCCTTCTTAAAATTATACGGCAGTTCAAGCACACATTCAGAGTCTTTTCAAAACCTGCAGTTTTAGATATACTCTTCTCTAATGAATCCAATTTTGTTTTCAGATTCTCAGACAAAATAATTGTTGATCCCATATGCTCTACTCTGTCAATAGCTTCCAGTTTCACAATCTCTTGCTTTTCTAAATGCAACATTTTGTTGTTGAATTTGGCACATTCTGCAAGAGTTGGCATCAAACATATTCCAGATTTCTTATCAGTAATTTTCTGAAAAATATTCTCAGGCACAACATCTTGTTCTGGATATAAATTTGATAGTAATCGTGCATGTAAAGCTTCTTTCCCATGCTCGGTCACTTTTCCAATTCTAACATCGTGTAGAATAGTCTTGTAAACTTCATCCTTCGCCTGACGCATATTTTCATGCAGTTCAGCATAATTGAAGTTTAACCATATATTGACGTTGCCAATGCTGCCTAGACACTTCCTGGTATCTTCATGCGTGAGCATTTTGAACACAGGTTGCCCTTTCACTGGTGTCAGCTGCAGAAGATCTCCGAAAACAATGATGTGTTTGCCACCAAATAACACATCATACTCTGTTTTGAGAACTTCTTGCATTCTCAAATGCACAAAGGCAAGCATGACATTGGAAACCATGCTTACTTCGTCAATGATAAGAAGTTTCATTTTCCTCAAGATTCTTGAAACTTCAAAACAAGCATCTCCAGATAGCTTGTGATATTGTAATTTGTTGTCATGCTCCACTGGCAGCATCAGTAAACAATGTAAAGTAATCCCTTTAATGTTATGTGCTGCCAGTCCAGTTGGAGCGGTGACAACACAAGACAGCGATGACTCTGTCCTTTCCTGCAAATAGCATGAAATTGCTTTAATGAGGAAACTTTTTCCAGTTCCCGCTTCTCCACTCACGTACAGTCGGACAGGCTTCAACGACGTACATGAGCACTCTTTCTTGTCATGACTTAATCCATGATCAATTTGCATGGTAACTTCGTCATATATTTTCCTCTGCTCAACGTTGAGTTGTCTTTCCAACTCTTCTAAGTTAACCGCATCCTCCTGAGCATGTGCCATGGCTCTTTCCACTTCATTCATGGCAGTGGCAGCTTCATTTTCGATAACAGGTCCTCCTAGTGGATCCTGACTCAATGAAGCAGAACTCTGACTGTCCTGAGAACTGTCTCTGGCAATCTCGGCTGCAATCGTTACTTCCTGCTCAATTTCCGCATTCAACATTTCTACATATTTGGGAAAAGCAGGACATTCTATGGTCTCCTTGGCGGCATTGAAAGAGTCTTCGTAACAGAGGAAATCTCCAAGCAGTTCCTCTTCTGCACGCCAAGGCTTGAAAAGTTGCAAAAGTGCTAAATAGAAAAACTCCTTTTTTTCAGGAGATTCGCCACTCAATTTTGATGGTTTACCAAGTGGCATTTTCTTTGCTTGACCAGACATCCCTCACTTCCTATTACAGCATACACTCCTTTCTCAGTATCTTCTTTGATGTTCCTCTTGAATATGTAATTTTGAAGAACCTCATACAGACAAACATTGTCGAGGTGACTGCTTCTATTTGGATAATATGTATCCAACATGTTGGTCTTCAAAATGTTGGTACTGTTTGGCTCCTTTTCCGCCAAATACTCAATTTCCCGCACAGGTTTCAGAACTCGATTACGCGTTGCAGCAAGACCAAGACTCGCCCAAACGATACTCCTGGACTTGGCATAGAGACTTGCTGAAGACAACCGGTCAGAGCATTCGTAAGCTCCAATTTCTCGATGCGACAACATCTTCAGACTGAAACTGTACAACTTCTTGCTGAGGCTCTTTTCATGGGAAATGTCCTCCCACATATCCTTCAATTCTGTCTTCTCTTTTTTGGTGATGTAAGACGTCACATACCGAGCCACAGCCATACAGTTATCAGCCACAAACTGTATATCCATGTTAGCATTCCACATGGACAAAATCACCGGGTTGTAGTCGTTGATGTACTTGGACTCTTCGTTCCTCTTCAAATTGTATGTGTTTTTAGGTGATTTCTCATGACATTATGTCGCAGCGAAGACATCAAACTGTTTACTCTTCCTTTAGAAATCACCGGTCGTGGAAAGCCGAAACGACATTTGGTGTAGAACTTGTCCTTGTTTCGGAATTTACGACGGCAGTACTTTCCACATCGATGGCTTTGGAAACGCAGAACTTTTTCTCTTAGGCTTTTCTTCTCCTTTGCGTTTGGAACAGCACACGTAGAATACTGTTGGATGAAACTCATCACTGAGTCTTCTGGATCCGTTCCAAATTTAGGTGCATCCTTGATCCACAGCAACATATGTATATGAGGAGCACCTCTTGCTTGGTACTCCTTTCTCCAGAAGAAATCCAACACCTCTCCAAGAGGTGGATTCTTCTTATTCATGATGAAAGACATCATAGCTTCAAATCTATGATTGAAGTACCTACATACATTGACTGGATCCAAAGAGCACAGTTCTCCGGGTGTCTTGAATTCGATGTTATCTACGTTAGCATTTGCCTCTCGTAGAAATTCAAGTAAGTCTTCCCAGCCATACTCGGCACAGCTCAGAGTGAGGAACCATGTGGGAGTACCTAAGTTCCTCAGCATACATTTTAAATCACCATGACGACGGTACCAGTACTCATTAGTACCACGCTGACACGCCATGAGATTAATCAGGTGAGAATCCAAAATACTGTCTTGGACATTGACTTTATCCATAAAGTCACTTGCCGAGATGTTTTGCATGTGTATACC
Source organism: Lissotriton helveticus (assembly GCF_964261635.1). Taxonomy (NCBI): domain Eukaryota; kingdom Metazoa; phylum Chordata; class Amphibia; order Caudata; family Salamandridae; genus Lissotriton; species Lissotriton helveticus. The sequence continues at coordinate 649,573,840 of NC_136069.1, forward strand.
ACTTTTCAAGATGTGGTTCACTGCATATGACAGTCCAGACAGATCGCTTTCAAACAGGAGATGAAACAAATAGGGAATGCATTGTCGAAATCTAGCATCTCCTGCATACAATCGCAAAGTCCGGTATTCAGAAGCAGGAATTTGATGAGGTCGCTCATCATATCTTCCTCCCGGACCTGTTGGAAAAAGCTGTGGGAAACACCGAGCTTCCAAACTTTCCTCCCAAACACCAATGGGACTCCCTTTGGCTTGTTTCATTTGAAACAACTCAATAGCATTCCCCATGACTTCCTTGGAATGCAAAGGATGAACACTATAATGTTCATATATTTCTTCACTAGTAGAGGGTTCTACTTTCTCAATTTGACCAGCACACAAATCGCTATCCTCTTCCTCACTTACTTCCTCTTCTGCAACATATACATTCTTATAGTATTTTTTTTTTTTTCAAATACAATGTTGCCTTTTTAACTTTCCTAACATCTACTAAATCTTGCCATATTTTCTTATTCTTTGTCGGAACCCCATTAACTAAGATAACCAGAGGTTCCTCTTCCACTTTTTCTACTCCAATTGTGTTAATGTTTTTCTTCAAATCTAGAGGCAAATAAACAACTCTTCCCTTTAATCCTCTCTGTAAATCTGATGGAGGCAATTTCCCAGTCTTTGGCTCCATTCTTACAATAGCCTGAAAGGGATGGATACTTTGAATCAAAATAGATTCATAAGTATTTAAATCCTTCAATTCAGAAGGAATCTCAACCAATTCCAGATTATTATGAACTGCTCTAGCAGGCATCTGGTTTTGATTTAATTTACAACAACAATAAGTACACACACGTTGATCGAATCCCAAATCAAAACAATTTTCTACCATCAAGTATGTTGCAAAATCCTTCCATTCACTATTATTTTCCCTTTCACTTTTTGCATATAAATCCACTAACTTAGTCTGATTCTTATAATAAGTGCGTCGACAACACACACAAGTGAAATTAGGCCTCTCACTTGATTTCACCTGAAACGTCGCAATTTCCCTCTGGAAATTATCTGTACTGGAAACCTGTACACTATCTTCCACATTACCCTCTTCTTCTGGGTCAATTTCAACATTCTCCTCTTTACTTCCAAAGTAACAAAACTCAATTTCTTCACATATGTTCTTCACATCTATTTCAGAACCATGCAAAAGAGCAGCGCATAATTGTTTAGGCATAATTGCTGGACTCTTAGCATAATACAACATTCTAACTAATTTCCTCACTTTATTATGATGCACTGCTAGCATCCTGAAATGATCAAAACACTCTGGCATACTCTCCTGGAAAGACAAGCCAGTGAATGACCATGCAAACCTGTCACTTCTCTCACTCTGCAAGGATCTAATTCTTGCAACAACCTTATTTTCTGCTTCAAACTTTTCTTATTAAATGACCGTACAAAATCACAAAGCAAATTGATGGAATCCTGTCGCACACTACAAATACTACTACACTTCCAGGTGTACACAGGACCCTTAGCACGTCTTCCTAAAACCTCATTACCTAACACCTCTTCTGTCTCTGTTGTCACAAGTTTTTCTTTTTCAACTGGACAACCATCTTTCACTTCATAAGCACGACCACTGGTGTCAACTGCATGCACCAAATCATTATCCTGGAAATAACTCTCCTCATTAAAAAATGCCTCACAGCTTGAACTATGCATCCATTCTCCAGAAAAAACTTCACAAAAATTACTACGATTAACTATTCTCTTCCATCTACTATTTCTTTTGAAATCATAAATTGCCTTGTTTAGCTTCCTAATTCTATTGATTATCAAAATAAATAACTTACGTTTAATTTCAAATGCCTGATCAATAACTTTCTCAACTTTTTTTTTTCTCTTATAAAAAACCAGTTTCTGTTGACCTTTCTTAATATTTTTTAACAAATTGCCAATTATCCTGTTGCGGAACATTCGTTTACGAATGTCCCTAAACTGTTATTTCCTTCTACTATCATGCACAGAGTTATCTCTTGCTCTAGCAGTAACATTTTTGATTGGCCTTTCCTTTCCATTTGATTTGCTTCTCTTTTTATGGACTGAAACATTTTCTGTAGTAATATTTTTTTTACTACACATATTTCTTATGAAATATTTTGTGCTCTTACCCGGTGCTTTCTTCGTGACTTGACAAATCTTTTTGTTAGAGGACTGCTGCTTATTTTGTTTCACCTGCTGTCTTTGACGTTTTGCAGCCTTTCTCTGTCTTTCTATTGTTGGCATGGTGAAATCTTGAAATGATCTGCAGTTGAATCTGTGGTAAAATATAATAAAAAATGTTATTAACCATTATTACCAAACAGTAAATCAATAACAGTGATCAAAAACTTAACACACTACTTGACATTTTAAATAGAAGATTTTTTAGTCCTTGGCAAATTTACAATACAGAAATAGCAGAAAAGAAATGACATTTATATTTATGTTACCTGTGCTATTTTATATGTGAATCTGATCTAATTTTATGAGCATATTTTAATATTTTATTGAAGACACTACACATAACCTGTTTTTGAAGGTGTCTTTATTTTTAAATTAAACGGTTTACATTTTTACTTTTTATTAATTATACATTTTAAAAATAAATGTTTATATTTCCATAGGCTCAAGCAGGTCAGCTTCCCACCCTATGTCATATAATTCGGACAAATCTGCATCCTCATCACGCTCTTCTTCATCCTCAGGATTTAAATCATCCAATGGATCAACATCCACTGATGTTTCAATTACAAGTTCAATGATGAGGTCAAAATCAACTGATTGCAGATTGTCGCTCATGTTGATGTTGTCTTTATCTTTAAAGAAAGATAACAACAATGAGATGTTGCAGAGTAAGAGACAAATCTCAGAGATTATAATAGTAAAATTGTTTAACAAGAGTAATATTTTGCAGCTATTATTTAGCCATGTCCAGCAATGCTGATCAGGTGAAGACTATGTCTAATTTTTCAGTGAACAGGACTCATCTCTTCTTAACCTTGGATAAGCCTCACCGACTCTGTGTGTCCTGCACATACTTAAATGTAAAGGGGCAGATTTATGTTAAATGGCACATCCCCAGGCATGCACCAGTTAACGTGCACCGCTGCTCTGCCACCCATGGTGTGCCGTATTTACAATCAGATAGGAGAAAGCTGCGTCAAAACCCTGCGCCTGCTTTAAGCAGGCATAGGTCTTGACGCAACATTGTGGAGATGGGGCACCCCTGAGCCTTGCTTGAGCTGCATCGCACTTGCGATACAACTCCAGCAATCACTACCTTTACAGCACAGATACATCACACATCTGTGCCATTTTTGCCCCATGATGCCCCACATTGTAAATGCAGCACACCATGGGTGGCGGAACAGCGGCGCAGGATGACTGACACATCCCTGGTGATGCACCAGTCATCATAAATCTATCCCTAAGCTTCTTATCTTGTTACAGATGAACCGCCATATGTACCATCAAACTATTTTGCATTTCCTAAATAGAGAATTTTAAGGAATAAATAGCAATTCTTTACCATTCCTAATTTGCAATGAGCAAATTGCTAATTGCAAGTTACCCATTCATTTCCATGGGCTAGGAGCCTCATAGGAATGAAGGTTTAATTTGCGATTAGCAATTTGCTCATCACAAATTAGGAATTTTTCCAAGGGTGCAGGGGTGTGTCAAGAACACCCTGCTGCACCCCTGAAAAAGAAATTTGGGGGCATATGGCACACATACATGCCCTAAGGGCATGTGTTGGCGTCATATGGGACCTTTTGTTTTTTTGAAAAAAAGCTTTTTGAAAAGAATTCACAAATTACCACCAATTTACCACAATAGTTTCCAAATCCTTAATGTCATTTTTTACATATTTTTTGTTTGATACATTGCATTTAAGTAATCGCAAAATTTGCAAATCCTTCAGTGCAATCGCAAAATAAGGAATAGCAAATTTTGCTACTCCTTATTTTGCATCAAACTTGTTTGATACATACCATTTGTCTAATTAACATTCGCAAAGGCCGAAATTCGCAGAATGCTAATTAGCTTGATACATATGGCCCCAAGTGAGGCCTGTCTTGCAACATGGTGCATCTTTTGCATCACTGCTGCATTGGTTTCATGTGGTACGTTTTTTTTACACCATGACATATCTGCCTAAATGCATCCATTTGTAATTTTGTCGCCTCATAGCAAATCTTTTGCACCGCCGCTGCATCATAAAAGTGACGCACAGTGGCGCAAAAGAGGCATACACCTATCATAAATCTGTCCCTAGCATTTTAAATGATTAATCCAGGATGACGATAAGGTGTGGCCTACCCAAAGGTTTGTTTAAGGTGAGGCCTACTCAGGATTGCAGATTAAACTTACGCTTGATGAAGAATACAGAGGAGATAATACATGTAAAGGCCTACCAATGAAGTAAGTAATGTGCACTTTATTTCGCCAGTCATCATAAATGTATCCCTAAGCTTCTTATCTTGTTACAGATGAACCACCATATGTACCACCAAACTATTTTGCATTTCCTAAATAGCGAATTTTAAGGAATAAATAGCAATTCTTTACCATTCCTAATTTGCAATGAGCAAATTGCTAATTGCAAATTACCCATTCATTTACATGGGCTAGGAGGCTCATAGGAATGAAGGTATAATTTGCGATTAGCAATTTGCTCATCACAAATTAGGAATTTTTTCAAGGGTGCAGAGGTATCTCAAGAACACCGTGCTGCACCCCTGAAAAAGAAATTTGGGGGCATATGGCGCACATACATGCCCTAAGGACATGTATTGGCGTCATATGGCACCTTTTGTTTTTTGGAAAAAAATGCTTTTTGAAAAGAATTCGCAAATTACCACAAACTAGAAGTTGGTGGTAGTTTCCAAATCCTTAATGTTATTTTTTACATATTTTTTGTTTGATACATTGCATTTAAGGAATCGCAAAATTTGCAAATCCTTCAGTGCAATCGCAAAATAAGGAATAGCAAATTTTGAATTAAGGACATTTTAAGTCATTTCCACATGTGCAGTGTTTTCAAATTATGATTTGAAAATCGTTTTTGGGGAAAAGTAATGGTTTGCAAATTTATGACAAGGACATAATGGTGTATGCTTCTCTATAAGGCATTTCAGTGTCTCTGATGTCATTTTTCCCATATTACATTATAAGACCTTTCCCCATGGAAAACATTCCTTGTAAATATGCTCCCACCTGTGCATGGTGAATTTAGATTTTGACTGTTTGAGTCACATAGCCATGTTAAAAGTGACCCAAAAAAATTGGAAACGCTTTAAAAAAACACATTCATGTGTCTTAAGGACATTTTAAGTCATTTCCCCGTGGACAGTGTTTTGTAAGTGGCGCAAAAGAGTCATACACCTATAATAAATCTGTCCCTAGCATTTTAAATGATTAATTCATGATGACGATAATGTGTGGCCTATCCAGAGGTTTGTTTAAGGTGAGGCCTACTCAGGATTGCAGATTAAAGTTACGCTTGATGAAGAATTCAGAGGAGATAATACATGTAAAGGCCTACCAATGAAGTAAGTGATTTGCACTTTATTTCGCCAGTCATCATAAATATATCCCTAAGCTTCTTATCTTGTTACAGATGAACCACCATATGTACCATCAAACTATTTTGCATTTCCTAAATAGCGAATTTTAAGGAATAAATAGCAATTCTTTACCATTCCTAATTTGCAATGAGCAATTTGCTAATTGCAAATTACCCATTCATTTCCATGGGCTAGGAGGCTCATAGGAATGAAGGTGCAATTTGCGATTAGCAATTAGCTCATCACAAAATAGGAATTTTTCCAAGGGTGCAGGGGTGTCTCAAGAACACCCTGCTGCACCCCCTGAAAAAGAAATTTGGGGGCATATGGCGCACATACATGCCCTAAGGGCATGTATGGGCGTCATATGGCACCTTTTGTTTTTTGGAAAAAAAGCTTTTTGAAAAGAATTCACAAATTACCACCAACTAGAAGTTGGTGGTAGTTTCCAAATCCTTAATGTCATTTTTTTACATATTTTTTGTTTGATACATTGCATTTAAGTAATCGCAAAATTTGCAAATCCTTCAGTGCAATCGCAAAATAATGAATAGCAAATTTTGCTATTCCTTATTTTGCATCAAACTTGTTTGATACATACCATTTGTCTAATTAGCATTCGCAAAGGCCGAAATTCGCAGAATTTTGATCTTTGCGAATGCTAATTAGCTTGATACATATGGCCCCAAGTGAGGCCTGTCTTGCAACATGGTGCATCTTTTGCATCACTGCTGCATCGGTTTCATGTGGTACGTTTTTTTTACACCATGACATATCTGCCTAAATGCATCAATTTGTAATTTTGTCGCCTCATAGCAAATCTTTTGCACCGCCGCTGCATCATAAAAGTGACGCACAGTGGCACAAAAGAGGCATACACCTATCATAAATCTGTCCCTAGCATTTTAAATGATTAATCCAGGATGACGATAAGGTGTGGCCTATCCAGAGGTTTGTTTAAGGTGAGGCCTACTCAGGATTGCAGATTAAAGTTACGCTTGATGAAGAATACAGAAGAGATAATACATGTAAAGGCCGACCAATGAAGTAAGTGATTTGCACTTTATTTTGCCAGTCATCATAAATGTATCCCTAAGCTTCTTATCTTGTTACAGATGAACCACCATATGTACCATCAAACTATTTTGCATTTCCTAAATAGCGAATTTTAAGGAATAAATAGCAATTCTTTACCATTCCTAATTTGCAATGAGCAAATTGCTAATTGCAAATTACCCATTCATTTCCATGGGCTAGGAGGCTCATAGGAATGAAGGTTGCAATTTGCGATTAGCAATTACCTCATCACAAAATAGGAATTTTTTCAAGGGTGCAGGGGTATCTCAAGAACACCCTGCTGCACCCCTGAAAAAGAAAATTGGGGGCATATGGCACACATACATGCCCTAAGGACATGTATTGGCGTCATATGGCACCTTTTGTTTTTTGGAAAAAAATGCTTTTTGAAAAGAATTCGCAAATTACCACAAACTAGAAGTTGGTGGTAGTTTCCAAATCCTTAATGTCATTTTTTACATATTTTTTGTTTGATACATTGCATTTAAGGAATCGCTAAATTTGCAAATCCTTCAGTGCAATCGCAAAATAAGGAATAGCAAATTTTGAATTAAGGACATTTTAAGTCATTTCCACATGTGCAGTGTTTTCAAATTATGATTTGAAAATCGTTTTTGGGGAAAAGTAATGGTTTGCAAATTTATGACAAGGACATAATGGTGTATGCTTCTCTATAAGGCATTTCAGTGTCTCTGATGTCATTTTTCCCATATTACATTATAAGACCTTTCCCCATGGAGCACATTCCTTGTAAATATGCTCCCACCTGTGCATGGTGAATTTAGATTTTGACTGTTTGAGTCACATAGCCATGTTAAAAGTGACCCAAAAAAATTGCAAACGCTTTAAAAAAACACATTCATGTGTCTTAAGGACATTTTAAGTCATTTCCCCATGGACAGTGTTTTGTAAGTGGCGCAAAAGAGGCATACACCTATCATAAATCTGTCCCTAGCATTTTAAATGATTAATTCAGGATGACGATAAGATGTGGCCTATCCAGAGGTTTGTTTAAGGTGATGCCTACTCAGGATTGCAGATTAAAGTTACGCTTGATGAAGAATACAGAGGACATAATACATGTAAAGCTCTACCAATGAAGTAAGTGATGTCCACTTCATTGCGCCAATCATCATAAATGTATCCCTAAGCTTCTTATCTTGTTAGACATCAACCGCCATATGTATCATATAACTATTTTGCATTTCCAAAATAGCGAATTTTAAGGAATAAATAGCGATTCTTTACCATTCCAAATTTGCGATGAGCAAATTGCTAATTGCAAATTACCCATTCATTTCCATGCGCCAGGATGCCCATATGAAAGAAGGTGCAATTTGCGATTAGCAATTAGCTCATCGCAAATTAGGAATTTTTCCAAAGGTGCAGGGGTGTCTCAATAACACCCTGCTGCACCCCTGAAAAAGAAATTTGGGGGCATATGGCGCACATAAATTTTAACAACATTCCTTTACCTCAAAAACGATTTTCAATTCATAATTTGAAAACACTGCCCACAGGGAAATTACTTAAAATGTCCTTAAGACACATGAAAGTGTTTTTTTATTGCCTTTCCAGCATGGTTGGGTCACTTTTAACATGGCTATGTAACACAAACATTTAAAATCTAAATTTGCCATGCACAGGTGGGAGCATATTTACAAGCAATTTGCGCCACAGAGAAAGGTCTTACATTAAAATGGGAAAAATAACATCAGGGACAGTCAATTGCCTTATAAACAAGCATACACCATTATGTCCTTGTCATAAATTTAAAAACAATTCCTTTTCCCCAAAAACGATTTTCAAATCATAATTTCAAAACACTGCACATGGGAAAATTACTTAAAATGTCCTTAAGACACATAAAAGCGTTTTTTAATTGCCTTTGAAGCATGTTTGTATCACTTTTAACATGGCTATGTAACACAAACATTCAAAATCTAAATTTTCCATGCACAGGTGGGAGCATATTTACAAGCAATTTGCGCCACATAATTCATAATTTTCTCCTTAAAGCACACTATTCTCTATCTAAATTAAAGAAATATTTTCTCACCTTAGCAAATACTTTGAGTTTGAAAACAGTCTCAGAAACACACCAATTTGTCTTCAGCAGAGCAAAAGGTATGCACTCCAGAGTCTGCAGCTATCAAAAGCACAGAAATGCTGTAATTCTTCACACATATCTCTCATGTCACCCAATCAAAACTCTTCCCTCACTTTTTTTCAAATGAAAACCCTTCCCCCCTCTGCCCTTTCTGCCTTTTCTGCATGGCAACCACCTCTTGGAAGACTTCTGGTGTTTGCAAGTTCACACAACAATGTTGCAATTGAACTCTGAACTCTCAGTGCACCTGCATATCCAGTGCATTCTTTCATTTAATGATTTTTTATTGACCATTCAAAATACATCTTTCAAATAACTCATCCGTGCACCCTAACTTTCTGTTTTCAGCAATCAAAATCCACCAATCACTGTTACTGCTTCATGAACACAGAAACTCCACAGTTTTTTTCATTTTAAACTCTCATTTTTTCAACTGCCATTTCATTGCCACACTTCATCTGACTGCAGGAGAACCTTCTCTCACCATGTTTTCTGTCTGGATTGTTGGACATAGTTATATTCACTGGGCTCAAAGGTACACTGAAAACAGGAATTTACCTAACCTCAATTTACAAGATGTGGAAATTAAGTGGTTTGGCCACAGAGGATTAAAATGTCACCAATTGATACCATTGGTGAAAACCTTTATGCATTTGCCCAAACCTGACCTGTTAATTGTGCACTGTGGAGGTAATGACTTGGGCACTTTGACTGGTGTAGGTCTGGAAATGCTTTTAAAGGACACCTTTGAGCAATTAATGGCACTTTTTCCTCAGACTGCCTTGGTATATTCAAATATATGCCAAAGACAGAAATGGAGGTGGTCAAACCAATTTTGTCCACAAATTGAGAAGTCGAGGAAGCATGTAAACAAATCTGTTTCAGCTTACATGAGAGACCATGGAATGGGCTCCCTGTACAACAATAACTTGCGTTACTACATGCAAGATATCTACAGAGGAGATGGAGTTCACTTCTCAGATGAGGGCAACAGAATTTTCACTCTGAATTTAAGAATGTGCGTTGGTACCTACTTATAAGTACCTAAATGTACCATAAACCCAAAAGCTCTTCTCAGAGCTACCCTACATCTGATCACTCACAATTGTTATTTTTCCTCTAACTTTTTTCACTAATTTTCAACAAAGTACGCTCCCTGGGACGCTACCCGGTACGCGAACCGGGAGCTAACCTCGCGAAATTTTTAAAAAAATGTTTTTTTTTCGCACATATAAGCCTCCTCAGCCACCCTCACAAAACCTAGGGGGTCAAGATAAGTCTACCGTGCCCCCTTCTACCCATTCTGAACATTATTTGCCCTCCATTTTGTATCTTAATTCGACCGAAACACAAAATGGTGGACTCCCGTAACGCTTAAGGTTCGCGAACCGGGGCGCTCAACGGTTCGCGTACCGGGTCGCTCCCTGGGAAGCGCACCATCAAAAAAGGTGGGAAAGTAGTTCACAGAAAAGCCACTGGAGACAATTTCACCAAATATAGATTAGCTCATACTACATACCAATCCCTACCATTTTCACAAATTTGATTGGAATTCCATTTAGCCATTTAGCCTGTAGACCTCTCTAAATACCCTGAGGTAAATTACTTCACAAAACACATCTGAAGTGTTGGAATTGACAACCAATTAATATGTTACTTTCATTTTCTACTTTTTTTACCTGACATTTCATTGGTTATATACCTGAATATATATAAAGGAAGAGAAGAAAACACAGCCATTTTGACTACTACTTCTTGGTGTACATTTCAATAGTATTTTCACTAATTCCTTCAACTTCTTTCTAAAGGTAAGTTTTTATTTTTAAAACTGAAGTATATTGTGCACTATAAGTCAATATGGTAAACTTTTTCTGATAGTTATATACTATCCCTCTGTAGTAGTTATAGATTTAGATAGACTTCTCTGTTATAGTTATGGATGGAGTTAGGCTTCTCTTGTATAATTATGAATTTACTTACGTTAAATCACATACACTTTTTTATATTCCTACTTCCACTCTGATACTATACACTGCCCAAAGATAAATTCACTGATAAAAACTACCTATCTAAAATTAATCCCAACAGTGCCCATCTCTACTAATATATATTTTTTTAATCTAAATTTCAGGCAAAATGGAAGGCGAACAGAAAGTTGAATTTCAAATTGTCCTGCAAGAGAGCAGCCAAGAAATCATTGATGAAAATGATATTGAATTTTTCGATGAAACTTGGGACAAAGAACTACTGCAATGTGTACAAGCAGTAGATAACCTCCTTGAAAATGAGGACATTTTACACCCTCAGAGACTACAATGTATATTCAATGATAATTATGAAATTTCTGACAATGAAATGTTAGAAAGTTTAATAAATTATGAAACACAATCACAATAAAAAAAAATGCTTAAAAAATAAAGAAAATAAAAAATAATCAACAAAACCAACAATCAATTAACATACAGCATTTAAAAAGTCTATCATTCATTTTTCATTGCAGTACGCTGCCCAGAACGCTTCCCGGTTCGCGGACCGGGCGCTACCCACGCAAAAAAACAAAAAAAATGTTTTGTTTTTTTTGCCCCGCGGGGCCCTTTTAAAACCTCCACATTAAACCTAGGGGGTCAGGGAGGATCTAGTATGCCCCCTTATGGTTATTTCCCCCTTTGTTTTGGCCTCCTCTTGTCTCTCAATCCTACCGAGAGACAAGATGGCGGCCGCTCCGGACTGTTTAGAATGTTGACAGACACCGGAGAGCCAATCAGCTTCGCTACGCGAAGTTCCGGTACGCTTAAGGTCCGCGGACCGGAGCGCTGCCCAGAGCGCGCTTACAGATATATATCTTTTTTTAAACGTTAATTTCTCAAAATCCACTGGAGCACATATATTGAGACCTACAAAAGGCACATCGGGCTACCAGTCCCTACAATTTTGCCAAGTTTCATGCAAATCCATTCAGCCGTTCGGGCTAAAAGTGAGGCCAACCGCCCTATGGAAAACTCAATGTTAAAAACACGTTTTGGGACCCCCCTTTTTTCTCGACCCCCCCTGGACGAACCCCCCCCAAATTTCCAGGGGCTGCTCAGAAACAAAATGTTCCATTTTCCAGAAAATTTCAGCCAATTCCGTCCACAAACGCCAAAGTTATTAGACATAGAATTTTCAAAAATCCCATAGAGAAAAAATCCTAACTATATATACCTACTGGCGACTGCCAGTAGGTAATATATATATGTGTGTATATATATATATATATATTCATTGAAAAAACCATAGGTTATAGACCATATATAGTTAGGAATTAGCATTTAAAAAACCTTATTTTACTCACACAAAACCATTGAAATTCCATATATAGTTAGTTGCACTAACTATATATCGCGCACCCGCAATCCACTGCTGATCATGTCACATATTACATCATTCATGACATGGTCAGTGACATCACTGATGACATCACTGATGACATCTCAAATGACATCACTGATGACATCACTGATGACATCTCAAATTACATCACTGATGACTACATCCAGTGACTGTACAATTCTGTAAAGTTAAAATATGTCTTACATATTGAAGAATGAGTGGATGTATAAGTGTCTTGATGAAGGATTTAGTAGGGGCATGGCTGACTGTATGAGTGACTGATTAAATGTGTCTCACTGAGTGCATGGGTTAGTGACTAAACTGTCTTAATTTGTGCATCATTATGTCTGTTGTTCTGTAAACTGCTGCATGTGTTGATCATTAGCTATATGATTAACTGTATGGGTTATTGATTGGTTGCCCAAGCATTTGTATGGGAGACTGAGTGTGTGTGTGGATGACTGGGAGGTGTATGACCCTCTGCATAGATGTGTGAGCAGTTGATTGACTAGATGTATGGGTTCAAAAGTGCATGTGGAAACAGCTGTATGGGCGGTTGACTGTGTGCATGAGTGTATTGGTGAGTGAATGGATATCTCAGTGCTACATGTCAAAGTAAGTACATATGTAAAACACAGTACATGTGAGAGTTGACATATATAAATAACTGTGCATAAGAGCCAGTGAATGTGTGAGTGGCTGTATGGATCATTGTGAACTTGTATCCAGGATTGTATAAGTGAGTAAATATGTTTTAGTATATGTTTGAATAAGTAAGGTGTGTATAACTGTATAGTTGAGGAAATAGAGGTGTGATTGATTCTTTGCATGACTGACTAAGTGTCTGAGTAACTCCATGGATGAGTGACAGTCTATGAGTGTCTGTTTACACTGAGTGTATCTAAGGTTATATTAGAGTCTGAAGAGGTTCATCGTATTATCACATGAATGATGTCATCAGTGATGTGATCAGTAATGTCAAATGAGATGTCATCAGTGATGTCATCAGTGATGTCATTTGAGATGTCATCAGTGATGTCATCAGTGATGTCATTTGAGATGTCATCAGTGATGTCATCAGTGATGTCATTTGAGATGTCATCAGTGATGTCATCAGTGATGTCACTGACCATGTCATGAATGATGTAATATGTGACATGATCAGCAGTGGATTGCGGGTGCGCGATATATAGTTAGTGCAACTAACTATATATGGAATTTCAATGGTTTTGTGTGAGTAAAATAAGGTTTTTTAAATGCTAATTCCTAACTATATATGGTCTATAACCTATGGTTTTTTCAATGAATTTCATTGGTTTTTTAAAAGCTAATATCTATAGCTGTAAAATTTATTCTTCTTTAAATCCAAAAATATATTTTATATGTTTATTAATAATTTTTTTAAATATTTTTTTTGTTTCGCTCCCGGTCCGCGAACCGGGAAGCTTCCCGTTAGCTCAATTTGATTCCGCGATCCGGTCCGCGAACTGGTAAGAAATCAACATAGTGACGGTATCGCGTTGCCGCGTAATGCGTCTTATGACGTACTGCGTTAGCGCACCCGGAAGTGCCCCGGGGCGCGGACCGAGGCGCGAAACGCAACTCCCCGGAAGCGATCCGCGGCGCGAAAGCGCGACGTATCGCGTTGCCGCGAAATGCGTCTTGTGACGTATCGCGTTAGCGCACCCGGAAGTGTCCCGGGGCGCGGACCGAAGCGCAGCGAACCGGAAGCTAACCGGGGAGCGTTCCGCAGCGCGTAACATGAGCGTTAGAGGTCATGTGACTTGTTAATAAAACTTTTCATTGGTTCATTTCACTTTTAGTTTCATAATTATGGAAGGCTAGGTCAGGTGACCTAAAAATAACACTTTTCATTGGTTGAGAAGTATTGTTTTTTCCAAATGATGAAAACCCCTCCTTCTTTCCTCACTCTGACTTTCATTATTGTGAGAGGAAGACCTATTTTGCTTCTTGGAAGACCTATTTTGGTTGTGTGAAAATGGCTTCATTGATTGCTGCAGCTGGTGCACCCCCACCACCACCTCCACCTCCTCATGGGAAGAGAGGACCACCTCCCCAGGTGGTTACCAACACTGAGGAGGAAGATGAAGAAATGGATGAGGAGGGAGAACAACCACAATTCCTGGAAGAGTTGCCCCGGGTTTCAAGAAAGAAAGCCAGTTTCATCTGGCAGTTTTTTTCCATCCCTCCTGGCCAAAAAAAGGTCAATGCCAGGTACGCAACATGCCTCATATGCAAGGAACAATTGTCCAGAGGGACGGACAAAAAATACAGTTATGGTAATCACACCATGCATAGGCACATGACGAGGAAACATCCCCTAAATTACAGCCGGGCGGAATTAAGGGATATGATGGACAATCCTAGAGCAACTCCTGTGGCGAGATCAACAACATCGGTTTCTTTAACACCAGAGGAGGCACGGGAAACTGTGCCAAATATCCAACCAAATTTTGGGCATATGATACATTTATGTGTGCGCTGTCGTGCATTATTAGCTTGTGGCAACATGAGCATCAATGCACTCAACCTTGCATATGAACACCATGATTGCCCTAACCGCCCCCAGTAATTTTTTTTTGCTCCTGTTGAGCCCTTTTCAACGCCTGTTTTTTGTTGTTTCCCCCCCCCAAAAAAACCAAAAAAAATATAAAATCGTTCAAAAAATACAAAAAAAACAAAAAATGTTCAAAAAATACAAAAAAATATAAAACAACAAAAATATAAAAAAAAAAGTTCTTTTCAGAACTACCTTCCCTTTCAAAAAAAATTGCTACAATGTTTAGCACTCTGGCAAGCTCTATTTCTTTTGGTTCGCTCCCGGGTTAGCTTCCCGGTACGCGGACCGGGAGCTAACCCAAAAAAATAAAAAAAAATAAAAAAAAGTGTAAGTATAAGGAAAGTAAACAGAGAGTGATGTTAAAAGAAAGACAGCTATAGGGAGTAAAGAAGAGATACTGTTTAATAGATCTATTTACCGAAAAAAAGACAGAAGAGGGTATAATTGTGAAAAACAAAATAGATAACGAAGTGAAAGAAAAACAAGCATTGGCATAGCCAATAGGTCTCGCCTTTGGGACCTTCTAAATATTTAGTTATGCAGCATAATATCCTTGGTGCAGCAACATCAACTGTTGCATGTCTAAACACGTATAAGGTCCCAAAAGCGAGACCTATTGTCTATGCCAATGCTTGTTTCTTAAGTAGAATTGCAATATGTCTGACTCTTCCATGTGAAAAGATCTTATCTTGTGCTCTAAAGATTGCTAAAGTCTCGACAGAGAACAGGCTAGGCTGTAAGTAGGGTAAATTGCGCTTGGTGATCTGTTTGAGGGAGCGTCTGCTTTGCCTGGTGTCTTTGGAGAGCAATTTTGATTGTTATACTGGACAATATAGCCCTAATGTAAATAACATAGGGGCATATTATCAACATAGGCAATAAAAGTTTTGCAGCTTTTATCGGCAGAAATGTGTCGCTAAAGCTGCTTTTGCGGCAGAAAACTGCCGCTAAAGCCGCTTTTGCACCAGTTTTCTGCCAATAAAAAGAGCAATAATTTTATTGGCTGTATTCATAATATGCCACTTAGTGTGCTTCAACTACACAGAGAAAGCATTATGAACAAATAGTGATACAGTGATCAGTCAAAGACACTAAGAGTAATAGAGATGGAGTGAGTGAACAAGAGTGAGGAACTATGAGAAGAGAGGGACTGAGAAAAAGATGCACTGTCTACACTTAAACCTTGCGATTTATGGATTGTCACCGCATATGCCAAGCAAACAGGAAACTGCTTACGGCGAACATATAAGTCTTTTACAAGCAAAAATCTAGCAGAACAACGAGCAATTAGCTGTACTTCCTCAATGCCATCAAATTTAATTTTTAAAAATTCAATTCCATCTCTATTTCTGTATTTCACAAAATCAACAACATTACCCATTGATCCATTTACCAGACCTCTTTCAACATGTAAATTCCTTCTTAAAATTATACGGCAGTTCAAGCACACATTCAGAGTCTTTTCAAAACCTGCAGTTTTAGATATACTCTTCTCTAATGAATCCAATTTTGTTTTCAGATTCTCAGACAAAATAATTGTTGATCCCATATGCTCTACTCTATCAATAGCTTCCAGTTTCACAATCTCTTGCTTTTCTAAATGCAACATTTTGTTGTTAAATTTGGCACATTCTGCAAGAGTTGGCATCAAACATATTCCAGATTTCTTTTTAGTAATTTTCTGAAAAATATTCTCAGGCACAACATCTTGTTCTGGATATAAATTTGACAGTAATCGTGCATGTAAAACTTCTTTCCCATGCTCGGTCACTTTTCCAATTCTAACATCTTGTAGAATAGTCTTGTAAACTTCATCCTTCGCCTGACGCATATTTTCATGCAGTTCAGCATAATTGAAGTTTAACCATATATTGACGTTGCCAATGCTGCCTAGGCACTTCCTGGTATCTTCATGCGTGAGCATTTTGAACACAGGTTGCCCTTTCACTGGTGTCAGCTGCAGAAGATCTCCGAAAACAATGATGTGTTTGCCACCAAATAACACATCATACTCTGTTTTGAGAACTTCTTGCATCCTCAAATGCACAAAGGCAAGCATGACATTGGAAACCATGCTTACTTCGTCAATGATAAGAAGTTTCATTTTCCTCAAGATTCTTGAAACTTCAAAACAAGCATCTCCAGATAGCTTGTGATATTCTAATTTGTTGTCATGCTCCACTGGCAGCATCAGTAAACGATGTAAAGTAATCCCTTTAATATTATGTGCTGCCAGTCCAGTTGGAGCAGTGACAACACAAGACAGCGATGACTCTGTCTTTTCCTGCAAATAGCATGAAATTGCTTTAATGAGGAAACTTTTTCCAGTTCCCGCTTCTCCACTCACGTACAGTCGGACAGGCTTCAACGACGTACATGAGCACTCTTTCTTATCATGACTTAATCCATGATCAATTTGCATGGTAACTTCGTCATATATTTTCCTCTGCTCAACGTTGAGTTGCCTTTCCAACTCTTCTAAGTTAACCGCATCCTCTTGAGCATGTGCCATGGCTCTTTCCACTTCATTCATAGCAGTGGCAGCTTCATTTTCGATAACAGGTCCTCCTAGTGGATCCTGACTCAATGAAGCAGAACTCTGACTGTCCTGAGAACTGTCTCTGGCAATCTCGGCTGCAATTGTTGCTTCCTGCTCAATTTCCGCATTCAACATTTCTACATATTTGGGAAAAGCAGGACATTCTATGGTCTCCTTGGCGGCATTGAAAGAGTCTTCATAACAGAGAAAATCTCCAAGCAGTTCTTCTTCTGCACGCCAAGGCTTGAAAAGTTGCAAAAGTGCTAAATAGAAAAACTCCTTTTTTTCAGGAGATTCGCCACTCAATTTTCGATGGTTTACCAAGTGGCATTTTCTTTGCTTGACCAGACATCCCTCACTTCCTATTACAGCATACACTCCTTTCTCAGTATCTTCTTTGATGTTCCTCTTGAATATGTAATTTTTCAGAACCTCATACAGACAAACATTCTCGAGGTGACTGCTTCGATTTGGATAATATGTATCCAACATGTTTGTCTTCAAAATGTCGGTACTGTTTGGCTCCTTTTCCGCCAAATACTCAATTTCCCGCACAGGTTTGAGAACTCGATTACGCGTTGCAGCAAGACCAAGACTCGCCCAAACGATACTCCTGGACTTGGCATAGAGACTTGCTGAAGACAACCGGTCAGAACATTCGTAAGCTCCGATTTCTCGATGCGACAACATCTTCAGACTGAAACTGTACAACTTGTTACTGAGGCTCTTTTCATGGGAAATGTCCTCCCACATATCCTTCAATTCTGTCTTTTCTTTTTTGGTGATGTAAGATGTCACATACCGAGCCACAGCCATACAGTTATCAGCCACAAACTGTATATCCATGTTAGCATTCCACATGGACAAAATCACCGGGTTGTAGTCATTGATGTACTTGGACTCTTCGTTCCTCTTCAAATTGTAAGTGTTTTTAGGTGATTTCTTCATGACATTGTGTCGCAACGAAGACATCAAACTGTTTACTCTTCCTTTAGAAATCACCGGTCGTGGAAAGCCGAAACGACATTTAGTGTAGAACTTGTCTTTGTTTCGGAATTTACGACGGCAGTACTTTCCACATCGATGGCTTTGGAAACGCAGAACTTTTTCTCTTAGGCTTTTCTTCTCCTTTGCGTTTGGAACAGCACACGTAGAATACTGTTGGATGAAACTCATCACTGAGTCTTCTGGATCCGTTCCAAATTTAGGTGCATCCTTGATCCACAGCAACATATGTATATGAGGAGCACCTCTTGCTTGGTACTCCTTTCTCCAGAAGAAATCCAACACCTCTCCAAGAGGTGGATTCTTCTTATTCATGATGAAAGACATCATAGCTTCAAATCTATGATTGAAGTACCTACATACATTGACTGGATCCAAAGAGCACAGTTCTCCGGGTGTCTTGAATTCGATGTTATCTACGTTAGCATTTGCCTCTCGTAGAAATTCAAGTAAGTCTTCCCAGCCATACTCGGCACAGCTCAGAGTGAGGAACCATGTGGGAGTACCTAAGTTCCTCAGCATACATTTTAAATCACCATGACGACGGTACCAGTACTCATTAGTACCACGCTGACACGCCATGAGATTAATCAGGTGAGAATCCAAAATACTATCTTGGACATTGACTTTATCCATAAAGTCACTTGCCGAGATGTTTTGCATGTGTATACCACTTTTCAAGATGTGGTTCACTGCATATGACAGTCCAGACAGATCGCTTTCAAACAGGAGATGAAACAAATAAGGAATGCATTGTCGAAACCTAGCATCTCCTGCATACAATCGCAAAGTCCGGTATTCAGAAGCAGGAATTTGATGAGGTCGCTCATCATATCTTCCTCCCTGACCTGTTGGAAAAAGCTGTGGGAAACACCGAGCTTCCAAACTTTCCTCCCAAACACTAATGGGACTCCCTTTGGCTTGTTTCATTTGAAACAACTCAATAGCATTCCCCATGACTTCCTTGGAATGCAAAGGATGAACACTATAATGTTCATATATTTCTTCACTAGTAGAGGGTTCTACTTTCTCAATTTGACCAGCACACAAATCGCTATCCTCTTCCTCACTTACTTCCTCTTCTGCAACATATACATTCTTATAGTATTTATTATTTTTTTTCAAATACAATGTTGCCTTTTTGACTTTCCTAACATCTACTAAATCTTGCCATATTTTCTTATTCTTTGTCGGAACCCCATTAACTAAGATAACCAGAGGTTCCTCTTCCACTTTTTCTACTCCAATTGTGTTAATGTTTTTCTTGAAATCTAGAGGCAAATAAACAACTCTTCCCTTTAATCCTCTCTGTAAATCTGATGGAGGCAATTTCCCTGTCTTTGGCTCCATTCTTACAATAGCCTGAAAGGGATGGATACTTTGAATCAAAATAGATTCATAAGTATTTAAGTCCTTCAATTCAGAAGGAATCTCAACCAATTCCAGATTATTATGAACTGCTCTAGCAGGCATCTGGTTTTGTTTTAATTTGTTACAACAATAAGTACACACACGTTGATCCAATCCCAAATCAAAACAATTTTCTACCATCAAGTATGTTGCAAAATCCTTCCATTCACTATTATTTTCCCTTTCACTTTTTGCATATAAATCCACTAACTTAGTCTGATTCTTATAATAAGTGCGTCGACAACACACACAAGTGAAATTAGGCCTCTCACTTGATTTCACCTCAAACGTCGCAATTTCCCTCTGGAAATTATCTGTACTGGAAACCTGTACACTATCTTCCACATGACCCTCTACTTCTTGCTCAATTTCAACATTCTCCTCTTTACTTCCAAAGTAACAAAACTCAATTTCTTCACATATATTCTTCACATCTATTTCAGAACCATGCAAAAGAGCAGCGCATAATTGTTTCAGCATAATTGCTGGACTCTTAGCATAATACAACATTCTAACTAATTTCCTCACTTTATTATGATGCACTGCTAGCATCCTGAAATGATGAAAAACACTCTGGCATACTCTCCTGGAAAGACAAGCCAGTGAATGACCATGCAAACCTGTCACTTCTCCTACTCTGCAAGGATCTAATTCTTGCAACAACATCATTTTCTGCTTCAAACTTTTTTTGTTAAATGACCGTACAAAATCACAAAGCAAATTGATGGAATCCTGTCGCACACTGCAAATACTACTACACTTCCAGGTGTACACAGGACCCTTAGCACGTCTTCCTAAAACCTCATTACCTAACACCTCTTCTGCCTCTGTTGTCACAAGTTTTTCTTTTTCAACTGGACAACCATCTTTCACTTCATAAGCACGACCACTGGTGTCAACTGCATGCACCAAATCATTATCCTGGAAATAACTCATAACTCTCCTCATTAAAAAATGCCTCACAGCTTGAACTATGCATCCATTCTCCAGAAAAAACTTCACAAAAATTACTACGATTAACTATTCTCTTCCATCTACTATTTCTTTTGAAATCAAAAATTGCCTTGTTTAGCTTCCTAATTCTATTGATTATCAAAATAAATAACTTCCGTTTAATTTCAAATGCCTGATCAATAACTTTCTCAACTTTTTTTTTTCTCTTATAAAAAACTAGTTTCTGTTGACCTTTCTTAATATTTTTTAACAAATTGCCAATTATCCTGTTGCGGAATATTCGTTTACGAATCTCCCTAAACTGTTGTTTCCTTCTACTATCATGCACAGATTTATCTCTTGCTCTAGCAGTAACATTTTTCATTGTCCTTTTCTTTCCATTTGATTTCCTTCTCGTTTTATGGACTAAAACATTTTCTGTAGTAATATTTTTTTTAATACAAATATTTCTTATGAAATATTTAGAGCTCTTACCCGGTGCTTTCTTCGTGGCTTGAGAAATCTTTTTGTTAGAGGACTGCTGCGTTTTTTTTTTCACCTGCTGTCTTTGACGTTTTGCAGCCTTTATCTGTCTTTGTATTGTAGGCATGGTGAAATCTTGAAATGATCTGCAGTTGAATCTGTGGAAAAATATAATAAAAAATGTTATTAAACATTATTACCAAACAGTAAATCAGTAACAGTGATCAAAAACTTAACACACTACTTGACATTTTAATTTGAAGATTTTTTAGACATTGGCAATTTTACAATACAGAAATACTTGAAAAGAAATGACATTTATATTTATGTTACCTATGCTATTTTATATGTGAATCTGATCTAATTTTATGAGCATATTTTAATATTTTATTGAAGACACTACACATAACCTGTTTTTGAAGGTGTCTTTATTTTTAAATTAAACGGTTTACCTTTTTACTTTTTATTAATTATAAATTTTAAAAATAAATGTTTATATTTCCAAAGGCTCAAGCAGGTCAGCTTCCCATCCTATATCATATAATTCGGACAAATCTGCATCCTCATCACGCTCTTCTTCATCCTCAGGATTTAAATCATCCAAGGGATCAACATCCACTGATGTTTCAATTACAAGTTCAATGCAGTCAGATGAAGTGTGGCAATGAAATGGCAGTTGAAAAAATGAGAGTGTAAAATGAAAAAAAAACTGTGGAGTTTCTGTGTTCATGAAGCAGTAACAGTGATTGGTGGATTTTGATTGATGAAAACAGAAAGTTAGGGTGCACAGATGTATTCTTTGAAAGATGTATTTTGAGTGGTCAATAAAAAATCATTAAATGAAAGAATGCACTGGATATGCAGGTGCACTGAGAGTTCAGAGTTCAATTGCAACATTGTTGTGTGAACTTGCAAACACCAGAGGTATTCCAGGAGGTGGTTGCTATGGAAAATAGGCAGAAAGGGCAGAGGGGGAAGGGTTTTCATTTGAAAAAAAGTGAGGGAAGAGTTTTGATTGGGTGACATGAGAAATATGTGTGAAGAATTACAGCATTTCTGTGCTTTTGATAGCTGCAGACTCTGGAGTGCATACCTTTTGCTCTGCTGAAGACAAATTAGTGTGTTTCTGAGACTGTTTTCAAACTCAAAGTATTTGCTAAGGTGAGAAAATATTTCTTTAATTTAGATAGAGAATAGTGTGCTTTAAGGAGAAAATTATGATTTATGTGGCGCAAATTGCTTGTAAATATGCTCTCACATGTGTATGGAAAATTTTGATTTTGAATGTTTGTGTTACATAGCCATGTTAAAAGTGACCCAACCATGCTGGAAAGGCAATCAAAAAATGCTTTCATGTGTTTTAATGACATTTTAAGTCATTTTCCCATGTGCAGTGTTTAGAAATTATGATTTGAAAATCGTTTTTGGGGAAAAGGAATTGTTTTTAAATTCATGACAAGGACATAATGGTGTATGCTTCTTTATAAGGCAATTGACTGTCCCTGATGTTATTTTTCTCATTTTAGTGTAAGACCTTTCTCTGTGGCGCAAATTGCTTGTAAATATGCTTCCACATGTGCATGGAAAATTTTGATTTTGAATGTTTGTGTTACATAGCCATGTTAAAAGTGACCCAACCATGCTCGAAAGGCAATCAAAAAACGCTTTCATGTGTTTTAATGACATTTTAAGTCATTTTCTCATGTGCAGTGTTTTGAAATTATGATTTGAAAATCGTTTTTGGGGAAAAGGAATTGTTTTTAAATTCATGACAAGGACATAATGGTGTACGGTTCTTTATAAGGCAATTGACTGTCCCTGATGTTATTTTTCTCATTTTAGTGTAAGACATTTCTCTGTGGCGCAAATTGCTTGTAAATATGCTCCCACATGTGCATGGAAAATTTAGATTTTGAATGTTTGTGTTACATAGCCATGTTAAGAGTGACCCTACCATACCGGGCTAAAAGTGAGGCCAACCGCCCTATGGAAAACTCAATGTTAAAAACACGTTTTGGGACCCCCCTTTTTTCTCGACCCCCCCTGGACGAACCCCCCCCAAATTTCCAGGGGCTGCTCAGAAACAAAATGTTCCATTTTCCAGAAAATTTCAGCCAATTCCGTCCACAAACGCCAAAGTTATTAGACATAGAATTTTCAAAAATCCCATAGAGAAAAAATCCTAACTATATATACCTACTGGCGACTGCCAGTAGGTAATATATATATGTGTGTATATATATATATATATATTCATTGAAAAAACCATAGGTTATAGACCATATATAGTTAGGAATTAGCATTTAAAAAACCTTATTTTACTCACACAAAACCATTGAAATTCCATATATAGTTAGTTGCACTAACTATATATCGCGCACCCGCAATCCACTGCTGATCATGTCACATATTACATCATTCATGACATGGTCAGTGACATCACTGATGACATCACTGATGACATCTCAAATGACATCACTGATGACATCACTGATGACATCTCAAATTACATCACTGATGACTACATCCAGTGACTGTACAATTCTGTAAAGTTAAAATATGTCTTACATATTGAAGAATGAGTGGATGTATAAGTGTCTTGATGAAGGATTTAGTAGGGGCATGGCTGACTGTATGAGTGACTGATTAAATGTGTCTCACTGAGTGCATGGGTTAGTGACTAAACTGTCTTAATTTGTGCATCATTATGTCTGTTGTTCTGTAAACTGCTGCATGTGTTGATCATTAGCTATATGATTAACTGTATGGGTTATTGATTGGTTGCCCAAGCATTTGTATGGGAGACTGAGTGTGTGTGTGGGTGACTGGGAGGTGTATGACCCTCTGCATAGATGTGTGAGCAGTTGATTGACTAGATGTATGGGTTCAAAAGTGCATGTGGAAACAGCTGTATGGGCGGTTGACTGTGTGCATGAGTGTATTGGTGAGTGAATGGATATCTCAGTGCTACATGTCAAAGTAAGTACATATGTAAAACACAGTACATGTGAGAGTTGACATATATAAATAACTGTGCATAAGAGCCAGTGAATGTGTGAGTGGCTGTATGGATCATTGTGAACTTGTATCCAGGATTGTATAAGTGAGTAAATATGTTTTAGTATATGTTTGAATAAGTAAGGTGTGTATAACTGTATAGTTGAGGAAATGGAGGTGTGATTGATTCTTTGCATGACTGACTAAGGGGTCGATCAGGATGGCGGACGGAAGAGCCACCGCGGCCCTGGAGTAGGCGGAAAAAGCCTTTTCCGTGTCCGCCTGCCGCGGATACTCCGTCCGCCATATCAGGATAGGAAAACGTGTCAAATTTCCGTCCGCGACGGAAAAACACGCTCCGCCGGCCAACTACACACGACCACGCGGCGGACGGAACACATCCAAACGCTCCGCCGTACGCACTGACGTCGAAGACCGTCCCCCAAATCAAGATGGCGGAAAACACACATAAAACCGCTGCGGAAAAACAACCTGTCTTAACACGGCGGAATCCCCACAGCGAACATAGGTGACACAGCCGAGATACCCACCGCAAGCTGACCACCACCATGGACCCGGCGCTACACGCTTTCCCGATGCTCTTCGCGATCCACCACGTCCTAGTCATGGCCTACTATGGACGACGACGCAGGTAAGGTACAAACCATTGGCTGTCTGGAGGGGAATACCAGCAAGGGACGTGACGTAGGGAGGGGGAGTGTCATGTTACCGAAACCACTGATGAGAAGCATATACGAATACACATTAGCAGGACGCAAGCAGGAATGACAACAACAGACCACGAGACTTGATAGACTACCTTTATTGTCAAATAATAGGGGTCAAATCACAGTGTATGCGTGAACATGGGCAAAGTGGGCACCAGAGCAGGTACAACATAGCAGGTAACGAGAGGGCAGCATGCAGTATCAGAGCATCAACAGGGCATTGTAGAGTACAGAGCAGGTACATCATAGGCAGGTAACGAGAGGGCAGTATGCAGTATCAGAGCATCAACAGGGCAATGCGCAGTACAGAGCAGGTACATCATAGGCAGGTAACGAGAGGGCAGAATGCAGTATCAGAGCACCAACAGGGCATTGTAGAGTACAGAGCAGGTACAACATAGCAGGTAACGAGAGGCCAGTATGCAGTATCAGAGCATCAACAGGGCATTGTAGAGTACAGAGCAGGTACATCATAGGCAGGTAACGAGAGGGCAGAATGCAGTATCAGAGCATCAACAGGGCATTGTAGAGTACAGAGCAGGTACATCAGAGGCAGCACGTGAGAGGGGCTAAGTGCATCAACAGTCCATTGCACAGAACAGCTCCATCAGAGGCAGCACGTGAGAGGGGCCAAGTGCATCAACAGTCCATTGCACAGAACAGCTCCATCAGAGGCAGCACGTGAGAGGGGCCAAGTGCATCAACAGTCCATTGCACAGAACAGCTCCATCAGAGGCAGCACGTGAGAGGGGCCAAGTGCATCAACAGTCCATTGCACAGAACAGCTCCATCAGAGGCAGCACGTGAGAGGGGCCAAGTGCATCAACAGTCCATTGCACAGAACAGTCACATCACTGGCAGCACATGAGAGGGCAGAATGCAGTATCAGAACAGCAACAGGGCAGTGTGGCCAACAGAGCAGGTACATCAGAGGCAACATATGAGAGGGGCAAAGTGCATCAACAGTCCATTGCACAGAACAGCTCCATCAGAGGCAGCACGTGAGAGGGGCCAAGTGCATCAACAGTCCATTGCACAGAACAGCTCCATCAGAGGCAGCACGTGAGAGGGGCCAAGTGCATCAACAGTCCATTGCACAGAACAGCTCCATCAGAGGCAGCACGTGAGAGGGGCCAAGTGCATCAACAGTCCATTGCACAGAACAGCTCCATCAGAGGCAGCACGTGAGAGGGGCCAAGTGCATCAACAGTCCATTGCACAGAACAGCTCCATCAGAGGCAGCACGTGAGAGGGGCCAAGTGCATCAACAGTCCATTGCACAGAACAGCTCCATCAGAGGCAGCACGTGAGAGGGGCAGAATGCAGTATCAGAGCATCAACAGGGCATTGTGCATTACAGAGCAGGTACATCAGAGGCAGGTAACGAGAGGCCAGTATCAGAGCATCAACAGGGCATTGTGCATTACAGAGCAGGTACATCAGAGGCAGGTAACGAGAGGGCAGCATGCAGTATCAGAGCATCAACAGGGCATTGTGCATTACAGAGCAGGTACATCAGAGGCAGGTAACGAGAGGGCAGCATGCAGTATCAGAGCATCAACAGGGCATTGTAGAGTACAGAGCAGGTACATCAGAGGCAGCACAACTACGTGTCCCTACCAACCCGTCACAGGGACCACAAGAGTGCCACGCAGTTCTCAATGGACACACCATGTGAATTAACATTTGAGTGAAGTGTACAGCACGTCACATCACAGAATCAGGGGGGACTGCGTGAACTACCTGCCTCGGACACACTGGCAGCACCAGCAACAGGAGTGTGAGACACAGCCACAGCCCGAGTGACACACACATGGGCCACGGACCCAGACACACTGGCAGCACCAGCAACAGGAGTGTGAGACACAGCCACAGCCCGAGTGACACACACATGGGCCACGGACCCAGACACACTGGCAGCACCAGCAACAGGAGTGTGAGACACAGCCACAGCCCGAGTGACACACACATGTGCCACGGACCCAGACACACTGGCAGCACCAGCAACAGGAGTGTGAGACACAGCCACAGCCCGAGTGACACACACATGGGCCACGGACCCAGACACACTGGCAGCACCAGCAACAGGAGTGTGAGACACAGCCACAGATGTAGTCACTGACACGTGAGCCACTGACCCAGACAGACTGCCAGCACCAGAAACAGGAGTGTGCAACACAGCCACAGATCTTCTAACTGACACGTGAGCCATAGACCCAGATACACTGCCAGGACCTGCAACAGGAGAGGGCACAACTGACACTGTGCCACCATCTGATACATGAGAGTCAACTGCACCGGCGCCACTGGGACAACTGAAATGATGAGCCACAGGGCTGTATGGGCCAGGAGGCAGGGTGGGCCTGGGAGCTGGGGATAGCTCACCTAGAGCCAAATCGGGGTTTGCAGGTGTCAATGGTGTGTGTCTGCGTTTCTTAGGGAGGTGTGAGTGCACCCTGGACAGGACAGGACTGCCAAGTGGTGGGGACTCCAAAGAATCACCACCCAGTATAGGTGGAGCAACTGCTGCCGGGGATCTGGTTTCGGGGGACGTGCTGGAGCCTGCTTGTCGTTTGCTCTGTGCCTGCCGCCTGGACTCGGAATGATGTGTAATGGGGGATGCAACAACAGGGGACACCCTCCTCTGCTTCTGACTGGCCTGGATGGGAGTGGAGGTATGGGGGGACTCCGCCGCGGAGACATCAGTTTGGCGTTTAGTAGAAAACATCAGCCTCAGTGCAGCCAGGGGTGAAGTATGCCTGTCCTTGATTGCGCCATTGTCCATGCTAGATGCCTTGTCCGTAGGATGTGCCTTATCCTTAGGTGGAGTGTTGTCTCTGGATGTAGCCTGTGCCCTGCTCGCCGCCCTGTTCCTGCCAGCAGACTTGTCGTCTGTGGTGCACCTGCCTCCAGCAGACACCTGCTCCCTGTGTGTGTCGCTGCCCTTGGGAGTGTTCCTATCCACTGCTGTGGGCCTGCTCTTGGGAGTCTCCCTGCTCTTAGTAGGTGCCTTAGTCTTCTCACTGTCCTTGGGAGTGTTCCTATCCACTGCTGTGGGCCTGCTCTTGGGAGTCTCCCTGCTCTTAGTAGGTGCCTTAGTCTTCTCACTGTCCTTGGGAGTGTCCCTTACCTCTGCTGTGGGCCTGCTCTTGGGAGTCTCCCTGCTCTTAGTAGGTGCCTTAGTCTTCTCACTGTCCTTGGGAGTGTCCCTTACCTCTGCTGTGGGCCTGCTCTTGGGAGTCTCCCTGCTCTTAGTAGGTGCCTTAGTCTTCTCACTGTCCTTGGGAGTGTCCCTTACCTCTGCTGTGGGCCTGCTCTTGGGAGTCTCCCTGCTCTTAGTAGGTGCCTTAGTCTTCTCACTGTCCTTGGGAGTGTCCCTTACCTCTGCTGTGGGCCTGCTCTTGGGAGTCTCCCTGCTCTCAGTAGGTGCCTTTGTCTTCTGACTGGCCTTGTCCAAGGAACAGTCCATGGACATGTGAGTATCCCTTGCCTTCGGAGTACCTTTCGTGTTGAATGCCTGTGTAGCTCCGGAAGGCATGTCCCCCAACAACACTTGTGGATCCTGTGTGTGTACTCCAGTGCATCTGACGTCGTCTACGTGAACAGATTTAGCTGATCTAGGGGATGGGGTCTGTGCCCTGCGTGCCCTGACGTGCTGTCTGACGCTGCTTCTAGTGCAATAACCTGTATTTGAGTCCTGCTCTGAATAATCACTACCCCCTGAGACATCCAGCGGTGTAGATGGGGAAACAGAAGTAGCACCCTGTTCATTCGACTGTACTATTGCAGACGACACACTGCTTGCCAATGACTGCACTGTCCTGTGTAGACCTGCAAGATCGCCATGCATCCCTTCCATGAATGCCACCACCTGCCCCAACTTCCTATCATGATCCTGGAAAGCATTTGTCATATTGGTCTGACCCACACACAGCTGTCGCAGCAGATCAACGGCCTCAGCACACAGTGCATTTTGGCTCACCGTGGCAGGGGCAGCGGTGCCTGCACCGAACGCCACTCTGCTCCCCCTACTCCTTCGGCCACGAACAATACATGGTGCAGTTGGCGGAAGTGTGGGCCCTGTGTGCTGTCTTCCGACAGAAGGTGATGAGTGCCCACTCCCAGTCTGTGACAACAGTGCAGGCTCACCAAGAGTGTCCGACGAGGAGGACGATGGTGTCTCCACATGCGAGTCCTCAGGGACGGTCCTGTCCCCCTCTCCGGCGCTGGCCTCCTCCGTGTCAGTCTGCGTGTGTGCGAAGTCTGAGCCGGACTCATTTCCTCGGCTACTCTCCACCGTCTGTGGCTGAGTGTCCTCTGTCAAAGCTGAAATGCACAGAAAAGATGTGTGAGTCATGGGCACACTCACGTACAGAAGGAACAGGATAGCCAAATCACATAGCAGACAAAGGTTCATGAGCCCTCAGCCTGCACATGGCCCACCCCTACCAGTCATCCTCACATTTTCTGCCATGGGGACATGGACCACTAGGGGATGTGCTTTAACACTCAACTACTAAGCAAGTGGCGTGTCAACATGGCGGACCTGGATGTCAAATGAGTACCACCCAATGGGACCAAAATGCCATCACAGGCATACATACGCAACACGGAACTCAATGGTGTGTCTGTGCACCAATACATGCATAGCACTCACAAGTTTCCTACACAGACAGTATGCTCACCGCTAGTTTGCTGTTGATCGGCACTCAGACGTTCGGCCAGTTCAGGATGCGTCACTGCAATGATACGGTGCATGAGAGGGGTCATGGAGCGTCGGGCCAGACGGGGCGTCCTTGGAATCAGGCCCAGTGTTACTTCCGCTACATTCTTGCTCAGCCTGGAAATGTCGTCCCAGCGTTTGTGGCAGTGTGTATGTCGTCTGTTGCACACCCCCAATGCCCGTACTTCCCGTGCTATGGTCCTCCACAGGTCCTTGCGAAGGTGCAGCTTGACCTACCATGATGGGAGACAAAAGGGTTTAAGTCAGTGGACAGGTGGCCTGTCACACACATAGGGGCAAGACGTTACTGTCAGCAGCCATGCACAATCAGGAACATATGTCTAGCCCACACTACACAGCTAAGATATAAATAGGCCTGATCATTTGGCCCCCTCATGCACACCAACATGTCCCACACTGCACTTACCACCCGTCCCGGTGCGCCGTAGAGGCGTCCATAGTTGCGGAGTACACCGTCCACGAGGACATCAAGCTCCGCGGCGGTGAAGGGTCGAGACCGGATCTCTTTGCCTCTCGACATGGCAAGATCACGGAGTATGGCACTAGAGCAGCAGTCGGTGGTCAGCTCAGCAGCAGCAGCAGGTCGAGGTGATGGTCACAGGCAGCAGTCGGTGGTCAGCTCAGCAGCAGCAGCAGGTCGAGGTGATGGTCACAGGCAGCAGCCGGTGGTCAGCTCAGCAGCAGCAGCAGGTCGAGGTGATGGTCACAGGCAGCAGTCGGTGGTCAGCTCAGCAGCAGCAGCAGGTCGAGGTGATGGTCACAGGCAGCACTGGTCCCCAGGGTAGGAAGTTTCATGTTGGCCAAGACACATATATAGGGCCCTCAGCACGTGTCAGTGGCATACGTCGCCAGCAATTGGTCAGCCCTGGGAGCGTGATCGTGAAATGGGCCAATGACTGGCCCTGTTGTTGCGGTGCACAGCTTCCGCTACTTGCGATTGGCCGTATGCGGCCAGCGTCCCTCTTCCCATTGGCTGCATGTGCAGGGACCGTGACGGGCACACATCGGCAACCGCACGTGCAAGCTTCAGGCACGGATGCTTCAGTTGCAACAATGTACTATCACTGGCGCCTCCATGGCGGGGCACGTACACAGCGGGGGAGGTGCAGGCCTATACACCCTGCAGATGTACTCAATGGACATGCCAGTTCATGACCCCCCTTACAGTCACCTTGCATCATCCACCGTACACCGGCCGGAGCGGCCGGCCCATGAACATCCGCCGTGCCCGGCCATGAACACAACCGCCATGGCCGGGACCGGCGGTTGTTCATGGCCGGGCACGGCCATGGCGGTTGTGTTCATGGCCGGGCACGGCGGTTGTTCATGGCCGGGCACGGCCATGGCGGTTGTGTTCATGGCCGGGCACGGCGGTTGTTCATGGCCGGGCACGGCCATGGCGGTTGTGTTCATGGCCGGGCACGGCGGTTGTTCATGGCCGGGCACGGCCATGGCGGTTGTGTTCATGGCCGGGCACGGCGGATGTTCATGGGCCGGCCGCTCCGGCCGGTGTACGGTGGATGATGCAAGGTGACTGTAAGGGGGGTCATGAACTGGCATGTCCATTGAGTACATCTGCAGGGTGTATAGGCCTGCACCTCCCCCGCTGTGTACGTGCCCCGCCATGGAGGCGCCAGTGATAGTACATTGTTGCAACTGAAGCATCCGTGCCTGAAGCTTGCACGTGCGGTTGCCGATGTGTGCCCGTCACGGTCCCTGCACATGCAGCCAATGGGAAGAGGGACGCAGGCCGCATTCTGCCTTTGGGAAGTAGCGGAAGTTGAGCACCGCCATGGCGGCGCAAAATATGTGATCTTGTCAGACGCTGCACCGTGATGTGTTGTGTGCAGTTGCGTCATGAGGGATGTGAGCGTGATTGTGAAAGGTCATATGTCATACAATATAGCATGTGTGTCCATACAATGGACATCGGTCGGCACACAATGGCCAACAGATGTGCATTCGTACGTGTTGACGTCGGGTTTGACCCTACAGACGTTGTTACATCTTCACAACTACACAGTACATCACGGCTGTGTGGCCAATTCATGCATCTGTTGTCGGTTTATTGTTGTGTCGAGGTGACTACAGTGGTGGTGGTACACATGCATTCCGTGTATGTGATTTATACGTTCTGTCACCATGCATGTCATTACCGTATGCACATCATCATTGGTGGTGGCATTTGTGCTTGATGACATGGCGTGTGTAAACTTATCGTTTGTGTGCATGCAGTTGCATGAGTGTCTGTGATGTGTCTACGATACATTAGGGTGACGACTGGAGTTATGTCAGTAAGGTACACATGTGATGGAGTTGTACACGTATGCGTCGTTTGTACGTTGACCTAAGTTACATCTCTCTCCCACACAGGAGGGCTCCAAATGTGCATCGCCCATACACTCAGCTGGAGGATATGGTAGACGAGGAGGTGATTCGGAAATTCAGGCTGGATCGACGTCGGTTGCTGGAGCTTGTGGCTCAATTGGCTCCTCATCTGCAGCCACGTAGAACGTATCCTGGCTCGTTTACACCCACTGCAAAGGTCATGGCGGTACTACATTTCTTCGCTACTGGCACATTTCAGTATACAGTTGGAGGTGCCGGGGGTATGTCACAGGCAATGTTCAGCACGGTTCTTCGGGATGTGTTAACAGCTATGATGCTGTACAAGGATGAGTACATACATTTCCCACGTCCGGAAGAGTTGCCAGCTGTCAAAGCTGGTTTCTATGCACTGGGCCACATACCTCACGTTGTGGGCTCAATTGATGGCACGCACATCGCGCTCATTCCACCACGGGCACGCGAACAAGTGTTCAGGAATCGGAAACACTTTCATTCGCTGAACGTGCAGGTGGTGTGCCTGGCGAGCAACATCATCTCCCATGTGTGTGCAAGATTTCCTGGATCCGCACATGACGCCCACATCATGCGAACCAGCAATGTCCCACGACT
Organism: Lissotriton helveticus; assembly: GCF_964261635.1. Taxonomy (NCBI): domain Eukaryota; kingdom Metazoa; phylum Chordata; class Amphibia; order Caudata; family Salamandridae; genus Lissotriton; species Lissotriton helveticus. The sequence goes on from NC_136069.1 coordinate 649,606,368, forward strand.
CATGGCAAATCTGCCACCCGGTCAAGCGTGGCTTGTTGGTGAGTGTGCAGTGGGGACTCTTGTGATCTCTGTGTTGCATGGGGTACCCACCATATCTTGTTCTGATGTTTGTCTCTGTCATCCCCCTACATAGGCGACTCGGCTTACCCAAACCGGCCCTGGCTCCTCAGTCCCCTACGTAATCCGAGGACGGCGGGTGAAATGCGGTACAATGAGGCACATGGAAGGACACGGAGAGTCATCGAACGTACCTTTGGACTGCTGAAGTCTAGGTTTCGGTGCCTCGATAAGACCGGAGGGGCACTGCCTTACTCACCAGGAAAAGTATGCAAGATCGTGATTGCCTGCTGCATGCTCCACAACCTGGCAGTACGCAATGACATTGAACTGCTGTTGGACCCTGAAGACGAAGGAGTTCCTCGGCCTCCCATCCCACCCATGTCGACTGATGAGGATAGTGGTGAGGAGGAAGGTGTGGACCAGAGGCGCCAGCTCATTGATCGCTACTTCCCTTGAATGTGAGTATCTACCTCTAGTGGCGGTTGACAATGCCTCATGTATGTTTTCTGGTGTTGTGTGGATATGGGGTTATTCAGCTGGGTGTGGTTTGTGATGGTTGCACATGTGTGTCTTCATGTCTTTGGACATAGGAGTGTCCATGATGTGTGTGCTCCCATCCCATGCTTGTGTGATGGTTGTCGTTTGTGTAATGTTGCTGTGCATTGTGTTGTGATGTGTGTGAATCTCTTTACTGACGTGTGTTTGCTGTCTCTGGTTTTCTCTAGGTCACTCCCGCAGCGCCATGATCATGTGCGACTATGATCCCTGTACCTGTTTACGTCTGTATCTGATGGCAATCATGTGAATAAACATGGAGGCAAAACATCATTGTGTGAGTAAATGCAATTTATTGACAGGTTGTGCTTTTGTGCTGGTGAATATATACAAGTAAGTGGGAGGGAGGGAGTTGGAGTTGTAGGTAATGGCAGATGAAATGTCCGTGCTGACACCACATTGGGGGGTGTCAGGCTAGTCCAGCAGACCAGTGGCAATGATTGTCTATGTGGGACAGGATGGTTTGCAGGGTGAATGTCTGGCACAGGCAGTGGCATTGTCAAGGTCGTCCCCTCTTGGAGCGTGTGCCTGGCGCTCCAACACTGCTCTCAGCAACTTCCTGCCTCGGCCGCCCCCTCCGTCTCGGAGGTGGTACAGAGGCAGCTGGGAGGGCAGGTTGGTGATGGGCCACATCCGTCGCCAGGGGCTCAGGTGGTGGTGGCGGCGGTGGAGGCGGAGGCGGAGGCGACGGGGGAGGCGGAGGTGACGGTGGCGGTGGCGCTGACACACATGGTGGAGGGGGGGGGGGTTGTTCCGGGCAACCCATTCCCTCCACATCGTTGCCTGCTGGCCCATGATCACCAACATCTGGCCAAGAATGCCAGAGATCTCGCGCAGGCTGTTGGTGTTGTCCACTGAGTCCTCGTGAACACGATCAGCGTTTGCCTGGGACCGGTCGTATGAGGCCTGGCACCTGGCAAGAGCTTGTAGGGACTGTGCCACTGGCTCGGGTAGCTGTCCCTCCTCTGACCGGCGGTGTGTGGGTCACCTGATTGGCAGTTGTCCCGTTGCCTGTGTTTGTGGCCCACTCACCCTGCTTGTGTGTGGGGCCGTTGGACCAGCGTTGCGCGCTGGGTCATGCTGGGTGGCACCGGCAGGAGTCGTGGTGCTCGTGGTAGTGGTGGTAGTGGTGGTACTGGTGGTACTGGTGGTACTGGTGGTGGTGGGGACTGTGCAGATCACAGAGACGGGTGCCGCGGGAGTCACACATGCGACGTTGGTCGGACCCGGGAGTCCCTGTGAGCCAGATGGCCCTGGCTGCGTGCTTGGTCCCGCTCCATCCTCCGCCCCGGAGCTGCCTGTGTCGTCGTCGGCAGAGAGTCCTGTAGGTGTGGGAGGCGAGGCTGGCGGCCGGGTACTGCTTTCCCCAGTCAGTTGACGATCACCTGAGGGACAAGATCGAGCAGGTCAGTAATGTGGACAGTACATGGTTACATTGATTTGTAGACATTTCTGTTTCCTGTCGCACACACCCCACCCTCCACCACCACCGCCACCCTCCCCGTGCACATGGGGGCCTGTTGGGAGTTGTAGTTTGGGCCTCTCACACACACCACCCTCCACCACCGCCACCCTCCCCGTGCACATGGGGGCCTGTTGGGAGTTGTAGTTTGGGCCTCTCACACACCCCACCCTCCACCACCGCCACCCTCCCCGTGCACATGGGGGCCTGTTGGGAGTTGTAGTTTGGGCCTCTCACACACCCCACCCTCCACCACCGCCACCACCACCACCACCCTCCCCGTGAACATGGGGGCCTGTTGGGAGTTGTAGTTTGGGCCTCTCACACACCCCACCCTCCACCACCGCCACCACCACCACCACCCTCCCCGTGAACATGGGGGCCTGTTGGGAGTTGTAGTTTGGGCCTCTCACACACCCCACCCTCCACCACCGCCACCACCACCACCACCCTCCCCGTGAACATGGGGGCCTGTTGGGAGTTGTAGTTTGGGCCTCTCACACACCCCACCCTCCACCACCGCCACCACCACCACCACCCTCCCCGTGAACATGGGGGCCTGTTGGGAGTTGTAGTTTGGGCCTCTCACACACCCCACCCTCCACCACCGCCACCACCACCACCACCCTCCCCGTGAACATGGGGGCCTGTTGGGAGTTGTAGTTTGGGCCTCTCACACACCCCACCCTCCACCACCGCCACCCTCCCCGTGCACATGGGGGCTGTTGGGAGTTGTAGTTTGGGCCTCTCACACACCCCACCCTCCACCACCGCCACCACCACCACCACCCTCCCCGTGAACATGGGGGCCTGTTGGGAGTTGTAGTTTGGGCCTCTCACACACCCCACCCTCCACCACCGCCACCCTCCCCGTGCACATGGGGGCCTGTTGGGAGTTGTAGTTTGGGCCTCTCACACACCCCACCCTCCACCACCGCCACCACCACCACCACCCTCCCCGTGAACATGGGGGCCTGTTGGGAGCCATGGACATGTTAGTGTGTTGGTGTCCGACGTGCATGGGTTGGGGCGTGGGGGATGTTTCTTCTCAGTTGTGTGAGCCTGACCATGTCGTGCTGATCGTGGTGCTTGGTTTGTACTCACCAGTCTCTTCTCCTCCCAATCGGTGTAGGGTATGGGCTCCGGGGGTGTGCCACCGCCAGTAAGATTGGCTCTGGCGTGGTTTTTCGCTCGGATGCCCTTGACCCTGGTCTTAAGGTCATGCCACCGCCTCTGAATGTCGTGCTTGGTCCTCGGCACAGTCCCCGAGGCATTCACACGAGTGACGATCCTGTCCCACATGTGGTTCTTTTGCGCCACGGTCGTCTGCTGGACTTGGGCCCCGAAGATGTTGGGCTCCACACGGATAATTTCATCTACCATTACCCGCAACTCTGTCTCCGTGAATTTGGGTTTTTTTTTGGGTGCCATGGTGTGTGGTGCTCAGTGTGTGAGTTGAGTGAGTTGGGAGGTGCAGGTGTGTGGTGTGTGATGTGTAGGATTTGTGTGGTGGGTGTTTGTGTGGTAGGGTGGTGGGTGGGTGTCTTCTATGTGATTTTATGTGAGTTCGCAGTGTCTCGAATGGCCCTCTTGCTGGCAGCAATGCTGTGGTGCAAGGGATTGTGGTTGTGTGGGGGTGTCTTTTTATAGTCGTGTCTCGATGGTTGTTGGCAGTCAGGTGGTAGGTGGGCGTGTTGACTTGTGTGCATTATTGGATAATTGGGACGTGTCATGGTGGCTTGTGCTGGGGGGGGGGGCCTTGTCAATGTTCGTATGTTTGCTTAGGACTTGCGGTGCACTTTCATACATTTGTTAGGCGCTAGGGATGTTGTGCGTGTTGGCCTTCCGCCCTGATGCTGTGGTTCTCGTTGCATTGTTTCCGCCGCGGACGTGGATGGCTGTGAGTTCCGTTGTACGGGCGGATTTATCCTAATTGCGGCCACGGAGTATTCTCAGGGATGGCGGTACATGTTTTATTTTCCGCGGTCATTTCCGTCCGCGGCAGTGGTTGTTCATTGGACTCCGTCCGCCGCGGACGGACTTGGTTGTGTTCCGTCCACCGCGGACGGTGTTGGTTGTGTTCCGTCCGCCGCGGTCGGAGTTTCGTGACATGAATATCCTAATCCCAACCGCGGTTTCTCCGCGGCGCAGCCGGGAGTAAAATTTCCCCCACCATGGCGGACAGTACCCATTTCCGTCCGCCATCCTAATCGGCCCCTAAGTGTCTGAGTAACTCCATGGATGAGTGACAGTCTATGAGTGTCTGTTTACACTGAGTGTATCTAAGGTTATATTAGAGTCTGAAGAGGTTCATCGTATTATCACATGAATGATGTCATCAGTGATGTGATCAGTAATGTCAAATGAGATGTCATCAGTGATGTCATCAGTGATGTCATTTGAGATGTCATCAGTGATGTCATCAGTGATGTCATTTGAGATGTCATCAGTGATGTCATCAGTGATGTCATTTGAGATGTCATCAGTGATGTCATCAGTGATGTCACTGACCATGTCATGAATGATGTAATATGTGACATGATCAGCAGTGGATTGCGGGTGCGCGATATATAGTTAGTGCAACTAACTATATATGGAATTTCAATGGTTTTGTGTGAGTAAAATAAGGTTTTTTAAATGCTAATTCCTAACTATATATGGTCTATAACCTATGGTTTTTTCAATGAATTTCATTGGTTTTTTAAAAGCTAATATCTATAGCTGTAAAATTTATTCTTCTTTAAATCCAAAAATATATTTTATATGTTTATTAATAATTTTTTTAAATATTTTTTTTGTTTCGCTCCCGGTCCGCGAACCGGGAAGCTTCCCGTTAGCTCAATTTGATTCCGCGATCCGGTCCGCGAACTGGTAAGAAATCAACATAGTGACGGTATCGCGTTGCCGCGTAATGCGTCTTATGACGTACTGCGTTAGCGCACCCGGAAGTGCCCCGGGGCGCGGACCGAGGCGCGAAACGCAACTCCCCGGAAGCGATCCGCGGCGCGAAAGCGCGACGTATCGCGTTGCCGCGAAATGCGTCTTGTGACGTATCGCGCTAGCGCACCCGGAAGTGTCCCGGGGCGCGGACCGAAGCGCAGCGAACCGGAAGCTAACCGGGGAGCGTTCCGCAGCGCGTAACATGAGCGTTAGAGGTCATGTGACTTGTTAATAAAACTTTTCATTGGTTCATTTCACTTTTAGTTTCATAATTATGGAAGGCTAGGTCAGGTGACCTAAAAATAACACTTTTCATTGGTTGAGAAGTATTGTTTTTTCCAAATGATGAAAACCCCTCCTTCTTTCCTCACTCTGACTTTCATTATTGTGAGAGGAAGACCTATTTTGCTTCTTGGAAGACCTATTTTGGTTGTGTGAAAATGGCTTCATTGATTGCTGCAGCTGGTGCACCCCCACCACCACCTCCACCTCCTCATGGGAAGAGAGGACCACCTCCCCAGGTGGTTACCAACACTGAGGAGGAAGATGAAGAAATGGATGAGGAGGGAGAACAACCACAATTCCTGGAAGAGTTGCCCCGGGTTTCAAGAAAGAAAGCCAGTTTCATCTGGCAGTTTTTTTCCATCCCTCCTGGCCAAAAAAAGGTCAATGCCAGGTACGCAACATGCCTCATATGCAAGGAACAATTGTCCAGAGGGACGGACAAAAAATACAGTTATGGTAATCACACCATGCATAGGCACATGACGAGGAAACATCCCCTAAATTACAGCCGGGCGGAATTAAGGGATATGATGGACAATCCTAGAGCAACTCCTGTGGCGAGATCAACAACATCGGTTTCTTTAACACCAGAGGAGGCACGGGAAACTGTGCCAAATATCCAACCAAATTTTGGGCATATGATACATTTATGTGTGCGCTGTCGTGCATTATTAGCTTGTGGCAACATGAGCATCAATGCACTCAACCTTGCATATGAACACCATGATTGCCCTAACCGCCCCCAGTAATTTTTTTTTGCTCCTGTTGAGCCCTTTTCAACGCCTGTTTTTTGTTGTTTCCCCCCCCCAAAAAAACCCAAAAAAATATAAAATCGTTCAAAAAATACAAAAAAAACAAAAAATGTTCAAAAAATACAAAAAAATATAAAACAACAAAAATATAAAAAAAAAAGTTCTTTTCAGAACTACCTTCCCTTTCAAAAAAAATTGCTACAATGTTTAGCACTCTGGCAAGCTCTATTTCTTTTGGTTCGCTCCCGGGTTAGCTTCCCGGTACGCGGACCGGGAGCTAACCCAAAAAAAAAAAAAAAAAAAAAAAAAGTGTAAGTATAAGGAAAGTAAACAGAGAGTGATGTTAAAAGAAAGACAGCTATAGGGAGTAAAGAAGAGATACTGTTTAATAGATCTATTTACCGAAAAAAAGACAGAAGAGGGTATAATTGTGAAAAACAAAATAGATAACGAAGTGAAAGAAAAACAAGCATTGGCATAGCCAATAGGTCTCGCCTTTGGGACCTTCTAAATATTTAGTTATGCAGCATAATATCCTTGGTGCAGCAACATCAACTGTTGCATGTCTAAACACGTATAAGGTCCCAAAAGCGAGACCTATTGTCTATGCCAATGCTTGTTTCTTAAGTAGAATTGCAATATGTCTGACTCTTCCATGTGAAAAGATCTTATCTTGTGCTCTAAAGATTGCTAAAGTCTCGACAGAGAACAGGCTAGGCTGTAAGTAGGGTAAATTGCGCTTGGTGATCTGTTTGAGGGAGCGTCTGCTTTGCCTGGTGTCTTTGGAGAGCAATTTTGATTGTTATACTGGACAATATAGCCCTAATGTAAATAACATAGGGGCATATTATCAACATAGGCAATAAAAGTTTTGCAGCTTTTATCGGCAGAAATGTGTCGCTAAAGCTGCTTTTGCGGCAGAAAACTGCCGCTAAAGCCGCTTTTGCACCAGTTTTCTGCCAATAAAAAGAGCAATAATTTTATTGGCTGTATTCATAATATGCCACTTAGTGTGCTTCAACTACACAGAGAAAGCATTATGAACAAATAGTGATACAGTGATCAGTCAAAGACACTAAGAGTAATAGAGATGGAGTGAGTGAACAAGAGTGAGGAACTATGAGAAGAGAGGGACTGAGAAAAAGATGCACTGTCTACACTTAAACCTTGCGATTTATGGATTGTCACCGCATATGCCAAGCAAACAGGAAACTGCTTACGGCGAACATATAAGTCTTTTACAAGCAAAAATCTAGCAGAACAACGAGCAATTAGCTGTACTTCCTCAATGCCATCAAATTTAATTTTTAAAAATTCAATTCCATCTCTATTTCTGTATTTCACAAAATCAACAACATTACCCATTGATCCATTTACCAGACCTCTTTCAACATGTAAATTCCTTCTTAAAATTATACGGCAGTTCAAGCACACATTCAGAGTCTTTTCAAAACCTGCAGTTTTAGATATACTCTTCTCTAATGAATCCAATTTTGTTTTCAGATTCTCAGACAAAATAATTGTTGATCCCATATGCTCTACTCTATCAATAGCTTCCAGTTTCACAATCTCTTGCTTTTCTAAATGCAACATTTTGTTGTTAAATTTGGCACATTCTGCAAGAGTTGGCATCAAACATATTCCAGATTTCTTTTTAGTAATTTTCAGAAAAATATTCTCAGGCACAACATCTTGTTCTGGATATAAATTTGACAGTAATCGTGCATGTAAAACTTCTTTCCCATGCTCGGTCACTTTTCCAATTCTAACATCTTGTAGAATAGTCTTGTAAACTTCATCCTTCGCCTGACGCATATTTTCATGCAGTTCAGCATAATTGAAGTTTAACCATATATTGACGTTGCCAATGCTGCCTAGGCACTTCCTGGTATCTTCATGCGTGAGCATTTTGAACACAGGTTGCCCTTTCACTGGTGTCAGCTGCAGAAGATCTCCGAAAACAATGATGTGTTTGCCACCAAATAACACATCATACTCTGTTTTGAGAACTTCTTGCATCCTCAAATGCACAAAGGCAAGCATGACATTGGAAACCATGCTTACTTCGTCAATGATAAGAAGTTTCATTTTCCTCAAGATTCTTGAAACTTCAAAACAAGCATCTCCAGATAGCTTGTGATATTCTAATTTGTTGTCATGCTCCACTGGCAGCATCAGTAAACGATGTAAAGTAATCCCTTTAATATTATGTGCTGCCAGTCCAGTTGGAGCAGTGACAACACAAGACAGCGATGACTCTGTCTATTCCTGCAAATAGCATGAAATTGCTTTAATGAGGAAACTTTTTCCAGTTCCCGCTTCTCCACTCACGTACAGTCGGACAGGCTTCAACGACGTACATGAGCACTCTTTCTTATCATGACTTAATCCATGATCAATTTGCATGGTAACTTCGTCATATATTTTCCTCTGCTCAACGTTGAGTTGCCTTTCCAACTCTTCTAAGTTAACCGCATCCTCTTGAGCATGTGCCATGGCTCTTTCCACTTCATTCATAGCAGTGGCAGCTTCATTTTCGATAACAGGTCCTCCTAGTGGATCCTGACTCAATGAAGCAGAACTCTGACTGTCCTGAGAACTGTCTCTGGCAATCTCGGCTGCAATTGTTGCTTCCTGCTCAATTTCCGCATTCAACATTTCTACATATTTGGGAAAAGCAGGACATTCTATGGTCTCCTTGGCGGCATTGAAAGAGTCTTCATAACAGAGAAAATCTCCAAGCAGTTCTTCTTCTGCACGCCAAGGCTTGAAAAGTTGCAAAAGTGCTAAATAGAAAAACTCCTTTTTTTCAGGAGATTCGCCACTCAATTTTCGATGGTTTACCAAGTGGCATTTTCTTTGCTTGACCAGACATCCCTCACTTCCTATTACAGCATACACTCCTTTCTCAGTATCTTCTTTGATGTTCCTCTTGAATATGTAATTTTTCAGAACCTCATACAGACAAACATTCTCGAGGTGACTGCTTCGATTTGGATAATATGTATCCAACATGTTTGTCTTCAAAATGTCGGTACTGTTTGGCTCCTTTTCCGCCAAATACTCAATTTCCCACACAGGTTTGAGAACTCGATTACGCGTTGCAGCAAGACCAAGACTCGCCCAAACGATACTCCTGGACTTGGCATAGAGACTTGCTGAAGACAACCGGTCAGAACATTCGTAAGCTCCGATTTCTCGATGCGACAACATCTTCAGACTGAAACTGTACAACTTGTTACTGAGGCTCTTTTCATGGGAAATGTCCTCCCACATATCCTTCAATTCTGTCTTTTCTTTTTTGGTGATGTAAGATGTCACATACCGAGCCACAGCCATACAGTTATCAGCCACAAACTGTATATCCATGTTAGCATTCCACATGGACAAAATCACCGGGTTGTAGTCGTTGATGTACTTGGACTCTTCGTTCCTCTTCAAATTGTAAGTGTTTTTAGGTGATTTCTTCATGACATTGTGTCGCAACGAAGACATCAAACTGTTTACTCTTCCTTTAGAAATCACCGGTCGTGGAAAGCCGAAACCACATTTAGTGTAGAACTTGTCTTTGTTTCGGAATTTACGACGGCAGTACTTTCCACATCGATGGCTTTGGAAACGCAGAACTTTTTCTCTTAGGCTTTTCTTCTCCTTTGCGTTTGGAACAGCACACGTAGAATACTGTTGGATGAAACTCATCACTGAGTCTTCTGGATCCGTTCCAAATTTAGGTGCATCCTTGATCCACAGCAACATATGTATATGAGGAGCACCTCTTGCTTGGTACTCCTTTCTCCAGAAGAAATCCAACACCTCTCCAAGAGGTGGATTCTTCTTATTCATGATGAAAGACATCATAGCTTCAAATCTATGATTGAAGTACCTACATACATTGACTGGATCCAAAGAGCACAGTTCTCCGGGTGTCTTGAATTCGATGTTATCTACGTTAGCATTTGCCTCTCGTAGAAATTCAAGTAAGTCTTCCCAGCCATACTCGGCACAGCTCAGAGTGAGGAACCATGTGGGAGTACCTAAGTTCCTCAGCATACATTTTAAATCACCATGACGACGGTACCAGTACTCATTAGTACCACGCTGACACGCCATGAGATTAATCAGGTGAGAATCCAAAATACTATCTTGGACATTGACTTTATCCATAAAGTCACTTGCCGAGATGTTTTGCATGTGTATACCACTTTTCAAGATGTGGTTCACTGCATATGACAGTCCAGACAGATCGCTTTCAAACAGGAGATGAAACAAATAAGGAATGCATTGTCGAAACCTAGCATCTCCTGCATACAATCGCAAAGTCCGGTATTCAGAAGCAGGAATTTGATGAGGTCGCTCATCATATCTTCCTCCCTGACCTGTTGGAAAAAGCTGTGGGAAACACCGAGCTTCCAAACTTTCCTCCCAAACACTAATGGGACTCCCTTTGGCTTGTTTCATTTGAAACAACTCAATAGCATTCCCCATGACTTCCTTGGAATGCAAAGGATGAACACTATAATGTTCATATATTTCTTCACTAGTAGAGGGTTCTACTTTCTCAATTTGACCAGCACACAAATCGCTATCCTCTTCCTCACTTACTTCCTCTTCTGCAACATATACATTCTTATAGTATTTTTTTTTTTTTCAAATACAATGTTGCCTTTTTGACTTTCCTAACATCTACTAAATCTTGCCATATTTTCTTATTCTTTGTCGGAACCCCATTAACTAAGATAACCAGAGGTTCCTCTTCCACTTTTTCTACTCCAATTGTGTTAATGTTTTTCTTGAAATCTAGAGGCAAATAAACAACTCTTCCCTTTAATCCTCTCTGTAAATCTGATGGAGGCAATTTCCCTGTCTTTGGCTCCATTCTTACAATAGCCTGAAAGGGATGGATACTTTGAATCAAAATAGATTCATAAGTATTTAAGTCCTTCAATTCAGAAGGAATCTCAACCAATTCCAGATTATTATGAACTGCTCTAGCAGGCATCTGGTTTTGTTTTAATTTGTTACAACAATAAGTACACACACGTTGATCCAATCCCAAATCAAAACAATTTTCTACCATCAAGTATGTTGCAAAATCCTTCCATTCACTATTATTTTCCCTTTCACTTTTTGCATATAAATCCACTAACTTAGTCTGATTCTTATAATAAGTGCGTCGACAACACACACAAGTGAAATTAGGCCTCTCACTTGATTTCACCTCAAACGTCGCAATTTCCCTCTGGAAATTATCTGTACTGGAAACCTGTACACTATCTTCCACATGACCCTCTACTTCTTGCTCAATTTCAACATTCTCCTCTTTACTTCCAAAGTAACAAAACTCAATTTCTTCACATATATTCTTCACATCTATTTCAGAACCATGCAAAAGAGCAGCGCATAATTGTTTCAGCATAATTGCTGGACTCTTAGCATAATACAACATTCTAACTAATTTCCTCACTTTATTATGATGCACTGCTAGCATCCTGAAATGATGAAAAACACTCTGGCATACTCTCCTGGAAAGACAAGCCAGTGAATGACCATGCAAACCTGTCACTTCTCCTACTCTGCAAGGATCTAATTCTTGCAACAACATCATTTTCTGCTTCAAACTTTTTTTGTTAAATGACCGTACAAAATCACAAAGCAAATTGATGGAATCCTGTCGCACACTGCAAATACTACTACACTTCCAGGTGTACACAGGACCCTTAGCACGTCTTCCTAAAACCTCATTACCTAACACCTCTTCTGCCTCTGTTGTCACAAGTTTTTCTTTTTCAACTGGACAACCATCTTTCACTTCATAAGCACGACCACTGGTGTCAACTGCATGCACCAAATCATTATCCTGGAAATAACTCTCCTCATTAAAAAATGCCTCACAGCTTGAACTATGCATCCATTCTCCAGAAAAAACTTCACAAAAATTACTACGATTAACTATTCTCTTCCATCTACTATTTCTTTTGAAATCAAAAATTGCCTTGTTTAGCTTCCTAATTCTATTGATTATCAAAATAAATAACTTCCGTTTAATTTCAAATGCCTGATCAATAACTTTCTCAACTTTTTTTTTTCTCTTATAAAAAACTAGTTTCTGTTGACCTTTCTTAATATTTTTTAACAAATTGCCAATTATCCTGTTGCGGAACATTCGTTTACGAATCTCCCTAAACTGTTGTTTCCTTCTACTATCATGCACAGATTTATCTCTTGCTCTAGCAGTAACATTTTTCATTGTCCTTTTCTTTCCATTTGATTTCCTTCTCGTTTTATGGACTGAAACATTTTCTGTAGTAATATTTTTTTTAATACAAATATTTCTTATGAAATATTTAGAGCTCTTACCCGGTGCTTTCTTCGTGGCTTGAGAAATCTTTTTGTTAGAGGACTGCTGCGTTTTTTTTTTTCACCTGCTGTCTTTGACGTTTTGCAGCCTTTATCTGTCTTTGTATTGTAGGCATGGTGAAATCTTGAAATGATCTGCAGTTGAATCTGTGGAAAAATATAATAAAAAATGTTATTAAACATTATTACCAAACAGTAAATCAGTAACAGTGATCAAAAACTTAACACACTACTTGACATTTTAATTTGAAGATTTTTTAGACATTGGCAATTTTACAATACAGAAATACTTGAAAAGAAATGACATTTATATTTATGTTACCTATGCTATTTTATATGTGAATCTGATCTAATTTTATGAGCATATTTTAATATTTTATTGAAGACACTACACATAACCTGTTTTTGAAGGTGTCTTTATTTTTAAATTAAACGGTTTACCTTTTTACTTTTTATTAATTATAAATTTTAAAAATAAATGTTTATATTTCCAAAGGCTCAAGCAGGTCAGCTTCCCATCCTATATCATATAATTCGGACAAATCTGCATCCTCATCACGCTCTTCTTCATCCTCAGGATTTAAATCATCCAAGGGATCAACATCCACTGATGTTTCAATTACAAGTTCAATGATGAGGTCAAAATCAACTGATTGCAGATTGTCGCTCATGTTGAGGTTGTCTTTATCTTTAAAGAAAGATAACAACAATGAGATGTTGCAGAGTAAGAGACAAATCTCAGAGATTATAATAGTAAAATTGTTTAACAAGATTAACATTTAGCAGCTATTATTTAGCCATGTCCAGCAATGCTGAGCAGGTGAAGCCTATGTCTAATTTTTCACTGAACAGGACTCATCTCTTCTTAACCTTGGATAAGCCTCACCGACTCCGTGTCCCCTGCACATACTTAAATATAAAGGGGCAGATTTATATTAAATGGCACATCCCCAGGCATGCATCAGTTAACGTGCACCACTGCTCTGCCACCCATGGTGTGCCGCATTTACAATCAGATAGGAGAAAGCTGCGTCAAAACCCTGCGCCTGCTTGAAGCTGGCATAGGTCTTGACGCAGCATTGTGGAGATGGGGCACCCCTGAGCCTTGCTGGAGCTGCATCGCACTTGCGATACAACTCCAGCAATGCGCCACCTTTACGGCACAGATGCGTCACGCATCTGTGCCGTTTTTGCCCCATGCTGCGCCGCATTGTAAATGCAGCACACCATGGGTGGCAGAACAGCGGCGCAGGATGACTGTCACATCCCTGGTGATGCACCAGTCATCATAAATCTATCCCTAAGCTTCTTATCTTGTTACAGATGAACTGCCATATATATCATCAAAATATTTTACATTTTCTAAATAGCGAATTTTAAGGAATAAATAGCGATTCTTTACCATTCCTAATTTGCGATGAGCAAATTGCTAATTGCAAGTTACCCATTCATTTCCATGGGCTAGGAGGCTCATAGGAATGAAGGTTTAATTTGCGATTAGCAATTTGCTCATCACAAATTAGGAATTTTTCCAAGGGTGCAGGGGTGTCTCAAGAAAACCCTGCTGCACCCCTGAAAAACAAATTTAGGGGCATATGGCACACATACATGCCCTAAGGGCATGTGTTGGCGTCATATGGCACCTTTTGTTTTTTTGAAAAAAAGCTTTTTGAAAAGAATTCACAAATTACCACCAATTTACCACAATAGTTTCCAAATCCTTAATGTCATTTTTTACATAGTTTTTGTTTGATACATTGCATTTAAGTAGTCACAAAATTTGCAAATCCTTCAGTGCAATTGCAAAATAAGGAATAGCAAATTTTGCTACTCCTTATTTTGCATCAAACTTGTTTGATACATACCATTTGTCTAATTAACATTCGCAAAGGCCGAAATTCGTAGAATTTTGAACTTTGCAAATGCTAATTAGCTTGATACATATGGCCCCAAGTGAGGCCTGTCTTGCGACATGGTGCATCTTTTGCATCACTGCTGCTTGGGTTTTATGTGGTACGTTTTTTTTACACCATGACATATCTGCCTAAATGCATCAATTTGTAATGTTGTCGCCTCATAGCAAATCTTTTGCACCACCGCTGCATCATAAAAGTGACGCACAGTGGCACAAAAGAGGCATACACCTATCATAAATCTGTCCCTAGCATTTTAAATGATTAATCCAGGAAGACAATAAAGTGTGTCCTATCCAGAGGTTTGTTTAAGGTGAGGCCTACTCAGGATTGCAGATTAAAGTTACGCTTGATGAAGAATACAGAGGAGATAATACATGTAAATGCCTACCAATGAAGTAAGTAATGTACACTTTATTGCGCCAGTCATCATAAATGTATCCCTAAGCTTCCTATCTTGTTACAGATGAACCACCATATGTACCATCAAACTATTTTGCATTTCCTAAATAGCAAATTTTAAGGAATAAATAGCAATTCTTTACTATTCCTAATTTGCAATGAGCAAATTGCTAATTGCAAATTACCCATTCATTTCCATGGGCTAGGAGGCTCATAGGAATGAAGGTTGCAATTTGTGATTAGCAATTAGCTCATCACAAAATAGGATTTTTTTCAAGCGTGCAGGGGTATCTCAAGAACACCCTGCTGCACCCCTGAAAAAGAAATTTGGGAGCATATGGCACACCTACATGCCCTAAGGGCATGTATGGGCGTCATATGGGACCTTTTGTTTTTTGGAAAAAAATGCTTTTTGAAAAGAATTCGCAAATTACCACAAACTAGAAGTTGGTGGTAGTTTCCAAATCCTTAATATCATTTTTTACATATTTTTTGTTTGATACATTGCATTTAAGGAATCGCAAATTTTGAATTATTGACATTTTAAGTCATTTCCACATGTGCAGTGTTTTCAAAATATGATTTGAAAATCGTTTTTGGGGAAAAGTAATGGTTTGCAAATTTATGACAAGGACATAATGGTGTATGCTTCTCTATAAGCCATTTCAGTGTCTCTGATGTCATTTTTCCCATATTACATTATAAGACCTTTCCCCATGGAGCACATTCCTTCTAAATATGCTCCCACCTGTGCATTGCGAATTTAGATTTTGACTGTTTGAGTCACATAGCCATGTTAAAAGTGACCCAAAAAAATTGCAAACGTTTTAAAATAACACATTCATGTGTCTTAAGGACATTTTAAGTCATTTCCCCATGGACAATGTTTTCTAAGTGGCGCTAAAGAGGCATACACCTATCATAAATCTGTCCCTAGCATTTTAAATGATTAATACAGGATAACAATAAGATGTAGCCTATCCAGAGGTTTGTTTAAAGTGAGGCCTACTCAGGATTGCAGATTAAAGTTACGCTTGATGAAGAATACAGAGGAGATAATACATGTAAAGCTCTACCAATGAAGTAAGTGATGTCTACTTCATTGCGCCAGTCACCATAAATGAATCCATAAGCTTCTTATCTTGTTAGACATCAACCGCCATATGTATCATATAACTATTTTGCATTTCCAAAAAAGCGAATTTTAAGGAATAAATAGCGATTCTTTACCATTCCAAATTTGCGATGAGAAAATTGCTAATTGCAAATTACCCATTCATTTCCATGGGCTAGGAGGCTCATATAAATGAAGGTGCAATTTGCGATTAACAATTTGCTCATCACAAATTAGGAATTTATTCCAAAGGTGCAGGGGTGTCTCAAGAACACCCTGCTGCACCCCTAAAAAAGAAATTTGGGGGCATATGGCGCACATAAATTTTAACAACATTCCTTTACCTCAACAACGATTTTCAAATCATAACTTCAAAACACTACACATGGGAAAATTACTTAAATTGTCCTTAAGACACATAAAAGCGTTTTTTGATTGGCTTTCCTGCATGGTAGGGTCACTCTTAACATGGCTATGTAACACAAACATTCAAAATCTAAATTTTCCATGCACATGTGGGAGCATATTTACAAGCAATTTGCGCCACAGAGAAATGTCTTACACTAAAATGAGAAAAATAACATCAGGGACAGTCAATTGCCTTATAAAGAATCGTACACCATTATGTCCTTGTCATGAATTTAAAAACAATTCCTTTTCCCCAAAAACGATTTTCAAATCATAATTTCAAAACACTGCACATGAGAAAATGACTTAAAATGTCATTAAAACACATGAAAGCGTTTTTTGATTGCCTTTCGAGCATGGTTGGGTCACTTTTAACATGGCTATGTAACACAAACATTCAAAATCAAAATTTTCCATGCACATGTGGAAGCATATTTACAAGCAATTTGCGCCACAGAGAAAGGTCTTACACTAAAATGAGAAAAATAACATCAGGGACAGTCAATTGCCTTATAAAGAAGCATACACCATTATGTCCTTGTCATGAATTTAAAAACAATTCCTTTTCCCCAAAAACGATTTTCAAATCATAATTTCTAAACACTGCACATGGGAAAATGACTTAAAATGTCATTAAAACACATGAAAGCATTTTTTGATTGCCTTTCCAGCATGGTTGGGTCACTTTTAACATGGCTATGTAACACAAACATTCAAAATCAAAATTTTCCATACACATGTGAGAGCATATTTACAAGCAATTTGCGCCACATAAATCATAATTTTCTCCTTAAAGCACACTATTCTCTATCTAAATTAAAGAAATATTTTCTCACCTTAGCAAATACTTTGAGTTTGAAAACAGTCTCAGAAACACACTAATTTGTCTTCAGCAGAGCAAAAGGTATGCACTCCAGAGTCTGCAGCTATCAAAAGCACAGAAATGCTGTAATTCTTCACACATATTTCTCATGTCACCCAATCAAAACTCTTCCCTCACTTTTTTTCAAATGAAAACCCTTCCCCCTCTGCCCTTTCTGCCTATTTTCCATAGCAACCACCTCCTGGAATACCTCTGGTGTTTGCAAGTTCACACAACAATGTTGCAATTGAACTCTGAACTCTCAGTGCACCTGCATATCCAGTGCATTCTTTCATTTAATGATTTTTTATTGACCACTCAAAATACATCTTTCAAAGAATACATCTGTGCACCCTAACTTTCTGTTTTCATCAATCAAAATCCACCAATCACTGTTACTGCTTCATGAACACAGAAACTCCACAGTTTTTTTTTCATTTTACACTCTCATTTTTTCAACTGCCATTTCATTGCCACACTTCATCTGACTGCAGGAGAACCTTCTCTCACCATGTTTTCTGTCTGGATTGTTGGTCATAGTTATATTCACTGGGCTCAAAGGTACGTTGAAAGCAGGAATTTACCTAACCTCAATTTACAAGATGTGGAAATTAAGTGGTTTGGCCACAGAGGATTAAAATGTCACCAATTGATACCATTGGTGAAAACCTTAATGCATTTGCCAAAACCTGACCTGTTAATTGTGCACTGTGGAGGAAATGATTTGGGCACTTTGACTGGGGTAGGTCTGGAAATGCTTTTAAAGGACACCTTTGAGCAATTGATGGCACTTTTTCCTCAGACTGCCTTGGTATATTCAAATATATGCCAAAGACAGAAATGGAGGTGGTCAAACCAATTTTGTCCACAAATTGAGAAGTCGAGGAAGCATGTAAACAAATCTGTTTCAGCTTACATGAGAGACCATGGAATGGGCTCCCTGTACAACAATAACTTGCGTTACTACATGCAAGATATCTACAGAGGAGATGGAGTTCACTTCTCAGATGAGGGCAACAGAATTTTCACTCTGAATTTAAAAATGTGCATTGGTACCTACTTATAAGTACCTAAATGTACCATAAACCCAAAAGCTCTTCTCATAGCTACCCTACATCTAATCACTCACAATTATTATTTTACTCTAACTTTTTTCACAAATTTTCAACAAAGTACGCTCCCTGGGGCGCTACCCGGTACGCGTACCGGGAGCTAACCTCGCGAATTTTTTTTAAAAAAATGTTTTTTTTTCGCACATATAAGCCTCCTCAGCCACCCTCAGAAAACCTAGGGGGTCAAGATAACTCTACCGTGCCCCCTTCTACCCATTCTGAACATTATTTGCCCTCCATCTTGTATCTTAATTCGACTGAAACACAAAATGGTGGACTCCCGGAACGCTTAAGGTCCGCGAACCTAGGCGCTCAACGGTTCGCGTACCGGGTCGCTCCCTGGGAAGATAAAGAAAATAAAAAATAATCAACAAATCCAACAATCAATTAACATACAGCATTTGAAAAGTCTATCATTCATTTTTCATTGTAGTACGCTCCCCAGAACGCTTCCCGTTTCGCGTACCGGGCGCTACCCACGCGGGGCCCTTTTAAAACCTCCACATTAAACCTAGGGGGTCAGCGAGGATCTACTATGCCCCCTTATGGTTATTTCCCCCTTTGTTTTGGCCTCCTCTTGTCTCTCGATCCTACCGAGAGACAAGATGGCGGCCGCTCCGGACTGTTTAGAATGTTGACAGACACCGGAGAGCCAATCAGCTTCGCCAGTAGGTATATATAGTTAGGATTTTTTCTCTATGGGATTTTTGAAAATTCTATGTCTAATAACTTTGGCGTTTGTGGACGGAATTGGCTGTAATTTTCAGGAAAATGGAACATTTTGTTTCTGGGCAGGCCCTGAAAATTTGGGGGGGGTTCGTCAAGGGGGGGCCGAGAAAAAAGGGGGGTCCCAAAACGTGTTTTTCCCATGTTAATTTCCATAGGGCGGTTGGCCTCACTTTTAGCCCGAACGGCTGAATGGATTTGCACGAAACTTGGCAAAATTGTAGGGACTGTTAGCCCGATGTGCCTTTGCTAGGTCTCAATATATGTGCTCCAGTGGATTTTGAGAAATTAACGTTCAAAAAAAGATATATATCTGTAAGCGCGCTCCGGGCAGCGCCCCGGTTCGCGTACTTGACGCGTAACGGAACTTCGCGAAGCGAAGCTGATTGGCTCTTCGGTGTCTGTCAACATTCTAAACAGTCCGGAGCGGCCGCCATCTTGTCTCTCGGTAGGATCGAGAGACAAGAGGAGGCCAAAACAAAGGGGGAAATGACCATAAGGGGGCATAGTAGATCCTCCCTGACCCCCTAGGTTTGATGTGGAGGCTTTAAAAGGGCCCCGCGGGGCAACAAAAAAAAAACATTTTTTTTTTTTTGCGTGGATAGAGCCCTGTTTGCGAACCGGGAAGCGGCCCGGGGAGCGTACTATAAGGAAAAAAGAATGATAGACTTTTCAAATACTGTATGTTAATTGATTGTTGGTTTTGTTGATTATTTTTTTATTTCTTTATTTTTTAAGCAATTATTTATTGTGTTTCAAAATTTAATAAAATGTCTAACATTTCACTGTCTGAAATGTCGTTATTTTCATTGAACATAGCTTGTAATGTTTGAGTGTGTAAAATGTCCTCATTTTCAGGACATCTACTGCTTGCACACATTGCAGTAGTTCTTGGTCCCAAGTTTCATCCATAAATTCTATATAATTTGGATCAATTATTTCTTGGTTGGTCTCTTGCAGGACAATTTCAAATGAAACTTTGTGTTCGCCTTCCATTTTGTCTGAAATTTGGATAAAAAATATATTAGTAGAGATAGGGCACTGTTGGGATTAATTTTAGATAGGCAGTTTTTAACAGTGAATTTATCTTTGGGCAGTGTATAGTATTAGAGTGGAAGTAGGAATATAAAAAAGTGTATGTGATTTAACGTAAGTAAATTCATAATTATACAAGAGAAACCTAACTGCATCCAAAACTATAACAGAGAAGTCTATCTAAATCTATAACTACTACAGAGGGATAGTATATAACTATCAGAAAAAGTTTACCATATTAACTTATAGTGCACAATATACTTCAGTTTTTAAAATAACAACTTACCTTTACAAAGAAGTTGAAGTGATTAGTGAAAATCCTATTGAAATGTACACCAGGAAGTAGTAGTCAAAATGGCTGTGTTTCCTTCTCTTCCTTTATATATATTCAGGTACATAACCAATCAAATGTCCGGTAAAAAAAAAAATAGAAAATGAAAGTAACATTTTAATTGGTTGTCAATTCCAACACTTCAGATGTGTTTTGTGAAGTAATTTACCTCAGGGTATTTAGAGAGGTCTACAGGCTAAATGGCTAAATGGAATTCCAACCACATTTGTGAAAATGGTAGGGATTGGTATGTAGTATGAGCAAATCTATATTTGGTGAAAGTGTCTCAAGGGTTTCTTCTGTAAATTACTTTCCCACCTTTTTTAATGGAGCGCTTCCCGGGGAGCGCCCCGGTACGCGAACTGGCGAGCGCCCCGGTACGTGAACCTTAAGCGTTACGGGAGTCCACCATTTTGTGTTTCGGTCGAATTAAGATACAAGATGGAGGGCAAATAATGTTCAGAATGGGTAGAAGGGGGTACGGTAGACGTATCTTGACCCCCTAGGTTTTCTGAGGGTGGCTGAGGAGGCCCATATGTGCGGGAAAAAAACATTTTTTTTTTTTAATTTCATGCGGTTAGCTTCCGGTTCGCGTACCGGGTAGCGCTCCGGGGAGCGTATTTTGTTGAAAATTAGTGAAAAAAGTTAGAGTAAAAAAATAATTGTGAGTGATCAGATGTAGGGTAGCTCTGAGAAGAGCTTTTGGGTTTATGGTACATTTAGGTACTTATAAGTATGTACCAATGCACAGTCTTAAATTCAAAATGAAAATTCTGTTGCCCTCATCTGAGAAGTGAACTCCATCTCCTCTGTAGATATCTTGCATGTAGTAACGCAAGTTATTGTTGTACATGGAGCCCATTCCATGGTCTCTCATGTAAGCTGAAACAGATTTGTTTACATGCTTCCTCGACTTCTCAATTTGTGGACAAAATTGGTTCGACCACCTCCATTTCTGTCTTTGGCATATATTTGAATATACCAAGGCAGTTTGAGGAAAAAGTGCCATCAATTGCTCAAAGGTGTCCTTTAAAAGCATTTCCAGACCTACCCCAGTCAAAGTGCCCAAATCATTTCCTCCACAGTGCACAATTAACAGGTCAGGTTTTGGCAAATGCATTAAGGTTTTCACCAATGGTATCAATTGGTGACATTTTAATCCTCTGTGGCCAAACCACTTAATTTCCACATCTTGTAAATTGAGGTTAGGTAAATTTCTGTTATCAGCATACCTCTGAGCCCAGTAGATGTAACTATGTCCAACAATCCAGACAGAAAACATGGTGAGAGAAGGTTCTGCTGCAGTCAGATGAAGTGTGGCAATGAAATGGCAGTTGAAAAAATAAGAGTTTAAAATGGAAAAAACGGTGGAGTTTCTGTGGTAATTAATCAGTAGCAGTGATTGGTGGATTTTGATTGCTGAAAACAGAAAGTTAGGGTGCATGGATGAGTTCTTTGAAAGATGTATTTTGAATGGTCAAAAAAAAATCATTAAATGAAAGATTGCACTGGATATGCAGGTGCACTGAGAGTTCAGAGTTCAATTGAAACATTGTTGTGTGAACTTGCAAACACCAGAGGTCTTTCAGGAGGTGGTTGCTATGCAAAAAAGGCAGACAGGGCAGAGGGGGGAAGGGTTTTGATTTGAAAAAAGTGAGGGAAGAGTTTTGATTGGGTGACATGAGAGATATGTGTGATGAATTACAGCATTTCTGTGCTTTCTATAGCTGCAGCCTCTGGAGTGCATACCTTTTGTTCTGCTGAAGACAAATTGGTGTATTTCTGAGACTGTTTTGAAACTCATAAAGTATTTGCTAAGGTGAGAAAAGATTAATTTTATTTAGATAGAGAATAGTGTGCTTTAAGGAGAAAATTATGAAGAAAGTTGTGTTTTTAAAATGTTGCTTTGTCTCAAGTGTTTTACAAATAGATTTTGTTTCTTTGAGAAATTGTAATTGGAGAAAATGTGAAGTATTAGTACTGACAGGGTGTTTTGTGCATAGGAGCTGTGCAGTGTTTTCAAATTATGACTTGAAAATCGTTTTTGTGGAAAAGGAATGCTTTTAAAATTTATGACAAGGAAATAATGGTGTCTGCTTCTTTATAAGGCATTTGAGTGTCTCTAATGTTATTTTTCCCATTTTAAATTAAAAGACCTTTATCTGTGGGGAAAGTTCCTTGTAAATATGCTCCCACCTGTGCTTGGCAAATTTAGATTTTGATTCTTTGAGTTACATAGCCATGTTAAAAGTGACCCAAAAATATTGCAAAGGCAATCAAAAAACGCTTTCATGTGTCTTAAGGACATTTTAAGTCATTTCCCCATGTGCAGTGTTTTCAAATTATGACTTGAAAATCGTTTTTGAGGAAAAGGAATGCTTTAAAAATTTATGACAAGGACATAATGGTGTCTGCTTCTTTATAAGGCATTTGAGTGTCTCTGATGTTATTTTTCCCATTTTAATTTAAGACCTTTCCCCGTGGTGCAAATTCCTTGTAAATATGCTCCCACCTGTGCTTGGCAAATTTAGATTTTGATTCTTTGAGTTACATAGCCATGTTAAAAGTGACCCAAAAATGCTGCAAAGGCAATCAAAAAATGCTTTCATGTGTCTTAAGGACATTTTAAGTCATTTCCCCATGTGCAGTGTTTTCAAATTATGACTTGAAAATCGTTTTTGAGGAAAAGGAATGCTTTTAAAATTTATGACAAGGAAATAATGGTGTCTGCTTCTTTATAAGGCATTTGAGTGTCTCTGATGTTATTTTTCCCATTTTAAATTAAAAGACCTTTATCTGTGGTGCAAATTCCTTGTAAATATGCTCCCACCTGTGCTTGGCAAATTTAGATTTTGATTCTTTGAGTTACATAGCCATGTTAAAAGTGACCCAAAAATGCTGCAAAGGCAATCAAAAAACGCTTTCATGTGTCTTAAGGACATTTTAAGTCATTTCCCCATGTGCAGTGTTTTCAAATTATGACTTGAAAATCTTTTTTGTGGAAAAGGAATGCTTTTAAAATTTATGACAAGGAAATAATGGTGTCTGCTTCTTTATAAGGCATTTGAGTGTCTCTGATGTTATTTTTCCCATTTTAAATTAAAAGACCTTTATCCGTGGTGCAAATTCCTTGTAAATATGCTCCCACCTGTGCTTGGCAAATTTAGATTTTGATTCTTTGAGTTACATAGCCATGTTAAAAGTGACCCAAAAATGCTGCAAAGGCAATCAAAAAACGCTTTCATGTGTCTTAAGGACATTTTAAGTCATTTCCCCATGTGCAGTGTTTTCAAATTATGACTTGAAAATCGTTTTTGAGGAAAAGGAATGCTTTTAAAGTTTATGACCAGGAAATAATGGTGTCTGCTTCTTTATAAGGCATTTGAGTGTCTCTGATGTTATTTTTCCCATTTTAAATTAAAAGACCTTTATCCGTGGATTTTGATTCTTTGAGTTACATAGCCATGTTAAAAGTGACCCAAAAATGCTGCAAAGGCAATCCAAAAACGCTTCTTTTTTTTAAAAAAAAAAAATTTGGTTCGCTCCCGGTTCGCGTACCGGTGAGCGAACCAGGAAGCGAACCAAAAGAAATACAGCTTGCCAGAGTGCTAAACATTCTAGCAATTTTTTTTGAAAGGGGAGGTAGTTCTGAAAAGAACTTGTTTTTGTTGTTTTATATATTTATTTTTTTCTGAACATTTTTTGTTTTTTTTGTATTTTTTGAACAGTTTTATGTTTTTTTGGTTTTTTTGGAGGGGAAACAACAAAAAACAGGCATTGGAAAGGGCTCAACAGGAGCAAAAAAAAAATTTACTTTCTGGGGCGTTTAGAGCACTTGTGATTTTCAAATGCTCTGTTGATTAAGTTAATGCTCATATTGGCACATGACAGTAATGTACCGCAATACAAACAGGTAATCTTCATATGGACAAAGTTGTCCTGAATGTTTGGCACGGTTTCCCGTGCCTCTGGTCCTGACAAAGATACCTGTGTTGATGTCGTGGCCACAGGAGTTGGTGGGTTGTCCTGCAGGTCACGCATCTCTGCCCGGCTGTAGTTTAATGGATGCCACCTCAGCATGTGACGGTGCATGGTGTAGTTGCCGAAGCTATACTTTTTTAAGGTGCCTCTAGATAAGTCCTCTTTACATATGAGGCACGTCACATATCTAGCATTAACTTTTTTCTGCCCTTCAGGGATTAAAAAAACTGCCAAATAAAACTAGTTTTACGATGAGAAACCCGGGGCTCCTCTTCTAAAAACTGTGGTCCCTCTGTCTCCTCTTCCTCTTGTTCATCCTCTTCCTCCTCTGTGTTGCTGATGAACTGTGGAGGTGGTCCTCTCTTCCCATGAGGAGGTGGTGGTGGTGGTGGGGGTCCACCAGC
The DNA here is from genome assembly GCF_964261635.1 of Lissotriton helveticus. Taxonomy (NCBI): domain Eukaryota; kingdom Metazoa; phylum Chordata; class Amphibia; order Caudata; family Salamandridae; genus Lissotriton; species Lissotriton helveticus. Next base: position 649,631,067 of record NC_136069.1, read on the forward strand.
TGAAGCTACCAATGAAGCCATTGCTCAAATATCAAAAAAGGTCTTCCTCTCACAAAGATGAAAGTCAGAGTGAAGAAAGAAGGAGGGGTTTTCATCATTTGGGAAAAACAATAGTTCTAAACCAATGAAAAGTGTTATTTTTAGGTCACCTGACCTAGCCTTACATCATTAGGAAACCAAAAGTGAAATGAACCAATGAAAAGTTTTATTAACAAGTCACATGACCTGTTATGCTTATGTTACGTGCTGCGGAACGCGCCCCTGATCGCTTCCGGGTCACTGCGCTTCGCGCCTCGGTTCGCGCTCCGGAGCACTTCCGGGTGCGCTAACGCGGCGCGTCATAAAACGCATTACGCGGCAACGCGATACGTCGCGCTTTCGCGACGCGCCCCGGATCGCTTCCGGGGAGCTGTGCTTCGCGTCTCAGTTCGCGTACCGGAGCACTTTCGGGTGCGCTAACGCGGTGCGTCATAAGACGCATTACGCGACAACGTGATACGTCGCGCTTCCGCGACGCGTCACGATGTTGATTTCTAACGCGGCAGTAGCACAAACAGAACGTTTACCGGTTCGCGGACCGGGTCGCGGCATCAAATTGAGCTAACGGGAAGCTTCCCGGTTCGCGAACCGGGAGCGAACAAAAAAAAATATTTAAAAAAAATTATTAATAAACATATAAAATATATTTTGGGATTTAAAGAATACATTTTACAGCTACAGATATTAGCTTTTAAAAAACCAATGAAATTCACTGAAAAAACCATAGGTTATAGACCATATATAGTTAGGAATTAGCATTTACAAAACCTTGAAAATTCACTGAAAAAACCATAGGTTATAGACCATATATAGTTAGGAATTAGCATTTAAAAAACCTTATTTTACTCACACAAAACCATTGAAATTCCATATATAGTTAGTTGCACTAACTATATATCGCGCACCCGCAATCCACTGCTGATGATGTCACATATTACATCATTCATGACATGGTCAGTGACATCACTGATGACATCACTGATGACATCTCAAATGACATCACTGATGACATCACTGATGACATTATCCAGTGACTGTGTGTTTCTGTAAAGTTTTAATATGTTTGATATATTGAAGAATGAGTGGATGTATAAGTGTCTGGATGAAGGATTTAGTAGGTGCGTGACTGACTGTATGAGTGAGTGAATAAATGTGTCGTACTAAATGCATGGGTTAGTGACTAAACTGTCTGAATGTGTGCATCAGTATGTCTGTTGTGATGTAAACTGCTGCATGTGTTGATCATTAGCTATACAAGAGGCTATATGTGTTGATTGGTTGCCCAAGTATTTGTATGGGAGATTGAGTTTGTGTGGGGGTGGCTGGGAGGTGTGTGACTCTGTGCATAGATGTGTGAGCAGTTGATTCACTAGGTGTATGAGTTCAAGAGTGCATGTGGAAAAAGCTACATGGGCGGTTGACTGTGTGCATGAGTGTATTGATGAGTGAATGGATATCTCAATGCTACATGTCATAGTAAGTACATATGTAAAACACAGTACATGTGAGAGTTGGCATATATAAATAACTGAGCATGAGAGCCACTGAATGTGTGAGTGACTGTATGGATCATTGTGAACTTGTATCAGGGATTGTATAAGAGAGTAAATATGTGTTAGTATATGTTTGAATAAGTAAGAGGTGTGTATAACTGTATAGTTGAGGAAATGGAGGTGAGATTGTTTCTTTGCATGACTGACTAGGTGTGTGAGTAACTCTATGGATGAGTGACAGTGTGTGAGTGTCTGTGTACACTGAGTGTATCTAAGGTTATATTAGAGTCTGAAGAGGTTTATCGTATTAGCACAAGAATGATGTCATATGAGATGTCATCAGTGATGTCATCAGTGATGTCATTTGAGATGTCATCAGTGATGTCATCAGTGATGTCACTGACCATGTCATGAATGATGTAATATGTGACATCATCAGCAGTGGATTGCGGGTGCGCGATATATAGTTAGTGCAACTAACTATATATGGAATTTCAATGGTTTTGTGTGAGTAAAATAAGGTTTTTTAAATGCTAATTCCTAACTATATATGGTCTATAACCTATGGTTTTTTCAGTGAATTTTCAAGGTTTTGTAAATGCTAATTCCTAACTATATATGGTCTATAACCTATGGTTTTTTCAGTGAATATATATATATATATATATATATATATATATATATATATATATAACCTCCAATGCTCACCCTCCGTTGAAAGTAAGTGGGACACAGCTCCGGATTCAGTTTAGGTAGGAATTTTATTAAACTCTACAGCACCTTCCCTTGCAGTCCGTGATGCGCTCATGTTGTGTGGGCAGACGCGTTTCTGGCCGTCATGGCCGTCTTCAGTGCCGTTGTCACAGGCTGCTGGCAATTCGTGTGGGCTCTGGGCCGCTGACCACTCCTTATAGGACAGTCCTGCAACTCATTGGGGGGACCCCTCCCTCTGGGGCGGTCTCACGGCTCCACCTCCCCGCTGCAGGTATGTGTGCTTGGAGATCCTGGCAGACTGCATCCTGGGATATGTAGTTTGGTGTGGTATCTCTGCTTAATAGCGGAGTCCCAAACATCCCGAGATGTCCCATTCCCTTAGCACCGCTCCATACATCCTAGCAGTGCGGCCAGGAAAGTGATTTTCCGTCACCACCTATGACTTTATCCTATCGGGTAGCGCGATGCTACCTCCTCTCTCCCCATCGCCAAAACTGTTCACCTGCCGGCAATATCTTCGCTGGGGGGGCGCCGCACCTTGTACTCCTCGTACTGTCCAAAGTTTCGTTTTGCTGAAATGGTGCGGTGCTCCAGATCGAGAGTGCGTGCCCCACCGGTCTCAGCCAACCGGAAACATACAACCTCCAATGCTCACCCTCCGTTGAAAGTAAGCGGACACAGCTCCGGATTCAGTTTAGGTAGGAATTTTATTAAACTCTGCAGCACCTTCCCTTGCAGTCCGTGATGCGCCCATGTTGTGTGGGCAGACGCGTTTCTGGCCGTCATGGCCGTCTTCAGTGCCGTTGTCACAGGCTGCTGGCAATTCGTGTGGGCTCTGGGCCGCTGACCACTCCTTATAGGACAGTCCTGCACCTCATTGGGGGGACCCCTCCCTCTGGGGCGGTCTCACGGCTCCACCTCCCCGCTGCAGGTATGTGTGCTTGGAGATCCTGGCAGACTGCATCCTGGGATATGTAGTTTGGTGTGGTATCTCTGCTTAATAGCGGAGTCAGAAATATCCCGAGATGTCCCATTCCCTTAGCACCGCTCCATACATCCTAGCAGTGCGGCCAGGAAAATTGTTTTTCCGTCACCATCTATGACTTTATCCTATCGGGTAGCGCGATGCTACCTCCTCTTTCCCCATCGCGAAAACTGTTCACCTGCCGGCAATATCTTCGCTGGGGGGGCGCCGCACCTTGTACTCCTCGTACTGTCCAAAGTTTCGTTTTGCTGAAATGGTGCGGTGCTCCAGACCGAGAGTGCGTGCCCCACCGGTCTCAGCCAACCGGAAACATACAACCTTCAATGCTCACCCTCCGTTGAAAGTAAGCGGGACACAGCTCCGGATTTAGTTTAGGTAGGAATTTTATTAAACTCTACAGCACCTTCCCTTGCAGTCCGTGATGCGCTCATGTTGTGTGGGCAGATGCGTTTCTGGCCGTCATGGCCATCTTCAGTGCCGTTGTCACAGGCTGCTGGCAATTTGTGTGGGCTCTGGGCCGCTGACCACTCCTTATAGGACAGTCCTGCACCTCATTGGGGGGACCCCTCCCTCTGGGGCGGTCTCACGGCTCCACCTCCCCGCTGCAGGTATGTGTGCTTGGAGATCCTGGCAGACTGCATCCTGGGATATGTAGTTTGGTGTGGTATCTCTGCTTAATAGCGGAGTCCCAAACATCCCGAGATGTCCCATTCCCTTAGCACCGCTCCATACATCCTAGCAGTGCGGCCAGGAAAGTGTTTTTCCGTCACCACCTATGACTTTATCCTATCGGGTAGTGCGATACTACCTCCTCTCTCCCCATCGCGAAAACTGTTCACCTGCCGGCAATATCTTCGCTGGGGGGGCGCCGCACCTTGTAATCCTCGTACTGTCCAAAGTTTCGTTTTGCTGAAATGGTGCGGTGCTCCAGACCGAGAGTGCGTGCCCCACCGGTCTCAGCCAACCAGAAACATACAACCTCCAATGCTCACCCTCCGTTGAAAGTAAGCGGGACACAGCTCCGGATTCAGTTTAGGTAGGAATTTTATTAAACTCTACAGCACCTTCCCTTGCAGTCCGTGATGCGCTCATGTTGTGTGGGCAGACGCGTTTCTGGCCGTCATGGCCGTCTTCAGTGCCGTTGTCACAGGCTGCTGGCAATTCGTGTGGGCTCTGGGCCACTGACCACTCCTTATAGGACAGTCCTGCACCTCATTGGGGGGACCCCTCCCTCTGGGGCGGTCTCACAGCTCCACCTCCCCGCTGCAGGTATGTGTGCTTGGAGATCCTGGCAGACTGCATCCTGGGATATGTAGTTTGGTGTGGTATCTCTGCTTAATAGCAGAGTCCCAAACATCCCGAGATGTCCCATTCCCTTAGCACCGCTCCATACATCCTAGCAGTGCGGCCAGGAAAATTGTTTTTCCGTCACCATCTATGACTTTATCCTATCGGGTAGCGCGATGCTACCTCCTCTTTCCCCATCGCGAAAACTGTTCACCTGCCCGCAATATCTTCGCTGGGGGGGCGCCGCACCTTGTACTCCTCGTACTGTCCAAAGTTTCATTTTGCTGAAATGGTGCGGTGCTCCAGACCGAGAGTGCGTGCCCCACCGGTCTCAGCCAACCGGAAACATACAACCTTCAATGCTCACCCTCCGTTGAAAGTAAGCGGGACACAGCTCCGGATTTAGTTTAGGTAGGAATTTTATTAAACTCTACAGCACCTTCCCTTGCAGTCCGTGATGCGCTCATGTTGTGTGGGCAGACGCGTTTCTGGCCGTCATGGCCGTCTTCAGTGCCGTTGTCACAGGCTGCTGGCAATTCGTGTGGGCTCTGGGCCGCTGACCACTCCTTATAGGACAGTCCTGCACCTCATTGGGGGGACCCCTCCCTCTGGGGCGGTCTCACGGCTCCACCTCCCCGCTGCAGGTATGTGTGCTTGGAGATCCTGGCAGACTGCATCCTGGGATATGTAGTTTGGTGTGGTATCTCTGCTTAATAGCGGAGTCCCAAACATCCCGAGATGTCCCATTCCCTTAGTACCGCTCCATACATCCTAGCAGTGCGGCCAGGAAAGTGTTTTTCCGTCACCACCTATGACTTTATCCTATCAGGTAGCGCGATCAGGGCCGGACTGGCCATAGCGGGCACCGGGCAATTCCCCGGTAGGCCGCACGGGTGGGGGCCGGTTTGGGGCCCCCAGGGGCCGTTTTTGTTACAGGGCCGTTTTCTCAGCATAGCTGTAAAATCGGCCCTGTAACAAAATCGGGTGAACACCGGCCCCTGCAAAGAGCTCGGCGGCACCTCCAACCCCCCGAGTGGGGAGGGGGGGCCGGCTGAGCCCTTTGCCAGGGCCGGTTCTGATTCCCAGTCCGGCTGAGCGCGATACTACCTCCTCTCTCCCCATCGCGAAAACTGTTCACCTGCCGGCAATATCTTCGCTGGGGGGGCGCCGCACCTTGTACTCCTCGTACTGTCCAAAGTTTCGTTTTGCTGAAATGGTGCGGTGCTCCAAACCGAGAGTGCGTGCCCCACCGGTCTCAGCCAACCGGAAACATACAACCTCCAATGCTCACCCTCCGTTGAAAGTAAGCGGACACAGCTCCGGATTCAGTTTAGGTAGGAATTTTATTAAACTCTACAGCACCTTCCCTTGCAGTCCGTGATGCGCCCATGTTGTGTGGGCAGACGCGTTTCTGGCTTTCATGGCCGTCTTCAGTGCCGTTGTCACAGGCTGCTGGCAATTCGTGTGGGCTCTGGGCCGCTGACCACTCCTTATAGGACAGTCCTGCACCTCATTGGGGGGACCCCTCCCTCTGGGGCGGTCTCACGGCTCCACCTCCCCGCTGCAGGTATGTGTGCTTGGAGATCCTGGCAGACTGCATCCTGGGATATGTAGTTTGGTGTGGTATCTCTGCTTAATAGCGGAGTCCCACACATCCCGAGATGTCCCATTCCCTTAGCACCGCTCCATACATCCCAGCAGTGCGGCCAGGAAAAGTGTTTTTCCGTCACCACCTATGACTTTATCCTATCGGGTAGCGCGATGCTACCTCCTCTTTCCCCATCGCGAAAACTGTTCACCTGCCGGCAATATCTTCGCTGGGGGGGCGCCGCACCTTGTACTCCTCGTACTGTCCAAAGTTTCGTTTTGCTGAAATGTTGCGGTGCTCCAGACCGAGAGTGCGTGCCCCACCGGTCTCAGCCAACCGGAAACATACAACCTTCAATGCTCACCCTCCGTTGAAAGTAAGCGGGACACAGCTCCGGATTCAGTTTAGGTAGGAATTTTATTAAACTCTACAGCACCTTCCCTTGAAGTCCGTGATGCGCTCATGTTGTGTGGGCAGACGCGTTTCTGGCCGTCATGGCCGTCTTAAGTGCCGTTGTCACAGGCTGCTGGCAATTCGTGTGGGCTCTGGGCCACTGACCACTCCTTATAGGACAGTCCTGCACCTCAATGGGGGGACCCCTCCCTCTGGGGCGGTCTCACGGCTCCACCTCCCCGCTGCAGGTATGTGTGCTTGGAGATCCTGGCAGACTGCATCCTGGGATATGTAGTTTGGTGTGGTATCTCTGCTTAATAGCGGAGTCCCAAACATCCCGAGATGTCCCATTCCCTTAGCACCGCTCCATACATCCTAGCAGTGCGGCCAGGAAAGTGTTTTTCCGTCACCACCTATGACTTTATCCTATCGGGTAGCGCGATGCTACCTCCTCTCTCCCCATCGCGAAAACTGTTCACCTGCCGGCAATATCTTCACTGGGGGGGCGCCGCACCTTGTACTCCTCGTACTGTCCAAAGTTTCGTTTTGCTGAAATGGTGCGGTGCTCCAGTCCGAGAGTGCGTGCCCCACCGGTCTCAGCCAACCAGAAACATACAACCTCCAATGCTCACCCTCCGTTGAAAGTAAGCGGGACACAGCTCCGGATTCAGTTTAGGTAGGAATTTTATTAAACTCTACAGCACCTTCCCTTGCAGTCCGTGATGCGCTCATGTTGTGTGGGCAGACGCGTTTCTGGCCGTCATGGCCGTCTTCAGTGCCGTTGTCACAGGCTGCTGGCAATTCGTGTGGGCTCTGGGCCGCTGACCACTCCTTATAGGACAGTCCTGCACCTCATTGGGGGGACCCCTCCCTCTGGGGCGGTCTCACGGCTCCACCTCCCCGCTGCAGGTATGTGTGCTTGGAGATCCTGGCAGACTGCATCCTGGGATATGTAGTTTGGTGTGGTATCTCTGCTTAATAGCGGAGTCCCAAACATCCCGAGATGTCCCATTCCCTTAGCACCGCTCCATACATCCTAGCAGTGCGGCCAGGAAAGTGTTTTTCCGTCACCACCTATGACTTTATCCTATCGGGTAGCGCGATGCTACCTCCTCTCTCCGCATCGCCAAAACTGTTCACCTGCCGGCAATATCTTCGCTGGGGGGGCGCCGCACCTTGTACTCCTCGTACTGTCCAAAGTTTCATTTTGCTGAAATGGTGCGGTGCTCCAGACCGAGAGTGCGTGCCCCACCGGTCTCAGCCAACCGGAAACATACAACCTTCAATGCTCACCCTCCGTTGAAAGTAAGCGGGACACAGCTCCGGATTTAGTTTAGGTAGGAATTTTATTAAACTCTACAGCACCTTCCCTTGCAGTCCGTGATGCGCTCATGTTGTGTGGGCAGACGCGTTTCTGGCCGTCATGGCCGTCTTCAGTGCCGTTGTCACAGGCTGCTGGCAATTCGTGTGGGCTCTGGGCCGCTGACCACTCCTTATAGGACAGTCCTGCACCTCATTGGGGGGACCCCTCCCTCTGGGGCGGTCTCACGGCTCCACCTCCCCGCTGCAGGTATGTGTGCTTGGAGATCCTGGCAGACTGCATCCTGGGATATGTAGTTTGGTGTGGTATCTCTGCTTAATAGCGGAGTCCCAAACATCCCGAGATGTCCCATTCCCTTAGCACCGCTCCATACATCCTAGCAGT